>NC_142880.1:8655000-9901500 GCF_051225735.1 Oryctolagus cuniculus
ACCTTTCAATTGAGAATGAATTACAAGTGCATTTCCCGGTTCTCCAGGTCACAGATGTCATGTGTTAGGACTCCTCAACTTTTGTAACCACAGGAGCCAATATCCGTAATAAATGCTGCATACATGTGCCTACATAATATAGGGTAGCCACCATCTTTACTAACTCTTTCAATAGCCATTTTGTTCATGACAAAAGGTCTCATGCTAGTCTTCCTTGGGAATGACAGTCTTGGAAGATAGTTAAGTATTAAAATTATAGAGTTCATGAAAGAAAATTACCCTCCCCCATGTTCATCCACCCTTTACTCCATCTAAGATCATAACATTCCTATGTTATGATTTGTAGGGTAGCAGTTCACTTCTAACAGAGGTGTGTGATAGACAAGATAATACACATCCCAGTACCTTGGTTAAAAGAGATTGCCCTGAATTCTTATTTCAAACAGCTTTTGGTTCACTAAAGGAATTACCCTGAAAGCAAGGCACCCTATTACAATTTGGAGCGGATATAATATATACATTTTCAGCACTGAAAAGCCACTGAGGGAAATGGGAAATTTTATTTGTTCTTTGAAAGTGTATAATTCTTCAAATTATTGCCAGGACATTTGGTAGTATCTATCAAAATTAAAATTACACATTCTGTGGTAAGCTACCTTACAGAAATACTCTCACTGAACACTCAGATGTTTGTACAGGAAGCCCTATAGTAGTAGCATTTGAAAAGGGTAGTAAGAGCACTATAAAATCCTGAATATCCATCACAAGTGGCTGGGTTAAACGGATTATGTTAAATAAATGCTTTAGGGGCCGGCACTGCGGTGTAGCGGGTGAAGCCTGCCTGCAGTGCCAGCATCCCATATGGGACCAGTTCGAGTCCTGGCTGCTCCACTTCCAGTCCAGCTCTCTGCTATGGCCTGGGGAAGCAGTAGAAGATGGCCCAAGTCCTTGGGCCCCTGAACCCATGTGGGAGATCCGGAAGAAGCTCCTGGCTCCTGGCTTTGGATCGGCGCAGTTCTGGCCGTTCCTGCCCTCTGGGGAGTGAAATAGTGGATAGAAAAGCTCTCTCTCTGTCTGCCTCTCCTTCTCTCTCTGTGTAACTCTTTCAAATAAGTAAATAATTCTTAAAAAAAAAAAAAGAAAAAATGCTTTAGTATACCAAGGAGGCATTTAAGGCAGTTATAACTCTGTGTACTCATATGGCAAAATTAGCAACATGCTCATATTATTCCGTATTTCTTTAATAAACATATGTAGTACATTCCAAGCATTAAGTCCTTCAAAATATCAATATATGTTATAACAATCTTATGAAAATGTGTGCTGATATCATTATCACCCATTTTCCAGTATAATAAACAGAGGTATATAGATAATATATGATTTGTCCAATACCACATTGTTTGTTATCAACAAAACAGATTTGGATGGAGACAATTCCTCTCCAGAATTTACTGTATTAATACCTGTGCTGCATCTCAGAATGAAATGTTTAATGAGCATGCTTTGGTAGAAATATAACTTACCTGTTTATGTGCATTTAGATGGATGCAACACATTTGAAAAGGCAGCTTAGACTCCAAACACATTTCACCTATAAAGACAGGTATTGTATTGAGTGATATTGTAAGGAGCCTTTTGCTTTTAACTTCATTATAACTTCATTACAATACTATTTTTATCTGCCCTTGATAATATATATACTTGATTAGGCTGTTATTGAATCAGTAGTAGTTTTTGATTGAATATAGTATTTTATTGAAATATATTTTATTGAAATATATTGAAATAATATTTTATTGAATATAGTAGTTATTGTTGTAACTGCTATAAAAATTATTTTCCTGGGGGTCTATTAACATGAATTAGGTCATTATGTCTAGTCTTGCAATTTATCCTTGATTTAGACAAGTCTTGAGAGAAGTGAGAAATGCAGATGCTAGACTAGCACACACTGTGACTTCCTGGGTAAGGAAAGGAGGAAAGTATGTTAATTTCTGTGATTCTAAAGTTTCCTTACAGAAAAATGCTGAAATGATAATGACAAATTATTTCCTGTTTATATTTTACAAACTTAGATTAGTTCATAAAACAGGGCATAGGCATGAATGCCAAGTTTTCATTGAGATTAAAATAGCACATCATCACAAAATATGGCTCAAATAATTGGTTAATAAAGTATTTTCTTGTTTATCCTCATAAACAGGTATGATACATACACTCAACTAATATAAAACATATCTCTAAACATGTTAAAGTGTTTTCCTGATAAAGATTTGCTAACCTTAATCAGAATCACACCTACACTGTCCTTGTCAATCAAAGGGCTGCTTAATGACTTCTGTACTAATTTATATTCCATCTCAATTATTCCACTTATAAATGGAATGCAATCATGCTCTTACTTCCTTAATTCCTGATTGATAATTTGGAGTTGAACATGGAAACAATTATTTCTAACTTATTCATTCACTTCAGCATATGCATTGTTAGTCTTGAAATAATGGCTTAAACTTAACAAAATCTTGAGATAAAGTCTCAAACCAAAATACAAAATTCTAAATGATGTTGACATAAAATTTACAGCATAATAATTGATAAATGGGCGTAGTGTTTATAAAGTATAACATGTTCTATGGGCTTTACACCGACTTCTGAGTTAATATCAGAGAAAAGAGAAAGTTTAATGACTAAACTTGTTGTTGAGTGAGCTACACAGAAACTTGTTATTGGACCACTGCTTCCTTATACAAATACCTCTGGTTGTGCAATGTGTCTCCTCTCTGCATGGAAATACCAAAATGATTGTAACAATGATTCTTTGTCAACAAAGTAGATAGATAACTAGCTATAGTATATGAGTATAACTTCAATTAGACTCTTCTGACCCTTCTCTCATGATTTTTAGGCTATATAATTTTTCAACTTTGTGTGGGTAGATAGCTGATACATTTATTTAGAAAATTAACTCAATTAGAATATTGAGTTTTAAAAGTCAATAAAGGAAATGACATCACCTGAAGTTAGACATTACACAAAAGGTTTCCTGAAATGTGACTATGACTGAGATTAATGTTTGTTTATGCACAATCCATAAAATCTTCACAGAAATTAAATCAAAATGGATCACATATATAAATGCAAAACATAAAATCATAAATCTGCTATGAAGTGATAGGAGATAATATAAATGACCTTGAGCTTGCAGACACCTTTGTAGATTATATCAAATTCACAATCCGTGATAAAGAACTTTGACAAACTTGACTATATTAAAATTTAAATCTTCTGCTGTGCAAAACACATAGTCAAGAGAAAGAAAATATAACCTACTGATTAGGGGGAAAGGTTTGAAAAAGATATATGCTAAAAGAATGCAATACAAAATATATGAACAGTACTTAAAATTCAACAGTAAAAAACTGAACCTTTCTATTGAAAATGGGCCACAGAATTTAATAAACACTTCACCAAAGAGGGTATACACAGGGAAAATAAGCATATTAAAATGTTTCCCATAACATGTATCCTCAGGGAAATGCAAATTAAAAACAAGAATAAGATACCACTTTACATCTTTGAGGATGGTCAAATTCAAAACACTGACACCATCATATGCCAGGGGGCTATGTTAATTCTATGCAAGCATTTCTCTCATTGCCTTTGCCATTATCATCTCAGAAACTCACCCTATTTGGATCTCAGTTAAGTGGCATAAGAGATTATCTGTATTCTAAACACTTGCCAGGCAATAAATATCTGATCACTTCCCCCATTCTCATCAGAAAATAGGGAATCAGATCAACAATATTTCTGAAGATTATCCAAATATGTGGACTGTCTATTCTTCTAGATTCTTTATGGGTGTCCTTAATATAGGTCATCCTATGTACCTTCCTTGTGTATGCTTTGTGCTGAATCCTCATTATTGCTTGGGCTGAACACTCTTTGGTGTCTATAGCACTCTGTAATGAGGAATGCTTTAGAGATCAGTTTATTGAAACAGAGATTCTGTATGCAGAATACTACTGAGAACAATATTCACATAGCAAAAGAAATTTTTTTATGGTAAAGAAGAGGTTTAGGTCAAGGTACAGAACCTTTAGAAGTCATTTTGATTTCTTGTCTTTTGAATGTATACATCAAGTGAATTTCTTGTTTCATTATTCATGCTGAGTCAAATTTTATCATTTCTATATTTAGATTTTAAATTGATATTTATTGCCTTACATAATGGAAGTAATGGAAAGACAGTGTGAAGATAGGAGGGTTTAGTGGTTTGGTTTCTGTCAACTTTGTTGAAAAATGAGTCTGTTGGTAAAATTCAGGGTAAGGGATCATCCCATGTGCTATCCAATAGAACTTGGTACTGAGGTCAAGGCATGTGCAGTCAACTGCTTCCTAATAAGAGCCATTCCTACTTGATTCTGTGGACAAACCACTGAAAAGCCCTAATCATTTTCAAATGGCATCTCGGGGTAAGACAGCAACCAGTGCAATTTTACTCTCTGGATACTCCCTGCATTGCCAAGCCTTAGTTTTTGTTTTCTTTGCTCTTCATGCTTTATTATCAAGTAGACACCTAGCACACTCATGTAGGTTCAAATTCACTTAGAGGTGTTCTCTTTTTTTTTTTTTTTTTGCCTTGGTGAATTGCAAAGTAAAAACATATGAAAATGCATTTGACAAATATCAAAACAACTAGTTATCCATAAGCAGAGACTGTGTTTTGATCAACCACCAACCTTATGGATGAAAAATATTATTTCTAATATGCCTGAGTGCACTTGATCCTAAAATTTCTGAACTCAGTATAGATCACATGGATTATATATACAATTTTGTCAATTTCAACAAAGGAATCCAATAGAATGCTCAAAGAACAAGCTCAAAATAACAGAAATTGTGAATTAACATGTATGACTTGGTCACTTCTCAAAAAAATAGGATAAGATTATTTAAGAAAAAAATATATTTTCTAAATTTGTGGGTATTCCTTTAGGCTAAAATTACATAAAAATATTTGTATGAGGATAACAGAGTTATTTTGGATTAATGAAAAATAGAAATGCATGACCATTGCTAGTGTTTCCTTTCTCCTTTGAAATCCATATAAGATAAATGAAAATGTATTGAAATGAGGAGATGTAATATACCAAATGAATATCACAGAAAAAAATGAAGTCAGTTTCCAATTAAACACAAGTGCCCCAAGAGCCCTCTTCAGGGATGTTTGTCTGTCTTAATGATAAAATGCAGATGTTACTATTTTGTAGAAGACAATATTGAAAATTAGATCACTATTTCTAATGCTGTTTTCTCCTTTCCTGCTTATATTTTAACATCTATATTGTCTCTAAAATTTTCCCTACAACTGATACAATTCAAATTGCTCTTTTTTATTTCCCTTTTATGCTCTTCTTTGGAATAAATGAGTGAATCCAGAATCATGAATAAGATACAAAAAGAACCAGTACTTATAGAAAATCAAGAGTAATAACTCTGGAGAACGGTTCAGGAAATTAGCTAAAGCAAGGTCAGAGATTAAAATTATCTGGGGGTGGGGCCAGTGCTGTGGTGTATCTGATAAAGCCTCCATCCCCAGTACTGGCATCCCATATGTGCACTGGTTCGAGACCCAGCTACTCCACTTCCAATCCAGCTCTCCGCTATGGCTTGGGGAAACAATAGAGGATGACCCACATCCTTGGGCCCCTGCACCCACATGGGATACCTGGAAGAAGCTCCTGGCTCCTGGCTTTGGACTGGCACAGCTCCAGCCATTGCGGCCAACTGGGGAGTGAACCAGCAGATGAAAGACCTCTCTCAGTCTCTCTCTCTGTTTCTCCTTCTCGCTCTGTGTAACTCTGACTTTCAAATAAATAAATAAATCATTTTAAAAAAAATAAGAAGGTGGCTCAAGTCCTTGAATGCCTGCACTCATGTAGGAGACCCGGAGGAAACTCCTGGCTTCAAATCAGCTAGCTGTGGTCATTGTGGTCATTTGGGGCGTGAACCAGCAGATGGAAGACCTCTCTTGCTCTCTCTGCCTCTACTTCTCTCTGTAACTCTTTCAAATAAATAAAATAAATCTAAAAAAATAAATAAAGGTATTTTTTTAAAATAAAATATCTGGCTGTATTTTCTGTGTTGCTAATTTTCAGGGCATTTTAATAGGCTAAATGAATGTTTCACCACGAAGATCCCAATAGCTCTAAGCAACAGCAGCAAATATTGAATATCTTATATTTTAGTTCTTTATAATCAGGATAATTTAAAATATCTGACATCACTACAATATCTGAATTACAGACAGGGAATTCTAGTCCCTAATTAAGCATATTTTTATTTTCCTACATATTTTATCCTTTTTTTCTCTCTTTTTTTTATTTATTTCATCCTCACACATACTTAACACCTACTGTGTAAACCTCAATTTATAAATATCTCTGGGTGTGCTTTTTCTTCTTGATTTTTTTACATATTAAAACTATTTTTCAGAATTCAGTATTTTTATACCTTTACTACTTATATATTCATAATACCATTGTGAATTTTTAAATAATATATAATGATTTTAATACATTCTACTGCAAAAATATTGTTCATTAGATAGGAACGTTTTTTCAAAAAAATTCCTGAGCTTTATTTCAAAGTTGCTGCATATTTCAACTATTTACATGCATTCACAAAGTCTTCTATAGCAAAACTGTTTGCCTTTTGTAACTTGCTTAATTTTGGTACCAACCTATTCTGGGTTGACTTTTAATGTTAACATGAATTTAAATGAAATTAATGTAATGAAGTTAAAATATCTATAAGAATATGAAAATTTAGGATCTAGCTTTCAAAAATAGACCTTTGCTTTGTTTGTACAAAGTCTAAAATTATTGGTGATATTGCAAAAATGAAAGGATGGCATATACTACATCTTCCAGGTAATCCAAGAAAGAAAGAACTTATACTTGGTTTCTGTATTTCTTGCATACAAATGCCATTGGTGAGTGAGCACATTTATAAAGGGAGACAATTTTTTGTGGTGGAGGAAAATCAAGTCAAAAACTTAATTTGGACCTTGTTTGTGTGATGGGCATGAGATACAAAGAAGGGAATTGGAAAATGAGTTTGGAGTTCAGAATACTTGTCTCATGAGAAGTTTCCATCTGGCAGATCTATCATAGTGATGGCATTAATACATCCTTAAAGAAGAACATATAGGGGCTGCTGCTGTGGCGTAGTGGGCTAAGCCTCCACCTGTGGCACAAGCATCCCATGTGGGTGCTGCTCTCTGCTACGGCCTGGGAAAGCAGAAGAAGATGGTCCAAGTCCCTGGGTCCCTGCCCGCCGTGGGAGACCTGGAGGAAGCTCCTGGCTCTTGGCTTTGGATCAGCCCAGCTCCAATCACTGCAGCCATTTGGGGAGTGAACCAGAGGATGGAAGACCTTTTTCTCTGCCTCTTCCTTTCTTTGTCTGTAACTCTAGTTCTCAAATAAATAAAATAAAAATCTTAAAAAAATGTTTAAAAAATTAAAAAAATTGAAAATTAAAAAAGAACATATAAAAGAAGGATTATTTTTGCTATATGAAGTGAAAAGGACTGGCATAAGATGTAGGTAATTAGAAAACTATGAGTATATTATAATCATCCAAAATAAATACTACACAGAGAACTGAAATGTTAAATAAATAAACATGATGAATGAAAAGTAACTAATGTATCAACATCCGAGTCAGTGATTAATAACACAATCCTTAAATTGCTTTTTAATCTAAAAATAAAAATAAGGACAATGACAAATTAAATATTTTGTTTTATAAGCCACATGAAAATGTATAATTTTGTATTCAAAATAATATCCTTATTCTGAGCACAGTTCTTCAAATGCTGTATACTCAAGACATGCCTTGAGAGTGCCATTATGTTAATACAGCAGGATCCTGTTTCCTTCTCATGAAGGATGGGAAACAGATGAGACGTCCTGATCCCAAATGAGCCAATTACTTTGTCCAAAGATTTTGGGACCTGTAACTGTGAACGTGAAATAGATGCCCTCCAGGAGTCCACAGCTGGGGTCTGATTAACAGAACTACTCTTGGGAAGAATTGTTCAATAGAAGAGAAATGATTGAAGTAGGCACCAAAAAGTTTTATAAAAAATACTTCTCACATATATTCATTATTCATTCATTAATGAATAAAACACTTAATGCATAGAATTTAAAGATCCCTGTAATAACCATCTGGGTTTTGATAATGAAAACCCAACAAGTCTTCTACCTTAAGAAGTCTGCTTTCTTATGAGAACTTTCTAAACTTGGCTTTTGCTTGCCATACATTTCCTATTCCCTGGGCACTTTAGTTTAATTACAACAATCCCCCCCAGTTTAGGGTAATTCCAGTTGGGTTTTAGTTAATTAAAATAGAAGAGAGATGCAAACTAAATGTGACTAAATGTGACTCATCAATCTGAACAATATGAGATAAATTGGGAAAGCATCCACACAGTTTGATAATGAGATGGTAGGGATATGGCAATGTTAATTTCTGGACTTTTTGTAAGTATTTTGTTGCAATACATCAGAGTATCCCTAATTTATAGGAGGTACACATGAAGCCATCTGAGTGATAGATAACATGTTGGCAGCTTAGTCTTCAAGAAAAATAAAAGTCATCTATACACATGGGCATTATAGCTAAGTGGGTTAAGCCCCACATGCACATTCACATCCTATATGAGAATGCTTCTTCTTGTTCTGGCTACCCTGCTTCTAATACAGCTCCCTGTTGTTGTGCAAATGATGGTTCAAGTACTTGAGCTCCTACCACCCACGTGGAAGACTTCAGTGGATTTTCCTAGTCAGCATGACCCAGCCTCAGCGATTGCAGCCACTTGAAGAATGAACCATGGGGTGAAGATCTCTCATTTGTTTCACCCTCTCTGTTTGCTCCCCTGACATTCAAAAAAACAAATAAAAAAAATCCTTAAAAGAGTCATTTATACTACAGGAATGGGCTAGGGAAAAATAGGTAGAACGACTGGGTAAAATATTTATAACATATAAAGAAAGTTAAAGAAAGAAAGAGTGTGAGAGAAAGCCCAACAGAGGGAGGAGTGAAGACTGAAACTAGGCAACTTAAAAAAATGAAAGGAAATTTAATTCATTGCTAAAGATAGAAATTATAATAAAGAGAAAAGAGGGAGATTGGAGATATACATAGGAAGAAGTATATAATTAGCAAAATTATTATATCTTATACAGAGATATCAAGAATCCACTGAGTTGAGGGACATACCAAGATGGCGGAAGAGGGAGGGAGCTTACTGCTGTAGTCTAGGGAAAGATACTTAAAAACAAGTAGAGAGAGTGGAATTTCAGAGAAGAGTCAGGGAGAAAACTGCAGAGGAAACTCCACGTAAGTTAGAGGGACACTGTGGATCTACACTTGGAGTGTGGTCTTACGCAACTCAGGAACCCAGCAGCTGAGAGCCTCAGCACCAGCTTTGGAGAATGAGTTGACACCAAACTGTAACAAACCAAACCACTGGCAATAAAGCTGTGGAAAGAGCCTGACATGAGTCTGGCTTGGAACCCAGTGGGGGACAGTGTACCTGCTAACCTGGAGGGAAAAAAAGGCATGCACATTTCTCTCTCCCCAACTACCTGGCACAGGCATCCTATAACTAGCTGAGAGGGGACAGGCACCACTTTGGACATATGTAAAAGTTGCTCCAGCCTGTGTCTGACAACCAGCAACCAGCAGAGGAGATACCTGAATTTGCCTGGGAGAACTGACAGGGGAACGGGAACTCCTGACTGAGGGAGTGGTACCGGGTGTGTGGCTGGGTCTCTGAACAGTTGCTGCAGGTGGCTCCTCAACTCAGGGCTCCTGATTTGCCTAGTGAGAGTCATTGCTATAGGATCTGTGCTCACATTGAGGACTGAATGGATCCTTTGTGTGGTTCTTGTGTCAGTGCTAATGAATACTGGAGCTACCGGGGCTAGTGCCTGGGCTAGTGCCTAGGTGAATGTGAAATTACACCAACAAAGCTGATCAAACCCTTAACTCTTATTTAAAAAAAAGAGAGAGATTTGCTAATACCAACATGGGTGTCGTCCTGGACACTCCACTCACCCTAGAGCACTGAACAGAGCTCCCATTCCATCCCCAGCATGCACCTCTGGGTATTCACTGAATACAGACAGACTGCTAAGCCACAGAGGAATAGTCCAAAGATAAAAGCCATCACAGGGGGAAAAAAGCAGCAATTATCTCCACAAATGCCTAAAAAGAAATAAATTCAAGAAACAAGAATAAAGAAGACAACATGACACTCCCAAAGGAACATAGCAACACTTAAATACTAGAAGGCAAGGATGAAGAGGCTGAAGAAACGCTGGAAACAGAATTCAAAAAAAATTGATTGTAAGATTATTTACAAGTAATCAGAAACAAATCCGCAAATTAATGAAATCCATACATGACACAAATGAAAATGTTTCCCATGGTATTGAGATTTTAAAGAGAAATCAAAATGAAATATTGGAAATGAAGATTTCAATAGATGAAATGAAAAATGTGCTGGAAAGCCTTAACAACAGACTTGGCAACGCAGAAGAAAGAATATCCAAATTAGAAGACAAATATCTGGAAATTTTACTATCTGGCTAAAAAAAAAGAAGAAGAAATTAGAAAATAAAAACAATAGTGCTGGAAACTTATAGGATACTATCAAACAACCCAACATATAGGTCTTAGGCATTCCTGAAGGCTTGGAAAGAAAGAATGAATTACAAGTCCTTTTTAGTGAAATAATTAGAGAAAATTTCCCTAATTTGGAGAAAGAAAGTAACATCCAAGTGCATGAAGCTCATAGAACTTCTAATAGACATGACCAGAAAAGATCATCACCATGACAAACTGTCCTAAACTCTTCATAATAAAACAAAGAAAAGATTCTAAAATGTGCACGAGAGAAAACATGAGATTACTTTCAAAGGACCTCCAATTAGACTCATAGCTGACTTCTCATCAGAAACCATACAGGCTAGGAGATTTGGGTGAGATATATTCCAAGTCAAGAAAATAAAACTGTCAGGCTAGAACAGTGTACCCTGCAAGATCTCACTCATGAATGAAGGTGAAATATAGACCTTCTGTAACAAATAGAAATTAAAAGAATTTGTCACCATTCATACAGCCTTACAAAAGAAGCTTAAGGATGTGCTACACACAGAAACATAGAAACATGGTCATCACTATGAAGGAAGGGGAAGGCAGAAAATCTCCCAGTAAAAGTACAAAGCAATCCAAACAATAGGAATATTTATGGGAAAATTGCAGTGTTAAGCTGTTACTTATCAATAGTCACCTTGAATGTAAATGGCCTCAACTGTCCAGTTAAAAGATACAGACTGGCTGAATGGATTAAAAAAGCAAGACACATCTATTTGCTGCCTGCAAGAAATGCCTCATAATAAACAAGGATACACACAGAGTGAATCTGAAAGGATGGAAAAAAGGTATTTCATACTAACAGAAATAATTTATGACCTAAATCTACAACCAGATACCATCAATACATTAACTGTGCCAAACATAACACATACTGACTCATGAGACTGACACCCATTTTATCATAATTGCATTTTACTTCTGCAGACAATTCCTTGCCACCCTCTCATTCTGGTTCCCTTATGCTCTTATAGCTGATTTCTAAATTCTTCACAAATAATTTTTTGTCACCAAATATTATAAGCCCATTGATTAAAAAGGCCATATCCCCTACTTCTTGTTTGGTTTCTTCAGGGTTCTTTTGTGGACTTTGACACAGAGCAGAAGCAAAACTAAACCGGTTGACTAAAAATAAAGTGTCTCAGATGTGAAGCTCATTTCTGGTTTAGATTACCATTTTAGAAATGATTTACTAAGCAGAATATTTTATAAATGTGTTCACTCAATTATGTGATATCCAATAGTATTTTAGGCAAAAATCTGACAATTCCATTAGCAAAGAGCATAGAGTTGCTTTTTTATAAAACTGTATATATTTATTATATCCAATACACATTCTTAGGATAAGAGAATTCTTTGGAAACAGACATAATCACCCCAAGAAGGTAGAAAGAGATTGCATAATTCACAATCATGCCATCTAAGACTATGTAAGCTGGTGTTGAAAGGGAAAATATTTCTTGGCATTTCTTATGTGTGCATGACAAAAATGCCTCTGTAAGGGTGTTTATATCATTGACTGAAACAACCTCAGTCTGAATAATGCTTTAAATAACCATTAACATGATTCAAAGAATAATAATGTGCTTTGGATTTGCTGTAAGAACCATTACTATTTATGAGAGTGCAAGAATTCAGCACACCTTATGGAGGTGTTCGCATATTGGCTGTAAAATGTTGCTTGCAACAAAGGAATTTCACACTGGCTTTTCCTCTGCAGTGGTGACTGATAGCATCACATGCTATACCTTATGAAGTGCTTAGTAATCAGGTCTTCAAAGACATTCAGCCCAGTCAACAGAAGGAGGGGTGATTTCAATGATGGTATTCGGTATAAATGTCCTCTTGGGGAGCATTTACATAATCATGGGAATGAAAATGATCATTACTTCCCATTTATTATTTTACTGTGTCCCCTTGAAGAATACTGAATTCATCCATCCATCCTCCTCCAGATTGCACTAATAGAGCTTGTCTATGCAGACTACTATGTTATCTCTGTAATAAGAATGGTTTAGACAATGTCTTTCATTTATTAAGAACATTTTAAAAATATGAGCAATTACAGAAAATGGATTTAAGAAATATCTATTAACACAGTGAGTGTGTGTCCTTATGTGTATTCCCTCTGTTAATGGTAAACCACCTTCAGAAAAGTGCCAGTTTCAACTGCAAAATAACACTTGCCTCAGATCTACGGTTCTCTTCTACTTTTTTGAACTTCCAGTTTTATTTTTTTAAGCACTGTTTAACAAGAGAGACATTCAAATGAATTTAAAACAAATTAGGATGGCTAATTTACAATAAAATATATGGTTCTCTTTTACTGCTAGTATATTTCCTAGAAAAACTTTATGTGAAATATACATAAATTCATGAGAGATATAGAAATACAGGTAAAAAGTCAAAGCTTAATAATTAAAAGTATTTTGTCAGTGCATTGTTAAGTATTTGAATATGTCCTTAATATCCCCTCAATAACTTTTCACTGTCTCCACTATGCTATGAATGTAACCAACTACAGGACAGTTACTTGTTCTATTTCACTCCTGAGGTGTTTGTTTCTATACCATCCATAGCTGGGCTATTATTTGGAATAACTACAATCATTAAAATTTATTTTCATGCCATATGATATAGCTCTAAAGTGTTGTTTTTCCAAACTAGTCATAGTGAAAGGAATCTTACAAAAATACACATACACAAACATACACACACACACACATGTCCACATATGCACACACAGAGAATTACAGCAAGATTGCTTACAATTAAAATGTTTTGAGCCGGCGCCACAGCTCACTAGGCTAATCCTCCACCTTGAGGCACCGGCACACCGGGTTCTAGTCCTGGTCGGGGTGCCGGATTCTGTCCCGGTTGCCCCTCTTCCAGGCCAGCTCTCTGCTGTGGCCAGGGAGTGCAGTGGAGGATGGCCCAAGTGCTTGGGCCCTGCACCCCGTGGGAGACCAGGATAAGTACCTGGCTCCTGCCATCGGATCAGCGCAGTGCGCCAGCCACAGCGCACTGGCCGCAGTGGCCATTGGAGGGTGAACCAACGGCAAAGGAAGACCTTTCTCTCTATCTTTCTCTCTCACTGTCCACTCTGCCTGTCCAAAAAAAAATTAAATTAAAAAAAATAAAAAATAAAAAAATGTTTTGAATAAAAGTATCCAAAAACAAAAAAAAAAGTTAAAAATTAAGTAGAGACCTACATGAAGCAGAGCAACACACACATCACCAAATTATATAGCATTATGTTCATCCACTTGGAAAGTATAAAAACAAAATCAATCTTTTAAGGTTTCAATGACTTGCCAAAAACATTTATAATCACGAGCTTTAATAGACATAAACTAAAGTTACAGTTTAAGGTAAAACACTACCCTGATGTTAAGGACAAGGAATCATCTATATCCTTAAAACAATGATATTAGGAACAAGCACTCATAAATAATTCATTGTACTGTTTCTTACCATGATATTCAATACATGCAGATAGAATCCCATTACAACACACTTTACAGAAACTGAATTAATGTACCTAATATCCTTTATCTGTCTCATTGACGGTATAATTATTTCATGAATCTCTGCTTACAATCAATGTATGACTCTTAAATGCTGTATCTTGCAAACAAACTTGCCTGAGCACATTCAAGCTTATATTCTTTGATGAGTTTTGGGAATGAGGTTACTGCTTAAATTAGGGGTAGGGATTTATTGCAACTGTTCTTCCATCATAACCCTAGCTGGATTTAGCTGAGGAATTACTGTAGTTATTACCTATAAAAGGCCCAAAGGACGCAAGCCTGAGGGACAGAGGGACACTCCTAGAACAAAATGCTTCCATACTCAAAAACAAAGAGGAGAAACTGAAAACAATACAGAATGAGTTACAGAGTTACAGCGGACCCTAGGCAGTCTCCCCTAGTGGACTCCTGCTGAGCAACCCCACATGCTGTGGGAACTTTCCCTTGCTTCAATAAACTCTGCTTTCTCTTTTTGCTCAATAGACTTTCCCTCCTATCCACCCTTTGCCATCCACATTCCCCATTTGTCTTGTTCACTGGCAGGCACCCAAAAGGCTAGAACTACAGATTTCTGCATCAGTATCTGGTACGGGACAGTGGGTAGAAGCACTTACTCTTGAAAGCTACAAGCACCAACCTTCCTGGCTCTTAATGATTTTGGTCATAGGGAAGTGACTAGATCTAATTCCCAAATTCTTCCTTCTAAACTTGGAATTATTGGAAAACATTTCTCTTGGGAATCATTGTAAGATCCAAAAGAAATATTGAATGTACGATTGGCTTGAGACAACAAACAAAAATTAGTAGGAAAAGTAATGGTAAATAGAATGAAATCCCAAAGTAAAGACAGAAGCGTACTACCCAGAAGTGATTTAACAGCCCCTCAGTCTTCATCCATTTCTGGCATGGAAAAGCGCCTAGGGAGAAAGGTTGATAAGCAGCTGTCTCTTCCTAAGCCAGAGATCATTGGCATATAAGCCCAGTATCATACCGTGGCTGGGGTCTGCCCTACATCTCTGGAACCCAAGGGCAGAAAAGATTTGACAAACTAGGTGCTTTGAAGGCAACGCTGAGTTGTCATGATGTGTAAGTAGTCATAGAGGCTGGCGCTGTGGTGTGGCGGGTGGGGCTGCCACCTGCAGTGCTGGCATCCCATGTGGGCGCCAGTCCCAGTCCTGGACTGTTTCATTTCTGATCCAGCTCTCTGTTGTTGCCTGGGAAGGCAGTGGAAGATGGCCCAAGCCCTAGGGCCCCTGCACCCACGTGGGAGACCTGGAGAAGGCTGTTAGCTCCTGTCTTCGGATCTGCACAGCTCTGGCCGTCGTGGCCAACTGGAGAATGAACGAGTAGAGAGAAGACCTCTCTCTCCCACCCTCTCTCTCTCTTTGCCTCTCCTCTCTCTGTATAACTCTGACTTTCAAATAAATAAATAAATCTTAAAGTAGTCATAGTCCCATTGGAAGGCAATTAAGTTAAGGGGCTGTGCTTTTCGCAAGAAACAAAAGTGGACCACACATAAAAGAAAATTACCTTGGTTTTGCATTTATTTTTGTTTTCATGTCTTGAGTAACAGGACCTACTGTAAGGAGTAGGGAACTCTCAGGAGAAGTGTTCATTCAGAGTGCAGGTGTCAGACCTGTACCTGAGAAGGGCAAATGCACAACCAAGGCCATTGGAATTTGAGTTGGATGGTGTTAGTAAAAGCACCAATTGAAAAATTCATTGTGTCTGCATACCTGGAAAATGTGTATTATGAAAAACCATTTATAGATTTCAAAGTTTTGCACCAAAATAAACCAAATGTTTCATTCAATTTTCCCTTGACCTTTTTGAAGTATACTCTACAATACAATTCAATGTACAAGACTATGTGTTCTTGGGCTCATCATTATACTCTCAGGGAACATCCAAAGAAGCTTCAGCACATTGAATTAAAAGCTAAGGAAGATGACGTGCTCAGTATGAAGTATTTATATTTATCGAAGTAAAAAGTACATGGATATCTCATGGGTAGAAAGCAGTCAGAGTGCCCCAGCTAGGACAGCTAGTGTCCCAGAAGGATCTCACCAAAGCAAAAGATGCAGGAGCTTTTGTGTTCAGAGACAGTAATTTCGGAATTGCAGTTAGAATTCCGAAGTTAAAGTTCTCATAGTTCTGCCTAATACATAAGTGAGGACTAAGAAAAGTGATGGGTTATTTTCAGGTTGCTATCCAAGGAGGTGACTTACTACTATTGAACACATTTTAAATCAACAGAAGGATGCAGAAATAAAGTTGTTTTCTGATACAGCATTTTCTTTGGGCTCACTCAGTAACCAGTTATTTTGGTTCAGGGAGCTATTGCCTTCTTTTTCCTGTGTATTTGCTTTGAATGCACATTTTATATTTGAAAATGCACAGGGTTATATCTGAAACCTTTATTAAAAACCCTGAGAAACGCAAATGAATAAAATCACATATTCTTTGGCTAAAAAACTCAGAAACTATTCACATTAATACTTTATTGTGACTTTAGATAAAGGTATCATTCTCTCCTGTGGTTCTGCACACAGGGTTGAAATGTTTGCTATTTTATGAAATAATATTTTTCCTCCATTTGAATATATTTTATACCCACTGATCTCTATGTTTCCAACCAGCAACACCCCTGTAGACTTTACTCTGTAACACTTTGCAACAGTTCAACAAAGGCAATCATGTGGGTGTTTTAGTGCCTTGCAGGATATTGATGTTCGGTTTTGCTTGTAGCGAGAAAGCTCAGCTATGGAAATCAGTAACCACTTTAATCTAAATTCAGGACACTTTAGAGTCTGAAGTACTTCTCTTAGAATATCTAGCTCAGCACATTATAGTTTTGTTTTCCTGGTAAGAACAATTTTTCACAATGGAGTAACATTTTAAATAGTAAGAGTTGTAGTATTATATTAATGATAGTAGAGGGATAAAAATACATGTTAATACATATAAAACCTAACACAAATTTTGTCATTATCTCAACTCATACACTTATCTCCTTTATACACTGAGCAATAAATGCCATTCTAAATAGGTCGTAAGTAGGATTATTGAACTGAAATTTTGTTTTTAATTTCAATATTTCCTAGTGACAATAATTAGATACTATTTTCATTTATCCACAAATTTTTAGTGATATGCTGAGCTCTTTTTCATTCTTGAGAATCAGATTTCAGATCTTTATTAGAAAATCGCTCACATCTTTAGTTATCTGAGCTATTTTGCAGATGACATACACTCTCAAGCATAGTGCCATAGGTTTTCCCTTTTTGGATACAGGAAAACTACATTCATTTTCTTTTTTTTAAAAAAAAAGGTCAATGCATCAACTTTAAAGTACTTCCCCTTTATAGAAAATGTGAGTGGACAGTACAGGGTTCCTATATCCCATTTCCCTTCCAAGTTTCTCCTTTTATTAATGTCTTGAATTAATATGATTCATTTGATGTCACTGATGAGCATATAGTCACATTATTTATTTATTCAATGCCACAGTTTACTTAGACTCAGTGTGATGTTGATTCTATGGCTTTTGAAAAATAATAACATTTACAGATCATTATAGCATCAATAAAAATGTTTTCACCACCCTAGAGGTACTGTGGGTTCCGCCTATTCATCCCCCCACCCCACCCCCTCCTTGAATCTCTGGAAACCACTGATGTTTTTGGTCTCTGGTCTTGACCTTTCCCAGAGTGTCACACGGTTGGAATGATGCATTTAGCAGGTTTTTCAGATTGTTTTTTTTTTTTTCCAGTTAGCACTATCCATCTAAGCGTCTACCACATGCTTTCACACCTTATGAACTTCATTATTTTTATTACCACTAAATAATATTATATAGTGTGAGGATGGCACCAAGTGTATCCACTCACCTAGGCTTAAGTGGTTGTCCTTTTCTCTGGATTCCTTGGATTCCACTGGATAAGCCTACATTAATGACACTGTCTCTTTTGCCTTTTCAAATATATGTATTTTGCCCTAATATATACATTTAATGTCACAAAGATCCCTGTGGGTCCTGTTTTCACTTCATCCTATAAATATTGCATTTTCATTGGCTTCAAAATTTGATCTAATTTCTCTTTTTCACCCAGACTCTCATATAAGTCAGCACCTCTTTACTTTTAACTTCAATGTTTATATGTTTATATTTAAAATGAGTTTCTTTTGTAATTGGTTGTTTTTAATTAACTCTAAAAATCTTTGTTTCTTATTAGTGTATTTAACAATTCTCATTTAAAGCAATTATTGATTTAGTTAGGTTATTACTGTTTTTAACTGTTACCTATCCATTGAACTCATTCTATTTTATTCCCTATTTTTCTATGTGTTCTGGTTTTAATTAAAAATGTTATGAGTTCAAATTAATCATTCTCTTAAGTGCTGTTAAAATTTATTTTTTCAGTTGTTCCAGGTGTTGTCCAGGAAACTGAAATATGCATTTTTATAGACTTCTTTACTTATTTGAAAAGCAGAGTTAATTACAGAGAGGAGACAGAGAGACAGAGACACTTCCACCTGCTAGTTTATACTCCAAATGGCTGCAAAGATCAGGGCTGGGCCTGTCCAAAGCTGCGAGCCTAGAACTACATTTGGCCTCCCATGTGGGTGCAGAGGCCCATGGACTTGAACCATCTTTGGCTGCATTTCCAGATGCACTGGCAGGGAGTTTGATTGGAAGTGGAGCAGCCAAGACTCAAACTGGTCCAATTATGGGAGGCTGGTGTTGTAGGCAGCAGCTTAACCATTATCCCATAATGCCAACCCCTAAAATACGCATTTTTATCTAATCTGCACGCACCTTCAATCAACACTACACTGCTTCATTTGCAATGCAAATGACTTATAATATATATTATAGCATACTATTCCAAATCCCCCTCTCAACTCTTGTCATTGCTGCTATTTATGCCACGTATCCACATCTATAATCATTTTTAGACATCAACAAAATTTCTCTTGAAAAACATATTGACAGGGGCCGGCACCGTGGCTCATTTGGTTAATCCTCCACCTGTGGTCTAGCATCCCATATGGGTGCCGGATTCTAGTCCCGGTTGCTCCTCTTCCAGTCCAGCTCTCTGCTGTGGCCTGGGAAGGCAGTGGAGGAGGGCCCAAGTGCTTGGGCCCTGCACCCTCATGGGAGACCAGGAAGAAGTACCTGGTTCCTGGCTTTGGATTGGCGCAGCGCTGGCCTTAGTGGCCATTTGCGGGGTGAACCAATGGAAGGGAGACCTTTCTCTCTCTCTCTCTGTCTATAACTCTACCTGTCAAATAAAAAAAAAAAAAGAAAAACATATTGACAGTATATTATTTCCTAAATTTATTACATTAAATAAAAAATATAATAACACAACTTGCACAGCAACAAAGTGTATTTAAATGAAATGCATCCTGGAATATTCACAGTACCGGCTATGTGCCTCCTCCCGACACAAGGCTATAGTGAGCCTTTGTTGGAATACTAAAGTCTTCTTTCTTGCCTACCTGGATTATCTTGCTGATGTTAGATTTTCTCATTTGTTTTATTCCTTCTGCTTTCCCTCTCTAAATATAGATATAGATAGATAATCACATTTATGCTATGTATGTATGTTAATATGAATACATTTATAAATACATTAATCATATATGCAATTAATAGTTAATATTAAGACAGATATTAATCTATAGTATAATCTATATGAAGATCATATATCATACATAATATAGTCATATAATATGTAACAGCATAGATCACACAACTCTATACATTCTAAAATGATGTTTATTATATATTGTTAATAATCTATATGTAATATATTATCTCATGTACATATCTCATATCAATGAGATGTTTTTCAAAAGAAATGTTATAATATATATTTATAATGTCTGTATATTATATAACCTATACATAGCATATATCATATGATCTACATACAATTATATAATTATAGAGATTCATATATCTTTTAACCTAACCGACTTTGCTCTTGCAGCCCTGCTGGGAAAACAAAGGAGTCTTCAGGCAGTGTATTCTTAGAACAAAGTTTAAGAAAAAAATTCCAGCAGCTGCAATTTTCGCTCACTGTCAATTCTCATGAAATTGCTGCAAAGAGGTACCTAGAAGTCTTATCTAGGTTAAACATGAGATTTCTGAAGTTTTGCAGCCGTGTTAAATTTGAGAGCTTTATGATTTCTTGCAGTCAATACACTTTTTCCCGTGGGAATACATTTGACGTCTGTGATCGTATAATGGAAGCGAATGTGAAAGTATATTGGATTTAGACACTTTTTATGAATTCCGTGTCTGCACAAAGTGTGGTAAATCTGTGTAAACTGAACGAGTGCTCTACACCTCTATGTTATTAATATTTGTCCACCAGTATAACATCTACTCTAAAGATCTAATATTATACAATACTGAAGTGAGAGTGGCCATATGTGGACTGTGTAAATTGTCCATCTGTGTCAGTGATTTTATACATCTCCCAGTCTTTCAATATACTTATCTGTTGTTACCTTCATACATAATTTATACATAATTATTACACTGACATATAATATAAGGAAATTCTCCAATTTAAAAAGCTACACCAAAAGGAATATGACAAAAATGAATGTCAATGTTTACTAAAGCTAGCAGTGTTTCCAGAACTACCCTTCATCCTCTAACAGATCTACAGTGTGGGTCACAGTATAATCTTCATTCACAGATGAGGGAAATGAGGCTCGGAGACAGCAGATAAACTTCCCAAGAGCTCCCCAAGTTCACAGGAAGGAGATAAGCAGTTAAATCCAGAACTGAGCTTTACAACAAAGTAGCTTCTTACTTTCTCATGAGAAGCATCTAAAGGTTTTCTTCCTTTAAATGAAACACACACACACACACACACACATACAAGATCTTTTAGAAGTCTGTGGATATGTGCATTAGGAAAATACTATGCATAGATTTTAATTTTTTCACCAAAATCAATTTCTTTTTTAAATTCATGTTTCCATGGACTTTTACAGTATCTTCTAGGGCAAAAGTGTGTGTATTGCAGGGGGGGTAGTGGGGAGGAGACAATGTGCTTTCAAATTTGCATTTCACCAGTTAAACAGAGTGTTTTTTTAAAAATATATTTTTCACTGGAGTAATAATTCCTAGTCATCTATATGATTTGTTTTATTAACAGATTTATGAATACTCCACCACATAAAGTTACAGATTTTGGGGTCGACTTTAATAGCTGGTAAAGCCACGGCCTGAGACTCAGGCATCCCACATGAACACTGATTCATGCCTTGGATGCTCCAGTTCTGATTCAACTCCCCACTAATGGTTTGAAAAAAGCAGGGGAAGATGGCCCAAGTTGTGTCCCTGCTACCCACTTTGGAGATCTGGAAGAAAGTCCTGGCTCCTGAATCCTGTCTATGGCTGGGCACAACTCTGGGCATTGCAGCCATCTAAGGAGTGAACCAACGGATGTAAGATCCTCTCTCTCTCTTTCTCTTTCTCTCTTCCTTCCCCTCTCCCTCACCCCTACTTCCCTTCCTCTCCCTCTCTCCCACTCTTTCAAATAAATACATCTTTAAACAGAATTTAAACAGAAATCACAATCAATTCACTTAATTTAAAAATAACTCATGGCTGGTGCCACAGCTCACTAGGCTAATCCTCCATCTGCGCCGCCAGCACCCTGGGTTCTAGTCACAGTCGGGGTGCCAGATTCTGTCCTGGTTGCTCCTCTTCCAGTCCAGCTCTCTGCTGTGGCCCGGGAGTGCAGTGGAGGATGGCCGAGGTCTTTGGGCCTGCACCCACATGGGAGACCAGGAGGAAGTACCTGGCTCCTGGCTTCAGATCGGTGCAGCGTGCCGGCCGCAACGCGCTGGCGTAGCAGCCACTTAGGGGGTGAACCAAAGGAAAAAGGAAGAAATTTCTGTCTCTCTCTCTCTCTCTCTCACTGTCTAACTCTGCCTGTCAAAAAAAATAGTAATTCTTTCTGATTTTCTGAAAAATATGTGTACTCTAGTTTTTGTTAAGTTCCTAAGGGGAATATACAAATTTTCAAATTAAATATTTATAAAATATTTCTGGATGATAAATAGGAATATCCTTTAGGTGAAACTGTAAAACAGTGTTTAAAACAGTCAGCATGGGTAGGAGGGTATTGTCCATAGCGCACTGTTATCTGACTGACCAGAGATGTCTGCTTGATACGATTAGGAACGTCTCCCTAACAGCCGTTAGGTATTGTATCAGCTCCTGACTTATAACTCCACTTTACTTTTATTTTGTGGCTAGTGGTAACTTTTTAACTCAATGTTTTACTGTGGAGTTTCCACAGTTCATCTCCTTTTCAGTTAAGCGGTGATGCGCGACTCTTTTTGAGATTCCTGTGGGATTCCCCACAATCTTCCGTCCACTGAGTCCTTCCCATCTACCCATATTGGGACAGTTCTTAAAATGAGATCAACAATATGTAATAAGATGACAAAAGTATATCCTGAATTTATCTCTTATTTACAAAGTGTTTTTCTAAGGTGTTTCCATTTTATAGTTCAACTATTAAACAGTGTATTTGTTAAAATAATTAAAAATATGTTCAAAATGTAATATTATAATCCCAAGGTCAATTTTTAAAATTTTGAAAGGCAAAGATAGAAGGGAAGAGAGAGAGGGAGATCTTTCATCTGCTGGTTCACACTTCAAATGGCCACAATGGCCAGGGCTAGATCAGGCTGAAGCCAGGAGCCAGGAGCTTCATCCAGGTCTCCCCCATGTGTAGCAGAGTCCCAACTACTTGGGCTATGTTTTACTGCTTTGCCAGGTTCATTTGTAGGGAGATGGATCAGAAGTGGAGCAGCCAGGACACAAATTGGTGTCCATGTGGCATGTGGGTATTGCAGGCAACAGCTCAAACTGCTACACCATAATGCCAGCCCCCCTAAGGGTACATTTTTAAAAGAAAGCCTGATTCATAAAACCTTAGAGAGCAAAACTTTCATGTAAGTCCAAGTTTCTTCCTACATATAGGTTATAACATATATCTGCATGTGCATTTTACACTTTACTAGAGAATTTAACAAAAGCAAATAGAAAGAGTAAAGAGAGTTGTTTCAAAGGAACAAATCCGACTCCACCTATGGATGCATCTCATTTGCTCAGCCTAATCCAAAACCTATCAGTGAAACAAGTCCTGGTCGCATCACAGCATGTCTAGTCAACTTTTCCATTCAAGTCAGTATTTCTTACATCGATGAAAGCAGCACAGTGTAGCCAGTCTGCTGCCCTCACTTACTGATATCCCCTTCAGTTAAAACAGGAAGGAACTGTCGCGACTCTGAGGATGGACAGCTCTGATCCGCCACATTAGCCTGTGACTGACTGATGTCGCCAGCTGCTGCATACCACACAGGCAGCCACCTTTCTATGACCGAGTGTGGCTGTGACACTAAGACAGACCCCTCCCTGGAGATATAAGATCTTGCTCATTTTTCCTTAGAAATGCACTCCCATGTGTCTCCCCCAGCTCTCCCTCAAGATCAGACTCCCATGGTGGCTTTACTGGAGCTTCTAGCCCTTGCCCCCTCATCATCTCATTTTTTTTTTTCCCAACGATGTTTATCCCAGGTCAGAGAATAACAGAACCAAGAGTAATTCCTTTGTGTATGTTTACAGAATATGTATATTCCAGCCCCCAAGTCCTAGGCAAAAACTGTGATCCTTTGAGTTCTGATAGTCTTCTAACCTAAATATATGCAGGAGCTGAATGAACAACACCTGACAAGACTGCCGGTGATGTATTAGTTACAGATACTTCCAGCCAGGGGAAATGGGACACTGGGCATTCTGAGGCAGATTGGGCTAAGCATGGCTATGGGAAGCAGGCTAAGAAGTAATCAAAGCGCAAGATCGCTTGATTCCTATGGGAAGATTGACTGACTTGAATGACACTGCAGGCTAGCAGGTAAGTGAAGTCTCTGTTAGTTGAACATTACTTGGAGGTCAGTTGGTGTAACTAGCTGGGATGGGACCATTTCATTTTGGACAGGGGCATATCTGAGGCAAGAGCAAGGAAATTTACAACTGAGAGTTTGAGGTCTTATGAAGATCAAAGATGACAAGGCAGTATACAAAATTTTAGACGCCAGAATTGAATTTGTGTCTGGCTTCTTTCACTTAGCCTAATGGATTTGAGATTCGTTTCTCCTAGCATTTGTATCACGCAGCTCATGCAGCATGTTTATTGCACGAATTACCCAAGGAGGGATCTTTTGGTTGTTTCCAGCTTTTGTTGGTAAACAATGAAGCTGCCAAAATATTAAAGAAGGTTGTTCTTTGTTTTCTCTGTGTCTATGTCCACATACATTTTTTTTTCTGACAAGCAGAGTGGACAGTGAGAGAGAGAGACAGAGAAAGGTCTTCCTTTGCCATTGGTTCACCCTCCAATGGCCGCCACGGCCGGCGCACTGCACTGATCCTATGGCAGGAGCCAGGTGCTTCTCCTGGTCTCCCATGGGGTGCAGGGCCCAAGCACTTGGGCCATCCTCCACTGCACTCCCTGGCCACAGCTGAGAGCTGGCCTGGAAGAGGGGCAACCGGGACAGAATCCAGCGCCCCGACCGGGACTAGAACCCGGTGTGCCGGCGCCGCAGGCAGAGGATTAGCCTAGTGAGCCACGGCGCCGGCCCCACATACATTTTCAACTCCTTTGAGAAATACCTATGAGTGAAGCAGCTGAGACATTTATCAAGTTTATGTTTTAATTTTCAAAAAACCACCAAACTGAGCTCTGAAGTAATTATATGACTGCACATTTCCACAAGGAATGTCTGACAGTGGCAACTTCTCTACTTCCTGACCAAAAACTGGATATTCACTATTTTTAGTACAGTTCTTCTATACTATACTATACTATACTATACTATACTATACTAGTGGCTATGTGGCTAAATTACACTGAGGTTTTCGTTTTTATGTCTCTGACTAAATAACAATAAAAAGGGATAAATAAATAAATAAATAAATGGTATAAAATGCTGCTACAATCAAGGGCATGTAGCTCTTCTTCCAACAAAAAAGGACAATAATGCTTTCATAGCATGAGTGCGAAGAATTCTATTGTGAATTTATGTTTCATGTGTGAAGCAAGCATTAAGCGCAGATTCACCAAATAAGAAGTTTTGGAGAACAATGGCTTCAAAGTAGTGGAATCTTTATGTCTGAAGAGAAGAAACTCTTTGGCAGTTTGTTTTATTTTGTTTTGAAAATTGTTCACACACTCATAATAATGTAAATCTTGTTAATTTGTTTTTAGTTTCAGAATTATCCTTACTGCAAAACGTTTAGGATGTAATTAAGGCTATAAAACAAAATGTAAATCCTATCAACATTGTCAATGGATGTTTGAAAGTACTACTTCTCTTTTCTATAAACTATGGGAAACTAGTTGAATTGGTCTTTGAAAGAAATAAAATAATATAAATAAGGAATACAAATGAGATGTATATATGATGGGGATTTGTGTATACTTACCTTTTTCAAAGACGTAATACTAAAATTTTCATCCCCTATAAAAATAAAGTGTTCACACATCTGTTTGTTCCTTGGTAGGAAACAACTTCCCCTTGTTCTGTGGTCCACAGGCTATCTTGAATGAGAAGGCAATCCTGAGGGATTGCCAAGTATAGACAGACATTGCATTAGTTCTTTAATATCTTATCTCTTTAATCCTCACTATAAACCTGCTAGGAAGACATTTATCTCTCTGTAATACAGTAGAACAGTTTTTAGTTTACCAGTTGTGGAAATAAGCTAGGTTCTCTAAGGAAATTAGCTATTAGAGAGCCCTCTTTTCTCACTGAAGCATCAAGCTAAAACAATTTCATATAATTTTAAGAGAAAATATGTTTACGCAGAGGACAAATTTTACATTTCTTGTATAATATCTAAGAGGTTAATAATTTACATAATAAAATATGTGTTTAAATTTGTTACATGAAATGATTATATCCAAAATTTTCTATGCCCTGAAGCAGGAGTATCAAACTATGACTCATAGTCCAAATAGAAACCTCAATTTCAAAAAAAAGCAATTTTTCTTATTTTTTAACTAGCATGCAGAATAAACTGCGATATTGCAATATATGTATAAAATTTATACTGATCAAATAAAAGTAATTAGTATTTCAAGATCCTTATCGTTTCTTTCTATGTGGATACTTCTGCCTCCTCTCTTCCAGTTCTTCATAAAATACACAGAGATTGTTGTGAACTATAGTCATTTTTCCACAGAAGAGCTGAACTTACTACTCCTCCATAACTGTACATTGGTAAACATCATCCAACCTACCTAAACACACCCCCCACTTCATTATACAATTATCCTCTAGTAATTACTGCTCCTCTCTCTATTACTTAGAGATTACTTTTTATTTAGTTTCCACAAAAGAGAGAGAACATCTGGTATTTGTTTTTCTGTGTCTGGCTGATTTCACTTAACATAATTAATTCCAGTTCTATTTTGTGAATAAAACTTTATTAAAATAAAGCTGTTACCACCTGTTTATCTATTTCCCAAGACTATTTTTATGATACAACATCAGAACTGAATAGTTGTGACAAAGACCATTTGGCTGCAAAGCTTAAAATATTTACTAATTATTCCTTTATATAAAATATTTTCCAACCACCTACTCTAAGATACTGTGTCTTGTTTTCCAAACAGATTTTTGAGCTCATTTTTGTAAATTGTTTATTTCTTTATTTTCATCTACTTGAAAAGTACAGTGACAGAGAAAAAGAGATATCTTCTATTAGGTAGTTCACTTCATAAATGACCACAGAATCCATGTATAGCCCAGGGTTAAACCAGGATCGAAGAAATCCATTCAGGTGTCCCAAGGGTACTGTAGGGATCCAAGAAATGGAGCCATCACCCGTTGCCTTCCAGCATGCATTAGCAGGGAGCTAGATGAGAAGTGGATATGCTCACACGTTGGCACTGGTCCCACAATCTGGGATAAGGGCATCCCATGGACACCCAACACTTGTACAACAACATCCAACCTTGAGTTAAATTCTTTCATGCAAAAACCATAAATTACTCAAACTTCTTTATTCCACAATCCTAATGGCTAAAATAGTTTCCTAAATCCATGTTTGTTGTATTTGCTGTATTTCTCTTATCACATGACTTTTAATTAAGAGAGGCACACATTCTGTGCCAATATAACTGGATAATGCTATGTATTTATGAGGATAAAGGTTATATATGCTACTTCTGTTGAATTCTCCTTTAATTATCAAGCAATAATAGTAATGCATATACTAACCCAAAGTTAGCCCTTAGGGATTTTTTTCTCTTCTACTATCACATCAAATTATGGAAGCAAAACAAACAAACAAAAAAAAATATGGAGGCAAAACTGAGTTAAATTCTTACAAATCTAAGTTACTATGTTCTATATTTCATCTTCAAGTAGATAACTGAACCAGCAGTGATTTTTGGGCTAAATTAAAAAAAAAACAGTTCAGTGAAAATTTACAAAGAAACATGTAAATGCTAATGCTAAAAATTTGCAAGGTGACAAAGAAAACTGTGAGAGGCATTATATTGTATGTGAAAAATCTCTAAGGAGAAACACAACAAATACAAGAGGAATCACTACACATTTATTGTAGTAGGAATGGATATCCATGAAGGAATTCTGCCCATACAGAATAATATCTGGGTCTTGTACAAACTATTTAGTGAAGTTCATTTACATACAAGCATTTCCCTAATTAACATATTTTAAGCTGAATTAAAGAGACAAAAGGTAGTGTTTTTTCATAAATGCCACCATATTCTGACCATGTAATATAGAACTCAGTGAATATTTAAGCCAAATAAGAAAACCAGAAAGGAAAATTTAGGAATAGTAAGTAGCCTGTTTCTATTTTGCATATTTCATGTGAACAGAGAAATGTGCAATTACACTGCAAATACACTGTTTGTTAATCAAGTGTGGACTTAATAGTGTTTTAATAATACTGAATCAGGATATATTCAATGACCCAAGAACAAGTCTGTTCAAATTACTACTTCATATGTAATTAACCCTTGACATCTAATTAAGTATATTTCTTTCTTAAATTGTATTTGTCAAAAGTTATCTACAAAGAATGCTGATGGGCTATGGTAAGATTTTTTAACAAGATTAAGAATGGATACATTAAGAACTCTGTGAATGTTCTATATAAAAACATGAACTGTTTCAAAATATGAAAATTCTTTCATTTAGTTCGTTATTTATACAGGAAACATGAAAAAATGAAAAATGAAGAAAAAACTTAAAATAGAGCCACACTATACAAATATTATTTAGTTTATCAACAATTATTCGGTAAGAAACCACATACAAATCCTTAACTTAAAAAAAAGTACCCTAATATAATCATACATTGCATATATACACTGATATTTTCATCTTGATTTGGAAGAATGCTTATCTTATTAATTAAACTGCAGAGAAAATATCCCTTATCTAAGAGAAAAAAATCTCTTAGATACTAGTATTTCAGAAGATTAAAAGTCATTCATGTGTGTTATTTCTCTATTTGTCCAGGTAATTTTACAGTATTCTGTTACTTAGCACCTTTAAATCTGCCCTGGTTTGTTGCAGCAATTTTACGGTTATAATGCTTTGGGAAGGATAAGTATCCGTCTGATGCTTTATTTTTATTTCCCTTATAGAAATGATGGGTGTCCTAAACCAACTGCACTTTTAACATCAGTCCCAATCTCTTTCATCAGGCATATTTTTATGCACCAGATTCTTGTATTAAGCATTAAAATTGTTTTTCTCTTTCCTTTTAGGAAGATTAAAGTTGAACGACTTATTCCTGGTCAAGATAAAGGTAATGTGACTGCCTTGTGTTCAACATAGCCTTGCGGAATCCAAGTGAACTACATCCTGTGTCAAATAATAACTCTTCCATTGTGTGTGGTGCATTCATACCTTCAAAAGATAAACATACACAATATTTCACCTAATTTAACTTTGTCAGAGGTTGCTTTATCTTTTTTTTTTCTTCTAGTTATCCTCTGTAGCATTTATTGTCATTAAGAATGTAAAGAAAAATTAAATCAAAGTTATGTATACACCAAAAGTTGAGTCCTCTAATATCAGGTACTTCCCTGATAAGGTAACAAATATGAAGGAACAGATAGATTTGCATTCAAGATGTGGCACATCTGCCCACCCTTTATACTTATGACACTTTTCTGATATTGTTAAGCAACTTACTTTGGTAATTGACAGTTGAAAATTGAAGCAGGATCAGAAAAAATAAATCATTTAACAGATTGCTTAACCAATAGATGATGTTGAGTGGTAACAAATAATTAACTAGCTGAGAGAGAAAAAAAAAAATTACATATATTCATTGTAACAACTGCAAAAGGCAACCCCAAGGAGGCTGGGAGAAACAAAGGAAAGGAGTTAGAATCAGCAAAATTTAGAAGTTAGGATAAATGTCTCCATAGAACTCATAGACATCTGAGGGTGAGCGAAAGGAGGCTCTGCCTTGCCTAGGTGAGGAGATGGTGCTCCCACGGCATTTTACGGAACTGTACACAGAAAGCACACAGACAGAGAGACCACAGACTGACATATGAATGGGTACCTTCTTCCTCTTCGAGCTGGCAAACGTCTGGGTGTGCCCCTTCTTGATGGAGCCCACAAGAAGCTGATTGGCAAAGCAGAAATGTGGTCCTATACCACAAATCACAAAGCAGAACACAGGAGGAGCAGTTCAAAGCTGGAAGAAAATAGATAAATAAGGAATCAGCCACATCTCCAACTGTGCAACCCCCATAGGCACATCCTTGCACAAATTTAAATGCTTTCAAATAATCACAAATTTAGAGAAAGGTTGCTCGTACAAACTTTCCCCTTCAGTTAAACAACTAGCAATCATGAACCAATAACGCAATGATCCTTCACCTCTGATCTGTGGTTGTGTATTTTCTACAAACATGATTTCTTTTTCTTTTTTTTTTTAAGATTTTTAAAATTTATTTATTTGACAAGTAGAGTTACAGATAGTGTGAGAGAGACAGAGAGAAAGGTCTTCCTTCCATTTGTTCATTCTCCAAATGGCCGTAACTGGCCTTAACGGCCAGTGCTATGCTGATCCGAAGCCAGGAGCCATGAGTTTCTTCCTGGTCCCCAATGAGGGCACAGGGGCCCAAGCACTTGGGCCATCCTCCACTGCTATCCCAGGCCACAGCAGAGGGCTGGGCTCGAAGAGGAGCAACCAGGACTAGAATCTGCACCCATAAGGGATGCCAGCGCTGCAGGCGGGGGATTAACCTAGTGTGCCACGGCATCGGAACCCAAACATGTTTTCTAATACAATAAGATCATTAGATTCAGGATACTACCACTGATGCATCATTGCAATATAGTCCTCCTAACCCCTTTAACTTTCAACAGCTGTTCTCAAAATGAACTTCTCTCAATTCAGAGTGGTTCACCCACTAACTTGACTTGTGAATGATTCCTTCAGTCTACAGTGAGTCATGCCGGAGAATTCTTCATCTGTCACGATCTGCGTAATATTTTAAATTACAGACCCTTTCAGCTTACGCAGCACGCTTTAGGTTTGTGGTTTGGGCTTGTGAGACTTTCTCACGCTTAGATTCTGCCTGTGCATATTTGGCAGGGAAATAAAAAGAATGTTGCTGTGTTCTGCTTGCATCCTTTTTCGTGAGATCTCAGTGTGTCCCATTAACACTGACACATACTTCAATCTCTTGGTCAAGGCTGTGTCTGTACATACCCTATCTTTTTTCCTGTGTTACTAATAAATAATTATGAGATGAAACCTTGACTATATAATTTCCACTTCATCATGAGACTTTTTATTTATTTTTCCATCTACTGATACAAAGATGGGCTCTGGATTTCTTCTCTACTCAGTGGCATGTAATGTACTGTACTCACTGGTTAAGTCTAAAATTCTCATGTCCCAGAGCTAAAACAAATGTCTATTTCCTTTTGATATCCATCACTTTTTTTTAATACTCCCCTATTTTCTGAACACATCAAGACATTTCAGATCTTTTTAAACTTTCTTTGTCCATCAGTGAAACATCTGTAAAGTCTGCTGAAAATGCTAGAAATAAAATCTATGGTATCATTGTGAATAACTCCTTCAGTAAGCTCAAGAAAATACTCAAAATGAAATATCAAGAGGAAAGAGGTGAAATAGCAAGAGACAATCCATGAGCTGTGGAATACTCCCAAATTTTCTAATATAATCAGAACCAATAAAAAAGTAGCAGAGATAAAAATGAAAGAACATATTGTGATAAAAATATTTTAGAAGAAAAAAAATGACAATCTCATTCAATTCTCTAGCACTAGGATAATCTTTATACCATACCCCAAACAAGCTCAGCATGGGAAAGAAAAAAAGAACAAGCAAAATCCCTGCACAAACGTAGCTGTGAGCAGCCCTCAACACAGCTAGAAAAGTGACTATATAAGAGATGGCTGTATCTGAATGTCCACATATCTGTCTATCCATCCACATGTATAGAAAGAAACTTACTATGTCATGTCATAATTATTATATAATTATATTGATATTCATTAATATTGATCAATAGATATATTTATATTATTTAAATAAATATAATTATATATAATTATTATGTACTATATCATGTAATAATTCAGAAACAAAAATTGATTTAACTATAGAAAATTAATAAACTCAATTTTTCATATTCACAGATTAAAAGGGAATAATTGTATGATGATATCAATTCTATTGGTGAGAAGATCAATTGACAAAGATTCCCTTTCATGATAAAATCATTTAGCAGAAATCATCTGGTTAACGCTGTCTATAAATTAAAATTTAAATATCATATAAAGGTGAACTTTGGACAGTCTTGGAGAGTCTTTATTTTAAAGGGGAAAGATGCAAAAATTTATTGTTATGATCTGCAGGTCTCTGTAAGCTGATAATAAACTGCTAGACAATGCAGTAAGAGGAAAATGAGATTGAACCCTGTAAGGTTCAAAGAGGAAAGAAACCATAGCCATTTTAATGTCTGAAAGAAGGGTTAAAAATAGCACTATTTTTAGGCAATAAAAATGTGTATACAGGAAGCCAAACTCTAGAGATAAATTGAGAGAATTACTATAGGTTGGTACAAAAATATATCTGCAATGTATGTAAATACTGCAATCAGGAAAGTATTAAAAAACAAAAGTAGCATTAAAACATACAGTACAATAAACAGAATACAATAAAACTTTATTGAGGGATGTAAAGAAGAGCTCAATAAATGAATTCTAAGACTCAATGTTGTTAAATAGTCAATACTCTTCAAGTTGTGCATAGAATAAATTGGTTCCAATTAACATTCTAACTGCATGTGTGAAAACTGAGGCGGTTACCTGATCTACATACTAGCAGTACTCATTACGGAATCCTAAGTAATTAGGACAGTGTATTAGTACTTCAAGACTAGACAAGCATATAAATGTTCAGACTGCAGAGCCTAGAGACACAATTAGTTGCACGTATACCACATTTATAATAAAGTTGTTATGGCTAAGAAGAAAGAGGACAATCTTTTCAATTGTACTAAGAAATTGATAACCTGTGAGGAAAAATAATTTAATGGAATCCCATTTTTCAACATAAAATTCAATTTCCATTAGAATATAAGTAATAGGCAAAACAATGAACATATACAAAAATATTCACAGTATTAGGGGGTGAGAATTATTGTTTAGAAAGAGATTTACCATTAAGTGAAAAAAGGATGCATTTGACCTTATTAGCATAAAAAACTTTATGAAAAAACTCTCATTAAAAGTATGTGGGGAGGCCAGTGTTGTGGTACAGCAGGTTAAAGCCCTGGCCTGAAGTGCTGGCATCCCATTATGCGCGCTGGTTCGAGACCCGGCTGCTCCACTTCCTATCCAGATCTCCGCTATGGCCTGGGAAAGCAGTGGAGGATGGCCCAAGTCCTTGGGTCCCTGCACCCATGTGGGAGACCCAGAAGAAGCTCCTGGCTCCTGGCTTTGTATTGGCGCAGCTCCGGCCATTGGGGAGTGAATCGTTCGATAGAAGACCCCCCCACCCCCGCCCGCTTCTCCTCTCTCTGCTTAACTATGACTTTCAAGTAAATAAATAAAATCTTTTTAAAAAAAAGTACATGGGGCTGGCACCATGGCTCACTAGCCTAATCTTCCGCCTGTGGCGCCAGCACACGGGGTTCTAGGCATGGTCGGGCGCTGGATTCTGTCCCAGTTGCTCCTCTTCCAGGCCAGCTCTCTGCTGTGGCCAGGGAGTGCAGTGGAGGATGGCCCAAGTGCTTGGGCCCTGCACCCCATGGGAGACCAGGAAGAAGCACCTGGCTCCTGGCTTTGGATTGGCGCAGCACCGGCCTTAGTGCCCATTTGTGGGGTGAACCAATGGAAGGGAGACCTTTCTCTATGTCTCTCTCTCACTGTCCACTCTGCCTGTCCAAAAAAAAAAAAAAAAAAAAGTATGTGGGAAGAATCACTATATTCCTAAAGTTGTGCTTATGAAATCTGTACTCCTTAAATAAAAGGTTTTTTGGTGGGGGACAACCACATACACACATAAAAATTTACTGAGTAAAAAACCAGCAAGATATTTGCAGTGTATATGGTCAAAAAGCAGCTCATGGCCTGCGCCATATAAATTCCAGATTTATCATGAAAACTGCAAATGAGTCACATGACAAAGGGTAAATATTTGCATCTTAAAATAGATGCTTGAGAAATATAAATGCTAAATCCACAAGTATCTTCTCACAAATCAAACAAGTAAGACAAAATACATGATAGTAAGACATTTTTTGGATCTCTCAAACATGGCAGAATCAGCACCAGTGGGATAAAAAACCCACTCTGGAAATGGCTTGGGGGTCCTAGCAAAGTTGAAAAGACGCATTTCCTATAACTGAATGTTTCCATTTCTCAGTACTCACTCTACTGAAAAGGTTGATTTTTTTTCCTACCAAGAAAATATCCAAGGTATTTTTTTCCAAATGCCACAATAAGAAAAAAAAAAAAAGACTATTCAGCATCTACTGGGACTATTAAACTATGTATTTATAAACTTTAATAGTTTGTCACAAAAATGAAAATTGCACCTTCATATAATTTGGTTATGGCAAACACACAATTGTGTAAAATATTATATATATATTATATATTCTATCAGTATATAGAATATAGAACCTATAAAAGTTGTATACATGTTTATAAAATATAGAATATATGTATATACAAATGGGTAGTTGAAAACAAAATTTATGGCCATATATTTAACCATAATTTGAAGCCAAAATATTGATTCAGGAAAATTCACAGACACAATTATTTCCAGTGGGGTCAAGGGACTTGTGATCAGAAAGAGTCAATGGAGTGACTGGCTAACGACAGTTTTCAAATTTTTTGTTTGAATGTGTGTTTACAGTAATTAGTTACATTACACAAATGTTTCTTGCTGTTTCTTGAATTATTATACTTCATGATAAAATACATAATACATAGATCTTAAATTGGGGTAGCTATTTTCAGTTTTAACTCAAAGTCTTGAAAAAGTGGGATTTAATATCTATGTATTTGGAATATTTCCAAGATATTTAAATGAATTTATTTGCTTACTTTTTTACCCCCACTGCCTCCTGGTACACTTAATTGGATTTAACTTTGAAAGCAAAGTATCTACTTAAGAGATATACGAAAGTCAATGATGTCCCAATAAAGATTCACCTGGTGTCATGAACATGACCCTGTTTTTGAACAAGCAGTTTCTGCTTCTTTATTTTTTTGTAATGTTTTGTTTTCATTTGCCTCAATGACAGGGGCAACTTCTGTATTCATATATTTAATGTATTTTTTCATATTTGTTGGGAGGGCTTGATATCGATTAAAGTTTCTGCTCTCTAAGAAAATACTGTTAGTACAGCAATTTAGTTTACCTCTTCAGAACAGACCATTTACATCTTAACCTCATGAACTCCTTATTAAGTATTTACACTTGAAAGCCACATTGAATAAATTCAAAATAAGAAGTATCTCTTCTTGTCTGTGATTTTTAATTTATTTTATTTATTTATTTATTTGACAGATAAAGTTAGACACTGAGAGAGAGAGAGAGAGAGAGAGAAAGGTCTTCCTTCTGTTGGTTCACCCCCATGAATGGCCGCCAGGGCCGGAGCTACGCCGATCCAAAGCCAGGAGCCAGGCACCTCCTCCCGGTCTCCCATGCGGGTCCACAGGCCCAAGCACATGGGCCATCCTCCACTGCCTTCCTGGGCCACAGCAGAGAGCCGGGCTGGAAGAGCAGCAAACGGGACTAGAACCCGGCGCCCATATGGGATGCCAGCGCCACAGGCGGAGGATTAACCTAGTGAGCCAGAGCTCTGGCCCCACATCTGTGTTTTTTAAATATGTTTAGGATTTAGATAACATAGTGAATTATAAAATTACTGAAGAAGGAAATGTCTTTTCACACATAAAAGTAATGAAAACTTTAATACAAATTATTGATTCAGTTACCTGATTAGACAAGAAATGATAATAAAGTAATTTCAACCTAAGTCCACTGTAAATAAGCCTTTGGGGTGTGTTTTGAGAATATTAATAAACTACATCCAGGCAAGCTGACACTATGTTCACATATTGCTAAGAAAGTTCAAGCAAGTACGGACAAGGTTTATGGATGTTTTTATCATTATTTTGTGTGTCTACATTTGACTTTAGATTTTTCCAAAGCCAAAAGGTAAAATGATGGGAGAGTGAGCTAAACAACACAACTTTAATATTGCAATAAGGTGTAATGGTCATCATGATCAATGTAGTCTGTATTTATGCATACAACTCGGATTTATCTAAAGTTCTAAAATATAAGAAGAACATATTTCATTAAACATCAGGTTCTCTGAAATATGAAATGAGAACAAGGATTTTTTGTATCATTTTCTAGCACAATACCTACACACAGTATGAATGTCATGTCTGTTGAATGAATTAATAACAAGTAAATAGACCTTGTCACAAAATTTAAATAGCAAAAGATGGTAATTATTTTCATTAAAATTCAAAAGAGAAATGAAATGAATATTTTCTCAGAGGTAAGGCTAATAATAAAATATATATTTAATCATCTAAGAATGTCATACTAAAACCACTAAGAATATTACCCAAAACATGTAGTATCCTAGAATTCTTTGTTTTTTGCCTGTTCACCCTCCTTTTTAGCTCTTGACATTCATTATCAAAGACCTTGAATTGTCTTTTCTGCATGAACTGAAAATTGTACAAAACATGTTTGCAAACTGTTCAAATAGGATTCCTTCCATTTTGAGTATTTTTAATTGAAGCAAGTCTTGCATATTTTCTTGCATTCTTTCTTTAGTGATAAACTTCTCATTGTGTCCTGTAATACAGAAACTCATACACACACACATGCACACACACACACATAGAAACCTAGATGCTATTAGGCTAACTTTTTCTGGAGAAGATGATACTGAGTGACCCATCCATCCATAAATAGATACATAGAAAAACCTAGAAACAATCTTCTGTACCAGGCAAATACTATTAGCTGAAATTTTATCAATCTCCCTAAGTACATTTTGGTGACCAAATGAATTAATTAATCTGTTTCATTTTAAGATTAAAAAGGTTCTTTTTTTTAAGATTTATTTTACTTATTTGACAGATGGAGTTACATAGAGAGGTAGACACACAGAGAAAGAAAAAGAAGTCTTCCATCCGCTGGTTCACTCCCCAAATGGCTACAACAGCTGGAGCTGAGCCGATCCGAAGTCAGGAGCCAGGAGCTTCTTCCAGGTCTCCCACATGGGTGCAGGGGTCCAAGGACTTGGGTCATCTTCCACTGCTTTCCTAGGCACATTAGCAGGGAGCCAGATCAGGAGTGGAGCAGCCGGGACTGAAACCAGTGTCCATATGGAATGCTGGCACTGCAGGCTGGGGCTTTAATGCACTGTGCCACAGCGCCAGCCCCGAGATTATAAAAAGTTTTAATATTTGCTCAACATTTTAAAAAAAAGTCATTAATTATCTAAGATACATTGTAGCAAATGTGGCATAGGTAGTTAGAAAAACGATGATATAATATCGAATAAAATATCGAAAAAAGGGGCCACCGTTGTGGCATAGACACTGGCATCCCATATTGTGCCCATTCATATCCCAGCTGCTTCATTAGCAATCCAGATTCCTGCTAATGGCCTGGGAAAGCAACAGAAGTTGGCCCAAGAATTTGGACTCCTGGCACCCATGGGGGAGGCCCAGATGAGGCTCATGGCTCCTGGCCCAGTCCTGACCATTGTGGTTATCTGAGGAGTAAACCAGCGGATAGAAGGTAAATAGATATGTCTCTGTCTCTGTCTCTGTATCTCTTTCTCTCTCTCTTTCAGACTTTCATATAAAAATAAATCTTAAGGCTGGCATTGTGGCACAAAATAAGTTAAGCCACCACCTGCAACACTGGTATCCCATAATGGGCACCAGTTCCTGTCCCAGCTGCTCCTCTTCTGGCCCAGCTCCCTGCTGGTATGCCTGAGAAAGCAGCAAAAGATGGCCCAAATCCTCAGACCCCTGCTCTCATGTGGGAGATACAAATGAAGCTCCTGACTCCTGGCTGTTAACTTGGCCCAGCTCCAGCCATTATGATCATTGTAGGTGTGAACCAGCAGATGGAATATCTCTCTACCTCTCCCCCACTCTCTGTAACTCTGCCTTTTGAATAAATAAATTTAACATTTAAAAAGCATTGGCCGGCACCGCAGCTCACTAAGCTAGTCTTCTGCCTGCGGTGCCGGTTCCCCAGGTTTTAGTCCCGGTTGGGGCACCGGATTCTGTCCTGGTTGTTCCTCTTCCAGTCCAGCTCTCTGCTGTGGCCCAGGAGGGCAGTGAGGATGGCCCAAAGTGCTTGGGCCCTGCACCTGCATGGGAGACCGGGAGGAGGTGCCTGGCTCCTGGCTTTGGGTCAGCGCAGGGCACCGGCTGCAGCGGCCATTTGTGGGGTGAACATTCCGAGGGAACACCTTTCTCTCTGTCTCTCTCTCTCTCACTGTCTAACTTGCCTGTCAAAAAAAAATTAATAAAAATTTTAAAAAAGCATTAATTTCACAATATATAAATCTTAAAACATTTTTGAATTGATGTGAAACTATTACTACAATATATTTAAAATCATGACCAAATTAAAAAAACTCTTTAAAATATTAATAAATGTAAAAATATATATAAAGTTCTCAATTCTCAAGCACTTTGAATACAGTCAGGTATTATTATTAGCAGATCTGCTAAGATATAATTAAAGTATATAAATATTGGATGGTTTTTAAATATTATTTTTCCTACAAATGGCAGATATAATTACATGATTTCGATAGCTCCCAAAGTTTCAAGAAACAGATATGAAGACTTTTTCTTATTCTTAGGTTTCCATATATAATCGTGCTCTTTATCTAATCTTAGGATTCCCTATCTAACCATATCTGACCTAACAGTTAAGGTCAAATTATAAATGATAAAGCTCATTGTATGCTATTTTTCAATAAAGTGAAAATTTAATTCAAAATAGAATTTAAAGTCAAACATTGTATCTCTCATTCTATTATCTCCTGAATACAATGATACTAATGTGATTACAGTAGGGTTAAATGATAATAGAATGGTAGGGTGTCTTAAGAGTCACTTCATAGTTGTTTTTAAATTTTTATTTCAGCCTCTCAAACACATTACTATATGTGTTAAAATAGAAATGAGGTTATGCCTATTATAACATAAACCCAGAAACAAAATTACAGAACAAAACATGCGATCTGTCCAAGTATTGAGCTTGAACTGTCTCCACAGAAGGAAAAGGGAAATATCCAAAACTCCATGTCCACTCATGATTTAATGGAGAAAAATCAGTTGTGTATTTTATACATAAAGAAATGGAGTAATACTTTGAGATAATGAGGGTTGGAAGATTCCTGGTCAGCAGGATAAAAAGAGTGATATTTTCTTAAAATATTTTTCTTTCATATAACCAGAAATTTAATTCCTTTTTGTATCTTTAAACTCAAATAGGGTTTAAAAATTTAAAAAGATAATCTGCTTCATCTGGAAGTCCCTCTTTAAATTGTCATGCTATCCCCTTTAACCTGATTTCAAGTCACAATTTAATTGTAAAATAAATGTTACTGTAAAAGTGAAATTTTCAGAATTACAAATTTTGTCTACTTCTAAATGTTATTATCTACATGTCATACATTATACTTTTCACAGTTGAGAAAACCTGTAATTATATTCCTGTCCAGAGGAATGGATATCCAGAAAGAATGTAGACCATTGGAACAAGTATTCTATTGTTAATTTAAAAATGAAGGTCTGGACCTGTGGCATGTACGTACTTTCTCTACTTCCCCCCACTGAGCCCAGTTACAAGTCCTAGAAGTTGCATACAAGATGAGTAGCTGGTCAGAAACAGCAAAGCACCTATCTGGGACCCCAGGGCAATAGCGCCTTGCATAGTCCCACTGGCTGACTCTTCCCCACTTTCCACATTTTAATGAGCACTGGCAGATTAGTCTGTCATCTTCTGCAAACAAAAATCTTCCAGCAACATCAGCCAGCCCCAAATAAGCAGCCAGGAGATGTGTGTCTCTCCCTCAATACCCTGAGACGTCCTGTTTCTACCGAGTTGGTGAGGTGGAGCAGGGGAGATACGGACAGTGAGATGCACTCCAGAGGGTTGCCACAAGTAGGAAATCCTGGAGAGCCTGCAGGCCCAACAGGCTGTGCTGCCCAAAGATGCCAGGTGTGCAGGCAGAACTGGCAAGGGCCGGTTTGGTCTAGGAGGTTTTCTGTCTCAGTTAGGAACAGGAGGAGTCCCTTCCCAAGTGTGCCTGGAGACTCAGGAAAGCTGTGGGCACTGTGAATAGAATGCCATGACACACTGAGTCTGACACACATCCAGTGGCACAGGCGAAGACAACTGTTACACCCCTCAGTGGCACCAACGGGGACTTTTGCAGCCTTGTATAAACCCAGAAGAAAGAACACCACAATGGCTCTGAAAATTACACCTGTCAGGGTAATGCCTGTTAAAGTATTAATAAGATATTTTCTCATGAATACTAGGCAATTGTCTAACTTATTTAAATCATTATACAAAGAACCAAGACAATCGCAACTCAAATGAAAAAATAACAATCAACCGGACCCCATTTCTGAAATAAGATGATAGATTTATGTGGCCATCATAAACTTGTTCTAGAAACTACAAATTATCTTCAGATTAATGAACAAAAAATACAAACTCTCACTAAAAAAGCTGTTTTCAGAGATAACCAAATGAAAATGATAGAACAGAAAAATAACATAATAGACAGAAATATTATATTTTAACCCTAATAATTCAGTAGTACAGTGGAGAATATTAAGGTCAAAATAAATTAATTTAATGGAACTATATACTCAATCTAGCTTGAGCATACAGAAAATCAACTGGAAAAAAATGAACAAAATCTTAGAGACATGTGGAACAATTAACAAATTGCCCAGTGTTCTCATACTAGACTCATGGGAAGAGATCAAACTGTAAGTGGAGCTTAAGGTATTTTTCTAGAAGTGGGGAGAGAAAGAGCAAGAGAGAGAGAGAACGATCGACCCACTGGCTCACTCCTCAAATGCCCGTGGCCGTGCAACACCTAGAGCTTGGCCAGCTTAAGGAGAAGAGCACTGAAGTTACTCTGGGTCTGCCATGGGGGCAGGAGAGACTCAGTACCTGACAGTTACCTGTTGCCACCCAGCATATACATTAGCAGGAAGCTGGAGTTTGCTGTGGAGCCAGGACTTGAACCCGCACACTTCTGCATGGAAAACAGGTGCCTCGAGCAGTACTGGAAGAAACACCAGCCCTTGAAGGAGTACTTCAAAAGTGAGGAACTGAAAACTTCCCAAATCTGGTAAAAGCACACACACACACACACATACACACAAACACATTGAGGAATTTCAAACAGAAGAAACCTAAAGAAATCTAAGTTAAGACAGCATTATAGTTATATATAAATATATAATTATATTTTATAAAATATAAAAATATATAAATATATATATAAATAAATATATAATTATATTTTTGAAATTAAGGAAAAAATTTAGGGGTACACAGAGAAAAAGAAATCTTTGCCTACCAAGAATACAAATTTGAATAGCAGGGGAAGGTGGTACTTTTCTGAAATTCTATAAGTAGGAATAAATTGGCATATTATTTTAAACTGCTAAAAGAAAAGAACTATCAACCTCAGATTCTCAGTCAGAAAAATAAAATCATTAAAAATCAATGGGATATAAGGATTTTTTGGATAGCGGAATTAAATAAACAACTTTATTACTGGCTGATCAACCTTTAATAGCTGCCTGAAGGAATTCCTGTAAATGGAAAAGGAAAAGAAGCAATCTAGGAACACCAAGAAAGAAAAATATAAAGGAGAAAAGTATGTGTCTATAAAGCTAATCGTTCCTCTTGAACTGTGTAAATGGTGTGTGAACACGGCAACAAAATATCACCACCTGACATCAGAATCAATGCTGTGTAAAGGTGAGGATAAAAGTTCCATATGAAAAGGAGTTTGCAGGGCCTACACTGTGGCAGAGCAGGTAAAGCCGCCACCTGCAGGGCCGGCGGTCCATATGGGCTCTGGTTTGAGTTCTGGCTGCTCCACTTCCAATCCAGCTCTCTGCTATGGCCTGGGAAATCAGTGGAAGATGGCCCAAGTGCTTGGGCCCCTGCACCGGGGTGGAGACTTGGAAGAAGCTCCTGGCTTCGGATCAGTGCAGCTGCAGCCACTGTGGCCATCTGGGGAGTGAACCAGTGGATTGAAGACCTCTCTCTCTCTTTCTCTCTCTCTCTCTCTCTCTCTCTCTGCCTCCCTGTAACTCTGCCTTTCAAGTAAAATATAAATCTTTTTTTTAAAGATTTATTTATTTTGGCCAGCACCACGGCTCACTAGGCTAATCCTCCGCCTAGCGGCGCCGGCACACCAGGTTCTAGTCCCGGTCGGGGCGCCGGATTCTGTCCTGGTTGCCCCTCTTCCAGGCCAGCTCTCTGCTGTGGCCAGGGAGTGCAGTGGAGGATGGCCCAGGTCCTTGGGCCCTGCACCCCATGGGAGACCAGGAAAAGCACCTGGCTCCTGGCTCCTGCCATCGGATCAGCGCAGTGCGCCGGCCGCAGCGCGCCGGCCGCGGCGGCCATTGGAGGGTGAACCAACGGCAAAGGAAGACCTTTCTCTCTGTCTCTCTCTCTCACTGTCCACTCTGCCTGTCAAAAAAAAAAAAAAAAAAAAAAAAAAAAAAAGATTTATTTATTTTACTTGAAAGTCACAGTTATACAGAGGCAGAGAGAGAGAGGTCTTCCAGGAGCCAGGAGCTTCTTCTGAGTCTCCCACATGGGTGCAGGGGCCCAAGGACTTCGGCCTTCTTCCACTGCTTTCCCAGGCCACAGCAGAGAGCTGGATAGGAAGTGGAGCAGCTGGTTCTGGAACCAGCACCCATATGGAATGCTGACACTGCAGGTGGTGGCTTTACCCACTACACTACCGCACCAGCCCCAACAAACAAATCTTAAAAAAAAAAAAAAAAAAAAAAAAGAAAAGAAAAGAAAAGGAGCCCAGTAGACTTTTAAAAGCGGTGTGCACATTTTCATACCTAGAGCGACCACTGTAAATACTCAAAAAAAGTACAAATAAAATAAAATTCTAAAATAATGTTCAAGCAATCCAGAGTCAGTAATAATAAAATACCACACTGATACACTGACATATCAATGGTTACCTTAAATAGCCACAAAACTGAGTGCACTGTTGATGGGTGCACATGTAAATAATGATGCTGAGTCAAGAAACCTATACCATAGGACACATGTGACACTCTTTCATTTATATAAATATTTTAGTTAAAAAATCTTTACAAATGAGGACAAGTTACAGGTTGGCCAGAGTAACTGATGAGGATGATGGTGATGATGGTGGGAGGTTAGGATGGAAGTTTCCCGGGAAATCAGTGTGATGATCATAATGGGGATATGAGGGATCCATGTGGTGTTGAAATTGTTCAGTGTCTTAAGTGGAGGATCCATGGACCTGCAACAATAATGCAATTGCATAGCATGTAAGAAATACAGACACAACTGGAAATGTGAATCAGATTAGATTCTATCAGTGTCAATACCACATACATATGTAAGCATTTATGTATATGTGACTAACATATGAAAAACTTCTTAAACAGGGCATTCTCTGTAACTTCATATTGTTGACTTTGTGTAATAACTTCATCATCCTTGGACCGGCATCATGGCGCATTGTGCCACTTGAGATGATACCATCCCATAAGGGAGTGTACCAACTCCTCTGCTTCTGATTCAGCTTCCCGCTAACGTGCCTGGGAATGTAGCCGAGTATTGACCAAGTTTGTGGACCACTGCCGCCCAAGTGGGACAGCAGGATGAATTCCCGGCTCCTGATTTTGGCCTGGTACAGACCAGCCTGTTGAGGTCATTTGGGGAGCCAGATGCTCCTTTCTGGTCTTCTTTGTGGACAGCAGGGGCACAAGTACTTGGACCATCTTCTGCTGTTATCCCAGGCACATGAGCAGGGAGCTGGATCAGAACAGGAGACTGACTCAAACCAGCACTCTGATGTGGGATGTCAGCATTGCAAGCAGTGACCTATCTCCCTGCACTACAGTGCCAGCCCCCACATAGCAAATATCTGATAGACGATTAAATGAACGGACTAAAATGCATTTTGTCAGAATAAAATACAACAGAGATACACGGCAGTTTTATATAATTATTATTTTTTTCTCTTAATGGTTTTGGAGGGTCATTTGTTAATATTTCTAGAGTGGGCCATGGCAAGAGTTTTGGCTAGCCAACTCAATTAGAATCCTTTTCATATGTGAAGTTAATTTTCCGAAGAAGGCTTCAGAAAATTCTTTTCCTGTAAGATTTTTCATCTGGGCTGTAAACATGGAATTCCACCACTCGTCCACACTGTCAAGAGTTGAGGAACAGAGGGACAGCAACAGGAGTGGAGAGGCAGCACCCGCCACCCAGTAGCACCTGTCTGAGCTCTGACTGGGGCATAGTGGGCAGGTGCGAAGGTACTGACTGGAGGACCCAATGGCCCTGGCTGTACTGCTTCCAGACCTGACTCTGAGGACCCCGGTTATTATTCTTCATCAGACCTACACCTCTACTTTTGAGGAGTAGTGACTTCCTCTACTCCTCAAAATGAGTAACTAAAATGGGCTCTATAGCTTTTAACTAAAATCCAACTAGATATACAATTTCTGACAGCAGGCTTGATTGCAAACCATGCTGTGCAGCATCTCATTACTAAACTCAAAGAACAGAAATCAATACTAAAAGTCAAAAATTGAGACAATGAAAAAAACATGATGTTGTGTAGTTTCATAGATCAGATCCCTCCCAACAAGAAGATAGTGAAATTATCTTACTTAATTGAAAAATAATAACTTTTTTCAAGCAGTTCTCTCTATGGGAAGCTTACTTGACACACAAATAAATGTCAATTAAACCAGTGAATTTGATGGCAATTATGGCTATTTAAACAAATATTGCTTTGAGAGGCCCACTAGCTGTGATGATGTTCAGAGAAATGACAAAAAAATAAACTGGCTGATGGTTAATTCCCTACTTTGTTGAAGAGGCAGACCTGAGGAAGCAGCTGCTCACATACAGACACACTATCTGGTGATACTGTACAATCTGTAACCCTATCTTACCTTTTCTTCAAAGGTAACCAGGTAACTTTTCTCTGAGTTAGTCTGTATATCAACAAATAAATGTCTACTTATGTAAATACTACATATGCTTCCAAGACTGATATCAAGTTAGCTTAATTATTTTCATAATTTTATAGAACGCCATAGGATATAAACGTAGGTAGCTTCCTACAAGATTGATTATATCGCATTTAGTCCCTAATCTATGCATTCAAGAGAATGCAATGAGCCATTTTTAATTTTTTTAATTACTTGGATTTTGTGGCTTTATTATTCCCTCCCTCCCTTCTCACCTATGCATTCATTCTACCAGACAGCTTGGCTTCTTTGGATATAGAGGAGAGGGTATATCTTACTTACCTTCGAGAACCAAAAATCAAATCCACTTCCTCAGTGTGTCTTATTTTGCACTAGAATTTACACCTGCTGTAAACCACCTGTCTGTTTCTCTTTTTTTTTGACAGGCTGAGTGGACAGTGAGAGAGAGAGAGACAGAGAGAAAGGTCTTCCTTTTGCCATTGGTTCACCCTCCAATGGCCGCCACGGCTGGCGCGCTGCGGTCGGCACACCAAGCTGATCTGATGGCAGGAGCCAGGTGCTTCTCCTGGTCTCTCATGGGGTGCAGGGCCCAAGCACTTGGGCCATCCTCCACTGCCTTCCCGGGCCACAGCAGAGAGCTGGCCTGGAAGAGGGGCAACCGGGACAGAATCCGGCGCCCCGACCGGGACTAGAACCCGGTGTGCCAGTGCCGCAGGCGGAGGATTAGCCTAGTGAGCCGCGGCGCCAGCTGTTTCTCTTTCACTTACTTGAGTGACCTCACCAGCTTCCTCCTCCTCCTTCAGGCAACAGTGCCTCTAGTACTGGTGGAAAACTTCTGTATCTTTCCTTTAAGTTTATTAGTAGAATAATGGAAAGCTTCCCCTGCAGATGCTGTCTCACTTAGTAAAAACGAGCCTCATCTGTACAAATAGGATTTAAAAAGTGAAGTAATGACACACTCAGTGTGACACTTTGCCATCTGAGTGGGTTATTTCCTCAGATTTTGCATATCTAAAGCTGCCCCAAATCTAACCACTTTAAATAAAATGACTTATTTTTAAAAAAAAGGAAAAAAACTTTTTGGTAGTTTACAAATCAACTGTGAAATGTATGGGAAGAAATAATTATATGGCATAAAATGAAAGTGTACAGGAATATGTGAAATGACAAGTTAAGTAAATTATTATTCTTTTGAAGTTGGATGATTAAAATACTGAATTTTTAAGGCCAGCTTACTATAGTCTACTTGTGTTACTGTTTTCCTAGAAGATTCTGTTCCCTGTAGCTCATGTCCCCAGGCCGCTTCAGCACGAGTGTCCTTTCCTGCCGGGCAGGGGAACAAGGGCTGTTGCTTGGCTTGGGGACTATGAACTGGCAGGTGAGGCCGTGCTGGACCTAGGTGATGTCATTCCTGGGGTTTTCCCTTCCCTAACAGATTGTGTGTAAGTCTGCGGGGTCTCCTGCCCACCTCCTTCCCAAACGCCTGACTCATGGAATCATTCAAAGACTTTCACTTGTGTTTGTGAAGTTGCAACTGGGGCATGGTTCTCCAGGGGATTGTACTCGAGGAGTTCACAAAACTTTTGTAAACTTTTATAAAGTAAGATCCAGGAGTCTCAGATACTGTTTGTAGAAGAAGAGACTGTTGCAGCGGGAAACTGTTGAATCCAGAGTCAAAAAGTGTATTAAAAATTCTGATAGCACTATTAAAATCCGTAAGCTTTCGTTCTTCTCCGTGATGTACAGGCTGCACTTTTCTAGAGCTGAATGCATGATTTTTTTAGGGATGCTGTGACTATCCAGGGGAACAAATGTGAGAGTGCACTGTGGATTGCAAAGACCTGTGCAAATGTATAGTCCTGATGGCCAATTTCTGTAGACAGCCAGATAGCAAGGATTTTCCCCTTGATCAGCTGAAGATTTTCTGCCACAGTTGTCAGCTTCTGTCCTGGTGGATCAAACGCAGCTCTAGACTGTAAGTAATGAGCCAGTTCTGTTCAGAAAATTTAGTAGACACAGAAATTGGAATCGTGAGTAGTTTTCACAAGTTGTGCAATATTCTCTGGCTTTAAGTTGTTTCCAGCTATTCTAAGATGTAAAGATGCTCTTAATACCTAAGCTAAGAAAAGAAAGAACCAACAGTGGTTTCCTTTGCTCCTGTAGTTTGTAGCTTTCTGACCTCTGATGTTATGCATTAAAAATATTGATTAATAGTTTTCTATGTATCTTCATATTTTATAATATTTAAAGATCAGGTTATAAGTTCAGCCCACTAATCATATAACACCCCATCCCCCAGTAAACATTATGCTACTCCTTAGTGCTAGGAGGGTGAGGCGGCAACTCACAGAGCCAAAAAAATGTCTTTTAACTTTTAGGAGATTATAACAGGTGAAATGGGGAGAGGGCAGTGAAAGTGAGGACATTAAGGGGAATATTAAATACATACATATATATATATATAACATGTATATACACTATCTATTGAATAGCTATTTAAATGCTATAAATACATACATGAAGGAGCAGAGACAGGAATATAATAATGGCATTAATAATGGCAATAATCTCCATTAAGGAGATTGAGATCTAATGGCACAAAAACAGATTTTAAAATTTCATCCTTTAAAATGCTTCTTTCATTTAGCACTTAAACACTAGCCAGAGCCTTAGTCTTTTTCTTCAATAAATGACACTTTTCAATCTGCTATTTGAAAACACCTATCAGTTTTCAAATCTTTCATAATTTCCAGTCTTCAATAAATTTCATTCTTTCTGTGATAGTGTGATGACTAATCCTAACAGCTTTGGATTCATTGTGGTTTTCATATTTAGTCAACAAGGGATGATGAGTTAATTTACACACAATAGGAAGACATTCTGAGTCTTTACTACAATGGAAATAACATAATTTTGTACATGAGGCTTAATGTCTACACTCAGACAAATAACAGAAAACTATATTATTATATATTGTTAAATGAAAATGTGAAATTAATCACTTACCAGTGATGATTCAGTCATAACAAATTAAATGTTTGTAGTCATACCATACTGTTTAGTAAATAAAAGTTATATATTATTCATATTAGGAATATTTCTTCAGGAAACCTTAGGCTTACATTGACCTCAGTTCCATATTTCAAAATAATAAAGATAAATAACATACTGGTAGTAAAGAGAAAATAAATATATCACAAATAAATTAAAATGGTAAATAAGAAAATATAATTCTTATATAATATACAGAAAATGGTATTTATTTCTCCAATGTAACAAGAATTTGAGAATGTTAAGTAATTGAAGAAAAAATGAGTACTGTGAAAATTTAGGGTAATTGCCTTAAAAAAACAAGCTAGTAAAGCTCGAACCTCAACTCCACTAGCTATCATGATGAAGATAATGATGAAAATACAGTAAAATACCAAACTGCAGGGAAGGGGGAATAAAGTGATACACATAATACCAAAATATCATCAGATGAGAGAAGATCTCGTGCTTTAGAGAAAAGTAGAGTGATTATACATTACAACTATTATTAAATATTTTATAAAGAACCAGAAGAGAGGAGTCTGAGGATCCCCAGCACAAACAATAATCACATTGTATCGAGATAGGATGCTTATTACACAGATCTCATCATTAGATATTACATACGTGTATATAATCCCTGCACAAAGAATGTACAGTTTTTCCATAAAGTACTGCATCCCATAAGTGTGTGTGTGTGTGTGTATATATATATATATATATAAAATTGTTATGTGCTTGATAACAATCTGGTGCTGGTTTGTGGCTCAGCAGGTTAAGCAGTAGCACACATTGCCGAAATCCCACGTGGGCACTGGTTTGAATGAATCCTGGTTGCTCCACTTTTGTTTCAGCTCCCTGCTAATATGCCTCAGAAAGCAGAAGATGATGGCCCATGTACTTGGGCCCCAGGCACTCACGTGGGAGATCTGGATGGAGCTCCAGCTTTGACCTGGCCCAGCAATGAATGACCTTGTGGCCATCTGGGGAGTGAACCAACAGAATGAAGATCTCTCTGTGTATCTTTCTCTGTAACTCTTCCTTTCAAATAAATAAATCTTTTTAATAAAAAGAACTAAACATTTCCAACACCCACAAAATGCTATAGTTTTATATTTATCTTTATGTCATCTTGTTAGATTAAATAATATGTAAGTGACCTAACCTGCCTATCAGAGATCATAGATTACTTCTTAAAATTCACATAAACAGTACTTGAGAAATGAGTTGGTGCATAGGGTATACAGATACCAACTTCCACATTTGTAGGAATATTTGTTTTTGTCTTCACATTGCTATAACTTATGGCTAAAGCCTAGAATCTTAGAATAAATTTTCCTTCAATAACTGTAGAATTATCCTGAAATAAAACAGGAAGCATTATCTTAAAAAAAAAAAAAAACTAAAACAAATTAGAAGTTTCACTATTCACCTATATTAGAATTCTTCAAAGCTTGTTTGATTCTAGGCTAAAGCCTAGAATCTTAGAATAAATTTTCCTTCAATAACTGTAGAATTATCCTGAAATAAAACGGGAAGCATTATCTTAAAAAAAAAAAAAAAAAAAAAAAAAAAAACTAAAACAAATTAGAAGTTTCACTATTCATCTATATTAGAATTCTTCAAAGCTTGTTCCTGGAATAAGCCATATTTTATATGCATATAATAGATGCCTATGTATATGGACATCTTTCAGTAAGTTTGTAGAAAACAGAACTGAAACATAAGTTTATTTTGGAGTAAATCTCTTTTGAAATCAACACAGATGATGAAACTTTAAAAAGTTCATGAAAAATGTGCCTGGATTTAAAAGCAGAGGAGAACAGTGAATTACTGAACATAGAGCACAATTCTTTGTTAAAATAAGAAAAGATACTTGTAAATAAAATTAAAGAAGTAAATACTTGGCCAGCGCCGCAGCCCACTTGGCTAATTCTGCCCCTGCAGCGCTGCTACCCTGGGTTCTAGACCCAGTTGGGGCACTGGATTCTGTCCCAGGTGCTCCTCTTCCAGTCCAGCTCTCTGCTGTGGCCCAGGAGTGCAGTGGAAGGCAGTGCTTGGTCCCTGCAGCCCCATGGGAGACCAGGAAGAGGCACCTGGCTCCTGGCTTCGGATCGGCACAGTTCCGGCTGTAGCAGCCATCTGGGGGGTAAACCAACGGAAAGGAAGACCTTTCTCTCTGTCTCTCTCACTATCTAACTCTGCCTTTAAAAAAAAAAAAAAAGAAGTAAATAGTAGAATGTGAAATGCTGATGACATTTTAGGTGTGAAAGAAAGTATAAACAAACATAATTTTTAAATTTTTAAATTTTCATTTAATTTTAAGGAGAGAGAAGAGGGGAGAGAGAGAGAGAGAGAGAGAATCTGTAGTGATTTACTCCCCAAATGACCACAACAGTTCAACAGTTGGGTCTGGACTAAGTCAGGAGCCCAGAAATCAATCCCCATCTCCTGCACAGGCAGTAGGGACCCAAGTGCTTGAGCCATTGCTGCTGTCTCTCAGGATGCATATCAGGAGTGAAGGAGCCAAGACTCAGATCAATCACTCCTACTGGGATGCAGGTTTCCCAAGCGGTGACTTCACTACTATGCCAAACATTCACACCAGACATATGGAATCTTCAGAGCAGGTAATAAAGATAATTCTTTAGTTGATTACTTCATCGGCAAAGGATGGTTTGTTTCTAAATGTTTCTAAATCAACAGATTTTCTTCTGCTTTTATCTACTCATCTTTTTTTTTTTTTTTCTTTTGACAGGCAGAGTGGACAGTGAGAAAGAGAGAGAGAAAGGTCTTCCTTTTGCCGTTGGTTCACCCCCACAATGGCCGCCACGGCCGGCGCATTGCACTGATCCGAAGCCAGGAGCCAGGTGCTTCTCCTGGTCTCCCATGGGGTGCAGGGCCCAAGCACTTGGGCCATCCTCCACTGCACTCCCGGGCCACAGCAGAGAGCTGGCCTGGAAGAGGAGCAACTGGGACAGAATCCGGCGCCCCGACCGGGACTAGAACCCGGTGTGCCGGCGCCGCAAGGCGGAGGATTAGCCAAGTGAGCCGCGGCACTGGCCTATCTTCTCATCTTTAAAATGAGTCCATGACTGTTCTAGGATATATTTAAAATTCCTGTTAGTTTTTACTGTTAACAGTTCTATGACTGACCCAATTTTTTTTTGGACTTTTTTCTTATTTCCTCCTTAACCCCATAAAATAACTGGGGATTCCTCTGTATTGAAGTTCTCCTGTTATCCTTTTATGTGAGAATCAGGATTTGGGCTAGTGCCATTATTACTTCTCTTCGCTTCCAGATATCAACAGTAATGCTTGCTGGAAATGCTTATTTTTTACTCTTTTGATGGCTGCAGAGCATTTAAACTATATTTTATTCTATTTCTATTAAAAGTATATATGAAAATGTATCAATTATTAGTTATGGTAAAGCGTATCTCCCACCTTCACACTAGAGTGCCAGATGTCTTTGCTGCCTGTTTTAGTGTATTAGTTTCTGCAAGTGTGCTTTGCAACTGAGGAAGAGCCCTAGGACTAAAAAAGATTTTGAAACAAAAACAGAAAAACTAGCCTTATTTTTTTTAATTTATTTTTTTTAACTTTTATTTACTGAATATAAATTTCCAAAGTACAGAATATGGATTACAATGGCTTCCCCCCCATAACGTCCCTCCCACCCGCAACCCTCCCTGTCGCTCCCCCTCTTCATGGAGGAACGACACAGGACCCTGTGCTGTTCTTTTGTCTGCTCGGCCCTCCCCGGGTTTGCTGCTGGTTCTTCCAGGGCTGGCTACCGACCCTTCCACCTCCGTGGAAGGGCGGTTCCCCCTGCCACTTTCCCCACTTCCGCGGGGGAGCGGCACACGGCCGACCGGCTCTCTCGGGGGCTGCACAGGTGTTCCTTCAGATAGATGTTCCTGGTGCATGTTGTCTCTCTCCTCCTTTATAGTCCTCTTCCACCAATCCCAACTCTGCTACCCACACACCGAGTACGCTGCTCTCCTCCAATCAGGAGCAGGTCCTGCTGCTTATTGGTTGAACTGGAGGCAGCTGTGTAGAAGCTGTTTCCTCCTCTCCCAGCTTCATATTGTGAAAGAGCAGATGCATAGAATAAGTCTTAATTCCAGTAACAGTCTAGTCCGAGTTGCTCCCAGTTGCTCCCCACACCTCCCCTTTCCCACTCCCTCTCCCCTTCCATTCACATCAAGATTCATTTTTGATTCTCTTTATATACAGAAGATCAGTTTAGCATACATTAAGTAAAGATTTCAACAGTTTGCTCCCACACAGAAGCATAAAGTGAAAAATACTATTTGAGTACTAGTTATAGCATTAAATCTCAATGTACAGCACACTAAGGACAAAGATCCTACATGAGGAGTAAGTGCACAGTGACTCCTGTTGTTGACTTAACAAATTGACACTCTTGTTTATGGCCTCAGTAATCTCCCTAGGCTCTTGTCATGAGCTGCCAAGGCTATGGAAGCCCCTTGAGTTCACCGACTCTGATCATATTTAGACAAGGCCATGGTTAAAGTGGAAGTTCTCTCCTCCCTTCAGAGAAAGGTACCTCCTTCTTTGATGACCTGTTCTTTCTACTGGGATCTCACTCGCGGAGATCTTTCATTTAGTTGTTTTTTTTTTTTTTTTTCCCCCAGAGTCTCTTGGCTTTCCATGCCTGAAATACTCTCATGGGCATTTCAGCTGGATCTGCATGCCTTAAGGGCTGATTATGAGACCAGAGTGCTGTTTAGGACATTTGCCATTCTATGGGTCTGCTGTGTATCTCACTTCCCATGTTGGATCATTCTCTCCCTTTTTGTTTCTATCCGCTAGTATTTGCAGACACTATTCTTGTTTATGTGATCCCTTTGGTTCTTAGTCCTATCATTACGATCAGTTGTGAGCAGAAATTGATCACTGGGACTAGTGAGATGGCATTGGTACATGCCACCTTGGTGGGATTGAATTCAAATCCCCTGGTATGTTTCTAACTCTACCGTTTGAGGTAAGTCAGCTTGAGCATGTCCCGAATTGCACATCTCTTCCCTCTCTTATTCCCACTCTTATATTTAACAGCGAACACTTTTCAGTTAAGTTTCAGCACTTAAGAAGAATTGTGTATTGATTACAGTATTCAACCAATAGTATTAAGTAGAACAAACAAACAAAAAAATACTAAGAGGGATAACATATTAAGCTGTTCATCAACAGTCAGGGTGAGGGCTGATCAAGTCACCGTTTCTCATAGTGTTCATTTCACTTTAACAGGTTTCCTTTTTGGTGCTCAGTTAGTTTTCACCTATCAAGGAGAACAAGTGGTATTTGTCCCTTTGGGATTGGCTTATTACACTCAGCATAACGTTTTCCAAATTCCTAACAGGGATCACTTTTCAGTTAAAATTTAAACACCTAAGAACAATTGTGTGTTAATTACAGAGTTCAATCAATGGTACTAGAACAAAAAAAAAAATGAGTAAAATGGATAATGCATTACATTGTACATCAACCATCAGGACAAGAGCTGATCAAGTCTTATTTTTTTAAAGTGGCATGTTTTTAGCTGGAGGCTATCCTCAATTGCTTAAGAGACCAAATGTATAGTTTCAGCATTTCTGGAAATGATCTTCCAAAATTGTTACCCAGTTGAGATCCCTGTGGTCAAGACTGAGCACTGGCAAAACCAGCACCAAAGAATTTGCCCCAGAGAGAATGTAAGTGTCTTCACAGACCTAATGGAGATGTGAAGCAGAAGGTAAACACTAGCAATGGGTCCAATTGGATGCGGCTATAACATTTAATCTCTCTAAATGTAAGCCTTTACATTAAATTGTTCATTCCACCTATGGTTAAAATTTTCCATCTGTTCACATTTTTTCAGTTTTGCAAAAAGCCTGTTATTTGTTCTCATAACAACTAAATATAATGCCATATTTTATAAATGATCGATAAGCCCTAGTAATGTTATAAAGTTATTCTTAGAGGCTAGTCTTGGGTATTTGTTGTCATTTTGAAAAGAGCATGGTAAATATCTGATTTATAATGCTGTCTGAATTTTACTCTGATGTGTGAGATGATAGAAACCACATAAAGTCTAAACATAAACGGATTCTGAACATTGCTTTTCCCAAATAACCTTCATGTGAGGCTATCAGCTTCTTCATCAGAGGGAAGCTATTTCAAAGGTGTATTTCTGTATGCCACATAATGTGCAAGTGCATGTGTGATATGTCATTGTCATTTGCATTAAACTTGATAATATTACTTATCAATGTGTGGCTGAAAGTCTCTTTGGGAAAAGAAACGAATGGGAATTTCATTTTAGAGGTCGGTGATTTGAGTTGTACTAGCACGTTACAATGCTGACTTTTAATGTGGAACCACCCTGGCTTCTCTGGCAGCTCCTTGTCTCCTACTGCCTGTGAGATCTGTTAATCTGGAAAATGAATTTGAATAAAGGAGTATCACAGGCTGCTTTGACTAAGAATCAAAAAAAAATCTCTTAATACATTTCCTCATTTAATATTACTGTATGATGTGTCAGTGTTTTTTATTCAATATATTATTATTTGGCTAAACTTGGAAATGGTTTGGAAAGATGAATTAATAAAGTTAGAGAATAGGCCGGCGCCGCAGCTCACTAGGCTAATCCTCCGCCTAGCGGCGCCGGCACACCGGGTTCTAGTCCCGGTCGGGGCGCCGGATTCTGTCCCGGTTGCCCCTCTTCCAGGCCAGCCCTCTGCTGTGGCCAGGGAGTGCAGTGGAGGATGGCCCAGGTGCTTGGGCCCTGCACCCCATGGGAGACCAGGAGAAGCACCTGGCTCCTGGCTCCTGCCATTGGATCAGCGCGGTGCGCCGGCCGCAGCGCGCCGGCCGCGGCGGCCATTGGAGGGTGAACCAACGGCAAAGGAAGACCTTTCTCTCTGTCTCTCTCTCTCACTGTCCACTCTGCCTGTCAAAAAAAAAAAAAAATAATAAAAAATAAAGTTAGAGAATAATGAGTCTTTTCTTGAATAGCAAATGATTAGAATTTACAATGCCAGCTAATTCTTACCTAAAAGACAAGAATGATAAGTGGTTTTTTTAAAAAAATATTTATTTATTTGATAGTGAGAGTTACACAGTCAGAGGGAGACAGAGAGAGAGAGATCTTCCATCTGTTGGTTCATACCCAAGTGGCTGCAACATCCAAGGCTGGGCCAAGCGGAAGCCAGGAGTCAGGAGCTTCTTCCTGGTCTCCCACATGCTCAGGAAAGACCCAGGAACTTGGGCCATGTTCTACTGCTTTTCCCAGGTCACTATCAGAGATCTCGATCAAAAGCAGAGCAGCCAGGACATGAACGGGCACCCAAATGGGATGTTAATGTTGCAAGTAGTGACTTTACCCTCTACACTGTAACAGTGGCCCCATGATGACTGCTTTTGAAGACAGTGCATGCCATTTCAAGAGAACTTAGATTCTGATCCTACAGATTGGGTGGCCAGGGGGTTGGGAAAGCCCATTAGATAACCCCCACATAACTGATTGGCATTGCTGCAAAACTATACTTGAAGTCCCCATACAAACATTGTAATGATTAGCATTCAAAATATTAGAAAGATCAGGAATTTTCCAAGTGTACTTAAGCAATTTAAAGGGATTTATTAAATGCACAAATATATGTCAATGCATTATCTTTGCTAAAAATATATTGTACAAAATGATCATTGCTCCCCTGATTAAAGTCTCTTTCCCATGTATCCAGAAACATCCTCCTTTAACTATCCAGTATTTATTCATTGAGGACCTTTCAATGTGTTTACTTATAGCTTGTACCTCTGTAATATATCTCTCGATATCAAATATATATATTTTTAAAATGTTTAATCATTCTTTCCATATTCTACAATTTTTTCAGTCTTGTGAGTATATATATATATCAATATATATGATATGTTAAATATTATGTGTGGATTATAATCAAAGCATTATTTTACTTTTTCTCCTAAATATTTCCTTAGACTTTTTTTGTGTGGGGGTAAACCACCTCCTGCAGCTTGATGAAGACTGTGATAAGCCCAGGTCTGATCTGGGCAGTGTCAGGTAATAAAATATCCTTTGTTCATTTTTAAAAATAAAGACATCCTGGTTTTGAAAATAAATTATCTAGACCTACATCATAGGTAATACTGTCCAATGTTTAGGTTTCAATCATTTCATCTTAACCACTGGGATTGGTCCAGGCAGAACAGACAGAGGAAGACAGGCAATCACTGTTGTTCTGAATACAAATATAAGGTCTCTAGGTTCATCTCCTTGCCCCCTTGTGAGCTGCAAATTCAATGAAAGCTATTTATTAAATTCTGTGGAAGGAGAGAGAGGGAGTTAGACAGCTCATACCAGGCTGTGCAGTTTGAGCTCTTCCACTCAAGAGAGACGTAAATGTAAATTCTATCATCCGAAGTCCTCTGCTTGAGACCCCCTGACTAATGCGAAGCATCTTCTCTGGGAACATCTGACTTCCCCTCCCTCTGTGTTTGCCAAGTCCCCACAGCAGCCCTCTTAGACAAGACCCAAGAGCTCTCTCATCTGCTCTCCCCCTCACTTGTTCCCAAGGCACATCAAAGCACAAAGTTGGGATGCCCTCCTCTCCAGGAGCGCTGACTGCAATGTGGTAGAAAACTCTCCAGACTTTCTAGTGTCAGACACGAGAAACCATGCTTCAAAACACTCTCTCTGAACCATCGGATGGAAGACCTCCCCCCACACACACACTTTCTCTCTCTCTCTGCCTCTCCTCTCTCTGTAACTCTGACTTTCAAATGAATAAATAAATCATAAAAAAAAAAAAAAAAAAAACACTCTCCCAAGGACTTGGGGCAAAACATGTGAGAACACTGGGCCTGAACCCTCAGGCCTGATGAAACTGGCTGTAGACAGTCAATTTAAGGGCAAATAAGATGCCTGATTCCCAGAAAGCCCCACACCTGGGGATATTCCAAACTGCTAAAGCAATACACTGTAAACTGCACCAAGCAGCCTTTCTGCATATCCTTGTTAAGAAGGGACACCTCTTGCTGCTCAAACGTAATGCAACCTGTTTTCAAACCGCTTGCCCTCTGTCGCTCTGTCCTGGTATGCTCAACACTGCTCTCTTTAATGCCCTGAAATTCTGTCAAAATAAAGACTTCTGTACTTTAATTACCAGAATTCTCTCCTTCTTTGAACCCCCAAATCCTAAAACCTAACAAAAGATAGCATCATTCTGCTTGAATACACTTTTTAGGCAACTACAAAAAGAGGTAGAGGCCTGCGCCGCAGCTCAATAGGCTAATCCTCTGCCTGTGGTGCTGTCACACTGGGTTCTAGTCCCGCTTGGGGCGCCAGATTTTGTCCCGGTTGCTCCTCTTCCTGTCCAACTCTCTGTTGTGGCCCGGGAGGGCAGTGGAGGATGGCCCAAGTACTTGGGCCCTGCACCCGCATGGGAGACCAGGAGAAGCACCTGGCTCCTGGCTTCAGATCAGCGTGGTGTGCCAGCCGCAGCAGCCATTGGGGGATGAACCAATGGAAAAAGGAAGACCTTTCTCTCTGTCTCTCTCTTACTGTCCACTCTACCTGTCAAAAAAAAAAAAAAAAAAAAGAGGTAGAGATGTTCAGTCCTGGAGTATGCATATTTTAAGTTTTAATAGAATGTGATCAGTTTCTCCCCTCCTGGTTTTATTAATTTGCACTTGCAACATTTGATAATGTCTATTCTTACATATTTTTTATTTTAGTTTTACATTTAAATTTAACTTTTTCATGTCCTTTGAACAACAATTCCTCTTCCTACATTTAAAGAATTTGATGTCAATGGAAAATAATAAAATGTTAATACTTATTCTAGTGTTTTCTTGTTAAGGGAGAATTTGCTTTGTACCTGATATATTATTTGCACCAAAATGTTCTCTAAGTTTTACAAATATTAAAAACAACCTTTAGATAATTGGGCAATTGGACCCAAAAGGCCACTCTGATGTTTGACTTTCTATTGTCTTTATTTCTCTCTCTCTACCCTCCTGGACTTCCACTTCCTTTTTCCCTTTAGTTAGCATAGGTTATCTCTCTCTCTCTTCCCCACCCCCTCACCCCTGCCCTGTCCTTCATGTGATAACCTTGGTAAAGTAAAATAAAATTTAGGAAAAGCACTACATTTACTTTCCTGGTTTGCAATGAAATATGCGTAAGTACTAATGTGTGTGAGAGAGACAGTGAGAACAAGAGAGCTTGCACATGTCAGAGACGAAGAGAGAAAGAGTTGAACGTAGGGAAATGGTTTGGGAAGGTGATTGACCTATGTCCAATGTAAAACATGTCATTTGCTACAGGAAAATATAATTTCATTCTCTTTTTTATGGAATTCAGTAAAAAGGAATGGTCTATTTTTGTCAGAGAACCTTAGTTTTTTGCATAATTTAGTTCTTTCTGTTTGAGGTATAATCATTGTAAGCTAGATCATTCCTCTGCTGCTTTTGTTTGTAGCGGTGTTCACGGCTTTAGAGATTTTTTTCTTCAAAAACTTCCATGGACATGCTATCAAAAATGTCATTTGTGAATCTGAAACCATATATACTCTTGAATTAAGGAGAGCATATTTTAAATCATTTTATAGGAACAGTTATTTAAAAAGAAATCCAAGTTGTTGCCTTGCTTCCAACTCTCCTTTCCCTGATAAGCTTCAAGAATGTTCATGGTGCACAAGTCGTTCCTTCATGATTCCCCAAGCACTCTCCCCTATGTTTCCTGCTTTTACTGTTTGAGTTTTTCACTACTCAAAAGCATAATGTTCTGTGTTGCCATTTCTTTTTGTCACACATTTGTTCCTTTCAAGTAAACAGTTTAAGGGGGAGTTTATACCAGTGTGTGTGATCTGGTATTCAGGGAAAAAAGCACAATGGCAGAACCACACAGCAGGAAGCACACGGAAGAGCAACACTGCAAATATGCAGATTGGCCAGAAGCAAGATGGTCATTCTTTTAACTCGAAAAATCACTTACACTGCAATATTTTTATCTCATAATAATGTTTTACTAGGAAAACAATGTGCGAATATTCTGAACTAGTGATAGCTCCATAGTTTTTCCCTATGCAGTTGGAAATGCTGACAAAGAACATATTCTTAACAGGAGGACATCTCTCTTTCAGTTGGTGTTTAAAAGCTGTTTTACTTAAAATTTCATTTTTACTTAATATTAACATGAAAATCTCATATTCTTCTGTTATTTCTGATCAGAATAAGAAACTAGTAATAAGCTATGAAGCTTATGCATGTCAAAGCAATTAAGAAGTTGAGAGGCAACAATCAGAATGGGAGAAAATATTTGCATACTAAGCATGGGATAAAGAATCAATAACCAGCATTTAGAATGAGCTTAAGAAACTCAGAAACAACAAAACAAATAATCTAGAAAAGAAATGGGCAAAAAATATGAATGAGCAATTTTCGATGATAGAATATGAATGGCCAATAGATACATGAAAAAATACTCAGGAGCACTATCCATCGTGAGAATAAAAATAACAACAATGAGATTATCACCACACTCCAGTTAGAAAAGCTATTATCCAATAAACATTCCCAAGATGGCTGAATAGAGGAAACATACGCTGCTTTTGAACAGTGGAAAATAGCAGAAGAAAAGGGGAGGGAGTGCATTCTGAGGGGAGAGTTGTAAGAAGTTGACAGTGGGGATTCTAAGGAAGAGGGATGAGGTGGAACAATGTGGAAGACATTACAGAGATACTTATGAAAATGGAAAATAGATAGACCATATAGCCCAGCAATCCCACTCCTAAGGATTTACCCAAATGAAATGAAATCATATGAAAGAGTTATCTGCATACCTATGCTTATTATAGCTCAACTCACAATATCTAAGATATTAAATCAAACAATATGTCCATAACTGAGGACTGGAGAAAGAAACTGTGTGTGTGTGTGTACATATGGATATAGATACAGATAGACATTTGGTATGGAATACTACTCAGCCATAAAAAATGAAATCCTGTCTTTTGCAACAAAATGGATACAAATGGAAACCACCTGAATTAGTGAAATATGCCAGTCCCAAAAAGACAGATACCATATGTTTTCCTTGATCTGTAGTAACTAACAAAGTACCTAAAATGTAATGTACTAGAGTGAAACTGACATTTTGAGATTTGATGATTGTTTATAGCTCTTATTTCTATTGTTGAGGAATGGTGTGGGATTTTTACTTATTACTATTTGTTAAATTATTTAATTAGAGAAGGATTAATCTCATGAGTATAAAATACACAGAGTAGGTCATTGTAAAAATTAAAGGAAGGAATGGAAAAGAAGGAGGAGGGGGTTGGGAGTTTGGGTGGGAAGGGTGATGGGGTGGAAAATATTACTATGCTCTTAAATCTGTATGTATGAAATACATAAAATCTGTTTACCTTAAAATATTTAAAAACCAAAAATAAAAATTTTAAAAATAATTATCCAAAAATCAAAAAATAACAAATGCTGACTAGGTTTTGGGGGAAAAGGTACCTTAATATATGGTTAGTGGGAATGCAAATTGGTATGACCATTATGGAAAAAGAGTATGATGATTCTTCAAAAAACTAAAAATATTTTTACCATATGATTCAGCTATACCACTTCTTGGAATACATCTAAAGGAAACAAAATAAGCATCTGAAATAAATACAGGTACTCTCAGATTTTAGCAGCTCAATTCACAATATTTAGGATTTGGGATCAACCTAGCTATCTATTAGCTGATGATTGGAAAGAAGAAAATGTGCTATATATGCATGATGGAATATTACTCAGCCATAAAAAGAATGAAATCTTGACATTTGAAACAAAATAGGTAGAACTGGAGATTTTTTTTTTTTTTTTTTTTTTTTTTGACAGGCAGAGTGGACAGTGAGAGAGAGAGACAGAGAGAGAAAGGTCTTCCTTTGCCGTTGGTTCACCCTCCAATGGCCGCCGCTGCAGCCGGCGCACCGCGCTGATCCTGGCAGGAGCCAGGAGCCAGGTGCTTTTCCTGGTCTCCCATGGGGTGCAGGGCCCAAGCACCTGGGCCATCCTCCACTGCACTCCCTGGCCATAGCAGAGAGCTGGCCTGGAAGAGGGGCAACCGGGACAGAATCCGGCGCCCCAACCGGGACTAGAACCCGGTGTGCCAGCGCCGCAAGGTGGAGGATTAGCCTATTGAGCCACGGCGCCGGCTAGAACTGGAGATTTTTATGCTAAGTAAAATAAGCCAACAACAGAAAGGCAGATACAGTTTTCTCTAATTTGTAGATGTTAATACATAGACAGAATATAAAAATTGTCTGGATGTCATATCATTATGCATTTATTAAAAATACTGCTTCACTGAATGAAACCATGTAAATGACAATAATATTGCCTCTGACCCAAATAAGTAAATATGATAAACCTCCAATCTATTTTCAGACTATAATATTTTGATACCACAAAAGGCCTCCAAATAAAAAAGCATAGTACTTCCATTGAAGTTTGTACACACTAAATGGATTAATCTGTATGTAATGTTTTGGAAGTTTAAAAGTCATCAATTTAACCACTGATTTCAGGAATACTTGCATTCACTTTTCATTGCAAGGCTACAACCATAAGTAAACATGCTTTTTTATTTCCTTTGCACAACAGTTGAAATCTATTTTACTAGCAAAAACTTCATGTGATCATCCTTCATTGTACAGTTTTGATAGACGAAAAACGATGTTCAGCTAAAAAATTGCCCAGGTATTTATGTGCTCAGATAACCACAAAAGTATGTCTGCTTAAGATCTCCTATATGACATGCAAATGGTCTTTATAACGCAATGCTTGATTTGCCCTATTTTAAATTAAATTCTTGTGACTTTTTTTGCCAGTCTACTGGATAGGAACATGGAATCTGACATATTGAATCAGTCCATTGCTCCATCAAGTAGACTACTTTGCTTCCAATAATAGTGTATGAAATGGGGCTTCAGAGAAAAATAAAGTATACTGCATACTGCAAATTGTGCAAGATCTTACCTAATGTTCCTGATTCAGTCCCATGTAAGCATTTCACTGTGAACTCTAAGGCCAGAGTAATGAAAATCTTTCACATTCTCTTTACCATTCAAATACTTCTAGTGTATTTCTTATTTCCAATTCTGAGCAATTTAAAAAACAGTTGAGAGTGTTTTTTGTTAATTTTAGACTGTATATTTATTATAAGTTGTGAAGGTCCTATCAGTTTCCATATTGAGTTGAATCCTATCTATTCTATAAAAGTCTGCTTTCATTGTTTATTGAGGCATTTTTTGGGGGAAATTTTTATGTGACTCTAAACACTTTTAATTATTCTGTATTGAGTACTGTCCCTTTCAGTTCACTTTTTTCAAAACATTGTCTGGTACTTCAAGACAATCAATGAATATCTGCCAACCTGCGTTATAAAAGAACCTCAAAATGTAAGGGAAGAACTAAGGAATACCTATCTAGGGCAACCTCAGCTTATTTTCCTTCTACAAATAGACACAAGTACATTTTAACAGCAAGAAATTACACCAGACAAAAGTTTCCAAGACTCACTAGCAGAACTGAATTTCTCATCTTAGAAAGAGAAGGAAAGTGACCTCATTCATCATCTGACAGTCACAAGAATAAATTCTTCACAGCATCTCATTTTGAGTGTCATTTGAAAGAACCACACTGTCATGAGACACTTGCATGAAAAATATAGAGCTACAAACTTAATATAGATGTTAATGAATACACACCATGTTTTCCTAATAATTTAATTTATATCAGCCCATATATAAGATATTTTGCATATCTTATCTAGTTAAGATACAGAAAAAATGTGTTTATATATATATATACACACACACACACACACACACAATCAGATTTTCCCACAGGAAACTTGAAATAAAACACTGCAGATTTTTTTTCCTGGAATTACAGTGTAATAATGTGCTCTGTCACTACCACACTTAAGGTCAGGATAGCTGAGAATATATGATTGCTTTAGTCATAGTATATTGGCTGAGGTCAGGTAAGAAAACATGCAGATCAAGAGAGGCAGAAAAACCTAGACAGTTCACAAGTTTTATGATAGTCATGGCTCCCTGGAGAGCACACAGCACATCAGAATGTCCAAGGCACAAGGAGCAGAGAGACAGAGGGAATTGTGGGAAGGCATCTTTACTTTGGTGTCTGTAGGCAGGAAAGGGTAGGTGGAGCCAAGCAGGCTTGCAAATGGTTAGCTATGGTTGGCAAGTGCAACCTCCTTGAAATTCACATACATTGCTAGAGCATATATTTACAACTAGATAAGAATTCCAGATTTCCATGGTTAAGTGATAACGTGTTTAAGAATAGTTAATAAGTTCATAGATCTAACTATTTCACAAAAATCAAAAATATGGCTAACTCAATGATACACTCATCATTAAACATCATTGTTCTATTGACTATGAAAATAACACACATAAATTAAAAATTCATAAGATAAAATATAAATAAGAATTTACCATGGATTTTAAAATTAGTTTGTGTTACCGGCTTCATATGCTGTTACAAAGAAAAGTTACTATTTTTACTACTGACATTTTCAACTTGCTTTATAACAATTTACACAGAATTTCTATCTCTAACTAATGAAATCTAGAGACTACATTAGATATTTGGTGGGAAAATGTTCCAATATTTTCAGAAAATCTCCTCTCTCAATTATGATACTTATTAGTAAATTCTTTCTGTGTCCTGCACAAACCATGACCTTTATTAGATCCATAAATAGCTGGTTCCTGGACTTATTATACAGAGCTCCCAGTTTATTTCACTTTTGTTGTATGTCTTAAAAAAGTCATATCAGGGCCGGCGCCGCGGCTCACTAGGCTAATCCTCCACCTTGCGGCGCCGGCACACCAGGTTCTAGTCCCAGTCCGGGTGCCGGATTCTGTCCCGGTTGCCCCTCTTCCAGGCCAGCTCTCTGCTGTGGCCAGGGAGTGCAGTGGAGGATGGCCCAAGTGCTTAGGCCCTGCACCCCATGGGAGACCAGGATAAGCACCTGGCTCCTGCCATCGGATCAGCGTGGTGCGCCGGCCGCAGCGCGCCTGCCGCGGTGGCCATTGGAAGGTGAACCAACGGCAAAGGAAGACCTTTCTCTCTGTCTCTCTCTCTCTCTCTCTCACTGTCCACTCTGCCTGTCAAAAAAAAAAAAAAAAAGTCATATGAGGGGCTGGCGTTGTGGTACAGCAGGTAAAGCTGTCACGTGCGATGCTAGCATCCCATTTGGGTGCTGGTTGATGTGTCAGCTGCTCCACTTCCCATCCAGCTCTCTTCTCAAGCTAATCCAGCTTGAGAAGACAGTAGAGGATGGCCCAAGTGCTTGGGCCCCTGAACCCATGTGGGAAACCCAGAAGAAGTGCCTGGCTCTTCTCTTCAGCCTGGCCCAGCTCCAGCCATTGAAGCCATCTAGGGAGTGAACCATCAGATGGAAGATTGATTCATTCATTCTCTCTCTCTCTCTCTCCCCCTTCTCTCTCTTTGAATCTCTTTCTTTCAAATAAATGAATAAATCTTTAAAAAAATAGAAACACATAAAGTAGTGACCAGTATGGAACTCATAGGTTTTGTTTTCTTGCCTTTTATTACCTTATTCTACTAACATTTGAATATAATTTGGTGATTGACTTCAATATCAATCGATATATTTGGTAAGAAATAAATAAGGATATAGTACCAGAAGTACCTAAAGAGGCAATTCATTTCACTATTATTCATTTATTCCAATCATTCCCTTTCTCTTGTGAGTTCCAGACTACACTTTCGGGATGACTCCCCATTATCTGAGTCAAGGACTCTCTTCTAAGCCTACAGCATGTATGTTTTAGTACAGCATGTTTTGTACCTTTATTCAGATTTTGGATAATTCAAGTCTGATCAATATAGCATACTGGAGATATTCTCCCATGGCTCTTGCCATAGCTTTGTCCACTGCCACGCTGCTCTTTGGTCATCAGATTCACACTGACCATCTGTCCTGAGCTTCACATGGACGGTGCCTGCTGCAGACTCCAGTCTACTTCCCATTCCACACTCATTTTGCCTGCTCTGGTGGGCTCATGGTCACTACTCAGGTCTCAACATCCAGTCTTCCTAATCAACCTCCCAAACTGCCTTCATTATTAAAAAAGCAAAAATAAAAACCCTTCTTAAATCTATCATGCATCTTTGTTAGGTTTCTTTGTGAAATCATAATTGTAGACATTTTCACATTTTTTACTTCTTAGGGTGTTATTTCCAAAATGGTAACTTCTACAAGAAGAATTACTTACAATACTGTAAATGCAAGGCTTAGTAAAGTAGCTGACACTCACTATAATCATTGTGAATCTGTGAATGAAAATTACTGAAATATGGGTGGGAAACAGTGAACACATAAAATGATTCTTTGAGAGATGTGACTACACTAGTACATCTCTGGATTTGGTGGAACAAATACATTAAATATTCTACTAAAAGTTTCATTCATTTCCTGAAACAAGGTGGGAATTCTAGATTACAGGATATAAATTCAGTATATAGAAATAAATGGTATTTCTAAGTACTATCCATAAACAATTAGAAAATATAACAAAAGCACATGTACACTGCCATTACAAAATATCAGAGGCAGATGTTGTGGTACAGTGGGCTCAGCCACCAGTTGGGATACCTTTATAACATAGCAAGGTGTTAGTTTTGGTGTGGACTGCTCTGCTTCTGATCTGGCTTCCTTCTGGTGCACTGTGAAAAGAAGCAGATGATGACTCAAGTGCTTGGGGTCTTGTCACCCACCTAGGATACCTGTATGGAATTCCAGTTTCCTGGCCTCAGCTTGTCCCAAGTGTGGCATTTGGGGAGTGAACCAACAAGTGGATGGTCTGTGTAAATATGTGTGTGTGTGTTTTTTCTCTGTCTCTCTTTTGTCAATATATTTTTCAAGTAGAAGAAAATAAACATTAAAAATAAAATATTAAATATCTAGGATAAAATAAGACTATATTAAAATGTCTACAACAAAATTTTTAAATAGTAATAGCATACATTTAAAATATTTTAAATAGGGCCGGCGCCGTGGCTCAATAGGCTAATCGTCTGCCTGCAGCGCTAGCACCCCGGGTTCTAGTCCCGGTAGGGGTGCCGGATTCTGTCCCGGTCACTCCTCTTCTTGTCTGGCTCTCTGCTGTGGCCCGGCAGTACAGTGAAGGATGGCCCAAGTCCTTGGGCCCTGTACCCACATGGGAGACCAGCGGAAGCACCTGGCTCCTGGCTTCGGATCAGCACAGTGCGCAGGCCACAGCACAACGGCCACAGCAACAATTGTGGGGTGAACCAACAGAAAAGGAAGACCTTTCTCTCTGTCTCTCTCTCTCTCGTTGTCCATTCTGCCTGTCCAAAAAAAAAAAAATCTATTGTTCCCAATTATTTATATATTGAACACAATTCCCATAAGATTCCAGAAATTTTAATGAAATAGATAATTTTATAATTTTATGGCACTGCAAAGAGATACAATTAAAAAAAAATTATCTTCCAAAAGGAAAAAAAAAGAAGAAACAAATTACCTCAGGTAGAAACTTGTTACAAAGTTCCAAGCATAAGAATAAGGAAATAATCAATGGAATGGGAGATTCTAGAGAGACAGATGCATATATAGAAAACAGATTTACAACAAAAAGTGCTGAGTCAACTTAGTGCAGAAAGCAAACATTTAAAGAAATAATGATATAAAAACTGCATAAAGAAAAATGATATCTATAGTGGAAAAAAAGAACTTGAAATCCTATCTTATATTGCACAAATATAAAGTACAATATACAGAAGGCCAACAAACACATGGAAATTTATTCTGCATGATCAGTCACATGAAAAGTATAACAAATACAGCCAGCCATCTATCTCATCAACTAGTATCGCCAACATCTCAAAGACTGACAAAGGCAAGTCTTGAGGAGGATATGAGTTTACGGAAATTCTCACAAATTTTAGTTGGCCTCATAACTACAAAATTATTTGGGAAAATAATTTTGACAGTGTTTTGGAAAGGCTGACCACTTTCCTATCTTATAATCAACCTGCATTAGCACTGTGTTTTAGCCCAAATAAACGGGAATGCCTTTCCTGAAAAATCATTTATAAATATCTTCCCAACACTTTTAAAATCTCAACCTAAGAATAACACAAATAGCCATCAATGGAAAAATGATAAATACATGTGTATTCACAATGAAATTCTACTAAGTCCATAATAAAAAGAAACCACTGATCTAAAACAATACACATCAGGCTTGATTTTTACACTAATTGAAAATAGACCACTTATCATATGACTTCATTTAAATGAAGTTAAAAGAAAGGAAATACTTCTATGTTATGGAAATTAGAAAGCAGTTATGATACAGGGAAGGACTTGAACTTACAATGTCTTCTTTTCAAAGATGTATTTATTTATTTGAAAGGCAGAGTTACAGAGGGACAGAGGCAGACAGCGAAGTCCTCCATCTGCTGGTTCACTCATCAAATAGCTGCAATGGATGGAGCTGGGCTGATTTGAAGCCATGTGCCAGGATCTTCTTCTGGATCTCCATCACGGGTGCAGGGGCCAAGAAATTGGGTCATCTTCTACTGCTTCCCCATGGCATAGCAGAGGGCTGGATCAGAAGTGATGCAGCCAGGATTTGAACCGGTGCCTATCTGGGGTACCAGCACTATAGGCAATGGCTTTCCCCATTATGCCACAGTACCAGTCTCACTTAAAATGTTTAATATGCTCTTTTATATGGTACTACATGGCAATTTACAATGAAGAAAAAGTCATCAACTTGAATATATTTGTGTATTTTACTGTAGATAGATTATTTCTTTTGAGGCAGTAATGTCTACGTCAAATAAAATATGACATAAAACTCAACAGAGGAGCCAATGTTGCACAACAGGCAATGGCATCCCTTACCAGGGTGCCAGCTCAAGTCCCAGATGCTCTACTTACGACCCAGCTTCTTGATAATGTGCCTGGGAAGGCAGTGGATAATTCCCCAAGTGCTTGGCTCCCAACACCCATGTGATAGTTAAGGATGGAATTCCTGGCTGTTGGCTTTGACTTGTTCCAACCCTGGCTTTTGGCACTAGTTCCTGTCCAACCTGCTGTGCTTCAAATCCAGCTCTCTGCTAATGGCCTGGGAAAACTAGTGGAAGATGACCCACATGCTTGTTGGACAATCTTTGGAGATCTGGATAAAACCCTTGGTTCCTTTCTTAGCATGGTTCCATCCTCACCATTTTGGCTATTTGAAGAATGAAACAGCAGATGGAAGATTTCTCTCTCTCTCTCTCTCTCTCTCTCTCTCTGTGTGTGTGTGTGTGTGTGTGTTCCTCCTTCTCTGTAACTCTGCCTTTCAATAATAAATAAATAAATAAATATTTTTTAAAAAAATTGCTGTTTACATTTTCCATTGTTATGTTTTTCAGGTCAGGTGAACAAATAAGAATGATAAAATAAAGGGGAATAGTTGGCAAATAACATTTTGTGCAACACTCCTTAAAGTTCCCAATCTTTAAAATGATTTTATCTTATTTTACATTGCCATTAATCTGATGTTGCTCAAATAAATACTTTGATGCAAGCAGACAGAATAGAAGTATCACATTTCTCTCATAAGAAAGTACAAATGTCCCTTATTTGTCACAGAAAAGTCAAACAATCAGAAGAGATGAGATTTGATTAGGTAGTAAGACTGTGAAGTATGGATACATATTAATACGAGCATTTTCAGGCTTTCTCTTGATATCTAATCAACAGTGTATAGACTGTGATTATTTATTTTTAAGCATTCTAATTAGAATTTGGTTGAATGTTGTAGGAAAAATTCCGAATGCTAATTCTACAGAAAAAATTTACACTGATTATAGATGCATCAAGACACTATAACAGAAAAAAGAAGTTTTAAAGAGCATTTCAAATTACTCCTATTGTTCCTCTTTTACCATCACTGAGCAATAAAGTACACACAATGGGAAAACTGACAACTCCACTTTTGGTAGCAGCAATTCAATTAAATCATGATTATTTGTCACCCAAATGTGACAAGATATTACTCACCAGTCCCATATTTCTCTAGATCCGTGCTTTACTTTTTCATTGGATATACTTAGTATTTAGTCCATATTATGTATTTGGGGAATACATGAATAGGATTAAATTAAAACTGTTTTCTAGTATTTAAATTATATGATAAATCACATGATTCCTATATACAATAATAAAAGAACATTAATATACCTTTTATTTTTTTATTATTATTTTTTGACAGGCAGAGTGGACAGTGAGAGAGAGAGACAGAGAGAAAGGTCTTCCTTTGCTGTTAGTTCACCCTCCAATGGCCGACGCGGCCAGCGCACCGTGCTGATCGGATAGCAGGAGCCAGGTGCTTCTCCTGGTCTCCCATGGGGTGCAGGGCCCAAGCACTTGGGCCATCCTCCACTGTACTCCCTGGCCACAGCAGAGAGCTGGCCTGGAAGAGGGGCAACCGGGACAGAATCCGGCGCCCCGACCTGGACTAGAACCCGGTGTGCCGGCGCCACAGGCGGAGGATTAGCCTAGTGAGCTGCGGCGCCGGCCACTAATATACCTTTTCATATCCTCTACTAAACAGTTTGACTATATGTCAGCTCCTCATAATAACAAAGTATGGTATATAATATTTCAGTAAACCAAATCACATTTTTGTGGAAAAATATTCTTCACAATGTAGGGCAAACATTGGCCTAGATGGAGAATTAATTTTTCTATTAGTGGCCATTTACCTACTGTATTACACAATATCTATATCATCTTCTAACCAGGGTATATCAAGCATAATTTTGATAGAAATTAGTTATTATCATTTCATATTTCCACAAAAAATACTAGAGTCAATCAAAAAATTCATGGAAAATGTATAGAAAGCTAAATAAATTATGGATGAACTCTTTTGAAATGCATAATTTTTCATCACTTTTCATGTAAATCAATGCACAAGAAAGGGTCACATCATAATGGTTTGACTATCTTCAGAGAAATAAAACAAGTGTTGGCAAGGATGTAGAGAAAAGGGAACCTTTGCCAACTGTTTGTAGGAATATAAATTAGTACAACCATTGTGGAAAATAGTATGGTAAGTTTCTCAAAACCTTAGAAATAGAACTACCTTATCATTCAACCACCCTGCTACTGAGTGTGTGTGTGTGTGTGTGTGTGTGTGTGAGAGAGAGAGAGAGAGAGAGAGAGAGAATATCCCCAAAGGAAATGAAATAACTGTTGATGAGACAACTGAATTTGAGACAACTGAATTTCTGTATTGATTACAGCATGGTTTGCAATAGTGAAAAATGAAAGCAAACTAAGAACCCACCAAATAAGGGATAGATTTAAAGAATGTGGAACATATACACAACTGAATGTTAATCACAAATTTTTGAGACTCCTGTATGGATGGATTTTAATTTTATACCTAAATATATCTATCTTTTATTTCCATTTTGACCATATTTTTGAAGTACCCCTGTATAAAAAGGTTACCAAATTTTTTACCTCCCTAAATATTTGCCAGTATGTTTGGTCTTAGTAGACAGTAGACTATTATATTCACAACTGCTTTATTCAACATTTTGATTCATCTCATCAAATGTCACAAATAGAAAAAAAAAGGGGGGGGGCTGGCTCGGCGGCTCACTAGGCTAATCCTCTGCCTTGCGGCGCCGGCACACCGGGTTCTAGTCCCGGTCGGGGCACCGGATTCTGTCCCGGTTGCCCCTCTTCCAGGCCAGCTCTCTGCTGTGGTCAGGAAGTGCAGTGGAGGATGGCCCAGGTGCTTGGGCCCTGCACCCCATGGGAGACCAGGAGAAGCACCTGGCTCCTGCCATCAGATCAGCGCAGTGCTGTGCCGGCCACAGCGCGCTGGCCGCGGCGGCCATTGGAGGGTGAACCAACGGCAAAGGAAGACCTTTCTCTCTGTCTCTCTCTCTCTCACTGTCCACTCTGCCTGTTGAAAGAAAGAAAGAGAGAGAGAGAAAAATTTTTTCCATGTCCATGTTTAGAGAGCTCTAATATAAATAATAAGCAATGGTTTTTCAATCTTTCTTTCTACACATTCTTTGCCAGAACTAGTTTAATTCCTTTAATACTAAGTACCAATACATATGTTTTAAAATTTTCTTTTTCATGATACATCATTATCTCGATTTTTGTTTAGAGAAACAAAAAGCATGTTTTGCTCATGTTCAGGGGTTTTTCCCCCATTGTTGCTTCACCTTCCATAATAAGAAACTTCCTCCAAACTGGACAGCGAATGCTGCGCAGATATCGGCCTAAAACCACTCAGAGAAATGTAATCCTTCCACTGAGGATTTAACAACCTCCACCCTGCTCATGTTCCTTTCCTGCAGAACGAAATTCATTCATTCTCACAGAGATAAAATAGCCAAAGTTTTTGTTTTTTATGTGAGATTAAGAAAACTAAATGCAAAATAACCTGGTGCACACTATATAGACATAATTAGCAAGTTCATATACGCTCATATAACAGCTCTGAAGGATGCACACTAGATCCCAATCCTCTAGTCCAGTTTCTAATTCTAAAAGAGCTTGTTGATACTTTAATCGATATGGTAAAGGGATGGTTTTTATATTGATATGAGCTTGTCTCACTTTAACAAATTATTGTGGTTCTTAATTTCCCTAACTTGTCAGAGTTAGAAATTCTTGGATGTTCATCCAGTTAATGTTTTAGAGTTTTTATGATGGATATATAATTTTGCCTTAGACTTAATTGTTTAAATGACTTTCTTCCATTCTGATTCTTTTTAACTAGTTAGGCAAATGTCAACATTGTTTAAATAAAGTCAGCTTATAGAGATGTTCTTATGTTCAGGATGCAAATGATTCTGCTTTGGCTCCAGAACTGCTTAAGACTTTCTGTGCTTTCTGAATTCCAGAGAAATGAGGGGATACCAAAACCCTCTGGTCACAGTAATCTCTCCCTCCTTGTAGGAAAGCCCATCCTGCCCCATCCCTCTTTCCTGTTAGAGCAGTACTGGAAATCTCGGTGAATAATACAAGCAAGTAGACCCCTGGGACATTTTCACTTTATGTGTTCTGGGCCAAATTTGCTTAATATAATTATGACGAATGCCAAATGTGTCATATACTGTAATTATGACCTAACTTAACAGGATTAATCTCCCCTGGATCTCTCAACTCACTGACCATACAAAAGATTTGTTCAGTGTGACGACCAAATTATCACTCAAGAAGGAGTAAGTCCCTACTTGACACTGAGTAGTCAATGTAATGTTGAATAGATATGTGAATACCTATTTGTCTTTATTTCGAGACAGCAAATCTGGGGGGTTGTGGGGAGAGGGTACTACAATTATATAGAATCCGCAATGATTTAGAATAGTTAGAAGGCATTCATTTTTCCTGATGTCAACCAGATGCAGTTGAAAGAATCATTGAGATGAATGGCAGCTCCTTATAATGTCTAATAAAGAAGTTAAGTAAAAGTCCACCTTAGAACATCAGGTCATGAAGGGACACAGCAGATAGGATGGTGGCTGAGAGGACGGAAGATGGTGAGCTGCGTTCAGGTGAGCTGTGTAGACCAAGACTGTAAATCACACTGTGAAAGTTCAAGAATGTTCACACTTCTGCTGGTAGGTCTCTGCTTTGTTATTCCTCAGGACAGGAAGATTATCAATACAGAAGGGTGAATTTATTCTCTGATGTATCATGGAGCTGACTTATCTGCATATATATATATACTGTGTGTATACATATATATGCTTTTTCTTCATTAGTATTTTCTAATTTTAATAACTATTGTATGTCTTTATGTCATCTCTTCAGTATTAGAAATGTTTTATTAAACTGTCTGCATATTTCATGATGTAACAAAAGGAAAAGGTCAGAATGCCAAGAGACCTTAAGACTGTAATTATCTCTTTCATTTTCACATGTATGTATTGAAATGCTGTCACATATACAGTTTCCCATCGTAGAGTATAAAGCTATGTTCTTAGAATATTCAGGTGGGTATGGAACTACCAATATCATCTAATCCCAGGACATTTTTTTCATCACAAAAATAAGCTCTAAACTCATTAGCACCAATTTCCCATCCTCATTACATCATCCTAGTAGGTGAAAATTGGTAACACATTGTGGTTTTGATTTGCATTTTCCTATCACCTAGTGATGTGGAGCATATGTTCATAAGCTTAGTAAACACGTGTGTATCTTCTTTGGGGACATGTCTATTTAAGTCCTTTGCCCACACTGTAAATTGACTCATGTATCTTTCATTGTTCAGTTGGAAAAAATCATTACATATTTTATCTACCAGAGCCTTTTTAGATATATTACTTATAAATAATTTCCCTATTTTGTCAGCTGAATTTTTAGTTTCTTGATAGAATCTTTTGAAGCCCACGAAATTATAATTTTGAAGCCCAAATAAGTTAATTTTGTTTGGCTGCTTCTACTTTTGGTGTCACATCCAAGAAAAATGTATCCAATTCAAAGACAAAAAAGATTTATAGTATGTTTTTAGAGTCTTCAGATTCCTAGTCATTACATTTAAATCTTTGATTTATTTCAGCTTTATTTTTGAACGTGGTGTGAAATAAGGACCTAACTTCACAGACTTTCATGTGGATTTCAGTTATCTCAGCATCACTTGTTGAGGTGATTATTCTTTTTACATTCAATGGTCTTGAAATCTTACAAACCAATTGCCTGCAGGTGTGTGCGAATATTTCTGGGTTATCAATTATATCCCATTGATCTGTAACTTTATAAGATTGCGATTACTCCAGTTTTGTATTAGGTTTAGGATTCAAGAAGTAGGAGTCATCAAATTCGTTATTGTTCAATACATTTTTCCTAGTTTGTGTCCCTTGAAATTCCATATGTATTTCAGTATTAGCTTGCATATTTATGTAAGAAACAAAAAAAGCAATAGACATTTTGATTAGATTTTAGTCAATGTTTAGGTCAAATTGGGGGAGTATTGTCATTTAATGAATGAATGCAAGATGTCTTTCTTTCTTTTTTTTTTTTTTTTTTTTTTTTTTTTTTTTTTTTTGACAGGCAGAGTGGACAGTGAGAGAGAGATACAGAGAGAAAGGTCTTCCTTTCCCTTTGGTTCACCCCCCAGTGGCCGCTGTGGCTGGTGCGCTGCGGCTGGCCCACCGCGCTGATCCAAAACCAGGCGCCAGGTGCTTCTCCTGGTCTCCCACGTGGGTGCAGGGCCCAAGGACTTTTATTTAAGTCTTTTGAAATTCATTTTAACAATGTTGTCTAGTGTTACAAGTATGGACTTCTATAGTGAAATTTATTTCTAAAAATTTTGTCTCTTTCATGCTATTTAGATGGAATTGTTTCTAGTTTGATTTTAAGATTATTTATTTCTAAGGGGGGGGGTTCTCTAGGTAACTTCATATACACATAGTTTTACTTCTTCCTTTCCAATATGAAAGACTTTTATTTGTTTTTCTGTCCTAAAAGACCTAGCTAGGGACTAATGGGATGTTGAATAGAGTGGTACCATATAGGCATCCTTGACATATTCTTTATGTTAATGGAAAGTCTTTTATTCCTTTATTGCTAAGTACTAATTATTAATTGTGGGCTTTTTGTAGATGCCTCTAATAAGGTTACTATAGTTTGCTTGAGACTAGTTAATTGAGTGTTTTTATTATGGAAGTACATTAGATTATTTTAAGTAAATTGTTTATTTACTTTCAAAGCAGAGATCAGGGCCGACGTGGTGGCGCAGCGGGTTCAAGCCCTGGCCTGAGGCTCCGGCATCCCATAATGGCACAGGTTCTAATTCTAGCCTTTCCTCTTCTGATCCAGCTCTCTGCTGTGGCCTGGGAAAGCAGTAGAAGATGGCTCAAGTCCTTCGGTCCCTGCACCCACGTGGGAGACCTGGAAGAAGCTCCTGGTTCCTGGTTTTGGATTGGCGCAGCTCCTGCCATTGTGGCCATTTGGGGAGTGAACCAGCGGATGGAAGACCTCTCTCTGTCTCTACCTCTCTCTGTAACTCTGTCTTTCAAATAAATAAAATAATTTAAAAAAAATGAAAGAGGGAGAGGAAGGGAATGAGCGGGGGGAAGGAAGAGGGCAGGGGCAGGTTGGGGAGAGATATCTCCATCTGCTGGTTCATTCCCCAAATGTCTGCAACAAGCGGGGCTGGGCCAGGCCATAGTTAGCAGCAAGAAACTCTATCCCAGTATCCACAGGGGAGGCAGAAACCCAGGCACTTACACCATGATCTTCTGGTTTCCTGGCACGTTAGCTGGGAGCTGGATCAGAAGCAGAGAGCTGGGACTCAAACTAGCACTCCAGTGTAGCATTGCAAACAGCTATTTAACTTGCTGTGCCACAACGCCAGAAGAGCACATTGTATTTTATCAAAGATTTTTATTTATTGAACTGATTATTGTATATATATATCCACATTTCTATATTAAATTACAACATCAACTGATGGTTTTTCATATGTTGAATCAACTGTACATTCTTTGGAGAATTCCCACTTGCCCAAAGTATTTAACCCTTTTAAACTACTTTTAATACACTGTTGAGGATTTTTGTCCTATATTCATAGTGGAAAATTGTGAAAATGTTCCCACATGGGTGCAAGGGCCCAAGGACCCGGGCCATTTTCCACTGCTTTCTCAGGCCATAGCAGAGAGCTGGATTGGAAATGGAGCAGCCAGGAATTGAACCAGCACCCATATGGGATGCCAGTACTATGGGTGGTGGCTTTACCTGCTATGCCACAGTGCCAGCCCCAGAAATATGAATTTCTAAATCAAATCAACTTGGTCTTTAAACTAATAGGAAGTCACTAAGTCTGAGGAAACGTGGTTATATGAATAGTATGTATTTGTTCTTCATTTCCTTGAGAATATTCATACAGAATAAAGGGTAAAACAGGTCTTTTACACTCTGCACTGCCCTATGTAATATACAGACTGTAATGCAATGTAATGTATAGATCCTAAATTGTAATGTAATGTACAGATCCTAAATTGCCAGTCCTTTTTATTAAGAGTGATATCTTACAAGAGTGTCTGGTTCCTATTTTCTGAAATAAAGAATTGGAGTCTGAATAGATGTTGACCTAACTTAATTCTTTTTTGATTGTACCAGAGTGGCAAGCATGCTTTATTTCACAGTGAGTGAACATATGTGATGATTGAGATTGTATTGACAAAGAGGAAAATTTCAAGTTGTAATTTCTCTATTAAGCAAAGATCTGTCCTAAAGGCAAAAGAGACTGATAGTTCTACTATATTTCTGCTTTCGAAGGCTTTAGAAAATTTCCAGATAAACTGGTTCAAAGTGAACATTATTTTCCATTATTTCTTTTTTTTTAAAAAAGAGATTTATTTATTTGGGGCTGGCGTTGAGGTGCGGTGAGCAAAAGCACCTCTTGCAATGCTGGCATCCCATATGGACATTGGTTTGTGATCTGGCTGCTCCATGTCTGATCCAGCTCCCTGCTAATGGCCCGTGGAAAACAACAAAAAATGGCCCAAGTGTTTGGGTCCCTGCCACCCAAATGGGAGACCCAGATAAAGATCCTGGCTCCTGGATTTGAACTGGCCCAGCCCTGGCCTCTGCAGCCATTATTTATTTAATTGAAAGTCAGGGATACAAAGAGAGGAGCATTGAGAGCAAGAGTGAGAAACACCGAGACCAAGATCTTCCATCTGCTGGTTCACTTCTTTCATGGCTACAATGGCCAGGGCCAGGCCAGGCTGAAGCCAGGAGGCAAGAGCTTCATCAGTGTCTCCCTTGTTGGTGGCATGGTCCCTAACACTTGAGCCACCTTTTGCTGCTTTCCCAGGCCGTTAGCAGGGAGTAGGATGGGAAGTGGAACAGCTGGGAAATGAACCCTGTGCCCACATGGGATGCCCGCATCACAGGCAGTGGTTTTACCTGCTAAGACTACAATGCTGTCCCGCTCTATCATTTCTTAATATGGATAAAAGGTCATGAATGTTCCCTATCATTGCTCTATTAGTGGATCAGTGGTTGCCTGGTTAAGACATATATAAAATTAAAAAAAAAGAAATAAATTTTTATAGTCATAGAATATTGCCCAGTAGAAAATACTTTTTCTGCATTCACTCACTTGAAAACGTTTATAAGAATTTGCATATTAGGGACCGGCACTGTGGCACAGCGAGCTACACCACTATCTGTAGCATTGGAAACAGGTATGGGTGCCCATCTGTATCCTGTCTGCTCCACTTCCAATCCAGCTCCCTGCTACTATGCCTGGAAAAGTGGTGGAAGATGGCCCAAGTACTTGGGCCCTTGCACGCATGTGGGAAACCTGGAGGAATCTCCTGGTTCCTGGCTTCAGCCTGGCCCAGCCCCAGCTTTTGTAGCCACTTGGGGAGTGAACCAGCAGACAGAAGATCTAGCTCTCTGTCTCTCCATCTCTGTAACACTGCCTTTCAAATAAATAATAAAATCTTTACAAAAATGAAATTGCATATTTAAGGACATAATCTAATGTTATCCTAGGTATATAGAGTCACATAACCAATTTTCCATTTTTATTAATTTTCCATGAAAAGTTCTGAGTGTTTTTATTACGCCAAGTATTTTTCATAGAAGATGAATAAGCTGGGCATTTGGACAGAAGGAGTTTGTGCTTTAGCATAACAGACATCAACAGCAATAATATTATTGATTTTGAAATATCCCTGTATCTCTCAGGGTTCTCTTTCTAGATGCCCCATTGAAGGTTATTTCACATTAATAAATGACTGGAGACTATATAAAAGCACTTATCAAATATTCTTTGATATTCTGAGTTCATTTTGTAAAGTTAGTTTGTTTATTCTAAAATTATTTCTGGAGTGGACTGCTGTTAGGCACAGAGGTTAAGACCCCATTTGGGGCTGGCGCCGTGGCTCACTAGGCTAATCCTCCGCCTTGCGGCGCCAGTACACCGGGTTCTAGTCCCGGTCGGGGCACCGGATTCTGTCCCGGTTGCCCCTCTTCCAGGCCAGCTCTCTGCTGTGGCCAGGGAGTGCAGTGGAGGATGGCCCAAGTGCTTGGGCCCTGCACCCCATGGGAGACCAGGAGAAGCACCTAGCTCCTGCCTTCAGATCAGCGCGGTGCGCCAGCCGCAGCGCACTGGCTGTGGCGGCCATTGGAAGGTGAACCAATGGCAAAGGAAGACCTTTCTCTCTCTCTCTCACTGTCCACTCTGCCTGTCAAAAAAAAAAAAAAAAAAAAACCATTTGGGATGCTTGCATGCCATATTGAAGTGTGTGAATTTTTTTTTTTTTTTTTTTTTTTTTTTTTTTTTTTGACAGGCAGAGTGGACAGTGAGAGAGAGAGACAGAGAGAGAAAGGTCTTCCTTTTTGCCGTTGGTTCACCCTCCAATGGCCGCCGCTGCAGCCGGCGCACCGCGCTGATCCTGGCAGGAGCCAGGAGCCAGGTGCTTTTCCTGGTCTCCCATGGGGTGCAGGGCCCAAGCACCTGGGCCATCCTCCACTGCACTCCCTGGCCATAGCAGAGAGCTGGCCTGGAAGAGGGGCAACCGGGACAGAATCCGGCGCCCCAACCGGGACTCGAACCCGGTGTGCCGGCGCCGCAAGGTGGAGGATTAGCCTATTGAGCCACGGCGCCGGCTACCCGAAGTGTGTGAATTTGATGCCAGCTTCCTAATGTACCCAGGGAGGCAGCACATGATGGCACAAGGACTTGGGTCCCTACCGACAATGTGGGAGATGTGTACTGAGTTCCTGGCTCCCAGGCACTCTGGCAGTAAACCCGCGGGTGTGAAATATCTCTCTTCTTTCTCTCTCACTTTCCCTCTCTCCCTCTTTCTCTGCTTCCTAAGTAAAATAAGTTAACAAAATTTAAAATAAAGACAAAAATACATCTTAAGACCTTATGATATGCCACACAGGGAATGAAGGCAGTTAAGTGCCTTGTTTAATTTAATCTTCAGAAGGTACATATATTACTACCATTATGTTGGAGAGCTACTGAACCTTAAAGAATTTAAGTAATTCATAAGGTAGGGATACTTTTAGCTTCAAGCAACAGAAACTCAAGTAGCCTAGATAGAGATGTATTTTCTTAATAAGAACTTGTCTGGGAGTAAGTAGTTGCTGAAATTATTTTAGAAGTTCAATTATATTACAGTCTTTGCAATTATGTTGGCCCCTATTTCAGGTACAATAAGTGTCCCAGCTCAATTTATCAATTCTCATTCAGGCTGTAGGGTAAAAGAGGTCAAAGTGGTAACGCTTATCCCTTGTATTAGGGGAAAAAAGCCTTCTCAGAAAATCTCAATGAGAATCCTGCTTCTGATACTTTGCCATGGAAGATTCTGCTATTTTCAACTCTGTAAGTTGTGGGGAAAGTAAGTATATTGCCATAGAGGAGTCTGGAAAGGAAAACAGCTTTCTGAATGCATCACTTTCTACCAAGTCACTCTCATCCACTACGTTTTACACACAATGCTCTCACTACTGGTTTTATATTAACATAGTCCCATGAATGTTTTAAACTTTATAAGAAATATATGCTAAAATAACAGTATTTTTTTTAACTTTTATTTAATGAATATAAATTTCCAAAGTACGACTTATGGATTACAATGGCTTCCCCCCCATACCGTCCCTCCCACCCACAACCCTCCCCTTTCCCACTCCCTCTCCCCTTCCATTCACATCAAGATTCATTTTTGATTATCTTAATATACAGAAGATCAGCTTAGTATACATCAAGTATGGATTTCAACAGTTTGCTCCCAAATAGAAACATAAAGTGAAAAATAATAGATGATTTTTTTTAAATGATGATGAAATCAGAGCAGACCTATTGTCATGTTTAATCCCAGTGAGAGTCAAGTTGGGAATTGATAATTTTTTTTTTTTTACAGAGGATCAGTTTAGTATGCATTAAGTAAGGATTTCAACAGTTTGCACCCCCATAGAAACACAAAGTGAAATATATTGTTTGAGTACTCGTTATAGCATTAAATCTCAATGTACAGCACATTAAGGATAGAGATCCTACATGAGGAGTAAGTGCACAGTGACTCCTGTTGTTGACTTTACCAATTGACACTCCTGTCTATGGCATCAGTAATCTCCCTATGCTCCAGTCATGAGTTTCCAAGGCTATGGAAGCCCTCTGAGTTGTCCGACTCTTATCTTGTTTAGACAAGGTCATAGTCAAAGTGGAGGTTCTCTCCTCCCTTCAGAGAAAGGTACCTCCTTTTTTGATGACCTGTTCTTTCCACTGGGATCTCACTCACAGAGATCTTTTGCCAGAGTGTCTTGGCTTTCCATGCCTGAAATACTCTCATGAGCTTTTCAGCCAGCTCCGAATGCCTTTAGGGCTGATTCTGAGGCCAGAGTGCTATTTAGGACATCTGCCATTCTATGAGTCTGCTGAGTATCTCACTTCCCATGTTGGATCACTCTCCCCTTTATTTACTCCATTGGTTAGCGTTAGCAGGTACTAGACTTGTCTATGTGCTGAAAATAACAGTATTTTAAATAACTTAAACTTCATAAAACAATATTATAATATAGGTGATCTTCATAACATGCTTTTACTTTCCTTGATATATTATTGAAATTATTTCCATTAGAAAAATGCAGTTTCATTTCAATTTCACAGCTAAATGTTCTCTATCATGTAAACATATTAAACTAAATGCTTGAACCACACAATTTATTAAAATCAAAATATGTTGAAATCATCAATTTCTAATTTAACCTACTATGTATCAATTTTGTATTTGATGGACATTTAGACTGTTTCCAGACATTGTAACCACGAATATGTCTGTACACCTGTTATTACAAAAAAAGACCCACTAAGGTTACCCCTAGGTAATTCTTCCCAAATACAATTTCTTCTCATTTTGCACAAAGAAAATGACATCACTTACACATTGCATCAGGGTAACGGAGAGTCTCTTAGTAGGTGTTGGTGACTTAGCAGGTGTACATTAGAGCCGTCGAGCTCTAGCCTACTTGACAGGCACAACTGGTCCCTTTAATGACCTATCAGTATACTATTTGCAGCACACCCCTTCAGAGTTCTGCCCCAGAGAGCATACAGTACATCTATTACAATATTGTTTTCCTGTACACCTATTGGCATGCAATAAAACTAAAGAACATATTTTTGTTTGTCTTTTATTTCCATTCTGTCAGAGCAATAGAAAGCATTCACATGTTGCTGCTGATGACCTTTGTATTACTATCTTGAGATTGACATCATGGGAATTAAAAAGATACTGTAGTTAGGAAATTCATCCTACGTATCTTAGCCATGGAGTCTGTATTTGAACTAAGGCTTGCTGGCTTCCAACTACAGTCCTCAGCCATTATATATTACAGCCCTTATTATTTTTTTCATTAAACTCTGCTTGGGTAATGTTAGTTATGTTACAGCTGATTTTTATACTCTGTTGAGATGTACAGATTCCATTATTTTTTAATTTCTTAAGGTGGCTATGCTGATCACTGATTTCAATCTTTCTTCATTCTCATGTATTAAGTTTTTGAGAAAGAGAAAGAGCCTCTCCTAGCGAAATGATGGCCTGGTATTTACTCACAGGTAGACTATGGTGTCCTGTTAAAAAAGTATACTAACACAAAAATTAAAAGAAAATTAAGAAAGGAAGCAGGAGAAGGGGTGTTAGCGAGGGAGGCAGGGAGAATCGGGTGGGAAGCATCATTATGTATTTAAAACTACGTATGAGATACATGAAATTTGTTCCATTTATATAAATAAAAATTAAAATTAAAAAGCATGTACTAGTAATGCCTCTGAATGTAATGGAAGACCACATTGCAATCATGACTGGACAGACAAAATACCATATCCAAAAACTTCACAGAAATCCACATTGTGAAAAAACTAAATGTGCATTTCAAAATTTTTGCACTAAAAATAAACATTAATTATATTTTCATGGACTTTTTGTAATATTCTCATATGTGTGATTCTTGTTTATCAGTCACACCTTTAGCATCTCTTACTTCCTTTACTCTTCTATATACCAATGATAACATAACTGGTTAGAGTTTTCCTCATTCCATGAAGCATGTAGTCTAGAGCAATTTCTGCTCCCTTGAACTCTCTCCCACCATCTATAATACAATCTCAAATCCAACAGTAAGTGATTTCTCATGATCCTAATGTTGAGACCCACTGAGAAACCTCTGAGATACCTGACTTTATGTTTTATAAATATAGACTGATTTAATGTAGTTATACATTTGCTGAATAACTTATTAGATACTAATTCATTTGTTTGCAACTATACATACTACTGGCACTAAAATGTGAAATCAATTGAAAACCTGATTATTTTTCTTCATTCCTGAGGCTCCTCAAAGGATATCAGTGTTCTTTAATCTAAATTGAGAACACTATTTGTAAAACTAGTTCCCCACTCTTCAGTGGATAATTTCCAACTGTGGCTTTTTGTTATCTTAGTTTGTGTATCCTTTCATAAGTTGAGATATAATAATTTTAAAATCATCTAATTTCTATTATATATACCATGAATTGGAAGAATTAATATCACAAAAATACCCATACTACTGAAAGCAATTCACAGATTTCACAGTGATTCAACGCAATCCCAATTAAAATACCAAGGACATTCTTCTCAGATCTAGGAGAAAATGACCCTAAAATTCATGTGGAAATGCAAGAGACCTGGAATGGTCAAAGCAATCTTAAACAATTAAAATGAAAGCTGGCCAAATCATAATACCAGATTTAAAGACATATTACATGGTATTTATAATCAATTTTTATGTCTGGTACTGCCACAAAAATATATATGTGTAACAGAAGTACAGATTAGAAACCCCAGATTTGAATCCATGCATCTCCAACGAACTAATCTTTGACAAACAAGCTAAAATCACTCCCTGGAGAAAGGACAGTGCCTTCAATAAATGATGCTGGGAAAATTAGGTCCTACATGGAGAAGTATGAAACAAGACCCCTACCTTACAACCTATACAAAAATCATCTCACAATAAATTAGGGATCTAAACCAAAGACCTGAAAGCCTCAGATCACTAGAGGCAAACACAGGAAAACATTGCAAAACATTGGTCTAAGCAAAGACTTCTTGGATAAGTCTGCAGAAGCACATGCAATAAAAGCCAAAATAGACAAATGGGATTACATCAAGCTAAAGAGCTTCTGCACAGCTAAGGACACACTCAACAAAGGAAAGAGGCAACTGACAAAATGAGAGAAAATATTTGCAATCTATATATGTTAAAGGATTAATATCCAGAATATACAAGGAGCTCATGAAACTCAACAACAACAAAACAAACAGTCCAGTTAAGAAATGGGCTAAGAATATTAACAGGCATTTTTCAAAGGATGCAAGTCTAATGGCTAACAGATACCTTAAAAGATGTTTGTGATCGCTAGCCATCAAAGAAACAGAAATAAAAACCACAAAATCACAATGATGTTTCACCTCACCCCAGTTAGAATGGTTATTATCCTTAAATAAAAAAATAACAATTGCTGGTGAAAGTGTGAGCAAAAGAGAACTTTAATGCACTGTTGGTGGGAATGTAAACTAGTAAACCATTATGGAAGACAGTACGAAGATTCCTTGGAAATCTGAATACAGATCTATCACATGACCCAGACATCACACTGCTAGGAATTTACCCAAGGAAATCCAATCAGCATGTGAAAGAGTTTTCTGTATCCCCATGTTTATAGCAGCTTAACTCACATATCTATGATATGCTATCAACTCAGATGTCTATCAAACGATGACTGAATAAAGCAAATGTGGTATATATACATGGAATACTTCTCAGCCAATAAAAGAATGAAATCCTGCCTTGTGCAACAAAATGGAGGCACTGGAGACCACTATGTTTAAGTGAAATAAGCCAGTCCCCAAAAGACAAATATAGTATGTTTTCCCTGACTGTGGGAACCAATATAGAAAAAGTGTGAAATTGACGTTATGAGATTCGTTTATTGTTCAGAGCCTTTGTCTATCCTCTTGAGTAACAGCAGTCTTTCTGCTTACTACTTGTTGAATTCTTTCTGTAGTTGAAGATTTAGCTTATGATTATAAAGTAAACTGAAAGTATGTTATTGCAAAATATTTTTTTAAAAAATAACAAAGAAAAGAGGAAAGTGTGTGAGGAAGGGAGGGAGAAGGGTGGAAGTATCATTATGTTCTTAAAATTATATACATGAAGTATGTTCCGTTTATATGAATAAATACTTAAAATATTAAAGATAAAATTCTGAAATAATTTTATGGCAAAGGTCAGAAACATTTTTTCAATACATCTTAATATTGCTACACAACTATGCAAATGTTCTCATATACAATTTTTCTCTTACATATTAATTTTCAGAATTTTATCATTTGCATGATTGGTTAACATGTAATTCTTGTACATTCATAAGGGTGCAATATTTTTACACATATATATAGCGTAAGTCCATCCAGGCATCCAGCCTTTTTGTGTCTTTCCTTTCTTAGTGTTTAGTGTGCAGTTCTGCACTCAGTCTGAAACACATCCTTATGAGTTACAGCTGCCCCATTATGCTGTGGTACCACAGACTGGTTACTTCCTTCTGACTGCGTTTTCATGTATATTATCCAGTCTCCCTGTATCTCCCGATGCCCCACCTTTCCAGCCTGTCATCCAGATTGACTATTCGAAATTTCTACATATAAAGGAGAACATAGGGTGTTTTTTTCTTTCTGTGTTTTACTTATCTCACTTGACCAAATTATGTCCAGTCTCATGCACTGTGATACAAATATCAAATTTTCATCATTCTTATGACTGAATAACATTTCATTTTGTATATGAATGAACCACATTTTCCTTATCCATTCACCATCCATGGGCATCTGGGATGATTCCACAACTGGGCTACTATAAATATTGCTGAAATGAATACAGAGTGCAAGTGTGTCTTTCACATGCTGTTTTCAAGTCTGTTGGACCAGAAGTGGGGCATCAGGATTAAACGATATGGCTTTTTTTAGCTTTATAGAGAAATCTTTTATTCTTCTCAGTCATGATGGCACGAATTTGCAATCCTACTAACATTGTTAACGTGTTCCGTTTCTCCACATCCTCACCAGTATTTCTTAACTTTGTTTCTTTTTTTAAGATATTTATTTTTTGTTTATTTGTTTGGAATGCTGAGTCACAATGAGAAAAACAGAAAGAGAAAATCCTCTGGTTCTCTCTTCAAATAATAGGCAGGGCAGGGTCAGGCTGAAAAGTCAGAAGCCAGGAATTCCATCCAGATATTACATATGGGTGGTAGGTATTCAAGTACTTGACCCATCACCTGCTGCTTCCCTGGGACGTTAGCAGGGAGCTGGATGAGAAACAGAGTACCTGGGACTTGAAAAGGCACTGTGAGTTGTGATGAGGACATCCCGGGCAGTGGTTTAACCCACTGTGCTGTTTTCTGTCTCTGTCACAGACATTCTGACTCAAGGGAGATGACGTCTCATTGTTGTTTCGATGCCATGGTTGTGTTTCATTTTCCAGGTTATGAAACTAACTCTTCTTGGGCCGAATTCTCATGAAGCATTCATTCCAATGTATGATATCTCACATGAGTTGACTGCGACAAATGAAGACGTATTTTCAAAACTAAATCAAGATCAGCTTCCCATTGAACAGTTTGATCTTTCTATCCTTTAGGAATCAATAAGAATAATATAACTGAGAAACAGTGGATAGTGGAAGAACTAGGAATAACAGTAAAAATATGTGATATACATTTGAGACAGTAATAGAACTTGCTAATTTGAATCTTCTAATATTATGAATTATGTGAATAAATTTTTCTTACTAACTCACATTCCACATGAATCAACAAGTAAAGTTAATACTTTGGAGTGGTTTTTGTTTGTATGTAATGTAGGTAGAGAAAAACTGATGAAATACATTTATGGTAAATTTTCTCTCCACAGCTTAAGAAAGGCTAGGTTCAAGTTTCTTAACTGACATGCAGCACAATCCACCCCAGATAACATCTTTTAACTGAATTCTATGCGTCTGTACCTATTTAAATAAATAGTAAAGAAATTATAATTATAAAATATGCAGTGAACCTAAGTATCAAAATTATATATAATAGATTGATGCAGTTATTTTTCAGTAAATATCTATATTAATTTCATACAATATTCTTCTGGTAATGATTTCACATGTACTAGGAAAACTTGTCTTTATAAAAATAGTTTAAGTAGATTTGTATTAAATCTCATTTCACTTAGAATTATAGAGAGACAGCATTTGAGCTTAAAATCATAAATTATACAATTTGACTTAGTAAAAAGAGAGAATTTAAGACAATAATCACTTAAGTCCATCTTCCTGAATTCAAGTTATATTTCTAAAATCACTGGGTTTTTAATGTTACAATATTTTTGGGTATTCCTTCTATACAAACACACACAGAGAGAGAGAGAGAGAGAGAAACAGAGTGACTCAGACTGAGTAACAACTTCGATAAAATATTAACTCTTGGGAAGAGTAGGTGAAAGCTCTATGGATTTCTCTATCAACTTGAAATATTTCCAAGAAAGTAGATAAAATAATTATAAATTGATAATCATGGGATAATATGTTTATGTAAAATAGATTAGTTACAAAATTATTTCTATTCCAAATTTATAATTAAGGGCTATAACAAGGAGAAGTTATACCTGTACTTTTGCTATGCTTTCTCTATATTTTTAGTGCAGTGGCTTGCAGATTTTTCCTAAACATAAATGACTTTTGATGTCTTTTACCCTATAAGAACCATGGGTAAGCAAAAATTTCATCTCCACCATGAATTCAGCTTTATTAATGTTAACTTTAAATTCCAAAAGTCATGAGACTAATTCATCAATTCATAAATGAGCTGAGAAAGACAAGCTTTATAACATCTATTACAAATGACTATTTTAAAGATCACCAAGTCCCAGAAAAGCAATAAGTTTGCTACCATTAAAAATAAAAATCAGGAGCCCTCGTTTCTATGCAGTGGGTTGAGCTCCCACTTGCAACACCAGCACACCAGCATCCCATAACAGAGCGCTGGTGTCTGGCACTTTCACTTCAGACCCAGTTTTCTGCTAAGGCACCTGGGAAAGCAGTGAATGATGGCTCCCATGTGGGAGAACCGATTTCTTGGTTCTTAGCTTCAGCCTGGTCTAGCCTTGGCTACGGTGGTCATTTGGGGAGTGAACAGCAGAGAGGAGAACCCCTCCAACCCCTGTGGCCACATTCTGTCATCCTGCCTTTCAAATCTATCAATTAATTAATCCTTAAAAATAAGTTAAGAATCAAACACACATCCTGTGTAGAGAAAATTTTTGTTTCTTTCATACCTATTCTTGGCATAACATTTATTTGTGGTTTTGCTCTACAAGTTTATATTACTTGATACAGCCCTTCCAGGAAGGACACATACCATCTTCCCGTAGTAATAAGAACAATTGTTTGGAAAATAACCCACCAATAAAGTTCTGATATAAATAAAACTTAACTATATTGAGTTACATAAACTTAAGCAATTCAACACTTTCTAGCCAAAGACCACAAGGAAATCAGGTATACAGTAGTTGGCTTTAACCACCAGTCCCAATATCTCATAACACAGATGCTTAGGTATCTCAAAGATTAGGATGAATTCTAACCTTATAATCCCAACACAGATGCTAACCATAAAATGGTGTGCATATTTGGGTACCTGGAAATCATGTATCATGAAGAATAGTTGAGAAAATTAATGATGAGGATAAAAACATATATTAAATGCAGGATAGACTTCTATAGATATTTGAAATGTGTTGATATGGAAGTAAAAGTCAATTCCCTCTATTTTGTCTTCAGTGACAGAATTAGGCTAAGAGGAAATGAGACATGCATTTTTCAGCTCAAATGAGAGTGAGCAGAGTAGCTGAAGATGGTGAAATGTGGCTTGTGGAAGGAGGAAGAACGATATGGCTGCATTTAAAATAATCCTAGTGTGAAGTTTTGGAATGATGAGAAGATGTTTTAAAAAATGAGTGTGGGCCGGCACCGCGGCTCACTAGGCTAAACCGGGTTCTAGTCCCAGTCGGGGCGCCGGATTCTGTCCCGGTTGCCCCTCTTCCAGGCCAGCCCTCTGCTGTGGCCAGGGAGTGCAGTGGAGGATGGCCCAGGTGCTTGGGCCCTGCACCCGATGGGAGACCAGGAAAAGCACCTGGCTCCTGGCTCCTGGCTCCTACCATCGGATCAGTGCGGTGCGCCGGCCACAGCGCGCCGGCCGCGGTGGCCATTGGAGGGTGAACCAACGGCAAAAGGAAAAGGAAGACCTTTCTCTCTGTCTCTCTCTCTCACTGTCCACTCTGCCTGTCAAAAAAAAAAAAAAAAAAAGAGTGTGAAGGCCTGCTCTGTGGAACAGCGGGTTGAGGCCCCAGCCTGCAGTGCTGGCATCCCACATGGGAGCCCGTTCAAGTCCACTTCCTATCCAGCTCCCTGCTACTGTGCCTGGGAAAGCAGCAGAAGATGGTGCAAGCTCTTGGGTCCCTGATCCTATGTGGAGACCTGCAAGAAGCTCCTGGCTCTTGGCTTTGGATCATCTGAGCTCCAGCCGTGTGGCCATTTGGAGAATGAACTAGCAGATGGAAGATCTCTCTCTCTCTCTCTCTCTCTCTCTCTCTGCCTCTCTTTCAAATAAATAAATAAATCTTTTATAAAAAGGAGAAATTTATCATGGTAAGAACAGTTAACATGAAATCCATCCTTTAAAAAAAAAAAAAAAAACTGGCCGGCACCGCGGCTCAATAGGCTAATCCTCTGCCTTGCGGCGCCGGCACACCGGGTTCTAGTCCTGGTCGGGGTGCCGGATTCTGTCCCGGTTGCCCCTTTTCCAGGCCAGCTCTCTGCTGTGGCCCGGGAGTGCAGCGGTGGAGGATGGCCCAGGTGCTTGGGCCCTGCACCGCATGGGAGACCAGGATAGCACCTGGCTACTGCCTTGGATTAGCACAGTGCGCCGGCCACAGCGGCCATTGGAGGGTGAACCAACAGCAAAGGAAGACCTTTCTCTCTGTCTCTCTCTCTCACTGTCCACTGCCTGTCAAAAAAACAAAAAAACAAAAACAAAAAAAAACAAAACAAAACAAAAAAAAAAACTGAGTGAGGAAGCACAATCATATGATGAATTGCTTTTGTAGTAGGTATTTACTCCCTAGCCAAACAAGGTCACAGTTCTCAGCACTAATTAGGGTCACTCCCACCTACCTCTTACATCTAACTTTGCTTTATGGAAGAATTTCAAATTTTAAAAGTAGGAAAACCCTACATTGAGATAAATCATGGCATGATACAATGCAAATTCTGAAGGCAAACATAACACATCATAGTTTCTTTGTTTTTATTAGATTGTCTTGATAACGTAAAAAAGTTCATCCTGAAGCAATGCGAGTATTCACTGGAATTGCTCCAGGAGGGCTTTACCACTTCAAGGAAACACAGAGACAAGCAGTGAAAATCTACTTAGCTTTGTGTTTTGAATTTTTAAGAAAAATGGGTACCACATATATTAATTTCCAGGTTAAACATATACTGTTAATATTCTGCCTTTATTTAGGTTTGTATAGTATATGAAGAGATTTGTTCATACATTTGTTAAATTATATTATTTCTTTCTATAAAAGGTATTTATATTTTATTTTATTTGAAAGAGAGAGAGAGCACACTCACATTTCCTGGGTTATTCCCCACATGCCTACAACAACGAGGACTGGGCTAAGTGAAGTCAGAAGCCTAGAACTCAATTGAAGTCTAACTCACGGGTGGCAGGGATCCAAGTACTTGAATAGTTATCTGCTCTTTCCCAGGGTGTGTATGAGCAGAAAGCTGGAATCAGAAGCACCGCTGAGACCAGAATCCAGGCACTTCAATGTGCAATGAGGATAATACCGAGAAGTGTCTAAACTGTATAAAATTCCCTCCCCTCGCATATTTTCTTTCTAACACAAACTCTTTTTTTTTTATTTTTTATTTATTTTTTTTTTTTTTATTTTTTGACAGGCAGAGTGGACAGTGAGAGAGAGAGACAGAGAGAAAGGTCTTCCTTTGCCGTTGGTTCACCCTCCAATGGCCGCCGCGGCCAGCGCGCTGCGGCCGGCGCACCGCGCTGATCCGATGGCAGGAGCCAGGAGCCAGGTGCTTTTCCTGGTCTCCCATGGGGTGCAGGGCCCAAGCACCTGGGCCATCCTCCACTGCACTCCCTGGCCACAGCAGAGAGCTGGCCTGGAAGAGGGGCAACCGGGACAGAATCCGGCGCCCCGACCGGGACTAGAACCCGGTGTGCCGGCGCCGCTAGGCGGAGGATTAGCCTAGTGAGCCGCGGCGCCGGCCCTCTAACACAAACTCTTAATACAACTTAGGCTTTGCTGATGTAAGAAGACCATCAATAAATATTTACCTACTTCGGTTTGTCCATTTTAACTGACAATCTTTCAGGAGTGTTCTGTGAGCTTCCGTATCTTTTGTGCAAAGTGAGAGTATCAATGGCATTTTTAAATTTTATGCAGATACTTTCTTCTAATCTGTCTGGCTTTCAGAGGTGGAGAACATCCAGTCTGTGAGCAGGGTGAAGCCTGCAATCATTTGGACTGGCCCTGCCGACACCAATGCAGGTGAGACTCAAAGTTCAATAAACCTATAGCCAGCTAATTTTTAAATTGATAAATTGGTATGGCCTAAAAATGATGTTAGAAATAGCCAAATGGCTCTTAGCAGAAAATGGTTCCTGTATCAAGGAAACAAGCACACAAATTTTATGCAATAAAGGATGATGGATTTCTGAATAAGTGTTGATAAAGCAAAATAAATAGTTGTAAGGAAGAAACTGAAGTATCAAGTTTGTTGATTCAACCATTTCTTTTAGTTTTCAGTACTTATACTCAGAGAATTAGTTAAAGGTATCGTACACACAATTAGGTATTCCATTGTTAGATAAGTGGGTTCTGAACTGTTGCTTGTGGCAGGCATTGCAGTGGCAGCAGGCTAAGCGTCTGGGATGACAGGCCATGTTGGACTGCCTGACCCAGCAATCTACCTCCCATCCAGCTTCCTGCTAACGTACACCTTGGGAGGGAGTAAATGATACCTCAACTGTTTGGGTCCTTGTCACCCATCCGGGAGATCCAGGAGGAGCCCTTGGCTCCTGGCTTTGGCTTGGTCCACACCTAATTGCTGCAGTCATTTGGAGATTGAATAAGTGGTTGGAAGGGCTTGCTCTTTCTCACCCTCTCTCTCTCAAATAAAATTGAACCTTTAAACTAATGTTTTCTTAACTATTGATATTTTTAATTAACCTATGCAAATATATGAATAATCTGAATTATTTCAAACTGTTCAAATAATTGTTTAATAAATTTATGCAATTCAGTATCAAAACTCTGTTTCTTGATTTGAAAACTGGTACTTCGTAAAAATTTAAATTTTATGACACTTTTAACTCACTGTTCCTACAAATCATATCTAAATCTAACTGCAGCAGAACTGCTAGGGTACTTTTTTAAAAATGTAGATACAAGAAGATTTCTAAATAAGCACACCTGTAAGTCAGAATCTGGAATGAGGATCTACTCTCTGATGCTAAAACAATTCCCCTATTGATTCTGATGCTCACTGAAGTTCAAAAGGTTTGACAACTTTTGCATGGCAATTTAGGAATCAGTATTGCACAAAGAAAATACATTTCATGTTTCTGTTTAAACATCACAAAATCTATACTACTTTTCTTATGGTATTCATAAGATAAAGGAGAAAAAAGATATATTTAATCGATATGACTCCAAGTATAAATATACTGATTAGAATGTATTCCAAAATTTAATACATGATGTGCTTAATATATTTCACATGCATTTTCAATGAAACTCACCTTAATGAGAAGAACTATCATATTTCTGAGGTACAGACAACAGGGCGGGGGGCGGTATTTGGGCTGTAGGTCATTTTGTACCATATTTGAAGTCTATAGCACAGAACAGCCACTTTAAACTGTTTTATGGATAGGACCTAAGTAAGCCTTTACAAACACCAATCCTGCCACCTTACAGAGAAAGAGGCCAGAGACAATACACATGCAAAATAGTGGGGCAGGGTCCAAACCAAACTTTAAATGCTCATGAAAGTAATGAATTGGATTTGCCTACAGGTGATCATTTATTCACCTCTGTTTTAAACAGTGATTGAAAGAAAGCATTTTTAAGTAGAAAGCGAAATATCACCAGATAATTGGGAAGAAAGAAAAATGTGCATGAATAAAACATATGCATGCAACAACAGAGGAATAGATTTTGATACCCATGTCTCTTTCAATTGCAAAGTTGAGAAATAGTTTTGGACACAGAAAAGTACATGTTGTACTGTCCTATGTATCTATACGTTGAATTGCACATATGAAAAATACTATGCAAAAAACCTTAGCAAAGGACAGGTACTGAGACTTTATAATCCCAGACATGAGACAACAAACAAAGATATGTCTAAGTTTGCAACATAGAAAAAAAGTGGTCAGAATAAAATGGAAGCAGAAGGCAAGTTAGGTTTAAATCACAATCAGCACACTGTTTGCAATGGAAGACTAACAGCGGTTCAAGCTGGCAAGTCAACTGCCAAACATAAGGGGTCTTCAAAAGTTAACGGAAAATGTGGATTGTGAAGGATGTTTGGGTTCGGAAGTATTTTCAAGCCAAAATAAACATAATATAAACTTACATAACATAAACTTTTACAGCTTAAATAACAGTTTTTTCAAAATGGTGCTTTTAAAAATATTGACACGAGAGAGAATAGAGAGATGGATCTCATCCACTGGTTCACTCCTCATATGCCTGCAACAGCCAGGGTTAGCCATGTCAGAGCCAGGAGCCAGTCAATCAACCTAGGATTCCTATGTGGGTGCACAGACCCAAGGACTTGTGCCATCATCTGCTGCCTCTCATGCTGCTCATTAGTGGGAAGTTGGATTCAACGGAGAAGCAGTTCCAGGATTGGCACCCTGGCGTTCTCATGTGGAATTCAGGCATTTTTACTGCTAGATCAAACTCCTACCTCCAAATGGTGGTTTTTTGTTTTTTGTGTGTGTGTGTGTGTGTGTGTTTTTTTTTTTTTTTTGACAGGCAGAGTTAGACAGTAAGAGAGAGAGACAGAGAGAAAGGTCTTCCTTCTGTTGGTTCACCCCCCAGATGGCCACAACGGCCAGTGCACTGCGCCGATCCAAAGCCAGGAGCCAGGTGCTTCCCCTGGTCTCCATGTAGGTGCAGGGCCCAAGCACTTGGGCCATCCTCCACTGCACTCCCGGGCCACAGCAGAGAGCTGGACTGGAAGAGGTGCAACCAGGACAGAACCGGCGCCCCAACCAGGGCTAGAACCCGGAGTGCCGGCACCGCAGGTGGAGGATTAGCCTAGTGAGCCATGGCGCTGGCCCAAATGGTGTTTTTTGAAAAGGGCCATATATAAAAGTGCACAAGGTAAATTCTGAGAAATCCAAAGTGCCTAAAATGGAGTAATGGAGAACAGGGAGAAGAGACTTTAGAGAAAGGATACAATAGGGATGATATTTAAAAAATATGAAGATTGGATAAAGGTAAGCACTAAAACCAAAATGCAATGGTGTTCGAATCATCTAAGAACTCAATTTTAAAACAGCGGGTAAATGATTCCCCATTCAAGTAAGTCATAAATATGACAAATTCAGTTACTGATTTCAGATTTCTGCCTTTTAGAACTTTAATGTATACATATAACTGTAATATATATATATATATATATATATATAATTATATAGCATGTAGTCATATTTAAGCCAGTGACCTGGTGATAAATTGTACAGCCATAACAGGAGAGTAATACAATATAGAAATATATTCACCATTTAAAAATGCAGACAAATTTAGTTCACTCATTAATTTTTTTTTCAGACTTTGTTGAAAATACAGACCTTCAGGGAAGTGGTAGGGGTACAGCAGATAAAGTCGCCACTTGGGAGACTCTAGATTGAGTGCCTGAGATTCGCCTTGCCTCCACTTCTGATCCAGCTTCCTGCTAGTGCACATCGTGGGAGGCAGCAGCTGATGATAACTCAAGTACTTAGGACCCTGTCCTCTACTTGGGAGACCCAGAGAGAGTTCAGGCTCCTGACTCCGGGGTTTGGCCTGGTCCAGACCTAGCTGTTGCAAGCATTTCAGCAGTGAATCAGTGGTGGAAGATAGCTCCCTCTCTCCCTCCCTCTCTGTCTTTCTTTCTCTTTCTCTTTCAATATCTCTAACTTCATCTCCACCTATATATCTATGTCTCCCCCAACACTGCCCTTAAATCAATAAATAAACTTAGAAAAAGATGTGATACTGTGCTATATTCCGGAAATACACCTAAAATCTAGTAATTAAAATAATGAAAAGTTAGCAAATTCCTATCAATAAATGTAAGCAAAGAAATTGCAAGGGAGAGCTTAAGTCAAAATGCAATAAACTGAGAAATTTCATGAACTTTATGATCTTGAATTACATGCTTCACAATGACAATGACAATGACAAGGTGATAATCATGATATAATAACAAATGCACCCTGGAAAGTAGCAGAAACTTATATGAGCAGAGAGGAATTCACTAATTACAGAACACTTAACATCCTTATCTATTTTGATCAAGGAGACAAAGATAAATGATACGAAAAGTCACTAACAATACAGATCTTAGGAATATATGACAAACTCTGTACTAGAAGGAAAATAAAAAACATTACTGTTTGGGAGAAAATTACCATATATTAGGCCACAAGAAAATCTTGACAAACCCCAAAGAAATAAGTTACAATCTTCTCTGATCACATTGATACAGAATTTTAAAAAATCAGAAAATGCTCTACCATAAGAAACAAAATAAAAAAATCAATTCATTACAATAGTAAATAATATGCTTTCAGAAATAACTATGGGTTATAGAGAAATCATATAAAAGCTATTGAAAACCATAAGAATAATTTATAATTTTATACAAAAACTAATGGAAAACAGCTAAAGCAGGGTTCAGGGAAAACCCATAGTCTTGAATACCTGATTCAATACAAGGAAAATACAAAAAATAAATTATATGTGCATTGACAAGAATTATAAACAGAAAAAAATGAACTATAAATAGAATCATAAAAAAGAAATTAGTTATAAACAAAAGAACTAGTGAATTCATAAAGCATCTTGTTCCTTGTAAAATATCACTCCAATAGAACAAGACAGCTCCATGAATTTAACTAATGAAAATGAGATTAAAGCACACATACACAGGAGAAAAGCAACACGCAGAAAATGAACACAAATCCAGAGCATCTAGGTATGCAGTTTCCATGCAGCTTGCATAAACACATTTTACCTCACACTGTTGAGGGAGGTCCAGCTGCTGGGAAAGGAGATGAAAAGCAGGGTACAAAAAGCAGCAGAAAAACAGAAGGCTTCAGGAGCTGCTGCCACGTGGTATGGACAGCTGCTTGCTGGGTGTCCTAGGAGCCCCTCTAGGGGACATCAACTCAGGAAAGCGGGTTCAAGAGAAAGTGGCAATGCTCTCTCACAGGCCCAAGAGCTGCACTTCCTCAACAGGGAACCCCGGCTGGGGGTTGAGAATCTAGACACAGGTAGGAAGCTCAGCTCTGCTTGGCTGTGAATGACAGCACGGTGGTCCCTCCAGCACCTGAGTATAGCAAATGGACAAGAGTCCTAAACACAGATCAAAAGGAAACATACCTGATTCACAGAGAAGAAAAAAACCTTTAATAATAAATAATCTAAAAATTAGATCACTTTTCACAACTATGTGCCAACTTACTTCAACACTGGAAGAAATATAACTTACTAAAGACTGAGTTGGTTGAGAACATCTACTCCAAACAGAAGCACTTCAAGAGAAGGACTCGATGAAGTGGTAACTGCGCTGTCTGCTCCAAGCCACCTCCTATGAGTGTGTCCCTAACTTCAACTGTTTTCCACGACCCAAAAGTCTTTGACCTTTTCTAAATCCTCCATTCAGATGCTATCAGGTTAATCTTGTTGGATATTGTAACATCCCCACTATCTATTTAGATGAGATACACAGTGATAAAATCATAATGAATAAAGGCTGATGAGATATTTATTAAAGTATATCTCTAGGAACAGATCCTCAAATTAGATCTAAACTGCATTTTGAAGTTGGAAAATGCTGCATAATATATTGAATTAGGGTTATACAGTCTATCCATATTGTATGTATCCTTCTATTAGCATAAACAGTCTCAGAGGAAATATAAAGATATGATTACAGTAGTTTACTATGTAGGTGGGTACTGAAAGTACTCAGAGAAATATGACTACTGTTGTACATTCATTTTACATAATTATATAGGATGCACAAATTACTTGCTTAAAATATAATTAATATTTAAAATTATAAATATAAAATACTTCAGCAAAAGCCGTTCATCCAAATGCATCTAACAATGGAGAAAATGGGCTCTGTTGAATCTACTGCCTAGGGAATTTCATCAGGGCTCACTAAATATAACTAGTCTTCCTTTTTTTTTATATATATCTCTCTATGATCCAGAACTAATTAGCAATTGAAAGGAGAGCTAATAAGGAACTTTTTAAAAATGATAAATGAAAGTGTTTGAATGTCTCTGTGAGCAATATTTTCATCTTCCTGTCAGTTCAGATACTTCAGAAACAAATGTTACTTTTATTTTCTGAATTTTCATGAATAGCAGAAAAATAAGCTATAATTATATTGGTTTTTCTTAGAGTCCAGTATTTTCATGATTCAAAGTGTATAAAGTTGGAAAAACTGAGAAATACAACAGGTACATCTTTTCTCTTTTTACTGTAATCACTAATATGTCAGTTTGTCGAGTTGAAAAATTCATTAAGAGGTCATGTTGAATTGCTTATGACTCCTATGATATAAAGCATGAAATTTAATTAACATATCAGAAATTAAGGGGCAGGACTTAGGAACAGTGGTAAGGCACTTGTCTGGATCAAGTCCCAGTTACCTTGCTCTAAATCCAGCAATCTGCTTGCTATCGCACACTGTGGGAGGCAGCAGGTGGTAGCTCACGTACCTGAGTCACTGTAGCTCACGTGGGAGATCCAGACTGAGCTATGGCTCGGAGCTGCAGTCTGTACCAGATCTGGTGTTTTGAGTTTTGGGGAGTGAGCCAGAGAATAATCAATCAATCAATCTCTCCTTCTCTCTCTCTCTCTCTGCCTTTCAAATGAATTAAAAATAAATATCTTTTAATTGAGCACTTATTATGTGCTTGGTATTGGTTAGGAAATGCTATAGAGGATGTAAGTTGAACAAATAATTTATCTTCCTCAAGAACCTGCCTCTAAAATAGGAGAGGTGAAAAATAATTATTAAAAAGTGCTAGGGAAATACAGTGAATGGTGAAATAAATTCTGGTGTGGTTCAAGAGAAATTTCACAGAAAAAAATATCTTATCTCCTAACCCATAAAATATAAAGGTAAAAGTCTTTTGATATGCAAAGTTGGAAGAGAGTTCAATCTGGTGAAGTAGATCACAAAAAATACAGGGGATTGGAAAGTAAAAATTACATCAAATAAATGACAACATATCTACTTTTCAGCGGTTGTAGGTGATACACTTATAAACTAAGAAGGAAGCATTTACAATACTAAGCCAAAGAAAACAGAAAAAAATAAACAAAGAGAAACAACAAAAAGAACTGTCAGTATTTGCAAAAGTCCAATCAATCTCATGCTCATGTTTCTGTGTTTCAGGAAGATCACCCTCTTGGAACAAGGGAACAGTAACCCACTGGGTTCTCAATAGGACTGTCACAGGCTGTCAAAGATTGCTCATTCACATCCACATTTTGGACTGAAAAAATCAAACGAAGAAAGTTTCAAGTAATTGCTTCATATTTAACCACCTAGGAAAATCACACAGCCAGGAGTCAAGAGTCAAGAGAGGAAATATGCCCACAGTTCGAGTTCCTAACCAGCGAATTGGACACCCGTCACATGAAGGAGAACACGAATTTCAAGGCATTGTGAGGGCAAACTGGAGGCTGCCAAGTCAGCTTAGGCCACTCTCAGAGTTCAGTCAAGAGAAAATGATATTTGAAGTAATAAACAGATCTGGAGATCCTGAAAGAAGGAATTTATCAGTAAGGACATAAGCAGAGTAACCAGAGACTTCGGACAGCTTCCAGACAATAGCAAGCAGAACATGGTGCTTGAGTATAATAGAATGAGAAAAACTTTACATCCGTGATAAAGCTGTCATTTGCTTCTATTTGAGACACTATTTCAATAAACCAAGTTAAAACCAAATTGCAAGAAATTGAAAAGGATAGGGAAATAGCAGAAACACACATATTTACTTGCAAGTCAGCTGGACAGCGATGAAAGAAAGATGGAATAATAATTTGTAATGCTAATAAAAAAAACTTTAAGCTTAAGAGAGTTTTATGTATGGGTTTGTATGTATGGTTTCTTTTTCTTTTTTTTTTTCCCTTTATTTAATAAATATAAATTTACAAAGTACAACTTTGGCATCGTTGTGGCTTTTTCCCCACTAACCTCCCTCCCTCTTGCAGCCATCCCATCTCCCACTACCTCTCCCATCTCACTCTTCATCAAGATTCATTTTCAATTATCTTTATATACAGATGATCAACTTAGTATATACTATGACTGCTGCTAACATTTCAGTAGGCATTTGGAACAAGTATACTGAAAGTGTGGGAATGCATTCCAATGATTGAAACTGAAAATAAGATCAGAAGCAAAATTTGCTCTCTAAGGAAGTTACAGTTCTGATAATTAGCGATGCTAATTTAAAATTTTTCTTAACTGTTTTTGGAAATAATTGGCACATTATATCACCTGTCTGCAAGGTAATGCTGGCAACTAAATATAATAAATTCCAAGGAAATCCAAAAGTGAGTCACCAAGTTAAATATTACTGTATTATTTTTATTTTTAAAATTTTTTAAAATATTTATTCTATTTATTTGAAAGTCAGAGTTACAGAGAGAAGTAGAGACAGAGAGAGAGAGGTCTTCCATCTGCTGGTTCACTCCCCAGATGGCCGCTACGGCCAGAGCTGCGCTGATCCAAAGCCAGGTGCCAAGTGCTTCTTCCAGGTCTCCCATGTGGGTGTAGGGCGCAAGGACCTGGGCCATCTTCCACTGCTATCCCAGGCCATAGCAGAGAGCTGGATCGGAAGAGGAGCAGCCGGGACTAGAACCGGCGCCCATATGGGATGCCAGCACTTCAGGCCAGGACTTTAACCCACTGCGCCACAGTGCTGGCCCCTATTTTTTTTTTTTTAATTTTTAAAGAATTTATTAATCCATGAGATTCTCAGTGTCACAGCAAATGCATGATAACTACTACACCAAGTTTCTTTTTCAAACTTATGTTTTTAACTTCTTTGTCATCAATCTTTTTTTACAAAAAGAACTGGAATCTCCTGAAAGCAAAACAAGTTCAAGTTTGTAATGTGAATGCCTTCATTTTTCAGAAGTTCTGCTACTGGACTTGGGTAACAAGTATGATATCGAAAAGATAAACACAGGAGTGTCCATCGCAGGGTGAGCCCATGAAAATAGAGGGAGGGGAAGGGAAACAAAACCACACTTTAAAGATTTGGCTCTAGAGAAAACAAAGTTAAAATTTCTTCAATTGGTATAAGAGAGTGAAGTGGAAAATAAAAGCTGCTGACTTCTGGGTCCTCCCTCATGCCTAAGTGAGTCTGCTGCTAGTTTAAGCTTCATTTTTTCTTTTTCCCTCTAATACAAGCAAGAGCTGTTTGTCACTGCTGGTTGTCAGTGACATTTTTGCTGTATCAGAATAGCACAAGTGGCTGTTGACTTCATGTGGAGAATTAAAATGATAGTTGCTAAGTAATGTAAGAGTGATCTTGTATTTGAGATTTCTCAGGTTCATATTGCCATCAGTGCTCGCTAAATAGAAACTACAGCATTTAACCTCTCTGTGTGAATCTGGTTCTTTATGTGTCAAATAGGTACAATAATACTTATTCTTCTCACAAGGGTGCCTTAAAGATTAATTAGCTAAGTGCTTGGGAGAAAGAAAGACTACAGAAGCACTAAATATTCATGTTCATTAACAGTTTGTCTTAAAATAATAAAAATCAAAGTAATTCCAGAGTAATTCACTATTAAAATGGAAAGCAAGGGCAGAGTCTTAGTTCTTCATGGTGCAAGATGTCCTTGTGCTGATACCCTTTTATTTTTTTCATTGGTCTCATTTTCTTTCTCTCTCCCTGCCTGCTTCCCCTCAACCCAATCTCCACGCTTAAAGACATGAGTAAATGGGAAAACTACAACTCCTACTCTGCACTTCATCTAGGTGTCCTGATCTTATGTCTGTCTACAGGTTTCAATCAAATAATTATTGTTACCCTTAGGGTATCTAACTTAGCTGAATGATGCTACAATAAACACTTCAAGCACTTCACAAAAGACAATGATATCACATTAAGTATAACTGAAAGTGACTGAGGCACCTGTCACTAATCGCTGTTCATAGCAGTAATATGTGAATCTATGTCAAAGGTAGAGGGAGCAAACAAGGCAAGAGCTATTTATAATTTCACTAGGGCATGGGAAAATGAAAATGAGACGTTGTCAAATTCTTATAATATCAAAGAAGGACTACAAAAACATCAAGATTTGTTCGAATCAGACTACATTCTGTGGAATGTCTACAATGCAATCTGGCATCTTAAGTAATTACTAGGATTCTTCGTATCAAGGCATTTCAGTCGTCTGCCACAAAAATAATGAGACTTAAATTGCATTTTCAAAACTGAGAAGGCCATGATATCCCATCCAGATTGATTTGGTTTTATTGAAACTATGTAAGTGGAAAGCAAATTTTTGAAGGAGAAAAACAGAAAGGACAGAATACTTAGCAAAGAGATTGATGCCTCAAATTACAATTGAAAATTCACTTACACTTTGACAATATTATCTGTTCTCAAATTATCTTTTCTGGAATACTTCAGCTTTTGTTGTGTGGCTATGATGTTTGTTGTGTTTTATTAAGGCCTAAAAGAATAAAAATGTTCAAGAAGAGATTTACATTAGAGCACATTGCATATATGCATGTAGCATAAGACTCTTAAAAATGAGGGATAAAATAAAGATCATGCATGCACAGGATCTACAGTTTGGAGAACCAGTTTCCATGGCTGCTCAGGATCAAATTTAGTATTACTTGTCTGTGTGTGTGTGTGTGTGTGTGTGTGTATGTAGTCAGGTACTATGGAGAAACCTATGGTTCAAGAAGACTCTCCAAGCTAGGAGTATGGTTCATTCTGCTGTTACGATACAAAACAACAAGTGTTTTTGTTAACTGCTAAGCTGCTTGCCTTTAATGATTTATCAAGTTATTATGTATTGGTTGTTTTCCAAATTTTTATTGTGTGCCCTTTTTTCCACCAGAAATTTCACTTCCTCCTTTGCTACCTGTATCTCCACACAAGCAGGTTCTCGGGGTTCTGATTGGCATTCTATCTTTTGAATATCTCCACGAAAAACAAATTGACAACCGTAATAGTCTGATATTTGATAATAAGCAATAGAAACTGAATCTTACTAAAGTATCAAAAAAGGCAAAGAAAATCATTAAATATTATTTATCTCAAAGAACCTGAGCAAAATCTGAAGAACCATGCTTCTGAAAGTACAGAGAGTGAAGCAATTTCAGGTGGTTGCCGCAGGAATTACTGACGGCACGTTAGGTCTTCCTGCAGGACAGTGATCAGTTTCACCCACTGGTGTTTCTATTTTTCATCTCCAGAATGAGAGTCAATTTAAAAAAAATAAAGAGTAGTTCATTAATTATCACAGTCATGGACATTGAGTAGATGATGGGCAAAGCAAGGCAACACAAATTTCCACTATAATTATCTACAATATGGAAGTAATAATATCCCAAGCATTAGCTGAAAACACAAGGAGAATACTGGCTATTTTAAAACAACTGATTTCTATTCCCTTGACAACATCAGCATCTCAATATCAATTCAGAATCTCACATCTGTGAAATTTCACTTGTGACTATGTGAAGCTGTTAGCTTCAGTATTTAGCAGTAACACTGAATTTTAACATCAGAATCCAACTCACTTTATCAGCTATTTATAATGAATTATTACTTAGTTATTATTATTAAAACCTTCCAATGGATAGTAGTCTTATCAGATTATCTGGATTCCAATTCCAGCAGCACTTCCAATTCAGCTTCCTGCTAAAGAACCTCAGAGGCAGCAGATGGTGGCACAATACTAGGTGAAAGACCAGGATGAAGGATCTGGCTCCTGGCTTCAGACTGCCCACGCCCCGTTTGCTGCAGACATTGGGGAAGGTGAACTAACAGGTGGACGACTGCTCTGTGTGTTTGTCTCCCTCGTTTTCTGTCACTCTACCTTTCAAATGAATGCATAAATAAATAAATTAATCTTTAACGAAAAATCAGGATGGCGATCTTGGGTAGCAACAAAATCTAAAGAGGCATTGTCCAATAAGCCTGCCCTTTAGGAAGGCCATGCTCTTACCTGCACAGAGTTTGGCTCACCATTGAGTAGTAACATATAGCACACTGACTAGCAGCCTATTTTACAATGCCTTTTATGAAAGTTACAGAGGTATAATTGACATGCAGTTCATGGTAGATATTTAAAGTGCATGACTCAATAAGTCATGGCATATTTATCCAGCCCTGAAGACATCATCAGCACAACGAAGACAATAAGCATATGAATCATCACGAAAAAGCTTCTGGTGCAATTTTCAGTCTCACCCTCTAGCCTCTGCTTCCATCTGCCCATTCCCAGAAACTACCCATCTGATTTCTGTCTTTCTGAAAGTTCAGATCATCTGAACTTGTATGCAGATGGAAACTATGCAGGGTACCTTTGTTTTTGTTAGTACTGTTCCGACTGCTTTTAATCAGCTTGAGTATTTTGATTCTCATCTATGCTGCATTATTAAAAAGCTGGTCCCATTAGCTAATAAAACATCTTTACAGTATTTGAATATGCACTTAATAATAAATTGTTGATGAATGATATCTAGGAGATGGCTATAATAAAGTTATCAAGTCCATTTGTGTGCAAGCTTTCTGTGGATATTTGCTGGCATTTTTCTTGGGAAAAATATCTATTAATGGAGTAACTAGAACAAATAGTAGGCACAGAATTACCTTGAAATAAACTGCCAATGTTCTTCAAAGCTGCTTTATTTTTCGGTATTCTCTCAAGTGTCCTTTACAAATTCATTTATTCATTCATTTACAAGGCAGACTGATATAGAAAGTGAGATCTTCCAACTGTTGGCTCACTATCCAAATGACCACAACAGCCAGATATGGGACAGCCCACAACTTGGGGCCAGTAACTCCACCTGGGTCTCTGACCTGGGTGTCTGAGACCAGGTACCTGGTCCATCAACTGCATCCCCAGGCACATTAACAGGAAGCTGGGTTGGCAGGAGAGGAGCCAGGACTTGAACCAGCATTCTGAGATGGGATGCTGCCATCCTAAGCGGTTGCTTAACAAACTGCAGTCTAATGCTCACCCTTCTCTAAAGTGTTTAAGGAACCTATTTATTCTACAGCAAGAGGTTCAACTGTGTTTGTAGTGTTATTTCATTGTGTTGTTAACTTGTATTTCCCTAATGATTAATGATATTGAGTGCCATTTTATGTACTTGTTTGCCATAATTACACCTTGTAACACAAGGTCTCATATACATTCTCCTAAGTTCTTTTCTAAAAGTTTTATAGTTTTTAAATATTTTATTCTAGACCATGACTTTGAGCTAACTGTGTACATCCTGAGAGGAATTAATCAATTACTTTTTTATGTAGATTCCAGTTATTCCCAAATTGTGTCTAGAAATGATTTTCCCTTTTCTACGAAATTGTTCTTAGTCTTTACAGTGTCCAAGTGCAGGAAGACAGAAATGTAGGAAAGACGTGGAGAAGGAGTCTCTGCTCCCCCATACTACAGTGGCTCCCTGAGTGACAGTGCCAGTCTTCCTGATTTCTCAGGGTACTGAACACAATCTCTGATTCTCACAAGGGCAGGAATTAGTGCTAAGTAGCTCATTCACCATTTACCTTTCTCAATCAGTACTTACTTCTTTCTTAAAATTGGATCATTCTTAAACTGAAGTTCAAATTAATTTTTATTTATGCATTTATTTGCATTTAATGAAGTCATATGGCTTTCTTCACAGTGAGGATTAACTTTTTTTTTTTTTTTGACAGGCAGAGTGGACAGTGAGAGAGAGAGAGACAGAAAGGTCTTCCTTTGCTGTTGGTTCACCCTCCAATGGCCGCCACAGCCAGCGCACTGCGGCCGGCACACCACACTGATCCGAAGCCAGGAGCCAGGTGTTTCTCCTGGTCTCCCATGGGGTGCAGGGCCCAAGCACTTGGGCCGTCCTCCACTGCACTCCCTGGCCACAGCAGAGAGCTGGCCTGGAAGAGGGGCAACCGGGACAGAATCCGGCGCCCCAACCAGGACTAGAACCCGGTGTGCTGGCGCCGCAGGTGGAGGATTAGCCTATTGAGCCACGGCACTGGCCAGTAATGATTAACTTTTAAACTCCACTGTATACTATTAGTGGACACAAGGGGCCCCTTTGCTTAGGGTGTCACCAATGATAGTCTCAAGTCTCAAGTGGAAGATAATCACAGGAGGCTGTACTTAATTGTGACATGCAAAGGAGACAGTAGGGAGGTACAGTTCCCTCAAATAAGCTGCCTCTCTGAAAAGCAGTTTGCTGCAGCTTGGATACCAAGGGCTAGAGAGCTTCTGTTTCGGCAACTGTCCTTTTGGAAGAAGTCTGCCCGGTCTGAGTACAGTGTCCCATGTCCAGCCTTCTTGGAACGACCTCTGAAAAACAAGCTCAAGAGGTACGCTGTTCCAGTGTACTGCCTCAGTGTTCCTGTGCCCCAGTTGCCAAAGTCCTACATTCCTGGTTACAGAGCCCTCTCCAAATAAACAGATAGCTACCTGGGGACTCATTTATGTAGAAGGATTCCTGAAGAATTTATGAATTCCCATCATGTACACAGTTCCAACTCTGCTTATAATGATTTTGGGCTTATTTTTTATTTACTGTGAGTCTACACACCTCAAAGTATAATACTATGCTTTGTCTTTTGTTTTCATTTTCCTTTCCTGCAGCACATCAATTATGTAGGTATGGAAGAGACATTTTCTCCAAATTACAGTTTCCTCCTTTATAAAATGAAGGAATTAAAAGATGTATTCTAAGGACATTTCCAGGTCTACAGTATTATAATCTTAATAATCTATAGCCAAACAGGATTTTTAAAAAATTTCAGGGTCAGCACTGTGGCTTAGCGGGTAAAGCTACCACCTACAATGCCCACATCCTATATGCGTGCCAGTTCGAGACTGGCTGCCCCTCTTCGATTCCAGCTCTCTGCCAAGGCCAGGGAAGCAGTGAAAGATGGCCCAAGTCCTTGGGTCCCTGCACCTGCGTGGGAGACTCACAAGAAGCTCCTGGCTCCTGGCTCGTGGCTCCTGGCTTTAGGTCATCCAGCTCTTGCCATTGTAGCCATTTGGAGAGTGAACCAGTGGATGGAAGACCTCTCTCTCTGCTCTGCTTCTGCCTCTCTGTAACTCTGCCTTTCAACTAAATAAATAAATCTTTAAAAAAGAAATCTCATTCTCTAAAATTGAGACCAAAATATGTTTTTATTAATAAATAATGTTATATTTGCATTTATATTACTTTAAACACATTCAAAACATGTTTTAAAATTCAATATATGTCTTTAAATAACCTCTGCATGAATTTAATTCCTCTCATGGGTCTTATTAGAAAAAATGAATTAAAATAAATATTTTATGACATGATTAATATAAGTATCATTTAATGCAGAGTGCCAAAGTGGGTTGTTCTTACTTACAAAATGGCTCATTAGTAAATATACATCAAAATATAGTTTATAAAATTATTTATTGAGACCTTAATTCAAGGCAGAAAATTCAATTTCTTATCAATGCTTAAGGTACCAAAAAAATGCAAGAATAGCATCACAAACTTATCCTGACTTATCCTGGTGGAGTTTTATTCTTAAATATCCTCAGATTATTGTAATAAATTCATTTTAAACATTCATTTCAATGTTGATGCTTCAGTACATATCTACTTTATTAATTTCTTACGGTTACTGTAGCAAATTACCAAACACTTGGCAGCTTCAGTCAAGAGAGATTTTCTCTCTCTTGAGGTCACAAGTTGAGTATCAAACTTATGGGGCTAAACCAATGTGTTAGCAAGGCTGTGCTGCCTCCTGAGGCTCCCAGAGAAAATGCATGGGGCTTGAGGTTTGTACCTGTGGCGACTGCCAGCTTTCTTTGTGCCTCTGTGGTCACATTACTCTTTCTTCTCTCTTAAATGTGACATTAGCAGAAAGTACAGAAAAAGAGAGTGCTGTGTCAGTTTTCAGGATGAATGGGAATATGCAGGTCAAAGGTACAATAGTGTAGTGATGTAGGATTTAAAGTTGAGAAAATAAAATATATAGGATTGGAACTATAGTTAGTAAGATTGTGTGACTCAGCAGACACACTGCAAAGTAACTATGTGACTTGATATGTTAATTGGCTTGACTGCAGTAATCATTTCACAATTTATACGTATATCAACACACTAGATTGTACACAATAAATATATACAATTAAAAAAATCTCCCAAACTGTTCATCTGGCTCAGTGATTAAATTGCCACTTGAGACACACATATTCCATACATGAGGAACTAGGCTGTGTCCCAGTTCCTCTCGGATTCCAACTTCTTGCAAATGCACACCCTGGGGAGCAACAGGTGATGGCTCAATTATCTGGATCCCCCCCACCTACAGGGGGGTCATGAACTGATTCCTAGAATCCTCGCTTTGGCCTGGTCCAACCCTCCCTGCTTTTTGGGGGAATGAATCAGTGGATGGAAGATCTCTCCCTATCTTTATCTCTGTCTCTGTGTCTGTAACTTGCCCAAACTCTCTGCCTTTCAAATAAATGAAACTTTAAAGTAATCTCCTGTTGGTTCCTCTGTAAGAACACAAACTGGCACATCTAAGGGCCCACCTAAGCAATCAAGTCTATATTCACATCTGCAAGGCAACATTCACCAATGGTAGATATTTAGATGTGAATAACTTAATCTTGGTGGACAGGACATTTTCAATCCATCAAATTTACTTTCATGGAAAGTGGAGCTTCCTTAATCAAATCAACCACTATTTGTAACTCACTAACAACAACTCTGGCCCTCCCAAGAAATTACCTTCAGGTTATGCACAGCCTGAGTCTCTTATAGGCTGAGGGTTGACAGTTTGGCATTTTTGGGGTCACTGTGTTTTATGGAGTACACATCTTTCATATAAACTTTTGAGCTTAGTTCTCCCTTATGGCTTAAAGAATTGTTTTAGGTCATAAGCCTCTAACGGGAAGAAACACAGAATATAATACTTTTTCTGGGAGTGAATACCTCGGTATGAGGTACAGCATGACATGTCGTAAATATACTTTTATTATGATTTCATGGATAATGAACCACTCATGCCTCTTTGCAAATAAATAGGCATAATATACAACAAAGCTGTCAGATCAAGAACTGCTTGTCTAGACTGCTGTAAATCGTTTGGATGGTAAGCTGCTTTCAGAATCTAACATACTAAGGAAATGACAAAAAGGATCTCAACTGAGTATGGAAAAATAAGGAAGTATGACTTTTAAATTATAAATAACAAAACTGAATTTTGAGATGTCTATCCAGTGTGTTGATGATAAGAAGCCATGTGAACTCTCGCTATACTTAGGTAATAAGGTGTTTCGAAAGCTCATGGTTGAGAGCAATGTGGTATCTTACCTCAAATGATGTAACAAAATATGACATCACAAAAATATGGAGAGAGATAGAGAGAGAAAGAGAGAGAGACAGAGACCAAGAGAGAAGGAGGTAGAAAAGGAAGGCAGGAAACGCGAAATAAAAGGTTTGTTGCATGGAGGCTAGGTCCAGGCTCTTGTCTTCGATGCAAGAAGGAATTCAGTGATAAGATATAGGTAAAAGCAGGGAAGTAAGATTTATTTCCATGCAAAGCAAAAGTACTCAATTAGGAAGAAATGTGGGCATGCTCAAAAGAGAGCTGCATCCAACAAGATTCAGATCTTTTCCTTTATATGACATGACAGCACTCAATGTGGTGTTTAAAGAGGGGTTTACTTGTCACTAGATGGTAGCTGGCTCCACTGTGAGTGATTCTGACCAGTCCATCCTCTAGTAGAGGAGAACATCTCAGATTGTACAATGGAGGCCATGAATTAAAAGGAAGTGCAAGAGAATCAGGACCCATGAGGGGCCACAGGCGTCTCCCAGTAGGCCAGGGCTGGGACAGGCTGAACTCAAGTTGGTTGAGCCCTGGATGGAGGAGGATCACTAAACCCTGGATCTTCCATCATGCCCATCTGCTGCTTTTCTGTGTGTCCTGTCTATAGCAGGGTATGGACGGGGTTTTGAAATAGTGCCATGAAGGCCTGGATATAAGGAATGGCTGACCGTTTTTGTCATCCCTTAACAAAGAGGTCAAGATGTAATACAGTGTCAAAGTTAAGGAGGCCATCTGGTGGCCAGGTTTCTCCATCCTCCAGCTTGTACTGTAGCCAGGTCGTGTTGCAGAAGACAATAAACTTCTTGTTTAGAACACCTTGCTTAAGGATTTCCTGTTTTCAAGGGTGAGTCCCTGGGAGTGTATGGGGAGTTACCTGTGGTTGAAAAGACTTTTGGTGACTTAGAGACCTAGTAAGTAAAGACAGACAGCAGAAGGAGTGGACCATGTCTCTGTGAGACCCCTATCAGTGGACTAGGACAGCAGAAGGAGTGACCATGTCTCTGTGAGACCCCTATCAGTGGACCAGGACAGCAGAAGGAGTGGACCATGTCTCTGTGAGACCCCTATCAGTGGACTAGGACAGCAGAAGGAGTGACCATGTCTCTGTGAGACCCGTATCAGTGGACTAGGAAAACAGAAGGAGTGACCATGTCTTTGTGAGACCCCTACCAGTGGACTAGGAAAGCAGGAGGAGTGGACCATGTCTCTGTGAGACCCCTATCAGTGGACTAGGACAGCAGAAGGAGTGACCATGTCTCTGTGAGACCCCTATCAGTGGACCAGGTTGGATCTGGCATCCTAGAATTCAAGTGCATCCTTCGGTACTTTGGCAATCCCTGCCACCTGTGTGGGAGATCCTGAACTCCTGGCTTTGGCTTGGCCCAGCCTTGCCACTGTGATCATTTGGGGAAGTGGACCAGCAAATGAAAGATCTCTCTCTGTCTCTCTCTTTCCATCTCCACCCACCTACCCACATTGTGTAATTTTGACTTTCAAATAAACAATTTTTTTAAATAAAAGAAGGCATAAGGAAAAGAGAAGTCGGGCAATATACAAAGTTAGAAAGTCCTTGGCCAGACAGCAGTAGACACAAAGAGATTTTCAAGCTCTGTACTACTTGGTAGCAAATCCAAGCCACTCTTCCAAAGACAGACTTCCCTGACCTCAGCTTCTCCTCACTGGCTGCCTTCCCTCCTACAGCAACACAAGAGTATCAGAAGTCAGACGAGTCTCACCTGTCTCAGAATTATTCACAGTGTGTCCAGTGCCCACATTTACAGATCTCTGTAATCGATCTCTGAATAGACATGTACAGGAAAAGGTGGGTCCCTTCCATAATGTTCCTTCTCAGGGAGGCTTGTCTTTTCCTGAACACTTTGTCAAAATGGTCAATTCCATTTCTCAATTCTTTCAATTCTGATTTTCTAGTACAGTGACAAGATTCACAAACTTACCTGACTTCATCGCTGTCTTCCACAACAGAAAGCAAACTGCATTAAGGGCAGTTATTATGCGTAGTCATTCAGAACAGAACAAATCCCCACTGCCAAGAACCGCGCTCCTGAGTAAATACAAATGCATCAAAGAGCTGCATTTAAAAATATGTTTAATTTATTTGAAAAGCAGAGAGATTTTGAGAGCAACAGAGGGAGAGGAAGAGAGGGAGGGAGCAAGGCAGGGAGACAGGGGGAGAGGGAGAAAAAAAGAGAGAGAGGGGCCGGCACACCGGGTTCTAGTCCTGGTCGGGGCGCCGGATTCTGTCCCGGTTGCCCCTCTTCCAGGCCAGCTCTCTGCTGTGGCCAGGGAGTGCAGTGGAGGATGGCCCAGGTGCTTGGGCCCTGCACCCCATGGGAGACCAGGAAAAGCACCTGGTTCCTGGCTCCTGCCATCGGATCAGTGCGGTGCGCTGGCCGCAGCGCGCCGGCCGCGGCGGCCATTGGAGGGTGAACCAACGGCAAAAGGAAGACCTTTCTCTCTGTCTCTCTCTCTCTCTCACTGTCCACTCTGCCTGTCAAAAAAAAAAAAAAAAAAGAGAGAGAGAGAGAGAGGGGGGGGAGAGGGAGAGAGGAAGAGGTAGAGAAAAGAGGAGAAAAGGGAGGGAGGGAGGGAATCCTATCTACTGGTTCACTCCACAAATGCATGCATTGTGTGGGGCTGGACATGGCTGAAGCCCAGAGAGAGAAAATCAACATAGGTCTCTCACATGGATGCAAGAACCCAAGTAGTTGAGACATCACCATGGCCTCTATGGATCAGCATTAACAAAAGGCTAGTGTTAGAAGCTGGACCCAGGAATGGAACATGGATATTTAAAGGGCTAGGCTAAATACCAGCTCCCTATGTCAGGTTTTATATGACTAAGTATATTGGATTAGTACTTTTGATTCATGAATGCATTTCCATATTATTTGGGAATATGTATATACAGATTGTTTTTATAAATCTTTTCCCCAACAGGTGCAATGAGTTTCACATTGAGAGGAATGCAGATATGAAAGTTCCTTAAAACAGATTATACGGTATCCTTAGATCTTATGAACACCTAGACAATTAACAACTCAATCATATTAAGAACATTAAAATGTCTAAAACAATTTTTGAACAGTAGAAAATAAAAAGGGTGTGTAAGTTTTTCACACCCTATTAGATCATAAAACTTCTAAGACTAAATGGCCACATCTTTCTTATTTTAGAATATCCTAACTTAGAGAGTACATATTATGTAGTAGATGTTTAATACATATTTGTAAATAAGCTGGAACATATTTATTGGGGTATAAATCATATACCACTTAAGTCAACCATTTTGGGGATTGTACGGCATTAACAGAGTTGGGCAACCACCACCACACACAATGTGTGCATTTTCTCTTCCTCTATAGAAACACTGTCCCCTTCAGCACAACCCGAAAACCCCCAGCCCTAGTAGCAGGGATGCAATTTTGTGTCTATAGATTTCCCTATTCCACGTAGGCACCTAAATTGAATCATATACTAGGTGACATCCTTTCTGATGCTTTCCATGGAGTACAATGTTTTTATGTTCTGTCAAGTTACAATGCTTCATTCCTCCTTATTGCCAAATAAAATAGGCATATTTAAAATCATATTCTCACAAAATTACAAGAGTAAGATACTGAGATATCGGATATGAATTACCTCCCCAACTTGATACAGGTGTTTTCACTTACTGTTACTATCTGATTTTAAATAAAGTGTATCATAATTACACCATTGTTATTATCAAATTGCTACTTGTAACAATAATAAAATACAAGTTACAATCTTCACAATAATGAAGGATGTTATTTACTTCCCTGAATGCATAATTACACCGAGAACAATGTGCCTATTATTCTACATTCATTAAATTATCGAGCTGTCAAGATCATGTTTTAAAGTTTCACAAGAGATATTTATATTTTAGGTATATTATTTGGGCTTGATATGTTTAACTGCCATTTTTAGATTTACATATTAAAATTTCTTTATTATGTGAAATTTAATTTATTTGTGAAACTGAAATAGGATAGAAAGAAGATTCACTCAAATAAGCCTACCACCTCACGGCACCTGACATGTTTATCTTCTGACCTCTTTATCTATCTCCAATTCCAAACCAAACCAGCAACAAGGAGTGTCCAGGCACAGCAGAAGAACCCCTACTGGCTTGTTCTGGTGGTTCCTAACCTGACCCATCTGCAGAAAATCCCAGCAGCACAGAGTTATAACAATCCTGGGGTTGCAGCAGTGATCAGCAGTGCAGTAGTTCTGAGTGAGGCATGTGTAAAAGAAGCCACAGCACTTGCACAGTGCACCTAGCTGGCTGCAAAGTGAGTTCTTTGTACAAAAGGGGATGTGGCAGAGATGGAGAGGCCATGTCCATCCAAATCTCCCAAACCCATAAAATCCCCTGTCCAGTTACTGTTGTGGAGCCAACTGTGCACCTCTTCTGTCTGCGTTGTCTCCCTCATGCTCCTGCATAAGTCTCCAGTAAACCCTGTTTCGGTTGCATGAACTAGGAAAGTGGAAGCAGGATAGTTTACTACAGAAGGGACAGAGAGCAGGCAACTGTATGGACAGAGAAGACCTCTGGTTGTTTTGCTTCTTCTTTTATAGGATTTGGTAAATACATACAATATTTGTGAAGAATATTTATTCTGTTTTTGTGGAAATAGGCACCTATTTCCTAGGAACCAGGAATCTACTCCCGTTTCTTTTAGGTTTCGTCCAACGTGTTGTCATGGCAGTTTTATGAGGAGAACTCTTATTTGTTGATCTAACACATTACATTGTGGGTATAATGAGGGAAAAGGTCTCTAGCAGTTAATTTGGAAGCCATGTTTTATCCAGCTCATTTGTACCATTCTCTGGTCCACATCCTGCTATTGTGCAGTCTTTTCAAAGCCTCGGTTTTGTTGTTTGGTTTCTGGAAGATGGGGGCTGGGGATTGTCATACAGTGTCTTGTTATTGCAAAAAACTTTAGATAACTTTAGAATAACTTTAGAAGTAATTCACCACATGGAACAACATATATTCTAAAGGTGTTATATACTAAAGTATATAAAGAAGGAAATAATAAAGGCTTGGAAAAATACAAGCAAAAGCTGAATATTGATAGCTTTGATGCCAACTCAAGGTTCTTTGACTCCCTTGCAAATCAACACAATTTTTAAATCAAAATCAGTGACAATGAAATTGACTTTTCTGCATCCCTTTCCATGTATTCTAAGGACAGGATGCGAGCATCACACTACATTAATGATCAGATGATAAATACTCTCGAAGTTTCTACCTTAGTTTTTTTGGAAATGTGCCATGATCATCCACTTTACAGTCAGTTAGGATGTAGAGCTGCTTCCATAAAGTGTGTTTGATTTTGGTATGTGTTTTGTATTACATGGCTATAGATATAGTACAAAATCTACAAGGGGAAGATAAGCAATTAGATACAATTATATTCCCATCTATCAGAATGTCTATAATTAATGGAAACTAAAAATCCTGTTATTGACTGGGATATAGAGTAACTGGAACTGTCTGGGATAGTCTGAGGGCACATATCCATATACACACCCACTTCAGGAGATTATTTGACTGCCATCTCTAAGCAGAGAAGAATTCCTACAGAACTGTACATACAGTCGATAGAAGACATGAAGAATGCTAGTAAAATATGATAGTAATATGATAGTCAAATACTGGAGAAAACAAACTTTCCATTAACTTTAGAACAACAACTATGATTAAGTTCATATAATAGATTCTTCTATAGTAGAAATAAATAACTTTTCCTATCTTGAAAATACCAGAGAGTAAATATTTCAGGCTTTTGTATCATACAGTTGAAGGAGCTACCTCAAAATGGCATATAATTTTCAGCAAAAAAAAAAAAAAAAAAAAAAAAAAAAGGCAAGGAAAAAAAAAAACCCAGCAGCAACACATGCAAAAAAGATCACTTTGACCTTCATCACTTTTTTTTTTTAAACATGAGATGAAACTGCAGGAGGAGGCTGCCTTTCTTTTACAAGAAAGAAAGCTGCATTTTTATCATCACAGACAAGCAACTGAGTCTGAGAGAACATGTGTTAAAACAGCTACCTTCTTGCTTTCTCTCATGTGATGTAGCTGCTTTTCACAATTTACTTTTTTTTTTTTTTTTGACAGGCAGAGTGGACAGTGAGAAAGAGACAGAGAGAAAGGTCTTCTTTTGCCGTTGGTTCACCCTCCAATGGCCGCTGCGGCCAGCGCGCTGTGGCCGGCGCACCGCGCTGATCCGATGGCAGGAGCCAGGTACTTCTCCTGGTCTCCCATGGGGTGCAGGGCCCAAGGACTTGGGCCATCCTCCACTGCACTCCCTGGCCACAGCAGAGAGCTGGCCTGGAAGAGGGGCAACCACCAGGACAGAATCCTGCGCCCTGACCGGGACTAGCGGAGGATTAGCCTATTGAGCGGCGGCGCCGGCCACAATTTACTCTTACTTGTTAAATTCAGTATGTGAAGGTTTAATTCTAATTATATCTTTCAATCTCATTTCCAATGAGGACCCCATGTCACATAAAATTTGCATTAAGTAAATCGGTGAGCTCTTTCTTATGGACGCGTCTTTTGTCAATTTCATTCTTTGTCCTAGCACCATCTCCCCCTTCATGAAAGCACCTGAAAGGCAAGAAGTAAAGATTCGCCATCCCTGACTCTGTTGTCATCGTCCGATTCCAGTGACACAGATGCACAGATCAAAGTTCCTGTGTGTGCTGTGCAATGCGGATGGTGCACTGGGCACGGCCCTTTCTTCCACCACAATGAGAAACAATTTTTTCACAAATGTATTCCTCTGCATTTTACATTTGATTCTGCTATTAAAAGTGGGCATTATTTTCTTCCATGATTTGTTTATGGGTAGGCATGTGTTTGGAAAAGTGTAACTTTTAAAGCATGCTGTTGTCTTCAAACAGCCTTTTAAAATGTCTTTTTGGATGTTTTTGTAGTAGAAACTGTGATTTGATTATTTGATTGTTTTTTGTCTTTTGTTTGCTTCTACTTGTATTATGAAACCTTATTATAAGTTTTTTGTTAGTTTGATTTTTGCTAAGATTTTAAAACTTTTTCCTGGGGCCAGCGCAGTGGCACAGCGGGTTAAAGCCTGGCCTGAAGCACCGACATCCCATATGGGTGCTGGTTTGAGTCCCGGCTGCTCCACTTCCAATCCAGCTCTCTGCTATGACCTGAGAAAGTACAAGATGGCCCAAGTCCTTGGGCCCCTGCACCCACATGGGAGACCTGAAAGAAGCTCCTGGCTCCTAGCTTTGGATCAGCACAGCTCCAGCCGTTGCAGCAAATTGGGGAGTGAACCAGCACATGGAAGACCTCTCTCTCTCTCCCTCTCTCCCTCCCTCCCTCCCTCCCTCTCTCCCTCTCCCTCTCTCTCTTCCTCCCCCTCTCTCTGTGTAACTCTGACTTTCAAATAAATAAATAAATCTTTAAAAAAAAAAAACTCTTTCTTCTATTACTTACTGCAAAAACAATTAGTTATTTTGTTTTTATAATATGTTGCTTTCTAACAAACCATCCAGTAGCCTAATGATTTAAGACACTCCTTTATAGTAGATAGCAAATTAGAGGGTCATTAAATTGGGGGTAGGCTTGTCACTAAGAGTGTGGGTATAGGCAACAGGGGCACACAGGAAAAGGGGCGGAGAATCGGAATCAGTATCCTGCCCAGCATTGTTTTTTCAGAGGACATCTCCGGAAGGCTTATTCAGCCACATTGTTCTCTGAGGGCTCAGACCACCATAACAAGCTGCCAACTACCAACCTGAATCACACTGTTGGAACACACAAGGAACATCTTGAACACTCGCTAACACCGATAAAAGCCTTGGAAAAATGGCTGCTCTGGGAGGCAGTTTCTTTAGGGAACGATATATTCCCACTATCAGCTTTACTCATCACAAGTAAACAGCACTTCCCTCTGAGTAATGCTCACCTGAGACTGACTCCTCGGTGACACTGCTAGCGAAGGGCTCCCACGTGTGGGCTCGCAGGCTCACCCGGGTGACCCTTCTGCTCTGCACAGCAATGGTTATTGCCACGCGCTGACAACAGCAGTGTGCTGGTTAGGATGCTCTAGAGGAGCCAAGAATATGTTTTCACTTAAGGAGTCTGATGTCTGATGTAAATAGGCTGGCAACTAGGCAGGATTCTCTCTCCTCCTCGTCCTCTCCTTTCCTCTCCTTTCTTTTTTTTATTTTTTTATTTTATTTTATTTTTTTGACAGGCAGAGTGGACAGTGAGAGAGAGAGACAGAGAGAAAGGTCTTCCTTTGCCGTTGGTTCACCCTCCAATGGCCGCCGCGGCCGGCGCACTGTGCTGATCCGATGGCAGGAGCCAGGTGCTTCTCCTGGTCTCCCATGGGGTGCAGGGCCCAAGCACTTGGGCCATCTTCCACTGCACTCCTTGGCCACAGCAGAGAGCTGGCCTGGAAGAGGGGCAACCGGGACAGAATCCGGCGCCCCGACCAGGACTAGAACCCGGTGTGCCGGCGCCGCTAGGCAGAGGATTAGCCTAGTGAGCCGCGGCGCCGGCCCTCCTCTCCTTTCTAATAGTTATCTCAGAGTATTTCTACAGAATTAGACAACAGGGTATTGGACTTCTTGCATAATATCCCTGGGCTTTCATAAATAATGTGAAAGCTTCCAGCCTTTTAAAGACATAACGACACCTTCACCATACCCTGTGCTCAAAGAACTCACAGGCCAACTCAAATATAATGTGAAGAGGAACAGACTCAGCATCTTAATGAAAGAATGGAAAAAACTAGCATTTTTATCCATCGAAACAATAATTTCTTTCCTGATAAGTTATTTACATTTTTCTCATTTGAGAAACCTCCCTCTCAACGCTCTCATAGTCACATTCCATCGTGGCATTAGAATCCCAGGCTCCCAATATCCGAATGAGGTTCCTGGTGCAGACCTGTTCGTACATATTTTCTCAAGTTGAAGACAAGAGAATTACAGCAAGAAGATACTTGTTTTCCACACAAGTAACAAACAATTGGAAATAAGCACAAGACAGTTGTACGAACATCTGCCTGAAGAACCATTCTTCCATCTAGCATGACAAATGTCACTGTTTTATTTATTAGAAGCCTGTTTGGCTTTATGAAAGTGTTTCTCTACTTCCTCCTTCATTCTTTTTTTTCCACAGGTAACTGTGCATTTGACTGCAACAGAGAGACTATGGTGTTTCTGACATCTTTTCGAAAAAAAAAAAAAAAAAAGAAAAAGCAAAGTTCATTTAGAAGTTATTTTGCTGGAACAAACTGGCAAACTGGGAATACAAAGTGTTTTAGGACCTGGCAAGTCAGTTATAATGTCAAGTCTTGGCCCACCTTGTGACCAAATCATAAAATTCAAAGACTTCTTTATATTATTATTGTCCCTATTTTAGTTGCAACTAATGATGCTTGTATTGATATCATTATTGTGAATAAGATGCGAGTTTAATACTTAGAAAAATGCCTTATTTATGAGCAAGAATTCTTGGAGCCAGCATTATGGTACAGTAGGCTAAGCTACCACCTGCAGTGCTGGCATCCCATATAGGTACTGGTTCATATCCCCACTGCTCCTCTTCTGATCCAGCTCTCTGCTATGGCCTGGGAAAGCAGTGCAAGATGGCTCAAGTGCTTGGGCTTCTGAACCCATGTGGTAGATCCAGAAGAAACTCCTGGCTCCTGGCTTCGGATTGGCCCAGTCCCAGATGTTGTGGACATTAGAGGAGTGAACCAGTGGATGGAAGACCTTTGTCTCTGTCTCTCCTTCTCTTTGTATGTAACTTTGCCTCTCAAATAAATAAATACATATTTAAAAAAATCTCTCAAGACCATGATTTTCTATATTGACTGTTTGGTGATAAAGAATTAAACCACATCCTTTAGCCTCTTGGAAACTCTATTATTTCACAGAGACGATAGGAGGCACACTCTTGCTATTTAGCAAGGTTTACTTTTGGGAGGATTCCAAGATGGCAGAATAGGAAAGCACATACTGCTCTAGGCTAGGGCTAAATAGTAAAATAAAGAAAGAAGAAATAAAAGAAGGAAAGGGAGGAAAGAAGGAAGGATGGATGGAAGGGAGGAAGAGAGGGAGAGAGGGAGGGAGGAGGGAGGAAAGGAGGAGAGGAGGAGAGGAGAGGACAGGAGAGGACAGGAGAGGAGAGGAGGAGAGGAGAGGAAGGAAGAAAGAAAGATGGCCGGCGCCGCGGCTCAATAGGCTAATCCTCCGCCTGTGGCGTCACCGGCGCACCAGGTTCTAGTCCCGGTCAGGGCACTGGATTATGTCCCGGTCGCTCCTCTTCCAGGCCAGCTCTCTGCTGTGGCCCGGGAGTGCAGTTGAGGATGGCCCAAGTGCTTGGGCCCTGCACCCCATGGGAGACCAGGAAAAAAGCACCTGGCTCCTGGCTTCGGATCAGCGCAGTGTGAGGGCCATAGTGCGCTGGCCGTGGCGGCCATTGTAGGGTGAACCAACGGCAAAGGAAGACCTTTCTCTCTGTCTCTCTCTCTCTCTCACTGTCCACTCTGCCTGTCAAAAAATTAAATAAGAAAGGAAGAGAGAGAGAAAGAAAGAGAGGGAGAGAGGGAGAGAGGGAGAGAGGGAGGGAGGGAGGGAGGGAGGAAGGGAGGAAGGAAGGGCATTTTCAAGGGAGAGTTAGAGAGAAAACCACAGTGGAAATTCTAGGGAAGGGAGAGGAATGCCATGGAGCACTGTGGAAGGTGGGGTCATGTGCACAAGCATGGACACAACACAAGACACTAGCAGCTGAGTGTCAGAGAATGTGCCAGCTTTGAAGAGTGAGGTGAGTTCAGACTACAGCAGTCCTTGCCACTGGTGATACAGCTGGAGGGAGAGCATGGTATCAGTATGGCCTGGAGCCCTGGGACAAGACTCCATTTTGTCTGCATTGTCAGAGACAGGGGCTCAGGTGCATTCACCCATCAACCAGCAGAGAGAAGGCAACGTTCAGCCAGTGGATTTTATGTATGTGTGTGATCCAGAGACTCTAGCAGAGGGAAACATCTGCATTCCCCAGTGACTGAGTCTGGCTGGGAGGCATGTAGAACTGGGAGGTACCTGCAGCCTGAAACCACCTTAGCTGGCTCTGGGAATGTCTCTGCCTCTCTGTGGCTGGAACAGCTTAACGGAGCACAGTGGTTCCTCTGCTCCCCGTGACTACAGGGGCCTTGTGTGCTGAGACTGTGAGAACTCTGACTCCACAAGAGGGCGCAGGGTGCGGTGGGTCTCTGGGCAATGGATATGAATGCCTCTACAGGTGCAGAGCTTCCTGATTGCTTTGGGTGGGGTAATTGCAACAGGAACTGTGCTCACAATGAGAACTGCACAGGTTTTTTGTGAGGATCATACAGCAGCATGGATGAGCACTGCACCCACTGTGGGCTAACACCAGGGCATTGATCACCTCTGAAGAATGGAGGTGAGGATGTGATTTTAGCATACTCTCCTTCCTGCTAAAAAGAGCACATCTACTACCCTGAATACTTGCCCAACCCTGTAGCACTGACCAGAGCTCCCTGGACATACCCAGAACACATCTCTGTGTGTTCACTGAGAGAGCAGACACCCAACTAAGTTACAGAGGCATCAGAGCAGAAAAGCAACGAGTATTTCCACAAACGACTAAATATAAATGCAGAAATCTAAGAAATAAGAACAAGAGAGAAAATGTGACTCCCACAAAGGAACAAAAATACACTTCAATATTAGAATGTGAAGATGAAGAAATTGATGAAATGCCTGTAAAGGATTTCAAAAGAAGGACCACAGGATTGCTCAGAAGCAATGAGAACAATGAGAAGCAAATTCATTGAGTTAAAGAAATCCATAGATGATGTAGATGGAAAATTGTCCCATGAGATTGAGATCTTAAAGAGAAATTAAACAAATATTAGAAATGAAGAATTCAATATGCAATTAAAAAATACAATAAAAATTCTTGACAGACTTGGAGAGGAAGAAGAAACTAGAATATCTGAGCTAGAAGACAAATCTTTGGAAATATCGAAGTCAGAAAAAAAAACAAAGAAGAAATTAGAAAAACTTATAAACAGAGTTGGAGATTCATGTGATACTATAAAATGATGCAACATATGGGTCCTAGGTGTTCTTGAAGTCATGGAAAGAGAATGGATTACAAGGCCTATATAGTGAAATAATTACAGAAAACTTCCCTGATTTGAAGAAATACATGTCCAAATACAAAAGGTACATAGACTCCTTAAAGACATGACCAGAAAAAATCTTCACCATGACACATTGTAGTCAAACTTTCAACAGTAAAACATAAAGAAAAGATCCTAAAATATGCATAAGAGAAATGCAGATCACTTTCACAGTATCTCCAATGAAACTCACAGCTGACTTCTCATCAGAAATATTAAGGTTGCAAGAGAATCATGAGACAAAATCCAGGTTTCAAGAGAAAAAAAAAGCTGTCAACCTAGCATACTGTACCCTGCAAAGCTCTCCTTTATTAATGAATGTGAAATAAAGACCTTCAACAGCAAACAGAAATTGAAAGAATTGTTCACCACTCATCCAGCCTTACAAAAGATGCTTAAGGATGTGCCACACACAGAAGCACAGGAAGATAGTCATCATTATGAAGGAATTTGAAGGCAGAAATTCCAATAAAAGTACAAAGAAAATCCAAAGCAAACAATGGAATATTTAAGGAAAAATCGTAGGGCCAGATTCTTACTTATCAATATTAATCTTGAATATAAATGGCCTGAACTCTCCAATTAAAACATACAGGCTAACACACACATACAAAAAAACAAAACCCATCTATTTGCTGCTTACAAGAAACACACCTTACCAATGAAGAGGAACACAGACTGAAAGTGAAAGTTTGGAAAAAGTTTGCCCATGCTAAGGGAAAGCAGAAACGAGCAGGTACAGCCGTCCTAATATCAGACAAAACAGACTTTAACACAAAAACTGTTAAAGGAGACAAAGAAGGGCACTATGTAATGAATGATTAAGGGATTAATTCAACAGATGTGAATACAAAAAATGAATGTGCACCCAATTACAGGGTGCCTATTTAAAACAAATGTTAATGGATCTAAAGGGAGACATAGATTCCAATACAGTAATAATGAGGGACATAAACACTTTAATTTCATCAACAGACAGATTGACTAGACAGAAAATCAACAAAGAAACAACAGAACTAATCTAAACTGTGGACCAAATGGACCTGATATATACACATTTTTTTTCATCAGTAAATGGAAGTTTCTCTAGGATAGATCATACACTAAACCATAAATGAAGTCTCACCAAATTCAAAAAAATCAAAATCATACCATAAATCTTTCTGACCACAATGGAATGAAGCTGGAAATTAACAACCCATGAATCTCTAAATCATATGCAAATTCAAGGAGACTGAATAACATGCTCCTGAATGAACAATGGGTCATAGAGGAAATCAAAAGAAAATAAAAAATTTCTGAAACTGAATGAAGATAACAATATAACTAATCAAAACTTATGGGATACAGCAAAACAGTGTTTAGAAAGAAGTTTATATCATTTGGTACCTACATGAAGAAATTGGAAAGACACCGAATAAATGAGCTAGCAATGCATTTCAAGGACATAGAAAAACAGTAACAAATCAAATTAGTACAAGGAAAGAAATATTAGAGAACAAAATTGGAAAAAAAAAAACCACAATACAAATGATCAGTGAAATAAAGAGCTTGTTTTTTGAAAAAATAAACAAAATTGTCATACCATTGGCCCAACAAAAGAGAGAGAGAGAGAGACAAACAGACAGACAGAGAAGGGGGGGCAGGGAGGGAGAGGGAGGAGACCCAAATCAATAAAATCAGAGATGAACATGATGTGGGGAAAAAGATACCCTAATCTAATGTTGGTGGGGATGTAAATTGGTACAGACATTGTGGAAGATAGTATGGCAATATCTCAGAAAGCTGAAAATAGATCCACCATGTCACCTAGCAATCCCACTCCTGGGAATTTACCCAAACAAAATGAAATCAGTATATGAAAGAGTTATGTTCCTGTTCACTTCAGCTCAATTCACAACAGCTAAGATGTGGAATCAACCCAGATGTGCATGAACTGAATACTGGATAAAGAAATTATGGTGTATATATACTATGGGATACTACTCAGTGGTTGAAAAAAATGAAATCTTGTCTTTTACAACAAAATGGATGCAACTGGAAGCCATTATACTTAGTGAAATAAGGCAGTCTCAAGAAGACAGATACTATATGTTTTTCCTGATATGTGGTAACTAATAGAGCACCTAAAATACAATGTATTGGAGTGAAATGGACATTTTGTGATTAGATGATTTTTACAGCCCTTGTCTCAACTGTTGAGGAACAGTGTTTCTTTGTTATTTTTTGTTTTGTTTTCTTTTTGTATTTTATTAATACTATTTGTTGAAATCTTTACTTAGTGTAGGGTTAACCTTATGAATATAATGTAACTTAAGTAGATCTTTGTAAAAGTTCAGAGTGGGAATAAAGAGGGAGAAGAAAGAAGAGTGGGAGCACGGTCAGGAGGGAGGGTGGGGGGTGAAGTATTATTATGTTCCTAAATCTGCATATATGAAATACATGAACTTTGTATATCTTAAATAAAATTTTAAAAAATAAAAAGGTTTATTTTCTAGCTGCAGAATATTTCTTGAAAGGCCACGGTCATTGACACAGCCATTCAGCTCTACAGTCGTAGTACATTTGCAGATAGGGTTGGCTGTGTCACCTTAATCATCGTGTGGGTTCAGTATCCATCTCTTGTTCTGAACTCCATCTACCTGCTAATCATATCCTGGCAGACAGCGGGGATGGCTCAGAGCATTGGGTCTCTACCACCTCCCACCTACCTGAATGGCATTCAAGTTCCATGGCTTCAGTCTCTGCTGAATCCTGACCATGTAGACATTTGGGGAGTAAACCAACAGATGGGAGTATTTATTTTTCTCTCTCTCTGTTTTCCTCTTTCATCTTTCCTCTGTCTCCTTCTCTCTCCTTCCCCCCTCCCTCTCTCTCCCTCTACTCCTTTTTCCTCTTTCCTCTGTCTCTCAAAATTATATTTTCAGTTTTTAAAAATTCTTTATAAATACCCACAACCAACCTTCCATTATAGTTTGGCCATTCTTTTTCCTATCATATGTCTAAAATCTTTTTAATGTCTTAAAATGGTTGTTTCTTCAGGAAATTACTTTGTTCTTAGAGATATTGGTATTTGTGATACTTTTTTTATTTTTAAGTATAGTTAGATCCTACCTCATGTATTTTCTCTGAATTCTTTCAAACCTGATTTATTATTCATTAATGAATCTCTTTCTTATCATATTTTACCATGAGCACCTGTAAAAAGCCAAATGACACAATATGCATTTTACTTAGGAATCCTACCAGTCAGACCCAGGAATAGATCAAATACCATTGTAGGTTTCACATTTCTACAGGTGACAGTGATGCTGAACCAACTATGATGGGTTTTGTTAATAAAACAAATAAAAATAAAAACGCAGACAGGTCTCCTCTGAGTGACTCTTCCATTCCATTTGTTGTAGACTGCTGTCACCCACTGTGAATCAGCTGGTAACCAGATAGCTCTGGATAGAGAAACAGTCTCTCTTAGCTGCCTGCCAACTTGGCAGAGGCCCTGGAAGGCTAGATTTTGCTAACTCACTTGTTCCTTCTCCAGGAACAGTTAGCGGGATATTAAATTTCTTATTCAAAACAAAGAGATCCAGTTGATAGAGGCAGAAAGAAAAAGTCCTTGCAAGTGCTACACTTATGTCTAGATTAGGATCATTCACAGTATTCTCTGTCAAAGAAATCATAGGGCAGTTAGTTTAAGAGGAAGGGTACATAGACCACAGCTCTCAATAGGAAAGTTGTCAAATACTTGTCACTGTTTATAAGTCACTGTGCTTCCCTTCTGTGGCTAGTGGAATCAACACCATTGTGAAATGAAACCTAGGGTACTTGGATTGCATTCAGAAAATATACATGCCAGGGAGTGCCTTGTGGTACAGCAGGTTAGGACACCACTTTGAGGGTCACATGCCATATCACAATGCCAGTTCCAATCCTGGTTCCTCCGCTTCTGATCTAGATTTCTGCTAATCCATCTACACAGGCATCAGATGATGGCCCAAGTATTTGGGTTCCTTCCACCCATATGGAATTCCTGGCTCCTGGCTTTGGCCTGGTCCAACCCTGGATGTGGCTGGTATTTGGGAAGTGAAAACAGGGGTGAGGCCGGCGCCACGGCTCACTAGGCTAATTTTCCGCCTGCGGCGCCGGCACCCGAGTTCTAGTCCCGGTCAGGGTGCCGGTTCTGCCGGGTTGCTCCTCTTCCACTCCAGCTCTCTTCTGTGGCCCGGGAGGGCAGTGGAGGATGGCCCAAGTGCTTGGGCCCTGTACCCGCATGGGAGACCAGGAGGAAGCACCTGGCTCCTGGCTTCAGATCGGCATAGGGCCGGCCGCGGCAGCCATTGTGGGGTGAACCAATGGAAGGAAGACCTTTCTCTCTGTCTCTCTCTCTCACTGTCTAACTCTGCCTGTCAAAAAAAGAAAAAAGAAAAAGAAAACATGGGGTGAAAGGTCTCTCTTCCCAGCCCCACCCCCTCTGTCATGCCCTCTCCTACACTCCCTGTCATACAACCCTTCAAACAAATAAATAAATAAATATTCCATTACTCTTCTTTTGGCATGTGGATTTCTGATAATCCATTATGATCTATTTCACCTATTCTATGTAACACAGAAAATATTCATAAAATAGTTCACAGTAGCTGTGGGTTTATGGGTGGTGACAGTAGTGATCTAATTTTGATTTCATGAAATTAATACTTTATTCAGTTCTATTTGCATCAGGAAACCCAAAAGGAAAAGAAGACAAAAGTCATTTGGATGACATTAAAGCCTATTAATTCTTTATAAACCACCATACATAGTACCTGCAGGACTTGGTCTGTTTTCCTGTCCACTTGCATTAATGAGTCTGTGAACATGCAAATGTGGGCCTGGAGCAAAGACCGAGAGTTGAGAAGGACATTATTGAATTCTTGAGAAAGAATCAGTTGTTTCATCAATAAAACACAACATGCCAGTATCTAGGGAGATAAATCTTAACTATTTCAAAATGCCTAGAGACTTTGAAGAATAGTTATCTGTAATATTCAATTTTCAATATATTCTCATTTTTAATTGTAGTGACCCCTTAAAAATTTGCTGAAACCTTGAGTGAAGTATCCTACAGCCTATTTACATGGTAGCGATCATTGCCAAAGCATCACTTTACAGCTCAGGTTGTATTCTCCCCTATTTATCTTTTAACCAGCTCTACTAAATCATCCTATTTACTTGTTTAAACACATCATTAGCCAGTTATTAAAAGTTAAGTTTCTGGGCCATCGCCACGGCTCACTAGGCTAATCCTCCGCCTAGCGGCGCCGGCACACCGGGTTCTAGTCCTGGTTGGGGCACCGGATTCTGTCTCGGTTGCCCCTCTTCCAGGCCAGCTCTCTGCTGTGGCCAGGGAGTGCAGTGGAGGATGGCCCAGGTGCTTGGGCCCTGCACCCCATGGGAGACCAGGAAAAGCATCTGGCTCCTGGCTCCTGCCATCGGATCAGCGCGGTGCGCCGGCCGCAGCGCGCCGGCCACGGCGGCCATTGGAGGGTGAACCAATGGCAAAGGAAGACCTTTCTCTCTGTCTCTCTCTCTCACTGTCCACTCTGCCTGTTAAAAAATAAATAAATAAATAGGCCGGCGCCGTGGCTCACTAGGCTAATCCTCCGCCTAGCGGCGCCGGCACACCGGGTTCTAGTCCCGGTTGGGGCACCGGATTCTGTCTCGGTTGCCCCTCTTCCAGGCCAGCTCTCTGCTGTGGCCAGGGAGTGCAGTGGAGGATGGCCCAGGTGCTTGGGCCCTGCACCCCATGGGAGACCAGGAAAAGCATCTGGCTCCTGGCTCCTGCCATCGGATCAGCGCGGTGCGCCGGCCTCAGCGCGCCGGCCGCGGCGGCCATTGGACGGTGAACCAACGGCAAAGGAAGACCTTTCTCTCTGTCTCTCTCTCTCACTGTCCACTCTGCCTGTCAAAAAAAAAATAAATAAATAAAATAAATAAATAAATAAAAATAAATAAAAAAAATTAAAAAAAAATAAAAGTTAAGTTTCTGAAACTGACTTGAAAAAAATCTATTTGGGCAATCAGTAACTAATAGATATAGTAAGTGTTGATAAATTATTTAGCAATATTATTGTCCATATAGAAATAAAGATCAAACCTAATAAGGTCACCTTTTAAAACAGAAGATTCAACAGAAGATTCTAAGAACGCAAGCACTGAAAAGGCAACATTGATTCACTTTATAAGATTAAGTGGAAATGAATATCATCTCTATGGAGCTACGCAAGGTACTGTGCAGTGACTTATCCAGAGGCTTATTTGTAGTACCCAAGATTCAAAATTCATCAATATTTCATTTTTAACATAATGCAGGAAATAGAATTTTTTTTTAGAAAAGGTTTAGCAAATTTGTCACCTCTTGGAGGCTCAGCCAAAGCTTCATGATTAATACATTTGTGGAATAGTCAATAGGTGGCCTCAGAGAAATCTGATTATTACCATATCAAATAAATGGCTCATTTATCAGTCTTTGTATACACTGCCTAGGTCTGCCCACATGTTTGAGAAAGATAATCACACAGGGATTGCAACAAACAAATTGGTTCTTTTTTTGCTACTTTTGTAATTAGAAAAAAAAAAACTGGATAGACAGATCAAAGGTTTTCAGCTAAAAAGAATTCCATTTTCAAATACAATAAGAAAAAAGCCTTGGAAACCAAGTATATAAAGCTTATTATTACTATAGCCTTTGGGAAACCAACCAATAGATTTTATATATATATATATATATTTAAAATTAAATCACATTAGCATGCTTTGGATTGTATTTGTTCCATCTAAAAGCTGATTATATTAGCACCTTAATATTTTATTTCTTCAAAAATATACAATATAGAAGTCAGATGGTTTTAGATGGAATGTACAGTTTTGAAAACCATTTTTTCCACCAATTGGGAAGCTTAAATGAAATTAAATTGAAAATAAAAAGTGTGTCTATATTTCTCCGTCTATATATCTCTGATTGGGAAGATCTATATTAACAGAAATACTCAGTATGTTGTTTGTCTATTCATAAGTATGATAAAAGAAATGTTGTTCTAATTATTTATGCTCAAAATTTGAAAGTTAATCTATAAGTACACTTTTCTCCATGACATCTCCTTACTCTTTTTCAGATGAGATGGCAGCTAATGCTGGGGAAGTGATATAAGGACACCAAGAAGTAGCGAGGACTCAGAGGCTAATACTGAATGTTATGCAGAGATGGTATCCAAGGGACAGAGTGAGAATCACAACATAACTATAAGCCAGAGAATCGAGTCCAACAACACCTGTCCACACTGTCCTTATTCAGGCAACCTCTCGCATTCAAAACAATGGCACCCAAGTTGCTACCATGCACTTCACGAAGTCAGGACCATTTACATATAAGCATAATTAACAGTAATCTCTTTATGAAAAGAAGTTCCGCTAAATAACAAAAATTGTCTCAATATTAGCTGGAGTTTGAAGATTTTGCATCCATAAATCTGCATTTAACTTTAAAGTTATCTTGTATTTAAACTAGTACTGTATGTCTTATTTTGACATAAGCAAAACTCTGCACAGCTTAATGTTTCTTCAGGCTTTTTCATACCGTTAGTATTATTTATGTTTATCATAACAAGATTTCTATCTAGTCATGGGTACATTCTAATGGGTATATATTTATACTAAAAAGCTGCCACATCCTGGGAGCTTACATGTTTCCCAGTGTCATGAAATACCAGTCTCTAATCAGTAATGGGATCAGGAATCTAAAAGAGGCTGAGACTTTCTTCTGAGAAAATCAATAATTCTACTTTTCTTCCACATAAATTATTTTCTTTTAAAATTTGTTATTTATTTGAAAGGCAGAAAACAGAGAGACAGAGAAAGACCTTCCACTTGCTTGCTCACTCCTTTGCTGGGCCAAGACACAGCCTGCAGTCAGAACTCAATCCAGGGGTTGCAGGGACTGGATTACTTGAGCCATTTCTGCTGCCTCCTAAAATGTGCATTAGCAAAAAATTGGAATTGGAAGTGGGGCTAGGACTCAAATCCAGAGACTCCAATATGACATTTGGACATCTCGAACTGTAGTTTAATTTCTGGACCAAATACATACCTTCTTGTGGGGAGCAACTGGGAGCAACTCGGACTAGACTGTTACGGGAATTAAGACTTATTCTATGCATCTGCTTTCCCACAATATGGCGCTGAGAAGGGAGTAACAACTTCTACGCAGCTGCCTCTCGCCAGCTTGAATGACGACCTGCAGGAGCTGATCCTGCTCCTGATTGGAGGAGAGCAGCGTACTCGGCGTGTGGGTAGCAGAGTTGGGATTGGTGGAAGAGGACTATAAAGGAGGAGAGAGACAACATGCACCAGGAACATCTATCTGAAGGAACACCTGAGCAGCCCCCGAGAGAGCCGGCCGGCGGTGTGCCGCTCCCCCGCGGAAGTGGGGAAAGTGGCAGGGGGAACCGCCCTTCCACGGAGGTGGAAGGGACGGTAGCCAACCCGGGAAGAACCAGCAGCAAACCCGGGAAGGGCCGAGCAGACAAAAGAACAGCGCAGGGTCCTGTGTCGTTCCTCCACGAAGAGGGGGAGCGACACCTTCTGTGTGTAAACTCTTTGAAAGATAAATGTTACATGTGTGCAAATCCTTACAAATACACAAAAGTTTCTAGCTATAGTACTTAAAATCTAGGGTCCTGTTGACAACATCTCTCTTCTTTGACTCAGAGACATTAGTTTAGATGACGTAAACATTTTAAGCTGTATTTTATATATTTTGTTATTGCCCAAAATCTGAGTTGTTCATGTACCACATATACCATTCACTAAGTGGTGGGAAACGTTTTTGGATACCTATTTTCTCATGTACACTGCAATATGGCCAATAATTCACTGTCACCTTTGTAATGTTTAAACTGTCATCTATGTTGTTATCATACCAGCTGTGGTTCTCTCGTTCCAAATGTTCACATTTTATGACTCCCTGATATCAGTACTATCTGTGTATCTGAACTGTGTGTTTGTAGTCCAAAAATCCCAGGTAGCTCTGTGCCCTTCATCCTTTTAAAGGACTTGTTAGAATTAATATTGCATTTCCTTGAGGAGGGGCTGGGTAGGATTTTTGGAGGTGTTTTGTTTTGTTTTAGTTAGTCAGCACTCTAATTAGAAACAACAATCACCAAGTAGCTAGCCTCTTAGGGCTTTTTAAAAAATTTTACAAAACCATTACGAAGTTTTTTGCTCAAAGAAAGATTTATGCAATTCATTCTGTGAATTTACGTAAGTGTCACAGTTCGATGCTAAATCACTCTCTCTAATATGTCAGATAACTTCAAAGTATATTCTCCGGAGGCAAAGATATTTCTAGAATATTTATGTTTATGTAACCAATGAAACACATGTGCCTAATTTCGAGACATACTACAGGAGAGTTATATAATCAACATAGCCTTATACTGGCACAAAAACAGACTCTGAAGAGGAATGGAACACAACAAAAACTCCAGAAATCAATTCATGTATCTACAACCAATTTATCTTTGACAAAGGAGCTAAAGTTAATCTCTGGAGCAAGGACAGGCTCTTTAACAAATGGTGCTGGGGGGCGGCGGGGGCGGTGCTGTGGTGCAGTGGGTTAATGCCCCGGCCAGAAGCACCAGCATCCCATATGGGCGCCTCTTCAAGACCCAGCTGCTCCACTTCCTATACAGCTCTCTGCTGTGGCCTGGGAAAGCCGTAGAAGATGGTCCAAGTCCTTGAGCCCCTGCACCCATGTGGGAGACCCGGAAGAAGCTCCTGGCTCCTGGCTTCGGATCCGCACAGTGCTGGCCGTTGCAGGCAATTAGGGAGTGAATCATCAGATGGAAGACCTCTCTGTCTCTCTCTGCCTCTCTTCCCTCTGTGTAACTCTGCCTTACATATAAATAAATAAATATTAAAAAAAAAAAAAAACAAATAGTGCTGGGGAAGCTGGATCTCAACAAGCAGAAGTATATGAAACTAAAACCATACCTTACACCGTACACAAAAACCCACTCAAAATAGATCAAAGACCTAAATCTATCATACAATATCACCAAATTACTAGAAAACATTAGGGAAACTCTGTAAGACATTGGCGTACGCAAAGACTTCTTGGGAAAGGCTCCCAGAAGCAAAGGCAATCAAAACCAAAATTGACGAATGGGATTGCATCAAATTGAGATGCTTCTGCACTGAAAAAGAAACACTCAGCAAAATGAGAGGACAACTAAAAGAATGGGAGAAAATAATTGCAAACTTAACAAGTGATAAAGGGTTAACATTCAAGTCTACAATTAGTTCAAGAAACTCAACAACAACTAAACAAACAATAAAATTAAGAAATGGGCAAATGACTTGAACAGACATTTTTCAAAAGAAAATTCAAATGGCCAACAGAAACTTGAAAAAATGCTCAGGTTCACTAGCCATCAAGTAAATGCAAATCAAAACTAAAATGAGGTTTCACCTCACTCTAGTTATAATAGCTTTAATGCAGAAATCAACAAACAGCAAATGGTGATACGGATGTGAAGAAAAGGTACCCTACACCACTGCTGATGGGAATGTAAACTGGTGCAGCTGCTGTGGAAGACAGTATGGAGATAGCTCAGAAATCTGAATATAGACCTACCATATGACCCAGCCATCCCACTCAAGGGAATTTACCCAAAATAAAGAAATCAGTATGTCAAAGAGTATCTGTGCACCCATGTTCATTGCAGCACAATGCACAATAGCTAATATATGGAATCAACCCAGATGTTCTTCAACTGTTGACTGGATAAAGAAATTATGAGATACACACACATACACTATGGAGAATTACTCAACTGTAAATAAAATGAAATACTGTCTTTTGCAACAAGATGGATGCAACTGGAAACCGTTATACTTAGTGAAATAAGCCAGTGCCAAATAACAGCTACCATGTGTTTTCCCTGACTTGAGGTAACTAATAGAGTTCTGAAATGTCATGCATTGGAATTAAATAGGCATTTTGAGATGTGCTAAGCCTTTGTCTCTTATGTTGAGGAACACTTTTTATTTCTCTTTACACTATCTGTTGAACTCTTTCACTTAGTGTAGGGTTAACTATAAGATCATTAAGGAAACTTAATATAGATCTTTGTAAAAATTAAGAGTGAGATTGTGAGGGAAGAGGAGGAAGGAAGTCTTGGAGCATGGGTGGGAGAGGGTAGGGAGAGAAGTGTCATTATGTCCCTAAATCTGTATATATGAAATACATGAAATTTGTATAACTTAAATAAAATTTTACAAAAAGAGAATAGAGGAGAAATGACAAAAAGAAGATAATTATTTTGGTAATTGCTTTCAACATGACATTTTCTTTATGTTATTGTGAATTTCTAAAATCCAAACGCCTTGGGATAAGGTTTCTGTATTAATTGCCTCACACTATATTCCTTCTTCAGTTTTGTAACCCATACTTCATGAGAAAACATTTAATACATTTTAACTTATACTAAATGAATGGCTTGGCATCAGAGGTATCAATATTTTTTTGAGGTATAGATGCAAAAAATTTTATGGAATACCAGGGAGAAAAAGAAGTATTCTAAGAACACGATTAAAAATAAACACATTTGTTTGGGCATTATGGCATAATACATTTAACTACCGCTTACGACCCCTGTATTCCATATCAGAGTGCTGGTCCATCCCTGGCTACTCCACTTCCAATGCAGCTCCCTAGATACACTCCTGAGAAACACCAAGTGATGGCTTAAGTACCTGAGTTCCTGCCACCCAGGTATCTATCAGCCACCCAAATCCAGATAGAGCTCCTGGTTCCTGGCTTCATCCTGCTCTAGCCCCAGCTGTCTGGGGCATTTGTAGACAGAATCAGCAGAAAAAAGTCTTTTTTTTCTTTTTTTTTCTTTTCTTCTCTCTGTGTCTCCCTCTCTCTTTTTCTCCTTTCTTTCCTCCCTGACTTTCAAATGAAATGAAAAGAGAAAAACAGATATTTTTGAAAGGATGACAAACTGTGCTCCTGGAAGTTGCCAAGAAGATTATTGTTGCTTTGGTTTAGAGTGAGAATGAACATAACAGAGCTGATGGGGCACTGGTATAAATCGAGAATGTGAATGTTTGATAACAATGCTGTGAAATATACTGTGACTTGTTTTCTGGACCAGAAAATAACCACCTTTTTCTAATTTGCCCATGAATGATTAAGGAGAATGGGTGGTTTCTAATTTGGGGGTACAATATTTTATTTGTATTCATTATAATAAGCTTGTTAACTGATTTCCCAAATCTTTCATGTGTTTATTAATTTTTTTATTGCTTGACCTATTACAATCCTATTTAACATGATGATATAATGCCCCCCCTTTTTTTTGACAGTCAGAGTTAGACTGAGAGAGAGAGAGAGAGAGAGAGAGAGAGAGAGACATAGAGAAAGGTCTTCCTTCCGTTGGTTAACCCCCGAAATGGCCGCTATGGCGCGCGCAACGTGCCTATCCGAAGCAAGGAGCCAGGTGCTTCCTCCTGGTCTCCCATGTGGGTGCAAGGCCCAAACACCTGGGCCATCCTCCACTGCCTTCCCGGGCCACAGCAGAGAGCTGGACTGGAAGAGGAGCAACCAGGACAGAATCCAGCACCCCAACCGGGACTAGAACCCGGGTGCCAGTGCTGCAGGCAGAGGATTAGCTAAGTGAGCTGCAGCGCTGGCCACCCCATTTGTTTTCATTCCAGTAACATTCAGTTTACAAGTTTTTTTGAATGCTTGTATGTATTTTATTAGGAGAATACACATTTAGAAATGGGATATCCTGGTGGCAAATTGAACCTTTTACCACTGTAAGTTGTTTTTTTTTCTAAAAAATTTTAAGTCTATTTTGACTAATAATAATCAGTGATCTCTTTTAGCTGGTGAGTTTAGTCCATATTAATTTTTTGTTAGCCAGAGTTCCCAAGTCTTACCCTCAGCCTGGTCTACCCTCAGCTGTTATGGGCAACTGTAGAAGAAGCCGGCATGAAGAAGATATTGCTCACGCTCTCTCTCTCTCTCTCTCTCTCTTTTTCATTTTCAAATAAATAAATAAAACCTAACAAAAATGACAATCCTCCGCCAGTTTGAATAACTCTGAGCGACATCCATTGAAAATACACCAGTCAAGTACTTATTTCAGACTGGACTATGTCCCTGTAAAGTCCACATGTTGAAATCCTAGCTCCCCAGTGTGACTGTACATGGCAATAAGGCTTAATAGAGGTTCGTTCAAGTCATAAAGTGTGGCCTCAATATGACAGGGCTGTTGTCACCGTAAGAGGAAGATGGCAGAGATTGCACTCCAGGCCCATACATACAGCCTAGAAGAGGTCATGTGAGGGTATAGCGAGGAGGAAGCCATCGAAAAGCCAGGAGCAGGGTTTTTAGACAAACCAAGTGTGTTGGAACCTTGACCTTGGACTTCTATCTTCCAAAATTATAATAAAATAAATGTCTTTTGTTTAAATCACCCTGTTTTACCTTGTTATAGAAGTCAAAGCTGACTTACATGTTACTATGCAAAGGCTAGCACTGACACAAATTCATTCTTTATACGCAAAATCAATATATCTTCCTACAGAGAAAAGATTTTCTTATGGAAATAATCACTTCCAAACATTTTCCACTAGAAAGAAAAAAAATGCCTTCAGGTCTACAGAAGTACATGGGTGCTGGTGGACTCATTAAACCATAGGCTCTAAAGGCAGGAGTGCAGGCTTAATCAGCATGTGGCCAATTAAGCTGCTTTCTCAACTATAGACATAAACTCCCAAGTTTCTAAGCTGGTCTATTGATACATATGCCACTGGTCATGAAGAAGATTAATGCCATGCTCATTAATTCAAGTAATCATTTCTTAAAGCCCAATTATTTGCAAACACAAAGGAGACAGTAAATGTGTTTTGCAAAGTATGACAGTCTGATACAGGACTGAAGGCGGGGTGAAAGACAAAGTGAGCAAGGAAGACGGTGAAAAGTATTTGTCTAACAAGAGACTTCTCAACACTAGCACTGCTGATAAAAGGATATCAGTGTCATTTTTTATGATAAAAAAACACTTTAGCCAATGGATAACCCCTATCATCTCATATTTAAACTATTTTGAGGGGCCGGCGCCGTGGCATAGTAGGTTAATCCTCTGCCTGCGGCACCCGCATCACATATGGATGCTGGTTCTAGTAACCGGCTGCTCCACTTCCAGTCCAGCTCTCTGCTGTGGCTTGGGAAAGCAGTAAGTGACCCAAGTGCTTGGGACCCTGCACCCGTGTGAGAGACCAGGAAGAAATTCCTGGCTCCTGGCTTCGGATCGGTGCAGCTCCAGCCATTGCGGCCATTTGGAGAGTGAACCAACAGAAGGAAGACCTCTCTCTCTCTCTCTCTCTCTCTCTCTCTCTCTCACTGTCTGTAACTCTAACTCCCAAATAAAATAAATAAAAATCTTAAAAAAATAAAATATTTTGAGTGGTGTCTGTTATTTGTTTAAATCTGTGCAAAGTGTTTTATCAGTATGACCTTGCTTATTTCTTTATTAACTCTGGAATCATGTATCTTTACCAAAGTGAAAGAAGTAGTTAAGAATATCTTATGTCCCTATGGTTAAATGGTTTCCAGTAGCATACTTTTATTTATTTTTATTTCATATTTACAATAGCATTGTATTAAGAGAAATAAACCTTTAAGGGAGAAAGCTGTATGATTATTTCTATATATGATTAAGTTAATCTATGAAAAAAATTAAAGATCCTAGAATATCTTTTCTCTTTTGTTCACTTATTAATATATTTGTTAAACTGTCACATTTACTAAAAACTCTTGATTGGAACACATCTGTGATCACTGAGGGTTTATACACCTAAAAACTTTTGAGCTGGTAGCAATAATATAAAACACAGCAATTAAATTATTAAAATGCCTCATAGTAATCTAGTTTTACTCCCCTAACCTCCACTTTTGTGGTTAATCACATAAATATATTTGATGACAAAAGATAAAAAAGATGGAATGTCCTCTACAACATTTTTTAATCATGTTCAGTTGCAAAAATTTCAAGGGGATGAATCATTTCTCTTTTGTTAATTGATCTAAGTCTGCATACGCAAATCATAACAATTCCAAAAAATTCCAAGACTTAAAAGCATATTCAGCATCTTAATATCCATATTTACTTTCCATGTTAAAAAAATTCAATTGGCTTTTAGGTTAGCGGATTTAAAACATTTTATGTCAAAGCAAATATCCCATTATTCCACTGAAAAATGTGGCAGTGAGAACTGCAAAGTTGCTAGTGCTGATTAAACTTGCACCTTTCTTTCAACATAATTTAAAGGTCATGATCTTGGGTTCAGAGAGGACACTGGGGCACTGAAAGGATAAAGATACCTTTTGCTTTAAGATCTAACAGCCTAGAGTTCAAATGGCCTCACAACACTAAAGGAGAATATCAACAGAGCTGTGAAAATAGAGGAGAAACTCTGTAAACAAGATAAATGTTCACTCAACTCAAACTTGTTTTCACAAGCCCCATGCCAGACAGTGGGACTCCAGCTGAGAATAAAGCAGACCTGGAATCAGAGAGTTGAGCATTTCAGAAACACAAAGCCATGGGATTTCTCACCTGCTTTCTCAATTACAGGTACACTAATATCTGGAGGCAAAGCAAAAATTAGCAAGAAAAAGAAGAGAGAACATTCCTAGAAGATGAAAGTTGTTTGCAAAATACTAGAGGCAAAAGCAAGGATGCCACACTACAAGGATGCAATAATACACCAAGAACTCAGAAAGTTAGGATGTGATGTCTTAGAATACATGCCAAGGATAAAACTGTAAAAGCCGCCATAGGAAAACTTAGCAATTTTCATGTTAAATTTTGTATTTTATCCTAAGGTCAAGGAATTTTCTTAGGAAGTACACATAGTATATGTAGGCATCACAAGCAGTCTCTTAACAGCTAAACCAAAAATCTACCACCAGAGTTCCAAGTTCACGAAATTCCAATGTATATTTTTGCTTATGTTTTTTTTTTCATCTCCCAAAGACATTTTGTTGCTTTGATTTCACATGATATTTAACTACTAATTACCAACTTCAATCTTTGGGATATTAAAAAAGTGGTAAAATGTTTGCAGCTTTCATAAGAACTATCTAAAAGACTGAGAACTAAAATAGACAGCTAACAAAGCTTCAGGTTTTTCTTTATTGAACCTTCCAGTATCAGTTTAACAGTCTTTGATTATGTGTCTTGTCACCTTGTTTTCTGTACACTGACATTCTTATGAGTTGTTGATAATCTTATGAGCAAAACTGTATTATTTAAGCCATGGATATGGAAGGACTCTCCAAAACAGTGAAGCATGAAGTTTGTAGAAGGATCATCACAAAACTGTGACGGATACTATTGTCTTATGATGTGAGCCTAGGATAGTTAATTCAGAAGGGAATCAGGAAAATAGAAAGAATAGCAGTGGCATTCTTGGAAGAGTATGATATCGTCGATACCCAGCAAAGTGACACTTTACTATCGATAAAATAAAATGCTGCTAAATGTTAGTACTAAGAAGTGAGGATTAATATTATGATTGCAATGTTACAATAATTAATATTCACTTTCCAAAAGCCTGCATTATAATAAATTAATTTTGATTTTTCTCTTCATTTTTTAAATCTTGTGATTTCTGAGGATCCTTAATCTGTAAAGAAGAGTATATTCATACACTTTTCCTGGTTAATAGTCACTGCTTTGACTTAGAACCTCTCAGATTATTATTAGCTGTGGAATCCCCTTTTTCCATTAAAATTATGAGCACCTCTTTAAGTCTTCTGGATGTCATTGCCTTTGCTCCATCCCAGATTCTCACATTCTAAGACTTTTGGATTTATAGACTTCTATTTGAAACCAGTGAGAAGGGAGGCATACGGAACCCCAGTTGACAAATGCCTGTTAAGCTGTATTATGTGTATGCACAACACTATGTTAGATATGTTCTTTGGATAGTCTGCTGAGGAGAAGGTCAAGTATACACACACATACACACACACATATAGATGTGTATACATATACATGCAATATCACAAACATGAGGAGATATCAGAATTATATGGAAATGGATATTATGAAAAAAACTATGCATAATTTCCAAATGTTTGGTCCCCAAAGAATGTTATTTTCTAATTTCATTTCAAGAATTTTTTGAAGAGCACTAGTATATTATTATTATTATGCAAGATTCTACAATCAATAATCTCATGAGACATGAGACATGTAATAATATCTACAACACTATAACTAGGAACAAAGTAATGGGGGTTAATAGAATATAAAAATAAATGCTCTAACGATAGGAACCAAATGGTTCCTTTTTTCATCAAAGGTCAAAGTGGGTTAACCAAAAGCAAGAAAACGAGAGAACCCATTTTTAAGAAAGCACCTCGTGCTACATAATTATTGCATTTGACTCCAAGAAAACATCGGAGCACAACTGAAGACAGATGGAGAGGAGCAACAGTAGACAGACCAGTCTGACATGCAGATCAAGGACAAAAGCCTTAGGCCAACAATAATGTTAGGAGTATAGCAAAGAATAACAGGTTCTGAAAATGGTGACTGCACTTTTAGATCCATAAATCTTAGTGCTCTTACAGAGAAGCAAAGATTGTATCTTTTTGCCATGCATAGTTATTATTCTCTCTCAACAATTTGATATTTAAATACAGAAAATATATATATGGATAAATAACTATATTTTCTCAAAGCAATATTCTCATAATAATTTGCTCATTTAAAGATAGCATATGTAACCCAAAGAAACATAAAATGTTCAGTCTTTCAGTGTGATATCTTAATTCAATTTTTAAATAAAGAATGAGTCTTTAACCTAATTAGATTATCAAATCAATGTCATCTTTGGAATGTATCATAATTTATCTCTTTTTTTTTTTTTTTTTGACACTTAGAGTTAGTGAGAGAGAGAGAGACATAGAGAAAGGTCTTCCTTTCTCCATTGGTTCACCCTCCAAAATGGCCGCCACACTGTACCGCTCTGAAGCCAGGAACCAGGTGCTTCCTCCTGGTCTCCCATGCGGGTGCGGGGCCCAAGCACTTGGGCCATTCTCCACTGCCTTCCTGGGCCACAGCAGAGAGCTGGACTGGCTATGAGGAAGACAATGTGAAAAATGTGTGTTGACCTTGATTCTTAACTGATATCTAACATTATACATTAGACAAAACTAACACTGTTCATTATGGGTTTTGATTGAAAAAACAAACAAGAAAGGAATAGAAACTCATAAATTATATATGATTAGTGATGTCTCATATATTTCCAAGAATTATCTGTGTACAGGATGTTGCGTGCAACTTGATATACAGATACATTCTTATCTAAACTAGGGAATTTTGCCATCCATGTGATCTGAACTGAGTTCCCAGCTCTCACTTTTAGCCCCTGGCTGTTGTGGGAATTTGTACAGTAAACCAGTGGAGCCCTGTTTTTCTCTTTCCATCTCTCAAATTACCTTGGAAAAAACAAAATGATCAATTGGTTTAATGAAATTTGTATCAAAATCTCATAAAAGTTTTTGAGCAGACATACACATGCTTATTCTACATTTTATATGAAGAGTAAAAATTATTTCAAAAGAGAAGTATAAAGTGGAAGCAGTCACATTTCTGTCACAGCTTTCTAAGAAAAGCTATATAGCTGCCCAATAGAGACAACGTGAAATTATCATACAGTTAAACATATAGATCACCAAACAAAATTACAACTAAACAAATATACTCAGTTAAATTTTGGTAAGAAAGAGCAATGCAATAGATAAGAAAAGGCATTTTTGTTAAATGTTGCTAAAATAATTGGACATATAGAGGCAAAGCTAAACCTTTACATAATTTAATGCCTTACAGAAAAATGTTAATGTAAAACAGATCCTCAGCTCATGTTTAAAATACAAATATTAAAGCATTTTTGAAAATGTATGAAAATATTCTTCACTTAACTTAGGATTGGGGCAGTGGCACAGCAAATAAAGCTACTGCCTGCAGTGCCAGCATCCCATATGGGCACTAGTTCAAGTCCCGGCTACTCTACTTCCCTTCTAGCTCTCTGCTATGGCCTGGGAAAGCAGAAGAAGATGGCCCAAGTCCTTGGGCCCCTGCACCCCCGTGGGAGACCCCAAATAAACTCCTTGCTCCTGGCTTTGAATCGGCACAGCTCCACCCGTTGTAGCCAACTGGGGAGTGAACCAGCGATGAAAGACCTGTCTCTCTTTGCCTCTCCTTCTCTCTGTGTGTAACTCTGACTTTCAAGTAAGTAAATAAATCTTAAAAAAAAAGAACACTTAAGATCAACAACACAACATGATTCATAAAAGATAAATGGATGATTTGGAGTTCAAACTTCAATACTTTTGTTTTATGTCAGCCCTTACTAAAAGGATAAAAAATAAATACTGAGTGACAGATTTTCAAACCATATGTATGAAAAAATATTTATATATAGAATACATAAAAAACTCATTCATCAATAGTAAAAAAGTGATCTACTAGAAAATGGTTCAAAGATATACAAAAATATTTCAGCAAAGAGGATATATAGTTGGCCAAGTAAACATGAAAATACTATTCAACATCATTTAATATTAGGAAAATCAAAGTAGAAGTATAATAAGATATCACTGTACATCTCTCAAAATGACTATAAAGTAAGATTAACAATGATGATAACACATGCTATTGAAGATGTAAAGAAACCAGATCATTAACATACTCATAATGCTGATGAAAAGTAAAATGGTAAAGCCATTCAGGTAGCTCTTTTAAAAATTACAAATGGATTTCACATATGTATTAGTCAGGGTTCTCTAGAGAAACAGAACCAATAGATAGGCAGGAGGTGATATTACAGCCTTAAGATAGAATTTTTGTAGGAAACCTCAGTGTTTTGAACTTAGGACTTTCAACTGATTGAATGAATAGGACGAAACATCCTATGTAAATTGATGGTCACTTCCTGAATGCAAAGCTAACTGAATGTAGGGGCTGGCATTGTGGTGCAGTAAGCTAAGCTGATATACAAGCAGCCCATAAAAGGGCTCCAGTACCAGCCTGGCTACTCTGTGTAAGAACAAGCTCCCTGCTAATGTCCCTGGGAAGGCAACAGAGGATGACCTTTCCATCCAGGTGGGATACCCAGATAGAGTTCTGGGCTCCTGACTTTGGCCCTGAGCAGCCTCACTGCAGCGATTTGGGGACTGAACCAGCCAATGGAAGAGCTCTCTTTTTCTCTCTCCAAATCCCTTTCTCTAACTCTCTCTCTCTCTCTCACTCACTATCACTCCGCCTTTCCAATAAATATATAAGGATTTAAAAACTTAACAGAACACAGATAACAGGCATATCTACAAAACTTTTTCACAAAAACATCTAAGTTGGTATTTGATTAAATAACTGGGTATGATATCTAGTGATACTGAGACACGAAACTAATTATCATGTCATACAGTAGTTGCATACTTAGACATTTATGCTTGGGAAATAAAAATCATCTTCACCCAGAAACCTGTATACTCATGTCCCAGCAGCTTGATTTGTGAAAATCTAGAAACTACCCAATATCTGTCAACAGATGACAGTTTAAAAAAACTATGACTTAATCTTACCAGGCAACACCACTCTTCAATAAAGGAACAAACTATTAATACAGTTGGATATTAATATAATTTGGATAAAAATAAAGGAAATAATGCTGAGTAGAAAACAAGATAATCTCAAAAATACACATATGATATGTCTCTACTTATAAACCTTCATGAATCAGAGTCTTAGAGACGGACAACAAATTAACGGTTGTAGAAGTTAGGAATTGGGAATAGTGAGTGTGGCTATTAAAAACTGACCCGAGATACTTTATAGTAATGGCCTCATTAAGTATTTTGACTTATTGTGGTTATCATTACATGGAGCTACACATGGCTAAACCAGATATATACCCTACCCTGCCATCCACACACAAAGACACATAAGTGCATATATAATTGATCAAATGGAGATACGCTCTGTAGATTGCATGAATGTCAATTCCCTGTTTTGGGTTATTCAAGACGTCAACTATTTAAGTTGTGAGGGTGAAAGAGTACACAGACCTCTCTGGGCACTTATTCATACCTTCCCATGAATCTATAATTGTTTCAAAATATTAAGTTTTTTTCCCAGTGAATCAAAATAAGAAATTAAGATGCAAAATGGTCCTACACCGTTCATCACCAGATTGCTCCATCTACTTGCATTTTTTAGTTCTATGAGAAAAGGGGTCTTAAGCTGAACTGAATTAGAAACCTAACAATAGATAATACATGTGCATTTAATTTTAAGAAAAGACTTGGCAGTCATGGCGGTGCGGTGGGGAAGCGACTGCATTTTCTTTCTTTTTTTTTAAGATTTATTTATTTGTTTGAATTGTAGACACACACAGAGAGATATCTGCTGCTAGTGCACAAATGGCCACAATGTCTGGATCTGGGCCAGGCCAAACCCAGGAGCCAGGAATTCTATCCTGGGTTCCCACATGGGTGGCAGGGGCCTGTATACTTTGGTCGTTCTCCACTGCTTTCCCAGGTATATTAGCAGGGAGCTGGATCCAAAGCTGAGCAGCTGGTATTTGAACCCATGCTCTGATTTGAGATGTTCGTGTCACAGGCAGTAGCTCAACTGCTGAACCGCTTACTTATTTCAAGGGGAGGGGAGGGCAAAGAAAGAGAAAGGGAAGATGAGAGAGAGAGAGAGAGAGAGAGAGAGAGAGAGAGAAATGGCAATGTGGTGGGTAGGGTATCTCCCATCCAGTGGTTCACTCCCCAAATGTCTGCATGACCCGGGGCTTGGCCAAGGAGAACCAGGGGACCAGGGACTCCATACCTGTCTCCAACATGGGTAGCAGAGGCACAAGTAATTAGGCCATCTTCAGCTGCTTGCCAGGGACTTTAGGAGGAAGCTGTTTTAGAGGTGGAACAGCAGGACACCAAGTGACATTCTGATATGGGATGCTGGCATTGCAAGTGACAGCCTAACCTGTTCTGCCCTGCTGCCCCCATTTGTGTATCTTCTGAGGTATATACCAGTTCCTAAGAACAGCTGTTCCAAAAGTCTCACATCTCCTAGGAACACTCCATGTATGACTGAGTGAGGGGCAGGTCTAAGAGCTGCTTATTTAAATATAACTTTTTTCACAGCTCCCTGGAGGTCGGGTAATAGTTTGTTGAGGCCGCATCACAATTCAACACCTCTCCCTTCCAAGTCCTGTTTCTCTCTCTGTCACACAAGTAGTGATCCCTAACAAACACCTTTCCTTCTCCACCCCAAAAGGAAATAACTCATGTGAACAATGCAGTAGTGGGTGCTTAAATTCCACAAGTACACCTGATGGACAGGTGTACAACCACCCAGAGTTATTTTTTTAAGGGAAAGGGTTTATTGGCGAAAACCCAGCAGACCTGAGGGAAGGGGCAAAGAAGGAGAAAGGAGAGCATAAGAGAGAGACAGAGACAGAGGTCAGGAGACAGAGAGAAAGAGAGAGAGGAGAGGGTTTTTTTCAGAGTTATATTTAAAAGTTTTTTTTAAAGATTTATTAATTTGAAATTCAGAGTTACAAATAAAGAGGTAGAGACAGAGACAGAGACAGAGACAGAGACAGAGAAAGATCTTCCAATTGCTTGTTCACTCCCCCAGAAGGCTGCAATGGGAGTGACTGGGCCAGGACAAAGCCAGGAGCTTTACCCAGGTATCCCACATGAGTGGCAGGCAACCAAGCACTTGGGACATCTTCTGCTGCATTTCCCAGACCATTAGCAGGGAGCTGGATAGGAAGTGGAGCAGCCTGGACACAAACCAGAGCCCATGTGGGATGCAGACATCACAGGCGGTAGCTTTACCTGCTACAGCACAACACTGGCCCCAAAAGTTCTTAATTGCTCAGTTGATCTTTATATTATCATGATATATAAACTCTCTGAAGACATTGAATTTTTAAGATGAGTACTAATATGTAAATGATAAATAAGCAAAGATATAAATAACAACTTTTTCTGGATAGTAGGATAATGTAGTATTTTCATTCTAGTTTCTATGATTTATGGAGTTTTATTCATTGTTTATGATAATCACAGACACTACTAACTGGAAAGAAGTAGAGCAGATATTTGGTACAGTGGTTAAGTCACACCTTGAGAGAACCACATCAGATACTGGAGTCCTTGGGTGTGAGTCCCAGCCCCATTTCTGATCCAGCTTCCTGCTAATGCATAGACTAGGAGCAGCAAGTGATGGCTGAGGCACTTGGGTCCTTGTCACATGGGAGACCCGCAATGTGTTCCAATCTCCCGGCTTCAGCTGGGTCCAGCCTCAGCCATTGCAGGCATTTTTGAGTAAACTTGTAGATAGAAGATCAATATCTCTTTCTTTCTTTTTCCCTCTCTCTTTGCCCTCCCCTTCCAAATAAGCAAATCAAATAAATCAATTAATTTAGTTGAAAAATAACAAAGTCAAACTAAGGGGGAAATTTAATTTTCACTCAAACTAAAACTTAATTTAAATTCAACCTTCCTCTGAAAGTTGAACTGATTTAATCTTAGTTCTTCTCTTTGTACACAACATTATAACAGATAAAACTGTATAAACAAGTTTAATGGTTGGACTCATGAAACCTGGAACTAACTTGGGAAACGATCACATCTAAAAGTAGATATTATCTCCATTTCAGGGCTGTAATTTGCCAGTTTTGAAATAGAAATATTTCATCCATAATTGCTTTAAAAGATAAGGAGAGGTCTAAGTATCTTTTTTGAAAAAAATTAGAGGGTAACTTTTGTGTCAACCCTTCCAAATGGCAGCTTGTCACCTTTAATGATAGCCTGAAATGAAATTACAGTACATGATTGCCTCACTTGGATTTTCTATGCAGGCTTAAATTAAACTGATTATATAACACAATTCTTTTATCAGAACATTTAGGGTTGTACCAGTTTCTAAACTTTTCATTTCAGGTATGTCTAAAAAGCACTAAAAATGACAAAGATTCCATATACAAAGAGTAATGCACTTGGATATATTTTTTTCTATTTTCACGAATTAATTTTTCTTCATAAAAACATGAACAGCCCTTGTCTCTTCTATTGAAGAACAGTGTTTTTTTCTTCATACTAATTGTTGAACTCTTAGTGTAGGGTTAACCTTACGAGCATTAAAAGTAAATTAAAAACAAATCTTTGTGAAAATTAAAAGTAGAAATAGGAGAGGGAGGAGGAAGAAGCACTGGTGTGCGAGAGAGAGGGAAGGTAGGGTGGTAAGTATCACTATGTTCCTAAATCTGTTTCTATGAAATACATGAAAGTTGTATAATAAATAATTTTTTTAAAAATGAACTCACTTTTATAATGAAAGTATTATGTTGCTTAGAGGAAATATTTCTGTATAATAAAACTAGAAGTTGAGTGACTAATTCCACATACTTAAATACTAGATGCTACTTCAAATATGGAATTGAATCAGGAGCCAGGAGCTTCATCCATATCTCCCACCTGGGTGGCAGAGGCCCAAGTACTTGAGCCATCTTCCACTGCTTTAGCAGGGAGCTGGATCAGAAGCAGAGCTGCAGGGACTTGAACTGGCCTCTATGTGGATTCTGGCACTGTAGGCAGTGGCCTAAATGCTGTGCCACAGTGCCCGCCCCCTATTTTTACTTTTAACTGATACATAAAATTGTACTTTTTTAAGAAGTACCACATGAAGAATCAATACATGCATCCATAGTATATTGATAAAATTTAAGTTATAATGAATGAATGAAGGAATGAGTGAATATTATTGCTTAACTCAGAATTGTCAAATTAAAGCCAGATTTTTCAGAATGGTTGTATGTGCTTGAAGTACTAAATTAAGAAAAAAAAATCAAGGCTGTAAATCAAGGTGAAAGGAATAGATGTTATAACCCATCAACCAGAACTTCTACAGAAAATGACACTGTAGTACAAAACGTAGTAAAACTGAGATATTGTCACTTGCTAAGCATTTGCTACCTTTAAGATAGCCAATTTTATAAGCATTTTGAGGTTTAGCCTGTATTGTGACACAGCATTTTTAAACAGTACTGATGTCAGCAAACATTCCAAATTTTAGCCAGTACAACCTGGGTTCAACATTAAAGTAAGATATATCAAAAACAAAAATTAGAATGTCAGCATCTTTAGGACTCAATGTATTAAGGTGAGTTAGTTTATAGATTAGTTTTGAGGATTAAATTATATTTAAATATACATAGGTAGGTGTATATATTAATTACATATATAATATATAAATTTCCACTGATCTTTGAGGGCACTTTAAATAATAAAAAAGACAATTAATACATAATTTTATTTTAGTGCAAAAAGTGTTTGAAATTAATATTATGTTGCTTAACATCTTGTATCCTTGTCTTTTCTTAATTAAAATTTCATCATATGCATTCACCTCTCCAAAATTAAGTGACAATAAATCATAAAAAATTAAAGGTAAATATAAAACATACATCCAATAAATGTGTGCAATGATTCAAACATTTTGTCCAGAAGAAGAAATTCCTAGAAATTTTCCTAGAAGCTTATAACAAATGAATATATCTTTTAGAAAATACTACCAAACCTCCATGGGAGACTCAGAGACTTAGTGTGTAAGCTGTCATCATCCTTTTATGACTTACAACCTATTCCCAGAGCTCAGTGTGAAGGAACAGTCAGTCTGCACACTGGCCTGGAAGACAGCGATCCCTCTCTCCTCAGCTTAGCCTCAAGGCTATGCAACTGCATTTCCCTAAGCCTTTTGCTCCCTACCTTTTAAACAAATATATAATATTTTTATCTGGATGGATAATCTCCACATTTTTAAATAAATGTCCTCTCTTGATACATAAAAGATTTTAGTTCATTGCTTATTAAATTTCTGTTGTAGGAATAAATAGCATTGCCTAAATTCAGATGTCAAATTGAAGCCAAATTTGAGCAACTGATAACAGATGCTTGAAGTTTTGATTTGTTTTAATATACAAAGGAAAGAGGTTTATTTAGTTCTCAGTTCTGTGGGTCTCAAAGCATGGTGCTGGTCTTGCTTTTCTGTGTCCTCACAGTAGCTCTGACTGCAGTAATGAATTCACAAAATCATTAAGACTGCACTGAGATAAATTAAGCCTGTATTCTCTAAGAGGGGAAGCCCAACATTTCTATTTCTCCTGGCTCTTTGTTGCAGAACCTAAAAGCTAGTGAAGAAGGCTGAGAGAATAGGGACTCTTAGAGTGGAAACTCTAATTCACTTAAGAAAAGATGAGAATAGAGGACCCTAAAAACAGTCACTCCATCTCGTTCACAGGGTTGGGGTTGTTAGCTGGAAGGCATAAGAAAACTATACCAGATGGCCTGCCCAGGTGTATTCTCTCCACTCAACCATGTAACCTTGCTCTCCCCCAGTCTGAGCGACTGGGCACACTCTCTCAGGTTCTGTCTGGAGAAGTGCCCTTCCTTTCTTACAGATGTCCCTACCCTAATAAATCTTGCTATTTTGCTTTCCACTATTCTGTCTCATGCCTGAATTCTTCCTTGAATGAAGACAAGAACCCTTGTTTCTCTGGTAACATTTTGGAAACCACGAAGGGATTTTAAGAAGACATTGAAGAATAAAAGCTATCGAACTCCAAATGGTTGTCAGACAAGGCTTCCAGCCCATTCCATTGGACGACCTGAGCAGCCCTCTGGACCGAGCAGGACAGTCTTTCCAAGGCCACTGTCGCATACCATAGGACAGTTAGCAAGAGGAAATACCCATATCCATCTCGACACCCATATGTCAGCTTTGAAGTAGCTACAGAACACAGAACTCCATCCATTTATCCCAAAAAGAATTATGGATATTCCTTTTGAGGGGGGAATGTTGGGTAGGAAGTCAGAAATGAGCTTATGTGTGTGTGACAAAGGCCTAAGGCACTGACATCCAGGTCCAGCATCCTCATCTCAAAGTCATCCCATAACCTTCCAGGTGCAGCCCAGTATCTGCACTTCAAACGTCCTTCCCCTTCCGTCCTTCCCCCTGTCTAATAACTTCAGGGGGAAAACTCAGAAAGGAATTTTTCATATTTACATCCAAAAAGTCCTTTGTTCCAGGAGGAGAAGAGGTGGGAGGGCAAGACCCATCCCTTTATAAACCCCAGCCTCAAGAGGACCGCGCACTCAGCCCTCTGCCTCTGCCTCTCTGCTGAACCGCCCGCCTGGCCTGCCCAGGTGTATTCTCTCCACTCAACCCTGTAACCTCGCTCTCCTCCAGTCAGAGCAACTGGGCACTCTCTCAGGTTTTGTCTGGAGAGGCGCCCATCTGTTCTTACGGATGTCCCTACCCTAATAAACCTTGCTATTTTGCTTTCCACTAAACACACACACACACACACACACTACCAGAACCAGCGTCCTCACCATAAACTAGGCTTTTAAGTCCAAGAGAAGTAGAACATTAAAACACCACCAGTTCTATAGCTGAGGCTCAGAAGCTTACCCCAGGAGAAAGGCCTTAAAAATGGAGCATACTGAAACTCTTTGCCAACTGGTATGATTTTAGAAATAGGTGGTTATTTCATGCCAAATGTATTCTCAAAAAGATGAGATTTTAGTGTTCAGCAATTAAGACTGAGCTAATAGCTTTATGAAAACAAAACAGAATCACAAGTCAGCTGGTTCAGCAGGGAAGTCCAGAAAGAAAGCTAAGAAGAGCCCTTTGTGGTCAGGAAAATCCTCAAGGACTTTCTTTTAAGACTACCTTGAGCTGGTGCCACGGCTCACTAGGCTAATCCTCCTCCTGCGGTGCTGGCACCCTGGGTTCTAGTCCCAGTCGGGGCACCGGGTTCTGTCCCGGTTGCTCCTCTTCCAGGCCACCTCTCTGCTGGGGCCCGGGAAGGCCGTGGAGGATGGCCCAAGTGCTTGGGCTCCACACCCGCATGGGAGACCAGAAAGAAATACCTGGCTCCTGGCTTCGGATCGGTGCAGTGCGCCAATCACAGTGCACTGGCCGTAGTGGCCATTGTGGGGGGGGTGAACCAACGGAAGGAAGACCTTTCACTCTGTCTCTCTCACTGTCTATAACTCTCTCTCTGTCTCTCTCTCACACTGTCTAACTCTGCTTGGCAAATAAATAAATAAATAAATAACCTTGAAAAGGGGCCCAAATTTAATTGGATTGAACTATGGTGTAACTGATGGCCCAGGCATGGATAAACAATAGATCAACTGCATGACAACTATTGGCTGATTATGATGTAAACGGAGGCATACAGGTTAGCAGAGATACCAAGGTCAGACAGAGATACCAAGGTCAGACAGTCTGAGAAAGCCTTGCCAAAACCACCGACAGCAAATGGAGCGTGAGCCTGCCCGAGCCCAGGCACTTCCTAGAGTGACTTCAGGAACTTCTGATCTGGAGGACAGAGCTATCACCAAAAGAGTACAATTAATCCACTAAGAGGTCAGAAAAGGAAAAAGAAAAGTAAAACAAAAAACAATAATCTCAGGTTGGCAGTGAGTATCCAGAGTTACTAAAACACAATGACTATTAAGCTCTCCAATTTTCAACAAAACCAGGAAGATGTGGAGCGAAAAAGAACTGATAAATATTTTTGTCGCTCCCCCTCTTCGTGGAGGAACGACACTAAGCCCTGCCTAGGCTTCATATCCGAGTCACGGCACCATTATGTCGCTCCCCCTCTTCGTGGAGGAACAACACAGGACCCTGCGCTGTTCTTTCGTCTGCTCGGCCCTCCCCGGGTTTGCTGCTGGTTCTTCCCGGGTTGGCTACTATCCCTTCCACCTCCGTGGAAGGGCAGTTCCCCCTGGCCACATTCCCCACTTCCGCAGGGGAGCGGCACACCGCCGGCCGGCTCTTCTCGGGGGCTGCACAGGTGTTCCTTCAGCTAGATGTTCCCCTTAGATGTTCCTGGTGCATGTTGTCTCTCTCCTCCTTTATAGTCCTCCTCCGCCAATCCTAACTCGGCTGCCCACACGCCGAGTACGCTGCTCTCCTCCAATCAGGAGCAAGTCCTACAGTTTATTAGTTGAACTGGAGGCAGCTGTGCGGAAGCTGTTTACTTCTCTCCCAGCACCATATTGTGGGAGAGCAGATGCATAGAATAAGTCTTAATTCCAGTAACTCAGTCCAGTCCGGATTGCTCCCCACAATTTTAATATAACAAATTCTATAAATACACACATTCTTTTTCTCCTATCAAATTCCTTAAAGAAAAAGTTCTAATTTTAATATTTTACTAGTTTAATTCTGACTTTCTTGCTCTGTCTTTGAAAATAAAGAAGTAATATGGAAAGTATGTATGCATTTGTATAGGTTAGGCCAAAGCCTGAAGAGCTGGCATCCCACATGGGTGATGGTTCTAGCTCTGGCTGATTCACTTCCACTCTGGCTCCTTGCTAATGCACCTAAGAGAGCAGAGCAGGGGTCCCGTGCTGTGGCGCAACGGGTTAACGCCCTGGCCTGAATCACCAGCATACTGTATGGGTGCCAGTCTAGTCCCTGCTGCTCCTCTTCAGATCCAGCTCTCTGCTATGGCCTGGGAAAGCAGTGGAAGATGGACCCAGTGCTTGGGCCCCTGCACTCGCATGGGAGACATGGAAGAAGCTCTTGGCTTCAGATCGGCACAGCTCTAGCCTTTATAGCCAACGGGGGAGTGAACCATCGGATAGAAGACCTCTCTCTCTCTCTCTCTCTCTCTCCTCCCCCTCCCTCCCTCTCTCTCTCCTTTCCTCCCTCCCTCCCTCTCTCTATGTAACTCTTTCAAATAAATAAATCAATCTTTAAAAAATAAGTAAAGCAGTGCAGGAAGGCCCTGGTGCTTAGGCCTCTGCACCCACATGGGAGATCCAAAGAGGCTCCTGGCTCCTGGTTACTAGCTTCAGACTGGCCCAGCTATGTCCACTGCAGTCATATGGGAGGTGAACCTGTGGATTCAAGTTTTCTCTCTCTCTCTCTGTCTCTCTCCCTCTTTCTTACTCTGCCTTTCAAATAAATAATGAATCTAAAAAAAAGATTTATTTATCTGAAAGAGGTAGACAGAGGGAGAGAGAGAGACAGAGAGAGATCTTCTATTCACTGATTCACTGCCCCCCCCACCCCCCGCCATGGTCATAATGGCTGGGGTTGGGCAACCCTAACCACAGGATCCTGGAACTGCATCTGGGTCTCCCACAAGGGTGGCAGGGACTGAAGCACGTGGGCCATCTGCTGCTTTCCCCGGTACTTTAGCAGGGAGCTGGATCAGAGCAGAGCAGCCAGGGCTCAAACAGTGCTCATATATGGAATGCTGGCATTATAAGCTATGGTTTAGCATACTGTACCACAACATCAGTCCTACAGGAGATACTGTATATCCAAGGATATAAATAACTAGAATATAAAGGTAGGAAAATATGCATCATATGGAGTGGTCACTGAAGGCTAAGGTGGATAAACTAAAATTCGACAAAATGGATAACAGAAAATAACTGGTGACCAGCGCCTTGGCTCACTAGGCTAATCCTCCGCCTGCGGCGCTGGCACCCCGGGGTTCTAGTCCAGGTCGGGGCACTGGATTCTGTCCCGGTTGCTCCTCTTCCAGGCCACCTCTCTGCTGGGGCCTGGGAAAGCCGTGGAGGATGGCCCAAGTGCTTGGGTTCTGCATCCACATGGGAGAACAGAAGGAAATGCCTGGCTCCTGGCTTCGGATAGGCGCAGTGCGCCAATCACAGTGCACTGGCCGTAGTGGCCATTTGGGGGGTGAACCAACGGAAGGAAGACCTTTCACTCTGTCTCTCTCTCTCTCTTTCTCACTGTCTAACTCTGCCTGTCCAAAAAAAAAAAAAAATAAGAAAATAACTGGTAATAAAAGGATCTTTTATAATGAGAGGGTCAGTCACTGTGGAGACAATGTGGAGATATATCAAAAATCTGAATGTAGAACTAGCATATGACCCACACATCCCACTCCTGGGAATTTATCCAAAGGAAATGAAATCAGCACATGCAAGGGTTATTTGTACCCCATGCTTGTTGCAGGTTAATTCACAATAGCCAAGTTATGAAATCAACCCAGGTGTCCATCAACTGAATACTGCATTAAGAAACTGTGGTATATGCACAACATGGAATACTGCACAGTGGTAAAGAAAAAAAAATGAAATCTTGTTTGCAAAATGGTTGCAACTGGAAATCATACTAAGTGAAATAAACCAGTCCCAAAAAGACAAATACTATATGTTCTCCCTGATCTGTGGTAACTAATACAGTACCTAAAATGTCATCTATAGGAGTGAAATTGACACTCTGAGATGTGGTGATTTTGAACAGCCCTCCTCTTGACTGTTGAGAACAGGGTTCTTTAATATACTTTTTGTAGAACTCCTACTTAGTATAGAATTAATCTTATGCATATAAAGTTAACTGAAAATAGATTTTGGGGCTGGTACTGTGGCGCAGTAGGTTAATCTTATGCCAGTGGTGTCAGTATCCCATATGGGCACCAGTTCTTGTCCCTGCTGCTCTCTGATATGGCCTGGGAAATCAGTGGAGAATGCCTTGACTGCTTGCGCCCCTGCACCCACCTGGGAGCCCTGGAGGCAGCTCCTGGCTCCTGGCTTTTGATTGACCTAACTCCGGCTGTTGCAGCCATTTGGGGAGTGAATCAGCAGATGGAAGGCCTCTCTCTCACTCTTTCTCTCTAAATCTACTCTCAAATAAATAAATAAAATCTTAAAAAGAAAACAAATCTTTGTAAAAAAATAAGAATGGGGATATGAGAGGGAGTAGGAAAAAGGTTAGGAGTGGGGGCTGGAGGGAGGGTAGAATCAGAAGAATCAGTATGTTCCTAAGTATGCATGAAATGCATGAAGTTTGCATACCTTAAAAAAAGTTTCTAGCTAAAAAACAAACAAAAATCCACAAAGAAACCCACAAAATTTAGTTGTCTAATGAGTTTGAAGGATTTCTTGAACGTGACCGAGTTTCCAAAGAAATCAGCCATGTACCAATGAGGTGTATATTTCAGGCCACTGTTCTTGCATGGCTATATGTGTGTTTTCTGAGTCCAGCTTCACTTCTTTGATGTTAATTCTCTGAGTCTGATCCTTCAGCACATTCCAGTCTGTACTCTACTGTTTGATTACCTTTCAAATCTATTATCAAAGATACTCACAAAATTCAGAAACTAGATTTTCTAACCAAGAAAAAATATATAGTAAGATATAAATTATTATTATGATGATGCATAGTCTTAATTTTGAGTATCTTTAGTTTTTTTTTTTTAGTTTTAGAGATTTTGTTACTTCTTGTCCATGTCTGTATATGTCTTCCTATGTTTATTTTCTAAGGAATTGTCTATTTAAAATAATAAACTTCATCTCAATACCATATATCTCTGTGTTTTCACATAATATTTTTACTTACTTGACAAGAAATATTTTGGAGAAATTATTGAAGTTTTATTCTAAATTTGAGTTTCAGGTTATTTTTAACATAATCAACATGAGAGTGATGATCAACTTTATTCTCCTAGTACAAGCAACTGAAAGTGTATGTATTCTATTTCTTAAGGTAATATTTATTTGTGCAGCATGCTTGAATATTAAAGTAGTTTTTATTGCAAAGGCTTTCTATGTAAAAATATGATACTTTCATAATATATAGTAATTTGGATTTCTAAATTTTACTGCAGAAAAGGTACTTGAAACTTGAGAAATTACCTTCTTAATATTTCTCTCTGAAATTCTCCAATTCTCAAGTTTATAGTTGAAAACACATATCCCTAGTCAAAAGCCAACAGATTATTCTCTAAAGAGCATAGTAGTATGACTTTGATGAATCAAGGCATCAAAATAGCACAGATTGAACAGACCTCAGAAAAATGAAGGTGATATATTTCTAGAGTCATGAACAAGAACAATACATTTATATTGGAAATGCCTTGAAATTTAATTTATGTAAATGTTGTCTAATTAAATACATTGAGTGATTTATAAAACCAGTTGTGGATACAATCATAAATTCAAACATGCACACACATACAAAATATTTTTCCTGAAAGTATTCTTAACTGACCATTTAAAACTGAAAACAACCATAGGGAAATTTTATGTATAAATAAAAATTAAATCATCAACTGTAAATTTATAAAGTATTTATAAAGGCCTTTTATTTAGAAATTGATTTACTAATGCTGTCAACACAAAGAGATTTAGAAATTTAAAGTGAATGCTTATCTCTTTCACATTAAAAGCCAATTAATAAAGAAAGCATTATTTGTCATTAGACGAAAAGACATCAATACCTGACTGACTTAATTAGCCCAGGTACATGACCTTCCTCATTTGAATATATATATGATTAGACACTGAAGAAATGAAGGTTTTTTTTTTTAACTTCTGAAGTTTCATTGAATGAGTTTATCCCTTATAAATTAATTATACTGCCTACAGAAAATCTGCCTAACCACAGATTGGCCCAATGAGACATTTTAATAATAAAGATATAAATATAAATATTATCAAATTTTTGGAAAAGGGGAGCAAAGACAAGGTTAAAGACCCACAATTTTGTGATGTGAAATAACTGTACATCTTCTGAGTAATTTCTTCAATGATTTCTAAGCAAGAATATATAAGATCTACTAAAAGTAAATCTTGAATTATAGACAATATGTTCCATCAAAACTCTAGGGTTAGTATGTTAGCATTTTTTAGAAATGACATGTCAGATTGTAATAACTACTTTAAAAATACCCTTGCTGTGTTATTTACATGCATTTTTATATTTATTTCTGATGCAATTAATATAGTTTTTAAAATGGATCCTTTGTGTCTAATGTCCCAAATTTTTAAAATGTGGCAAATTAGAGTGTACATGTGTATGCTAATGTGTTTATATGTGAAAGGATCTTCAAAAAGTTCATCGAAAACATGGCAGTTTGAAGAAATATGCATTTCATGATTTTTATTCAAAATAAACACTATTTTATTCCATTTTCCCTCAAACTTTTCTGATTACCTTCGTGTGTGTGTGTGTGTGTGTATCTTGTTGGATACATTTACTGTCCAAATAGAAAGTTAAGAGATTCTGTGGTTTTAGGGTTCTTACTTTTTGCAGAAATTTAGAAGGCACTATGTGGGGAATTTCCACTGTGCCATTCCAATCAGTATGGTATTCTCAAACACAGTAAAATCACTAAAATAAATAGAACCAGATAGAATTTTTGTCTACTCAGCAACTGGTAAGAAACTCAATTCCTTATAAATGCTTAGTGGGATCATAAAAAATGCCACTAAAATAAAAATGAAGGCAGTTTCACTGAACCTAGATATTTTTCCTGTTACTCTTTGTACACTGTTCAAATTAACACCATCATCAGATTTTATGATCAGGATTCCCAATCAACTGTACAAGAAATTAAATTAGGTAGTTCATGAAAGAGGTTTTAGGGATAACCTAATTTGGGGGTAGTAGGTAAAGCAATACTCTATCAATGAACATCTGGGGAGAAAAACATATGGAAACACCTAATATTACAAAAATATAATTTTTTTCTAATGAAGTTCACCCTTGAGTTTTTATGTGCCCTAAGGCTGCCTTGGTTTGACTGGTAGAATCTTCATTTCTGTTTCTCTGAGCTCACGCAATCACTGACCTTCTGAAGCTCCTCCACAAATAATAGATGATATAATGTGAAACCCTTTCTCTAACTACATCTGTAATTCTGTATTATCCTCTTGTTAGTCGATTTTTTAATAACTTAGATTAAATAAATATTCATGCATTCAAATATATGAACCTCGAATCTATCTTGGATTCAAAATTATCCAGTTTCCAGTTAGGTTTACTGGATGAAAGAAATAAACATTGAAGAGGGACTGGATAATGGTGAGACATACCAGCTGCAGGATATGTATATATAATCCAAATCCATGAAAACTAAAAAATTCATAAAATCATACTAAATAGCTTTCATTGAGGCCACTAAGGCCACTGAGTTCTGAAGGACATGCATACCATCCCTACTAGGGCTCCCACCAGTTCAATGTCAAGTCTAGATTCTCTGATTTGAGAAGAGATTTCCCTGAGTTACACACTATTTCACACTTGGGAGGAGATACTAAACACTTTGACCCCTAACATGGGGAAATGTAATTTTCTGTGGCCTTGGGAGTTCATAGAACTCAGCATACTCAAGGAACATGTACAAATAATTAATTAGTTACTTCCTATGGGTAATTAGATGTAGATCTGTTGAGAGATTATCAGAGGACTACCTGATCTGTTTGTATATTTCCTTAAATATTTGAATGTTTCTCAGGATGACTGTTAAGATTCAAGTCACTGAGAGCTTAAGAGGAGACCAAATTAATGACTGGTTTCCCCCACTTGAAATACAGGTTCAGGTATTATGCAATCACTGGGGATCACTAAATGGAGTTTGTGTCCCTGTGCACACAGGTAGAAAATTCTTCTTCCTAGTCTTCCATACAGTTGGTAAATCTTAATTTTCTTAGTTTAGCTCCAATTATTTAATCAACGACTCTTTTACAGAGGTTATTACCATCAGGTACTGAATGCCATGTGACCAGTTTATCCATGTCACTAAGCAGGTGACATTTCTCCCTATCCAGGAGTGATGAGGCAACAGCTATGAAAATGTGGGAATGGGATGGGGGGGTGAAACACAACTGGAGATACTGACAGATGTTTTGTCTTGGATATACAGGATTTGGAGTTCAATAAAGTTTTCATTAAGCTGAAAGGGAATGACAATCAAACCTTGACCAGAACCATGTGGCAGGGAATGGGAAATCTAGCTGTTACATTTAAGGTGTTTTCAATAGTTTATGAGTAAACAAAACTGGATTTTCTCTTGGGAGGAAGACTCTAAAGATGTTTCTGAAAGACAAAGATAATTAATGCCACAGTCTAAGCAGACGTTTTCATTTATCTTCAGTTCCAAAAAAAATACAGTTTCACTAGCTATAATTTTATCTCACCTTCCCCAACTGTTCCATTCTCTTACCTATTCCTTTCAGCTGGAACGCAAAAGGAACAAGGTAATTTTGTGAATAAACTTATATAGACATTACTGAGATATTTAATTTGGCCCACACAGGCAATTATAGAACAACTGTATGCAGTGTATTTGTACAGAAGGTTTAACACTTGCATTGTTTATTGGGGTACTGGGGTTCCATTCTGAAGATTGTATTATGCAAGCTAAGTGCACTGTGCTGGCTGGAATCATGATTCCTGGAGTTGAGTTATGCCTTACTGCATGTTTTCTGTTTTTCCTGTAACCCACTGATTTTAAACTTAGCTTCCAAATTTCATCTCTTTTCTTGCTCTTGCTCTTTCTCCTGCCCCGTTGCCAAGCTACTCTGATCTCCAGATTTCAGTGTCCGTATCACAGATCATTCTTATAAAATATAGTTCATTGGTACAAGCTGCCTGGTTCTATTTTCCTGAAAACTTCTTACTGTGTTTTTTTGTCTCTCAGGACCAATTATTTCCATGCCTTCTTGGTCTGACCAAATGCTAAATTCTGAGTAGAATTAGCTATACTGTTTCAAACTGGTATGTGGTTTAGTGTGGAAAAGTAGAATTCCAAAAGCGGTATGATAAATAAGCTAAACTTTGAAGAATGGGAAGGCTACGGAGGGTGAAATATCCTCCCAAGTAGTTTTTTTTTTTAACATCATTTTTATCACTGATACAAATATGAAAGTTACTTTTTTTTCAGGGAACTTATGATTCTTTTCCAGTTTTATCTAGTGTAAGTAATGTGATTCTAATTCCTCCATTTTTGATATAATTTTTGTTTACTGTTCCTGAAAATATCAATTTACTATCATGCTTATCAAAAATGTCACTTAACTAAATGACTGAGGTTGGCACCATTTTAATTTTTCTTTTGAGTACAGGCAAATCATTACATGTCTTTATGTGTCTTATGTTGAAAAATATTGTAATTCCCAGCCGGCGCCGAGGCTCACTAGGCTAATCCTCTGCCTGCGGCGCCGGCACACCGGGTTCTAGTCCTGGTCGGGCCGCCGGATTCTGTCCCGGTTGCCCCTCTTCCAGGCCAGCTCTCTGCTGTGGCCAGGGAGTGCAGTGGAGGATGGCCCAGGTGCTTGGGCCCTGCACCCCATGGGAGACCAGGAGAAGCACCTGGTTCCTGGCTTCGGATCAGCACGGTGCGCCAGCCACAGCGCGCCGGCCGCAGCGGCCATTGGAGGGTGAACCAAAGGCAAAGGAAGACCTTTCTCTCTCTCTCACTGTCCACTCTGCCTGTCAAAAAAAAAATGTAATTCCCTTCACATTTTTTGAAATGAGATGTATTCCTCATCATGCGTCTTTTAATCACTGTTGTTACTTAGTTGGAAGGTTATCAGAATGTATCAATGACTCTCATTGTTCTGAAGAAATGTCTTTACAATTAAAAACATAAAGATCTGTTTTTTAGCTGTCTGCTATACTGCTCTGCCTCTGTTTTTGAGACAATCAAGTGTCCATGTACTATGAAAAGCAGTAAAATAAAACAAGTACATATACTGGACAATTTTCCTTAAAGCCTCAAATTGTCCATGCTGCATTATCTTTAAAATTTAAAACTCAGCATCATCATTAGGTCTTTTATTTAAAAAAGTTCTTGCTTCATGCTTCCTTATTGGCTAGATTGTGGTGTGCTTGGTGTCACTAATATTTCAGATGAGAGGGAGATGTGACTCAGAATTTAGACACACAGATATTCTTTGTGGTCTAAAATATTAGAAAGCTTTTTTATACAAAATATATAAAAGAACTCATACAAGAATGGATTGATTTTTCCCAAGATACACTGATATCAAAAGGGGGATTAATTTTAGAGAAGTTATAACATCAGTTTGGAAATCTGTAAAGACTCAATTCAGTTCTAAAGCATCAAGAAATAATAAAATTCTCTTTCCATCCAAAGATAGAGATAGTTTTGTTCCTTGTCTTCCCCACAGCTTCCCACAACCCAGTGCTAGATCTGAGAACCATTCATTGGTGTATGTTTTGAGAAAGGCATTACTATTTTTACATTCTTTTTTTTTTCACTTTGATAGCTAATGAGTCTTTACAGTATCATAAAAGAGCATCTAATATTATGAGCACACACATACATACACAAGATATATAAAACACTAGTGAATATAAGAAATATAATGAACTGTTAAGACTAAAAAATCTCCTGGACCCTTTTCTAGTCTTATCTAGTGTAATTTTTACTTTCCTGGCTAAGAATGTTGTTTGTTTATTTTTTTTAGGATCAAATATTAGATTATTAAATATTCATTGAAATACAATCTCTGTTAATAGTTAATTTTAACAAACAGACATATAGTATGCATTAAGAAGAGAATGACAGAAGTAAAACTGGAAATTCTATGTATGACAATGAAACGATGAGCCTCTGTGTACCTGCTAAGTTAATTACGTTTCCCTGAAGTACCAATTTCAAATGCACAGCAGAGCAGCTTGTTTACCATTTTCGGATCTGATATCAAGGCACAGTGAACTCTCCTGGAACAGTTAGTGAGAAGATTGGCCCTACAGTGACTAGTAGTATCAAAACTTTATTGAATAATTTATTTTGAAATATATTTTTTCATGCTTCTGATTTTGGTTAGGAAATTAATATAAGCTTTATGAAATGTACATTCCTAATATAGAAATATGGAAAACTAGGGTAAATATGTCTAAGCTGTGTCGCAGATCTTCAGAATTATCAAAATATAGTTAACAAAGTTAATAAAAAGTAACATTTGTTGAATTACGCAGAGAATAACTTTTCAAATATATCCATGTATATCTGATTAGAAATTTATTCAGGATGGACTTTGAATGCTTGTTTAATTTCATCTGGAATCACAACATATTTGAGAAAATGTGTCTCGCTTTCATTCTTCAAGGATATTAATACCAAAGCAAAACAAAAGGACTTCTTCTGTTTCTAATAAACTGAATATTTTGATGTCCAGGCAGTGGAAAAATAATTTGAGAGGTAAAAATGGCAAACAACTTGTATCTTGGATAGAATTTGCTACTAAATATGCTAGAAAAAGTTTTAGATACAGCTGTAAGTATGAAACGTACATGGGAAAGAAATTAATTGTGGCAAACTCTGAATATTATTTTTCCATCATCAAAATGAATAAGAAATAAACTATTTTTTATGAACTGCCTTTTAGTGGGGAATTCAATGTGTTTTCAACTAAACTCTGGTTAGATGTGGTTTTGGTGTCCTATTTGCAACAGGACCTACACATATAAGCATATGTATTTGTGAATATGTGTTTTTGCAATGTGATGTTTTATTTATATTCATATTCTTATACATATCTAATTTCATACTTCTAACATAGATTGAAAGTAATCAGTTTTACAGAATGCAAAGCTTGCTAGGAAGCAATTATAACAGACTTACTCCCAAGTTTCAAAATAACAATAAAATATATAATGTCCAATTAAACTACTTAATATAAATTGGGTCATTTTTAATTTTTAATTTATTGTTGCATCCACTCATCAGCTAAAATAGAGTATTACAAAAACCAGTGACAGTCACACTTGAATTTTGTCGAAAATGAGAGGGAAAGAGGCAAGGCAACAGATCGGGACCGACACTCCTTAGAGTGCCGCCCCCAACAGTGAGTTACACAGGTTTTTATAGTATTACATCCACTAGGGCTCACAATTGCAAACTGAACCCCTTGTGTGCAGTGAAAAATAAACAAAAAAAAAACAGATTATAGTTGTAAGATAACAGTTAAATCCAGTAACAGATCCAAGATATGGCTGTAAGGTAAGAGTGAAGGACAAATTCTGTAAACCTAGTTCCTGGGAATTTGGGCTCACAATTTCACAAGATGCACCCTTAGCCGTCAGCCAGCAAAGCTAATATGTACAGAAGCAAGAGATCTGCACTTAGCTTTTAGCTACGCTCACTCCATTCTGATTTTAACTTTATATTATAACTAGGAATAATACCCCCATTTACCTACCTCAATATGAAACCAACAGTATGTGGCTAAATGCGAATTTGCTATAGTATGTCTTCTGGTCTAAAGTTTTTTTTTTTGTTTGTTTGTTTGCTTTTTGTACATTACCTTTAGCAACACAGAATATAATGGAATACAGCATTTTTTAAGGACTTTGATTTCTGATTGGAATAAACTGTGTGTACACTTTGAAAATCAATTTCTAATACTTCATTCTTCCTCCAAAACACTTTGATTTGCAAAATTAAATAAGTAAATCATTTGATACTATGAAAAATAAACTAGAAAGTTAGTATTTTGACCTTTCAAAATATCAAACCATACCAGTGCTTTTATGCTAACCTTTCATAAATCAAATTTGTCATATTATATTTGAAAAAATAATAAAATTGTAATTTGTTACATTTATTTTATACTCTAAATCTCATTTTGAGGGAAATTCACTATGTGGGAGTAAACATTGCCTACGAAAACCCTAAGTTTAACTTATTTTGATAAATTCCTCAATCTGTTAATTATTATTATTAAAAAGCTTTGCATGACTAGAAAGACAAAAATAGAGCCAGATAGCGGCAATGGAGACGAGAGCACTATGTAAGCAGCTGTTACTATCCCTGTAATAACTGAGGTTTATGATTCTAGAAATAACAAAGGGGCTTACAAAAAAGCACAGAGATGGAACTGTGGTAGATTTTATTTTCATAAAAGCATTTTCTATTTTTAAAAAACACAGGCTTTTACTTAGCTTTAAAAGAGAAAAACAAATAGTAAATGGGCAAAGACAAACATTGGGGAGGAGGAGAAAGAACAATTCCTTAAGATGAAGCAATTTCATATTTATTTAAAGATCTTTATTGGGATTCTTTGCTTCTTTTACTACAGAATCAATCCTTATGTCATCAACCAACAATGTTATATTCTAGTAATTGCAACAAAGAATGGTTATTTATTTAGTATATATTGGTGTGTTATTTGTTGATCAGCTTGATCACTTCTTGAATATTTTTAGGAAATTTTACAGTGGATCTATACTAGTCTTTTCTCTAGATCTAGTTCAATATCTCTACTATGATGAGACCTTTTGGGATCATCTACTGAATGCCCCTTATGGACAATATTTCCTCTATGCTTTGTAGTAAACTGGAAGGATTTGCAACCCTTGACAGGCTTTGAGTTTTTCCAGCTTACAAAATCCCTGTAATTGTCCTTTCCAGTGAAATTTGTTTTTGCTTAGCCTCCTGGAGTTCTACCTACTTTGTAAAGAGAATGATATTCAGTTAAAGACAGGAGGAGTCCTTTTCAACTGACATATAATCATTGTAAATATTTATGAGTTACCATGTGATGTTTCCATGTATGTATATTTTGTGGAATGCTCAAATCAGGATAAGCAGAAATATCACTCGAAGATTTGTCATTTGCATGATGAAACCATGCAAAATCCTTTTTTATTATTTTTTTCTTTGGAAATACACAAAACATGCTAAGTACAATAAGCCGAGCAGAGAAATAGAGCATGATCTCACTCACATGCAGAGTCTAAAAATGTTAGCTCATAAAAGTTAAGAGAGGAATGTGTTACCAGATACCGTGGAGAGCTGGGGAGATAGGGAATGAACGGTTGGTGAGTGGGTACTGAGTTACAGCTACATATGACAAATACCTTCTGGTGTTCTATTGCACAGCTGGGTGATATTGACTATCCGAGGAACAATCAGTGTTTTTTCCTCACAGAGATTAATCTCTTCAGTACTCCTCAGTACTCTACTCCTCAATTCCAGCTTCCACACCTCCCTTAAATTTAGGTACCCATCAGAATTGCTGGGCTCCATGTGGTCATCCCTTCTTCTGCCTTGCCCAGGTAGAAACCAGGGTAATGATAGCACTCATTTCACAGATGTCCTCTCATTGATCATTCCTATCCTGCCTATTTTCATATTATTATCCTTATATTTTAAATTATTTGCAGATTTTAGACAATGCCCAACATTTACAAACTCCAAATAATTTAAACTGTAGATAACAACTGATACCCTACTGCTTCTAATTAATTTTAAGCTTCATTAACAACAAATTTCTATTTTTAATGTGACTACCTGACAGCTCTCTTGTCGCACCTGTGACTGTTCTCTGCCTTGAACTTAGCACTTCAGTAATATTTTTGAAGGCCCCTCATGTAGAAAAAATGAAGCACTAGAATGAAGACTAATTCCCAGATCCTATGCATTTGCCTGAAGAACATCCTCTGACATATAAAATTATACTGATGTGTGGTAGTTTATTTTTCCTAAATTCACTAATTCCTCCCAAGATATAACTTGCACATTATGAAAAATTAGATCACTGTAGTCTGCTATGCAAGCATTATGGCAGAATTATGTGTTTCTTAAAAATAGCTCTCAAATATAATTGTAATAAAAATTGGAAAATTGAAAATGTAATTAGACCAACATAATAACTTTGAGCATGTCCACATTGTATTTGAGGAAATACAGACTCCTTATGAAACAGTATTTGTATTCTATATTTATTTTCTAAGCAAACTATCAGTTTGAACATAAGAGGGATTACTTACACATTTGGAATGCAGTGCTTGCCATCAACAGTGCCTGTATGGTCCCCTGAATAGCAATCACTTTATGCAATTTTAAATGAATTGTGGCTTAATTAACTTTTTGCAAATTTAAGAGTTTAGTTTAGAAAAAGATTTGGTTCTAGTTGCTGCCAAGGACCTTAATCATATCGATTTTCTATTATTTCAGAACATTTGAAAATTTTTAAATATTTCATTTACTAATTTATCATCTCCTGGAAAGCAAGATTCCCTCCTTCCCTCTCCCTCTCTCCCTCTCTCCCTCTCTCCCTCTCTCCCTCTCTCCCTCTCTCCCTCTCTCCCTCTCTCCCTCCCTCTCTCCCTCTCTCCCTCTCTCTCCCTCCCTCCCTCTCTCTCTCTCTCTCACACACACACACACACTTTACTAACCAAATTTCTGTCTCTCTCTCCCTCCTTCTCCCTCCTTCTCCCTCCTTCTCCCTCCCTCCCTCCCTCTCTCCCTCTCTCCCTCCCTCCCTCCCTCTCTCCCTCTCTCCCTCTCTCCCTCTCTCCCTCCCTCCCTTTCTCCTTCCCTCTCCCTCTCTCTCTCTCTCTCTCTCTCTCTCTCTCTCTCTCTCTCACACACACACACACACACTTTACTAACCAAATTTCTGTAGGTAGAATTTGCCTATAACCAGGAACTCCATCTGGGTCTCCCACACGGGTGGGGGCCAAGCACTTCAGCGATCATCTGTTGCCTCTCAAGATGCATAAGCAGAAGGGTGGATCAGAAGCATGGTAGTCAGGACTGAAACCACGCGTTCTGATGTGAGATGTGGGCATTCCGAGAGGGATCTTAATCCACTGTGCCGGAACACCCAGCCTGAATATCTGAAATGTTTTACAGATGTGTATTCTATATTCATGAATATTCAAACTCCTTGCAATGGCAAATACTTTTTGAAATTTTTATTTGAAAAAGAGTGAGATATAGAGAGATATATATATATCTTTACCTATATCTCACTCCTTATATATATGGAGTTATTATATATAAACATTATATATTAACAATATACATTATATAATAATAATATATAATATAATATATAATTAGCATATATTATATATATGGAGAGAGATATAGTGATATATATATATATCTTTACCTATATCTCACTCCTTATATATATGGAGTTATTATATATAAACATTATATATTAACAATATACATTATATACTAATAATATATAATATAATATATAATTAGTATATATTTTATATATATATGGAGAGAGAGAAGAGAGAGAGAATCTTTCATCTGCTGGTTCATTCCCCCATGGCCCCCAAATGCCAAGACTTGACCAGTATGGTAGCATGAACCAAGAATTTGATCCATGGATACTGCAAGGGTGACAGGGACCCAGGTACTTGAGTCATTACATGCCTCCTCCCAGATTCTATAGCAGGAAGAAGCTAGAATTGGGAGCAGAGCCTGGACTGAAACTCAGGAACTCTGAAATTGATTTTGGATATCCCAAATAACCATTTTAACTGCTATATTAAATGTCTGTTCCATGAACATTTTAAAGGATGATTTTTAACAATCCCACTTTAGGAACATAGCAAGATCATAAAGAAAATTGAAATTGAAATGTGGATTTTTAAAAAAAATTTCATTTATTTTAAGCAATCTATACTTAATATCTAGTGTCAGGAAAGAATTTCTTCATTTCCTCAAAATGGAGGATAAATTCACAAAACTAAATATGTTATATCAGAAGCAAGTTACAACTTAGCACCATGGTAAAATTTGTGTAAAATTAAAATCGGTTGTAGCAAGTAGTTGTGGAGTGAATCAGTGGATGGAAGATTAATCTCTTTCTCTCTCTTTCTCTCTCTCTCTTTCTGCCTTTCAAGTACATGAAAATAAACAAACATTAAAAAGTGTCAATTACAAAGGCATTAAAAATGTAATAGGCTGATTGTCTACATGATTCAGAAATAATACCTTTCTACATTTCCAGATATTCTTAAGTTATTATTGACATCAAACTGGCATTCATGTCTTTAAAAGCATTGTGTAAACTATAATTTATATTTTCTATTTCTCAATGCTTTTGTTAAGATCACTACTGAAGTGCTTTATACTGAAATGAAACTAGGAAAAAAGAATGTTACTAATCCAAAGGCATAAAATAATTTCAGTCTATTTTAGCATTTTTCAGTTGCTTCTCCAACCCCTTCTCTATTTTTCCAAAAATGATCCATCACAATACGCATACAGAAATTCATTCCTTTTTTGCCTTTATACACATCACTCAAATAGTCTCCTTCATTTTCCCCATTTGTGATATATTAGTTGTCCAGAATTTAGAATATTTGGAATACTATAACTTGATTCTGACAGTTGAAGGTCAATAATATTAATAATATTTATGATATTTTCTTGGTGAACACTGGAGGCATAAAATAATTTTGTTTTATGGAGTGTGGAGAATGTCTGAGAACAAGGGGATATCTGCCCTGAACAAAGTACTATCTATTATTTAGTGAACTACATTTAACAAAGTGCCAGCATTATATTCCCCAATAATGAAGCATGATTAACTTAAGTGATTGCAGATTTTATGAGTAGCATGGTATTTTTGTCCTTTGTACAAAGACAAGATTCTAAAACAGTTACTATCCAGATAAGAGATGAAATAATTTGGGTAGGTGGGTTATATTTGATAAGTTTTATTAACAATTTTTTAAAATCTGTGGTAGTATATATTGCAGGACATCTAAAGTATTAGCTTTTAACCAATTCTAACCAATTGCATTGAAATCACTTATCTTACATGGAGAAGGAGTTTGTTACTAAACTCAGACACTATGGTTGGGATTGCAAGGTAGGAATTACAGGGGACAAATAACTCACTTTATGCTGATAGCTACTTTATATTCATCAGTAAGAGATAATTCACCCTTTCCACTGTGCAAGACCCTGCTGACGCAAAGCTTGGTTTATGCTCTCAATTAGCTTACGTTGTTCTGTAGCTGCAGATAATATATATATATATATATATATATATATATATATATATATATAAAAAACAACTAAAATAGAATGTGATCACTTTAATATTTAAAGCTTTGGTAGGGCAATACAACCATGAAAGGAACTACTGATGGTATATAAAGAGAGTCAAGATAATACATGTATAAACACTCAATGGAAGTGAAAAAAAACAACAGAAAATAAAAGTGGCCAAGGAAGATCAAATACCAATTTGACCAAGCATTAACCGTAGCATTTTTTTCAAAGTGGATGTTGTTGCCGACCTTTCCAAGAGCCATACTGGTGGCATAATGAAGGTATTGTCTGAAGAGGGTTCAAGACAAAATAGAAGGGGAAGGACTGGTGCAAAGATTATAGGAAAATGAGTGCAAAGGGAGAAGACTGAATGGGATTTAGCTAGAGAAGAACATATAGAGAGGTAGTTCACTTACTTGAAATGATACTTAGACCATCTTTCTATAATGGCAATAATGATTCAGTATAAATGGAAAATAACATAGTGTTACCAAGTGTAACAGCAGGCTAAAACAACATCATTGCATAGATAACAGCACACATGGGGTCCAGGAAAGTATAGCTGGAGAAGTTTGCTTCAAAAGGAAGGCATTAATCCTTACAAATGTAGATGTAGACAGACAGGTGGATATGATATGTAAGTTGGTTCTGATTAATTTCTCAGTGAAATAGGAATAATTGTAAGACTACATAAATTTAGAAAACTGTCAACAGGGAAAGTAGGCTAGATAGTGCTGAATGGACTTGAGGAGCTTACTGGAACTACTAGACATCATGTCAAGTCAAGAACACAAGTTGGCAAGAGATTCATATTCCCTCCCTCCAACAACACAGGGTTAAGTGGGTCAGTCCCATGTTGAATTTAACCAAAGTTAGGATCTTTCTTGGACTTTATGAGAAGTAATGAGTCTAATGAAATTTAAGGAGGGAAACTAGACAGGAAAATCAAGATGGGCGCCCTGCTGGTAAGATCGATTCCTTGTAGACATAGGAGGGAGATTGAGGAGTAAAACAAGGGGAAATGCTGATCACTCTGATTTGGCCAGTTCACATTGTACACATGAATCAAAATCTTACACTGAGGCCAAGAAATATGTGCAATTACTATTCATAAAATTTGTGGAGAGCAACATGAGACAGAGCACATTTAGATATACTGTCTTCCAGGAACCCAGGACACAACAGTGGCACACCCAACTCTAGAGTGACGGTTCTTTGCTAAAAGGAGAAGCAAGCAGGGCCTTGCAGTAGGAGGCATAGGGGCATGAAGTAGATATTTTACATATGCTTTTGACTAAGTAGCATTTTTAAAATACATTTAGTATGTGTCATACAACTATTTACGTATGGACACTAATTAAGCTCTGTATTAACAGCACTATAATTCAGGCCTCACCAGACAGATTTACTCAGGAAGAGGAGTCATTCTAAGAGGCACACTAGGTTGAGTTAGGAGGTCATTTGTTAGATTCTCTCACTCTTGCCCTCTTGAGGTGGAAAATAAAAAGTGTTTTAACTCACAGGGAAGAAAGGGAGTCAGGACCAAGGAGATAGGACTGTGTGGGCTCAGGACTAACCCCAACCTGGATCCATTCTCTAAATTCCTATAATTCTTTTTCTATAGTAGCCTGCCCCCAAAATATTGTATTATAAATATATATATATAACCAATTCTTTTGAAATTCATGCTTTACTGTATTCATATGGCATTGTCATATCTATATAACATATTTATTATCTCTAAATCCAAACTCTTTCTGTCATCATTGTTAATCTATTTCTTCCTTGGAAAACAGACAGTAGCATAGAATAGTCAAGGAAGGATAATTCTTCATCACAAACTTTTATCAAAGGCAGCCATCGATGTCAATTTGACTTTCTGTGTCTTTGTTTCAGAGATTCTCAATAAGGAAATTAATGCAGGAGACAGGAGGAAAGTGGTGTGATGTGAACCATTTAATATTGAACACCTTTCAAATCATGTAATAAGCACTTGAGAAGTAGTAAATATAAACAAGGGAAGTGACTACTAAACACCTAATGTTTGTTCTGCTAGATTGTGCTATTTCACATAAATGAAAAAGTCAACATAACATAAACTGATTTTAGGAAGTCCTCTAGAAACAGCTAATATGTGGTAACTACTGTAACTACTACATGGATATGGTACTCCTTTCCTTGAAGTGAAAACTTGGTCCTATGCACCAGTGTACCCATGTTTAGTCTCCAGTGGTCTATCTTGTTGCACATCATGAGATTCAGTTTTGGAATCTGTGCTCAGATAACAGCAAGTTAGTAATTATCCCAGTGTTAGATTGTTATCATTCAAGTATTTTTACATTTTTTGAGAATGCAAAAGCCAATTTTAAGATAGAATAAGTGATATAATATTAAAGGGATATAATTTTAAAGGATTGTATGCCATGATAGTTCAAATTGAACACAATGACAAATGAATGATATTTTCATCTGGATTTGTTATTTACTGTATGCAAGTGAGACTGGTTTTCAACAGTGAAGACTATTTTGTACAGATTGTATAAGTAGGTGATAACAATATACCTAGGAAACTGTGTAAGGAAAATAGGTGAAGAATGACATGCTAAAAGATAGTCTCTCAGTATATTAAGATGAATGTCCTAAGAATGCAAATTCACTGTGAGATAAATGTAGCTAAACTGATTTTAACTAAGTGACACAGCTTAGATGTTTCCATTTCAAATATTTAAAATATTTTCTTAATCTACAAAAGGAAGAAATAGTTACATGAATTTCTGTAACATATGTGACTAGAGAAAACAACTTTATTTTTTGGAATATAACTCTACCATTATATAATTTTTGGAGAAATGCAAATGTAGCGTATGATGCTTGTTTTTTTTTTAAAGATTTATATATTTATTTGAAAGGCAGAGTTACAGAGGCAGAGAAAGAGAGGTCTTCCAGCTACTGGTTCACTCTCCAAATGGCCGCAATAATAGGAACTGGGCCAATCTGAAGCCAGGAGAAAGGAGCTTCTTCTGGGTCTCCCAGGCAGGTACAGGGGCACAAGGACTTGGGCCATCTTCCATTGCTTTCCCAGGTCATAGCAGAGAGCTGGATCAGAAGAGGAGCAGCCGGGACACAAACCACCGCCCATATGGGATATTAGCACTGCAGGCGGCAGCATGAACTGCTAGCCCACAGTGCTGGCCCTGACATTTGTTTTTAACTTTTCCTTTTGTTTACAATAGAGTAGAGAAGGAAAGATCAGGTTTAAATGGGAATGATCAGAAAAAGAATTCCCTGGGCACATGAATTTAGAAAATGGTGATTTTAGTAATGTTTAAACAGGAATCTTGTATTCAGAGCTTTCATTTTAAAGACTGTTTACTGTCACAGATTAACCATTGAGACCTGGGACATCCATACCTTGCCCCACCCTTAGAATATTTATCTGTGAAATAGGATTCTTGGTAACCTCCAAGGATAATTTTATGCCTTAAGAAATATTGGATATGGGTCAACTGAGTCCAAACCTGTTTCACATATGCTCATTTTGGCAAAAGAGACGCCAATGGGTGAGCAGAGCATTAAACAAAATGATCCTTTACACACCGGCAGTGTTACTGGTTCAAGTGTACTTTAACACATTGAAGTCTTATCCTGGTATGCTGGAATGTGATGTGATGGGGCCAGCGCTGTGGTGTAGCGGGTAAATCTGCCACCTGCAGTGCCAACATCCCATCTGGGCACTGGTTCAAGTCCTGGATGCTCCACTTCCAATCCAGCTCCCTGCTAATGCACCTGTGAAAGCACAGAATATGGTCCAAGTCCTTGGGCCTGTGCACTCCTGTGGGAGATCTGGAAGAAGCTCCTGGCTCCTGGCTTCAGATTGGCCCAACTCTGGTCATTGCAGCCATTTGGGGAGTGAACCAATGGATGGAAGCCCTCTCTCGCTTTCTCTCACTCTCTCTCCCTCTGCCTCTGTGTCTCTGTAACTCTGGCTTTCAAATAAATAAATAAATCTTAAAAAAATATAATCTGATTTGGAAACGTAAATATTACAGATGTGATGAGGATAGGTCTTTGCTGCAGCCTGACTGGTTTCCTTATAAATAAAGGGGAATTTGAGCACAGATACACATGTTCCATTGGGAGACTGCTGTGTGAAGATGAAGACAGAGTGGATACTTCCACAAGCAAAAGAAAGTCAATGCCAGCAAATGAGAAGCTAGGGGAGAGGCATGGAACAACTTCCCTTCACAATCTCAAAAGAAATAGACTCTGCCAACACCTTGGTCTCAGAGTTTGGGCCTCCAGACTGTGAGAGCATTTATCTTATTTAAGCCACCTAACTTTTGGTACTTTGTTATGACAGCCCTGGAAATCTAAATCAAGTAGTAAAACAACAGTGAATATCCCATCAACAACCCAGGTAACAAGGGAGCCCTCCCCCTGGGTAGGAAGACAAAAGGGTAACATTTCATCCAAAGTTGTCTTTCAGGACTGGACAGAGGAAACAGGTTGATTCAATTCATAGAATAGGTGGCTTTGACCAACTTTAGAATTTAGCTGGTACCAGTTATAACCAGAGCCATGACAACTAAGCACACACAAACATCCAAGAGTTAACCTTTCCCTAATTTTAGTGCTAAGATCTCTGCTTCAGGAGAAGCTTAAGCCTTCTTAACATAGCACCTGATATACGACTAAACAGGTCTGTAAACCTCACCTATGAGAGCATGTACCCACCCTTACATGTGAAGCCAAGTATTTCCTCTCCTGTCTTCACTTCCCGTAAGATAAAAGATGCCCAATTCCTTCCACTCACAGAGCCACAGCGCTGGAAATGCTTACTCTTATTTGCTACAAATGAATTACTTTGTGCCACAATTCCTCCTGGTGGATGTTTCTATTTCTACTCACCGAGAAGCAGACCCACAACTAGGGTGAGTAACACTATGAGTCAACCTGTATCTGTATACAACCACTGCAATATCCACCCACACACAGAATCAGAAAACCTCAATCATACAATTATTTTACAAGTTGAGATAATTACTAAAGATCATATTTCAAAATAACTCACTGTACTTATATGAGAAAGGCAAAAATAGAAATGAGGCAGAATGTAGGAGTAACAATTCATTTAAACTTCCCCAATCCATACCTGCCTCACCATTACCCCGTAGGAGGTGTGAGAGAATTCATAACACATTAGGATCTGGGGTAGCAATTGGCTGAGTTTCTCTCCGAGGGACCAAATGTGCTTCTTTACCTTCATTACTCCTTCCAGAATGCACCATCAATGACACTTTTCTCTCCATTCCTTGGCTCATTCCTGCTACTCCACCATCTTCCCACCCACACGACTTCAATAACCACAATGATCATTAAAACAGTTGCGCTACATGTAACACACATTACTTGAACATTTCTATATATCAAGCACTGTTCTAAATTCTATTTATTCATTCGAGTTATTCAAAGACAAGTCACTGTAAACCATTTCTAAGATCAATGGTTTACAACACTGTAAATCAATGTAATTTCTCAATATTATACACATGCATAAATATATGCATTCGATTTTACCATGTTTTCTGACACATGATATAATTTCCTATTGCTATCTGTCTATAAGATTGTAATTTCCTTCAAATTTGTGTGTATCTTAAGAGAACACTGTATGTAGACCATACAGTGTACAAAATAATTGAATAAATACTGTTAATAGAATCATGCATTTAAAATCAAAGAGTTGTGATGATACTGACTGTTTCGTTATATTCTATGTGTAAAGAAAGCATGTTTGTTGATGTATAGTAGCTTTCTTCTCAATGTCATTAATAGCATACTTAAATGCCTTATAAATTACTCCTCTGTGTAAACCTTTAATGGTATGTAAAAAATACAATATTTAGAACTCAAAGTACAGAAACAAATCAACTTAGGAATTGCATATTGTCGCTCCCCCTCTTCGTGGAGGAGCAACGCAGGACCCTGCGCTGTTCTTTCGTCTGCTCGGCCCTCCCCGGGTTTGCTGCTGGTTCTTCCCGGGTTGGCTACTATCCCTTCCACCTCCGTGGAAGGGCAGTTCCCCCTGGCCACATTCCCCACTTCCGCAGGGGAGCGGCACACCGCCGGCCGGCTCTCTCGGGGGGCTGCACAGGTGTTCCTTCAGCTAGATGTTCCCCTTAGATGTTCCTGGTGCATGCCGTCTCTCTCCTCCTTTATAGTCCTCCTCTGCCAATCCCAACTTGGCTGCCCACACGCCGAGTACGCTGCTCTCCTCCAATCAGGAGCAAGTCCTACAGTTTATTGGTTGAACTGGAGGCAGCTGTGTAGAAGCTGTTTTCTTCTCTCCCAGCGCCATATTGTGGGAGAGCAGGTGCATAGAATAAGTCTTAATTCCAGTAACAGTCTAGTCCGGATTGCTCCCCACACATATAACAAGACTACATGATATAATTTTAATAATATTTTAATTTGCTAAGATTTCTTGTGAATTAATCAATTAAAATAACAACCAAAACTTAGGTTTACATTATCACTTGAAGTTACTCATGTTCAGCAATATGAGCTTGGCAAGTCACAACTCCTTGGAGCTTAATTTTATCCTTTGTAAGCTAAGGGGTTGGTTACATGATTTGAAAATTATTCTTGGCCGGCGCCGCGGCTCACTAGGCTAATCCTCCACCTAGCGGCGCCGGCACACCGGGTTCTAGTCCCGGTCGGGGCACCGGATTCTGTCCCAGTTGCCCCTCTTCCAGGCCAGCTCTCTGCTGTGGCCAGGGAGTGCAGTGGAGGATGGCCCAGGTGCTTGGGCCCTGCACCCCATGGGAGACCAGGAAAAGCACCTGGCTCCTGGCTCCTGCCATCGGATCAGCGCGGTGCGCCGGCCACAGCGCGCTGGCCTCGGCGGCCATTGGAGGGTGAACCAACGGCAAAGGAAGACCTTTCTCTTTGTCTCTCTCTCTCACTGTCCACTCTGCCTGTCAAAAAATAAAAAAATAAATAAATAAAAATTAAAAAAAAGAAAATTATTCTTAAGTCTAAAAGAGATTATGCAATACCAATTTGTATTCTTCTAATTTTAGCTTTTGTTTCTAATCACAACTTTTAATTATCAATAGTTTGCTAATTCTCAATGACATAGAAATACGAACTTTCATTTTTTTAAATTATCTTAATACATCTATTTTAAGTATAAAGGAATATAAATAGTAATGTTAAGTATAAGTAAATAAAAATAAAATCAAGTTTAAATAATGGTTATTTAGTTGTTAAATCTCAAAACACTAGCATGCATTACTATTTTGAAAATCTACCAAAATGGTAATGCATGCTGTTGTTTAGGCAACAAGGAACAATTTCAAATTCTCTACAGACTGGTTGTTAAGATTATACAGATTGAAAGTAACTTATATCGTGTATTTATTCCTCAAAAATGGGTATTCACACACATTGAAAATAATCATTTCGGCCAGTGCCACAGCTTACTAGGCTAATCCTCCACCTGCGGGGCCGGCACTCTGGGTTCTAGTCTCCGTTGGGATGCCAGATTCTGTCCCGGTTTCTCCTCTTCCAGTCCAGCTCTCTGCTGTGGCCCGGGTGCAGTGGAGGATGGCCCAAGTGCTTGGGCCCTGCACCCGCATGGGAGACCAGGAGAAGCACCTGGCTCCTGGCTTCAGATGGGCGCAGTGCCGGCCGTGGCGGCGATTTGGGGGGTGAACCAACAGCAAAGGAAGACCTTTCTCTCTGTCTCTCTCTCTCACTGTCTAACTCTGCCTGTCAAAATAAATAAATAAATAAATAAAATAAATTAAAAAAATTAAAAAAAAAGAAAAGAATCATTTCAACCTCCTCATGCATAACCCTTTGCATAGTTCTTAGATATTTTTAAATGAATTTGCTTTTTCCAGTATTTGGTTTTGTCTAATTTAAGTCATTTGTTCAAGATTAAAATATAGATTATTTAATTTCTGATGTTGTGATAACTTTTTGTTTTTTGCATGGATTGGAATGCTTTTTAAGAAAGTATAGGATTGGCCGGCGCCGCAGCTCACTAGGCTAATCCTCCGCCTTGCGGCGCCGGCACACCGGGTTCTAGTCCCGGTTGGGGTGCCGGATTCTGTCTCGGTTGCCTCTCTTGCAGGCCAGCTCTCTGCTGTGGCCAGGGAGTGCAGTGGAGGATGGCCCAGGTGCTTGGGCCCTGCACCCCATGGGAGACCAGGAAAAGCACCTGGCTCCTGGCTCCTGCCATCGGATCAGCACGGTGCGCCGGCCGCGGTGGCCATTGGAGGGTGAACCAACGGCAAAGGAAGACCTTTCTCTCTGTCTCTCTCTCTCACTGTCCACTCTGCCTGTCAAAAAAAAAAAAAATAAATAAATAAATAAATAAAAATAAAAAAAAAGAAAGTATAGGATTTAGGGCAAATTGTTTTCTAAAATTAATGGTTTAAATGTGAAAATATTCTTCAAGTATATGTTACTATGAATAGAAAACATTAAAAGAAGTAGAGTTTGAAAAGAAATATGGAAACATAAAACCATACCACAATATACCACTTAAGCAACAGATAATCTCTGCTAAAAAATCCCTATCAGATTATACTTTCAGTATGACATTATTCTTTAGCCTGGCTCTAGAAATACAAATAACTCAAATAACTTGAATTTTCTTTTAATTTCATTTGCTTTAATTTAGAATCTAACATATTTTATGTCCATAGACTCAATGTATTAGTATTTTATGTTTATTTTAACATAGAATGAATCTTCATATATTTATAGTACATATTAAATGTATTACATTCTAATTTTCTGTTTTGAAGGTTTATCTGTTTATTTACCACTAGAAATCAGGGCCTTTCCAAGATGTCATGATTTTGGTCACGTAAATTGTTCACATTAGATTTTTATTTACAATTACACATAAAATTTATGTCACAAGTTATGAGAAGGCCGGTTGAAGTTTATCTCTTCTCAGATTATTACTTTGCATTCATTCACAAAGTCAAAAAAGGAAGAAATGTTTGCTGCTTCTTTGTATGTCCATCTGTAAGTTTATTTCTTTACTGCAGATAAAGTATTTTGGTTGTTAAGAGATAGATAGATGAAAAGGGGGAAGAGAGAGATTAACATGAAAACTGCCATTTTAACAACTTAGAATGACAGCCATTACCACTATTTAATTCCAAAATTTTTAAAGAATTCAAATGGAAATCATGTCATTAATTCAGCAACAACTCATGATTCTAACCTCTCCAAATAATGGTAAAATATAGTTTATTTTTTGTGTCTATGATTTATCTTATCTAGATATGTCATATAAATGGGATTATATGTGACTTCTTTGTCTCATTTATTTCATTTATTATTTTATTTCCAAGGTTCATCTGTGCCATAGCATGTGCTAGAACTTCAGGTTTTATGGGCTGAATGGTAGTGTATTGACTGTATATATTAGGGTTTGTTTATCCATTCATTAGTTGATGGATAATTGCTTCCCCTCATAACTTTTGACTATTGTGAATATTGCTGTTATGAACATTCATATTCATAGTCCAAATATCTGATAGTGTTCCTGTTTACAAGTAATTCAGTATACAACTAGGACTGTAATTGCTAGGTTTTATGGTAATTTACATTCATATTCTTGAAGAACTCCAAACTGTCTTCCATAGAAAGTAGCACAATTAATATTCCACACAGCAATGTTCCATGTCTTCAACATACTTGTCATTTCCATTTTTATTATAGTAATCATAGTTAATATAAAATAATGTCATATTGTCATTTCATTATCATTTTCCTGATGACTGAGAATTTTTTCATGTGTTTATTAGTCATTTGTTTACATTCTTATTGATATGGGTACATATCAATTCCTTCATCTATTTTCAATTTGGATGCTTAACTTTTGTTGTGGAGTTACAGGAGTCTTTTATATAAATATTCACTTTAAAATATATTATTTAATACATATTTATATAATATATGTATTATATGTGTGTATTAATATAGTTAATATGTATATTTTAATATATACACTAGATATCAATACATTATATATATTATTTGCAAGCATTTTTTCTTACTGTTTTCATGATAATGCCCTTTGATGTTTCAAAGTTTTTCGTTTTGATAAATTCTAAGCTTTGTCAAGTGCCTTTCTGCAGAGTGATTTTCTTTTCAGATTTCCAATGTGTTAGATCACATTAACTGATTTCCTTAGGAAACACTGCATCCTAAAAGAAATCTCACTAAGCCAAGGTGTATAAGAGTGTCCATACGCTATTAGATTGGAATTGCTGTTATTTTACTAAGGACTTCTTAAATTTACATTCAAATGAGAATAGGTCTATTTTTCTCAAGCTATTTTCATTTTGGCTTTGTCATTAAGGTACTGTTGACATCATGAAATGAGATGGGAGGAATTCTCTTTTTAATCTTTACAATGCTTTTAGAATGACTGTTCATTTTTTTAAAATAATATTTGTTAGTATTAATTAATAATGCTTTGGATCTCTGAACCTTTTGCTTTAAGGGATTTTATTGACCAGAAACTTGATCTCATTTCTCATGTTAGATTTGCTGAGATTTTTCTAAATCCTGAGTGGTGTTAGTAACTGTGTTTACAGAGATTTGTACATTTGATCTAGGTTCTCTAATTGTGGGTTTACATTTGTTAACAGTGGTCTATTATAATCCTCTTTATTTCTGGAAAGTTAATGGTAATGACCCACTTCATTTCCTATTTCAGCTATTTCTATCTTCTCTCACATTCTGTTATTCTACCCAAAATTTCTTGTGATTTTCAATGAGCCAACGTTTTGTTTCATTAATTCACTTTATTTTTATTATGCTATTTAATTTCTCACTGTTAATTTCCCGACCTAGCTTAGGTTTAGTTTTCTCATCTTAGCTGTATTCTATACGATTTGGGTTTGGTATTTTAATAATTTTGTCTACATGGATGTTCTAATTTTCCTGTAGTTTATTCTTTCAACCACTAGATTTTTTAGAATGCATTCTTCATTGTCCACATATTTTGAAATTTTCCAGTTTTCTGACTTGAAGATTCTTAGTCTGATGGCAAACTTTGTAAACTTACTACTTTGTTTAAAGCCTAACATAACACCATGTGGTGTTAGGGCGTGGACATTCTACACATTATCTATTACATTTAGTTGGTTTATTGTGTTACTCACACTTTGTTTCCCTATTGTTCTTTTGTCTAGAAGTTTCACCCATTATTGAAAATCATATATTGAAGTATGTAGCTATTATTGTAGAAGTTTCTGTTACTTCCTCCAATTTTTTCAGTGTTTTCTTTGCATATTTTGGGCTCCTTTGTTTTTAATTATGACCTGATCTTGATATGTTCTACTATTTTATCAATAATAATGTCATTCTCTTCTTTTAGTAGATTTTGGAATAAAGTCTCTCTTGTCTGCTATTCGTATTTCACTCTAGGTCTCTTTTGGTTAGTGTTTAAAATAAATATATCTATACTTTTACATCTGAATTATTTGTGTCATTGGATCCACACTGATCTCTTATAAATAGTATTTTCTCAATCCATTCTGACTTCTAAACAAAATGTTATGTACTGGTTGACCTAAAAATAACAGAAACTTATGGCTCACATTTCTCGAGGCTGAGACGTCTCAAATCAGTGTGCCGGCAATTTACTAACTGGTGAGGACCTGTTCCTCAGACGGCGGACAGGACAGAGCAACTTTCTCTGAACCCATCCCTAGGGGATTCATCCCAGTCACAGGGGCAGATTCAGTCCAACTTCATCATTTTCCAAGAAGCTCTACCTCTTAATATTACCACGCTGGATATTAGGCTTGAACATATAAACTGTTATGGCTTGTGATCATGACAAGAATACAACAAAATCATGATCTTCTGTATTTGTGTTAACCTCTACTTTACGAGTGAGGAATACAATACATTTATCTGAAGTAATTATGACAAGGAATAAGGTGACTGTGCCATTTTTCTACACGTTTTCTAAATGTTCTCTTTTTTTATTCCCCATTCCTCCATTATTGCCTTCTACTGTTTTTTTCTTACATATTAAGTCATTTTTATTCCCTTCTACTTTCCTATAATGCATATTTTGTTCATATTCTCATTGTTACTTCTGTGATAGTTATGCCTAACTTCTAGATCCTTTAGCAAGTTAATTTCCATTCTTATCAACTTACTTCAATATTATGCACAAAATCACACCCAATGCAACTATGATAGTTCTACCCCATCGTGTTTTGCCAGAAATTACTTCTTTATATTTGTTGTGCCAAATAACATTGATACTATCGATTTTAACATTTTCCTTTAGGTCACGTAATAAATACAAAATGGAATTACATCCCCAAAACACAAAAATATTAAATTACATAATCATCTATGTAATTATATTTATCACAGATATTTCTTCATACAGCTTTGTGTTATTGTCTAATATCCTTTCATTTCCAACTGAATAACTTCCTTTATTATTTTTGTAAGGCAGTTCCTGTGCCTTACAAAAGGCACTCAATTTTAGCTTATCTGAAAATGTCTTAAAAGTCTGTCCTTAATGTGTTGTCCAATGTGAATTAATGCTATAACTAGTACTCAAACAATATTTTACACTTTATGTTCTGTGTGGTGCAAACTGATGAAATCTTTACTTAATATATACTAAATCGATCTTCTGTATATAAAGAAAATTGAAAATGAATCTTGATGTGAATGGAATGGGAGAGGGAGCAGGAGATGGGAGGGGTACGGGTGGGAGGGAAGTTATGGGGGGGGAAGACATTGTAATCCATAAACTGTACTTTGGAAAATTATATTTACCAAATAAAAGTGTTTATAAAAAAGTCTCCAACAACTATAAATAATGTTCTTATTAATATAGAAATCTTGGTAATTTTTTTCTTTTACCAATTTATATACATTATCACAATACCTCAACCCCATCAGTAATATGTGATTGTAAAAATAACTGGAGGAGAAGTTGTTTGGCACAGTAGTTAAGATGCGGCTTAGGATTCCCTAATTCCACACGGGAAGCTATTGTATTTGATTTCTCAGCTATGGATGGAGCTTCCTGATAATGATTACAGATAATGAGGCAGAAGGTGAAGACCCAAGTTCTTGGGTTCCAGTCACCCATGTGAGAAACCTGAGATACTAACTTCCGACTAGGAACTGCTGTGTTCTCTCGCTCTCTTACTTGCTCTTTCAAATAAAATTTTTAAAAAACTATAAAAATAAATTCAGCCTTTATTTTTCAAATAACAACGTATACCTAATCATAAAAATATTTCTTTAAAACATTTATTCAGAAATTAATGTGGGGTAATGAATGATAATACAGTAATAATTCTTTATCAGCATAGATAATAATCTAGCAGTCTGATTTAAAAAATTCATTTGTAAACAAGCTAACAATGAATTTCATGTGACTCAATATGATCTATACACAGAATTAACTTCTTCAATAGTAATGTCACAAAAATACTGAGAATAAACCATACTTATCCACATAAATAACATGATGATTTTTTAGAATTGCTATAGTTATTTCTTTGAGAAATGGGGATTCAGAGGGACAGAGAACAAACTCACATCTGCTGGTTTACTCCACAAGTGCCTGCAAAATGAGGGGGAGAAAGCAGGGAGCCAAGAACTCAATTTATGTCTCTCACGTGGGAGGCAGGAACCCAGCTACCTGAACCATCAATCCCGCCTCCCCGAGAGCCTGGATAAGAAACCAGAGTTGGAGACGAAAGCCAATGTGGAACACAGGTGTCCTAAACAAGGGTGAGGCCTCTATGACAAATGCCTACCCTACGGTGATGAAAGCTACCTACGTGCACTTATTACACCAAATGAGATAAACTGCAATATTGTATAATCATATAGATGAATTTATTATCTCACAATAAGTTAAAGATGCATAATCCAGTAAAATAACTATGAGCTTTTCTAACTTTATGCACTATTATTTTTCTGTGCTTGTGTACACTGTGGGCTTGTACATATCCATGTGTATGTGTAAGGACATCATGTATAATTTGCTTTAGAGAGAAATAATGTCATACTAGTGGCACATATTTCAGATGTTATTTTCACTCCTGAGATAGTCATCTTCAAATCAACATCAATATTGTGTTGATCAGTTACGATCATGGAATGATCAGCACAGTCCCCTCAGTGGCACAAAATCATGAGAATTTTGTTTGCACACGTATGTGTTTCAGCTGGGAGCTGCTATTCTGGTCTGAGCTCAACCAGGCATTTCTGCTTCAAACTGCAGATCCGGATGAACTGCACTTCAGGCTGTAGATTTTTTTTTATGCTTCATGTAGACCAAATTTAAACTTAGGTTGTTGGAATAGCAGCTACATCAGGGAGAACATCCTGATAGTGAGGACAGAGCTTAAAGAAAGAGAAATCACCCAGTGCTCCTGGAGTCCTGGACACTAAGCGCTACATTTTGTTTATTCCACATTCCTTTAGTCAAAATAAGTTAAATGGCTAAATTCAAACCTGACTTTAGTGGTAGAAATTGCAAAATGATATGGATAAAATGAAAGTGTGGTAGTTAAGTTTGTAATTTATCAACCTTTGTTAACATGCTTTATAGATTTTTATCTTCCTTCTTATAATTTTAGCCTATTTGAATCACATCATTCTTCAACTCTGGCAATTTTTAATGGAATACTCATACAAATATTTTTATTTTTTAGATACTGGATAAAGAAATCTGTTTGCATTCAGTTATCCTAGTTGGTTTTACTGTTTAAAATATTTGCACTCTAAAATACAGTTTATTTAATTGTTTTATTAACACAAAGTCTATAAAGTAAAAATAGATATGTTGACATATATAGGGCTCTACTGAAATCCACAAGCATGACATAAATTCTTCTCCCTTTAATAAATGTTTGTCAGAGGCTGGCGCCGCGGCTCACTAGGCTAATCCTCCGCCTTGCGGCGCCGGCACACCAGGTTCTAGTCCCGGTCGGGGCATCGGATTCTGTCCCGGTTGCTCCTCTTCCAGGCCAGCTCTCTGCTGTGGCCAGGGAGTGCAGGGGAGGATGGCCCAAGTGCTTGGGCCCTGCACCCCATGGGAGACCAAGAGAAGCACCTGGCTCCTGCCATCGGATCAGCGCGGTGCGCCGGCCACAGCACGCCGGCCGTGGTGGCCATTGGAGGGTGAACCAACGGCAAAAGGAAGACCTTTCTCTCTGTCTCTCTCTCACTGTCCACTCTGCCTGTCAAAAAAAAAATGTTTGTCAAATTAAAATTAAGAATACTGACTGAGCATCATCCTTGCTTATTTTCCATTTGCTGTTTCTTTTCCTTTTTGGACAAACAGTGACGTCTTCTAGTGGAATTGTAGTTTCATTAATGAATTCTTATTTGATTTCTCAAAGCCACAGTTTTTCATTTTTATTGATAACAGTGATATGTCTATTTCTCAAAACTGACAAAGCAAATATCTTGTTAATAGGAAGTCTATGCATAATTCTACACTGTGCTGAAAAGCTGATTAAACTACAGGACACAGTCCTGGCATATGATTCGTGTGTTTTTTTCATTTCCCATTTTCATTTTGAATTGCTTTGTAGATAAACATCAAAATATAATTTCCTCTCCTCTCATGCCTCAACACATTTTATTCTTGTTCTGCCTCTTATTTGACCACAGGAAGTCTGACTACTCCTCAAATGTCATAAAAGCAATAAAAAGAACTTGACGGAGGAATTAGATAAAGGGGTTAAAATCTTATTTAAAGTCTCTTACCATAGAAACCAGACAGCCTGTGACGCATGACTGGGTGAAATTACCACCTGTCGTCTTAAACGGTACTTCCCAGGTACAGACATTGGACTTCTGGCCCCACCAGGTCATATTAGCAAGAAATGGCTTTGTAGGCTTTCTCCCTATTTTCTTGTGTTTCCACCTGGTCAGTGATTACCAGTTTTAGTATTTGAAAAGTGCCCTCAGGAATGTCTATTACTTTAATGGAAAATATATTTGGTTGTAGTCTTATTCAAAAGTAAATATTATTTATTGGCACTTCTAACATAATAGTAGACAATTTATACCTAAAAATTTATTTTTAAAGTTATGATTCAGAGATAATGTTCACAATGAAATTAAGAAACCAAGGCAACCTGAGCAAGTGACAGTAGAAAAAAACAACACAAAGCTAGAGAGGGGTAAGTAAATACTGACTGCAGACACTGGATTTTCTTATGCTAGAAGTTATAACACTAACACATGAGATTCTACTTCCAGAAGAGTCAGGTTCTTAACTGAGAAAAACTGGAATAGCAAATAAGTAAAAATAAGAAGAGTGGTGACATCTATAAGGAATTCATGGACCCACACCAAGGAATGAAGGGGGGTCTGTTAGGTGATTCTCCCCTTCTCATAACATTTGTGGATGGGAAGGTAAAAGTCTCAAAGATCAGAACTGGACTGCTCTTGAAGTTTACCCATGAATAACAAAAGCACAGATTGGAGCTCAGAGTTCTCTAAGACTGATATACTCTGGGAAATGGTATAGGCTTTCAGTCAGGACCTCAAATGTTCATACCCCAAGAGAAATTAAAATTTTAAAATTTGTCAACTCTCAGCTCCAGTTTATCATTAACCTAGTCCCTAACTAGAAAATGTTCCAGGGCCAGAGTTGTGGCTTAGCGGGTAAAGTCGCTGTCTGCAGTGTCAGCAACCCATATGGGTGCTGATTCGAGAGCTAAGACTGTGGGAAATCTGTGACTACAGGAGCGGATGATTGGTGTAGATGGGTCTCTGGGCAATCACTGTGCGTGGCTCAAATGGTCAGAGATCCCTGATTGCCTAGGGTGGGTCACTGCAGCTGGATCTGTGCTTGCACTAAGGACTGCACAGATCATTAATGCAATTTGTGCAAAAGCATGGGAGAGTGTCGCACCCACTGAGGGCTATTCCCCGGCAGTGATCACCTCAGAGGATCACCCCACCCTGAGGCATTGAGCAGAGCACCCTGGCCACATCCAGCAAACAGCTCTCAGTATTCACTGAGAGCACAGACATTCTTCTAAGCCACAGAGGCATAGTACAAAGATAAAAGCCATCAGAGGGGAAAAAAAATGAAGCATCTCCACAAATGCCTAACAATAAATGAAGAATTCAAGAAACAAGATTAAGAAAGACAATATGCCCACCTCCCCCAAAGGAGCACAACACTTTGATATTATAATGTACAGATGAAGAGATCACTGAAGTGCCTGAAACAGAATTCAGACGTTACTCAGAAGCAATGAGAAACAAACTCATGAACTAAAGAAATCCATAGATGATATGAATGAAAAATTTTACCATGAAATTGAGATTTTAAAGATAAATCAAAATGAAATATTAGAAATGATGACTTCAATAGATAAAAAATGCAGTGGGAAGCCTTAACAACAGACTTGATGAAGCAGAAGAAATAATATCTGAGACAGAATACAAATATTTGGAATTTTTTCAGACCAAAAAAAAAAAAGACAAAATTAGAAAAATTGAAATTTTTAATCGATTTAATTATCAAATGAACCAACAAATGAGCCTTAGGTGTTCTAGAAGGTGTGGAAAGACAGAATAGATTAGAAGGCATATATAGTGAAATAATTACAGAAAACCTTCCAAGTTTGGAGAAAGAAAAGTACATCCAAGTACAGGAAGCACCTGGAACGCTTAATTGATATTACCAAAAAAGATCTTCACTATTACACATTGTAGTTCAACTTTCAACAGTAACACAGAAAGATTTGAAAATGTGCACAACAGAAATGCCAGATACCACAGAAACAAAAAGAATAATCAAGGATTTCTACAAAGAGGTGTATGCCAACAAATCAGGAAACCTAAAAGAAATGGGTATATTCCTGGGCATCTACAATCTGCCAAAATTGAGTCATGAAGACATACAAAGTCAAAACGGGTCAATAACCAAGATGGAGACTGAGTCAGTAATAAAGAACCTCCAAACAGAGAAAAGCCTAGGACCTATAGTTTGCTGCTGAATTCTACCAGACATTTATGGAATAACTAATTCTAATACTTCTCAATCTATTCAAAGCAATTGAAAGGGAAGGAATCCTCCCAAAACCCTTCTATGAATCCTGCATGACCTTAACACCTAAACTAGAAAAAGTAAAAACAGAGAAAGAGAACTAGAAAACAGCATCACTAATGAACATAGTTGCAAAATTTCTCAACAAAATATTAGTTAATCGAATCCAAAAATGCATCAGAAAGATCATTCACACAGACCAAATGAGACTTATCCCTGATATGCAGTGATGGTTCAATCAATGTGACACATTCATTAACAAACTGAAGAACAGTAAATATCAATATTTGCAGTGAAAGAATTTGACCAAATACAACATCCTTTAATGATGAAAACATTAAGCAAATTGGGTATAGGTATAGAAGGAGCATTCAAGACAATCAAGCAATTTATTACAAACCCACAGTCAGCATCATATTGAATGGGGAAAAGCTGGAAGCATTTCTACTAAGATCAGGAACCAGGCAAGGGTTCCCACTCTCACTACTGCTATTCAATATGATCTGGAAGATTTAGCCACAGCCATTAGGCAAGAAAAAGAAATCAAAGGGAAACAAATTGGAAATGAGGAAATCAAACTACTCTTATTTGCAGATGACATGATTCTATGCATATGGGATCCAAAAGACTCCAAAGAGACTACTGGAACTCATAAAAAAGTTTAGTAAGTGGAAAGACATAAAATTAACACATAAATCTCAATAGTGTTTTGAGAACAGAGACAATGCCATGACTGAGAAAAACTTCTAAGATCAATCAAATTTACAATAGCTACAAAAAAATAATTAAATACCTTGGAATAAATTTAAACAAAGAAGCCAAAGATCTCCATGATGAAAATTACAAAACACTGAAAAAATAAACAGAAGGAGATTCAAAAAAGTGGAAAAATCTTCCATGTTCATGGATTGGAAGTATGAATATCATCCAGATGTCCATACTTTTTTAAAAATTTTGAACAGTTTATCCAAATTTCCATACTACTGAAAGCACTTTACAGATTCAATGTGATTGCAATCAATATACAAACTACATTCTTCTCATATCTAGAAAAAATGCTGAAATCCATATGGAAACATAAGAGAATCTGAACAGCTAAAGCAATTTTCTGCAACAAAAGTAAAATTAGAGATAATAAAAAATAATAGATTTGAAGACATACTGCATGGAAGCTATAATCAAAATATCCTGCTACTGGCAAAAAAAAAAAAGAGAGAGAGACAGAGAGAGACTTGTAGACCAATGGAACAGAATAGAAACTTCAGAAATAAATCCACACATCTATATCCAACGTATCATTGATAAAGGAGCTAAAACCATTCCCTGGAACAAGGACAGTCTCTTCAACAAATCATCATGGGAAAACTGGATCTCCACATGCAGATGTATGAAACAAGATCTCTACCTTACATCTTACACAAAAATCCACTCAAAATTAAACAACTAAATCCATAACCTGATACCATCAAATTACTAGAGAAATTGGGAAACCACAAGTCACTGGCATAGGCAAAGAACCCCCAGGGAAAAAAAAAAAAAAAAAAAAAAAAAAAACAACACAGAAACACAGGCAATCAAAGCCAAAATTGGCAAATGTGATTAAATCAAGGTGAGAAGCTGCAGCACTGCAAAATAAACACTCAGCAAATCAAAGAGGTAACCAGCAGTATGTGAGAAAATGTCTGCAAACTATGGAACTGATGAAGAATTAATACCCAGAGAATATAAAGAATTCAAGAAACTCAACAACAAAACAAACAATCCAGTTAAGAAATGGGTAAAGGACTTGAACAGTTATTTTTAAGTGTGGAAATTCAAATGGCCAACAGACACATGAAATAATGTTCAGGATCACTCACCATCACAGAAATGCAAATCAAAACCAAAATGAGATTTCACATCATTACAGTTAGAATGGCTCTCCTACAGAAAGGAAAAGGTACCCCAATCCACTGCTGGTGAGAATGTAAACTGGTGAAGCCACTGTGGAAGACAGTATGGAAATATCTCAGAAATCTGAAAATAGACAAACCATTGATCTAGCCAACCCACACGGGGAATTTACCCAAATGAGAAGAAATCAGGACATGAAAGAGAGAGCTGTAGCTCTCTGTTTACTTCAGTTTAATTCACATTAGCTAAGATATGGAATCAACCCAGATGTCCATCAACCTAAGACTAAATGAAGAAATTATGGTATGTACACACACACACAATGGGATAATACACAGTGGTAAAAAAGAATACTGTTGTTTACAATAAAACAGATGCATCTGGAAACCAGCCCCCAAAAGATACTTTATATATGTTCTCCCTGATCTTTGGTAACTAACAGAGTACCTAAATGCTAATCAGTCTGCAGAAGTAGAACTGACACTTCGAGATGCAATGACTTTAGCAGCCTTTGTCTCCGCTGGAACAAGGAACCATGTTTTTCACACTATTTATTAAGCTTTTTACTTAGTGTAGGGATACTCTTATGAGTATAAAATTAACTAAAAGTAGATCTTAGCAAAAAAAAAATAAGAATGGGAATAGGAGAGGGAAGAGGTAGAAGGTGGGAGCGTGGGAGCAGGAAGGAGGACAGGGTGGAAAAGATCACTATTTTCCTGAATCTGTATATGTGAAATACATGACATTTTTATATCTTATATAAAATTTTAAAAACTAAATAAAAAACAACAAAAATAAATGTTTCCAATAATGTACATGTTAATATGAGATTACAAAAGTTAATATGAGTTAATATGAGATAACAGAAATGTTAACTTCCATGGATAGAAACAGATACTCTTGTGGTGAACTTGAAAAGGACCATAATGAACATCTGAACATCTACATTGTCAGACGGGTGGTATCAATATCATGAATGTGTACAAACAGATGCCTACATAGCCACAATATGTAAATGTGTTCACATACATGTGATAGTAATCAGAATATGTATTCAATTGTTTTCTTATCTGTAAAATAATAGTATTAATACATACCAGAGTGGTAGTGAAAAATCACATCACAATTAATATGCTTTACTTGTTATCCTTTTAAGATTTGTTTTATAAATTTGAAGGGAAGAGTTACAGAGAGAGAGAGAGAGAGAGAGAGAGAGAGAGGAAAGAAAGACTTTCCATCTGCTGGCAGGTTCACTCCCCATATGGCTGCAATGGCTGGGGTTAGGCCAGACTCAAGCAGAAGCTAGGCTCTCCATATGGGTCTCTCACATGGGTGCAGGGGCCCAAGGTCTTGGACTATCCTCTGCTGTTTTTCCCAGGCACAACAGCAGAGATCTTGATCAGAAGTGGAGCAGCTGGGATTCAAACCAATGCCCAGGTGAGATGCAGGCATTGCTGAAAGTGGCTATACCCACTATACCACAATGCTGGCCCCCTTGTTATTCTTTCCTTATATGAAAATTATTTTCCGTGGCTCCTAGGTATCCACAGCCTAAATAAAATGTAAGTATTTTCACAAGTATGCAAAGTATTTATAAACATAGGAAAAAGATGACTTCAAGAGCAAGTTTTATATTCTAACTACACATATGGACACATGTGCACACTTATAATACATTAATATAGCACAGAACACACAGATACATATGTAATATGTGTGTGTGTCTTTCTACTCAATACGAAACCAAGTATATAAATCTTTTCTTCAAGGGGATAAATTTTGTCTAAAGTTTCCAAAACACAATTAACTTTTCCACTCTACTTGCAATATATATGCAAAAGTCCTCAACTAATACAAAGAAAATATCTTAACTTGAATCATTCTGTATGTGACGTTATCCTGTGTCACATTACTTATGTTCATAGTATTCAGTATGCAATAATCAAAAATGTAATGCAAACTCATTTCTCAGTGTCTTGATGTATGACATGGTGTGTGAGCTATTATAAATATATTTGTAAAAGGGAGTCAATTTGATTAACTACAGAAAGAAGAAAAACATCATGCTTCAGGCAAACTAAATTTGCCAGAATTTGCAGACATCTAACTGATGAAGCATTTGATTGATAAATGCATAAGAATGAGTTGAATGACAACAATGCTGTTTCTCCTGATTTTCCAAAATCTTACAGGTAATATTGCTATTTCTTTCTCATTTTCTCTTACATGTGAGTCAGAGACTTCCCTGATAACATAAAAAATGAATTCTGTACTTCCATGATAGTTATAATGCAATCATAATTCTATATACTACCAATAAAATATATGCATACACAATTATAAGTGTTAAAGGCATAGTACCACAATCATAAAAACTGAGAATTTGTTTCTTTGAATATAGTTTAATATCATCATATCATTACTAGCTTGAGGTTGGGAGGAAAAAAATATATATGTATATTTTTTCAGCAGTTGGAACCAACATCCACTCAGCCCTCCAATCAATGTAGGATTAAATACACAGTTTTTGTCTTTTTTATTGTTAAGTATTGAGTTTCTTCTGTATGATGAAATTAAAAGAAGCTGGTATTTTTATCTTATGTGTTGTTCACATTTTTTCAATAAACATGATTTACTTGTTTAATAATAATAAATAACCAAAAAAATAATCTGGGTTAAAAATACAGGAAGACTACGTTTGTGTCTGTTCAAATTAAGCGCATAAAGCCTTCACTGATATTCTATTCAAATGACCTTCACTTCCACAGGGCACAGTCATACTTTCAACACAGGAGCACAGTGTCCTGGGGCTTTTAGGAGTTTGAGATTCAAAAGGAAAAGATGAACATAACAATGACACTGAACACACAGTAATTAATTCACCCTGGAATATATGTGACTTTATATATCTGGTTTGGCAAATTTAGTTTGCCTTCTAAGTCCTAGCCATTTTGGCCATTTGGGGAGTGAACCAGCAGCTGGAAGATCTCTGACTTTAACTCTCTCTCTATAATTATTTCAAATAAATAAATCTTATTTATTTATTTATTTATTTGACAGATAGAGTTAGACAGTGAGAGAGAGAGACAGAGAGAAAGGTCTTCCTTCCGTTAGTTCAAGCCCCAAATGGCCGCTACGGACTGAGCTACGCCAATCCGAAGCCAGGAGCCAGGTGCTTCTTCCTGGTCTCCCATGTGGGTGCAGGAGCCCAAGCACTTGGGCCATCCTCCACTGCCCTCCTGGGCCACAGCAGAGAGCTGGACTGGAAGAGGGGCAGCCGGGAATAGAATCCAGCACCCATATGGGCTGTCAGCACTGCAGGCGGAGGATTAACCAAGTGAGTCATGGCGCCAACCCCAATAAATCTCTTTTTTGAAGGATATATTTATAACGGTGCAAAAATTCAAAGCTATGCATAGTTTTTCACAATATACATTTGCTTTTAACTTTTATTTAATAAATATAAATTTCCAAAGTACAATTTTTGGATTATAGAGGCTTTTTCTACCCATAACCTCCCTCCCACCAGCAACCATCCCATCTCCCGCTCCCTCTCCCATCCCATTCACATTAAGATTCATTTTCAATTATCTTTATATACAGAAGATCAACTTAGTATATACTAAGTAAAGATTTCAACAGTTTGCACCCACACAGACACACAAAGTATAAAATACTGTTTGAGTACTAGTTATACCATTAATTCACATAGTATAACACATTAAGGACAGAGATCCTACATGGGGGTAAGTGCACAGTGACTCCAATGAACTTTTTTGAAGAACTTACATGGCACATACAGTTTTCAAAAATTTTTGCACCAAAAATATCATTTCATTGCATTTTCCCATGACATTTTTTAAGTTTCCACATATGTGTATGTGTATGCCTGTACTTGATTCTTTGATTGATATAAAATTGGTACATATCTATGAGATACAATGTGATGTTCTGACCCATCTATATTTTAATGATCAACTCAAGATAATTAGCATATTCATCACCTCTCTTCCAATTATTTTGAGGAGTATAATGCATACTTATTATTTTTACCTTTCTGTGCCATGGAAGAGTAGAGCTTGTTCTTCCTATATCTGAAACACTGCTCGTTAACCAACCTCCAACATCCTCCCTTCTTCATACTATCCCCAGGCTCTGCTAGCAACCACTCTACTCTCAACTTCCATGAGAGCAATTTGTAACATTAACAAGATTTCAGGCATTTTATTACTGAATATTTCATCACTTTCAATATTCAATATTCAATTCATTATTTCAATATTCATTATCCAATATTTCATTACTTTGCCTTAATTTCTTTATCCATTAATGGACATTTAGGTTGATTCCATATCCTGATTATTTTGAATTGTGCTGCAATAAATTCATCTTTTCACATGTTGATTTTCTCTCTTTTGGATACATAATCAGTAGCAGAATTGCAGGGTCATATGACAGTTCTACTTTGGTTTTTTAAGCAAACTCCATAACGCTTCTCATGATAGACAAACTAATTCACACATGGGCACAGGTTTCATATCCGGCTGCTCCTCTTCCAATTCAGCTCTCTTCTATGGTCTGGGAAAGCAATAGAAGATGGTTCAGAAACTTGTGGCTCCTGACTGGCCCAGCTCCAACCATTCTGGCCATTTGCAGAGTGAACCAGCAGATGGAAGACCCTTCTCTCCGTCTCTCCCTGTTTTTGTCTGTAACTCTGCCCCTCAAGTAAATAAATTTAAAAAAAAAATCATATTGTTTCATATGAATTTCATGATTCTTTTTCTAATGCTTTAAAAATGACAATGGTATTGTTATGTGCATTCCATTGAAGTTGGAGATTACTTTGGGTAGTATGAATGACATTTTAACAATACTAATTCTTTCAATCTGAAAACAGGTGATAAAATTCCCTATATTTGTATCCTCACTAATTCTTTCATCAGTGCTTCGAATTTCCAAAATACAGGCATTTCTCCTCTAATGTATTCCTAGTTTTTTTGTAACTGTCATAGATATGATTGTTCTGTTTGTTTCTTTGTCAACAATCGCTCTATTAGCACATAGAAACTGATCTTTGTGTTTTGATTTTGTATCCTGCAAATTCACTGAATTCACTGATCTGTTCCAAGAGGAGTTTCTGTTGGCATCTTTACGGTTCTTTATACACAATATCATGCTGCATACCAATACAAGCAGTTAAGTTTCCCTCCTGTCTAATCTGGGTGCCCTTACATCTTGCTCTTGACTAATTTCCCTGGCTAAGACTTCCTGGTTATGGCAAATTAAACTGGTGAAAATGGACATCCTTGTCTTGTTCTGCATGAGAGCAATTTGTAACATTAACAAGATTTCAGGCATTTTATTACTGAATATTTCATCACTTTCAATATTCAATATTCAATTCATTATTTCAATATTCATTATCCAATATTTCATTACTTTGCCTTAATTTCTTTATCCATTAATGGACATTTAGGTTGATTCCATATCCTGAAAAAAAGGCCTTCAACATTTCCCCTTTCTGTATGATGTTTGATGGGGGTGTGTCACACAAGGACTTCATTGACCTGAGGTGCATTCAGTCTAAATCGTAAATAACAGATCCGTAGGTTTTCTAATACTATATTCTACAGGAAGCCAACCACTCAAGTTTCTTCTTTGTGTTTTCATACATGGTTAATTGGAAGCCTCTGTCGATTTTGTCACTATCTTTCTTTGTCCACAGAAATAATGATCTCTGCAGAGGAGCTTGACCATTCCAAAATGCCATGACAGCCACAGACACTACCCAAATTAATCTTGGGTATGCATGCTGGTATTGTTTTTTGAGTTCTATATAGAGAAAAGAATGTGCCAAATGACTCTCTTTCTCAGAGAAGAATCTATTGTTTTCCAAACAGAAAATGACATTAATATAAAGTATATATACTAGTTTATTTCTTCCAAGAAATGCAATAAAATTTGTAAATACTATATTTATTCAGATTTGGGGCCAAATTATTTATAATGCTTCACACAATAAAAAGCACAATGTTTTTTTAAATTTATCAACAACATTATAATTCTCATGAGTCACAGCATGGAGAAGCCCTGTCAGGTAAACACCACAGAAGAGAAAACATTCTGAAGAACGGCTATAAGGTCTGAATTACTTAAGTATTATTTCATTGACCTATAGGTATTTAATATTCTGTAATCAATGCAAATACTGGTTCAAAGTAGAGGCTTTTTTCCCAAAATCATCAAATTCCAGGTTTTATTTTAAATAACTGTAAATACATATAATATTGAAAATGTAGATTTTGAATAAATATCTAAAAATTAAAAATATATAAAAAGTTACATTGGGGATCAATAATAAGTAATGAGTCCACAAGAGCTGTATCAAGGTAAGCTGTGATAATTTTCACAGGTAAGGTAGAATTCTAACGGCAATGAATATCCCAAACCCATTTTCCAGCCTTATCCACTCAACTGAAAATTAATTGGGCATTGCTTCGAAGTCCTTTGCAGATGTGACAAAGGTCTCAAATCAGGAGATCTCAGGGATCCTATCAGGCAGATCTGGCCTGTCTAAGCACTTTGGCAGCAAAAAATGTTCTCCAGCAGGTTTCAGAATATTATAAATATGTATTCTTATAAGTTTGGAAGAAAAATGCATCTTTATTGTATATTATAACATAGTCCTGCTCCATGCAAGTCTTCATTAAATTAATGGGTTCAACTCCTTACTATAACCACACAACAGAGTAGAGGGTATACAGTCTCTATGGTAAATAATATTTACTCTAACGTGGATAGCACTTCAAAACACAATGTCTAGTAAACAATAACAATTAGAGGACCTAGAGGGGGAAAAATAGAAAAAAAAATGATCTTAATAAATCTATCAGTAATGGATGGATTAGAAATATCAAACAGGGGCCGGCGCTGTGGTGCAGCACGTTAACGCCCTGGCCAGAAGCACAGGCATCCCATATGGGTGCCGGTTCAAGACCTGGCTGCTCCACTTCTGATCCAGCTCTGCCATGGCCTGGGAAAGCAGTAGAAAATGGCCCAAGTCCTTAGGCCCCTGCACCTGCGTGGGAGACAAGAAAGAAGCTCCTGGCTCCTGGCTCCTGGCTTCGGATCCGCACAGCTCCGGCCATTGCGGACAATTGGGGAATGAACCATCGGATGGAAGACACCCCCCGACCCCGCCTCTCCTCGCTCTGTGTAACTCTTTCAAATAAATAAATAAATCTTTTTTTAAAAAAGAAATATCAAACAATGGCTTTAAAAATAGCTACAACTAATAAGTTAAAAAGCCTAGAAGATGAAAATTGTAAGAAAAGATGGGGAAATTCAAAATAATAAAAACGTATCTTAAAAAACAAAGAAAAAGCAATATCTGTAGTAAAGATTTCAAAACATGGACCTAACACTAGGCTCTGTAGCAAAAGGAAGATCAGCATGCTTAAATAAAGTTCCATAAAAACAGTCAATTCAACACATCAAGAACAAAAGGACTCAAAGCTGACAAAACGAGACAAACATTTGGGGCAATGTCAAACCATCCATACTGTGTGTAGTTCGGGTCTCAGAAGGAGGGGTAAGATAGTATGGAGAAACAATATATGAAATGATAGCGGCAAAGTACTTTCCAAAAGTAAGAAAGTCTCGTTCTTAGAGTCAAGAAGCTCTGTGACCCCAAACAGGACAAACATTAGCTTAGCTGCTTGATAATGATAACATTAAAAAGAACTAAACAAAATTTGCCAACTTAGCATTCTATAAAGGGAAACACATCTGCTTTAAGAATGAAGAAAAAATAGGAACACTGCAGGGAAGTAAGACTAGACAATGTTAATAGCAAATTCACAAAATGAAGTTCATTAATTTGAAACTGTATATAATTAATGTGAAAATGGTATATAGCAAACTCAATGTTCACTTTTTAAAAAAATATTTTATTAGTTTGAAAGGTAGAGTGAAACAGAGTTACAAAGAGACAAAGAAATCTTCGATGTGCTGACTTGATCCCAAGTGGCCACGATGATCATGACTGAGCAAGGCTAAAACCAGGAGTCAGGAACTCCATCTGGGTATCCTACGTGGGTGACATGAGACGAAGTCCTTGAGCCATTATCTGCTGCTTTTCTAAGCATATTAGCAGTGAGCGGGACTGGAAATAGAGTTAGGGCTCCAATATGCACCATGTGGGATGCCAGCTTCACAGGTGGTAGCTTAACCTGCAGTGCCACAACTCCAGATCATCATTCACTTAATTTCAAATATATTTTTCCATTTATTGCTTTGTAATTCAAGCACTGAGGAATTTAAATTCATGCATGCATTTTAGTTATTAAAAGATGCCAAATTACCCAGGATTAAATTCTTATTCCCAAAGGATATGAGGGACCAGGCTACTGAAAATGCAGAATTTCCATCCTCCAATGGGATGGTCCTAGGAGGTGGGGGATTTGGGACTTGCTTCGGCCTCAGAGACTCCCCCGTCCAGGATAGGCAGACACAGTGGGAAGGGGGCTATCTATGAACCTAGAAGTGAGTCCTCAAAAATGACAGAATCTGCCAGGGCTTTAACCTAGGACTTGGTAGCTCCAAGCCTTCTGGTCAGCGATGGCTTTCCTTGCAATACAAATAGGCTATGACAGGTACTTAAGGAGACACTGGTTTTTATTCAGAAACTTTATGTGTGTTTTCAGGATAAAGTCAATCATTATAAAGACTAAAAATCTTGAGGGGCTGATTCTGTGGCTCAGTGGTTTAAATCCCAGCCTACAGTGCCATCATCCCATATGGCTCTTGGTTCAAGTCTCAGCTGATCCACTTATGATCCAGCTCTCTTGCTAATAAGCCTGGGAAAACCGTGGAGAGTGGCCCAAGTTCTTGGGCCCCTGTACCCACGTGGGAGACCTGGAAGAAGCCCCCGGCCCCTGGCTTCAACCTGGCTCAGTTCTGGCTGTTGTGGCCGTTTGGGAAGTGAACTAGTGGATGGAAGAACTTGCTTGCTCTCTCTCCTTCCTTCTCTCCGTAACTCCGCCTTTAAAATAAATATCTTTTTTGCAAATGCCTCACTTGGGCACCCACAGGCTGCTGCCAGTGCCTCTGACAGACCCTGGACCTAGGTGTAGTACAGGAAGGAACTTGTACTGCTCTGGGGAAGAGATGTCCATGGGCTGACACAAGCACACCAGACAGGACTGCCACAGGAATGCTCAGGAATGAACCCAGTCCCATCGCCCCCTCCCAGCTTGCAGTCTCTTCTTTGTGCCCTGCACTTTCAGAGCCTAATATGGAGCTCTACCCACAGACAGGCACTGTTTACAGGCTCAGCCCCAGTGTCCAAATCCCCACAGACAATGACAGATTTACAGCCAAGAGGCGGTAATGCACTAAGCGGCACAGAGAGGTTCTAAGGAAGGGGAGGGAATAGTCCATCTATTCATTACACTGCATGCTCCTGCAAATTTTTTTTTTTTATTTTTGAGATACATTCCATTTCAAGGGGAGATAATTAGAAAATTACTCCAGTTATTTTTTAAAGGTATTCAAGTTAAAATTTAAATGCTCCAGAAAAGAAATGGATTTTTCCTTTATGTCAGAAAAAGCTCAGAAATTGGTGAATACAAAAGTGTGAGAGTTCATCAAACTACTTGCTAGGTAGAAGCAAAAATGTAAAAGAAATTAATAGCAACTATAACACAGATATACATTCAGTATCTGTTGATTTTTTTTAAAGAAAGGCCCAAGTTTCATTAAAATAGGTTATGCCTCTAAAGAATTTTGTTCATCCAGAAGTAAAAGATGAATGGAGGTGCTGCCTGAAGTACCTAAATAAAAAAGTGCTTTCTGATGTTTGTCAGTGCAAATATAGACAGACACATTCATAGATGAGAGGAAATGTCACTCCCACTCCCTCTAGCAGAGAAATGGATTTGGTTTAGCAAAAACATTTGTAACTGTCTTGTGGGGAAAGGTGAGACCCTGAGGGTACTCATTAGGTAACAAGTCTACAAAAGAACGCACTGAAATGTCCTACATGAGAAATGAGCAAGAGTTTCGGAACTAAGAGAAGGTAAAGAGAAGCTTCCCAACTGCAGGCGCCTGGTGCCGCGAGGGGAGGAAAGAGCCCATTCAAACCATCTGCAGAGACAGGATGTGACAAGAACTGCGGGGACGCTGCTGTCCAAATTCCAATCCAAATGGATCTGAGTTTGTTTTCTGGGTGTGCAATGCACTGGCAATGGACTCCCACCTGAAATCTGGCTCAGATATAGAGGTTGATGTAACTCCGTTGATACAGTTCACTGCTCATGCGAAGGACTTCCAGGCAGAGCACGGTTTGCTTAGGCACATCAGGCTCTCGTGAGTAAAGCAGAGGACGTGCTATAGGCCAGTAGGTGGTACTAGGGGAAAGCTCCCGTGTTGGGTGGAGATTAGCAAGATTTAAATTTCCCACTGCAAACGGAGTTCAGTGTATACTTTATTGTAAGTCTATGCAAAAACAAGGCCAGAGGAGAAAAATAAGGTGAGGTTTAAGAAATGTCAGGGGTAAGCATTTGGTGCAGCAGTGTGTACCTGCAATGCCCACACCCCATAATGCCCATAATGAAATGACTGGTTCAAGTCTCAGCTCCTCTGCTAGCAATCTAGTTTTGTAATGCATATCACAGAAGTCAGCAGATGATGGCTGCCACTCCACTGGGAGATCCAGACGGAGTTCCCGGCTCCTGGTATCAGCCTGGCCAAGCCCTGGCTGTTACACACATTTGGGGAGAAAACTACCAGATGGGAGATCTGGAGCTCTCTCTCTCTTTCAAATAAAATGGTAAACTGAAAATAATCTATTAATTTAGGGACTAGCATTGTTGGTTACGGCACAGGGGATTAAGCTGCTGCTTGGGAGGCTGGCATCCCATATTGAAGTGCTGTTTCAAGTCCCCACTGCTCTGCTTCTAATACAACTCTCCTATACTGGTCTGTGAAGGCAGCAGAAGGTACCTGAAGTGCTTGGACACATGCCACCTATGTGGGAGATCTGGATGGAGTTTTAAGCTCCCAACTTTGGCCTGGCCCAGACATGGCTGTTGCAACCATTTGGGGGGTTGCCAGCAGATAGAAGTTTTTCTATCTCTGTGTCTCTCCCTCCCTCTCTCTCTGTCTTGTCACCCTGTTTCAAACATAATTACTTTTGAAAAATAAATATTTTTTTAAAAACTAACTAAAATGAATATCAAAAACAGAATATTACTTCTTATGACAGACTTGCTATGGTGAAATTTCACCTCCAAATTCCAAATCTTTCTTAAATTATACTAAATTGACGTATTATTAATGTGAACTTTATGTTTGCTGTTCCTTTATTTGGATGGAACTCAAGATAGGTCTACCTTGCGTGGAACAACACTGGAAACCAGAGATGAGAACATAAACTCCACAGGCCTACGAATTAGTCACAGGGGTCTCTCGGGGATTTAGATACAACAGATGTGCACTTTTAGAGTTGGAGAGTATTATTAGATTTGAAATGTGGAGTGTACCTCAGTTAAAATACAAACAGTTAGCAAATAAAAAATTCAAACCCAGTTTCACAGAGCATTTTCAAAAGTACCTGGATTCTATTTCTGCAAATCTTAATGGAAGCATGTTAATTTAAATTTTCTTCTTAAAATAAAATTTCTTAAACTTACAGGGCAAAGTTTATAGCTCATAATATTTCTGTCAACAGCTCATATTATTTTCATCACTTCTCCTCCATTGGTTGATAACTATTTTGGTTAATTGCTACTGTGAGACCACAAAAGGCATATATAAAACTTTCTTAGTGTCTGTAACTACTCATTTTCCCTAATTACTGTTTAAAATAAATAAATGGGAAAAAATACTACAGTATAACCAAAACATATCTGTGAAATATTACTTCTTAAAGTAATTGCTAAATCTAAATATTGCATTCAAATATTTTCACAGTTTTGCATCTGAAATATTTAATACTTTTGCATTCAAATATTGTATTGAAATATTTTAAAGTCTTAAAATGAAGAGTTGGTAATTAATTCAGCGCCTCTTAACTTACATGTCAGCTAATGCATTAATATTCAAGAATAAGATTGTAATTACTTTGTCAATGTCTAAAAGGACAATTCATTATTAAAGCACAAAGACAAATAATTGCAAATAACTTAAGTAAAGCCAATTAGTAGAAAAAGCAAGTATTTTCATGGCACTACAAACATATTTTTGTAGAAAAAAAAAACCCTTTGTTACAAAGGCTATATACACTCTGTTGAGTGTAAAAGACTTCAAAAAGGGAAGGCATTGTGGCACAGCAGGTCAATCTGCTACATGAGACACCGGCATCCCACCTCATAGTGACAGTTCAAGTCTTGGAGACTCCACTTCTGATCTGGCTCCCTGAAAATGTGCACCCTGGGAGAAAGCAGACAGCCCAAGTACTTGTGTCACTGCCACCCATGTGGGAGACCTGGATCCAGTTCCAGGCTCCTAGCTTCAGTCTGGCCCGGGCCAGCCCTTGCTATCGAGGCCATTCAGGCAATGGACCAGGTGAACTAGAAAGTAGATTGATCTCTCTCTCTCTCTCTCTCCCTCCTCCCTTATTGTCTTCCTCTTCCGTGTTAATGTACTTTATAAACAAAGTGCTAAATAAATTAAAAACAAAAAGACTCCAAACAAATTGAAGAATAGAAGACAACTAAGGACATTAAGAGTTCAGATTTACACTGTGATTTATCTGTTGACTAGGAATCACTTCAGTGGATAGGAAGATAAGTGAACACACTTGAGAACCCTAAGTCTCATCATCTGCTGCGTAGATATCAGTGGTATAGATGAGAGGGCAAAGTGACTATGTTGGCTTAAGCTATGGGTAGATATTACTTCATTGAGACACGTAGAGAGATAAGGTGAAAAGAGTTTATTTTGGAGCATAAGATATCCAAGAGAAATATCCAATAAGCAGAGACAAAAATAGATTTTTTAATTCAAAGAAAGTTCACACCTTGAAACCAAAATATGAGTTATTATCATTCTTATCCTAAAACTGGTCAAAGCAATTATCAATATTCTTTTTTTTTTTTGTTTGTTTGTTTTTTTTTTGTTTTTTTTTTGACAGGCAGAGTGGACAGTGAAAGAGAGAGACAGAGAGAAAGGTCTTCCTTTTGTCATTGGTTCACCCTCCAATGGCTGCCGTGGCCGGCGCACTGCGGCTGGTGCACCGCGCTGATCCGATGGCAGGAGCCAGGTACTTATCCTGGTCTCCCATGGGGTGCAGGGCCCAAGCACTTGGGCCATCCTCCACTGCACTCCCGGGCCACAGCAGAGAGCTGGCCTGGAAGAGGGGCAACCGGGACAGAATCCGGCACCCCGACCAGGACTAGAACCCGGTGTGCCAGCGCCGCAAGGCAGAGGATTAGCCTAGTGAGCCGCGGCGCCGATATTCTCTTTTAATTTCTGCTTATGTCTGTTTCCTGGCAAACAGCTAAAAGTATATAGAATTTTTTTTTTATTTCCAATCCGGTGAGTAAGGAGCTAAGAAGTCACCTTTACATCTTAACAAAAGGTAAATTGTTGAGCATGATGAAAAATAAGTAGATCTTCTGAGGTCCATCAATGAAATGAAATTGCAGGTCAAATCAGTGGTCCAAAGCTGTAGAGACACACAAACATACCCAGACATTCACATCTTAGCCAGAGCAGAAACCTCTGTGGGAATCAGGGCCATGTCAGGAAAGCTTAGACTGTAACTGATAAAATGCCAGAGCTCCATGTGGACAAATCAGACATAAAACAAATAAAAAATAAGATAAATAATAAAATAAAATAAATAATAAAATAAAAAATAAGGATAACAAATAAAAAATAAGAATATGTAGATATTAAACTATTTTAATAATCATCTAAGTATCAGCAGCCTAAATTTACCAATCAAAACAGAGAATGTCACAGTTGATCAAAAACAAGACTCAACTATATATGTTGTACAATAAAATCACCTTAAATATAAAGATACATAGAGGTTAAAAATAAAAGATAGGTATTACCTAGTGATACAGAGGTCAATAATCCAAAAAGACATAAAAAGTATTAGTGCACATGTGCCCAGTGACAGAATGTCAAACCACATCAGACAAAAACTGAGGGCACTTCCAAGGGAGATAGATGAATTTCCTGTCACATTTGGAGACTTTAACACCCCTCTATCAGAAAGTGACAGGTCCTGCAGGTAGAAAATCTGTAAGTCCACCATTAAACACGGTCACACCATCAATCAATTGGGTATACCTGACATCTATAGACTACTTCATCTAAACAACAGCAGAATCTATGTTCTTCTCCACCTCACATGAAACATTCACTAAAAAAGCACATCCTGACCCACAAAACATGCATCATATTTAAAAGAATAGAAATTACACAGTATCTGCTCGCAGGCTGCAATGAACTTAAACTAGAAGTATAACCAGAAAATTGCAAAACACTTGAAAACTAAACAAAGAACTTATAAATAACACACGGCTCAAATAGCAAACCTTAATAGCAGTTTTTTTTTTAAAAAATTAGAACTTACCAAAATTTGTAAGATGTAGAAAAGTAATGCTCAGAGGGAAACTTACAGCATTGAATGCATCTATTAGAATATTATTAGGCTATAAGATTATTATACAAAGTAAATAATTTCCATATATTGGCAAGGAACATGGCAAAACTTTAAATTAAAAATTTGCTGCCATTTGTATTAACCCCACAATTGAATTAATTAGGTATAAATCTAATAAATATATATATGATCTAAATGAGGACAATCATAAAACCTGATAAAATCAAGAACTAAATTGAGATATTTCATGATAACAGATAAGAAAATTCCATAGCCTTGGAAACTCATGACCGGAGCATAGGGAGACTACTGATGCCATAGACAGGAGTGTCAATTGGTAAAGTCAACAACAGGAGTCACTGTGCACTTACTCCTCATGTAGGATCTCTGTCCTTAATGTGCTGTGTATTGAGATTTAATGCTATAACGAGTACTCAAACAATATATTTCACTTTGTGTTTCTATGGGGGTGCAAACTGTTGAAATCTTTACTTAATGCATACTAAACTGATCTTCTGTAAAAAAAAAAAAGAAAAGAAAAAAAAAGAAATTATCAACTCCCAACTTGACTCTCACTGGGATTAAACATGACAATAGGTCTGATCTGATTTCATCATCACTTAAAAAAAATCATCTATTGTTTTTCACTTTATGTTTCTGTGTGAGAGCAAACTGTTGAAATCCTTACTTAATGTATACTAAGCTGATCTTCTGTATATTAAGATAATCGAAAATGAATCTTGATGTGAATGGAAGGGGAGAGGGAGTGGGAAAGGGGAGGGTAGTGGGTGGGAGGTAGTGGGTATGTGGGGGAAGCCATTGTAATCCATAAATCGTACTTTGGAAATTTATATTCATTAAATAAAAGTTAAAAAAAAAAAAGAAAATTCAATAGCAACAAGATATTAGCTCTTCCCATTTTGACCTACAGATTTAATACAATTCCAGTAAAAAATCCTGAGAAGTTGCTCTGTAGATATCAATAAACTGATTCTAAAAACAAAGGGGCGGGAATGATAGTTCTTGACTTCAAGATGCCTGATTTTAGGGCTGGAGCCACAGCTCACTTGGTTAATCCTTTGCCTGCAGCGCCGGCATCCCATATGGGCACAGTGTTCTAGTCCTGACTGCCTCTCTTCCAGTCCAGCTCTCTGCTGTGGCCCGGGAGGGCAGTGGAGGATGGCACAAGTGCTTGGGCCCTGCACCTGCATGGGAGACCTGGAGGAAGCACCTGGCTCTTGGCTTCGGATTGGCACAGCTCCACTTAGGGAGTGAACAAACGAAAAAAGGAAGACCTTTCTCTCTGTCTCTCTCTCTCTCACTATCTATCTGTCAAAAAATAAAAAAAGATGCCTGACTTCAAGATGTACTATAAAGCCAGATATTAAAGCACTGTTATTGGTGAGAAAATGGACAAAAACTGATGGAACAGAAAAGCAAGCTCCAAACAGCTTATCTATAAATAGTGTCAAAAGATCTTTAACAAAGGAACAAAAGCAATAGAATGGAGAAAAAAATTAGCATTTTTTCAACAGTTGGTGGAGGAACAACTGGCTATCCATGTGCAAAAAAAAAAAAAAATGTATTTAGATATAGATTTTACCACTACACAAAAATAAACTTCAAATGGATCACAGGTTTAGATGTAAAATGCAAAACTTAACTCTTAAGAAATAGCATAGGAGACAATCTAGGGGAGGCTGGGTATGACAATGGCTTTTTAAGTACATCAAAGATATAATCAATGAAAGAAATAATTGATAAACTGTATTTTCTTAAAATTAAAAACTTTATTCTGTGACAGGCAATGTGCAGAGAATAAGACAAGTCACTGGGAGTAAATATTTGTGAAAGACACACCTGATGAAGTACTAGTATCCATAAATATAGAAAGAACCCTTATAACTCAACAATTAAAAAATAACTGATTAAGGCCAGCACTGTGGCACAGCAGGTAAGCCATCACTTGTGACTCGAGCTTACCACTGCCAGTTCAAGTTCCAGTTTCCTATCAATGTTTCTGGGAAGGCTAGAGATGATGGCCCAAGTACTTGGGCCTCTGATGCCCACTTGAGAGCCCAGGGCAGCGTTCTTGGCTTCAGCAGGGCCCAGTCCTGGCCTCTGTGACCACTGCAGAGTAAAGCAGGTGGAAGATCTCTCTTTTTGTCTCTACCATTCTGCTTTTCAAATAAAGAAATCTCTTTTTTTAAACTTGATTTATCAAAAACCCAATAATCAGAAAGAGATCTTATTAATGAAGATAGTCAGACACAAATACACATGTGAAAAGATATTCTACAGCTTACTTCAACAGAGAATTACAAATTAAAATAACAATGAGCTATCACTACACACTCATTAGAATAGCCCAAATCCAAAACAGTGACTTTAACAAATTCTGGTGTAGATGTGGATCACCAAGAACACAGATGCACTGCTTGTGGGAAGACAAAATGATAAAGTCACTTTAGAAGTCAGTCTGGTGGCTTTTTACAAAATTCAACCTACTCTGACTACTGGGATCCAGTCATAACTTTTCTTGGTATTTACCCTGAAATAAACTGAAAACTTACATATACACAAAAAGTGCACCTGAGTGTTTATAGCAGCCTTATTCATAACTGGCAAAGCTTAGAATAAGATGATCTTCAGTAGGTGAATGGGTGAATAACCTGTGAACACCCAGACAACAGGATGTCATTTACTCCAAAGAGATTAAAAGAAAAGAAAAAGAGAGCGAGCGTGAGAGAGAGAGAAAGAGAGAACGAGCGAGCTATGAAGCCATGAAAATGTATTCAGGTTCTGTAAGTGCATACTAAAAGAGAAAAAAAAAGTCTGAAAAGGCTACATGTTTCCAACTATGTAATATTCTGGAAAATGTAAAACTATGTAGACGGTAAAAAGACTGTCATATCTGTAGAAGTGAACCCTAATGTCAACTGTGGACCTTCGGTGATAGTGATGCACCATGCAGGCTCACTGTAACAAATGTACCATTGTGTTGGGGATGCTGGGTGAGCAGAGTGACGCATCTGTGAGGACGAGGTATGTGGGAATTCTTTCTACGTACTCTTGGCTCAGTTTTTCAGTGAATGTAAACCGGTTTCAATAAAGTTCATGAAAACTGCTTAGTAAAATTTATAAATTAAAAATCACTGTTCAAAGACAACTCCTCACATATTTTCTGTGCTTTGTCAACTGGTTCCATAGATGGTATTAACGGGATCTTCCTTGTTTTCTGGCTTTAAATTAAGCGTAGCCACCAGCATGCACTAGCATGAGTTCTGGAAGAGATGGAGTTCGTGGTATTTCTTCTCCTTAGTATTGCGTCATGACTGGGGAATGATTGCAAATCTCTAATGAAAGCCATACTCCCACACAGTCACATTCTAATACAGCTGTCTCATAGGTCCCCAAAACACTTCCTCTCCTATCTTCTAAAAAAGGGGTTGGTTAGAACTCCCAATGTTGTTAGGGAACTTTTCATTATCCTCATTTGTTTTCATTAACTCATACTCAACTCTGTAAGGAAATTGTCACTAAACTCATAAAAAAAAAGTAATTCCCACTTTGAAAATTATAATTGTTTTCTGCCAGGACTTGGGAGGCTGTTAGAACCAGGAATGACCACAGGAAATAATTTTTTTTTAAATGAGACCTGAAATAAGTATATTCTGATTTTTCATCCTTGGCCTGAATGTACTCTAAACCCCTCAGACGTAGCTGGCAGAAATTGGGATATTTGTAATCATCGGTACTGCCATTCTAACTTAAAATTAGAATGCATCAACAACAATGCTAAAGAAATTTCTAACCTGCTGTGGTTCTGGGAAATTCACCTTAGGTTCAAGCCCAAAGCCTAATTTTAAGAACTGAAGAGTCACTGTGTCAATATACAACCCAACTCTCAATTCTTAGGCTAAGATAAGTACATTTGGAGGGAAAGAGAGAAACTCTAAAACATGCAGCAGAATGAAAAAATTTCAAGCAAGCACAGACTATAAGATGCTGAGCATATTTATGATGAAATCCTTTCTGAATATTTCTTACATGCAAAAGCAATTTCTTTCTCCTAAGAAGAAACCATTTTTCTCCAGCTTAAATTACTCTACGTGAGTCATTGGTTTACAATTTCATGTTGATTTCCTTAGTTAAGTCTTAATTTAAGTAATTGAATCAAACACCTGTGCATGGCTTTCACCGTCTCTAAGTACAAATTAAGCATGGGCTTAACCGTGATCAACTGCAGGTGATGTGAGGTAAGGCAGGCAGGTAGCTAGATTAGGACCTGGAGCTGAAGCCACACTTCTCCTCACCTGCTATGTAATCCTATCTGTCCACAAGTCAGTCAAATGACCCCTCCAGGATGTATCCCCCCTTCACCTAGGACCAAGGGGTGGTGCCACGTAGCCAGTCCTCTACCAACTGGGAGGGGCTTCCCTACTCTCTCTGTAGAGGAAGACAAGGCAGGGTACTGAGGTGCTATCTCCATACTTCCCTCTCTCTATCCTTTCCCTTCCTGGCCCACTCTATTCCTGAGAAATACCCATGGGTGTGTATGTTTTCCTCACCCTTTAAATAAACGTTATCACTTTGTGCACAATACTTGTGCCTGAACCCAGAATGCTTCTCTAGGGAAAAGGTGAATCCCTCACCAATGACCTAAGTAAGGCTGAGAGGCAGAATAACTGAAGTATTCTTAGGAAGGAGTCTGAAAACCTAAAGAAATGTGATTCAAGGACTGTATCTGCTACATGCAACCTGCTAAGCCTCTCCCTCCCCATATCCGCTAGAGACACTCCTGGCATGCAAAATGCTTTGATGAGATGTCCATCAGCATCCTCAAATAGCTACTTGGTGACTCCTGTCTGTAAACTGGAAGCAAAAATGGGAAATATTTCAGTGAGATTAAGAGACACACTTTGGAATATTAAAAGCCATAGATTGGATTTGGCCTAGGAAACACTTAAAATGCTATTATTATAACAAGCTTCAGGATCAAAGGTTTACTCATGGTGGTTTGAAAATATATGATAATATTTGATTCTAAATTCCGTATGAACAGAACAGAGGCATACCCTACTAAGACTCTGCCCAATATGCATAAGTGGAGAATGTCTAGATGTAGAAGGCTAGGACTTAATTTGAGTAATTTTGGTAGAAACCAGGGACTCTTATTGGTTCCCAAATCTAAACCAATATATATCTATTTGTTATGCCATCCAGTTCTGTTAAGGATGGATCACCTTATCTGCTTAGAGAAGAATAGCACTAGCCTTTCCACTGGCACTATGAAATATGACTTGCAGAGATTCTCCAAGATGACCTGGACTTAGGGAAGAAAAACTTCCCAGGGGTTATCAGACATTGTATCTTAACTGCAAAACACCCTTCTTGCAGACACTGAACTACCTAAAACAAAGACATAGTTGATGATGGAGTTTTGACCCTTACCACTCCCCGCAGTGCATGCCTTGAAACCAGAAATCCATCTGGTGTTTGTTTCCTTATCCCAGCCTTCATAGTAGGAGCATAAATATAATTAAGTGGTAAAGTATGCACACAGGCAGGACTGATAGCTACTTTTGGAGAAAGTGCTAAGCAAGGATATTTTTATTGTATTGCCTGGATTTATCACTTACGATTTGGATATATATTGAAATATCCCATTGTACTCCACAAAAATGTACAAGTAATGCTTGTTAATCAAATTAAATAACAAAATCACTTTCTCGAAATGAGCGTACATTATGATTATTTAGATGGTGAAAACACAGCACAAGCACTTCTGTGTGCTGTGTCAATATTTAAACAAGTAAACACAACTCTGGCAAGTGATATTTGGCTACTGGACTATCAATTAGTTTTCATCAATAAAATAGATGTTATTTATGTTGGTTTCTTTTATTTTTATTTATATAAAAAGAGCAATTTCATGTAATTCATATATACAGTAATGTGAACATAATGATACTTCCAGTCCTACTCTCCCTCCCTCCCTCCCACCATCCCTCCTCCTTATTTTCTTAATTTTCTTTTAGGTTTAAACCCTTTTCTCTCATCACAGGACAATTTATGGTTCTTTGATCAATGCTATTAAGTCATTTGTAGTGACTGCCATCATTTTCTTATCTCACAACACATTGAACTCACTAGTCTGATGGTTTAAGTAGAAAGCAAATATTGGAGCAAATTCAAGCAGTCTACTAAAACCCATTTCCCTTGTGCCTGGTAGGGAGTCTGGTAGGTTTACAGAAAAGACCAGTGAAGAAAAATCCTAGTCTTGAAGCTGGTTTAGTCATGACAATATAGTTAGGCTTCCATTAGGACAAACCGGCACTGATGAAAACAAGTCATGTCTGTCTGTTATTGCTACAACTCTTGACAATGCAGGTGACTTGCTGCTATGGTTTCAATATGCACCCCAAATTCATGTTCTGAGTTGAGGACTTTTGGAAGGTAATCAGGTGGTGAGAGCTCTGCCTTTATGAATTAATCTATTCACAGATAAATGTGTTAGTGAATTAATGGTTCATCATGGTAGGGGTTTTGTTATAAATAAGAGCTCTCACAAACTTACTCTGTTTTGCCATGTGATGCCCTACAAGGGACAAAGAATGTCTGGCCTACAGGCTGTATAAGGCCCACAAAATCATTTTGTCTCGCCCTGCCAAGGCAGCCGTAGGTGGGACTCTAAATTTAATAAACCTACAGCAGGCTAATTTTTAAGTTTATATTTTTGTAGGGCCTGTAAATGATGTTATAAATATTGAAATTTCCCTTGGCAGAAAAAATGGTGTGCACCTCTGTGCCTAAACCACATTATGATGCAACAAAAAGGCCTCACCAGATGCTGCACGAATCTGGTGTCATGCTCTTGAATATCTCAGTCTCCAGAATTGCAAGCAAAATCAATCTTTACTCATTATAAATGACCCAGGCTCGGGTATTCAATCATAGCAACAGAAAATGGACTAAGGCACCTGCAAAAGGTGCTACCATCCTTTGTCATAAAGCTGCATGTGCACCTAGTGGAGAGCTTAGTGAAAATGAAGAAAAAGATGTGACAGGAGCTTTGGATGCAGTGGGCTTGGCTACTACCCTACACCAACTATGTGAGTAGGGAGATTAGTGAACACATGCATGAGTTACAGCAGTGCTCATATATACAGAATATACCAATATACAGAATATACCAATATACAGAATATTACTGCTGCTGCTCAACTCCTAATTCCAAATTTCATGATAATTTCTCTCGTGGACAAATCTAACTAAAAGCTATGTAAGAAAAGGGCTTCTGGGAAGTGTACCTTCAGCGTCGACACAATACAAAACTTCCATTGGTTTTATAATATTGTAGATGAAAGTGTCTGTGCTAGATAAGAATTATCTATGAAATGCCTGAAAAAAAATCCATGTAGAACATTCACAGAGCATTCCCTAATGATTTATATAGAGCCATGAGTCCTTTGATAATAGCTGTTGTCCATCTGCAAAGCAGTCTTTGGCTTGCTAATGGACCAAGTCAGTTGCTGAGTACCTTGTTGTGGAATGCAACATGAATAGGACAATGCATCACAAATTAATCTAGGATTCAAAATCAGCCTATGCAGCAACACCCCAGTGTAAAGATCTCAGATGGCGCCTGAGTAGACGCAAAGGACAAGGTAAAACATGAAATGCAGCTGTCTCAAACAACTTTCAAGTTTGTTCCTACTGCTTTTTTTTTTTTTTTGTACTCTCTTAAAGACACTGAATATTTCATGGAGAATCCTTCTTGATTAGTTAATACAGGGAGGGGAAACATAGATGTGATTTATAACTGAGTCTACATGATATGCTGACATCAAAGTGGATGGCTATTGTGTTATAGCCCAGTTCAGGAATGACTTCCAAAGAGTGTAGCTATAAAGGGGCATGAAGTTTGGAGGTAAGCAAACCTCCAAACTATAGCAGAGATGTAGGAATGCACTCATAAGTACGAAATTCACTGTGATGGCTAACCAGAATAAAATACTGCAGTGCTGTTGGAGGGCTCAGTGGAAGTGTCATCCAAGAACCAATATCCCTATTTCTGGGGTCCACACTGCTGCATGTGCTTTAGGCCTTTCAGCACATGCAAATATACATTCTACACAAATAATCCTGGCTAAGCAGCCAAATTCTGGAGCTGAGAATAGATCATTTCACTATCATAACTAATTCTGTGATACCTGCAATGTTGTTTATTTAAAGCAAATCATTTCCATCCACACAAACACCCATGTTTGCATCAAGGATTTGCATTTGTCCCATACAGAGGTAAAATCAATTTTCCACCTCCATAAATACTGCATCACTTTGCACACATACTTTGTACTCTGCACATATTTATTCTCTATTAGAACTTCTTAAACACCACCATCTTAATATATGCATTCCTAAAAAGAAATGATTTCATATTTTATTTTATTGAATTATATATTTATGATTTATTATTTTATGATTGTCTTATATTTATAAATATATTAGTGATTTATTATTTATTGAATTCATATTATATTTTATTGAATCTCAAATGATTTGGACTTGAACTTGTAGTGAAAAAAAAAGAGCAACTGGTAGTTGGAAATGTCAGTCTGAAGGCTATTCCAAGATTTGTTTATAGGCAAGTTTGATCAATGTAAATCAGACCATTCAGAAAAAAAACAGAGAGACACGTCATAATAAGAAAGCAGTTTTCAGGGTAGGCATTTGGCATAGTGGTTAAATCACCTCTTGGGACACCAACATCTCATATCAGGGTTTTAGTTCAGGCTCTGCTTCTGATTCTAACATCCTGCTAATGGACACTGAGGGAAGCAGCAGCTGATGGATGAAGTACTTAGGTCCCTACCATGCATGGGGAGACCCAAATTGAGTTCTAGCATCCTGGTTTCATTCTGGTCCAATCCTGACTGCTGTAGATTTTTGTAAAGTGAACCAGTAGATGGAAGATCTCTCTGTGTCTGTGTCTCTCTGATTCTATGCATTCCAAGAAATTTTTTAAGGGACAAATATCTTTGAATATTATATATATATATATGAGAGTAATTATACATGTGTATCAGAGCAATTTTATAAATGTAGTATTTCAATTATCCACATATATATTTATATGTGTGCGTGTGTGTGTGTGTATACATTCCTCTGGAATGTTATCCCATCTTCCAGGAATCCCAGTCTCTTCTGCTTCTAGGAAGATTATTGTTTCTTATTATGGAAGATGTTCTAGCATGTTAGAGATTATGTGTACACTGACGTCCTAATCCTTGAATATTTGCCTCATTTTAACTATATATAAAGTAGTGATATATATATATATATATATATATATATAAAAAACAGGAGAACAAGGTGTAAATTCATTTGGCTTAATCTCTGATACTTTGGTAAGGAAAAGTGTTCCACGCCCGGGGAGAATTAGGGAGGGGTAGTGTTGCAGAGAGAATTGGGAAAAGTAACATGCTTCATTGTGAAAATGCAGATCTTGCACAAAGATCTGTCCTGAGAAATGACAAGGTGACAGTTGAAACTTTCGTCCAGTACTCAGGAAGGAGAAAGGGCTGGGAATTCATCTCTAGGAGTTTTATGCCTATTAAATACAGTGAACGACTAGAAAGGACTATGATTTCCCAAACATAAAGTACAAACCAGGAGGAAAAACTGGTTAAGAAACTACCATTTAAAGTACCAATTTAGGGAAGAATGAAATGAAAATGACACAGAACTGCTGGCCTTCAAAGTTGAAGGAAAACAAACAGAATCCAAGACATGAAAAATATAATATATATAAATGTCTCATCTGTGGAAATTCGCTTCAATCTGGCTATTCAACACTTCTTTTCAGCTTTCAATTACTTTCCCATTTGGAATGTGCCATTAATTGATTTTAAAAATTTTAAATTTTTAAAAAAAATTTAAAAATTAACTGAAAAGATAAAGTTAAGCATTTATTCGGCATGCTAATTCTAATTTTTTGAATTCAGATAAATCATTACCCTTGAAATCCTTTCCAATATTCATATACTAAAATATCTACCTATTGGAAGTAACATGAATTGCAACTCTGAAAAGTAGGATTCAAAATACAGCTTTGACCAGGATCTGTATTCAAGGCAAAATATAATCACTGAGACCTTTTACATTTTTCCATTTGTTTCATCAGAGGAAATAACTTGAGTTTCAATATTGTTCCTGGAGTCAACCTTCTTAACCAAATAAGGCCTCTGTGTAAAATTTACTGCTGTAAAAGATAAACACATTCATTCAAGGGTGAGTGATACAGTATTCTAAATTAAAGTAGAAAAAGTCTGATTTCTGCTTGCTCAAATTATTTTGTTACATGGACTATATCCTGAAAAATATGTTAATTTTTTAACATCTCTCCAGTTACATCCTGATAACAATGGCCAATTTCTCCCTGGTGGTCTCAACTAGGGTATTGCAGACAGAAAGGGAAAATTCAAGGAAGAATATTGCCTGCAGAATGCACACATAATGTACAAAAGTAGAACCTATTTAACAGAGGACTTTTTTAAAAGCATTTATTTATTCATGTGAAAGGCAGAGAGAGAGAGATTTCCCATCTGTTCTTTCCTTTCCCAAATGCTCACAACGAGAGCTGGGGTATGCTGAAACCAGGAGCCTAGAACTCCACCAAGGTCTCCCAAGTGGGTGAAAGAGACCCAAGTACTTGAGCCACCATCTACTATTGCCAAGGCATTTATAGCTTTGCAGGTGTAGCAGGGAGCTGGAACTGGATGCATAGCCAAGAGGAGAACCCATGTGCTCCAATATGCAACGTGGACTTCTCAAACGGCACGCCAATGTGTGCCAGACGTCCACTCCTAACTTAGACTTCCTAAGATGACATGTTTGCAGCTGGAATTGAACTTGACAGAAAAATAGCAAAGGAAAGGACATATTCATTTTCCATTTTTGATTACCAACTTAAGTCCTTTACTATCCAATAATATCTATATGGATTTACTTTTATTTTATATGCTAGAAAACAAGAATCAAAATCCTAGACAGTTTTAAGAAAAATAATTTGGTCCTACAGACATTCAGTGACATTTTTATGGAGATCACTTTGATCTGAGCCATACATATTAATTTTTCTATACCTCACTTTTTAAATGCTAAACCTGATGTTCTGCTAATAATCAGTTATTAGATAACACAGAGGCTGCAACTGTAAGAACATATCATTTACTAACATCTTTATGTAAAAACAATCCTTTGTGCATGGTTCCTATCATACACATATTCTATATATCATACACATATATATTATATACAAAATAAACAAGAAACTTAATACTGCTAGAGATCTCTTCTTTTCTGTCCTGATATTATGTTTCTACTTCTATTACAGCATTTCTCTTCTGCTGATTATTAAAGTTATCTGAATATACACCTCTATACTATATTTAAGCTGTGTAAATGCAGATAATAAGCTTTATTTTTTTATTTTACAAATTCCTAACACTGTACTTGACATATACTAGTCTTACAATTCTAACTTACAAACATCTATTTTATGATCCATACTTACATAATTCTAGGTATTTTTATGTATGTGTATTGTAGCAATAGAAAATACTACATTACTGGGGTCAGCACTGTGGTTTAGTGGGTTAAGCTGCCACCTGCAAAGCTGGCATTTCATTCAGCTGTAAGTTCGATTCCTAGTTGATTCACTTCTGATCCAGCTTCCTGCTAAATTTCCTGGGGAAGGAGCGGAACATGGTCCAAATACTTGGGCCCCCACACTACAAGGGAGACCCAGATGAAATTCCTAAGTACCGGTTTCGGCCTGGCTCAGCCCTGGCCTTGTGATCATCTGGAGAGTGAAGCAGCAGATGGGAGATTCTCTCTCTCTCTCTTTTCCTCTCCCTTCCTCCATTTCTCTAAGAACCCTGCTTTTCAAGTAAATAATTAAATCTTTAGAAAATATATTATGTTACTTATGAACTCCAAGGAAGTCATATTTTTGAAAAGTGGACCAAAAATAAAATACCAACAATCAAAACTGTTCAAGCAATGTTAACTGGTGATTATTGTTAGCATAAATGTCTCCGTCAAAACACCAGTTTCCAACTTCACATACTCTAAAAGTAATAATTCAGATATTCTTAACTCAACTACACTGATTGTAAAATATTTACCAGCATAGTATTATCACTTTGAAATTGTAAAGAAGTTTCAAAAATATCCCTTACCATTGCATTCGCTCTCTCAAAATTAGCAGCAGGAAAAAAAAAATCCACTTACATTCAGTATGCAAATGTATATGGAACCATACTTACAAGTTCTACAGGAATGGCTTTATGTAAATAAGACTTTATTTGAAAATTAAGTGACTGGATTTTATTTTTTCCTTTTCTTGTTCCCACCATTTCCTTCACCAATAACCCATTTATTAATAGGAAAATATCAAGATTTCACCTAGGTGACAGAGTCTTCACATAATTAAGCCATGAAACTACCAAAAAAACATTGTCTGGAAGCCACTATATTTTTCAATGAGTAAAAGCAATAGAAAAACACAAAAGGGAAGATAAAAATATCATTGTCCTAGAACACAGAAGACAAAATCTTTAAGAAGGTGCACTTTATTACCTGAAGGCTTTTGTACAGATATTTCAAATTTCATACCCCATCATGTTCCTGTGCTATATGCATGAGCAGGATAAGAAATTGGAGAAAGTGACAATGACTTGTATAGCATTAGTGCAAATAGAAACCCTATGCTGGTACACAGATTCTGAAATTCTGAACCAGAATTTCTATAGTTTTTCAGGCCAGGACTGAGGACAGAGAACTTTTTATTTAATTTATCAAGAAGCAGTATAACATTGCATACCTGAGTTTCAAGAAGAGTGAAATAAACCTAAGGCTGTCAATGAGACAGAAAGGAGCTGAAGTTTTTCCTTCCAGAGATGCCCTTCTGGCTTCACCAGCAAGAAGAGAGCTCAGGGGGTCTGAGAGATGCACTGAGGGAGTTCTCAGGATAGAACAACCATGGAGGAGACCCAGGGGTTGGAATGCACCTAGTTGTCTAAGTCAGGAGCAGATGTAGGGTCAAAAAAAGACCCTTACTGTATGGGTGAAATACGCTCTGTATGTCAAGAAGAGCTGGAAAAAGACAAAACAAACAAGCAGATCTGCTGGGTACCAGCAAATGAGAAGACAGATAACCCTAGTTCTACAATCCACTGTCACCAGCCCAAGTGTTAGCTGGTTCAACAGGAACCAGACTATGAGGTTGCTATGGAACGCAAAAAGCCCACTAGAGGTCTGAGAACTCATTATTTCCAATATCACAACTGAATATTTTTCATCTACTCTACTTCTTCCTAACCATGTAGTGCAGACCTCAGGAATCAAGAGAAATTTAAGAATTCAAGCTGAGCATGCATAAAGCCCTCCGTTCAGCAGCAGTCTAAATTTACCCTTCCCCATAGGGTAAGTGACTTTTTCATAAGACAAGATCAATTATGACTAAATGTAGAAACTACAATTGTTTTAGGACATTTGTGAGCACACCTCTGAAATCGACTACAGAAGAAACCTTCATCTCTTTCTCAGTTAGGGGAATAAAGGGAGGGCCTGAAATTGGAGTTGAGACCTTGGCTATAACACAAGCATGCTCACTGCCTAGTTCAGTGATTTTGGGTATGTTAACTGACTTACATTGCCATCTCTGCTACATTATCCATTGATGAGAATTCTGTAGCAATTACTTGAAAATGATTTATCATGATGCACATAAGAAATTGGTGGCTTATCCTGCTATGCCACAACACTGGCCACAATTATTTATTTTCTTTTTGTATTGCATTCTGTAAAATTTTGGAGATGTAACAATACATAAAATTCAGCAACTTAGAGCATTATATAGGGAAATATATGATGATATGTGTGGCATTATGGTATAAATACATGTATATTATGAAAGTTCTCAAAAATAATAATCTAGATTTGATCATTATATACATAGTTATGTTTAGCTAGGTAAATCTATTTTAAACACTCACATTTGCAAGTTACCCACGACAACTCTTTTTTCTTCTACAAACTGTTTATCTTTTGCCTATTTATTATCACCTGATAAGTCCAAAAACTGATAGATGGAGTAAAGTAACTAAATTTAATAGTTCAGTAACACCAGAACACAGAATTGATGTTGAATGGAAAAATACGCGGTTTAAAGGAAATATAATTCCCCTATTGGACTAAGATTTTACAGAAGGAAGTGATCCGTCTAGTCCTTAAAGATTTTTTGTTTACATTGGTTTTGTCTGGAGACAAAGAAAAACATATTTATGCATTTAATTCTACCAAACCTAAACAAGTAAAAAAAGAAAACCTTCTTAGAACATCCATATATGAAAAATGGCAAAACAAAACCTGCTCTGTGATCAAGCTCATTTGTAACTGAGAGCTAGGGGCCTCATCTTCATAAAGGTCCCCTGGCTAATTACCACAAAACATCCTATCTCCCATGCCCAGTGCGTGGTTTCCAGCTCTCTTCTTTATAAGGCACAGGCTATATGTATCTTCTTCAATGATAAGTACAGGAAGGGGTAAAGCTATAAATGCATACTGAATGCATGAGGAAATTTGTGAAGAATCCTTTCAAGTGGCCTTAAGTGATACTATGGCTCCCAAGCACTTAGATCGAAAAATATCAGTCATATCCTCTTTTTGTGTACTGAACAAAATTTTTTACTGGAAAACTCATGGATCATAAATATAAAATATGAGTTCTGAAAAGAGAATATTTCCTCATAACCATAGCCTCATATTTGCATCAATCCAAAATGTTCATTTGTGCCTCAGTCCAGCAGATTCACCACGCAGAAAAAGGCACGTTTTTCCTGATGCCTATCATCACTGATTTATTTTGCCTGTCCTTGATTACCATATAATACATATGAGTCAAGTATCTGCCTTATATTGGAACTTATTATTCAATGAGTAAAACATTGAATCTGCCATCATAGCACCTGCTTTCTAATAAGAGAGTTACAGTAAATTAAAAGTTACAAGCCTTAAATAGTACCTGAAGGATCTGAGGAACTGATGAAAAACTAGTGCAGATGAACTTCAACTTACTGGATAAGCAGTACTTAAAATGCAAGGTGAGAAACAGATACCAAAGATAATATCATATAGGTTGTATTAAGGGTTTCTATTGGTTTGTATTAAATACTACTGGAATTCGTAGGAGTAAGAAAGGAAAAGATTGTTATATATGTATATGTATGTATATATTTTTATTTTATAGAATATCAAGTAGAAATTACACTCATGCAAAAATTACAATCCACACAGTCCCATCCATGTAAGCTGTTAAATTTTCCTCCACACAAAGGAAAGTTCTACATTTGCTGTCTCCTTGTTTCACTACTTTGATAGTTATTGTGAGTTAGGATTTAAATTCCTATTTGCATCCTTTTCATCCATTTCATGTTTTTTTTTTTTTTCTTTTCCTTCATGTTTCTTGATTTTCAGCTTGTTCCTACAGGTTTATTTTTTATTGTTCCTATTCATTGCTCTTTGGCTTATTTTGTTTTCAGATAGGCAATTTTCCATGCCCACCAATAGAGATCCATCTGCATTATTGTCCAAATTTGTCTTCCCAAACAACGCAAAACACAAGTTGTTGACAAGGCACAGCTGACTACATTGCTTGCTTTAGTAAGGGATGTTAAATTTATTTTATTTTATTTATTTGACAGGCAGAGTTAGACAGTGAGAGAGAGACAGAGAGAAAGGTCTTCCTTCCATTGGTTCACTCCCTAAGTGGCCACTACAGCTGGCACTGCGCCAATCCGAAGCCAGGAGCCAGGTGCTTCCCCCTGGTCTCCCATGCGGGTGCAGGGCCCAAGCACTTGGGCCATCCTCCACTGCCTTCCCGGGCCACAGCAGAGAGCTGGACTGGAAGAGCAGCAACCGGGAGTAGAACCCAGAGCCCATATGGGATGCCGGCACCGCAGGCAGAGGGTTAACCTAGTGAGCCATGGTGCCGGCCCTGGGATGTTAAATAAAAAAGTAAGAGGTCATTGTCCTGATACTCTCTACATACCTTGAGTTCCTTTATAACATACTACTGCAATGTATCTTATCATGTAAAGAACTGAGACAGGTTACAAGTATGTTTTCTTATAATAAAAAGCTGAGTCTGAGCCAGTGACAATCAGCAGTGTTTCAACCAACCATATATAACCAATTGATCAGAATATATTAAAATAAGGCAAACACTGAGCAGTAACCAGTGAGGCCACTTCTGTTCTGTAGTTCTGTTTTCTGCTACGAAGGCTACCTGCCCACATTACCAAGTGGGACTCTGAACCACTTCTGCTTTTGAGTGCTCCCCAACACATAATTTGTTCTTTGCTCAGAGAAAACTGTTTATTTTATTTAAAGTTTTTATTTCTTTTCACAGAGAGAAAACAATCCAAAAACATTTTGCTGTGTGTAATAGGGAATGACAATATCAGAACTGTCTGAGACTCAGAACTATGGTTTAAGGGGAGTATTCTAAGGGGTTGAGGGAGTTTGATAGGACTGGGTGAGGATCAGGATACAATAGTCCAGAGTCAGCAGCTACAGCACGATGAGGATAATACTTTCACATGACACATTCTAAGACATTTGTTATTGAAGGGTACACAGACTTTCTGCAAGTATAAATTGCAGCCAGATCACAGATCTGGGCGGAAGAATCCTGGGGGAAAAAAAGGACAAATACAGAGAAATAACCAAGTCACGCTGGTGAGGAGAGAGGAACGGGAGGAAGTCATGTGGATAGGCAGCCTGAGTTCCCAGGACACAGGTGGAATGCAGGGTAGATGGCATCCAGTTTTATAGTGCTTTTCTCTTCTATGTGTTTTTCCTCTTCCTTACTCATATATACAAAATTTGACTTGAAATATAGCATATCCTTCAGCGTTCAGTCCCTGAAAGTGATTAATCCATGTGTGGTTTTCAATGTTGTCATAGTGTAAGTTAGCTCTGCGGTGTAATTCAAATTAGGATCAAATTCGGAGATGGTATATCGCCCTAATCAGGTCTAAGGAAAAACATCCTTTTCATTCTTTAAAATGTCTGGGATATTTAAAGATTAAATATTGTCATTATAACTTGTACTATTAAAAAAAGCTAGTTTTAAAATATTTACTATTGTTATCTATTCAAAGAATACAAAACAGTTGAAAGTGAGGGAATTTCATTTCATAGTAAAGTCTCAAGTATTGTTATATTTAGGATTAATCCCATTCTTTCATATTTATTATCTGATATTATTATAGTCAAAATAGATTTGATCTTTCTTTATGAATACTGACATTTTTATTACTTCAATTCTTATAATTAATTTTGAAATTAGACTTTTTGTCAGACCCTTCAGATGGTAAAGCATATGGCACTGTTGTTCAGATGAAATGAAAGACAATGTGCTTTTACATGGTTATTACCTAAGTAAAGATATTTGAGTCCCAGTGGGAGACTATCAAGGTCAGCATAGTACATAATCAGTAGTTTAAGTATATGAATGTATTTTAGAAACAACACAACAGCCATCATCTTGAAATTAATAATATTTTTACTTTTGAAAGCTTGAGTAAATACACAATAAAGAACTCTGTTCAACTTTAGGTCTTAATTTGTCCATGATAAAAGCTGTTTTTTATATTAATAGGATATGTATCTTTTAAGAAAGTAATGTTTTTAGACATGCCCAAAGTCCTAAATCAAGCAAATAGTATTCTTCACTGAGTTTCTAAGAGGTTAAACTTTGTACCATAATTTTGATGAAATTTAGGCTAGCATAATGATTCTTACATAGCATAATGAGTCTTTTGGTTTCCTCAGTAAGATAGAAATACACTGAATAGCCTGAAAGAACTGGAATTTTCTGTCTTATTCCTTAGTTTTAAGTAGTTAGACACATGAGCTCAATATTTTCTACTTGAAAGCTTGACATTACTGAAAATTGTTAATTTTTTGTGAGGCGGCAGATAACAGCACTTTGAAAGTGAAGTATAAATGATAAATGTGCTTTTCAAACAAATCTTCTTTTGATGAAGGGCTTTGAGAAAGGAAAGAAATAATGTATCTAAAAAATTCTCAAATGGCAATTTTAGGCAGCTAACATGTGCTTGAGACACTCAGGGTCCAAGAAACTATGGTTTATAGGGATTGCAAGTAGAGCTAATTTGGTGATGACAGGAAGTAGACCTACCCTTAGTACTGTTTGAAGATGAGAAGAAAAGAATCCAAACCGTAGTATAGGAGTCTGATACCGACTGAGATGACAGAAGAAAGCAGGTGAGGAAGCAGCAATAGCTGATAATCTCAACAGATAAAAGGATCAGCAATTGGAATATGGCTTTTCTGAATCAGAGCATGACACAACTTTGCAAACACTCCACAAATTAAGGTTTTGTCCCCCACAAGAGGTCCCTATTCAGATGCCAGCCACCAGTGGGGCCACCGGCTAACTTGGACTTCTCAGTAAAGGGCTACAAATCTAGAAGCAGTTCCGAGTAATAACATTTAAGGGTAAAAATGAACTGTATTGTTCAAAAAATGTCAGGATCTCTGAACACAGAACAGGCCTATATACTAGAGAGAGAGTCTTAATGATTATATCATAAATTCAGAGATGAACAGCAACAACACAAGAATGTGATACAGGATGAGATTTAGGAAAGCGAAGCAGAGGGATAGGCACCTGATGAAAATGGCTCATCTTACAGGGTTTGAAACAAGTGGGAAATGGGGCAGCCTGGTAGGAGATCCAGGTTCTTGATTCTATATAATAATAATTTTAAAAAGGTGTCGGACTAGAAGGAAAACTCCATCAGAATATGGTTTTCCCATTTTTGTCTTTTCCATTTTTCTAAAATAGTATCTATGATCAAAAAAGTTTACCATTCTAAAAGTCACTGACACTACAAATGTAACATACCTTACAACAAAATGAATACATAGCAATAATTTCAGTTCAGTAGAAAATATATAAGAATAAAGGAGCAGAAAGTAATATTAAAAGTGAGATTTGGGTCCAGCATTGTGACTTAGTGGGTAAAGCCACGACTTGCAATGCCAGCATCCCATTATCCAATATGGGTACCAGTTTGACTCCCATCTGCTCCACTTCCAATCCAGCTCCCTATACATAGCCTAGGAAGGTCAGCAGATGACTAAAGTGCTTGGACTCCTGTGATGCAGATGAACCTCATGGCTCCTGGCTTGGCCTGGCCCAGCCATGGCAATGGTGGACATCTGGGGAATGTACCTGCAGATAGTTGATATCTTCCTCTCAGTCTATCCCTCTCTATCACTGTACCTCTTGAAAATAAATAAATCTTTTTTTAAAAAAAGAAGATTCAGGAAATAAAATAACATTCCATTAATTACCACTGAAAAGGGGTAACTATTTTGAGTTGTTAAATTCATTGAAGACTAACTTTTTCAGAGTAAAAATCTGAACTCAGCTATGTTCTAGAAGAACACAGAAAGGAAGGAAAGAGGTAAAGGAAGGAAGGAATGAAGAAAGTTCTTAGCACTAAAACAAAATGAAGAATTTCTTTTATCTTTTTTTTTAACTTTTATTTAATGAATATAAATTTCCAAAGTACGATTTATGGATTACAATGGCTTCCCCCCCATACCGTCCCTCCCACCCACAACCCTCCCCTTTCCCACTCCCTCTCCCCTTCCATTCACATCAAGATTCATTTTCGATTATCTTAATATACAGAAGATCAGCTTAGTATACATTAAGTAAGGATTTCAACAGTTTGCTCCCACACAGAAACATAAAGTGAAAAATAACAGATGATTTTTTTAAATGATGATGAAATCAGATCAGACCTATTGTCATGTTTAATCCCAGTGAGAGTCAAGTTGGGAGTTGATAATTTCTTTTTTTTTTTTTTTTTACAGAGGATCAGTTTAGTATACATTAAGTAAAGATTTCAACAGTTTGCACCCCCATAGAAACACAAAGTGAAATATATTGTTTGAGTACTCGTTATAGCATTAAATCTCAATGCACAGCACATTAAGGACAGAGATCCTACATGAGGAGTAAGTGCACAGTGACTCCTGTTGTTGACTTTACCAATTGACACTCCTGTCTATGGCAACAGTAATCTCCCTATGCTCCAGTCATGAGTTTCCAAGGCTATGGAAGCCCTCTGAGTTCTCCGATTCTTATCTTGTTTAGACAAGGTCATAGTCAAAGTGGAGGTTCTCTCCTCCCTTCAGAGAAAGGTACCTCCTTCTTTGAAGACCTGTTCTTTCCACTGGGATCTCACTCGCAGAGATCTTTTGCCAGAGTGTCTTGGCTTTCCATGCCTAAAATACTCTCATGGGCTTTTCAGCCAGATCCGAATGCCTTTAGGGCTGATTCTGAGGCCAGAGTGCTATTTAGGACATCCGCCATTCTATGAGTCTGCTGAGTATCTCACTTCCCATGTTGGATCACTCTCCCCTTTATTTATTCTATCGGTTAGTGTTAGCAGGTACTAGACTTGTTTATGTGCTCCCTTTGACTCTTAGTCCTTTCATTATGATCAATTGTGAACTGAAATTGATCACTTGGACTAGTGAGATGGCATTGGTACATGCCACCTTGATGGGATTGAATTGGAATCCCCTGGTATGTTTCTAACTCTACCATTTGGGGCAAGTCAGCTTGAGCATGTCCCAAATTATACATCTCTTCCCTCTCTTATTCCCACTCTTATGTTTAACAGGGATCACATTTCAGTTAATTTTCAACACTTAAGAATAACTGTGTATTAATTACAGAATTAAACCAGTCATATTAAGTAGAACAGATAAAAAAAACTACTAAGAGGGATAATGTATTAAGTTGTTCATTAACAGTCAGGGCTATGCTGATCAAGTCACCATTTCCCATAGTGTCCATTTCACTTCAACAGGTTTCCTTTTTGGTGTTCAGTCAGTTGTCACCGATCAGGGAGAACATATGGTATTTGTCCCTTTGGGACTGGCTTATTTCACTCAGCATGATGTGTTCCAGATTCCTCCATTTTGTTGCAAATGACTGGATTTTGTTGTTTCTTACTGCGGTATAGTATTCTAAAGAGTACATATCCCATAATTTCTTTATCCAGTCTACCGTTGATGGGCATTTAGGTTGGTTCCAGGTCTTATCTATTGTGAATTGAGCTGCAATAAACATTAGGGTGCAGATCGCTTTTTTGTTTGCCAATTTAAATTCCTTTGGGTAAATTCCAAGTAGTGGGATGGCTGGGTCGAACGGCAGGGTTATCTTCAGGTTTCTGAGGAATCTCCAGACTGACTTCCATAGTGGCTTGACCAGTTTGCATTCCCACCAACAGTGGGTTAGTGTCCCTTTTTCCCCACATCCTCGCCAGCATCTGTTGTTGGTAGATTTCTGAATGTGAGCCATTCTAACCAGGGTGAGGTGAAACCTTATTGTGGTTTTGATTTGCATTTCCCTGATTGCTAATGTCCTTGAACATTTGTTCATGTGTCTGTTGGCCATTTGGATTTCCTCTTTTGAAAAATGTCTATTGAGGTCCTTGGCCCATCTCTTAAGTGGATTGTTGGTTTTGTTTTTGTGGAGTTTCTTGATCTCTTTGTAGATTCTGGTTATTAACCCTTTATCTGTTGCATAGTTTGCAAATATTTTTTCCCATTCTGTCGGTTGTCTCTTCACTCTCCTGACTGTTTCTTTTGCAGTACAGAAACTTCTCAATTTGATGCAATCCCAATAGTTGATTTTGGCTTTGACTGCCTGTGCCTCCCGGGTCTTTTACAGAAATTCTTTGCCTGTGCCAATATCGTGAAGGGTTTCTCCAATGCTCTCTAATAACTTGATGGTGTCAGGTCGTAGATTTAGGTCTTTAATCCATGTTGAGTGGATTTTTGTGTAAGGTGTAAGGTAGGGGTCTTGCTTCATGATTCTGCACGTGGAAATCCAATTTTCCCAGCACCATTTATTGAATAGATTGTCCTTGCTCCAGGAATTAGTTTTAGATCCTTGATCAAATATAAGTTGGCTGTAGATGTTTGGGTTGATTTCTGGTATTTCAATTCTGTTCCATTGGTCTATCCATCTGTTTCTGTACCAGTACCATGCTGTTTTGATTACAACTGCCCTGTAGTATGTCCTGAAATCTGGTATTGTGATGCCTCTGGCTTTGTTTTTATTGTACAAGATTGCTTCAGCTATTCGAGGTCTCTTGTGCCTCCATATAAATTTCAGCACCATTTTTTCCAGATCTGAGAAGAAGGTCTTCGGTATCTTGATTGGTATTGCATTGAATTTATAAATTGCTTTTGGGAGAATGGACATTTTGATGATATTGATTCTTCCAATCCATGAGCATGGAGGATTTTTCCATTTCTTGGTATCCTCTTCTATTTCTTTCTTTAAGGTTTTGTAATTTTCATCGTAGAGATCTTTGATGTCCTTGGTTAAGTTTATTCCAAGGTATTTGATTGTTTTTGTAGCTATTGTGAATGGGATTGATCTTAGAAGTTCTTCCTCAGCCATGGCATTGTCTGTGTATACAAAGGCTGTTGATTTTTGTGCATTGATTTTATACCCTGCTACTTTGCCAAACTCTTCTATGAGTTCCAATAGTCTCTTAGTAGAGTTCTTTGGGTCCCCTAAATACAGAATCATGTCATCTGCAAAGAGGGATAGTTTGAGTTCTTCCTTCCCAATTTGTATCCCTTTAATTTCTTTTTCTTGCCTAATAGCTCTGGCTAGAACCTCCAGAACTATATTGAATAGCAGTGGTGAGAGTGGACATCCTTGTCTGGTACCAGATCTCAGTGGAAATGCTTCCAACTTTTCCCCATTCAATAGGATGTTGGCCGTGGGTTTTTCATAGATTGCTTTGATTGTATTGAGGAATGTTCCTTCCATACCCAGTTTGCTTAGAGTTTTCATCATGAACGGGTGTTGTATTTTATCAAATGCTTTCTCGGCATCTATTGAGATAATCATATGGTTTTTCTTCTGCAGTCTGTTAATGTGTATCACATTGATTGTCTTGCGCACATTAAACCATCCCTGCATACCAGGGATAAATCCCACTTGGTCTGGGTGGATGATCTTTCTGATGTGCTGTTGCGTTCTATTGGCGAGAATTTTATTGAGGATTTTTGCATCTATGTTCATCAGGGATATTGGTCTGTAATTCTCTTTCAATGCTGCATCTTTTTCCGGCTTAGGAATTAAGGTGATGCTGGCTTCATAGAAAGAATTTGGGAGGATTCCCTCTTCTTCGATTGTTCTGAATAGTTTGAGAAGAATTGGAGTTAGTTCTTCTTTAAATGTCTGGTAGAATTCAGCAGTGAATCCATCTGGTCCTGGGCTTTTCTTTGTTGGGAGGGCCTTTATTACTGTTTCAATTTCTGTCTCAGTTATGGGTCTGTTTAGGTTTTCGATGTCTTCCTGGTTCAATTTAGGTCGGTTGCATGGGTCCAGGAATCTATCCATTTCTGATAGGTTTCCCTGTTTGCTGGCATACAAGTCCTTGTAGTAATTTCTGATGATTCTTTTTATTTCTGTGGTGTCTGTTGTTATGTTTCCTTTTTCATCTCTGATTTTATTGATTTGGGTCTTTTCTCTTCTTTTTTTAGTTAGTTGGGACAATGGGGTGTCAGTTTTGTTTATTTTTTCAAAAAACCAGCTCCTCGTTTGGCTGATTTTTTGGAATGTTTTTTTTGGATTCAATCCTGTTGATTTCTTCTCTGATTTTAATTATTTCTCTTCTCCTACTAGATTTGGGTCTGGTTTGCTGTAGGTTTTCTAGTTCCTTGAGGTGAACTGAAAGCTCATCTATTTGGTGCCTTTCCAATCTTGATGTAGACACCTATTGATATAAACTTTCCTCTTAACACTGCTTTTGCTGTATCCCATAAGTTTTAGTATGTTGTGCTGTTATCCTCATTTACTTCCAGAAAATTTTTGATTTCTCTTTTAATTTCTTCTATGACCCATTGTTCATTCAGGAGCATGTTGTTCAATCTCCATGTGTTTGCATATGCTCTAGGGATTCCTGAGTTGCTAATTTCCAACTTCATTCCTTTATGGTCTGAGAAGCTGCATGGTATGATTCTAATTCTTTTGAATTTGCTGAGACTTGCTTTATGGCCTAGTATGTGGTCAATCCTAGAGAAGGTTCCATGTACTGCTGAGAAGAATGTAAAATCTTTAGCTGTAGGATTGAAAGTTCTGTATATATCTGTTAGATCCATTTGGGCTATAGTGTCGTTTAAATCTACTGTATCCTTGTTGATCTTCTGTCCTATTGATCTGTCTATTTCTGAGAGTGGAGTATTGAAGTCCCCCAGTACTATTGTATTGGGGTCTAAGTCTCCCTTTAAGTCCGTTAACAAATCTTTTAGATAAACCGGTGCCCTGTAGTTAGGTGCATATACATTGATAATTGTTATATCTTCCTGTTGAATTGATCCCTTAATCATTATGTAGTGTCCCTCTGTGTCTCTCAACAGTTTTTGTGGTAAAGTTTATGTTGTCTGATATTAAGATGGCTACGCCCGCTCTTTTTTCATTTCTGTTGGCATGGTATATCTTTTTCCAGCCTTTCACTTTCAGTCTGTATGGATCTTTGTTGGAAAGATGTGTTTCTTGTAAACAACAATTAGTTGGGTTTTGTTCCTTAACCCAATCAGCCAATCGGTGTCTTTTAACTGGACAGTTCAGGCCATTCACGTTCAATGTGACTAATGATAAGTGGTAACTTTGCCCTGCCATTTGCCAAAGATAAGTTCTGATATATGCTTTGAATTCCCTGTGATCTTTTGCTGTGAGCTTTCCTTCCTTGGTTACCTTCCTTTACCTTCTTTCGTATTGATGACCGTGTTTCTTTGTTTCTGTGTGTAACACATCTTTAAGCATCTTTTGCAGGGCTGAACAAGTGGCAACAAATTCTTTCAATTTCTGTTTGCTATGGAAAGTCTTTATTTCACCTTCATTCACAAATGATAGCTTTGCAGGATATAATATTCTGGGCTGGCAGTTGTTCTCTCTTAGTACCTGGGCTATATCTCGCCATTCCCTCCTAGCTTGTAGAGTTTCTGATGAGAAGTCAGCTGTGAGTCTGATTGGAGATCCTCTGAGAGTAATCTGACGTTTCTCTCTTGCACATTTTAGGATCTTTTCTTTATGTTTCACTGTGGAGAGTTTAATTACAACGTGTCGTGGTGAGGATCTCTTTTGTTCGTGTTTATTAGGGGTTCTGTGAGCTTCCTGTACTAGGATTTCTCTGTCCTTCTCCAAACCTGGGAAATTTTCTGCTAATATCTCACTAAAAAGGCCTTCTAATCCTTTCTCCCTCTCCATGCCTTCAGGAACTCCTAGAACCCGAATGTTGGGTTTTTTAATAGTATCCTGAAGATTCCCGACAATGTTTTAGATTTCTAATTTCCTCTTCTTTTCTTTGGTCTGACTGTATCCTTTCCTGTTCTCTGTCTTCTAAGTCCGATATTCTCTCTTCTGCTTCACCCATTCTGTTTGTAAGGCTCTCTATTGTGTTTTTCATTTGATCTATTGAATTCCTCACTTCAGTCACTATCCCAGTTTCCTGTTGTACTAGTTGTTTCGTTTCATTTTGATTCCTCCTTAATATTTCATTTTCACAAGAGAGATTTTCTACCTTGTCCATTAAGGATTTCTGTAGTTCAAGAATTTGTTTTTGAGAACTTCTTAATGCTCTTATCAATTTTTTGAGATCTGCTTCTTGCATTTCTTCTATGTCATCATCTTCATAATCTTGAATTGGGGTGTCTTTTTCATTTGGGGGCGTCATGGTGACTTCCTTGTTTTTATTACCTTGGTTTTTGCGTTTGTTATTTGGCATATTGGAGATATTTGGTTTCTTCACTGTGGTGCTTTTTCTTGTTATACTATGGCTCTAGATTAAGTGGACTATCTGTTTTTGATGGAGCCTTAGGGCTTGAGATGGGTGTGGCCTGAGAGCTCTGTTTGGTGTGCCAAAGGTGACACTCCCAGGTTAGGCGTGGTAAACCTCTCTCTCTCTCTCTCTCTTTCTTTTTTTTTGATTCAAAAGGGAAGTTATTCTGCACAGCTGAACGAAGTTGGAGGTAGTTAGCAGGCAAATGATATACCCACAGGAGCCAGAGATCGGAAGCTCTTTCCCAAGGACCACACAGGGAATCTGTTCGGCCCTCAGAGTGGGCTCAAATTCTCCTTCAGTCTCCCACTGGGTTGCCAAAGTTACGGAATTGTAGCGTCTCTGGAGAGTGCTCACCTGAATTCTGTGAGTTCTCTCCCCCACCGTCTCTTTTTTCACAGTCTCAGTTCAGTAGCACCACAAATTTACTAGGTCCTAATCTCCTGTTAATTCGCCCCGCCCAGAGTCAGGTTTTTCTGCTTGGCTCAGGGCCGGTGTAGACCTGAGGTCGCTCTTCTTATGACGTATGTCCAAGATGGTGCCTGCTCTTTGTCTTGCTCGCCCTTGAGAGGTGAGCGGAGAGAGAGAAACCCGTGTCCATACCAGTCACCTTTTGTTTTTTTCTCTCTCTCTCTTCCAGCTAGCCTGGTGAACTTCCCTCCCCCCCCCCCGGGGGTCGTTCCCTCTAGTCTCTTCTCTCCGCTTGACTGCCTTTGTCTCGGGCTATTGAGGTTCGGCTCACCTCACGTTCCAGCGCTGGTGTGTTGAGTCTGCCGCTGGTGTCCCGAACTGTGGGCTCCCACGCTCTCCACGCAGGTCCGTTCCCCTTCCAGCGCCGATGTGTGGACTCGGAGCCCTGGACGTCCCAAGCCTCCCCGCTGTTGTCTGTGTGGCACGCACTCCCCTTCGAGTACTGGCGCACAGACCCTGAGTTCGCAGCTCGGTCCCGCGGCTCAGCTTCCGCGCGGTGGGCAACCTTGTTCTCCCAGTAGGTCCTCCGATAAACGGCCACTCGATCCAGAAGAGTTTCCTCTGCAATATTTTCCTGGTTCTTTTTTCTGAGGCTACCGTAACTCCCCTTTTATTAAACTAAATTTTCCCGGACTATCGGCACGCGCCCTCACTATTCCGCCATCTTGGCTCCGCCCAGAATTTTAAATAAAGGAGTGGCACAGAAAAAAAGGCAACCACAATAAAAAAGAAAAGTGACAATAATTACGTCAAGATGGTTATAATTTAAGAATTGAATAAAGAGGGATAAAGAAGGAAATCCCATCATAACAATAGTTAAAATGACAAAGATATGTAGGAATGATACAGCCATATGCACCAAATAATACTTGTACTAATTAAATAAGTCAAAATGCATGGAAATTAAGGTAACATTTGATAGATCTACCTAAAAATAGTAAGAGCACAGAACTGATTTAGTAAATGCTGTGGTTTAAACATGTTCCTGAAACTCATGTGTTAAAACTTTATGTTGGTGCAGCAATTCTGAAAAGTGGGGTCTTTAAGAGATGATGAGTTTGTGGGTTAGTCACAAAAGAGGAGTTCAGCATTCCATCTCCCCTTCCCTCCCGGCCTTCGCCTTCCACCATGGGAACAACAAAGTCCCCTCCTGAGGCTGGCGTCACAGACTCGGGCTTTCCAGCCTCCAGACAAGCTAAATAAATTTCTGCCCTTAAAAATTACCCAGTCTCAAGTATTCTGTTATAGCATCAGAATGCACAAAGAAAAAAAAAAGTCCAACTGTAGTTTATATAGCATACATGTGTCTATTATTGTAAAAATGTTGCATTTTTATGAAAAGACAACAAATATCACCATTACCATGATCCGTAGCATGTCAATAATATAAACATATGTCAATTATTTACACTAAATATGGTACAGACCACACATTAATTTTGGGGTACTATTAATTTTAGTGTACAGTGTGATAACTTAAAAAATTTGCTATATCGTTTTTCCTTCTCTTTTTGAGTTCATTTCAATGATCACACTTTATGATAAATTAATAATATGTGAAATTAATGACAGTGCCTTATTTAGCATAAACAGCTCATATTATATATTTATTAAGGAAAAAATGTAAATGAATACAATTCAGTATATTTGTTATGCACTTTCTTATTTAACTTCCATAGTACCTACTCCTAAACCATTTTTTGCTTGTCTGTGCTGACTCCAGAGAGTATTGGAAAGACAATCTGCTAGCTCCTGCCACCTATTGCTCTTAGTGGTGTCCAAGTGCACCAATGACACGTAAGCAGACATCTCTTGGATGGGTGCTGAGAGCTATTTTGCTGTCCTTAAATAATGAACAGACATTTCTGTGACTTTCCCTTCACCAGTTTTCTCTATTCTTGAGTGTAGACTGCCACCAAAATCACAGATACACCTACCGTGCAAAAAGTCAACGTTTGACAGAACTGTGAGTGAACAGACTGCTCTACAATGGGATGCAAACAGGCTACCTAGCAGCCAGAACAGTGAGGTCAACACAAGTAGCTGCGACACTCAGAGCACTGTTATAACGTGGAGACCTATGGCTGCTTTCAGCCAAGTTTCCAGAAAGAGGTATGAACTAAAAGTTCTGAAGCATTCTACAGCAGAGGGCGAAGAAAATAATGCTCTGTGAAGAGATATGCTCTCCACATGTGGCTGGCAATCTAAGTGATTTAGAGCATGCTCATGTGCAGGCCCTCTGAGTGTGAAAAGACAACTTGTGCACCCCAAATTGCAACTAGACCAAAAGGCAGAAAAATAGATGCCACAGGAGGAGGCAAGATGATAAAACTAGGCTGCAGGTAGCAAAGGGTAGATTCTGGATGAGGTCCCCTTACGTAGGGCTATCATTTCAAACATCCTGGGGATGATGGCCATGATGGGAAAGGTGAAAGGTGTAAGTGGAACAAAGAGGCCAGTCGGCAAAAGGACAAGATACTAAAGACTTTAAACAAACTCCTTGACCATGGTTACTTGCATGGGAATTGGCTAGAAAAAAAATCCTTAACATATAATTGTTCTTCAGGGAAACATATGGCAGAAATACCAGGTGACTTCAAATTTCCCATGGAAATGTGGAATTAAAGAAAATTTCATTGTATTTCAAAGTGGTTTGCAATGATGCAAAAATTTTTTCATCATATGCATTTCTCAGGAAACTTTTGAAGATGTCTCATACGCACAGGTTTCATAAAAGTTTTTTTTTTTTTTTTCACCAAAATAAGCTTATCTTGTGACTTTGTTTTCCACAAACATTTGAAGTGTCTCCTAACAGCAGTCCTGGACTGCTCTTTATCATCTGTCTCAAATACTGAGCATTTACCATCAAAAGCATTCTGCTTGGTCTTAAGGCCAAAAGATCCTCCTCATGTTATAAGCAGCAGCCAAGGAAAACAAACAGTAGACCCACTCAAGATGGAAAAACAGGGTTGTGGTTGAGAGTAGAGAGAGTGGGGTAGGGTTACCTGACAGAAAAAGTAACCACAACCACACAGAATGTTTTCATTTTTACTGACTTTCTTGTATCAGTAAGAGTTAAACATCAGTGACTGCTATAAATTTTGTAGTCTCCCCTTTCTGTAAAGGGGTCTCCCCACCCCATTATGTCCTCCCTCTTCAAATACTGCTGTTTTAAAGGAAGACATCATGGCCCTGAGGCATATGTCACTAGAATACACGGAGACACTTCTAGACCGCAGTGACAGCTCCAGACCTCTCCAAGGTGACCTCAAGTTAAACTCCTGCAGAAACCAGGTGAGAGCTGAGGCAACCAAGACCTCAAGTCTGTTCCTCTGCTTATCTACCTGGTCAGCAGTCTTCTTCCACCCTCCAGCTCCACTCTTTTTTGGTCAGAACACTTACTTCCTCTGTCCTTTTGACATGTAATTTTTTTTTAAAAAGCCTGTTGTCAGGTTGGGAGCCACCGCTATGTGATGTACTCCTCAAAGAACATGGTACCCTTATGCCCTGGTCTCCATGGGAATATAGAAGCCTAACATCTGTAGGACACCTTTCTCTGAGTTGTAAAACAGCCTCTTAGCATGAAGCCTCTTAAAACTTTACCTTTGAGTAAAGCCAATTATAGTTAAGTACATAATGGATAAATCTCTCTCTCTCTCTCTCTCTCTCTCTGTGTGTGTGTGTGTGTATGTATGTATGTGTGTGTATGTGTGTGTGTGTGTGAATTCATTTTCTTTAATGCTTACTTAGGTATTCTGCTATGTACACCCAAATGAATTTCTTAATGCTATTAACATCTTCTGAAATTTGGAAAAAATAAAATATTAAACATTTGAAATTAAAGAAAAAGAAAATCTTTTACAAACCACTGTAAAAGTTTTAGAAGCTATAAATACTAATTTAAAATTAATTTTGGGGGACCAGGTTAAGCTGCTGCTGGAAGCGCTGGCATCCCATATGGGCATAGGATTAAGGCCAGTTGCTCCACTTACATCCAGGTCCCTGCTAATGAACCTAGAAAGCTGGAAGATGACCCAAGTGCTTAGGGCCCTGCCACCCATGTGGGAGACCCAGAAGAAGCTCCTGGCTGTGGTCTGGCCCAGTCCCAGCCTTTGCAACCATTTTGTGAGTGAACTGCATATGGAGGATCTCTCTTCCTCTGTCTCTAACTCTGATTTTCAAATAAATAAACCTTTTAAACATTTTTTGAACATTTAGATTTTTGTTTAAAGCAATAAAGTCAAAGCCATTTCAAAAGTGTGATTGTAGAAAAGGAGAAAGCAAAGATGAAGACCAAGAGTGAAAATGAGACAAAATGATTAAGAAAAGTACAGTACATTAAGTGGTTAATAAAATATAAATTACCAAAGGTGGTAGGGAAAGCAGAAATCTAGAATAAACCAATTAACACAGAATTAGAGACTGAGGAATTTAATTAAAAATATGTAATTGAAAAATGCCAGTGAGTCAGATGAGGGTCACAAGTAAATAACACGAGCCTTTTAGAAAATGAAAATTATGGCCGGCGCCACGGCTCAATAGGCTAATCCTCCGCCTTGCGGCGCCGGCACACCGGGTTCTAGTCCCGGTCAGGGCGCCGGATTCTTTCCCGGTTGCCCCTCTTCCAGGCCAGCTCTCTGCTGTGGCCAGGGATTGCAGTGGAGGATGGCCCAAGTGCTTGGGCCCTGCACCCCATGGGAGACCAGGAGAAGCACCTGGCTCCTGCCTTCAGATCAGCGCGGTGCGCTGGCCGCAGCGGCCATTGGAGGGTGAACCAACAGCAAAGGAAGACCTTTCTCTCTCTCTCTCTCTCTCACTGTCCACTCTGCCTGTCAAAAAATAAAAATAAAAAAATTAATAAATAAAAGAAAATGAAAATTATATTATTATTTATATTATTATTTAAGTGACTCCTCACAGTCAAGATTAAAACACTTCTAATTCTCTTTGTAAAGGGAGTATAATTTTCATAATAGAATTTCCAAAGGATGGCTTAAAAATGTATATACCAATCTCATCTGTGATATAGATGTTCTGGGGTGAATACTAACTAAAACACAGCAACGTTGCAAAGAATTTCACACTGCTGCAATCAGGGTCTATACAAAACAGAGAGTAATTCATTAATAGACATTCTATTTTCGTTTATTTATTTAAGAGTCAGACAAAAATGAGAGGGAAAGAAGTAAAGAAGTAGAAGGAAGAAAGAAGAGAGAGGGAGAAGGCATGGGGTGGGGGAGACGGAGAAGGGGGAGAGAGAGAGAGAGAGAGAGAGAGAGAGAGAGAGAATATGAATGAATATGAATCTCCCAAGGGTTGGTTCACTGACAAAATGCCCACAATGGTACAACTGCAGCTGGAGCCTGGAAATCAATCCAGTCCTCCAAGTGGGAGGCAAGTGTGCAACCCTTTGAGCCATTGGCGGCTGCTTCCCAGGGTGCACATTAGCTGGAAGCTGCCATCGGGGCAGAGCTGGGGCTTGAATTCCAGCACCATGATGTGAGATGCAGGCGTTAGAGAGAGGCAGATGCAGAGGAGCAGAAGCAGTTTTTCCATCTGCTGTTTCACTCCCCATAATGCCTACAGCAGCCGGAGCTGGGCAGATCCAAAGCCAGGAGCAAGGAGCTTCTTCCTGGTCTCCCACGCCAGTGCAGAGGCCCAAGCACTTGGGGCCATCCTCTACTGTTTTCCCAAGCCGTAGCAGAGAGCTGGTTCAGAACAGGAGCATCCAGGATTCGAACTGGTGCCTGCTGGCACTGGAGGCGGTGGCTTTCCCTGCTACACCGCAGCACTGGGCCCAGCAAAAATATTTTACCATGATTTGATCATAAACTTTAGGTATATTAGAGTATAAGGAAACTAATAAAAGCCTATATTTCAAAATAAACTGCAATGGCTACTCTAAATGATGAAACTTTGAAAATAGATTCATTTAATCAGAAATCAAATAAGGAAATTACTGGGGCCAGCATTGTGGCAGAGGGGTTAGCTGACACTGCAATGTCGGCATCTATATGCTGGCTGCTCCACTTGTGATCCAGCTCCCTGCTAATGGCCTGGGAAGATGAAGATATCTCAAGTATGCGGACTCCTGCCACCCACACAGGAGACCACGATGGAGTTCCGGGTTCCTGGTTGCAGCCTGGCCCAGCTCTGGTCATTGTGGCCACTTGGAAAAGGAATCAGTGAATGAAAACATTTTCTCTCTCTCTCCTCCCAACTTCCTGCCCTGCCTCACTCCATCCCTCTCCCTCTTACTGTGCCTTTCAAATAAATAAATAAATATTTTTAATAAGGAAATTACTATCTCTAATGTTAGTATTTGATTACACTTTGAAATTTAGTACATATAATAAAACTACCAAATTAAACAAAACTGAAAAATCAAGACCTAAAAATATCTCTTTGCAATTCTGATGTAAACATATTCCCAAGATTTTATTTTAAATCTGATCTATTAAAAAATACCATCCAAGAATTATTGAAAAAAACTGAGGAATATAACAATATTAAAGTTAAAAAAGTAATTTACTTTCAGATTAAAAAGCACCTGGAAAAATGCTTTAAATCAATTATAAGTTATTAAAATATATGCACATAAAATATTTTTGAATAATTTAAACAAGAAAGACAGTTCCTACCAGGAACAAAATATTCTGCTATAACACATAAAATATGATTATAATAGATGAAAAAACTCCACATATCTGAACCAAAAAAATCAGCATAAGATATGTGATTCATTTAGTGCTCAATACAAAATATATTCAATTTTAACGTGAAACTTCAAAGTGAAATTCTTGAATTAGATGCAATTTAATGCACTGTCATTCCCACAGGAAGCTTTGTAAGTCTTCAAGAACCCCTAAATACAAATAAAAGCATAATAAACCCATATACTGATACTTGAGCAGTAAGTGTAAAATAAATGAGTAAGATGGGAAGCTTGGAGCAGAAGTGCAACTATAGAAAATAATAAAGAGAATAATCTGGAGGCATGTGGTATGATGTCAGAGGTGACACGCCCACATTTAAACAGAAGCTCTGGAAGGAGACTAAAGTTGTCCCAGGTTGCCCTCTGAATCCCAGCAGAATCAGATAAAATGATCTCTGCAGGAGAGTTCTCCTAAAGAGAAACCCCTATAATTTCCACAGATTACCACCCATCACAACAAAGGCACAAAGACAATAAATCAAGAGAGGAAAAAAGCTGCAATGCAGTAGCAACAGCACACACAGGACATAAGTTACAGGAGGCATCAGAAGCAGAACATGAAATAAGTAAATACAAAACAGTGAAAGACAAAAACAAGAAAGCAGAAGGGGAAATAATCTATTAAAACGACAACAGTGCCGGCCACAGCGGCCATTGGAGGGTGAACCAACGGCAAAGGAAGACCTTTTTCTCTGTCTCTCTCTCTCACTGTCCACTCTGCCTGTCAAAAAAAAAAAAAAAAGACAATAGTGACAGGCATCTGCATCCAGTCATGACAGAACGGTTTGTGCATAATCCTACTTCTGAAAACAGCAGGAAATGGAGGCCAATAAATGGAGGTGCTACATGACAACAATAAAGAGTGAGCTGGCCAGAAGAGAAATGCCCTCATAGATGAGAAGAGCCACTGCTCACTCGTTGCTCTTGCATATTTATTTATTGTGACCTTCTATATTTCAATAGCTATTGTAACTTTTAAATGCACATATTACTTTCTCATTAAAAATAGTCATGAAAATTGCTGTGTCATGGTGGGTCTCTGCCTGTGATGCTGCCATCCCATATGGACACCAGTTTGTGTCCTGGCTGCTCCTCTTCTGATCCAGCCGGAGGATGGCCCAAGTGCCTAGGCAATACACCCATGTTGGAGACCCAGAAGAAGCTCCTGGTTCCTGGCTTCAGATTGGTTCAGCTCAAGCTGCTGTGGCCATTTGGGAAGCAAACCAATGGATGGATGACCTCTCTGTCTCTCCCTCTCTCTGTAACACTGCCTCTCAAATAAATAAATAAATTTTTATTTAAAAAAATATCTGGACATGATTATCTCAAAAATGTTTAATTCTGCATTTCCATAGTCTAAAATGGACTTACTACGAATGTCTATTAAAATGAGTTCTTAATGTTCACTGAACACGTGTGCATGTACATACTGGAACGACATTTCTAGCACTTAAGACCCCTATGTCCCATGGCCAAGTGCCTGGATTCTGTATCAGTCCTGGCTCCTGACTCCAGATTCCTGCCAGTGCAGATCTTGGGAGCCAGCAGTGGCGGTTGGGATGACTGGGCTCTTGTCACCTCCTGGGAGACCTGGAGCAACTTCCTGACACATGGCTTCAGCCTTAGCCTAGCATCAGCCATCGCAGGCATTTAGGCAGTAAAACAATGAATGGGAACTCTTTTTGTCTCTTTCAAATAAATAAACAAACAAAAAAAAAACAAATAAATAAGCCAAGGTATTTGGAGATATTAGCATGTATTACTTTGACTAAAAAATAGAAAATGTGGATACTATTGTGTCACTTCTATAAACAAATCTAGTACTTATACAAGTACGTAAGTGATTATGTGTACATATTTGCACATGGGATTAAGTAAGCTACAGTATATATCTGCTAGATATGGAATTAACTTAAAATTAGATCAAGATGGGATGTTGACATCACATGACAGGAGAGAAAGATTAAATTATTATGTTTAAGCATTTACAAAGTTACACATCTATGTTTATATAGGTATATACAAATTTAATAAACATATTTTAAAAGTAAAATAAACACATATTCATGCTCAATTCTAACCCTGGTATAAGAGGGTTCATAATATTAATGAATATTTGATACATTATCAATATGCAATCAATGTATCAGTATATTCTAGCATTCCTTCTTATGCTATGACAGGCTTGTAACCTAAGGCACAGACACATAGGCATTCTCTGTATTCACAGTCCTCAGTTTCACATAAGTGTGACCAACTGCACGCAGCAACTCAGTGTCTTCCAGACGATTCACAACGTTCAATCATTTAAGATTTTGAGAAGTCCTACAATAATAATAAGAAAAGCTACTTAACGTTGGTGAAGTGGACATTTTTCTGCCTACTTTACCATAAATCTGGCCTTTCAACGTTGACTTACATTCTTAATTTCTCATGAACTCTTACTTCATCTCTAAAATGCAGAGAAGATTTTGTGATCTCCGATTATCTTACCAGTTTTCAAACTCTGCACATGGAAAAAAGCTTTCAAGAAGAAGGTGTCCAGCATTAAATAACATTTGAAGATATTTTGTTAATTGGAATTGAGTAAGTACTTTACATTTGGGTTTTAAAAATCTTCAGATAAAATACATATTTTTGAAAATTTTACACATGGAGCTTGAAACTATTTTAAACCAAAATAAACATGTCAATACTATCTTTCCATGAACTTTTTGCAGTATTCTTGTGTTTTCTTGCATTCTTTCCTATTATGGGGAAAACTCATCAGAAAAAATAAGTTTTTATCTTGTTCATATAAAGAAGTACTCATTGTTCGATGTCTTAAGCAGTCCTCCTGAATCTATTATCCATTAACCTTTTTTGTTACTAAACTATGGGAGCTAATTTTATCCAAGATCAATATTGTAATAGAAGCTGAAGTTCCTAGCTCATAACTCGGTTTTGATTAGCAAGGTTCTGATAAATCAGATCAGTATGTATAACTCATTTTAAAATGTACTTTGTAGAAGATATTCTGCATCTTTTGGGACCTGTGCTGGGCACAGCTGTGTCCAGTGAGAAGCAGTATAAAGGCAGCTCAGCCCCGTAATGCAGACGCCCAGGTCAGATAAGTTTCAAGACTGAGCGAGTGTGCACGGATGCCCAACGTTTGGGAATGGGAGGATGAGTGAGTGAGGCTTGAAAATCCTGCCACAGCAGCAGCCGCAGCCGCCAGCAAGGCCATCTTGGAAAAGAAGCGATGGGTTTACTTGCTGGCTCTTCCCAGGGAGAGGCTAGAAGTAGCTTTTCTGTCCTGTGGCCGGTACGGAGTGGAATGACTGGTTTGGGAGAGGAGGCAGGGACTGGGTTCAGCTGTGGTGCCTGCAGTGAAAGGCAGCCTGGCCTGTGCTACTGAGGAGAAAGATGGAGCCTGGCTCTTGCGCCCACCTCCGCTGTACCTGTGCCACGCGGCCAGCTCGGAGGAGGAGGGAGAGGCAGGAGTGTCCAGTCTGAGAATGAGTGTGTGTGAGTGAGGTGTATCCACATTCTCAACTTCAAGTCACTGCCATTTCTTTTTCCCAGAAATAATGGGGTTAGGTGTTGCATTTCACAAAACTAACCCAAGTTCCGTCTACTGATGCAGCACAAGAGATGTTAAAAAAATGGAAAGACGCTCTTTAGGTTTTGTGTTGTTTTGTGCTGAATTATTCTAGGTCAGAGCTCCTATCCTGGTCTTTTCATCAAGGCGCCTTTCCTAAGTAACAGGGTTCAACTGTGAATGTAGAAGCGGGGGCAGGGGGAGAAGGAGAAAACTCTGGGGTTAGAGGATATAGAAAAATAAAAGTACAATTGTTACAAATAAAGAATACAGACTTCAGAAACAAAAAGAGCTGCAACCCAAACAGACCAAAATTTAAATGCTCAGAATTGGCAGCACGAAAGGAAAGCTCTCTCCTGACTCCTCTTGTGGCAGTCTGAACGCCCCCAGAAAATTGTGCCCAAGAGTTTAGCAAGTAACACACGGTAACAGTAAATACACACACACACAACAGCAAACTTCAGGTAACGATTTTGGAATGCAAACAAGGTTAAGTTAATATTCAAACAACCCGATAAAATGACCATTTGGAAACTGAAAAAAAAAAAAAAAAGACTGAGACACAGAAGTACACACAGATAACAGTCGGGGTGCCGTTTGCCTTAGTACTGCTGTGAGGCATATTCTGAACTCCTGACTTCTTCCAACCAAACACAGAAGTCTCTGCAGTAGCTCTCTCTAAAAAAACAAACAAAAAACCACAGACTAGAGACCTCTAGAGACCACAAGAACAATGACATTATAATAAGGAATGATCTACCCCAATAGTTTACAGGTTGCCTGAATAAAGTGTGTGCTGCCATTCTGATTAGTTGAATTGTTATCTCCGAGCATGGCCATGGGAAAACACTGCAAATCCCCACTTGACCTTCTTAGACTTTAACACTCTTTAAAGGATGATTTTTTGAAAAATTAAAATAATGCTAATGGAGCTGAATCTTAAAACCATTATAGGAAATTAAAAACATGATTGGAACAACCAAATATAAATCATTTAAATAATTAAAATGAAATCAAATAGACAATGGTAGAGGTATGATTTTTTAAACTTCACTAATAGCAAATTTCTGTTTGTCAAATTCATATTTTCAGAGATATTTGTTTCTTGGCAAAGCATACTTCATAGCCACCTTTCTGGTACATTTAATTAGGAAATTTGTCTTCAATAAAAAACTAATTAAAAACAATATTTATCATTCTATTGCAATCTGTCATACACAATTCAAGATCCTATTTTTTTCAGATAGCTCTGATGGAAAACATACATTAGTGGCACATCAATCCTGTAAGTTAAAAATCTAAATTACTTAACATATAATCACCAACTAAGAAAACAAAATATATTTTATTTTATTTATTTATTTATTTTGACAGGCAGAGTGGACAGTGAGAGAGAGAGAGATAGAGAGAAAGGCCTTCCTTTTGCCGTTGGTTCACCCTCCAATGGCTGCCGCGGCTGGTGTGCTGCGGCCGGCACATCACGCTGATCCGAAGCCAGGAGCCAGATGCTTCTCCTGGTCTCCCATGCGGGTGCAGGGCCCAAGGACTTGGGCCATCCTCCACTGCACTCCCGGGCCATAGCAGAGAGCTGGCCTGGAAGAGGGGCAACTGGGACAGAATCCGGTGCCCCGACCAGGACTAGAACCCGGTGTGCCGGCGCCACAAGGCGGAGGATTAGCCTATTGAGCCACGGTGCCGGCTAATTTTAATAAACAAGTTATAGACAAGTTTCCTTTTAACTAATAAGAACTTGTGTACCTACTGTTTAAATTTTTGCCTGTACCATTCTTCCAACATAGGCTATCATCCTTCCTTATTCAATTATCTAACTATTCTCCATCTTGAAAAATATTAGAAATATACCCCATATATCAACTTTTACTGATTCTATCAGATTATAGTGAAACTATTTACTATAAAAAGTATCAAGGAGGCCAATGCCCTGGCTCACTAGGCTAATCCTCGGCCTGTGGTGCCAGCAACCCAGGTTCTAGTCCCGGTTGGGGTGCCAGTTCTGTCCCGGTTGCTCCTCTTCCAGTCCAGCTCTCTGCTGTGGCCCAGGAAGGCAGTGGAGGAGATGGCCCAAGTGCTTGGGCCCTGCACTCGCATGGGAGACCAGGAGGAAGCACCTGGCTCGTGGCTTTGGATCAGCGCAGCGCTGACCATAGCGGCCATTTTGGGGGGTGAACCAACGGAAGGAAGACCTTTCTCTTCTCTGTCTCTCTCTCTCTCACTAACTATGCCTGTCAAAAAAAAAAAAAAAGAGTATCAAGGAAACAAACTATTTTATTGTAAACATGCTACCTAATGCTATCCAGGAATTAATGTACATATGTGAAAAAAAAAAAGCTGATTCTCAAATAGTTTGACTGCAATTTCATACATAATTGGTTAAATCTGCATCAGAATATACTATATCAACAGGGACAATTTGAAGACATATGCCACATAAAATGTATATATATTCAATAAAAATATTTTTTTAATGTTCTGATACTTTAGACTAAGACATACTTTTGGAAACCTTAATATGTACCTACTAAGTAATATTTTATTTTCTAACTTATTCTACTATGTAATATTTTATTTTCCAACTTATTCTACATACTTTTTGAAATCTTAATATGTACCTACATGTAATAATTTATTTTCCAACTTATTCTACTAAAACTGTTCTTGTCAAGGTCATGAATAACTTCTATCTTGTAAATTCCGAAGAGCATCTTTGTCTTAAAGATTTAATTGAAAGGGAGAGAGAGAAAGAGAGGGAGAGAGAGAGAGAGAGGGAGAAACAATGAGAAAGAGAGAGACAGAGGGAGAGAGAGAGAGAGAGAGAGAGAGAGATCTTCTATCCACTAGTTCACTCCCAGATGGCCTCAATTGCTGGAGCTAGGCCAGTCCAAAGCCAGGAGCTTGGAACTCCATCTACTTCTACATGAGAGGCAGGACCTGAAATACTTGGGCCATCTTCAGGTGCATTCCACGGGGCATGAGTTGGGAAGTGGATGAAAAGCAGGGCAGCCAGGATTTGAAGCAGTGTTCTGATATACAATGTCAGTGCTGCAAGCACCAGCTTAAATCTGCTGTGCCACAATGTCCCATGAACATCTTTCAATCTTTCCTGAACTGTCTCTCTTCAGGAATTGGTACTATGGACAGCTGATTCCTTCCTCCTCTTATAAACCTTCACTGCTTTAGCTTTTATCCCACCATTCTGGTTTTACTCTGCATCAGTAATAATTTATTTATAGTCTACTCTGACATCTTTTTCTCCTATTCTGAACACTGAATGTGCCATAACTTCCCTTACAGCCTTAATTTCTTTTCTACCAAGATAGATTTTTATTTAATCATGTTTTAAACCACAAACTATATGAGGATGACCTAATGCAAAGTTTCAGTGAGATGGCCCTTAGACAAATCCAAAGCAATTATTTTTCTCTTCCATTGTTTTTCCCCTTTATAAACTTCCTAAATCAGGTCAGCATATGAGCCTATCACTCATTCTCTTCAGAAAAGTAAGGTAATAAAGATTCTAATATCCAAACTACATTAATTGATTTAATATTTTTGAATTTCAGAGCTGCAAGAACAAATTTTGATGTGAACCACCAAGTCTGCGGCTCTTTTTATTACAACAGCAATAGGCAGTGAACACAAGGATTTCAAGAAAAAAGAATCTCTGCATAGCTAAGAGTATATCATTAAAATACATTGTGCCTCTCCAATCCATCAAAACTGCATTCACTAATACAAATATTCCTCCATAAACATAGACATTGGAAGAAATTATTCAAGAAAGGCTTATGAAGAACTGATTCTCTGAATTTGGAAAACATTAATGCAGAAAAAATAAAGATGAAAAACATAGGTTTCAATTGATCAGTTAAATAAATTTCAGTTAATTAAGTCCACAGAACAATAATTATATGCAATTAAAGAATAGTAGCTAAGGGCAGGTGTTGTGATGCTCTTTGGGATGCCTGCATTCCATTTCGGGGACCTAGGATAGAATTGCACCTCCGTTTCTGATGCAGCTTCCTGTTAAGGCATAGGGGAGGCAGCATATGATGGCTCAAGTACTTGAATCCCTGCCACTCATGTGGAAGCTCAGATGGAGTCCCTGTTTCTGGGCTTCAGCCTGGGCCCGTCCCAGCTGCTACAGGAAATTGGAGGAATAAGTGAGTAGATCAAAGAGGTCATTCATTCTTTCTCTCTATCAGAGAGTTCACATGAAGACTGAAGAATCTATGAAATTACTAGAATGGATAATATTAAATTATAGAGTCCTCTGAAATCTTATTGTCAGGATAAAAATGTTTCTAGCACCTATGATCTGTGTGAATTTGGAGAAGTTATTATGCCTTTATAAAATGTATTTATTTATTTGAAAGCCAGAGTGACAGAGAATAAGGAAGACAAAAAAGGAGGGATGAAGAAAGAGGGGGGAAGGGGGAGAGAGGGAGGGAAGGAAGGAGGGGAGAAAGAGAGAGAGAGATCTGCTATCTACTTGTTTACATCCAAGATGGCTACAACAGCCAGAGGTGGGGGCCAGGAAATCTTTTTTGTCTCCCACCTGGGTGATGGAGAGAGAGACAGAGAGTGAGAGAAGGGGGCAAAGAGAGAGACCAAGAGAGAGTGCGAGAGAGAGAGAGAGAGAGAGCGAGCATGCACGTGAGAGAGCTGTTCCTTTGTAGTCTATATATACTATGTGACTCCAGTGCTGATTAAAAATCTAACTTCCTCCCTTTTTATCCCTAGCATAATTAGGGGTCCCTCAGGAGAGATTTGAGATTTATCAAGGTGAGTCTATTGGAGAGTCCCTGGTCCACCATCTTTCTTCTATCAAGGAAAAGTGAAAGGAATTTTACCCTGAGCCCTTTGCATCTTGGAGCAGCAGGCACACTAATTTCCAGTGTCCTTCCTCCTTGCAGTATCAACATACTTTAGGCTTTCATTTAGCTGATATTCTATCGTTGATCCCAATTAAATATTAGGGGTTGTGGATACTTACCCATGGTGTCTTCCCTCATCCTCTGGGTTACCTGGAGCAGGTCCACTTAGTTATTAAGAGAGTCATGGAAATTAACATAAGTTTAACATGTCCTGCCTAATATTGTTACAAAGATAAGAAATAAATATAAAAGAAATAATGGAGGTGGAGATAGGTGGCAGACAGCCTCATAGCATTTTATGTACCTGACTCACTTGCTCAGAAATTGCATTGAATATCATTATTCAGAAATTACACTTATTGAAGAAATTTATCTGCTTTGGATATTATCAGCAAATGTCATTTATAAATGCAGAACACTCCTAAATCTGAATAAACAACCAGTAATCTCCAGACTTTTGAAGAAGATCAGCAAATAGATAACATAGAGATCAAAATGAGCTAACACACCAATTGACTCAGGAGGAAATGACAATATTAAAAGGAAATAAAGATTCAACTTTGCAATAAGAATCTCTGGGATTTGAAACTACGTTGCATTAATTATAATGCAGAATGCTATAATGGAAAACATCAAACTAAAAGCAAAAACAAACACCCACATTTCTTGGATAACAACATACAGCTGCTTAAGTAAAATACTCAGAGGACCAAAAGGAGAAAATATTGAGAAGCTTCAAAGCACGCAAGACATAGACAATTCCAGTTCTGTATAATTTCTCAAAAATAAAATAATTATTTGAAATGAGTTTGACAAGGAGAACAAGTAGAACAGAGGGAGAAAAATCACTATGGAAATATTATTCTTAAAACTCAGGGGCAGCTCAACTGACATCCAATTACCTACATTAAAGTGATGCACAGTTTTGCTAAAAGACTAGTGTAAAGACTTCTCAATTTTTTGAATGTCAAAGTATGCGCCAAGACAGAGTAATGTTTTAGAAAGTGTGTCAACACCTTTGTCCCTTCCCCCTCTTCTGCCCCATTCTCTTCCCCATCTGCATTTTCCTCTTTTCTCTCATAACAATCTCCAGCTCTCATCAGAGGCCAAATTCATTTTCACACTTTCCCAGCCTCCTGACCTGTGAGACAACACAAACCTCTTTCCTTTATAAATGACTCAGTCTCAGGTGTTGAGTCATAGCAACAGAAAATGAAAAGGGAAATTGCGGTGTCAAGAAGATATATTTAAGATTATTCAAGCTGTAAGAATGACATACAAGAAGAACAATCCCCAAACAAGTATGTCTAGGCACAGGCCACTGAAAGCACTACAAGGGAACTACATTTCTCGTTTTCGTTGTTCATGATCAAGACATTCCGTTTAAAGGTGATCAATCTAGGAAGAAGGTGTAGATAGAGCATATAGAATGCTCGACATAGGTGGGTACTCATCCAGGCTTCGTTAATGAGGTTTCTTCTCTTCCAGGGTTCATTTTCCCTCTGAATTTTTTAAAATTGTATCTTCCACTGTACAGAAACCTTACTCCATTCTCAAAGAATTCATGCAAAAGCATTTTTAAGTGATGTGATATCTAGCGAGACAGATTCTCTTTACTTACTATAGTTTTATGGAAGCCAAGTAAGGCTTCCTGCTCTGTTCTTTTTGTTCAAGATTGCTTTGGTTGTTTAGCACTTCTGAGGTTTCACTCAAAGTTTAGACTAGTATTTTTTCCTGTTGTGTGAGAATGCCATTGGCATTTCAATATGAATTGCACTGAAACTGTGTATTATTTTGAATAGAATTGGTATTTTTAAAGTATTTTTTGTTCTTTTTTTAAAAGATTTTTTATTAATTTGAAATGTGGGGTTACAGAGGCAGAGGCATAGAGAGGAGGTGGGGTTACAGAGTCAGAGGCATGGAGAGCTAGATAGGTTTTCCATCCACTGGTTCCTCCCCAAATGGCCACAACAGCCGGAGCTGGGCCAAGGCAAAGCCAGGAGCCTGGATCTTTTTCTAGGTCTCCCACATGGTGCAGGGGCCTAAGAACTTGGGCCGTCTTCTGCTTTCTCAGGCCATAGTAGAGAACTAGACATGAAGTGAAGCAGCTGGGACTCAAACTGGCACCCGTATGAGCTGCCGGCACCCTCTATGCCACAATGCCAGTCCCAGTAAGGGTATTTTAAAAATGTTGAGCTTTTAGTTCATGAACATGGTATATCTTTCAAATTCTGTATCTCCTTCAATTTCTTTCATCAATGTTTTATAGTTTTTACTGCAAAGGTATATCATGCTTACCGTTAAATTAATTCAGAGGTATTTTATTTTGTAGCTATCAGAAATGAGGTTGCTTTCGTGAGTTATTTTTCAGATGATTTAAGGCAGTTTGTTACTAAGTTAAAATAAAATGGGGCCGGCACTGTGGCGCAACAGGTTAACGCCCTGGCCTGGAGCAGTGGCATCCCATATGGGTGCCAGTTCTAGTCCCAGCTGCTCCTCTTCCTATCCATCTCTTTGCTATGGCCTGGCATAGCAGTGGAAGATGCCCAAGTCCTTGGGCCCCTGCACCCACATGGGAGACCTAAAAGAAGCTCCTGGCTTCTGCTTCAGATCGGCACAGCTCCGACCATTGTGGCCATCTGGGGAGTGAACCAGCAGATGGAAGACCTCTCTCTCTGTCTCTACCTCTCTCTGTAACTCTGTATTGTGAATAAATAAAAATAAAACTTTTAAAAAATAAAATAAAATACACATCAATATAAAAGTTAAATTTTTACTTATGGGAAATTAAAATTCATGAATTTCAGAGGTGTTCTTTTATGAGTCATTAATTTTTACTCATTCGAAACTAATGAATATCTGACAAAGGTATTTTAAAAATTCATGTAAAGGCAGGCATGTGACACAGCAGGGTAAGCTGCAACCTGAGATGACTTGGATTGAGTTCTGTTTCAATATTCACTTCTGATCCAGTTTCCTACTAATGCAATTAGAAGCCAGAAGATGATGGCTCAAGTACTGAGTCCGACACCCACATGGGACCCCAGAGTTCCTGGATCCTTGCTGTAGCCTAGCCTAGTCCCAGCTCTAGTGGGCAGCTGGGAGTGAGCCAGTGGATGGAAGATCTCTCTCTATACTATCCTTAAAGGTTCATGTAAAATGATATTATGAAAAAAAAACTATGCACAAAAATTTTTAAGCTACAAAAATAAGCGTCTCTATTCATTCTATCTTTCCATGAAGTTTGTGAAGTACATTCATGTTTCTAAAACTCATCTAAAGAATTTAAGTAGAATAAAAGAGCCATGATCTATGATACCAATCATGAATGGGAGATGGAAAATAAAGAAATGCACAGTAAGATCTGCTAAATGAGCTGATGACAACAACACAGAGTCATAACAGTTATTAGGAAGAGGGACTGGTAACCTGGCTCACCCTTAAATGAGGCATTAGCAAGGTTCTCTCTGAGATGGTGATGGTTTAACCAAAATCTAAATCATAAGACAGGGGCAGTTTTTCAAAGAGGAAGTACGATGAGGGTTCAACATAGTGAGAGCAGTAGCTGTAGACGTCCTGAGACAACAGAGCCTTGGTGGTCAGTGAAGGAAAAGAAAGCATAGATGCTGGGAGTTTAATGCGTGAAAGCAAAGTAGCATGAGATGAAGTCCTGTGAAGAGCATGACTTAGGGAGCGGAGTTTAACCTGGCAGATACGATGCTCTCGCCACATGCAGGAGTAACTGGGTTCCATTATCATCCCTGGCTCCTGACTCCAGCATTCTGCCGATGCAGACCAAGGGAGGAAAAGGTAATGGCTAAAGTGGCTGTGTTCTTAGTGCCCTTGTGAGAGACAGGGATTGAGTCCTCAGCCCACAGCTTTAGCCCTGGCATCACCCAATCCACACCCTAGCCTCAGCAACTGTGTGCCTTTGGGGAGTGAACCAGCGGATGGTAGTGCATGGGTTCTCTCCTTCTGCTCTTTCTCTTTCTCTGTCTCCCCTTGTGTCCCCTGAGTCTACCCTGCCCTGTCTCTCTAATAATTTTTGTTTCAAAGAGGATACCCTAGATCATTGTAATTGAAAGACAGTGATGGATTGTAAATGGTGAAAAATGCTGATTTGGATTTTCAAAATATTATTTTGCTTACACTGTGAAAATGGTATTATATGATACAAAAGCAACAGCCGAACAACTAGAGAAGGAGAGATGATGCTACATTGCATTACTAAAGTATCATTAGTGGGGCCAGTGCTGTGGTGCAGCAGGTAAAGCTGCCGCCTGCAGTGCTAGCATCCCATATGGGCGCTAGTTCGAGAACTGGCTGCTCCACTTCCAATCCAGCTCTCTGCTATGGTCTGGGAAAAGCAGGGGAAGATGGTCCAAGCCCTTGGGCCCCTGCACCTGCATGGGAGACCAGGAAGAAGCTCCTGGTTCCTGGCTCCGGATCAGTGCAGTTCCGGCAGTTGCAGCCGATTGAGGAGTGAACCTGTGGATCAAAGACCTCTCTTTCTCTCTCTCTGCCTCTCCTTCTCTCTCTGTGTAACTCTGACTTTCAAATAAAAAATAAATAAATCTTTTTTAAAAAGTATCATTAGTGACATTATTTAGTCACGATAAAAGTTGGAGCTAAAGTCACAAAGGTATGTAGTTTATTATTCCTAAAATGCTGTTATTTTCAGATTATGATGTCAATAAAATCATCTAACATTGTCATTCAGAGCACATGTATGGCGCAGAAAAATACAAATCACTTAAATCAAGGATTCCTTCTGATTCATTGTGTTTGTATATGTGTATGTGTGTGTGTCTGGGTTGTGCATTTGGTTTATATTTTAAAATATAAAATTAAATTGGAGATAGAAAACATTTTTGGCTATGAAGAAATTACATATCAAGTATGTATTTGCTTTATTCTTTATTTTCACCAATTAGAAACTATCTGAATAAAAAAATAATATAACCAATTAATAACAGTGTTCATAACAGATTTCATAAATATTTCCTAAATTATCAAGGGTATCAAAATGTCAGATTTTGGATATGTGCTCTATTCATACATAAATAATACAGAAAAAATTTTAGCATTTTTACTATAACCAGGTTTCATCTTATAAAGAAATTGTTTTTTTAATTCTTGTATGAATTAGAAATTGTAGAACACATTTTCTCCATGATACAATCTGGTTCAATAACCAATGACTTCTTATTGAACTCAGGAATGTATTTTAAATGCTCATGTAGCTAATCCGGGACACTCTGTAACATTGCTCATGTAGCTAATCCGGGACACTCTGTAACATCCTGTGAGCTGGATGCAGGCAGAGCCTGTGTGTCAGTCTGCATTGCACCTGCAGCATCTGAGAGCAGCTGCCACAGTGTAAACATTGGACAGTGTTTGTAGAAAGTCAATGAATTGCACAGAGTCATTGCTCATGTCATTGTCACAATTAGTTAATACACACCAAGTTGTAACTAATTACCTAAGGCAAAGCCACATATCGGTGTTTGCCTTCCTGGTCTTACTTAGCTACAGGTTTTGGAGCTTGTCAGTGCTACACCTCTTCAATTCAGTTAGACTAAACCTGGCATTGTTTTAGGGATCTTAGATTTACAAGTGGAACATAAGTACATCCTTTATGTAAACCCCCTATCTAGTTGCCTTAAAGGATCTCTTGAGGATCTGTTGCTTTAAGGATGTACATTTTTCTTTAAATTTTTGAAATCACTGGCCTGGGTTATATAATCATGAATTTTGTATTGAAGCACTGTAACAGTACACAGCTGTTGTATCTTCTATAACTCTAGGTGCATAACAGTGTCATGGGTCTTGGTTTATTTGATGGAGCCCTATGTTACCCTGGTTCTGACTGCATAAAGCTCAATATTAGCTACAGAACCAGATCATCCAATTCTGAACATTGCCATTCTCCATGATATATATACAGAGATAGATAGATAGACAGACAGACAGACGGATAGATAGATTCTGATGATACCCATACAGACCCTTGCCTCATGTCTTTGGATACTGGAGATAGTACAGTTAGTAGGTCATCCTATTTATGGCTTTGGCATTTCTAAGTTCTCAAGTTACCACAAAACTGACATTTTAAAAATGTATACCAATAAGTAGATGAAATTCAATAAATCAGTGGCAGTGGTTCCAAATCCCAGTTGTACAGAACTTGACATCACCATGGAGAATACAAATACAAAATATTCAGGTGAATATGTGTCAATTTTTAATGTGCATGAGATTCAACTAGGGTGGTTAACCGAGATATATTATCATACCCAACTCCCAGAAGTAATGATTTAAATAGAATTGCTTAACCATATAATTTGTATTTTCATACTACAGAAAAAGATGCTGTTGCAGTTGACCCTATTTGCATACATAAACAGTTACTACTCAGTTGGTAAGTATGCTTGGCTGGGGGATGTATTTCATTTACTACCACTTGGAAAGTTGAGGTTAGAATTCAGAGTACCCCAGTGCTCGGTAGCATGTCGACCCTACTTTTTTTCTTGTTAAGGTTATTTTCATCTACTTGAAAATCAGCAAGAGAAAGATAGAGAACTACGTTCCATCTGCTGGTTCACTCTCCAAATGCTCATAACAGCCAGAGTTCTAACAGACTGAAGCCAGGAGCTGGGAACTCTGAGTCTCCTTTGTAGGAACCAAAGCCCAAGCATTTGCTCCATCAAGCGCTGGCACCCAGGATGAAATCAGCAGGAAGCTGAATAGGCAGAAAGAATGCAGGACTTCAGTTCACACTCTGACATGGCACGTGGGTGTCAGAAGCAGCAGCTTAACCTGCTGTACCCCAGTGCCCACTGCCCTGAAACTATCTCCTGTCTACAACATCCTTCCTGTGAGTCGGACTTAGGCTAAATGAGAGGATGCACAACTGAACAACAATAAATTAAGAAATACCTGGTGTTCATTCTGGCTTCATGAATGTTCCAATAGTTCTTGATTGTGAGATATCTTATATTTATGATAAACTATAGCATCTTAAAGGGAAATAAGCAAACTTGGAGTCTGAACCAGTAGGTGCTATTATCTGAATAACTGATAAGTTAACCTATGTGTACAACACTTTTCTCAAATATGATTCATAGACTTTCATAAGAAAATAGAGTATCTTTCTTCCAAAGTAACATATACTCTCAGTATAATGAATTATTATATTTATACAGGATAACACTAAAAGTATGTCATTAATTAATCATATAAAGAAATAAATGAAAAAAAACACAAAGCAGCAACATTTCTTGTTGCTTGTACTTAAAACGCTTAAATGACATCTATAAAGAGATGTTTTTCAAAAAGTATGATAGATTCAATGGAATCACTGGATTCAGTGGGTTTAAGGTAGAAATATTTTTTGAATTTTTACATTAGCATGAACAAACATGATTCCAAATTGCTACTGACATAACTGTAGTATTCATTGAATGATAGTTCTCTGTATCTTTATGTCAATATACTTCTGCTCAGATTCTCATAAAATATCAACAATAGAATGATTTACTTATGCTTATACATGCTTAGATTCAAAGTAGGACATGGAAATTTTTACAATAAGTAGCTTCTTGCTCTTCAGTTTTTGGCTAAGAACCTGGATATATTATAATGGATATACTTAGATTATCAGATAATGCTACATAGAACCTAATAATGACCTGCTATGTTTTATAGGAGTCACTACACTGATATTAAATTTATATATTACAATTAAGAGCAAGGATTTTTTACAGTTAGTGACCCAATTGTGATTATAAAGGTTTGACATTTTCTATATTAATGTGACACTGAATCAGAAGTTTCTTTTTTTTTTTTTTTAATTTAACAGGCAGAGTTATAGACAGTGAGAGACAGAGACAGTGAGAAAGGTCTTCCTTCCATTGGTTCACTCTCTAAATGGCCGCAATGGTTGGCGCTGTGCCGATCCAAAGCCAGGAGCCAGGTGCTTCTCCCTGGTCTCCCATGTGGGTGCAGAGGCCCAAGCACTTAGGCCATCTTTTATGCTTTCCCAGATCATAGCAGAGAGCTGGACTGGAAGAGGAGCAACTGGGACTAGAACCAGCACCCATATGGGATACCGGTGCCGCAGGTGGAGGATTAACCAAGTGAGCCATGGTGCCGGCCCTGAATCGGTATTTTTTTTATAAAACCGCTAATTTTTTAATATTTTATTTATTTATATGACAGGTAGAATTACAGACAGTGAGAGAGAAAAAGGTCTTCCTTCTGTTGGTTCACCCCCTAGATGGTCACTATGGCCAGCGCTACACCGATCTGAAGCCAGGAGCCAGGTGCTTCCTCCTAGTCTCCCATGTGGTTGCAGAGGCCCAAGCATGTGGGCCTTCCTCCACTGCCCTCTCAGGTCACAGCAGAGAGCTGGACTGGAAGAGGAGCAACCGGGACTAGAACCCGGCGCCTATATGGGATGCTGTGCCACAGGTGGAGGTTTAACCAAGTGAGCCACAGCGCCGGCCCCTAAAAAATCCATAATTTATTAAAAGGAAGTAAATAAAAAAAATACATCTGGGAATATCAGCTTTAAGTTTTTGTAAAGATTTATTTATTTGGCTGAAAGTCAGAGTTGCTTTGAAAGAGGGAGAGACAGAAAGAGAGAAAGAGAGACAGAGAGAGAGAGAGAGAGAGAGAGAGATCTCCCATCCACTGGCTCACTCCCCAGATGGCCGCAGCAGCCATGGTTAGGTCAGGCCAAAGCCAAGAGCTCAATCTGGGTCTCCCACATGGGTGGTAGCGGCCTAAGTACTTGGGTCATCCTTTGCTGATTTCCCCAGGCCATTATCAGGGATCTGGATTGGAAATGCAGCTGCCTGGATACCCGTACCCATATGTGATGCTGATATTCCAGACAACAGTTTTATCTGCTAAGGTACAACATAGGCCCCCAGTTTCACTTTTTAAAAATGTCTATTATGTTGATTTCCTTAAGTTATTTGAGTTTCCACTGAACTCAGATACGCTTATAAATACAATTAATCTTTAAAATACATAATTAGAAATTAATGACACAGAAAATAGGTTTGTCATTTGAGTGTTTTTCCCTTGGAATTTCAAATATGTACTTTTTTTAGTTCTTGATTTAGTGTGTTTATGCTTTACCTAGAGAACACTAAGCATAGTAAAAGTTATGATCCAGATGTCAGCTTTCTGCAATGAGACACCTAATGTTTCCCATGTGACACACCCTGCAATGTGGTGCTACCCGATGCCAATACAAAGTTTTCAACAGGGGATCAGTTTTACAGACTTTTTACTACAAATTTTCATGCAAATATTTTTTTAATGAACTCAAACATCACTGTAGTCCATTGAAAAATCTTATGATGGATTAGTGCTTGTTGCTTCTCTAGCACACTAAGTATAGTGAGAATGATACAGAATTTGTCCAAAAGCCAGTAGAGAAACATTCATTTGAAAAGTATACCCTGTTATCATACTAACTGAAAAGTGCCATATTAAAGCCCAAGATAATTTTTACAATGAAGCAGTAGCATATTCATAATATTATACTGAATAGCAAATTAAGAGTTGACCAATTATTTATTTATTTAGGTTTTACTTGAAAGGCAAGGAGAGAGACAGACAGACAGACAGACAGACAGTATTTCCATCCATTAGTTTACTCCTCAAATGTCATCAAAAGCCAAGGCTGGGCCAGGCTGAAGCCAGTAGCCTGGAACAAAATCTGAGTTGCCCACATGAAAGGCAAGAACCAAACCACTTGAGTCGTCATTTGCTGCTGCACAGGGTATTTTGTGAGCCGGAAGCTGGAATCAGAAGCGGAGTCAGAACTCCAGGCCAGGCACTCAGATATGGGATGCAGACATCCAAAGTGGTATCTTAACCACTACACCAAACACAGCCTCCCTATTTTTATAATATGAAAACCTGTTCTCCCAAATTTCAGAGAGGTCAAATATTTCAGGTAATCTGAGTGCACAGAAAGAAAAAAATCAGGAAATATAGATAAATGACCCTGACTATATTCAGTTATCTTTGTTACAAATAAGTCTATTCTGAAATAAGTCTATTCTGGCCAACCAACTTGGGGTAACATAAGTATGAGCAGAAATGTATGCTTACACACACACACACATCACCACCATCACTGCCACCTGCACAGGCACTACAATCTTACTGAAGAATTTAATGGAGGAATAAGAATCAAATTTTGGAGAAATTTAGAGCAAGGGCAATTTGCAAACTAAGGAAGGAAGTAGGAACATCATTATAAGAAATATCCCTACCCAGATTCAGATCGTACTATTCTCTCAGACACCAACACTAAAAGCAGCGCTAGTTGATCTTACTACTATAGAACATCAACGCTAGCTGACCCTGCCACTAATGACCATAACAGAATCCATCTCATCTCCATTTTGCTATCTCTGTGTTAAAATTTCATGGCATATGACTAAACATCATTCATGCACAAAGGCAATAATGCTAGGATTTTAGGAAAGGAAGATTTTTCCCATTTCTACATCCTGATTACACCATAATGGAAATAATGGAGAAGTCTCATACACACAATTGCTAACAGATGATCAACAGCCAAAGAAAACACCAAAATGCTTAAATTCACAAAAAGTAAAAGACAAAAATTATTGAAGTATAATTCACGTAACATAAAATTAACCATTTTTACTGTGGTAAAAACACTTAACATAAAATCTGCACTATTAACAAAATGTTAAGTGCACAGTAGAGTGCTGTTAACTACAGCACACTGCAGAACAGAACTCTAGAATTTATTAACATTTGAAATCATCTTCAATTGCATTATACTGCAGTGTTTAGTGCATTCCAAAAGTTGTGCCATATCTACCTCTTTCTAGTGCTGAAACATTTTCTTCATCCCAAAAGAAAATTCTATAGATATTAATCAGTCATATCCAATTATCCGTCCCAGGCCAATCTAACAACAAATCTGCTTTCTGTCTCTATGAAGCTAAATATTTTAGAAAGCCCACCTAAGTAAAAGTATGTAGTATATGGCCTTTTTGTGTCTGGTTTGTACATTAAGAATGTTGTCAAGGTTATCCATGCTCTACCATGCAGTGGTACATCATCCTTTTTATGACTAAGATTCCTTTACATGTAAACATAGCATGATTTAGTTTCCTATCCATCCTTTTATAAAGGAATTGTTTCAACATTTTGGATATGAAATAGTGCTACCTTAAACATTTGTGCACAGGTATGTATTTGAATGCTTGTGTTCCATTCCTTTGCATATATAAGGACACTTTATTCCTTAAAGTTCCCGGAGAAAATAAAAATAAAAAACAATGACAAAATCCAGATAATTTTCTCTTGACCTTTCCAGACTTTCTCTTTGGTTCTTCTGTGTTTAGTAAAGTCTCCCGTAACTCACTATTTGTCTTTATCTCTTATTTGCATAGAGCCCCAATATCAGCCAGAGGTGCCAGCCTAGGTTTCCCTGAGTCTATCCATGAAATGTGGGCTACACTCTAGGTTTGCCAGTACATGAAGTGTTCTTTCTAACTGTCATTCTCTTACTTGTCTTCCTCATTAGCATTTCTTTTCCAGAATTTTCCATCTGTTTGCCATTTGCTATGTCTACTTTTTCTTGCCCCAGTTGACTACAGGCAGTCTACGTTTTCAAATGCTTACATCAAACTCTTCCCAGGAAGACGTTGCAGACTGAAGGGAAGAAAACAAAGACAAGTCTCTGTACTAGTCCTTTGGTACTTACCAGGCAAGTAAAAAACGCAGAACTTAAGGCACTTAAGACATCACTTTGGAAGCCCCCATCCCCAATCAGAGTGCCTGGGTTTCAGACCTGCCTCTCCTCCTGATTCCAGCTTCCTGCTAATGTGCACCCTTGGAATCAGCAGGTCCAAGTAACTGGGATCCTGCCACACACGAGAGGATTAGCTGAGTTCCTGGCTCCTGGCTCCAACCTTGCAAGTCTCAGCTTTAGTGAACTTTTAGGGAGTGAATCATCAGATGGGAGCGGTCATTTGCATTCTCTCTCTCTGTCTGTCTCTCATTATTTGAATTTCAAATAAATAAAAACTACCCTTTTATGAAAAAAAAGTAAGACAAAGTTTTTAAAAATGGGGATTGGTAGATGGGAAATCAAAAAAATCAGAAAGCTTTCTCTGAAAACTGAAAGCTTTGAAAATTGAAATTATAGCTGCCTCATTCTTCCTCAGACATTCCCCTCTTGCTGGTGCATTTTGGTTATATTATAGATTTGCAAAAGAGTTGAATAAGATTCTGTGGTTTAGTGGTTGCCTTAGCTGAGTTGAAGGGAGGCGTTGATCCTTAGAGTTTTCTATGCTACCATTTTCTTTAATGCCATTCCAAATGAAATTGTGCTGCCTAAAATTTTCTTGGATTCCTACATCCATTCAACATAGACAAAAATCTATGGATATTACAAAAAAATCTCAGGTTCACATTGGGATGCTAACAAGGGTTCTTTCCCCACTCTTAAGTCTCATACTTACTCTGCGCCTTTCTTTCTAACATAACATACCACACCCACTAATCCATATGAAATGCTTCACAAAGTTCATAGAAAATCAACATCATTTTTTCATTTCATTTTTCCAATAGCCTTCTTGTACAATAGGTACTGCATATTTCATCTGCTGACTGAGTGAATTTATACCTCAGTGTAGACACAGAACAATGCTTTTTAAGTGTCTAGGAAGTTAATTTATGTAAGACTGGACTGGTGAAAAGCCCAATACAGAAGAGTGATATTAACATCTGATCTTCTACTAGTATAAAAGACCACACCATTTTCTATTCATTTCTATCCATTTTACCATTTACTTAATACAGATATTAAGCCAAGACCTTGATATTCTCCTACTGTATAATCCCAGTCATTAAAATTATGCTATTCTAGACACAGTGGCCTAATGTGGCACATCATTTTTCTTGCTCTTTAAAGATTAGGACATAGAATCATTAATAATCTAATTTTGTAACAGTTATTAATAGCAAAAGCATTTCAACTAACCATTTCTAAGGATTTGTTTCATACCAAGTTCAATTAAATCAAATTTCTATGAATAGAATATTACATTTTATAGCCTTTAAAAAGGTCACCTTTGACCACTGTAACAAATGTTATGCATATAAATGCTGATACTTTCAAATCAATTTATATATTTAAAAAGTTTTAAATGTGACTACAGAAGCATTTTAATTACACTGAAATCTTCATTATTCAAAAGCTATGCCACATCTACAAATTTTGCTTTCAGGACACATGAATTTACTTTTTATCATATGCTGCAATTTAATGAATAAATTATTAAGGGAACAAAAATAAATAACTTTTATATAGTTCTGTCATGTATCTGTCTCTTACCAGTAAAGAACTATATTTGTGAGCAAAAAAATTTATTATATGACATTTTGAAATAGCTAGCATATAGCTTCCATTGTATTTAGATGTCGTATGTTCTTGAGTTTTCAATTTTTCTTGACAGTTACTATAGATGATATGAACAAACAGTCTTGAGGGGAAAATCGGTACAAGAGTCTGTCTATGTAAAAAATAATAGAGCCTGTACTTGGGGAATAATGGTAGTGAAATATGGAATATCTCACTTCTAGTTCAAGGACAAAGCTGCTTTTTTAAATGTTATTTAAGTTATACAAGTTTCATGTATTTCATATATGCATATTTAGGAACACAGTGACACTTCCTACCCTACTCTCCCTCCCACCCATGCTCCAACACTTCTTCCTCCTCCCTCTACTATTCCCACTCTTAATTTTTACAAAGGTCGATTTTCAGTTTACTTATGATTACATAGTTAACCCTACACTAAATAGTTCCACAGAGAGTATGAAGAATTAAAAAAAAAAAAAAACTGTTTCTAAACAAAAAGAGACAAGAGCTGTAAATAATTAATGAATCTCAAAGTGTCCACTTCACTCCAATACTAAGTACTCTATCAGTTACCCCATATCAGGGAAAATATATGATATGTGTCTTTTTGGGATTGTCTTATTTCACTAAATATAATGGTTTCCAGTTCTGTCTATTTTGTTGTAAAAGACAGGATATTGTTTTTTTTTTTTTTTTTTTTTTTTTTTTTTTTTTTTTTTTTTTTTTTTTACAGTTGAGTAGTACTCCACAGTGTATATGTGCCATAATTTATTTATCCAGTCAACACCAGATGGAAATCTGGGTTGATTCCATATCTCAGCTATTGTGAATTGAGCTGCGGTGAACATGGGGGTACAGATAACACTTTCTGAAGCTCATTTCTTTTTCATTTGTGTAAAATCCCAGGATTGGGATGGCTGGGCACATGGGAGGTCTATATTCAGATTTCTGAAGTATCTCCATATTGTGTTTCACAGTGACTGGATCAATTTACATTACAACCAATAATGGATCAGGTACCCTTTTCTCCACAAGTTGTTTGTTGATTTGTATATGAGAGCCATTCTAACTGGAGTGAGGTGAAACCTCATTATGCTTTTGATTTGCATTTCTGTGATGGCTAGTGATCTTGAACATTTTTTGAGGTGTCTGTGGACCACTTGAAGAACTTTGAAGATCAATCCCACTCACAATAGCTACAAAATAATTAAATACCTTATAATAAATTCAACCAGTGAACTCTACAAACCCACACCCCGTTTAAGCACAAAAACTGAGCCAACGTAACAATTAGGGCTCTAACTCCATTGTAATCCCTCTCAAGGTACTGTGTGAACTATCAATAAATGGATGACTCCTTTATTATTATTTTTATGGCAGCAACGGCAATAAGTAGTTGTTGTAGTGTAAGATTCTACAGTATAATGTTATGCTGAGTGAAATAAGCCAATCCCAAAGGGACAAATACCACTTGTTCTCCCTGATAGGTGACAACTGAGCACCAAAAAGGAAACCTGTTAAAGTGAAATGAACACTAGGAGAAACGGTGACTTGATCAGCCCTCACACTGACTGTTGATGAGCAACTTAATATGTTATCCCTCTCAGTATTTTTTTTTGTTTGTTCTACTTAATACTTTTGGTTGAATACTGTAATCAATACACAATTCTTCTTAAGTGCTGAAACTTAACTGAAAAGTGATTGCTGTTAAATACAAGAGTGGGAATAAGAGAGGGAAGAGATGTGCCATTCAAGCCATGCTCAAGCTGACTTACCTCAAATGGTAGAGTTAGAAACATACCAGGGGATTCCAATTCAATCCCATCAAGGTGGCATGTACCAATGCCATCTCACTAGTCCCAGTGATCAATTTCTGTTCACAATTGATCGTAATGATAGGACTAAGAACCAAAGGGATCACATAAACAAGAATAGTGTCTGCAAATACTAGCTGATAGAATCAAAAAGGGAGAGAATGATCCAACATGGGAAGTGAGATACACAGCAGACCCATAGAATGGCAGATGTCCTAAACAGCACTCTGGCCTCAGAATCAGCCCTTAAGGCATGCGGATCCGGCTGAAAAGCCCATGAGAGCATTTCAGGCATGGAAAGCCAAGACACTCTGGGGAAAAAAAAATACCTAAATGAAAGATCTCCGCGAGTGAGATCCCAGTGGAAAGAACGGGTCATCAAAGAAGGAGGTACCTTTCTCTGAAGGGAGGAGAGAACTTCCACTTTGACATGGCCTTGTCTAAAAATGATCAGAGTCGGTGAACTCAGGGGGGTTCCATAGCCTTGGCAGCTCATGACAAGAGCCTAGGGTGATTACTGAGGCCATAAACAAGAGCGGCAATTTGTTAAGTCAACAACAGGAGTCACTGTGTACTTACTCCCCATGTAGGATCTCTGTCCTTAGTGTGCTGTACATTGAGATTTAATGCTATAACTAGTACTCAAACAGTATTTTTCACTTAATGTATCTGTGTGGGAGCAAACTGTTGAAATCTTTACTTAATGTATGCTAAACTGATCTTCTGTATATAAAGAGAATCGAAAATGAATTCTCATGTGAATGGAAGGGGAGAGGGAGTGGGAAAGGGGAGGGTTGTAGGTGGGAGGGACGTTATGGGGGGAAGCCATTGTAATCTATAAGCTGTACTTTGGAAATTTATATTCATTAAATAAAAGTTAAAAAAATTCTACAGTAAAAATATTTGCATTCAAAGTATGGACCTTACGTTGTCAAATAGCATCAAGTATTGTCACTAAAAAGTCTAGTGCTTTTTAAACTATTATTTGTAGAAAAGTTTGTTTTTTCTTCCCTCCCTCTTTTCCTCATCCTTCAGTTATCCTTATCTGTAATTCTTCTTTTTCTTCTCTCTTATAAATATTTTTGTGTCCATCTTTATTTTACTAATGTGCTAAAATTTCACAATGATGTTGCTTGGTATGGTTTGTTTTATATTGACTGTGGTGAATACCGAATACTATTACATACTTTCAAGTTGGTGATTCTCATAGCATTTTGAACTGATTGAAATTCCCAGTTTGAAAGAGTATCTGGCCAGCAGTCTGAAATGTTGTCTCCAAGTGTTTTCCTATATATCAGTCACAACAGAGAATTAAGAACACTTCATTATCAATAAAACTAAAGTTACACACAGCTTAGTGCAGAAGTTGAGAATGAACAGATACTATCCCATCACTGTTTTATGGAAAATGGCACACTAAACTTAAAGATAAATTATCCACCTGAGACTAATATAATAACATGGTTCCTTAAAAGCAAAATTTCTTTAGCCGTTAGCAGAAGGGAAGTTAAACAGATTTGAGTTGTGAGAGGATGCATCAAGCTGTTGCTGGTTTGAAGGTAGAGAAAGCAACACGAGAAGGAGAAAGTATGAAGCAAAGGACCAGAGAGTGCCCCCTCTTTGCCCCAGATGAAAAATTAGCAAGGAAAAGGGGATCTCCTTTTATAACCATGAAGAACTTTAGTCTACTATCAACATGACCGAGACTAGAAGTGGATTCTTACATAGAGCCATGAACTAACAGAGTCTAGCTGATAACACAAAACATACATTTTAGTGTTGTGAAACCTTGAGCAGTAGAACCCAGTAGAGTTTGAGTTGCCAACCTCCAGAACCAAACCAGTGTATAGCACTTGTTTAAGGCTACAAAAGGCAATTACTACAGGGTGTAATCTCAACCCCAATTTGTACATACTGCCTAAACCACCTACTGACTGTGTAATATAAGATCTGTCCTTTAACTTTCTGAAACCCAGATTCATCTCCAACAATGAAGGTAATTACTCTAAAATCTTTATTAGTAAAGATGTAGGACATGTAAGATCTTTGGTACAGTTCCAATAAAAGTATGTACAATAAACATTAAATGTCATTTTAATGCTTAAAATTAAGAAGACTGGTTAAAGCACAGTATGTTCTAGCAATTGTGCCATATAATAAAAAACCATTTTTGTTAGCATTCTAGATAAAAATGTCCTTAGAAACAATGTTTTTTTGAAAATTATACCTTTTGTGGGCTCTTTCATATTGTGTTCACAAAAAGAATGCTACAAGTTCAAGAAAGAAGATGAAACTATAGTAAGGTGGAAGTGTATTAGGTAAAACTATGTTTAAGACGAGAAGTGAAATTAATTATTAATTCACATAGACCCACTTTTTGATTCAGATTTGCTTTTCAGCTGTAATCACTTTTCTAATTGTCGTATCTTTCCATCATATTGACCCTGCTCTGATCAAAAAATTTCTTAAAGTCTACTTTTATTGTCTTAACTTCTATTTCATCTGACTGTACCATTGAATAGCCACTCTAATTCTCGAATTGTTGGTTACTATTTCATAATATTTTTCTTTCTTTCCATCTTTTAACTTTCAACTGATCTGTGTCTTTGAAACTAAAATGTGTCTTATTTTTCATCCAGTCTTAAAATCTCTGCCTTTGGGTTGCAGTGTTTAATTTGACTATACATTTGTTTATATGTTTCTTGTGGGAAAATTATGTAAAAAGAAAACAAAATTTTATTTTGAAACATGGTGGTAGTGATATGTGTGCAAGTGGATATTTAAGTTAATACAGTTTCTAAACCCTGAGACCCTAATATTCTCTAGGAAAGTTAAACTGATAATGCCAATGCTGCAGCATGGACCATGGATCATCTGCTTTGTATCTCTCATTTACACTTAGAATTTTATATACACAAAATGGCCAGTTTAACTCCCCGAAACTATGCGGTCTCCAAAATGCAATAAAGGAATATGTCAGGCATACTTTTCTAGTTCTACCTTTGGGTAATGATCTTATTTCATTATCAACACATAATAACGAGGTGCCCTAAATCAACATCAGGAATCGCATTTAAGAGAAAAGCTCTCATTTATTTCATTCCCTACAGGTTTTATCTGTTTCTATAATATAAAGAACTAAAGAAATGTGTTCTGGAGATTAAATGCTTTGAACTCTCTTCATCCTACCTTTTCTTATTCTGCTCTTTAATATAACTAGCTAAACAGGTAAGACTACATTGCTTCAGAGTAAAATAGGTAATTTTCTTTGTACAGCATGCACATACTTCAAACCAGATATGAGCAATAAATAACTACACACTTAATCTGCTGTTTCTGCTTTTAACATTTCTACTTTCTGTGGCAAAAGCATTTTTTATTGAATAAATGGCCACATAAATGAAACTACAGTTCCTGCCATCCTACTAACTAGGTTAAATGCTATGTTGTGGTTAGTCAAATATAATCAGAGTAATAATGAGTCAAGGTAAAAATTTCTGGAAGATGCTGATTTGAACACACTGCTTCATTCTGCCCTGCCACCATTGTCCCAGGACTTCATATGTTATAGCTGATTATCCATCTGAGATGTCATTTGAGATAAGTGGCACACATATGAGATTTCAGAGCAGAATATCACAGAACCTGGAGACCTGAGAAGTTCACAAACCAAAGTGTCACTACACTTTGGGAATATAACCACCAGACCTCTACAAGACAGAGAAGTAATGTTGGATCTTGTTTAAGTCATTAATATCTAGATTCTCTGTTATTTGCTGTTAAGCCTAAAGCTAACTTTTTCTTTTCTGGTTATACCACACAAAATGATCTGCCACCCTTGTTTTGTTTACAATCTTTTTGTTTCTAAATGGCATGGTATAATTTAGTATTTGCAAATATCTAAGTTTGCATTAGATCTAGAAAGATAGTATCTGTCTCCAGTCAGAAAGACATAGCTATAATAATCATACAGTTAGGGAAAATGCTATTTGTCATAGGCAAAGTGAGCATATTTTACCACGACTAATAATAGCAGTCAATGCCCTGTGCTCACTGTTCAGTGAATTACATATATGAAGACAGATGAGAATAGGACCTCCAACTAAATACTGCGTATCAAAAAATCCACAGGGCATATATTCTGTGTTTTAAAAAATGAGAAGTTTGTGCGCATAATGCCTCAGCTGCCATTTCCACCAAGATTAAATTTGTATTTGGTATGGGCAAGTTTCTGGTCATGTATTTGCAAGCTTAGTAGCACTGCAACATATTCACAGAGACAAAGGGTATAGTGAAGAGATAGTCATGAACTTAATTCCTAAAAGGAATTCCAGTATTAAAGGGAAGTAATCTATCTACCAAGCCAAACCCACTTTTCAGAGACATAAAGAATGTTGGCACTAAAGAAAATATATTTTAAAATAAAAAAAAAAACCCTCACTTATATAAACTTCTTATTCTTAATGGAATAAAATTTTAAAAGCTAAATTAGTATTTTTCTGTTCAAGTCTAGTCTTCAAGATACTTCAGTTACTAGGGCAAGGTTCAGATTGTGTCTGACAATATATCATTTCTTTTTTATATAATATTTTATCTGTTATTTTTGAGATAACATTTTAAATTTCCATTACAGTAAAAGAAAATTCTCCACTAAATACAGAGTCCAACAAATAAAAAGACTGTAGTTTAGCAGAGGATATAAAAATATAGCAAGGGATATGAAAAGTAATCAAATGAGAAGATGGTCAAATTCACTCATCTACAGTAATTTTAAAATCTTAACAAAGTTATTGAAAATACAATACTAATTCTTATCAATATGTCTGACAAATATTTAAAATAAAGCTTGACAAAATACTGTATTTGTGGCAACACTGACATGCAGTATAGCATTTCTTTAAAAATTCCCTGAAGCCAAATATCTGAAACTTTGCTCTCTAGAATGTGTTTTATAATATTTTAATAATTTCCTTTAAATAGTATATAAGTATATTTCATACATGTGACAGTTTATTAAAATTAAAAATGGTCTAATTTTATAGCAGATGATGCATTTTTACAATAATTCACACATACTTTACGTTGTAATTGATTTTAGAAACTTGTATTAGGAAAAATTGTATTATATATTTCACATAAATGCCATTATTCCAAAATAAATACAAAGAAATTTCAATATGAAACTGTTTCAGAAATGGAAATCCATTTGATTTATTTTGAATTTTCAACTAATAATTTTTTTCCTAGACTCCTTCAGTGAAGAAACTCCCAATTCTTGATGCAGACACTGCCTAAAGTCAAGTCAGTGATACTCATATTTTCACCTTTGTAGTTGCACATTTCACTAGACTTAATTAATTTTTAAAAAGTAATACCCAGCACTATTTTAGTAAATGTTATTTCAGAAATCCATAGCAGAGGTTTTAGCATTTTAGAAAATTTGACAAGATGAAGAAAAAAAATTACTTTAATCTGTCCATGAAATCATGTTGAGTTATATTATGTTTAGTTTATTTATTTATGATGTATGATATTTATGACTAATAAAATGAAAATATAAACAAGGCATGGTTATGCAAAGTATTTACTTTTTCTTTCAATGTCCATGAAGGAAAGAAGTATACTGACCAACAGTTAAATGTATGAACCTGTTCTGTGGAAGAACTGTATAGATTAATTTGAAACTTAATGCTGTAAGTTCCCACTGCATTAGGCCAAAAAGTATCTCAGGAAAATCCCAGAGATGCATAAAAATGTGAGCTCTTGAGACAGCCTCCAGTACCTGACAGGATGTGAGGCCGTGCACAGGAAGCTCAGGGCACTTCCTGAAGCACCCTTCTGTGGATACTGGAAAGTAGGAGCTGCTGTTCTCGAAGGCATTCAGACATAAGGAGACGACAGGGAGCACAGGATAGCTTTGCTTTATGTAATGTGAGAAAGCCCTGATGTCAGGGCCAGCTTCTCCATTGTCTGAGATCATATTTTCCTGAAGGTTTCTCCTCTAGAAAAGTCAGGAGACTCTCAGAATTCTCCCGTCCTTATTCTTCACCTCAGGAGTCTCCAGACATATGCCAAATTAGAGTTGGAACTGAAGAATTTATAGACACCCTAAACCCAAGCTTAGAACTCTGGAGGACACCCTGGAGTGGGTATTTTCCCATCCTTTTGGAGTCAGACAGTTCCATCAGTAGCCGGTATCTAGGAGGAAATGACGGAGGATGTCTACTCATGCACCAAAAGTATCATGAAAACACAGGCTGCTGGAATACTGGCAGACTTTGGAACTCATCTCAATTAAAACTACAAAGTGAGCCGGCGCTGCGGCTCACTAGGCTAATCCTCCGCCTTGCAGCGCCGGCACACCAGGTTCTAGTCCCGGTCGGGGCGCTGGATTCTGTCCCGGTTGCTCCTCTTCCAGGCCAGCTCTCTGCTGTGGCCCGGGAGTGCAGTGGAGGATGGCCCAAGTCCTTGGGCCCTGCACCCGCATGGGAGACTAGGAGAAGCACCTGGCTCCTGGCTTCGGATCAGCGTGGTACGCCAGCTGCAGCGGCCATTGGAGGGCGAACCAACGGCAAAGGAAGACCTTTCTCTCTCTCTCTCTCTCTCTCACTGTCCACTCTGCCTGTCAAAAACAAAACAAAACAAAACAAAACCTACAAAGTGAGAAAACTTAGCAGCAGAGAACTAGCGTAACTCACCTAACTGAAAAAAGGAGTGACAAGCTAGGGAACACACAGAAAATCAAACAGACCCTGCATATACCAACATCCTTACATGCAATTTTTATGTGGTGGGTAGTCGACAACATCTCTTAATAAAATTCTCATATGCTTAATTCTTAGATAATTAATTTTGCATCTTATTTTATGTTGGTTACATTACATTAATATTTTATTTACTTACATCATCACTCACCTATCTTACTCCCGTATAGGTTACCTTTGTAAATTTATTTGCATAAATTTCTATTTAATAATATTTTCCTCACACCCAGTATAACTTGATTCTCCCCGATTCCACTATTTACCTTCCACCTTCTATCACCTTCACATTTATATTTTATTACCAAAGCTGTTAATGTTTATTCAGAGGCAAAGAATACTTGCTACAGAGTCAACTAGTGTATGTTACATTTTGTTCTCTAAGCGTAGAATGTCACAACTTGTTTTTTCAATCAAAGATAATATTTCAAGTTAAGCTCTCACCTGCAATGCTGGCATCCCATATGGCTGCTAGTTCAAGTCCCAGCTGCTTTACTTCCTGTCCAGATCTGTGCTACGATGCCTAGGAAAGCAGTGGATAGTGGAGTAAGTCCCAAATGTTTAGGTCTCTGTCACCTATGTGCCAGTTTTAGATGGAATTCTGGGCTCAAGGCTTTTTTTTTTTTTGGAGAAGCAGAGTAAAACAGTGGGATAGAGAGAAAGGTATCCCTTCTGTTGGTTCAGCCCCCAACTGGCCGCTATGGCCAGTAGGCTGTGCCAATCTGAAGCCAAGAGCCAGGTGCGTCCTCCTGGTCTCCCATGTGGGCGCAGGGCCCAAGGACCTGGGCCATCCTCTACTGCAGTCCCAGGCCACAGCAGAGAGCTGGACTGGAAGAGAAGCAACTGGGACAGAATCCAGCACCCCAACCGGAACTAGAACCTGGGGTGCCGGCACCGCAGGCGGAGGATTAGCCTAGTGAGTCATGGCGCCGGCCAGGTACAAGGCTTTGACATGATGAGTGGTTGTGGCCATTTTGGGGGTGAGCCAATGGAAGATCTCTCTGTCTATATAAAACTCTCCCTTTCAAACAAATAAATCATTAAAAAACAAAAATTGTATTTTTGGAGCAAAGAAGGCATGGATTTTCCATTTTCCATTTCCTAAAATTTACCACAGTGACTCTTGTCATGCAGCTATATAGCAGAAGACAGAGTTGCTACTCTGAAAATGTATTATTTTGCATAAATTTTGCCATTTTTGTCATTAAGTTTTCATACTTCTAAAATTAGACATTGATATGAGAACCTCCAGTTGTTTCCTGTACTAAAATAACACAACTGAATCAAGTTAGACTAAGGAGCAAAGGGCAAAGAAACCAAGAACACAAATTCCTTTATATTATTCTAATTAGCATATAGCTAATTTACCATATTAAGTGTTCAATCATCCAGAATTTCAAGTACACTAGAGAATAAATATATCCATTTGTCTATAAAAAATTACTGAGCTATAAATTACCTAGAGTAAAATGTCTGGATTGTTTTAGCCTGGGTAATTGCATTAATTTCTAGGCTAGTATACCTACTTATCATCACTCATCACCCCCACCGAATCTGTGTATCTGGAAATTATTATCTCTATTCACTATCACATCACTTGGTGCTTCCTTGTCTGGTGCTAATTACTGAGAAATATTAGCAATAAAAGTCATAAGGGCAAAGAAACCAAGAACACAAATTCCTTAGAGATTAAGGTGTTGATTTCTAAACTACATAAGTGCATGTACCAAAAGAAGTGATAACCTATAAAGAAGAGTGGAGAATGGACAATATAAATATTAAACATTTGTTTACTGCAGCAAACAGAGTATAACTTACTCCACTAACATTCCTGCTAAAAGTTTTTTTCTCTCTGAAGAAATTGGTACAAAACTACTTTGAAGAACCAAAGGCAATAAAGAATGCACCTGAGTGACACCTAAATACACAACAGTAGATGGTAATGCTACCATCCCTGTCTGTGTCTCCTTGGCACTTACATGGATATTCTTACTGATGGCTCGTTTGTGCAAACATAAAGTACTGTTTTGGGACCAGCATTGTGGCATAGCAGAGTAAGATTCTACAAGCTTCCCATATGGGCACCAGTTTGTGTCTTGGCTGCTCCACTTGTGATCTAGCTCCCTGCTAATGTGCCTGGAAAAGCAGAGGAAGATGGCCCAAGAACCGTCCTATAGTGTTCAAATATTGATATGGAGTCATTGCATAGAGATGAGTCTGTTCCCCATCATGAGTTAACATGATGGTAAATCCAGGCTTTACTCTATGAAGCCAAAAAAAGCAACACAAACATCATATGGTCTCTGTCTTCCTTTTATAGCAGTAACACTTTCCTATTGCTGCTGCAGCAATTACCACCAATTAGTGGCCCCAAAATAATACAAGTTTATTATCTCAAGCTCATAAATATCCAAAGTCTAAAATATGCTTCAGTGGGCTAAAATCAGATGTTGGCAGAGCTGTGTTCCTTGTGGAGGTATTAGGGGAATATCCACTTCCTTTTCCAACGTGTTGCGAACACTAAAACCCTTGTCCCCTCATCCCTTCCTTTGTCTTCAACGGCAGCATCTACAAATCTCTCAATGACCAACCTCCTCTTCTGCTTCCCTACTCCATATTTCACTTTACAGACTCTTTGAATCACCCAGATAATCCATAATAATTTATTTTTGAAGTTATCTATTCATCAACCTCACTTCTTTCTTGTTATATAATATGCTAACGTGACCTGGGAATGAATGACAGCACATATTTGGGGTTGTTACTCTCTCTTGCACAGTCTCCATTTCTCTACAGTACTGATCTGAAGAACTAACTGAAAACAGCATTCTTTTGTTAGCAAAATGGTCTTCATTATACTGCAAGCATTCACGTGTCATTTTTGTGACAGGAAGCAGTACACTGAAACATCACCCCTCATTTTTATTGACATACTGCAACAGCTATTGCCCATATGACCTGCAAATCATCTATACTTTCTGTCCCCATCGTGCTGATCATTCACAATGCTACTTGGCACTAAACATCTAGAGTAGATCCCTTCTGAATCTGTAACGCAAACACTGCTCCAGTGAACCCTCCACTATTTCTCATATTCAATTTTTTAAATTGCTTATTTAAAATTTGAGATAATCTGACAATATCTTTCAGTTTTAACAAGCTAGAAAAAGGCCCTGTGGGGCAAATAAAGTGAGACACTTTATTCAAATTCAGTGGCACTAAAGCCCAAGTATGGTGCCTACCAATGGAAAGACAGCAAAAGTAAGCTATGTAAATCTGAGAAGTTTGCAATCTTTGCGTTTAAAATTTGAACTACCAGGTTCCAGTTTTATTTCTTGATTAAACTCTAAGCTAAAGTAAATGTCTTATGTTTTTCTCCTAAGCCAAGGACTTCAAAAAACGATTAGATTTAACCTTTGCAAAATAATGTTATCTACTGATGAATTCATATTTGCTGCAAAGCATGTTTTCTTTTCTTCTAACAAAAGAGTCCTTTACTCTGTGGGTGTACAGCAGAGGGATCAATTATCTTGGCAGACATTTGATTCATCTACTCAAAAAACATCTGTCAATGCATACTATATGAAAAGTACTGCTTGTAGACACAAGGGTAAAAAAAGTCTGTGCCTTCAAAAGTGTGCGTGGAAGAGATAATCAATAAAAAACAATATCAAACAAAAAATCATAAGTAGCAATTAATTTTTTTAAAAAATCTGATAATTTGTATATTTTATAGTATAACTGACATGCATTTTTAATGGTGAATAAATAAGAGATGCAAGAGATGAAAAAAGCCATTATAATTGATACCACAGACATACAAAGACTCATTAAGAACAATTATAAACAAGTATGTACCAACAAATTGGAAATCTTAGAAGAAATGGGTAAATTTCTCAGTGTAAACAGCTTACCAAATTTTAACCACCGAGATACTGAAAACCTGAACAAATAATGAGTAATGAGACTGACACCATGATCAAGTCTGCCAACAAAGAAAGTCCTGGGACCACATTACTTCACTGATGAATTCTACCAATTTCTTAAGGCAGTAGCCATACCAATCATTTTCAAATCATTTCATCTATGAAAATCCATTCTTTGAAGTTAGTATTATCATATTTCCAAAACACAGCAAGCAAAAAAGTAACAGCTACAAAATAAGAAAAATATAGACTAGTATCTCTGATGAACAGAAATACAAATATTCTCCACAAAATACTCACAAATATAACTCAACACACATCAAAAAGATCATTTCTTAAAATAAAGTGCTATTTATCTCAGGGATGTAAGGATGATGCAACATACTAATATCAACCAATGTATATCACACAAATGGAATAGAAAGTCTTTGATCATCTCAGATAAGTTCAGAAAAGTATCATAAAACAAATCATTCATTCATGAAAAAAAAGTTTGAGCAAATTGGGCATAGAAAAGATACACCTCAACATATGAAAGCGTATATATGACAAATCCACAGACAATACAACATTTCATGAGAAAAATAGAAAGCATATCTTCTAAGGTCTAGAACCAGGCAAGAATGCCCACTCTCATTCAATCTAGTAGTGGAAGTTTTAGTCCGAACCCCCTCTCACTCCCTCCCCTTCTTTTTTGCTTTCAGTCTGTAATCCTTCCTCTCCTCCCTCTTTTCTTCCTTCACTCCTTCCCCATTTTCCTCTCTTCCTTGCCTTTTCCTTCTTTTTTCCTCCTTCCTCTACTCCCCACCTTCCTTCCTTCCTCTCCCTTCTCTCCTTTAGTGTCTCCCTTCCTCCATTTCTGACTTCATCCTTTTCCTCTCGTCCTTATTTCCTTAGTTTCTTCTTCTTCTTTTCATCTCCTTTTTACTTTTTCCTTCTTCTTCTTCTGCTCCTTCTTCTGATTAAAGAATCGACACTGTAAAATTGAAGTTATTAAGCCTTAAAAGATGATTTTAAAATCTAAAATCAAAGTCTGTAATTCAGAATAGAAGAAAATTACATTGGATAGGAGGAAGCACCTGGCTCCTGGCTTCGGATCAGCACAGTACACTGGCTGCAGCGGCCATTGAGGGGTGAACCAACAGAAAAGGAAGATCTTTCTCTCTGTCTCTCTCTCTCTCTCACTGTCTACTCTGTCAAAAAAAAAAAAAGTAAGTAAACAGCTTTGATCCACATTACCCCTTGTATTAATTTTATATTGCTTCTGCAACAAACTGTCAAACACTCAGAGGCTGACAACTACACACACATAATATTCTAGAGCTCTATATGTCAGAGGTCTAGTAAAGACCTCACAAGATGAAAATCTAGGTGTTGGTGAGTATGTGTTACTTCTGGGGTTTCTAGTAGAAAATGAAAATGCTTCCTGCTCACTTGTTTGTTTGCAGAATTCAGGTTTTTTTTTTTTTTTGACAGGCAGAGTGGACAGTGAGAGAGAGACAGGGAGAAAGGTCTTCCTTTTGCCATTGGTTCACCCTCCAATGGCTGCCACAGCCGGCGCACCACACTGATCCGAAGCCAGGAGCCAGGTGCTTCTCCTGGTCTCCCATGGGGTTCAGGGCCCAAGTACTTGGGCCATCCTCCACTGCACTCCCGGGCCACAGCAGAGAGCTGGCCTGGAAGAGGGGCAACCGGGACAGAATCCAGCGCCCTGACCGGGACTAGAACCTGGTGTGCCTGAGCCGCAGGCAGAGGATTAGCATATTGAGCTGCGGCGCCGACCAGAATTCAGGTTCTTGTGCTTGTAAGAAAGCTCTCTGGCATCTTGCTGATTATTTGCTAGGAGCCCTCTTCATCCACCTTCAAAGTCAGCAGGGCCAATCAAATCCTCAAATAAACATCTCTGCTCCACTCTCAGTGCCTTCTTCCTTCTATGGATTCATGTGATTATATTGGGAACCTCCAGAATATCATGAATTTCCCTTATCCTGATATCCTTAGCCTTAATCCAATTAAATTAATTCATACCTGCAAAGATCCTTTGCTAGGCGAGGTACCGTATTCATAGGCTCTGGGGATTAGAATTTGGGCAAATATGGGGGAACCCTTTCTCTGCCTACAACATCTCTGCTATGTAATACCAGGTGGCACACCCAGAGCAGTGCTTAGTAATAAAAATACAATGAGATCCACCAATCAGACTCCACATGTCACTTGAGATTTGTAGACGCCTTATGTAGAAAGTTAATAAAAAAATCACTGAAATTATAGTTTATATAAACATCAATACATTATTTCAACAAATATTGAATATGAAAATATCAGTGAATGTTTCATATTTTTTCTAAGGTCATGTATGCATATGTAGTATTTAATGTCACTTACAGCATATTTGGTTGCACTTCAAATGGTAGATGTGGCTAATGATTTCCATATTGTACAATGAAATACAAAGCAAAAGATACCTAGGTTAATTGCTGAAAGTTGCCACCTCTCATTTTTTTAGAAATTAAATAAAATTGGACTAGGAACATCTTAGCTTGATAAATGTGAGCATTTGTTTTGTTCAATTTTTAAAATTTTATAAAAATTTCATGGAAGGTATACAACTTTTATGTGCTTCATATATACAAATTTAGGAATATAGTGATACTACCCATCATACTCCCCCTTCCGTCCATGTCCAACCCTTCTTTATCTTCCCTCTCCTAATCCCATTCCTAATTTTTACAAAGATCTATTTTCAGTTTACTTAATGATCATAAGGTTAACCCTACACTAAGTAAAGAGTTGAAAAATAGTATGGAAAAAAAAACTGTCTCTACTGTTGAGGAACTGGTTCAATATTAAGAAGTGATTTTAGTTATTATTTTATTGAATTGTGGGATAAACCTATGTACAAATACTGCTTTCTGTACAATGCCAATACATCTATAACATTTTATTGTATAACTAAGGATATATATATATATTTATGTATGTATATGTATATACTATTTATATATAAAGAATTAGGCAGGTGCCAAGGCTCAATAGGGTAATCCTCTGCTTGCAGCACCGGCACACATAGTTCTAGTCCAGGTCGGGGCACCAGATCCTGTCCCAGTTGCCCCTCTTCCAGGCCAGCTCTCTGCTGTGGCCCAGGAGGGCAGTGGAGGAGATGGCCCAAGTCCTTGGGCCCTGCACCCGCATGGGAGACCAGGAGGAAGCACCTGGCTCCTGGCTTCAGATCAGCGCAGTGCTGTGCCGGCTCTAGCGTGCTGGCCACAGCAGCCATTGGAGGGTGAACCAATGGCAAAGGAAGAACTCTCTCTCTCACTGTCCACTCTGTCAAAAAAAAAAAAAAAATAGGTACGCATATTCTCACATACTACATCAATAGGTATACTTGTTACCACCTACAATTAAATAATTTATTTAGGTTGTGTCATAAAAATTTGAGTTAAGGACTCAGATCATTGTGATAACTACTGATTCCTTTTGATGGTTATTATATCTAAGAAAATGATTGGCTACATATCCTTCCTACTTATTTTAAATATTCTGTCCTTTTTAATTAGTTTAGATTGCTATGAAAAATCGTGTTCTAATTTCTTACTATTCTTCTAAGTATTTGACCCACATTTTTATCTCCTATGGCTTCTCTTAAACAACTAAGTATAATTAAATTGGGTCCAGAATAAAATTAAATGTTAATATGAGGAACTTATTACTGATTATAAGGATTTAATCTATTACATGGATCATTAGTCAAGGTTAGAAGACCAAGAGATTAATTATACAAAAACTTGAAATTTATTTTCAAATGCTTCCACTTATAAGTTGAAAATGGAGATACACACCATTTACTTTAAAATTATATTTGTGAGCCGGCGCCGTGGCTCAATAGGCTAATCCTCCACCTTGCGGCGCCGGCACACCGGGTTCTAGTCCCGGTTGGGGCGCCGGATTCTGTCCCGGTTGCCCCTCTTCCAGGCCAGCTCTCTGCTATGGCCAGGGAGTGCAGTGGAGGATGGCCCAGGTGCTTGGGCCCTGCACCCCATGGGAGACCAGGAAAAGCACCTGGCTCCTGGCTCCTGCCAGGATCAGCGCGGTGCGCCGGCTGCAGCGGCGGCCATTGGAGGGTGAACCAGCGGCAAAAGGAAGACCTTTCTCTCTCTGTCTCTCTCTCTCACTGCCCACTCTGCCTGTCAAAAAAAAAAAAAAAAAAAAAAAAAAAAAAAAAAAAAAAAAAAAAAAATTATATTTGTGTATGTTTTACATACATACAAAAACAGTTGTATTATGTCCTGAATATAATAAAACAATATTCAGTTTCAATACTCCAAAGTGCACTAATGTATTTTAAAAGATTTATGGGGACCAGAGCAGTGGTGTAGTAGGATGATGCTCTGTCTTCAGTGGCGCTGGCATCCCATACGGGCACAGGTTTGTGACCCAGCTGGTCCTTTTCCAACCCAGCACTCTACTAATGGCCAAGGAAGGAAGTGGAGGACGGTCCAACTGCTTGGGTCGCTGCACCCATGAAGGAAAACCAAAAGAAATTGCTGGCTCTGGAACAGCCCAGCTCTGGCCATTGCAGCCATTTGGAGAGTGAATCAGCAGATGGAAGACCTCTCTCACTGTCTCTCCCTCTCTCTGTAATGTGCCTCTCAAATAAACAAATCTTAACAACAACAACAAAAGATTTGTGAAGTAGAATGCCCTCATGTGTGTTTCTCAATTTTTTATTCACTTGATATGACTATGCTTTTTAGCAAAAACTGAAAACATTTAAAACATCTAAAAGCTAAGTTTATTTCATTAGCATGTAATATCCAAATCCAAAGTTGATTGACCTCTATAGTCGGTAAGCAAGTTGAGCTTTTATCTTATCTTTACGATAGACACCCATGAAAATTAGTATGATAAATATAATGATAATATACTCTCTTCCTCTATTACAGGGAGCATACTATAATTAGTTAAGAAAATTTCCTTATAAAATTTTAGAACATTGAAAAAAGTCACATTATTTCTGCTAATATAATTTTTAAATTCCTAAAGTCCAAGTTATACATCACTTTTATTTTCATTGCTATGAAGATATCAATATCTTCTACTTATTTTTTATATTTGAATTTATATAAGGTGAATAAATTTCATGTACTTCATATTTACAGATTCAGAAGTATAGTGATACTTCCTACCCTACTATCCCTTCTCCTTCCTTTCCTATTCTTTCTTCTAAATTTTACAATGAAATACTTTCAATTTATTTTATAATCACAAGCTTAACCCTCCTTTAAAAAAAGATTTCAACAAATAGAAGAAAAACATTGTTCCACAAAGTAGAGACAAATACCGTGAATAATAATAAAATCTCAAAATGTCAATTTCACTCATATACATTACATTTCTTGTATGTTATTAGCTACCACAGATCAGGGGAAAATATGATGTTTGTCTTATTTAGGGACTGGCTTATTTCACTAAGTATAAAATTTCCAGTTGCATCCATTTCATTGCAGAAGGCAGGTTTTTATTCTTTTTTATGGCTGAGTAGTATTCTATAGTATATATATACACGACAATTTATTTTTTTTTAATTCATCCGAGAGGCAGTGCTAGAGAGAGGCAGAGGCTTACAGAGAGAGGGAGAGAGGTCTTCCACCCACTGCTTAACTCTGAAAATGGCTGCAATGATCAGAGCAGGACTGATGCGAAGCCAGGAGCTTCATCTTGGTCTCCCACATGGGTGTAGGGGGCCAACCACTTGGGCCATCTTCCACTGCTTTTCTAGGCCATTAGCAGAGAGCTGGATCAGAAGAGGAGCAGCTGGGACCTGAACTGGTGCACATATGGGATGCTGGCACTGCAGGCGGAGGCTTAACCTACTATGCCACAGCACTGGCTCCCATACCTTATTTTCTTTACCTAGTTATCAGCTGATGGACATGTAGGTTGATTCCATATCTTAGCTGTCAACTGAGCTGCAATAAATAGGGGTACAGATAACTCTTTCATATTCTGACTTCTTTTCATTTGGTAAATTCCAAGGAATGGGATAGCTGAGTCATAATGGTAGATCTGTTTTCAGATTTCCATACTGTCTTCCACAATAGCGATACAAGATGACATTCCCAAAAGCAGGGGATTAGGGAAATTTTCCCCCGCATACTTGCCAGCATTTATTGTGTTTCGATTTCTGTGAGAGTCATTCTAACTGGGTGAGGTGAAATCTGTGTTTTGTATCAGTTTAAGTTAATTTTTCATTCAACTATACTTATAGACCTCTCTGTATTTACATAATCAAAAATTTCTTTCACTGGTTTAATTTTTCAAGCATTATACTTTCCAAATACAAAAAACTTATTTATCCAATTAGCACCAAAGATTAATGTGTCTATTTTACCTCATATATCACACAAATCATGGGAAGTGAGATTATAAATTGTTTCTTTAGAAATAATAAATCATCAAAGACACAATAGCTTCACATTTTTTGCCTACTATTTTTAGGTCATTGGACTCCTCTTCATTTAATCTGCCTCTTCATCTAACTGCAAGAGCTCTAGGTATCCTATTTTCATTTTTTAATTTTTTTTAATGTGTTTGTTCAATTTGATCAAGGCTCAGGAGAATTAACCATTTCTTTATTTTTTTTTTTAGTTTTTGAATTATGTTAACACATATAAAATTGGACATATTTATGGGGTGCCATATGATGTTTTGGTACATGTATACTTTGTGCAATTACATTTTTAAGGTCAATACAGGTTTTTGTGAAGCCTAAGTACAAACTACTGTTGTGTATCATATCCCCAGAAATATGCCATGAGTCCTTACTTAATAAAGTCACTGAAAATGAAAGGAACAGCTAAGATTGGCTTGGAGACATGATCCTTCCTTGAGGCTGGCAACTGTGCCTAACATCTTCCTTTCAGCGCACAGCAATCATGGCTGAATAGAATAAGAAACTGAACCATAATTGTAGCTAGAGAAATGATAATTGATTTTACAGTTCTCAGAGAGATAAAACTATTAGCAATGCCATTTAAATTTTATCAGATATCCTCTCTTTAGCAGAAGAAGACTTACAGAAGATGACCCATTTTAATGTTTTCCATATTATGAATTCTTGTCTGTTAGGTTTTATGTATGAAAAATTGTTCATATATTGATCTGACCAAGTAGCATGTAAAGTTATATGTATATTTTTATCAATTCAATTTCTTTCATGTACTTGAAAATATGTCTGCCTCCCTTTCATTTAATTTCATATAGAGTAATTTTTAATACTTTTATCAATTTATTCTATACAGTATAGTAAAATCTGTGTGTTTACTTTAAAAAAAGACTTTTAGTCCTATTGACTTTTCAGCTGTATCTGATTTTATAATGTTACAAGCATGACTTTTAAAGACATTTCATATGTGTTCAAATTTCACATATGCTGATTTCATTTCCTTCAAACTCATACCCAGAACTGGGACAATATAATCATATGGTAGGTCTTTTTTAGTTTTCAGAAGAACCTCCATATTGTTTTACATAATGACTATTCTAATTTTCATTCCCACCATCAGTGTATAAAAGGTTCCCTCTTCTCCATATTTTTACCATCAGTTGTCACTGTTTTCTCTTTGATAATACCAATTTTATCTAGAATAAAATGATATCTCATCCCAGTTTTAATTTCCAAGCCCTGATAGCTAGTGATATTATTTTTCATATATTTGCTCACAATTTGTATTTATTTTTACAAGATATATCTATTCAGATCTTTTGCCTGTTTCTCAACTGGGTTCTGTTTTGTTGCTGTTATTTAGTGTTTTAGTTCTTTATATATGCTAATTCTTAGCTAGATATACTTTTGCTTCTGTATCCTTTGTTTTCAATGTCTAATCTCAAAACTCATGGGTTGTGCTAATCTTGAAATGTTTTCCCCAGGTTTCCCTTTACTAGCTTCATAGTTCTGAGACTCAGATTTAGAAATTGAATCTATTTTGAGATGATTTTTTATATGGTGAATGATTGGGGACAAATATCAGTTTCTCCAAAAGGCTGACCAGTTTTCCAACATCATTTATTATAGAGATTATGCATTCCACATTACATATTTTTGTGACTTTTGTCAAAGATCAGTCATAGACATGTGGATTAATTCTGGGGTCTCTATTTTATTATATTGGACTATATATTTGTCAATTTTTATGTCATTACCAAGAGGTTTCGGTTAGAAAACTTCTTTAGTGTATCTTGAAATCTGGTGTTGTGATACTTCCAAATTTGTTTGTTTTGTTCAAGATTTCTTTGTATATTAATGGTCTTTTTTGCATCCATATTAATTTTAGGGTTGCTTTTTCTATTCTCTGAAGATTGACATTGGTATTTTGATGGAGATTGCATTGACTCTGTAAATCCCTTTGGGTAATAGGGACATTTTAAAATATTACTTCTTCCAAATTATGAAGCTGGGAATACTATTCCATTTTTTGGTCTTCTTTTTTCAACAGTGTTTTGTCATTTTATTGTAGAGGTCTTTCACAGGCTTGGTGAGGTTTACTGCAAGACATTTGACTTGTAGTCTTTGTGGAATTATTACAATATCTTTAGCAGTGAGTTTGCTAATAGTATGTAAAAATACTACTATTTTTGCATGATGATTTTGCATCCTGCAGTTTCACTGAATTAATTTATCAGTTCTAATAGTATCATAGTAGCATCTTTTACTTTTCTTTCTAAATATATAGAATCATATCATATGCAAATAGAAGTGTTTTGATTTCCTCCTTTACTATTCATCTTATACTTCTTTCTCATTCCTAATGGCTCCAATTAAAATTTCCAGTACTATACTGAATAAAAGCAATGAGTATCGACAGGCAGGTGTTTTTATTTTTTTAAGATTGATTTATTTATTTCAAAGTCAGAGTTACACAGAGAGAGGAGAGGCAGAGAGAGAGGTCTTCCATCCAATGGTTTATTCCCCTCTCTCTCTTTCTCTCTCCCTCTCTCTCTCCCTCTCCTGTTAAAGTAAATGAAAATAAATATGAAAAGTTTTAAAAACAAAACACAGATAGTACAAAAGTTACTAGCATAGCAGATACACCTAAGACAGATGAGAATCAAATCTTATCATGACAGATAACAGAAAACTACTAAAATACAAAGATAATTAAGAGGAAGAAAGAGAAAGAGAAAGAGAAAGAGAAAGAGAGAGAGAGAGAGAGAGAAAGAAAGAAAGAAAGAAAGAAAGAAAGAAAGAAAGAAAGAAACTATATAAAACAATCACTAAGCATTTTAAAAAATGACAGGGGTTCTAGCCTATCAATATTAACTTTGAATGAAAAAGGATTAAATTCTTCAATCAAAATATAGAGTTTGGGGGCCAATATTGTGGCAAAGCAGTTTTAAGACACTGCCAGTGATTTCTGCATATTGTATCTGAGTACCAGGTTCAAGTACTGACTCTCTGCTTCCTGCCCAGTTCCATGAAAGCATGCCTAGGAGAGCAGAGGAAGAACGTCTAAGTCCTTGAGTAGTCCCTGATAACAATGTGGGAGACCCTAAAATAGAGTTCTGAGCTCCCAACTTCAGCCAGGCCCAGCCCTGACTGCTGCAGCCATGTGGAATGTGAACAAGCAGATGGAAGATCCCCCCTCCCTCCTTCCCTCCCTCCCTGTCATCTGCCCCTCAAATAAACAAAAATTAAACACACACATATATGTAAATATGCTTTTCCAAATTGATAAATTAAAGTACAATCCACCTATATTGCTCCCCACATGAAACTCAAGATATATATAGACTGAAAATAAAGAGTTGGAACAAGACATTTCAAACAAATAGAATCCAAAGCAAGTGGACTATCTATAATCATGTCCAACAAATCATATTTTGAGTAAAAAAATCTGAAAGGAGCCACAGAAATATCAGTAAATGTTGATACTAGGATTCACTCAGCAAGAAAATATAACAATTGAACAGATATTGCACCCTACATCAGATTACCTATGTATATAAAACAGATATTGTAAGAGAGAGAGAGAGAATTAGAATACCACACCATACAACTCATACTATACGTCGATGGACCTAGCAGGAATTTACAGAACATTGCATCCATTCTGCTCATCCAAACAAGGAATGTTCTCCAGGACAAACTATGTGTTAGGCAACAAAAGAGCTCTCAACACATTTTTAAAATCCAAATTACGCCATGTATTCTCTTAGACCACAATGGAATAAAACTAGAAATCAGCAGCAAACCAGGAACCATTCATTATGAATGCTCTATTTTATGGAATCATTAACTGTAATTTGACTATAATACATTGATTAAATGATTTTTACAACATAAACTAATAAGCAAGCATATGGCACAACTCACCGCAAGGCTTTAAAAGTAGTTAAAACTGGAAATAAAATATTCTACACTTCATATTTTTAGTATGAGAAATCCTTTTTAATGTCTCAAAGTGTAATGAATTCCTGAGAAGTACTTGTGATCTTTAGTATATACTGAGAACCGAACCAGCACAATATTCAAAGCTACTACAACTTACTTAAGTGGAATAACGGGGCTATCTAGCAATCTAGCAATGGGGCTATCTATGCAGTGATAAGTATTTTCCAGTCTCTAAATTAAAGTAATAGAACCTCTTCACCTTCTCCAAGATATGCTTCTGAGTGACGCTGGGAGAAGAAAACATCATCCTATTACGTTTCTTCACCCTTTCATTTCAGGTAAGACTGTTAGTTAACACGCTAAATTGTGTCTGCTCTTTGGCGTATGCCAAGTTCAGGAGCTCAGACTCCATTGCTTAGAAAAAACCTTATATTCGTGCAATTAGGTGGATAAATATGTCTTTATTCAGGAAAAAAATCATGACAGCCACAGTGGTTTGTCCACTTGGCTGTTCACATAAAGTCATATAATTTAACGAGCTGTATCAATAATGTATTTGATCTCTACGTTCCCGGGTAATAAATTATTTCTGATTTAATTCCAAATTTTTGGAAGATAAAAAGCACTGTTATACATAACCTTGCCTAAAAGGTATGCCATAATCCAATATTCTAGTGCTATTTAATCCAATGTCTTAGGGTTTGGTGCTGAGGCACAGTGGGTTAATCCACTGCCTACAATGCCAGCAACACATATGGGCACAGGTTCGAATCCTGACTGCAGCATTTCCTATCCAGCTTCCTGCTAGGAGGCCCAGGATAAAGCAGTGGAGGATGGCCCAAGTGCTTACCCCCCTCCCTGCCCCCTTTACCCATGTGGGAGACCTGGAAGAGGCTCCTGGCTCCTGGTTTTGCCCTGGCACAGCCCTGGTCATTGTGGCCATTTGGGAGTAAACCAATCTTTTTCTCCCTAACTCTGGCTTTCAATTAAATTAAAAAAAAAAAAAAACTAAAAAAAAAAAAAAAGACAATGTCTTCAAAGTGGTAAACAGCAAATAAATGTTAGTAAATAATGTACTAATTTTATAACATATAAAAATATAATTGATAAGCAATTGAAATTTACTTTAATTCACTGATAAACACAACTTTCAAAATATTTAATTGCAAATATGAGAAGCCTAATGCAGAAATTATTTGAAATAATCTGAATTTGAATATTCAGCATATTGATCCAAACACAAGTGCACAGAATTTGATCCAGATATGAACGTGCAAACATGGTGAGAAGATCATCTGCTAGGATATTTCTTAATTTAACCAATTCTTTGGGAAGAAATGAACAATTAAGCCAAAACTTCACATTCCTACAAGAGATAATATTTTAGCCCTTTCAATTTTAAGACACTACCTTAAAATGAAAGTTATCTTTATGTTACAGGTTGGCCATAAACATATAAGTTCATCATCATTTTCTATAAAAATAATACATCTTTATCTAAGAGCTGATCAGCAATCCCATCAGGCAAACATGTCACATTTCTTTAGTTATTTTATATGAATAATCAAATTCAGTTCATTATAACAGATTTGCAATTAAAGTTCTTAATTTAACTTTTCAAGCTTAGTCTTGAGAAGCATGACAGCAAATGAAAGAGCACTATTATATTTAAACTGTTTTCTGAACAAAGTTTGTGTTGCTAAGGAAACATTTCTTTCCTTCATGGGAAATATTTTCAAGGCCCTATTTGTATTAAAAAATTCTACCTCTAAACCAAATTATTTAGCAATTAAAAAGATATTTCATGTATAATTACATGCAATTGAAAAAATAACCTTGTACTTTGCATGACTTTATATATTCAAAAATGATCACAATTTTCATAAATGCATTTGAATCTCATTGTTTTTGTGGTTTAGAGCAAAAAAAGCTAATTATCTCTTTATCTTTCCCTTTTTATTTTTTTATCTTTAGTAGCTTAATCTGTGACTGTTCAAAAATATTTTAGTAGGCACTTTTATTTTAGTAAATTTCAGTAATATATATGGATATTATTTTTGTCTTTATAGTACCTGTTTAAATTAGCAACATAAAAACTGTTGTGGTTTTATATATTCATTGTAATTGCTACCAGATGAGTTCCATAAGGGAAGAATCTGCTTGTTCATTGTCATCCAAAATCTTTCCTCAAAAAGTGGATGAAACATATTGGTTTAAATAAGAAAACTGATCAATATCCTTATAAAAATAATTTCATTGTTAAATGTCAAATTTTCTTCCTTGAAACTTGTGGCTGTGTAAATATTTGAAGAAAGTAACATTTCACTCCGTGAAAAATCAGCAAACTTTATCAAAAATATTATAAGAAAACTGAAGTTTTTCCTACTTAATTTTTCAAGAATACAAAACTGCTAAATTAATCCCACTGAGCAGCTACTTTCTATGTTACACTACATTCAAATAGAAATTAAAGATAATCTCAGAGAAAACCACCAAAACATAAAAGTCTCCATAAATAGCTCCTCCTAGTTTTGACACAAATTATGTTCTGTCCTTTTATGAAAATCTATAAATGGTAATGTCAAACTCTGAAAACTGAAATACTATGTAACACTGTAAGAATAAATAACACAGAACACATTGTTATTTTGTATCCTTACTGGTATTAGCTAATTGCATTTGTTTAACTTTTATACCAATAACAGCTTTATATCAAATATCAGGTTTCTATGTTAAAGCCAACATTTCCCATGCGATTGTCACTTTTAGGTTATTTGATATACTACATACAGTTTGCTTTAATCTATACCCAACATGTATCTCTTTTGTAAAATATTTGATAGGCAATAGAAAGCTGAGTGCAGTGTTATATGGAATCGGGGAAGTTGACTATATCCAAAGAAAAATATTTTTCAAATTCATATGAACCAAAAACACATGATAAGACATGATTCAGGAATTCATTTTGAAAAAATGTGTGTGAATTATGAAATTGTAGATGCTATCTTAAACCTTGAGTTGAAATAAAATGTGAATCTAAATTACTTATTGTTTGAATGAATATTTGAATAGCAACTTTTGCTTATCAGTATAATCCTATGGGAAAGTTTGTATGAGGGCACAATATGATAACCCAGTGTATTTGCCCATTGTCCCCTAGCATCGTTTCAGTCTTCTGATAGTCAAGTAACTTTTCTTCTAAGGTTTCTTTCCTAAATCAATTTGTAAAAGCTACCCTTTTCTTTAACTGACAATATTTTTAACTTTTATTTACCAAATATAAATTTCAAAAGTACACTTTATGGACTACAATGGCTTCCCCCCCACACAATCTCCCCCCCAACCTCGCACCCCTCCCATCTCCCGGTCCCTCTCCCATTCCATTCACATCAAGATTCATTTTCAATTATCTTTATATACAGGAGATCAATTTAGTATATATTAAGTAAAGATTTCAACAGTTTGCACCCACACTGAAACACAAAGTGTAAAATACTGTTTGAGTACTAGTTATAGCATTACTTCTCATTGGACAACACATTAAGGACAGAGATCCTACATGAGGAGCAAGTGCACAGTGACTCCTGTTGTTGACTTAGCAAATTGACACTCTTGTTTATGGCATCAGTAATCACCCTAGGCTCTTGTCATGAGTTGCCAAGGCTATGGAAGCATTTTTAGTTCGCAGACTCCAATATTATTTAGACAAGGTCATAGTCATAGCGGAAGTTCTCTCCTCCCTTCAGAGAAAGTTACCTCCTTCTTTCATGGCCTGTTCTTTCCACTGGGATCTTACTCGCAGAGATCTTTCATTTAGTTGTTTTTTTTTTTTGTTTTTTTTTTTTTTTTTTTTTTTTTTTTTTTTTCCAGAGTGTCTTGGCTTTCCATGCCTGAAATACTCTTCAGCCAGATCCAAATGCCTTAGACTGATTCTGAGGCCAGAGTATTGTTTAGGACATCTGCCATTCTATGAGTCTGCTGTGTATCCCGCTTCCCATGTTGGATCATTCTCTCCCTTTTTGATTCTATCAGTTAGTATTAGCAGACACTACTCTTGTTTATGTGATCTCTTTGACTCTTAGACCTATCAATGTGATCAATTGTGAACTGAAATTGATCACTTGGACTAGTGAGATGGCATTGGTACATGCCACCTTGATGGGATTGAATTGGAATCTCCTGGCACGTTTCTAACTCTACCATTTGGGACAAGTCCAATTGAGCATGTCCCAAACTGTATATCTCCTACCTCTCTTATTCCCACTCTTATATTTAACAGAGATCATTTTTCAGTTAAATTTAAACACCTAAGAATAATTTTGTGTTAATTACAGAGTTCAACGAATAGTATTAAGTAGAACAAAGAAAAATACTAAAAGGGATAAAGTATTAAGTTGTTCATGAACAGTCAGGACAAGGGCTGATCAAGTCACTGTTTCTCATAGTGTCCATTTCACTTCAACAGGTTTGCCTTTTGGTGCTCAATCAGTTGTCACCGATCAGGGAGAACATATGATATTTGTCCCTTTGGAACTGGCTTATTTCACTCAGCATGATGTGTTCCAGATTCCTCCATTTTGTTGTAAATGACCGGATTTCATTATTTTTTACTGCTGTATAGTATTCTATAGAGTACATGTCTCATAATTTCTTTATCCATTTAACTGACAATTGAATTAACTAATCTATCAGTGAATCTGTCAATCATTTAAGCTAAAACATGCCTTCATAAAATTCTGCATATTTTATTAATTTGCAATTTTTCTTTGTAATTAGGTATTTATTTTGTAGTATTGGTTGAATACACACATGACCACTGAAGTAACTTCACTGATCAACATGTTACAATGATGCTTTGTAGACATGAATATCTGAGAGGAGACTGTTTTTATGCTGGTTAAGCAGAATTTCTTGTTTTGATGATTTTCTTCTCTATATATACTTACACCTGTGAGCTTGTATATTAAATAGATCATTAAAATTATCTTTAGATGTCAATAATACATAGGAATGAGTTTGGAACTGGCAGGAGTTTAAATATGATTGCTTCTGTATGAATTCTGCCTAATGCATTATAACGGGTAGGTTTTAACTTGTGGGATAAAATTTATAAAATTATATACAATGGGGGCCAATATCGTTGCATAGCAGTAAAGCTACCACATGGGATACCAACAACCTATGAGGGAATGTGTTCGAGTCTCAGCTGCTCCACTTCACATCCAGCTCCCTGCTAATGTGCCTGGGAAAACAGAAGAAAATGACTCAAGTCCTTGGGCTCCTTCACCCATACGGGAGACCAGGAAGAAGCTCCCAGCTCCTAGCTCCTGGCTTGGTCTGGTCCAGTCCTGCCTTTTGCAGCCATTTGGGGAACAAACCAGCAGATGAAAGATCTCTGTCTCTCCCTCTCTGTAACTCTGTTTTCAAATAAATAAAATAAATCTTAAAATATTATATACAGTAATAGAAGAAAATTAGTTGAAATAACTATAACAGAGTAGCAGGAGCATGCACTATTGGGTTTCCTCATTTTAATAATGAGGAGGGATCAACCATAAACTAAAAGAATTATCTGATTTTTTAATTTATTTAATCTTCTACAATCAGTCATTCCTCAAAGTGCTCTCTTGTGTTCTTCATTTCATGTATTTATATATGGAAAGTACTCAGACAGTTTTTATGTGGTTAAAAATTACTATTCCCAGATACTTCTGCTATTTGAATGTTGGTCCATAATTCGTGCATGTTCTCCTTTGAAGTGAAAAATTATACTACAAGAAAAACTAAAATCTATAGCAGTCAAGAGGTTTGTGGCATAGTGTATATTCTATTAAAGTGAGAAATTACTGATCTGTTTTAGTTAATTAAAGTGTTCTAAAGGTGGAAAAATTCAACTGAAGAGTTCAACTTTGAAAAAAATCATTAGTACAGAAAGTCATTCAGTTAAGGGCTGTAAGATCTATACTAGCTTTGAACACAGCAATTAAATTTCCCACGTTTCTTATCAACTACTAGATACTGTTTGTTTTCTTTTCATCATATCCTTATTGATTCCACTCTTTGGTTTACTATGTTTCTATTGCCAAGGAACTACAACTGTCTTAACTAAGGCAACAGTTTTCTTTCTGAAGTCACTGCTCAATATTTTACGCTCAAATTTAACTTTATTAATGCTATTGGCCTCGGGTCTCACAATTAAAGAAGCCTCTAGCATCAGCATACACAGCTTTATTGCTTTTTAAAAGATCTATTTAATTTATTTCAAAGACAGAATTACACAAGGAGGGAGAGACAGAGAGAGAGGTCATCTATCCGCTGGTTCACTCCCCAAAAGGCAGCAATGGCAGGAGCTGAGGCGATTCAAAACCAGGAGCCAGGAGTTTCCTTTGGGTCTCTCTTGTGGGTGCAGGAGCCCAAAGATTTGGGCCAGCCTCCACTGTTTTCCCAAGTGCATGAGCAGGGACCTGGATCAGGAATGTAGCAGGCGGGACTCAAACCAGCACCCATAGGGGATGCTGGAGCTGCAGGCCAGTGCGTCAACCCAGTGCATCACCGCACTGCCCCCCCCCCTTTTAAAGTTAAATTCATGCAAAGTCCCATTATTAAATATTTATTTATCCTATTTATTTGAAAGGTAGAGATAAAGAGACAGTGAAAGATCTCCCATCCACTGCTTCACTCCTCAAATGTCCTAAGTAGCCAGGGTTGGGCCAGATCAAAGACAGAAGCCTAGCGATCAATCCAGCTCTCTTACATGAGTAGAAGGGATCCCAGTACTTGACTCATCAACTGCTGCATCCCAGAGTAAACATTAGCAGGAGGCTTGGATTAGGAGCAGAAATAGAACTCAGATGCAGGCACTCCACATTGGAGTCCTTGGGTCCCGTCACCTGTGTCGGAGACCCAGATTCAGTTCCAGGCTCCTGCTCCTGGTTTTTGGCCTCGTCTTGTCCTGGCCGCTGCGGTCATTTCAGGAGTGGACAAATGAATTAGAGATCTCTGTATGTCTCCACCTCACTCTTTCTGCCTTTCAAATGAATTTTACAAATGGGGCTGGCCTTATGGCACAGCAGGCTTTGGCCTAGCCCAGCTTCAACTACTGCACTCATTTGGGGAACGAACCAGTGGATGGAAGATTTTTTTCCTCTTCTCTCTCTCCCTCTCCCTCTCCCTCTTTCTTTCTCCTTCTGCAACTCTTTCCAATAAATAAAAATAAATCTTAATAAGTAAATAAAGTCAGTCATTTACCAGAATATGCATTTTATAATCTTAATCTTTATATAAAACAAGTCCTTATTTACCTTTTATTTTATAATATTTATAAAATAGCTTTTGTAAGGTCATAGACCAATTTCCCTATCATTATTTTTTCTTCTAATATATAATAAAACACATTGTAGGTATAAATGCTTATTTTAGTATTGACAGCATTTAGTAATTATCTTCTCTATCTTTTCCTCATTTTTATAGTGGTATGGATAGATCTGCAAATGTAACTGTTTTCCCTCAATAATTTTTAATATATTTATTTGAGGGGCATAGTAAGAGATCTTTCATTTGTTGGTTCACTCTTCAAACACTTGTAACAGCTGGGGCTGGGTTGAGTCAGGCCAAACCCAGGAACTAAGATCTCCATTCAGGTCTCCCATGTAGGCGACAGGCACCCCGGTACTAACTAAGATCTCCATTCAGGTCTCCCATGCAGGCGACAGGCACCCCGGTACTAAGATCTCCATTCAGGTCTCCCATGCAGGCGACAGGCACCCCGGTACTAAGATCTCCATTCAGGTCTCCCATGTAGGCGACAGGCACCCCGGTACTAACTAAGATCTCCATTCAGGTCTCCCATGCAGGCGACAGGCACCCTGGTACTAACATCATCACATGCTTCCTCCTTGGTTGCCCCTTAGCAGGAAGCTGGATTAGGAGAAGTGGGTCTTGAAGGCAGGGCCCTGATATGTGATCCAGGCCACCCCAGCCATGAGTGAATCTGCTGCACCACAACAGCTGCTCCCCTCTTGTAGGTGGAAATACCATGGTACCGTACTTCATTCCCAAATGGTTCTCAATACGACACATCACGTGCTGAGTAAACTTTTCACTTCATGATCCAAAATGCCAACTCTACTATCTAATGAATTACTATATACACTTATATCTGTTTCTGGCTTTGGTCAAATGATGTTTGTTCATTTCTATATTAGTAATGATTTGTAATATTTTATGTTTAAAATCAATTTGTCATTATTTATCATATATTAAAAATAGAGTGGTCACCTTTATATGTATGGCAAAACATTCATTATGACAGATGCATTTTTTTAAAGTTTATTCTTGAATCACTATGAAAAGTGAAAATAGGAGCAGGCATTTAGCCCAGTGGTGTAGATACTGGTTAAGACGTCCACATCTCATCTTGGAGTGACTTACTTAGATACCTTCGACTCCTGAGTCCAGCTTCCTGCCAATGCTGACCTTGGGAAGTAACTGGATTACTGAAGTAATTGCATCCCTGCATGAGAGGCCTGGACTGAGTTCCAAAGTACCTGCATTGCTGCCAGCTGGCAGCCAATGTAGGTCATGAACCAGAGCAGTCTCTCTCATTTTCAAATAAATGAATGCAAACAAAAACAAAAGAATAATACCCAGCCTTCTAGAAGCGTTCCAGCAATTTCCTTCAAAGATGTGAGTCCTAACCTGAACTGAAATACTGGAGATAGTAGAATGTTTTGCCAGTCACTTCAGGGTTAAAGGTTAACTCAACCTTGGAATCACAATTAATCTCCATTCAGACATAGAAGTTTTGTGTAATCTTGGAAATGCTATTTGACTAATGTAACTTCACTTTTCTTACATATAAAGTAATATTCGTAGTTGTTTACACATCATTGCCACAAACATGATTACTTCAACATAAACCAAAAATCGCAGTAACAGTTTGATTTTTGTCTGTTTTTAAGGTTTATTAAAGTTTCAATCTTGCATTTTTCCTTTTCTTTCGAAATGTGTGTGCATGTGAATAATTTTATAGTACAATAAATTAAAAATTACTGAGTAATCAGGAAAAGTTAAAATCTCCTGTAAAATACTGATGATCATAAACATTAGCAGAGTTGTAGAGGATGTGATTTTGTTACAAAAAAATTACAAGGAGATAAAATTTATAGGATAGTGTATTTCTACTTGAAGAATTAAATATAAATATTCATTTGTGGTGGAATGAGAAGGCCATGTCAAGGTGGCCGCAGGCAAGCGAGTGTCAGTTACTCAGGAATGGCTTTGAAACCCACCTGGCAATAGGCTGTGATTGGATGGCTTTGGAAACTGCCTGACAACAGGCTGTGATTGGTTGGGGCATAGACCGCCCCTTGACCAGATTGGCTGGTCTTGGCTATATAAGATGTTGTACTAACTGAAATAAATTTGTCTGTAGGCTGCTTGCCTCAAGCCCGCTTTCATCTGACTCCCGGGGTCTGTGTGGTGACTCCCTGCCTCTTGCCCCCACCCTCTCCTCCTCTCAGAAACAATCCACTGCAACATTGTTGAGAAATTGACTGCAACATTCATTTACTATATAACTATTAGGTAAAATACATAACCAGGTAAATATTCTCAAAATAGTAGTACTATCTACCAGATAGGTCACTGAATTCTTATTCAAACATATTTCATATTTCTCTAGGAACAACTTATAATGAATTCAGCAATACTTATTTATTAATGAAGCAAGTTATGGAATATTATATACACTAAGTATATAAAGAAGTCAAGCAATCCTAGTATAAGAACAATTTCTCTTTAGCCATGGCTCCAAATAACCAAAAACTTGTTCTTTAACCATGAAGCAACAAACTCTAATTATATAACCATGGTAACAATTCAAATCATAAATACTTTATATCTGCCTAATGAATCTAGAGTCACTAACCTCTGTGAATATATGTTGAAAGACCCTTAAATGTTGTCATTACCAGCCTTATACTTTAAACTATCAGCATCAGCATCAGACTTACTCCCAATGACTACATCAGTAATAATAATGTCAGTGAGATATGTCTCTATAAACAACATCAAACTCACCCCCCCCTTTCTCTTTTCATGAAAGAGTGAGAGAATTTATTCAATTTCTTGAATCTTCACCTACTGCCTCCCAGAGAGTGCACTGGAAAGAAGCTGAATTTTTGTGGTGTAGTCAGAATTTGAACTAGGTATCCATACAAGATATTGTTGTCCCAAGTGGTGACCCATGCATTGCACCAAATACACATCCCCATCAAACATACTTCTAAGGCTGTGGTCAACCTGCTTCTACTCAGTGACCAAGATGAGCTACCATAAACTGTTTCAAAATTCATACATAACTTTGCTGATAAGGTTCTGCTAGACTAATATTGCTCTTTTTTACTTGTTAATATAAAATTCTGCTTTGTCGTATCTTTCTCTACAACTTATATTTACGGCACATCCTTTGACAGTTCATGAAATCCCAGTCTGACTGTTCTGAGCATTCTCACTTGGCCATATTCCATGGACTATTCAGACTGGCAGGGGTGCTCAAGGGGCGCCAAGAGCCTTACTTACTTTTCATATTTTCTGCCAAGGGAGTCTTTCACAACAAAATTGTAGGCTTTGTAGATATGTTGTTAGTGACTTTGTTTTGTAAGCTTACATTTTATAACGAAGTAGGCCTTTTTAATTGTTAGCTCTAAATAATACAATTATTATTTAAATAGATCCATACCTTTGTGTAAAATAATTTTACCTTTGAATTGGGAATGTACTTTTAAAAATACTCAATTTTGTATAGTTGTAATAGAAATTTGTTTGTATTTGTGTCATTTATGAAAGTCATCCCAGTTAAATTTAAGTGTTATATATGTGCATAAGATCCTCTGGGTATAAAGATGTGCAATTTGTCTATTTTACTTGTCACCAACCTGCTTATTCTGCTGCTTGCTTTTATTTTTACCTTTATATGATTATGCATAGTATTATTCCATGCTATTTTTGTTGTTTCTTTTATTCTAGATATTTTTGCATCTACTTAATATCTAAGGGAGTGCTCTATCAGAAACAGGAAGAAACTATCAAGTCCATAGCTAATTCCAAAATTCCCTAAGAGTTAACAAGTGTGTCTCCAATTAATTGGCAACCCCTTTATGCAAATATAATCAATCAGCATTCCATTGAGCCCCAAGAAAAATTATCATGCAGACATATTCCTTGTCAACTGGTGTGAGCTAGTTTCATTTAGTCCATATTGAGTTATCAATGACTTTTGGGACATTGTTAAAATACAATTCCATCCTAGACTGTCTTGACTGAGTAATCTGACATTTTCTTTATAGACAAAAATATTAGAGATTGACCATAATGTAATCTTTCCTGTTTCTCATGTCCTTTATATTGGAGATAATATCCTCTGTTAACAATTCTACACTTATCAATAGTTGCACTTCTTTAAATTGGGAAAAAGTTAAAAAAATGAACTAGACTATTTCTTCCTTCCCTTTTCATTGACAACATTGATGACCTAAATTTTCCTCAGAAATTTTTCAAGTATAAGAATATTTTGAGGGAAGGCAGTGGAAGATGGCCCAAGTGTTTGGGACCTGCACCCGCATGGGAGACCAGGAGGAAACACCTGGCTCTTGGCTTCGGATCGGCACAGCCATTGTGGGGGTGAACCAACAGAAAAGGAAGACAAGAAATATCTATTATAGGCAGATATAAAGATATTTCTTATGAGAATTGGCTTATGTGACCATTAAGGCCAAATATTCCCATAATATCCTGCCTTCAATGGAGAACCAGGAAACCAGGAGGTGTAAGTCAGCTTGAGTCCAAAGATTGGGAACCACAGGAGCTACTGGTGTAACTCACACTCCAAGCCAAACACCTGAAAATTGGGTGCTTGGGTAGCTGGAGGATAAGTCCATCAGTTTTGAGGCTCAAGAACAAGCTCTGTCAATAACTCAGGACAGGAGATGATAGACGGCCCAGTTCAAGAAGAGAGAAAAAGAATTTGACCTCCCTCTATTATTTTATTCTATTTGTTTTTGTAAATATTTATTTGAAAAGCACAGTTATGAGAGACAGAGAATGAATCAGAATGAGAATGTATCTTCCCCCTAGTTGTTGTCAAGTGGCAACAATGCCCAAGGTTGGACCAGGCTGAAGCCAGGAAACTGGAACTTCATCTGGCTTTCCTACCTGGGTGGCAGGGGCCATTGTCTGCTGGTTTTGTCAGGCAAGTTAGCAGACAGCTGGATCAGAAGTGGAGCAGACAGGACTGTAAGCAGCATGCTCACATGGGATGTCAGCATGCTAGGCAGTGGCTCAACCTGCTGTGCCACAATGGGTCACTTTCTGTTCTATTTGGATCCTTAATGAATTGGATAATACATGATTCTTTTACCCATTCTCCTGATTCAAATGCCAATATCTTCCTGAAACTCAAAAATATTATATTACCACAACCTGGGTATTTCCTAACTCAAACTGACATATAAAATTGACTACCACACATGTAAATTTATGAACACAGATAAAAGTGCTTCTTTCCAAGACTGTCAGGATCAGATTATTCTAAAAGCTTACCACATTCTTTTTTTTTTTGACAGGCAGAGTGGACAGTGAGAGAGAGAGACAGAGAGAAAGGTCTTCCTTTGCTGTTGGTTCACCCTCCAATGGGCGCGCTGCGGCCGGCGCACCGCGCTAATCCGAAGCCAGGAGCCAGGTGCTTCTCCTGGTCTCCCATGGGGTGCAGGGCCCAAGTACTTGGGCCATCCTCCACTGCACTCCCTGGCCACAGCAGAGAGCTGGCCTGGAAGAGGGGCAACCGGGACAGAATCCGGCGCCCCGACCGGGACTAGAACCTGGTGTGCTGGCGCCGCAAGGCAGAGGATTAGCCTAGTGAGCTGCGGCTCCAGCCACCACATTCTTCTTTAAACACTGTTCTTGATGCTTTTAGTGACTTTTTTCATCTTTATTCTTGAAAGTTATACATTTATGACTTCTCTAATCAGGGACCCCTTGTTATCATTAATAATTTGCTTAAATCGAGATTTATGAGAGACCATTGAAATGACAGTTCTATAAGTAAGCTTTTGCAATTTTTTGCTACTGTAGACAAAGAATGGTACACTGGTATTATACTACTATTCCCAATAATGAAATCATTTGTAGATACTACAAACATGAAAATACATGTTCTTACATGAGAAAAGGATAATATAGATATTTTAATAAATAGGCAATACCTATATATCAACAGAGCCAATAAAATTGATTATGTTTCTCATGTAGTTTCCAAGTTTATTTTTTTTCTCATTTTTTGGTCATGTAAAGTTTTATTCATGTATTTCAAAGGCAGAGTGAGAGAGAGAGAGATCATCCATCCACTGGTTCACTGTCCAAATGCCTGCAACAGACATACCTGAGCCTTCCTGAAGTGAAAAGCTAAGAAATCCATCAGGTCTCCCACCTGGATGGTAGGGATCCATGTGCTTGGGCTATCAACCTAAGTGCATCAGCAGGAAGCTGGATAGGAAGCAAAAAAGATACTCCATCCCAAGTATTCCTTATGAGTTGTAGGTATCCCATGTGGAATGTAATTCAAGTATTTGGTGGGGCCGGCGCTGTGGTTGAAACAGGTGAACGCCCTGACTTAAAGTGCTGGCATCCCATATGGGCACCGGTTCACGACCCGGCTGCTCTACTTCCTATCCAGCTCTCTGCTATGGCCTGGGAAAGCAGCAGAAGATGGCCCAAGTCCTTGGGCCCCTGTACTGTGTGGGAGACCCGGAAGTAGTTCCTGGCTCCTGGTTTTGGATCAGCGCAGCTCTGGCCATTGCAGCTAATTGGGAGTGAACCAGCAGATAGGAGAACTCGATCTCTCTCTCTCTCTCTCTCTCACTCTCTCTCCGCCTTTCCTCTCTCTGTGTAATTCTTTCAAATAAATAAATAAATCTTTTAAAAAAAAGCATTTGGTATGAAAATGCCAACGTGATTACCCATCACGTTGGTCTGACCTACCACACAGATTTTTTGTCTCCTTAATAATTTTCCTGTTACTGAGAACACAGGTTCTTTCTATTATGTAGAATTTTCCTTAAAATGTTATCCAGGAACACAAATTAATTAAATATATTTTTAAAATCTAAATATTATACAAAATATATTAAACTATGTTAAATTTAAAAAATTTCTGAAATATAAATACATCAAAGCAAGGTACAAAAGTTACTCTCAGAAATATAAAGGTTTATTTTTACTTGATGAGTCTTAAAAAAATAAAATTATCCTGGTCTGCAATCAAGGGATATGCATTTACATGTGTTCATATGTAACTGTAAAATTGTTCACTCAACAGATACTTTTTTGTGTAGATTTTGTGCATAATAGTCCCAGATAGATAGTGCTGGGAAAATGAGAAGTCTGGTTTCCAGAGTGTGGCACTGCTAGAGAATATTTTGACCTAGCTTTTCAGATGTTTATGAAGGATGGTGTACCCTTGGTTAAAGGCCTCTTTCGATGAAATCATTGTATATTTGAAATTGTAAGACTATAAGCCAGTCAGTAATATATTACTCAGTTCTGGTGACATAATTAAATGTAGCTGAAGCATTTTTGGGAAAATTATCCACATGCACTAAAAGGTTTAGGAAAAAAGTCTTAAGCAGTTAGAAACTAAAGAAGTTCTAGCAATGAAGTTGAACTTTACCCAGTGGAGAACAAGTGACTGTACAAATCGGAAACCCGTCCAGGAAGAGACGGCAGTCTGCTCGTTAAGTCCCGTTCTAACATCAAGCCACATGAGGCTCCCTGAAAACAAGAGGAGTCACTGTGGCTGGAACATTTCTGTGGCTCATTTCTACACCTTCCTTAAACCTGAACACACCGGCCTGCAAGCTGGACCACACCTTCTTTAAACCTGAACCTCAGGGTAGGATCAGTTTATGAATCATTTTCATAATGTCCACAGTTGCCTCAATCTGTTAATTTCACAGAAATTAGGTTTTGGGCACGCTAAAAGATGTTAGCAGCCAACTAAGATATGAATCTCCCTCACCAGGAACATGAAGCTGTGACTTCATTCCATGATGTCAAGATAGCATATCCATATTCTCTTTTAACTATGTGACCTCTAATCAGGATTCTTCAAAGCAGATTCAATATGACTTTCAGCTTTCTCGTTGGGCACATAATTTTGGTCTAACTCATTTGTGATCTATTTTCATGCCCTTCAATTTCCTCAACATATAAGGCTGTGTGAGAAATGTATGTCATTGAAAGACTGTTCAAGACTTTCTGTCATCACTTCTTTTTGTACATACTTGAATCTATGTTTTTCTATAAGTATTTTGCACATTCTGTTGGCTTTCAAGCAGAAATGCTTTCCTGAGTGCAGGATTCCTGTGGCGAGGGAGACTGACTGCAGAGCTTGTGTCGAACTCCCCTGGGCAGGTTAGATAACACTGAATGTTTCTGCTGTTTAAACTGCCAATCAACCACCCCCTACTTCTCCGCACAGTCCCCAGCACTGTACCCATCCTGTCCCTGAGGAACTAACCCATATATGTATATATATATATATCCCAAATATATATATATTTTTTTTTGAAAAATGCACTTTGGATTCCCATATTGATAGTAAGAAAAATAAATGTACTAAATCTCTTACAATGCAATTTTCAAACTACTAATTTTTCAAAGTTAATTTATGTGCAGGGCTCTCATAATTCAAAAAAAAAGAAGAAGATAAAACTTTATTGCAAAAGTTGCGGAGGGTAAATTATAACTTTAGAATAAAAATGGGAGTAATAACTTTTCCACATTGATTGCTATCATGAATTTCAATTCCAATATAGTATATAAATAATATTCAGGTAATACCTCAGAGATTTCATTATTAGGTCTTGACACTAGGTAAAATTTAAAGCTATTTAGTTTTGATATTCATGGTTTTGCAGTAATGGTTGAACAATACTTCAAATGCACTAGTAACTTAGAGACTCTTGTTAGAATTCTATGAACTATCACAGCATCTCTTAGTGTATGTTTTGATAATTTTTCTAAACAAAGAAAGAATGCAGTCACTAATCTTTATTAAGTCACCTAAGATAACACATTCATGAATGGTAAAGTTGAGAATAATCCAGATTCTAACATTAATTCCAATACTTTCCCCCATAGGTGTTTTCAGAAAAAAAATATTGAAAATAAGAATTCTGGACAATAGAGATCATGAATTTTAAAGAAAATATTTTTGGAAGAAAGGAACACATGGAGGACAGGAAACAACACAAAGGCTTTTTGCATCAAATAATTCACGATTGAGGAAGTGGCAGGTATTTGGTCTGCCAGATAGTTACAGTGCTGACATCCTGCATCCTGGGTTCAATACCCAGCTCCAATTGCTGCTTCCTGTTAACACAGACCCTGGGAGGAAGCACTGAAGACTCACATGATCAGATCCCGGCCACCCACATAGGAAACCTGGCCCAGCCCCAGCATTAGCAGGCACTTGGAGAAGGAACCAGGGAACAGGAGCTAGTTTGTTCTCTCTCTTTCCTCGTTTCTCTCCTTCTCAAACAAACAACAAAAAAATCTAAATGACATCAATTTAAGTTGGAAGAAACACTAATAATAAAAAGAAAATAACAAAAGAAACACTAATAATAAAAAGAAAATAAGAATTGTAACAAAACGGCCATTATCTACATACCTGAATTGGAGTGCTAGTTTCTCCCTCTCTCTTCAATCAGATTGGTGGAAGGAAACACCTAATTTTAGTAACTAAAAATTATAGAATCCTTACAAACACATTCAGCCAGAAAAGTATTATACTACACTTTATGAGTTAATATTTTGGGAAGATAATAAAGATGATCTGAATCAGTAGAAATACAGGAATATCCATAAAAGGGAGAATTAAAAATGTAGCAATAAAGAAATAAATGCTATTATCTGTCAAAAATGATCTTAAAGTCTACATGAAAAAGTTTAACAACAATGGTGGTGACCTTTTTAGCACACAGTGTTCAGAAAACTAGACAGTCTCAGCTTATGGGGTTTTCAAAGTGTTGTGGGTGTCTGAACAAATGTGAACTTGTGGAGATTCATGTGTAGTCCTGTGGCATCTAGCAAACCTTTCATTGCACTTGGAACAGTATTTATATACAACTATTTCAACATAAAGGAAAAGGTAACCTCTGTATCTGACAAATGTATACTCCTGAGCATTTCTGTATTAGTGCTTTTTTACTTTTTGTTATTGCTTCTCTACCTCCAGATGCTTGCTATGTGGAGATTCTGCCTGTTTGCTGATGGATGTCTTAAAGGATAATGATAATTTGCATTCATTTATGTTAATGAGTTTAAAAATAGTATTTTAAACCACCCATATTACACTCGTTTAAATTAAAAAAAAAGCATCATTGGAGTGGGTATTCAGCCTACTTAGGAAGACACCCTGTGCCACATCAGAGTACCTGAATCTGATCCCTGCTCTGGCTCTTGAAGCAAGCTCCCTGCCAATGGAGATCCTGAGAGGCAGCAATGATGGCTGAAGTTGCTGGACCCCCACCACCCAAACGGGAGACCCAGATTGCGTTTCCTGCTCCAAGATTTAGCTCCCAGCCTGGGTCTGATTGATTTAGGCATTTGGGGGTATCAGTGGTTAAGATCAACTAATCGATTTATCTGTCATCTATTCATATCAAACATACACACACACACATACACACACACATATACATTTGTGTCTCTCTCTGGAGAATATGATATTCTTAAAATGGAAATTTGATATCCTAGTATTGGTAATATTTCCTAGAAATAAAGGATTCTTTCTGGAATCCTCCAAATGAAGCAGATGACTGGATCTCTGTAATAATCTAACACATTATTATCTGAATCACAAATCCCCTTGAATTTCTCACAATATTATGTCACAAGTACACTCAAAATGAAATTTGTTGGCTTGGACGTTGTGGTGTACCAAGTTCAGTCACTGCTTAGGATACTCACATCGCATCTCAGAACACCAGTTACTGTTCAAGCTACTCTTCTTCTGTATGCTGAGAGGCACCAGATGATGGTCAAGCGTTTGTACTCTGGCCAGTCATGTGGGAGACCCACATGGAGTTGGTGCCTACTGTTTTTGTCCTGGCCCAGCCCTAGTTCTTGCAGGCAATGGGGGAGTGAGCCAGTGGATGGAAGATCTCTCTTACGTTCTCTGTCTCCTTCCTTGCCTACCTCCCTTCTTTCTTCCTTCTCTCTCCTTTCTTTATCACTCTGCTTCTTGTTTGTCACAAATAAACATTTAAAATGCAAAAAAAAAAAAAACCCACATAATTTGCTAATGCTGTAGTTGGGGTTAAGTTTAGAGCTGAATCTGCCTCTTTAGAGCCAGGTTCTTAAAAGTCTGAATGACACTGCCCAACATGGAAGTCTACAAAATCCCGCTGTTTTCCTGAAGGAAGTAAACAATGTCAGAGTGGCTCTGCTTTGCCATCCAGGTCAGACTCCAGTGCTCCCAGTCAGCAGCTGGTGTGCAGGCACCTTCATGGGGACGGCTAAGTGTGAACCTGCACAGTAGCATTCACCTTCAACCTCTGCCAACACCGTTCCAGGACCTTCAGTGGTTGCCTGAAATCACAGCACTGAATTCCATTATATTATGTTTTTCATGTGTATACATATTAATGATAAAGTTTAATTTTCAAATTAGGCACAGTATGAGGTTAACAGCATAACAATAAACTAGAACCATTATAACTACATTACAATAAATTAGGAGAAAGTGGTCTCTGTCTTAAACTATCTTACTGTGCTTTCCTCCTTCTACCTAAAGGAAGCAACTTTTGTGGCATATTGAATCAACAGCATCCATACTCTTGGGCTTTGGTTTCCATGAAGAGAGTCATGGTGAGGCCATGGCTGTTGACCTGATAGACAAGATGTCTATTAACTGCAGGTAGCTCCTGCAGCCTGGTAGGCTGGACAAAGGGAAGACTTACATTCTGGTTACTATAGAACGGAGCAGTGCAGAACGGCACACAATTGAAAATGTGTGAGATGCCAGTTTCCATGTACTGTTGACAGACCCCGCTGAAAGCTGTAACTGAGACCACAGAAAGAGAAACCATGAATGTGGGAAAACTATGGCATGCCACTTTCTGACTGTGCTCAACTAAGGTTCAGATGAAGCCAGCACAAAGCGCCGTGCTGCTCTAATGGAAAGTTACCTCTTCAGGAGCATTTGCAAAAGCTAATTTGAAGATTTGTTTATTAGATTATCACCATTTTTGTCTTACATTTTCATTAGGTGTATATCACCTGGTTATCCAAGTTTGTTATGGAGATGCAATTCATGTAAAGTAAAATCAGTCATTTCAAGTAAAAAAAAAAGTGTTATTTCTTATACTCACTTAGTTGTGTAACCATTACTTTGTTCTAAATCCTAAATATTTTTATCACTGAAAAATAAAACTTTGTGCTCACAAAGCAGTTATTTTTCATGCTCTTTTCCTTTGTTTACCAATGAGCAACCAGATGTATCTACTCTGGATATTTCATAGAAGTAAAATCAAACTAGATGTGGCCTTTTATGTCTGGCTTATTTTACTTGGCATCTTGCTTTTAAGGTTCATCTTTGCTGTAACATTTATTCATACATAATTCCTTTTATAGGAGGTGTATTTTGGAGAAATGATCTTCTGGCTATATTTCTAAAACACATCTGGTCATATTAAGATTAGGAAGCAAATCATTAGTTAAGGGTAATTTTGCATAGAAATGTTTTACTAAAAAGTGACTGTCTATGACTGCATATTAAATTACCTCATACCACAATAATACTGAACACTAGTTTACTGATAATAAAGCAAAGTTTGAAAACTTGCACTTCACACAAACACACACAAATGGAGACAGAGAGTTGGCTATTACAAACCAGTTGTTGAAACATCACACAAGTTAACAACCACAGGAAAGAAAATTCCAAAGAGTATATCAAAATAAAAGAATTCCCCATATATGCAGAATGGAAGATTGTTTTCAGTTTCAGTTTCAGTTTTTAAAAAAAGCGAGAAAGCTAAATTGTGCATGAATCTAAATCATATATAGTTGGGTACATCAGTGGACATAGCCTCTCCTGTGTTCTAATAAAATTCGCAGGATTTTAAGGCTTGGAGATTCCATAAGTAAAACACACACACACACACACAGAGTCATGTGGGATCCTAGTCAGTTAATTCAGACAGACAGATGTTTACATACTCCTGATTCATCAGGTTGGTTAAGATTGGTGTTGGATAAAGAAAGCACCTGAAGGAGAAAGGGGCTTGTGAGGGTTGCAGGATAAAGGGAGAGGTAGTGCATGCAAGCTAAATTTTAAATCCAAGTTACTTATAGGGAGAAGCATTGATGGTACTATCTTTAATTATTATTTGACATAAATTCATGAGAGTTTCCAGAAAATTTTCTAGCTAAGCAGGTTCTTTGCATGTTGTGTAACCTGAATATTTGCAACAAGATGGATGGGGTTGGAGATCATTATGCTCAGTGAAATAAGCAGACACAAAAAAGCAAGCATCACACTTAGTCATGTCTGTAGAAATTAATAGGTAGGTAGATAAATGATTGACAGATAGATGTCATAAATAAAAGTCTGTGGATTCCATATTAGTACATAGGTATCTATAAATGTTGTCTTCACTGAATTATACCCCATGCTTAATAATACACCCTTCTTTCCTCATTGTATGATCTCTGTCACAAATGCTACATGAAGTGATATTAATATAACCACCTCTGGTTTAAACACCAGTATGTGTCTGTACAATGTGACATTTACATATAAAACAAATATGGTAAAGTATTAATATTGTTAAATCTCTGTATGTCCCTTTAACTCTTCTTTTTTGCATTCAATATATTTGAAAATAATACTACTTTAAAATAAAGACAAAACAAAATAAAAGTAAACATAAATTGAAGGAGCTTAACAAGTTCATCAAAAGACAAAATGAAAAGTAACTTGAATATTCCATATAAATTCCCAAAGCCCCTCTCACGTACGTGACTTTACAACTTAAACACTGAGGCAAAGGCAATGCCTTCTGTGCGCATTGTCTGAGCACAGTCTTGATTTGCAAACCGTGCTTGCATTTTTGCTTTGCCAGGTGCAGTCTCCTGATAAGTATGTTCCTTTCTTTGCAGAAACGCACATAGCTGACCTTGCAGTCTCTTGCGATAGTAGGGCTGCCACTGGCAGCTGCAGATTAACACCATCTCAAATCTCCGTTGTTTTTGATTAAGGTCTGGAGGTTAGAAAAATGTAATTTGTACACCACAAGGTAGTATGGAGAGAACATGACAGCAATTAATCCTTTTCTTGCTGATGACAATGATAAAATGCCCCCTGTTGTCTCTAATATCTTTCTTAACATTACAAAAGGCAAATTTCCTTTTCCCATGTTTATTTATAGATAAGTACTTTTCATAACTTTGAAGTTTCCACACTTCAAAGTGTTTAATACTAAACTTATCAAGCATCATTTTTAAAAGCAGCAACCACATCAATATTATTATATTAGGGGTAGTTTGTGTAAACTGAAAAAAAATTGGTTGCAATATACTGCAATCTTAGTGAACCATACACATACTATACATCCATACAAAAGGATGATAAGTATATTTTTCCCACCTACCATCTGTTACAAATTTAGCAATATCAAACATTTCTAATGAAGGTCAAATCAATGTGGTAATCTCACTAGCATATTTAATTTGGACTTAGTAATTTCACCTAAATTCTTTTTTTTTTTTTTTGGACAGGCAGAGTGGACAGTGAGAGAGAGAGAGACAGAGAGAAAGGTCTTCCTTTGCCGTTGGTTCACCCTCCAAAGGCTGCCGCGGCTGGTGCACTGCGGCTGGCACATCACACTGATCCGATGGCAGGAGCCAGGTGCTTCTCCTGGTCTCCCATGGGGTGCAGCGCCCAAGCACTTGGGCCATCCTCCACTGCACTCCCAGGCCACAGCAGAGAGCTGGCCTGGAAGAGGGGCAATGGGGACAGAATCCGGCACCCTGACCGGGACTAGAACTCGGTGTGACAGCGCTGCAAGGCTGAGGATTAGCCTATTGAGCCACGGCGCCGGCCTCACCTAAATTCTTAAACTTAACATATTGATATTATGTTAACATCAGTTACCTTCATTATTTTCAGATTTCCTCAGTTGTGTTTGACTATTCATTACCTAAATTTTATTAATTACTGGGTGTTTTGTGCGGCCTCTGTTAAGACAGAGGAAGTGAGTACGAAAAGAATGTCATATGCCAATGTTCTCAAATCTATCAATACAATCCAGTCAAACTCAACACTCAATGCCATATGGATTTTTAAAAACCAAGAAAAAACACCGAATAAAGAAATGCCATGGAGGACAAAGCACTAAGGTAATACCCACTTTTGGAAAATATGAATATCCATAGGACAGGATACATATGGAACTCATAACAAAATTGATGCCATACACTCATTTATTTGGTTCAAATGTCTTTTGGTTATTATTCATCAAAGTTCTAGCATCAAGCAAAGCCAATGAGATCACTTTGAACATCAGCGTGTTGGACAGAAATGAAGCCCTGCACTAGCCACACTGGCCCAAACACTACAGGAGCTCTGCTTCTTCTATGACTGTTGCATTAGTGACTTATCAACACTAAGACCTGCTCTGAGAAGTTAAATATTATTATTTGTTGGACACATCTAACTTGCTTTGGAGCTAAGGGTCAATTAAACACATAATGGAAAAAGGATTGTCTTCACTAGAATTGAAAAATCCTTGTAGCCTGATATTCCTGATAAACCTAAATAACTCCTTTCCTTGATAAGAGTATTTGTAATTCATAAACTGTTGCTATAGACTGATTATTATCCAAGCAAAAGTGATATGTGAAAGTCTAGTCGACAATATAATAGTATTCAGAGAGAAACATTTGGTTTTTAATTAGGTTAGATGGGGTGGGGCCCTCATGAAGAGGAAAAGTGGCTTTATGAAAACAGGATTAGTCTCTGTCTCTGCATGTGAAGACGCAGGGAGAAAGCAGCTATCTTTTTAGATACCAAGAGCAAGGAGCAGAATTAGCAGGCACCTTGATCTTGGACTTCAAGTATCCAGGACTGTGAGAAATAAATATTCATTGCTAAAGCCATCCAGTTTATGATATATTGTTACAGGAGCCTGAGATGACTAATACATTCATCAACATTGCTCCCCTTCCTCATCGCCTAAAATAAAATTACCACAAACAGATTCAAGTGAATACTGTCAAACCTAGCTCTGGTGTCACCTTCAAGTAGGAGACTGACTCAAGGAGCAGAGATAAGGAATAGGATTGGAAATGTGAGCCTAAATGCCTTTGAGACTTTCCCAAGTCAGAAAAGTTAACTTCACTAGTCCTGGAGAAAGTTTTTATCCCTTTTTTTCTACAATTTTGAAGGTTACTACTTTAATCATTTCCGATATGAATTAAGGAAAATTAATTAATAAAAAGTTACAAAGTATGAATTGGTTTTGAGAAAACTAATAACAACCAAATGAGATCCATATGCAGTATCAAAATTAAGTTTATTAAAATAGGATCAAACAATGGATGATGAATTAGTAATTATAATATCTACTTGGTAACCAGAAGCACTATGTTTGGTCTTTCAATAATTTGTCACATTTTTGTTTTATCATTAGATTATGATTTTCTGTGAGTAACCTAGATTTGATATTTAATCAATGCTATTTTCAGCCTGGGGATCTTCAAATGCTGCAAGTCATAACTCCTTTTTTATAAACAGTACTTACTCTACATTATTTCTTTCCTGTTATACTTTATTATGAAGAAGACAAATAAACCAAGGCAGTAAATTAAAAAAAAAACAGTAAATCTTAGTGGGATCACTGAGTTCAATAGGGGCTTTTTTGACCTTGAACACTATCACAGCCAACAACGTTAAAAAGATAATTTTATAATCATACTGCTATATTTTAATTGATGTATACTTTATGTAAAGGAAAATACTGAGATCCCAGCATGTCATTCATTCAGCTTAGGAAAACATAACTCAAGAGAATATTTGTGTGATCACCCACATTTTGCATGCCTTCCTTTCTGGCTAAAGACAGACAGGGTTTCTATAATCAAAAACTAGTTTCGCACATTCCAGTATTTGATATGAGTGAAATTACAATCTGTGTGGGTTTCTGTGTGTACCTTACATTTCTATATTAGCATAGTTTTGAGAGTTGTCAGTGCTGTCTCATGTACCACTACCTTTTGTCCAGTTTACTGCTGAGTATCGCACCGTATGATCAAGCGTTTCCCTTGTTGATGGATATCTAATTTTCCCATGTTTCTAATATCATGAATAAAGTTTCTATATTCTTTTCATATAAATATATTTTAATTTATTTTGAAAAATACATAAAAGAGCAATTACTAAGCCAAAGGGTTGATATGTGCTACCATAAAAAAAAAAGAAAAACTAACAAGTTTATCAAATGATTATATCATCTGATATTCGCAACAATGATGTGCAGGACTCCTCTTTGCAGGGCCAGCACTGTGGCACAGTGTGTGAAGCCACAGCCTACAGCAACAGCATTCCATAGATGCCGATTTAAGTCCAGGATGATCAACTTCCCAAAACCTCCCTGCTAATGAGCCTGACAGTGCAAGAAGAATGGACCAGGTGCTTGGACCTCTGTATCCACATGGGAGACCTGAAAGAAGCTTCTGGCTTTCACCTGGCCCAGCCCTGGCCGTTGTGACCATTTGGGAAGTGAATCAGCAGATGGAAGAACTCTCCCCGCCTGTTCCTAACTCTGTCTTTTAAATAAATAAATAAATCATTAAAAATAGAAACAAGATTCCTCTTTGCTTTACTCCTCAGCTAGCTGTTGGTACCACAATCTTTGAATTCTAGTCTACTAATGTTACATATTAGTATTTCAGTCCAGTCTGATTCTGTCATTTCTCTGGTGACCAACGATTTTGAACACTTTCTCAAATGATCATAGAATATCTCTATATCTTCTTTTATAAAATATTGAATTATTTCATATACTTATTTTATGTTTGCCCCCCCCCCTTTTTTTTTTTTTTTTGGAGTGGATAGTGAGAGTAGTGACAGACAGAGAGAAAGGTCTTCCTTTTTTTCCGTTGGTTCACCCTCCAATGGCCACCGCAGCCTGCGCACCGCGCTGATCCGAAGCCAGGAGCCAGGCGCCTTCTCCTGGCCTCCCATGCGGGTGCAGGGACCCAAGGACCTGGGCCATCCTCCACTGCACTCCCAGGCCACAGCAGAGAGCTAGACTGGAAGAGGAGCAACTGGGACAGAATCCGGCGCCCCAACCGGGACTAGAATCCGGGGTGCCGGCACCGCAGGCAGAGGATTAGCCTATTGAGCCACAGCGCCAGCCTATGTTTGCCTTTTTATTAATGTGTTTCAGGAATTTAAAAACTCTAGAGAAAAAGTTCTTTGTCAGATCTAAATGTTTTAAATATTTCCAAATCAGTAAGTTGCATATTAGGAGTCATTTTTAAAACAACATTTTAAATTTTGAATAATTGTTATTAATAAATTCTCTCAGCAAAGAATACTATACACAGTGGCTTAACTTGATGCCACAACTGGAGTCCTATTGGTGCTGGTGTTGTGGTACTTTGGGTAAAGCTGCCGTCTATGATGCCAGCATCCCATACAGGTAAAGGTTCCACACCCAGCTGCTCCACTTCCAATCCAGCTCTCTACTAATGACCTGAGAAAAGCAGTGGGAGGTGGCCCAAGTGCTTAGGCCACTGTCACTCACGTGGCAAACAGGGATGAAGCTCCTGGCTCTGGCTTCCAGTTGGCCCAACTCTGCCATTGCAGCCATCTGGGGAGTGAACCAGTAGTTGGAAGACTGATCCCTCTCCCTCTCCCTCTCTCATTCTCTCCTCTCCTCCTCCCTTACCTGTTTTTCAATTTCAAATAAATAAATATTAAAATAAACATAAATTGAAGTCCTATATAAGCATTTATAAGATGCATATATATATATATATATATGCATACTTTTACATGTGTATGTGTCTATGAGTGCTTTAAAAGTTCACAGAAAATTGATTTAAAAGATGGTGTACATTTTCCAGGAACTTTTCAAAGATCCCTAATATACAACACTGATAGGCCAAATTTATCAGAATTATGTCTGTTATGTATTAGTCAGTTACTATTGAGAAATGATAATTTCTTTTTTCTTCTTTTTTTTTTTTTTTTGACAGGCAGAGTGGACAGTGAGAGAGAGAGACAGAGAGAAAGGTCTTCCTTTTGCCGTTGGTTCACCCTCCAATGGCTGCCACGGCCGGTGCGCTGCGGCCGGCACACTGCGCTGATCCGAAGCCAGGAGCCAGGTGCTTCTCCTTGTCTCCCATGGGGTGCAGGGCCCAAGCACTTGGGCCATCCTCCACTGCACTCCCTGGCCACAGCAGAGAGCTGGCCTGGAAGAGGGGCAACCAGGACAGAATCCGGCGCCCCGACCGGGACTAGAACCCGGTGTGCCGGTGCCGCAAGGTGGAGGATTAGCCTAGTGAGCCACGGCGCCAGCCCGATAATTAATTTCATGTAGAACTGCACTAAAATCTTACTGAGAGTATTTTTAGGTTATCTTTGACAGGGAAATCCATTCATATTTTCACATATAAGTATTAATCTTTAAAATAAATTAAATATAAATGAAATAAGGGGAAGGTTCTTTACTTTTCTGCATGTTTTCAGGATTCTCTTCCCTTATATTCCAAATAATTTTCTCACCTAGATAGAAAAATTCAGCTCATAATATAAAAATGTATGCCACAGGAGTTTTAGGAAGATTTTCCCAGATCTAGAATTGAGCACATCAGAAGGTCAGGCTGATAAAGATAAATCAACAATGAACTAATGCAGAAAAAATACAAAAGACAAGAATAAATATTACTGAAGGTACATAGTGGCAGAGTGCAATATAATTAAAGAAGCTAATTTTGCTGTGCAGTTTCACAAATATATATCAATATCAGGGTGATAACAACAAATAAGAAGCACATATTTACATTTTGGGATGTAAAACATTCAAAAATATTTAATTATAAAATATATGCACATACATATAGCACAAATTATAATGAATTTATTGTTTTTAAGATTATCTCCTATGAATGTCATTATTTTTTGAAGGAAGAATATTAATACAACTATATTATGAGGAAGATTTTATTAATACATCATATATTTTTCTTTTCAAAAGTAAAAACACATTTTTTTCTGAAATTAAAAACAAAAGATGCCACTCGGTAAAATAGCAAGTGATTGGAAATACTAAAAAACATCTATTAATTGGTCTGAGCTGTGACTGAATTGGCAGCAAGATAGGAAACATGAAGAGATGATAAATACAGACTCTGCTAGCAAATAAATAATTTGGTTCAGTAGGGGAGAAAATTGAATTAACCACTGGGAAGAAAAATAAAGAAATTTCTTCTTCATAGCTTTAAGCCTTATTGAAAAATCAATGAGAGCAGTGTGTTGAACCCAGTGATTACATCCAAGCCCAAAATGCATTAATTAAGTCCACCAAGGGACGGGGAAAGGTGTGCTTGGGTGCCTTGTTGTGCTCTCTTGACTGCTTAAAAAGTATATTAGACGTGGAGGTTCAAAAAGAGTTCTTAAACAAGAAATAAGAGGAAATATTGATTAGTCCACCTGCACAAAAAAGAAAATGACTTCTTTTAATCAATAAATTAAGGAAGTCAGGAAATGTAAGCCATAAATATAGAAAAAAGTTTCAAGTACAGAAATGCTGGAAATAATTACTTTGGAAAAATGTAAAGAAATCTTACAAATTATTAAAAACAAACAGCAAAAAGGCAAAATATCATGTTACATAAACATAATTCTCACAATACAGGAGATAAAAAGTCTAGAAGTACACATCTTAAGACATTAAACTACCTAGAATCTGAAAAATTCAAATTAAAATTTTAATCAGATATGTAATTTGAAATACATATTTACCATTACCTTGTACTGATGCAAATGTGAAATAATAACCTTTAATGCATGTTAAACTAGGGCAACCACTTTAAAGAGCAAGTGATTCAGAAATCTCTCTCCTACATTCAATAAATCCACTTACTAATAAACACCATAGTTTATATTTAAATGCACATATTCCACAATTACCAGTAACAAATAATGACAGTTTATTTGTATAATAGATTATGTAGCAGTTAAAGCTAATGATCTAAAACTATATATATACATATATATACACACACATGAATAAATCTGTCACATAAAAAGCTTTAGTACATGTGAAAAAACCATGACTTAGAGGTAAATAGATATGGAATAACTAGAAACAATGAAACACAGAATACTTATTAGTGTTTCCAGCTATTTGCTACTGTACCTATTAGAATATCCTTTTTTAGCTTCAAAAATAATGTTTACTTGCCTACTTTTAAAGGAAGATTGATAATTCAACTTGAACATATCCTTCTTTAGCCAGCACTGGTGATTTGAAAGGTTTCGCCCCTTCTAAAACTTAGCTGAAAATTAATTCCCAGTGTAAGAGAAGTGGATGTGAGCCCCAAGGGAGTCCATGAGGGCCTCCCCTTCAATTTATGCTGCTCTTCAAAAGAGTTTAGAGAGGCAGGCTTACTCTCTCCACCTCATCTGCCTTGCAAGGCATAGCTTCACTCCAGAAGGTGCTGGCCTGGAATAGCTTCACTCCAGAAGGTGCTGGCCTGGAGTTGAGACTGGGCTTTCCTGAATTCCAAAACCGCCAGTGCCTTGATCTTGGGAGTCTCAGCTGACAGAATGGGGGCAAATAAGTTTCTTCTAATTAGGAATTAACCAAGTTGTGGTATTTTGTTATAGCAAACAAAGATACTAAAACAGACAAAGATGATCCTCTATGTGAAGATTCATTGTTGGGCTTTCTTACTCTATTATCTTATTCTGTGTTCCTTCTTGTCTATACCAGCATCAGTACTGTTTTACTACAGCTTTTTAATACATTTTGAGAAAAGTTTACTTGGTGTCTCCTGAGATTTCATATGGAATTTAGGAAAAAATTAATATTTCTAGAAAAAAAGGAATTGGATTATAGTGGGTGTTAGGTAATATTGACTTTCTAACAATATTAAGTCAATGATCTGTTATTTTTAAATGAGAGCAAAAGAGGAGCCAGAAACATAATACTGAGTATTAATTCTCTGAAGTGATAGACATTTTCCAGATTGCACACACGGAGCCTGCACAGCTTACAACAGAAGACCCAGTGCACACAAATACTGTGAAGTTAGAGACATTTTTAAATAACAGACACACATATATCAGCCACAATGTAGAGGTGAAAATAATTTTCAAATTATAGTTCTATGGCCAATTAGTCTAGCAGTCTAATGTGAAGGTAAATTACAGACATATTAATTAAGGATGTAAATGAAAAAGCTTTCACTTTTCTCAATAATTTTGGCTATGGATTCAGGCTGAAGAAAATAGATAATAACTTGACATAATCTGAAGTATAGCCACCACTCTAGTTAATTTGAAAATAACTGACTTGAAGCTTTTCTTTTACAATTCATAGCCCATCTAACCTTCTGTGTATAGTAAATGAGAATACAGAAGACATTTACCAAAGAGGGAAGAGATGCTGTGAAGTCAGTATTTGGTCTTGCATGAAACATTCTAAGTATATTCTTTCTTTTGAAACACAAACAAGTAATGTACACCACTGGGCCCTGGCTATAACATAGGACACAATTTAGAGATTGCAGAATTAATTTCCTTATGAAGCTGTGTGAGAGAAATGTGTTTTTCCAAACATATAGGGATATATAGGAGAGTTCATGAACAACCCTCTATGGAAAAATCTAAACACACATGTAGGAACAGACATATATCCACTGCAGAAATAGGCACACTGGATCATCTTGGGATGTGTTATAGAAAACGTAGAGATTTATGCTTATAAGGCTACACAAAAGTAAGAATGATGCCTTAGTATTAAGGGAATAAATATATACTGTGTCTTTACTATTTAATAGCTGGTAAAGAAAACTGGACGCTTGTATGGTTTTTCCTTTGCATCAAGTGATATAACATGAATTTACGTTGTGGTAAAGTGTGGATAGACATGACAAATCCTAAATTGACAATTAAAGTCATATTAGCAGACATAAGGGGCCAGGCCCTTGAAATGTCTCCAAATAAGCAGATTCAAGTGGGAGTTGCTCGGAGGAAATCGCTTATTTATTCATGATAAGTAAAGTCGACAGTGGAATGATACAGTTCCTGGGAAGCCTGCTTTTTTGAGAAGCAGCCTGGAAAGAGTAGAGGCAGAAAACGAGGGAGAGTGCCGCACCTACTCGTCCTGTGTAAGCAACACGCATCTTCAGGCCTCTTCACACGTTTTACGTTCCAACAGTGGTGAAACTGTCATGCACTAGGCGGATAATTTAGTATTATAATCAGGAAAGTTCAGTTTGGGTTGTAAAGATCTGACTCAAATTGACTTGTTGTGGCTTCAACCTTTCCTTTTTTGTGGTGGCCTGGCCCCCTCAGCGTGCAGTGTTACAAGATAATATTCCTGCAACCTCATCTGAAAAACAAGCTCAAGGGAACATCTACCTACATACTACTTCAGCTATTCTGCCCTAGTCCCAGACACCCCTCTTTGCCCCCTATGAAATTCCTTACAAAAACAGAATTACAGCTAATAAAACAGTAAAGGAGAATAAACCATGATAGAAGCGTTCACTTCAAAGAAATCAGAAACAAAAGAGGAAATGATAACCAAGAAGAATTATTAGAAAAAAATAGCAAGATTGAAGCTGTCTGGTGGGACTAGGGGTCTGTGGGCCCCTCGGACTTAGAATGTCCTGCACAAGCAGGCTGCAGCCGTGGCTGCAAAGCTTGTTCCCATGCCTGATGGCCTCTCCCCTTCTCTAGCCTCCTGTTCAGTATGTGTAACCTTATGGCTTGAACCACAGCTTCAAGTAAGTTGCAATCTTCCACACAGGACCAACAGAGAAGGGACCTGAGACTAAAAGGGAAATCAGGTTGTCTCCAGTAGACTCCCGCTATCTCCATGAGCCCCAAGCATATCAACATAGAATAAGTGGAACCCATGTCCAGTGGACACCCTGACAGAATGACCCACTAAAAAGACAGAAATGCTTTAACACCCCTGGTCACTTCCTGAAAGCCAGTGTCCCATTCATGCACTCGTTCTGGTCTCCTCTCATACTAGACGCTTCACTGTTGCTTTGCAAGCCAAAATAAAGTCTGTGCTTCTTTTTTGCGAATTGTTTCCTAGCTTTTTATATACTTAGCTGAGGAAAAGAACCCACAAAATTCACTCTAGCAACCATCCTCCCCTCTGCAACCCGTAACAACGATGGTAACTCATTAAAACTATAATTAGTAGCAACATTTAAAGCAAATAATATGAAATCTCTATTTAGAAGAGGGCATTATTTTTAAAAAAGTAAGGTAACTATCTGGTGACCACAATAAAATTCCTTAAATATAAAACTTTTAAAATATAAAGTAGGCTAAAAGTGAAATATATAACAAAATATTCCATGGTAACAATGGCATAAAAAAAGGTAGATTGGTAATATTTATTTCAGAATGAGAGATTTATAAGCAAAAAATCTTATCAAGTTGCAAAGTTATTTCATAACTGAAAAGATTAATTCATGAAGAGAATAAAGCAATCCTTAATGTTTATATAACTATTCTGTAAACTTTTTATTGAAATACAACATACATAGCAATGAAGGCACATGTGTACAGATAGGTGAGGTTTTGTTTATGATCATCCCAATAACCCAATTTGAGATCTTAGCTAGTAGCATCACTAGTAGCAATACTAGTACCACAGAGTTCTCACTACCCCCTCCCACCATTTCTTTCTTTGAGTATGATTCAGTGAAACACTTTTAAAACTATGTATCAAATGATATAGTATCTATAGAATTTTAACACTTTAGTAACCACCACAAATAACAGAAAATGTAGTATTTTTCTGTTGGGGTCTGGCTTATGTCACTTGCATAATGCTCTATAGTTGCAAATAGTGGGGTTTCTTTTTGTGGTTGAGTAATATTCAGTTGTGTGTATGTGTGTGTATATATATATATACACATATTTTATATAAAATAATTATATAAATAATAAATAATCATATACATATTTTATATTATTATACATATACATACACATTTTCTTTATCCAGTAATCAGCTGATGTATATCTAGGTTGATTCAATATACTAGCTATTGTGAATTAAGCTGCAAGCATAAAACTTGCAAGCACAGGTAACTCATATGCTGCTACAACTATTAATAGGTTTTCAAAGTAAAATAAGCAAGTGCTGAAAAAATTTAAGAGAAGGAAATCACAAGTCACAGACTAGAAAAAATATTTGCAAAACAATTATAAAAATGTATGTATGGAAAATAATTTAAAATGTAAATTTAACAAGAGAAGAATGAACAACTCAATAAAAAAGTGTTCACATAATCTGATGATACTTCATCAAAGATGATATGTCAAATAAGCAAACAGCAAAAGGCTCAATATCTAGGTCATTAGAAAGTTTAAATTTAGAACAATATGGTATCAGTATTTAACTAGTAAAATGGGAAAAGTCCAAAACACTGAAAACACCAGATACTGGTGAGGACCTAAAACTCATTTGTTGCTAGTAGTGATGTGAAGGAAATATGTCAGTATTGTCGCTCCCCCTCTTCGTGGAGGAACGACACAGGACCCTGCGCTGTTCTTTTGTCTGCTCGGCCCTCCCCGGGTTTGCTGCTGGTTCTTCCCGGGTTGGCTACCGGCCCTTCCACCTCCGTGGAAGGGCGGTTCCCCCTGCCACTTTCCCCACTTCCGCGGGGGAGCGGCACACCGCCGGCCGGCTCTCTCGGGGGCTGCTCAGGTGTTCCCCTTAGATGTTCCTGGTGCATGTTGTCTCTCTCCTCCTTTATAGTCCTCTTCCACCAATCCCAACTCTGCTACCCACACGCCGAGTACGCTGCTCTCCTCCAATCAGGAGCAGGATCAGCTCCTGCAGGTCATCACTCAAGTTGGCGAGAGGCAGCTGCATAGAAGTTGTTACTCCCTTCTCAGCGCCATATTGTGGGAGAGCAGATGCATAGAATAAGTCTTAATTCCAGTAACAGTCTAGTCTGAGTTGCTCCCCACAAGTATAGTCTTATACAATCTAGTAATTATAATCCAAAAATGAATTGCAAATATGTACATACAAAAATATGTGTTTAAATGGCAACCTTATTCAAATAGCCAAAAACTGTAAGCAACCGCCCTTTTCTTAATTAGAATATGAAAAGAATTGTCCATCCTAAAATGACATACAATTTGGCAATAAAAAGAAATGAGCTATCAGATCATGAAAATACATGGGGGAACCTGACATGCCTCTTACGAAGTGAAGATAGTCTGAAAAGGCTGCTCACTATATGATTCTAAATACAGAACACCCTGCAGAGTAAAACTGCAGAGAAAATGAAAGATCAGCAGTTCCCAAGGATTGGTGAGAACTGAGTGGATGGGGTTGGAGGAGGAGGAGAAATACATGAGAGAAACCCGGGGATTTTTTTAAGGCAGTGAAACTCTTGTGTGGGCTATAGCAATGATAAAGAAATCATGTTATCCATTTGACAAAGCTTACATTACATTGACAAAGCATTACATTACACTGCATTACTGTTTAATGCAAGAATGAAACTAATGAGAACTTTGGTTAACATTGGTTTCTTAGTTGTAAACATTTTACAGGAATATAATATATTAATAGTAGAGGAACCTGTTGGACTGGGGGTGAAAGGGAATATACAGAAGCACACTGTACTTTCTGCTTCATTATTCTGTAGACTGAAAATGATATGAAGTAGTTTATTCATTTAAAAAGAATAAAACTACAAAAAAAGAAAGAAACCTCAAATATAATTGGATATTTCTATTCTCTCAATATTTCATGGAACCAGTAAATTGAAAACCAAAGAGGATATAAAAGATCTAACCAAGTTTAATTAATATAATTTAGATATATACAACAAGTCGCTTAAGAACAAGATACAATTATTTTCATTTTTAAAGATTGATTTGAAACACAGACAGAGTGACAGGGAGGGACAGATAAAGAGATACAGATGACCCATCTGCTGGTCCATTCATTGAATGCCTGCAACAGCCAGGGCTGGGCCAGACCAAAGCCAGGATCCCAGAACTCTGTCCAGGTCTCCCTAGTGGATGGAAATGACCAAATACTGGGGCCATCACTTGCTGCCTTTCCAGGTGCATCATCAAGAACTTGTATAGAACGCAGAGAATAGCTAGGATGCAAATCAGAATTCCCATAAGGGATTCAGGAGTCCCAACTGGAGGCTTAATCTGCTGCACCAAAACACCTGCCCCTAAGTGAAATTATTTCAAGAATACATAGGATATTTATTGTGATAGTACCTAGTCCAGCCACTTAGCCAAATAACAGTCAACCCAAGTTAATAAGTCTATCACTTAACAAACATGATTTTTGTGCCTAAATTTTTAGCAATTTTAAAATATACAATGCATTATAATTTAGGATATTCACTCTTCCACTAGATACAGATCACTTAGTCCTTCAAGCTGATAAATCATAAAATTATGTTATCAATTTGAAAAAATGTCAAAAGTAAAAAATAATACAAGTTATATAATTTATGATCTCTGATTGCAATGATATTAAACTGGAAATCAAAAACTAATTAGAATGGAGAAAGTCTATAAACATTTGGAACTAGATGACAGGTTTCTAATAATTGATGCATTATAGAAAAACCAAAAAAGAACACTAAAAGATACTGCTCATAATGAAATAAAAGCATAATATATCAAGATTTTAGGATGATATTAAGAGAATACGGGGCTGGCGCCGTGGCTCACTAGGTTAATCCTCCACCTGTGGCGCCCATACCCTGGGTTCTAGTTCCAGTTGGGGTGCCAGATTCTGTCCCGGTTGCTCCTCTTCCAGTCCAGCTCTCTGCTGTGGCCTGGGAGGGCAGTGGAGTATGGCCCAAGTGCTTGGATCCCTGCACCCGCATGGGAGACCAGGAGAAGCACCTGGCTCCTGGCTTCAGATCAGCGACCTTATGGCTTTAAATCTCACGATCAGGGTGGGTGCAATCTTTCACTCAGAGGTGTCAGGGAAAGTGTCTGAGCCGCTGAGAGAGTCAGACTGGTTCCAGGAGATCCAGGATGCCTTGTGGGACCTTACGGCTTTAAATCACACCTCCAGGGCGGCTCCTATCTTTCACCCAGAGCTAGCAGAGGAGGGGGTGCTGAGCTCCTAAGGAGATGGTCTCCAGGAGACTCCCACTTTCTCCATGAGCCACAGGCCAATCAACACGCAGTATGTGAGACCCCAGTCCAATGGGCACCCCCACAGAATGACCCCACAAAACAAACCTGTAATGCCTTAAAAACCCAGGACACTTCCTAAAAGCCTGTGTTCATTCAGGCACTCTGCCTGGTCTCCTCTCGCAACAGATGCTTTTTCTGTCATCAAATATAAGTTTCTTTTCTTTCTTTCTTTTTCTTTTTTTTTCTTTTTTTTTTTTTTTGACAGGCAGAGTTAGACAGTGAGAGAGAAACATAGAGAAAGGTCTTCCTTTTTCCGTTGGTCCATCCCCTAAGTGGCCGACACGGCCAGCGTGTTGTGCCAATCCGAAGCCAGGAGCCAGGTGCTTCTTCCTGGTCTCCCATGCGGGTGCAGGGCCCAAGCACTGCCTTCCCGGGCCACAGCAGAGAGCTGGACTGGAAGAGGAGCAACTGGTACAGAATTCAGCGCCCTAACCAGGACTAGAATCTGGGGTGCCAGCGCCACAGGAGGAGATTAGCCTAGTGAGCTGCAGCGCCAGCCAAAAGTTTCTTTTCTAATAAAAGTTTCTGCTTCTTTGCAAATAGATTCAAGGCATTTTATTTATATACTAATTTGAGGAAAAGAATGCATGAAATTCACTCCAGCAACCATCCCCTACTCTGAGACCAGTAACACACAGCAGAGGGCAGAAAAAAAAAAATCTGAATTAAAAAAAAAAAACAGAAATAGAAAAAATAATTGAAGACAAAAAATAATACTTTTAATCAAAATTGTAACCATACTTAATCAGAAAAATAAAGAAACACAAATCTCCAATATGAGGAATAAAATAAATGACATAGCTACAGATACCTGTTTCTTTTGCAGTACAGAAATTTCCCAATTTGATATAATCCCAGTTGTTAATTTTTGCTTTGGCTGTCCGTGCCTCTGGGTTCTTTTCCAAGAAGTCTTTGCCTGTGCCAATATCTTTCAGGGTTTCTCCAATGTTCTATAATAATGTGTTTTGGTGTCAGGTCGTAGATTTGTTATGAAAGGTTTTTATTCACCTTCATTCACAAATGAGATCCTTGAAGGCTATAATATTCTAGGATGACAGTTGTTTTTCTCTTAGGACTTGGGCTATATCTCGCCATTCTCTCCTAGCCTGCAGCATTTCTGATGAGATGATTGCTGTGAGTCTAATTGGAGATCCTCTTTGAGTAATCTGGTGTTTCTCTCTTACACATTTTAGAATCCTTTCTTTATGTTTCATTGTGGTGAGTTTTATCACAATGCGTCATTGCAAGGATCTTTTCTGGTTATGTCTATTGGGAGCTCTGTGTGCTTCCTGTACTTGGACGTCCCTTTCTTTCTCCAAACCCGGGAAGTTTTCTGTTAGTATTTCACTAAAAAGGCCTTTTAATCCTTTCTCTCTCTCCAAATCTTCAGGAACTCCTAGAACCTAAATGTCGTTTTTTTTTTTTTTTTTTTTTTTTGTAGTATCTGTAGATTCCCAACAGTGTTTTTTAGATTTCTAATTTCCTCTTCTTGTCTTTTGATTGACTGTATACTTCCCTGTGCTCTTTCTTCTAAGTCTGATATTCTCTCTTCGGCCTCACATACTCTGTTTTTAAGGCTCTCCAATGCATTTTTTAAATGTTCTATTGAATTCTTCATTTCATTTTGATTCCTCCTTAAGATTTCAATTTCATGGGAGAGATTTTCTTTCATGTACTGAATGCACTTCAGTAGTTCATGCATTTGCTTTTGATTACTTCTAGGTAATCTTATGATCAATTTTTGAGTTCAATTTCTTGCATTTTTTTCTATCTCATCGTCTTCATAATCTAGTATTGAAGTGTTGTGTTGTTTTGGGAGGGTCATGTTGGCTTCCTTATTGTTGTTTCTTGGATTGTTGAATTCGTTGGTCAGCATTTGTGGAGATACCCCTTGGTTTCTTCTTTTTTTCTGCCGTGGTGGCTTTTATTGCTGTACAGAAATGGTTTTGACATCTATGATATCTTATCTGTAGATAAGTGGGCTGCTTTCAGTGAATGTCATGAATCTCTAGAGGCTTGTAGTTGGTGTGGCCAGAGATTTCTGTTCAGTTTTCCAGGAACAGGGGATGCCTAAGGTGACACACCCAGGTCTGTGTGGTCAATCTTCTTTTTTCTTTTAATCAGAATGGGAGTATATTATGCTCAGCTGAGCTCTTCTTGATGGAGAGCACTGCCTGAGCACTAGCCCCAATGGGTATAATAAGTGTCTGCTCTGTCCCAAGGACCACACAAAGGATCTATGTAGTCCTCAGTGTGGGTTCAGACTCGCCAGCAATGTCTCTCACCAGGAAACCAGGAACCCCCGAGCTGTGGCATCTCCCACTGAGACTACTCCAAGTCCCAACCACATCATGAGTTCTCTCACGCATCTTCAGTTTTTTTCACAGTCCCGTTTCAGTAGCTTCACTCAGTCACAAGCTCCTAGCTGCCTGTTATTTCTCCCCACCAGAGTAAGGGTTCTCTGCCCAGCTGATTGCCAAGTACAGACATGAACTGGCACAGCTGTTATGGATGTCCAACATGGTGCCCACTCATCTGCTTGTCACAGTACACCTTTGTAAAGTGATCAGGGAGGGAGAAACATCTCCATCCCGTCCGTTTGTTTTTTTTTTTTTCTCCTCTAGTTTGGCTGGTGCACTTTCCCCCATGAAGCTTCAAGCCTCCTTGTTCCCTCTAAGCTCTTCCTGTTGCTTTTTCGCCAGTGGCTCGGGCTGCTGCAGTCTCTTCTTACCTCACTTTCCAGCACTGGTGCACAGGCTCTCAGCTTCTGGAGTCCGGAGCAGAGGGTGCCCATGCCCTCCACGTAGCTCCACCAAGTTTCTCTAATTTCGGTAGAGTTTCCTCTGCTATTTTTTCCCCTAACTCTTCCCTGAGACTATACAATCTCCACGTTTTTAAAACTATCTTCTCCTGGAATAGAGCAGTAAGCTCCCTCCCTACTCCACCATCTTGGAACTGCCTGTCCAGTCCATAAATTCTTACAAAGCATAGAAGGAATACATCCTGAAGACCTTTACAAGGGCAACTTTACACAACAAAAATTATTCCTCTCATTTTTTGGTTGCTTATGAATGTGACAAACTTGGTACTAAAGGAGACAAAAATTCCAGAGTAGTAACCTGAATTAATATAGGTTTAAAATTCTAAACAAAATATTAGGAAGTCAATGTAACAATTTTAAAAAAAAAGTATTATACATCATCATGAAGTGAGTTTCATATTAGGTCTGCCAGATTCAACTCACAATTTTAAAAATGACATTCACAAAATTTCCTAACTAGAAAAATTGTATCATCGTCTCAATGAGACAAAGCACATTCATAACAATAAACCACAGGAGAACTCCTACAAAGGCAAAGTTGGAAAGTAGGATAGCCTGCTCCTTCAGAAAGCCAGAGAGATCTCTAACTGCTTCAATCATCTTGGATTCAAGGGGATATGGCAGAATCTCAGGATCAAGTTTTGCGGGGCTTTAACTTACTCAGTCCTCATCACCTGAGACTCATATACATCGTCACCTTGAAACCACTAGTGTTGCACCCATCATGGATGTCAAAACCAGCAGTCTGGCAGCTATTGGTGGGGACAAAGCTGCTTTTTGATCATTTGACCTCTCTTACAGCTAACAGAAAAACTCTGTTCTTTGTCATTATTGACTTTTTTTTGACATAAGCTGATGCTTACTCTGCTGGGTTAGATTCTGTTTTTGTGTGAGATTTATTGAAATGAGAAGTCTGTCACAGCAGTTGGGGAGAGGGGGCTCCAAGGGAGGAGCATTTATTAGGCATTTTAAATATTCTTAAAATATTTAAATTAGTTTCTAATAGATTCAGTAAGATTTGTAGATATCATTCTAAGAATAAAATGATAATCCCTTCCTCTTCCCCTCTCACTTCTCTCTCCTTTCTTTTCAATTTTTGAGATAACATATTTTAAATTTACATTATACTAAAAAGGATTGAATTGAATGAGAAGTTTAATTAATAAAAAGCAAACACATCCTAGTTTTGTGAGAATACAGAAAAAAGCTATAAACAATAATTGAATGGAAAAAATGAAATATGCATTAAATTTAAAGTAATCACAGATCAGTAATACTACAGTAGTTTAAAATTCTTTTTTTAAAAGATTTATTTATTCAAAAGTCAGAATTACACAGAGAAGGAGAGGCAGAGAGAGAGAGAGGTCTTCCATCAGCTAGTTCATTCCCCAACTGGCTACAATGACTGGAGCTGCGCCAATTGGAATCCAGGAGCTTCTTCTGGGTCTCCCGTGTGGGTGCAGAGCTCCAAGCACTTGGGCCACCTTCTGCTTTCCCAGGTTATAGCAGATAGCTGGATTGGAAGTGGAGCAGCCAAGACTTGAACCAATGCCCAGATGGAATGCCTGCACTGAAGGCGGTGGCCTGAACCAATGCCCATATGTGATGCCTCCACCATAGGTGGCAGCTTTACCCACCACACTGCAGCTCCAGCCCCTAGTATAACACTCTTAACCAATGATTTGACAAAGGTATAAAACAAAGTTTTATAAAACTATATTCACAGCAATATTGAGCCACACACATATATATAAACATATATATATATATATATAAACACATATAAACTTTTTGTTTGTTTTTAAAATTTTACCTCCCACATATAAGGGAGAACATTTGCCTTTCTGGGTCCAACTTATTTCATGTAACATTATTTCCTCCAGTTGCATCCATTTTGCTGCAAAAGGTAGAATTTCATTTATAGCTGAATAATATTCTTTTGTGTATATGTACCTTTCACGAACACCTACTGTCACGTAGTTCAACAGTAGCAAGTGTGATGTACGACTTATCCGTCACGGGGAAGAAAGGAACACAGGGACACAAGCTCTTTTCTAATTTTATTGTTCACACACCGGGGACACACCAGGGGTTTTATCACACTACTCATCAGCATGCTCATTGGGGTCAATACACTTATCAGTATCAATATACTTATCAATCTAGACTATTTAATATGCTTATCAATAAACTTAACACTACTATTTAATGTGACTTAACCACTGAACCAATTAACCACTTAACTATTTAACTTAACTACTTAACTTAACCACTTAATACATCTACCCAGTCTTAACAATATCACTTATCTGCCAGGAAATCAATATTATTATACCACAAGTCACAACAAACACTTATCAAAATAGTCTTAAGTACTATCACCATGAACAATACAAGCACAGCAAAAGATCCAATACATATCACTGGTTTGCTACATATCCAGGCTCATCACTGTCACGAATGTGTTTCTCCTGCAGGGAGTGTCCAGTGTCCAGAGTTCAATGTCCCAGCAGGGACGGAACTCGGACCAGTCACTTACAGGCAGGAAGGTTATCACTCTGGGTAGTAAGCTCAAGATTCCCAGGCGGATGGCCAGGCGAGACGTTGGAGAGGTCCCCTGCTGAGAGGCCTGGTCCGGCTTTGTGGTCAGGTCTGGCAGTAAGCTGATAAGGACTCCAGGCAGGGTGGTGAGACGGCATCTTGGCTGGTCAGACACGGCGGCAGGACAGCAGCACAGCAGCTCCAGGTGGACTCTTGATCCTGTCGTCGCCTTGTGCCGTGTAGCAAAAGCTAGCGGGCTGGCTCTTCGAATCCAAGCGCAAGGAGATCCAGAGGTGCACTCACACTGTGCCACACACACACACACACACTCACACTCACACAGACAGTGGGGTATTACAGCTCAGGGACAGCTCTGCAGGTCAGCTTCTGCCGCTACCGGCTCCACGCAGAGCAGCGGGCTGCCTCTTCAGCTCCGGATGTGTGGAGATCCAGAGGTTGACACACACCGGCCTCTTTACACGGCTGCAACGACAAAAGTATTACAGCAACTTTTATTAGACAGGAGCAAAATCAGACTGGGGCAGCTCATGCGGCTAAGGCCACTCACAGACAGCGGCTAAGGGCGCTCAGGAACAGGTGCAGCTCCAAGAGCTGTGGCTGGAACAGGCCAGGATCGGGTCAGGTTCTTCAGTGACGCTCAGTGGCAGCTGGGCTCAGCTCTGCTCTTCTTTCTTCCACTCTCGGTGGCTTACACGCACCAGGCCATGATCCTCGAAAGGATGGAGAGCAGCGCCAGGGCTCTTCTTTTATCCTCATTTTTTGGCAGTCCTCCAATTTGCCACCATACAATGTGTGCAGTTTTTATTGGTTCTTACTTACGTTTGAACTGTCCTGTCAATACTGTTCCCACATTACTTGTTTGAATGGTCCAGTCAGCGTGGATAGGAAGGCACTGCCCATAGCGCACTGTTATCTCACTGACCAGGGATGTCTTTTTGGTGTGATTAGGAGCGCCCCTAACAGCCATTAGGCATGGCCTCAGCTCCTGACTTATAACTCCACTTTGCTTTTATTTTGTGGCTAGTGGTAACTTCTTAACTCAGTGTTTTACTGCGTTTCCACAGTTCATCACCTTTTCAGGTAAGCGGTGATCCATGACTCTTTTTGAGATTCCTGTGGGATTCTCCACAGTATCGAATTTTCTTTATCCATTTATCTGATGGACAACTTGGTCGATCCAAATATTGGCTATTGTAAACAGTGGTTCTACAAACATGGTAGCGCAGGCATCTCTTTGATACAATGTGTTCAAGTCTTTGGGATATATATCCAATAGTAACATTGCTGGATCATATTGTTAGTCTAACTAGTTTTTTGAGAAACCTCTAAGCTGTTTTTCACAGTGGCTGCAATAATTTCCATTCTTACCTATCATGTAAAAATGATTTCCTTTCTCCACATCCTTTCCAGCACTTGTTTCTCTCTGTGTTTTGGATTTAAACCGTTCCAACTGGGGTGACGTAATATGTCACTGTGGTTTTGGTTTGCATTTCCCTGATGGCTAGTGATATTGAATATTTTTTCATGTATTTGTGGGCCATTTGTATTTCTTCCTCCAAGAACTGTCTATTGAGGTCCTTTGTCCATTTCTTCACAGGAATGTTTGTAGTTCTACATGCAGGGAGTTTGTCAAAAAACAAAACAAACCCCCAATATATGGACAACTGTGTTACACTCCTGCTCACTGTGGCAGTTGGACAGTAAGAGGTTAACCAAAACCTTGAAAGAACCTGTTGAAGCTTCGAAGAATGCCAACAAATTACCGTAATTCTATAAGCTAGCACATGTATGCAGGATTGCGTGAATATCTAAGAAATATATATATATATATATATATATATATATATAAAGAACTTTAGGACCCAACCTGCCATATCTGCCTAATAATCCTTATAATCCTTTCTCTCTCTCTCTCTCTCTTTTTTTTTTTGACAGGCAGAGTAGACAGTGAGAAAGAGAGACAGAGAGAAAGGTCTTCTTTTTCCGTTGGTTCAACCCCGCAATGGCCTCTGTGGTTGGCGCGCTGTGGCCCGCGCATCATGCTGATCAGAAGCCAGGAGCCAGGTACTTATCCTGGTCTCCCATGCGGATGCAGGGCCCAAACACTTGGGCCATCCTCCACTGCACTCCTGGGCCACAGCAGAGAGCTGGCCTGGAAGAGGAGCAACCAGGACAGAATCCAGTGCCCTAACCGGGACTAGAACCCGGTGTGCTGGCGCCGCAGGCAAAGGATTAGCCTAGTGAGCCGCAGCACTGGCCCTAATAATCCTTTTATGAATAGAGCAATGATTGAATGTATTCTGGTGTCCCAAGTGGGGACTTCACCTACTGTGCCACAAAGTCTGCCCCATGAATAAATTTTTTATTAGGCATTTGTCTCCTTTTACTCATGTTCTATTTTATTTAATAGCTATGAACTGATAGTTTCACTCATTTGATCAGTGAAAATGAATCTTTCCTCCTTACATAAAATGATGAAACCTTATTTTTGTTACCACAAAATTTCATTCAGAACTGTGGACTTCTAATTTTAGAGTAGGACAGTAAGTATGGCAACTTTTTCAGATTTAATTGCTACACTGAAGAAGTGAATATAAATTCACTGTGACTGACAATAGCTGATGAAATATTAATGTTCTGTTGTTACTTCCTCCTATATGAGAGAATTTTTTAACCTGCAGGAGGGAAAAATGAAAGGAAATACTCCAATACAGCATAACAGATGACATGTCTGTTTTGAAGTACAGTTGGCACTACAACAAAATGATTTTAAAAAATGGTACATGAGTCCCTTGCTCCATCTAAACTTCACTTAAAGGTGCTTTGTAGCCTCTAGGCACACGGCTTGCGTCAGGATTTTCAATGCCCCTTGCTGTGACAAAAAGGGGGAAAATAAAAAAAAGTTCATACATTTTAACTTCACATGATTAGGCAGAGAACCCTCAAAGATTTGGACAATGAATAACTTGCTTCCAGCCATAGACAGTGGCAAGAATGAAGATATTAATTTGCACTAGAAATAGAGGTAAGAATTAACAGTCACCTCTTGGGTATTGGCGCAATATGTACATGGTGAACTTTAGAAGAAATTGCCCTTTCTAAGGAGGTGCTCTTAGTGACACTTCCTCAGAAGGTTATATTGACGGTAATTTCCTCTTTCCACTAAGTGAGCTCTCTGGGAGCACACACTGCTGGGAAAATCTATGCATAGATCATGGCAAATAGTTATCTGCCTCTTCTACCTATTCCCATTTTAAGTCCTGCTTCCCCTGGCAAAGCTGTTTAATTATACAGTCCAGAGACACAGCTCTCATACATGTTGAGGAAAGAGCAGGCCACTCAGACATGACTCTCATCACCTTTACCTGCCAACATTAGCACAGAACGACAAGTTCTGTGCTTAGGTTTGACATATGGCTGGTTGACCTTGATGGAATGCAGTATATTCTGGTTTCTGTTCTACAAATAAGCCTACATATAGTGATGAGACTGTGTGCATTAAAGGAATATCCTCTCTCTCTCTCTCTCCCTCTCTCTCTGTATGTGTGTATGTGTGTGTGTGTGTGTGTGTGTGTGTGTGTATATATATATATATATTTGATTCAAAATACTCCAGTAAGAGACTATTGTAACTCCTAGAAGAGTTTGGTAAAGTGACAAGATATAAAATCAACAGCCTTTGTATACACAGAAAATATCATAGTTGAGAAAGCACTTCTAAGATCAAACCCGTTCACAATAGCTATAAAAAATCAAATACCTTGGAATAAATTGAACCAAGGATATCAAAGATCTCTAAAATGGGAATTATAAAACATTAAAGAAAGAAATAGAACAAGACACAAAAAATAAAAATCTTCCATGTTAATGGATTGGAAGAATCTGTATCATCAAAATGTACATACTACCAAAAGCAATTTATAGATTCAATGTGATACTAATCAAAATACTAAGGACATTTTTCTCAGTTACAGAAAAAATGATGATGAAATTCATATGGCAACACAAGAGATCACAATAGCTAAAGCAATCTGACACAACAACAACAACAAAGCCAGGGGCATCACAATACCAGATTTCAATACATACTACAGGTAAGCTATAATCAAAACAGCCAAGTACTGGTACAAAAACAGATGGACAGAGCAATGGAACAGAAGAGAAATGCCAGAAATCAATCCATGCATCTACCACCAACTTATCTGTGACAAAGGAGCTAAAATCAATCGCTGGAGCAAGGACAATCTCTTTCACAAATGGTGCTGGGAAAACTGGATCTCCACATGTGGAAGTATGCACACCTTACAAAAAAACAACTCAAAATGGGTTAAAGACCTAAATCTATGACCTGGTCCTATCAAATTATTATTGAACATTGGGGAAACTCTGCAGGACACTGGCATAGGCAGAGTTCTTGGAAAAGACCCCAGAGGGAAAGGCAATCAAAGCCAAAATTGACAAATGGGAATATATCATATTGAGAATCTTCTACACTGCAAAAGAAACACTCAGTAAAGTGAAGAGGCAACTGACATTATGAGAGAAATTATTTGCAAAGTATAAAAGGATTAATAACCAGAATCTATAAAGAACTCAAGACACTCAACAACAACAAAACAACCAACCAGGTAAGAAATGGGCAAAGGACTTAAAAAGGCATTTCAAAAAGAGAAAATGGCCAACAGATACATGAAAAAATGCTCAGCATCACTAGCCATCCAGGAAATGCAAATCAAAACCACAATAAGGTTTCACCTCAATCCAGTTAGAATGGCTTTCATGCAGAAATCAACAAACAACAAGTACTGGCATGGATGTGGGGAAAGAGTAACCTGATCCACTGTTGGTGGGAATGTAAACTGGTCTAGCCACTGTGGAAGACAATATGGAGATACATCATAAATCTGGATACAGACCTCCCACGTGACCCAGCCGTCCACTCCTGGGAATTTACACAAAGGAAATGAAATCAGCATATTGTACATATCTGTACCCCTATGTTTACTGCAGCTCAGTTCACAAATGCTAAGATATGGAATCAATCCCAATGTCTGTCAAGTAATGACTGGATAAAGAAATTATGGGATATATACACCATAGACTGCTACACCACAATAAAAATAAATAAATTCCTGTCATTTGCAACAAAAGGGATGAAGTTAGAAAACATCATATTTAGTGAAATAAGCCTGTCCCAAAAGGACAAATACTGTATGTTCTCCCAGATCTGTGATATTAATAGAGCACCTAAATGATAATATATAGAAGTGACACTAACACTCTGAGACGCGACTTTGAATAGCTCTTGTCTCAACTGTTATGGAACAGTTTTGTTTTTTTTTTTTTTTTAAAATACTATTTGTTGAACACTTTACTTAGTATAGAGTCAACCATATAAGCATAAAATTAATTGAAAATAGGTCTTAGTAAAAAATAAGAATGGGCATAAGTAAGGGAGGAGGAAGAAAAGTGGAAAGTTGGGTGGGAGGGCAGGTATGGTGGGAAAAATCACTATGTTCCTAAAGTTATAGTTATGAAATGCATGGAGTTTGTATTCCTTAAATAAAAGGTTTCTAGGGGAAAAATGAAGAAAGTATAATACAATAAAAATTAAATAAATGTATTAACATGAAATACAACTAAGGATTGGCAAACATGCTACTTAAGTAAAAAAAAAAATCTCAAGAGAAAAGTAAATACAATCAACAAAAGCACATGGCACAGAAAATCTGGGTATGCATGTGAGAATAAGCAACAATGATTTCACCCAGTATGAAAAAATAAACTGTGGAGGTTAACAGGGCTAAATGTAAACTTTATATATTTAAAGCTTATAGAAGATATAGGAGATTATGTTTGTGACTTGTTATCAGGCCAAGACATTTTAGATAAAACACAATGTACCAGATACAAAAAGAAATTACATATTGCACTTCATCACAATTAAATCTTTCTAACACTCAATAATAGAATGTAAAAGCAAATGTTTTGGATCCTTGTCTAACAAACTGACCAGTATTACATATAATAATTTTAATTATTTTGTGACTTTTTTTTTAATTTTAAACAATGATTTAATTAGAATTTGATTGGAGAAGTTGTAAAAAATGTCAAAAGATAAAAACAATAAATCAGCATCACAGGTCACTGTGAAATAACACCAATGTGTCATTAGCTTGCAAAGACAAATCTAGAAATCTACATAGTTTTTGTTTATATTCTCAATTGATCTTCTGTATATAAAGATAATTGAAAATTAATCTTGATGTGAAGGGGAAGGGGAGAGGGAGTGGGAGAGGGGAGCGTTGTGGGTGGGAGGGAAGTTACGGGGGGGGGGGGGGAAGAAGCTATTGTAATCCATAAGCTGTACTTTGGAAATTTATGCTCATTAAATAAAAAAAACAACTATGTAGATTTCTAGATTTGTGACTATTTTTAAACCTTACTTTATATGAGTAAAGTTAAACATCTTTTCACTTGATTATTATTTAAAGCTCTTACATATTTCTGTACTGGACCATAGGTGTTTTTTTTTTTTTTATGTGTTGCAATCTTTATTTAATAGGCTATCAAGACTTTGTATATAATGCCAATTAAAAATTATATATATATTAGGTTTGAAAAAAATAGGAGCTAGCACTGTGGCATGATGGGTAAAGCTGCCACCTAAAACACTGGCATTCTATACAAGCTCTGGTTCAAGTCCCAGTTGTTCCACTTTTGATGCATCTCCCAGCAAAAGTACATGGGATATCAGTGGAAGATGGCCCAAGTGCTTGGGGCCCCCCTTGCACACACGTGGGGGACTGGGAAGAAGCTCCAGGCTCCTGCCTTTGGACCAGCCCAATTCTGGCTGTTGCAGCCATTTGGGGAGTGGACCGGCAGATGGAAGAGTTTGCTCTCTGTCTCTCTTTAACTCTGCCTTTCAAGAAAATAAAGAAAGAGTGTGGGGGAGAGGGGGTGGAGGAGAGAGGAGAGAAAAGAGAGAAGAGGAAGGAGCACCTAAAAAGTAGAAGGTCTTCTGACAACTGGAGTGCTGGAAATTAGGGTGAAAGTTTTCATCAGAAAACATCTGTCCTCAAGCCTAACTAGAAAGGACCACGGACACTCTCTTAGAAACTTTCTTATACTTAAGTGTGGTATATCTGGCATCTCTAAATAAGGTTCTCTTGTGAAATGAGTAGCATTTTTGTCCTGTTATGGATTTTTATAGGTGTAATTGATGATTTCCAAGATATCTGGAATTCTACAAAATAATATATTCTTTATCTTTGCATGATAGAGCATGAAGATCTAGTGGACTATTTTTGTTAATTTATTTGACAGGTAGAGTTATAGACAGTTAGAGAGAGAGAGAAAGGTCTTCTTTCCGCTGGTTCACCCCCAAAATGGCCGCCACAGCCAGAACTGCGCCAATCCAAAGCCGGGAGCCAGGTGCCTCCTCCTGGTCTCCCATGCGGGTAAAGGGCCCAAGCACTTGGGCCATCCTCCACTGCCTTGCTGGTCCACAGCAGAGAGCTGGTCTGGAAAAGCAGCAGCCAAGACTAGAACCCGGAGCCCATATGGGATGCTGGACCCGCAGGCGGAGGATTAACCAAGTGAGCCATGGCGCCAGCCCAGACTATTTTTTAAACAATTATATCCTAGATTTAAACCTAATTCCAAGGGTTACACATTTCATAAATAAATTAGAAAACTCAAATTATCAGACAGCTGGGATTTTGTGAAATTCTAACACATAGGACCTACCTATAAAAAATTTGCATGTGTAACTACTGTTGGTGAATTGTTTGTGTGCGTAATCAGAAGCAAGATTGTGGAAAAGCAATAACCCTTACTACTTCTAATCCTTGTGCTAATCGTGGCAATTATAGAACGGGAAAAAATTTAAGGTTCATGTCTGGCCTAAATATTTTGATCTATCTACAGTAAAAAATGATACTAGCTTATCACCATCAAGGTGACTGAGTGACATGCTTTAAATTATATCAAATTACATTATAAAACATATAAAATATATTTAAATAGCTTTCAGGAGTTGTTTTACTGATTTTGGAAGAAATGTTATAATGTTCAGAGATAAAGTAAGTAAATTTCTCATCTTAATTTGAGAATGTGCTTTTTTTCTATCAACATCAAATTTTTACTTCATTTATAGAAATTCACATCAACCTTATGAACTGAGAGTTGAATCAAGATGGAATAAGCTTCTGGGTACTAGTTTAATATAATTTTAAATATATTTCTGCTTCTGGAAATTTTTCCAACTCCTAAAGAAAATACTCAAAGCAAAATAAAAATTTTGTAAAACACAAGAAGCAGTTATATTCTATCAACTTCATCAACTGCTTACTATTTGAGTCTAGGTACAAAGGTAAGACATCTCATTCTTTAAACTAAGTCACAGTGTTAGAAAATTCAGGATGACCCTAAGGCTACCTTTTGAATACATTTTGCCATCCATTTTTACATGAGGTGCATCCTATATTTGGCCCATGTCTACACTTAGCTTTCCAGATGGCTAAAACACATAAAATGTATACTATTTCTGCATCTTATATTTAATTATAAACTCTTGACAAAACAGTAATGCAAACCAGAATTTTCCAAAGTAAGGCATAATACTTGCAGCAATTTGCTAAGTGGTTTCAGTGGGTGACACACGGATGGAAACATTTATGGTGATATTTATATATGCAATGTGTATATTTAAAAATACATCCAGTCCATAAACTAGATTTAAAGGATACTATGAGTTAGTAGGAGGCCATCTAAACAAGCAGACTGATTAAAAGACTTCTGGGTTGGTACATAATTCAGAGGACAGATTCTACACAGAAAGGACAACATTGTTCAAATGGTCATCAGAAACCTGTTTGGGAAACATCTATACAGACATCAGAATTAGTGAGGGTGAAATCAATAAGAATACATTAAACCTATACCAAAACAGTGCTATTCAACTCTTGTAGAAGCATTGTATTTGTAAGGCTATGTGAATTCTCATTACTTTATTTAGGAGTTTATTTTGCTTTCACCTTACAGACAAGCCTAATGGGTAGTTTCACCTCTAAAAGACTAGTCTCTATGGTTTTGTAAAGCTATGTATTGCTACAAAGTCCATCAATAAATAAGGAAAGGAGATGTTAATTTGATGGCGACTCAAAATATCAAAAAGAACAAACATTAGACACAACATTGGATTAAATGTTCTCTAAAATTGCCTAAACTTAATTCAGCAAATATAAAATAGGAAAGTACAAAGATATAACTAATAATACAAAACCAAATTAACTGCCACCAAACTGAATACCACCTACAAAATATCTTTCTACTTATAAAACATACTGATTATATTTTATTTTGGTGGTTAATACAGATAAAAAATAAAGTAAGAGGTTAAGCATAATTACAATATAGCTTAAAAATTCTTGTCGACATATTATTTTCCTCTTTAAATTACTTGCAACAAATATTGATTCTAAATTACCTATTCTTGATTCTCAAACCCTTTAAATTATATTTATCCATTCCATAGCATTTATTATGAATGAAAAAAGTCTTATAATATTATATAGTACTAGATAATTTATCACTTAAAATTAAATTATCAAAAAACATACAATATTACATCAATTTCCTATACTAATTATTTTGTGGGGCACATATATCCACAAATATACAGGCTAAATTGAAAATTTAATTTTCAATTTAAATTGAAATAAAAAATAAAAAATAAACAGGCTAAATTGAATTTATCAAAGTAGCAAAGACCTCAAAATTCATTTGGTACCATGAGCATGCTAGTTAGTTAAGCCAGAGTTGAATTAGAAAATCAGCTAATAAAATAAAGGGAAAGCCATGTCTTGCAAACAGAAATGTCATAATGGGGAAAAATGACATTGAACTTGTCCTTAGGAAATACTTAGGCTTAAAAAGAACTCATTGCTATTATATGGTCTTTTGTTTACACTAATGCTCTAATTTTATTCTATAACTCCCACGGAGGTAATTACAGACTAGTTTAGTATTATTAGATATTTATAATCCCTCAGTAATGTTTTCTAATCTCTTCCTTTTTCTATCCCCAGATAACTACATTGCAGCCCAGCAGAATTTTTAATCACTTCCCTATAATAATGATACAGTTCAAATACATAGAGTAATAGTGCCTTCAGAGAAAAACCTGGAGTTAAAAATGATAAAATGAATCCATTAAATGATTGCGCGTCAGTCATTCTTCTTAGTCTAGCTTAGGTATACCCAGCTTTCTTACAACACCTTACACTTTTAAAGTGCACCTGAAATTAAAATTAAACATATTCTAACATTTATTTCCTAAGATATCCGAAAACAAATATTCAATGTATGTTGAGTATTGAATATTTTAGAACATGAGATGGAAGAACATAAAATAAAGGAAGATATTCTTATATCCTCCCAACAGTTCATGAGTACTGTGTGATCTAGAACCATGGAAATAACTTAAGTACTCTGAATTAAATACACACATATTTATGTATATGTATTGTGGTCTATGTATATACTTACACAAAATGTATTTTAGTATTTGTACAGACATAATAATTTTAAAAATTTGTCATTAAACAATAATGTACCTGTAAATTTTTCTTATATGAAGCCAAAACAAATCAGATTTGTGACAAAAAAGGAGGAATATATTCACCACATCTAAGTTTGATGAGGAAAACAAAGAAAAGAATTAATATATAACAACATACAAATATAAGATGAATTTATGACTGTGTTCAAGGACAAGAAGTAACTAATAGCAGGGTATATACTTCTGATTCCACTCATGGGCAGACCAAAATCAGATAAAACTGATTTATGGTAGCTTATGTGAAAACAGTAGTTATTATTTCCATGAGGGGTTTGACTAGGAGGAAACAAAGCAATCTTTTGGATGCCAGTAGCATCCTTAGACTTGACCTACCTGATGGTTACTTGAATGTTTGCAAATGCAAAAATTAATTCAACTGACAACACATGTAAACTTTAGAACTTGTAACTATGGATAATATGAGGAAAAACCTAATGTCCTTTGATAGATGACTGGATGAGACATGTGGCTATATGTACAAAAGAATCCTATTCAACTCTTTTTTTTTAAACTTTTATTTAATGAATATAAATTTCCAAAGTACAGCTTATGGATTACAATGACTTTCCCCCCATAACGTCCCTCCCACCCGCAACCCTCCCCTTTCCCACTCCCTCTCCCCTTCCATTCACATCAAGATTCATTTTCGATTCTCTTTATATACAGAAGATCAGTTTAGCATACATTAAGTAAAGATTTCAACAGTTTGCTCTCACACAGAAACATAAAGTGAAAAATACTGTTTGAGTACTAGTTATAGCATTAAATCTCAATGTACAGCACACTAAGGACAAAGATCCCACATGAGGAGTAAGTGCACAGTGACTCCTGTTGTTGACTTAACAAATTGACACTCTTGTTTATGGCATCAGTCATCACCCTAGGCTCTTGTCATGAGCTGCCAAGGCTATGGAAGCCCCCTGAGTTCACTGACTCTGATCATATTTAGACAAGGCCATGGTCAAAGTGGAAGTTCTCTCCTCCCTTCAGAGAAAGGTACCTCCTTCTTTGATGACCCATTCTTTCCACTGGGATCTCACTCACAGAGATCTTTCATTTAGGTTTTTTTTTTTTTTTTTTTTTTCCCCAGAGTGTCTTGGCTTTCCATGCCTGAAATACTCTCATGGGCTTTTCAGCCGGATCCGCATGCCTTAAGGGCTGATTCTGAAGCCAGAGTGCTGTTTAGGACATCCGCCATTCTATGGGTCTGCTGTGTATCTCACTTCCCATGTTGGATCATTCTCTCCCTTTTTGATTCTATCAGCTAGTATTTGCAGACACTAGTCTTGTTTATGTGATCCCTTTGGTTCTCAGTCCTATCATTATGATCAATTGTGAACAGAAATTGATCACTTGATCACTAGGACTAATGAGATGGCATTGGTACATGCCACCTTGATGGGATTGAATTGGAATCCCCTGGTATGTTTCTAACTCTAACGTTTGAGGTAAGTCAGCTTGAGCATGTCCCAAATTGCATATCTTTTCCCTCTCTTATTCCCATTCTTACATTTAACAGCAATCACTTTTCACTTAAGTTCCAGCACTTAAGAATAATTGTGTATTGATTACAGTATTCAACCAAAAGTATTAAGTAGAACAAACAAAAAAAGTACTGAGAGGGATAACATATTAAGTTGCTCATCAACAGTCAGGGTGAGGGCTGATCAAGTCACCGTTTCTCCTAGTGTTCATTTCACTTTAGCAGGTTTCCTTTTTGGTGCTCAGTTAGTTGTCACCTATCAAGGAGAACAAGTGGTATTTGTCCCTTTGGGATTGGCTTATTTCACTCAGCATAATGTTTTCCAAATTCCTAACAGGGATCACTTTTCAGTTAAAATTTAAACACCTAAGAATAATTGTGTGTTAATTACAGAGTTCAACCAATGGTACTAGAACAAAAAAAATACTAAAATGGATAAAGTATTACATTGTACATCAACAGTCAGGACAAGAGCTGATCAAGTCACTGTTTCTCACAGTGTCCATTTCACTTCAACAAGTTTCCCCTTTGGTGTTCAGTTAGTTGTTGTCGATCAAGGAGAACATATGATATTTGTCCCTTTGGGACTGGCTTAATTCACTGAGCATGATGTTTTCCAAATTCCTCCATCTTGTTGCAAATGACCGGGTTTCGTTGTTTTTGACTGCTGTATAGTATTCTATAGAGTACATGTCCCATAATTTCTTTATCCAGTCTACTGTTGATGGGCATTTGGGTTGGATCCAGGTCTTAGCTATTGTAAATTGAGCTGCAATAAACATTAATGTGCAGACAGCTTGTTTGTTTGCCAATTTAATTTCCTTTGGGTAAATTCTAAGTAGTGGGATGGCTGGGTTGCCTATTCAACTCTTATGAAGAAGGAAATCCTGAAAATAGGCGGATGAGCTTTGAGGACATAATGCCTGCCAAGTGAAGTAAGCCAGCCACAGAAAAGAACATACCACATTATGTCACATATAAGAGGTATCAAGACAGGGATTGCTAGGGCCTTAGGGAAAGAGAACACGGTGGGGTTGCTAATTAATAGGAATAAATCCTAGGAGTACCCAGTGGGCAAGCTTCACTGGTCTGCTGTAAACCACTGTGCCAAAAGTCAAAATTCCATTACTGTCTACTTAAGAATCGTTAAAAAATTGTCATCTTAGCACAATAAAGTTTTTAAAATATTTGTCCAGGCCGTGCCGCGGCTCACTTGGCTAATCTTCTGTCTGTGGCACAGGCACCCCGGGTTCTAGTCCTGGTCAGGGCACCAGATTCTGTCTCGGTTGCTCCTCTTCCAGGCCAGCTCTCTGCTGTGGCCCGGGAGTGCAGTGGAGGATGGCCCAAGTGCTTGGGCCCTGCACTGGCATGGGAGACCAGGAGAAGCACCTGGCTCCTGGCTTCGGATAGGTGCAGCGCAACGGCGGCAGCACACTGGCCTTAGTGGCCTTTGAGGGGGTGAACCAACGGAAAGGAAGACCTTTCTCTCTGTCTCTCTCTCTCACTGTGTATAACTCTACCTGTCAAAAAAAAAAATTGTCCATGCTAGTGCATTGATAACTTCCCAATTTAACTTTTTAGATACACGTAACTTCAAAAGTATGGAAAAGTATTTGGCAATACTCATCTTTTTATATTGCAAATTTCTGCATTTTATAATATAATCATAATACTTAAACAAAGATAGATAAAATATACTTGTTGCGTAATTCTGTGAACTAAATAATTTTCATCTAAAATAGAATATTAAACTTCAGTGATTATGTCATTGACAAAAATTAAAAACTATATATATATACTTGAGATTGAATGAAAAACTGCATTCATTCTGAAGAGCAGGCATAAAGAAAAATCAAAATGACTTGAAAAGCAAGGCTTATATTTCAAAGTACATTTGAAGAAAATGAGATATGTCCTGTGTGAGGAATAAAAAGACAAGACATAGAAGCTGGAACAATATTTGAAAGGTGGTATAAAAATAATATAGAATGGCCATTTGACACAGAAATTTGAGAAGACCAATTGTTGGCCGGCGCCGCGGCTCACTAGGCTAATCCTTCTCCTTGCGGCGCCGGCACACCGGGTTCCAGTCCCGGTTGGGGCGCCGGATTCTGTCCCGGTTGTCCCTCTTCCAGGCCAGCTCTCTGCTGTGGCCCGGGAGTGCAGTGGAGGATGGCCCAAGTGCTTGGGCCCTGCACCCGCATGGGAGACCAGGAGAAGCACCTGGTTCCTGCTATCGGATTAGCGCGCCGGCCTTGGCGGCCATTGGAGGTGAACCAACTGCAAAGGAAGACCTTTCTCTCTGTCTCTCTCTCTCACTGTCCACTCTGCCTGTCAAAAAAAAAAAAAAAAAAAAAAAAAAAAAAAAAAAAAAAAGACTAATTGTTACTGGGAACTTTTGCAAAGTAAAAAAAGATTATTAAGTCTTGCCAGGAGCATAACATTTTTATCTTGTCTTGAGTATCGACAGTAGATAGTAACTATGCTTAAATGTGATTTTACATTTTTCTTCTAAAAATAACTAAAATATAGTACCTATTTTATTAATTGAAAATATCCCAAGAAAATCTTTATTTGAATTCCATAAATTCTCAAGTATTTTGTTTTAGACATCACACTGATTGGTGAGCTTTCATATTTTTATCATGTAGCTAATTTAAGTAGTTATTTTTCTCAAGGACATATATAGATAATAACTTTCTAATAGTTTACTCATAATATTATCCTTTTTGCCTAAATGATAGTTTTGTATATCTTTTAAACTTATTTCTTCACCATAATGTTTATACATCTTCAATACATGGAAATACATCATTGCTACTTTAACATTCCAATCATTATAATACTGCATAAAATTACATTATTATAAAGCATGTTTCCTAATTTACATTGTTGACCATCATTAAAACCCAAATATTTAAGGTAACTTCAAAAGCTCGTGGATATATTGAATTAAAACATGTTTATTTTGGTGCATTAAAGAAGTAAATTGCTTTTGGTAGTAAAGTAATTTTGATGATGTTGGTTTTTCCAATCCATGAATATGGAAGATTTTTCCATTTTTTAATGTCATCTTCTATTTTTTTCTTAAGTGTTTTTTAATTTTCATCATAAAGGTCTTTGACATCCTTGGTTAAATTTATTCCAAGGTATTTACATTTGATTGTAAGCATAATATTTCAGGATCTCATAATATTTACAATCTCTAATTAGCATTCAAACATGAATGCTCCCACTCAGTTTCTGGTCCTGCAAAGTCAGAAATGTTACTTACTTGATACTTCACACATGAAATTATTTATCCTCTTTCCTCCCTCCCTACATTTTTACATTTTCTTTTCTTTTTCTTCTCCTCCTTTCATCTTCTTCCCACTCCCTCCTTCTCCCCTCCACTTCACTTCCTCCTCCCCTTCTCTCATATTCTCAGTCTTTCTCATCTCATCCACTGTCTTTGTACGTCAGATAAGGAAATAGAAGTGTCTTTTGATGCAACAAATTTTATCTGCAACACTACATTGACTGTGTATAAACTATCTTTGATAAAGCGCATTTTGAGCACGAACACATCACCTCAACCCACAATGTTGAATTTGATTCAGTATTTTCCTTAGATGAAAATATAAATTTAAAGCTTTAGTTAAAAATTTATAAATGTTATTAAAATATGTGTTCTATCACTTAAAACTTACAAATTTAAATTGTATAACTTAAAAGAAATTGGTAGACTATTTAACTTGAAAACTTTTGAATAAATCAAGTATACCTAAGGTTGAACTCCCTCAAAGAACTGCTAAGTTATTACTGGAACCTGTTTCTATGCTTTGTTTGTGCATGGACAGCCTAAACTATGTGTGCATACATATGTTTGAACACATTTATATAAATGAGAAGAATTATGTCAAAATTTTTTCATAGTTATATCAAATGAGTAAAAGCAGAGATATAGAAGAAACATGTTTTTAAAGAATAATTCTTTTTTTACTTATAAAAATATTAGACATTCAGCAGAAAATATTGTTGAAAAATAGTATATTCACTGATTTTTAGTCATAACTATAATATAAAATCATTTTTCAACTTAATTTTAAAATATCCATTCAAAAAATATTAAAGTTTTACACTTTCTAGTCTTCATTTTTAATTGCAGCTTATCCCAGAACTTTAGAAACATTCTACTCATACAAGTCTTTCTGTAAGATCAACCTATCTAACTATCTTTATTTGAAAGGCCGAGTGACAGAGAGAGAGGGAGGGAGAGACAGAGACTGAAGATCTTCCATCAGCTGGTTCACTCCCCAAATGGAAACAATGGCTGGTGCTAGGCTAGACCAAAAAGAGCAGCCAAGAACTGCAGCCTGGTCTCCTACGTAAGTGGCAGGGAACTGAGTTCCGAGGTTATCACCTACTGCTTTTCCAAGTACATTAGCAGAGAGCTGGATTAGAAGCAGGGCTGCCAGGTCTCAGATGCCCTGGCATAGGATGCTAGCATCAAAAACAGCAGCTTAAACCACTGTGCCACAACACTGGCCCCAAAGTCTCTTGCTTATGCCCCAAAAAAGGCTAGGAGTAAGCTTGTCCTTAAGACCATTCCCCAGGCCTTACCTAGGGCCCCACACATTGCTTCTTCATGATTTGTTAAACTAAACCATAGGAAACTAGATCTGTGATATCTTGATTTTGAAGAGCACATGACTAAAGAACAATATTTATATAACCTCGTATTTATGAGAATTGTAAGAAAATCTAATATATCAACTGTTTTCTCTACCTTTATTAACATTATATACAATTGTAAAGTAAATAGGCTGCCAAAATTCCGGTGTATTCCATGCAATTACTAGAGGTGGCTGGAGGGCATATATGTGTACATTAAATACAGCCAAGCAAAGAGACTCTACTAAACAGTGATGATTATTGACGAATATGGAATCTGCACATGAAAATTATCCTGATAAACATAGCTTCTCTCAATGTAGAAATTGAAAAGTATTGATATAACTTGAATTTTTATTCCAGTGAACCAAAATTTTTACAAAATTCTGTCAGATACAGAATATTTTATTATTTGATTTATCTACAAACTGAATTGATCTCAACTACATAAGGATGACATGATTCTATTGAAATTCTATTATGTGTGTGACATTGTATATACACTGGTGAAAATCATTCAGAGTTCTCCAAAGCTCATCTATCTCCATCTCAATAACTTTTCAGTTTAGACAGGATGTAGAAAGATACAATCAAAAGAAAATACTCCAAGTTATACTAGTGAAGGTTCTCCAGAGAAGCTGAACCAATTACATACATAAATATTTTCAATCTTGCTAATCTGCTAATATGATGATAATAAAATTGACACTAAAATTGTTGAGGGGGATACAGCACAATAGAATAACTTATATTTACAATTTCCTATGAGACACACATATCTTTCTTTGGATACAATTCCAGACATGTTGTTGCATCATATATATTTATATAACCTCTCATATGTTACACATGATTTGCATGTAACTGATAGCTGATTTATTTGAAGGAACTGACTGACCTGATCCTGGAGACTGGTAAATCGTATTTGCAGGTGGGCAGACTGGAAATCAAGGTACAGGCAATGCTTCAGACAAAATTCCATCAAGAAGGAGAGCCAGCACTGCAAATGAAAATGGAAAGTCAGCCAGAGAATTCTCTCTTCCACAACAAAGCGTCTTTTTATTCTGTTCAGTCTTCAACTGGTTTCAGAGTCCAGCTCACACAATGGAGGTCAATTTGACTTACCATACCAATCAAAATGTTAAACTCATTCAAAAAGACCTTTCCCAGAATCACTCAGGAAGATAATAGATCAAATATCATAATCCTATGACCCTATCAGCTCGGCAAATAAAGCTGACACTAATTATTAGAAAGGGGAAATACAGGAATGTCCATTGTACTCTGAGACACTGTGGAGATTATGAAAAGAAGGCAGAGGTAAAGCAAATGGTTAAAATGGTAGCATAAGTACTTCTAGAGTTTGCAAAGACAATCCTTGGAAATATCTGGATAGTTACTACTGAACCTGAGTGTGAAATCAGAATAAACGACAAAGCCATATGGCCCTCACAACTTAAGCAGAGAAATAATATGGTATAATTCAGTATCCCTGCATAATAAAAACACTCAACAAAATAGGAATGTAGGAGTATGTCTTTAGCCTGGTAAAGAACATCTGTGAAAAGGCAATAGTTGATGTTATACTTAGTGGTGAGACCCTGATAGCTTTCCTCCTAAGATGAGGACCACAGAAAGTTATCGTTTTTGGCATCCCATTCCTTGCTGCAGCAATTATGCAAGAAATAAATCTTCATATGTATGGTCAAGTGATTTTTGACCAGGCTGCCAAGACATTTTCATCAAGGCTATAGTGGTCTCCTCAATAAATAGTCCTGAGCCAACTAGCTCAGAATGTAATGGACTTACATTCCTGTCTCACACATCATACAACAGTCACCTCTAAATACATAGTGAACCTACATATAAGAATTAAGTTTATAAAAACTCTTACAAATAAACACTGGGTAAATCTTTGTTATCTTGTATTGAAATGTTCTATCAATTATGCCTTAGTAGAAGCAGGAAACAAAAGTAAACTGGACTTTGAAATTAAAACCTATTGCTTTTTGAAAGATACCATAAAGAAATGAAAATATAATCCAGAAAACTGGGGAAAATATTAGCTAACCTTGCAGCTGATAAAATACTTGTGTGTAAAATATACAAGACTTTAGAATACTGTAATTAAAAAGGTAAATAACTCAATAGAAACATGACGAAAATTTGAATTTCTTTACAGCTATTACTATAAAGAAAATACACAAGTGGACAATAAGCATATGAAAAGATGCTTAAAATAATTTATCAGTAGGGAGATGCAAATCAAAACCACAACATGAAGCACTCCTTATCCAATTATAGTAATGGTAAAAAAAAAAATTTTAAATTGTTGATGAGAATGTGAATAATAGAATTTCTCATATTTAAAATTTTCTTTGAAGCACACATTATTAAGAAATTTTATACATGTTATTGCATTATAAGTACTTATATGCCATCTTGCATGCTATCTACAGTTTTTAGTTAACACTTCAGTATCAGTAGGTCAATGTACATCTGCATAAAAGGGAAGAGAGAAATGGACAGTTGGAGATCTTAATAGGAACAGAATTCAAATGAGGCAGAAATTTTTGTACCAAATCCCAGAGTGTTGGGGAAAATCATAAGTGTTGTCCTTTTTTTTCTAACATACATCCTAGACCTTCAGTTTACACAGAAAGACTGTTATTGCCTGAACATTTAAAAAATACAGAATTATGATCATGAACATTTAAAGTCTTTTGCCAGTTCATTTTTTTTTTTTTGTATTATGAGTATTAACCTTCTTAACAAAAAACACAAATAGTATGCTCTTAGGGTTTATAAGTAAGTTTTCCTTTTGGAAAAGATTTCTTCAATGAACAAACACTGGGAGTCACCCAGCATACTTCCCCTCCCAGATCACTGACCACAGCTCTCTGGCCACATGCAGCAATTTGCTCTGAGAGAGAAACCATCCACTAACGCACAGAGGTGGAGTTAAAAGATAAAAGCCGAAGATGGCGGAATAGTGAGGGCGCGCACCGATAGTCCGGGAAAATTTAGTTTAATAAAAGGGGAGTTACGGTAGCCGCAGAAAATAGAACCAAACAAAAATTGCAGGGGAAACCCTTCTGAATGGAGCAGGCGTGAATCGGACGACCTACTGGGAGAACAAGGTCGCCCACCGCACGGAAGCAAAGTCACGGGACCCAGCCGCAGAAGCCCCAGGGTCTGCGCGACAGTGCTCCAAGGAGAGTGCACGCCACACAGAAAACAGCGGGGAGACTTGAGACGCTCAGGGCTCCGAGTCCACACATCGGCGCTGGAAGGGGAGGTGAGCTCAATAACCCGAGACATTGGTGGGGAAACGGGGGTCAGAATCTAGAGGGGGGCCGGAAAGTGCAGCAAACTCACTACCGGAAAGAAGGAAAAAAAAAAAGCTTCAGGGTTTCTCTTCCCCCTAACCTTGCAAAGGTTACAAGCCTGCAAGACTTGAAGAATTCCCAAGAGACAAAGAGCAGGCCTCCTCTTTGGATTTACATATCAGTGGGGGAGAGTTAAGGAACTGAGTCACTACAATTCAGTAGCCTAGGCAACCCAGTGGGAGTCCAGAGGAGCCAAAGACTGGAAGCTAAATACCATCAATTCTGCACAGCCCTGCCCTGCAGTGTTACTTACCCCCTGAATAAATAAAATAAGTAAATAAATAAAAAGAGAGAGATTTACCACGCATAACCTGAGGGTGTCACCTTTGCACACCCTTAACCTGGAAGAACCAGGCAGAGCTCTCAGGCCCCACCCATCTCAAGCCTCCAAGGCTCCTCCAACAGCAGGCAGTCCACTTAACACGGACACAGTATAAAAAAAAAAAAAAAAAGAAAAAAAAAAGCGCACAGTGACGCAAGAAGAATTAACTATGCCGAGTAACAAACACAGAAATAGAGGGAGCAAGATCAACGACGACACTATGATGCCTCCAAATAAGCAAAACACCCCAAGCCAAGAGTATGAAGATGATGAGATAGAAGAAATGCAAGATACGGATTTCAAAAAATTTATGATAAGAACATTTAGAAGTTTTCAAAAGCAAATCCTTGAACTACAGAAATCCTTAATGGACAAGATTGAAAATCTTTCTCGTGAAAATGAAATTTTAAGGAAGAGTCAAAATGAAACTCAGAAACTAGTAGAACAGGAAAGTGTAATAGTCAAGAGAAATCAAAATGAAATGAAGAGCTCAATAGATCAAATGACAAACACATTAGAAAGCCTTAAAAACAGAATGGGTGAAGCAGAAGAGAGAATATCGGACTTAGAAGATAGAGCACAGGAAAACATACAGTCAAACCAAAGAAAAGAAGAGGAAATTAGAAACCTGAAAAATATTGTTGGGAATCTACAGGATACTATTAAAAAAACCAACATTCGAGTTCTAGGAGTTCCTGAAGGCATGGAGAGAGAGAAAGGATTGGAAGGCCTTTTTAGTGAGATACTAGCAGAGAACTTTCCAGGTTTGGAGAAGGACAGAGATATCCTAGTACAGGAAGCTCATAGAACCCCCAATAAACATGACCAAAAGAGATCCTCACCACGACACGTGGTAATTAAACTTACCACAGTGAAACATAAAGAAAAGATCCTAAAATGTGCAAGAGAGAAACGTCAGATTACTCTCAGAGGATCTCCAATCAGACTCACAGCTGACTTCTCATCAGAAACCCTACAAGCTAGGAGGGAATGGCGAGACATAGCACAGGTGCTAAGAGAGAAAAATTGCCAGCCCAGAATATTATATCCTGCCAAGCTCTCATTTGTGAATGAAGGTGAAATAAAGACCTTTCATAGCAAACAGAAATTGAAAGACTTTGTGGCCACTCGTCCGGCCCTGCAAAAGATACTTAAAGATGTGCTACACTCAGAAACACAGAAACACGGCCATCAATATGAAAGAAGGGAAAGGAAGAACACCTACCAGTAAAAGAGCATGGGAAGCTCAAAGCATATACTAGAAAATATTTCCGGGAAAATGGCAGGGCAAAGTCACTACGTATCAATTGTCACATTGAACATTAATGGTCTGAATTCTTCAGTTAAAAGACACCGTTTAGCTGACTGGCTCACAGAACACAACCCAACTATTTGTTGCCTACAAGAAACACATCTCTCTAACAAAGAGGCATGCAGACTGAAAGTGAAAGGTTGGAAAAAGATATTCCATGCCAACAGAAACCAAAAAAAAGCAGGTGTAGCCATATTAATATCAGACAAAATAAACTTTAATACAAAAACTGTTAAGAGAGACAAAGAGGGACACTATATAATGATTAAGGGTTCAATTCAACAGGAAGATGTAACTATTATAAATGTATATGCACCTAATTACAGGGCACCGGTCTATTTAAAAGATATGTTAAGGGACTTAAAGGGAGATTTAGATTCCAATACAATAGTACTGGGGGACTTCAATACTCCACTCTCAGAAATAGACAGATCATCCGGACAGAAGATCAACAAGGAAACAGCAGATTTAATTGACACTATTGCCCAAATGGATCTAACAGATATCTACAGAACTTTCAACCCTACATCTACAGACTTCACATTCTTCTCAGCAGCGCATGGAACCTTCTCTAGGATTGATCACATACTAGGACATAAAGCAAATCTCAGCAAATTTAAAAGAATTAGAATCATACCATGCAGCTTCTCAGACCACAGCGGGATGAAGCTGGAAATTAGCAACTCAGGAAACCCCAGAAAGTATGCAAACACATGGAGACTGAACAACATGCTCCTGAATGAACACTGGGTCATTCAAGAAATCAAAAGAGAAATCAAAAACTTTCTGGAAGTAAATGAAGACAACAACACAACATATCAAAACTTATGGGATACAGCAAAAGCAGTATTGAGAGGCAAATTTATAGCAATAGGTGCCTATATCAAGAAATTGGAAAGGTACCAAATAAATGAGCTTTCAGCGCACCTCAAGGACCTAGAAAAACTGCAGCAAACCAAACCCAAATCTAGTAGGAGAAGAGAAATAATTAAAACCAGAGAAGAAATTAACAGGATTGAATCCAAAAAAACATTACAAAAAATCAGCCAAGCGAGAAGCTGGTTTTTTGAAAAAATAAACAAAATTGACACCCCATTGGCCCAACTAACTAAAAAAAGAAGAGAAAAGACCCAAATCAATAAAATCAGAGATGAAAAAGGAAACGTAACAACAGACACCACAGAAATAAAAAGAATCATCAGAAATTACTACAAGGACCTGTATGCCAGCAAACAGGAAAACCTATCAGAAATGGATAGATTCCTGGACACATGCAATCTACCAAAATTGAACCAGGAAGACATCGAAAACCTAAATAGACCCATAACTGAAACAGAAATTGAAACAGTAATAAAGGCCCTCCCAACAAAGAAAAGCCCAGGACCAGATGGATTCACTGCTGAATTCTACCAGACATTTAAAGAAGAACTAATCCCATTTCTTCTCAAACTATTCAGAACAATCGAAGAAGAGGGAATCCTCCCAAATTCTTTCTATGAAGCCAGCATCACCTTAATCCCTAAGCCAGAGAAAGATGCAGCACTGAAAGAAAATTACAGACCAATATCCCTGATGAACATAGATGCAAAAATCCTCAATAAAATTCTGGCCAACAGAATACAACAACACATCAGGAAAATCATCCACCCAGACCAAGTGGGATTCATCCCTGGTATGCAGGGATGGTTCAACATTCGCAAATCAATCAATGTGATTCACCACATTAACAGACTGCAGAAGAAAAACCATATGGTTATCTCAATTGATGCAGAGAAAGCATTTGATAAAATTCAACACCCTTTCATGATGAAAACTCTAAGCAAATTGGGTATAGAAGGAACATTCCTCAATATAATCAAAGCAATTTATAAAAAACCCACAGCCAGCATCCTATTGAATGGGGAAAAGTTGGAAGCATTTCCACTGAAATCTGGCACCAGGCAGGGATGCCCACTCTCACCACTGCTATTTAACATAGTTCTGGAAGTTTTAGCCAGAGCCATCAGACAAGAAAAAGAAATCAAAGGAATACAAATCAAGAAGGAAGAAGTCAAACTATCCCTCTTTGCAGACGATATGATTCTGTACTTAGAGGATCCAAAGAACTCTACTAAGAGACTATTGGAACTCATAGAGGAGTTTGGCAAAGTGGCAGGATATAAAATCAATGCACAAAAATCAACAGCCTTTGTATACACAAGTAATGCCATGACTGAGAAAGAACTGCTAAGATCAATCCCATTCACAATAGCTACAAAAACAATCAAATACCTTGGAATAAACTTAACCAAGGACGTTAAAGATCTCTACGATGAAAATTACAAAACCTTAAAGAAAGAAATAGAAGAGGATACCAAAAAATGGAAAAATCTTCCATGCTCATGGATTGGAAGAATCAACATCATCAAAATGTCCATTCTCCCAAAAGCAATTTATAGATTCAATGCAATCCCAATCAAGATACCAAAGACATTCTTCGCAGATCTAGAAAAAATGATGCTGAAATTCATATGGAGGCACAAGAGACCTCGAATAGCTAAAGCAATCTTGTACAACAAAAACAAAGCCAGAGGCATCACAATACCAGACTTCAGGACATACTACAGGGCAGTTGTAATCAAAACAGCATGGTACTGGTACAGAAACAGATGGATAGACCAATGGAACAGAATTGAAACACCAGAAATCAACCCAAACATCTACAGCCAACTTATATTTGATCAAGGATCTAAAACTAATTCCTGGAGCAAGGACAGTCTATTCAATAAATGGTGCTGGGAAAACTGGATTTCCACGTGCAGAAGCATGAAGCAAGACCCCTACCTTACACCTTACACAAAAATCCACTCAACGTGGATTAAAGACCTAAATCTACGTCCTGACACCATTAAGTTATTAGAGAACATTGGAGAAACCCTTCAAGATATTGGCACAGGCAAAGAATTTCTGGAAAAGACCCGGGAGGCACAGACAGTCAAAGCCAAAATCAACTATTGGGATTGCATCAAATTGAGAAGTTTCTTTACTGCAAAAGAAACAGTCAGGAGAGTGAAGAGACAACCGACAGAATGGGAAAAAATATTTGCAAACTATGCAACAGATAAAGGGTTAATAACCAGAATCTACAAAGAGATCAAGAAACTCCACAAAAACAAAACCAACAACCCACTTAAGAGATGGGCCAAGGACTTCAATAGACATTTTTCAAAAGAGGAAATCCAAATGGCCAACAGGCACATGAAAAAATGTTCAAGGTCACTAGCAATCAGGGAAATGCAAATCAAAAGCACAATGAGGTTTCACCTCACCCCAGTTAGAATGGCTCACATACAGAAATCTACCAACAACAGATGCTGGCGAGGATGTGGGGAAAAAGGGACACTAACCCACTGTTGGTGGGAATGCAAACTGGTTAAGCCACTATGGAAATCAGTCTGGAGATTCCTCAGAAACCTGAATATAACCCTACCGTTCGACCCAGCCATCCCACTCCTTGGAATTTACCCAAAGGAGTTTAAATTGATAAAGAAAAAAGCGGTCTGCACCCTAATGTTTATTGCAGCACAATTCACAATAGCCAAGACCTGGAACCAACCTAAATGCCCATCAATGGTAGACTGGATAAAGAAATTATGGGATATGTATTCTTTAGAATACTATACCGCAGTAAGAAACAACGAAATCCAGTCATTTGCAACAAAATGGAGGAATCTGGAACACATCATGCTGAGTGAAGTAAGCCAGTCCCAAAGGGACAAATACCATATGTTCTCCCTGATTGGTGACAACTGACTGAACACCAAAAAGGAAACCTCCTGAAGTGAAATGGACACTATGAGAAATGGTGACTTGATCAGCATAGCCCTGACTGCTAATGGACAACTTAATACATTATCCCTCATAGTATTTTTTTTTTGTCTGTTCTACTTAATATGACTGGTTTAATTCTGTAATTATCACACAGTTATTCTTAAGTGTTGAAAATTAACTGAAATGTGATCCCTGTTAAACATAAGAGTGGGAATAAGAGAGGGAAGAGATGTATAATTTGGGGCATGCTCGGGCTGACTTGCCCCAATTGGTAGAGTTGGAAACATACTAGGGGATTCCAATTCAATCCCATCAAGGTGGCATGTGCCAATGCCATCTCACTATTCCAAGTGATCAATTTCAGTTCCCAATTGATCATAATGAAAGGACTAAGAGTCAAAGGGAGCACATAAACAAGTCTAGTATCTGCTAACACTAACCGATAGAATAAATAAAGGGGAGAGTGATCCAACATGGGAAGTGAGATACTCAGCAGACTCATAGAATGGCAGATGTCCTAAATAGCACTCTGGCCTCAGAATCAGCCCTAAAGGCACTCGGATCTGGCTGAAAAGCCCATGAGAGTATTTCAGGCATGGAAAGCCAAGACACTCTGGCAAAAAGATCTCTGTGAGTGAGATCCCAGTGGAAAGAACAGGTCTTCAAAGAGGGAGGTGCCTTTCTCTGAAGGGAGGAGAGAACCTCCACTTTGACTATGACCTTGTCTAAACAAGATAAGAGTCGGAGAACTCAAGGGGCTTCCATAGCCTTGGAAACTCATGACTGGAGCATAGGGAGATTACTGATGCCATAAACAGGAGTGTCAATTTGTAAAGTCAACAACAGGAGTCACTGTGCACTTACTCCTCATGTAGGATCTCTGTCCTTAATGTGCTGTACACTGAGGCTTAATGCTATAACGAGTACTCAAACAGTATATTTCACTTTGTGTTTCTATGGGGGTGCAAACTGTTGAAATCTTTACTTAATGTACACTAAACTGATCTTCTGTTAAAAAAAAAAAAAAAAAGAAAAGAAACTATCAATTCCCAACTTGACTCTCACTGGGATTAAACATGACAATAGGTCTGATCTGATTTCATCATCATTTAAAAAAAAATCATCTATTATTTTTCACTTTATGTTTCTGTGTGGGAACAAACTGTTGAAATCCTTACTTAATGTATACTAAGCTGATCTTCTGTATACTAAGATAATCGAAAATGAATCTTGATGTGAATGGAAGGGGAGAGGGAGTGGGAAAGGGGAGGGTGGTGGGTGGGAGGGACGGTATGGGGGGGAAAGCCATTGTAACTCATGAGACGTACTTTGGAAATTTATATTCATTAAATAAAAGATAAAAAAAAAAAAAAAAAGAAAAAAAAAAAAAAGATAAAAGCCATCGGAGGAAAGAACCAACAGATGTTCCCACAAATGCCTAAAAATAAATGGTGAAAATAATAATAATAATAATAAAAAAAACAAGAATAAGGAGGACAGATGGTAGGGCCCCAAAAGGAACAGCAACAGCACTTCAATATTAGAATGTGAAGATGAAGAGATTGATGGATTCCCTGAAATGGAATTCAAAAAATTAATGATAGGATTACTCAGAAGCAATGAGAAGCGAATTCATGAATTACAGAAATCTATACATGACATAAATGGAAAATTCTCCAATGAAATTGAAATTTTGAAGAGAAATCAAAATGTAATATTAGAAATTAGAGTTCAGTATGTAAAATACAGTGGAAAGCCTAACAAAATACTAGGTGAGGAAAAAGAAAGAATACCCAAGCTAGAAGAAGAACTTCTGGAAATTTGGCAGTCAGACAAAAAAATAAAAAAATAAAGAGGAGGGGGAGAAGGGGGAAGAGAAAGAGAAGCAGGAGGAGAAGGAGAAGCAGCAGCAACAGAAGAAGAAATTGGAAAAATTAAAAACAATGTTGGGGATTTACAGGATACTATCAATTGACCAACATATGGTTCTTAGGAGTACCTGAAGGTGTAGAAGGAGAGAATGGATTAGAAGGAGTATTCAGTGAAATAATTACAGAAAGTTTAATTTGGAGAAATAGAGGGACATTCAAGTACACAAGGCACATAAAACTCCTCACAGACATGACTAGAAAAGATCTTCATCCTGACTTTCAGAAGATCTCCAATTAGACTCATGGCTGACTTCTCATCAGAAAGAGTTCTTCAATGAACAAATACTGGGCGTCACCCAGGTTACTTGCCCCCCCAAGACTACACTCTGGCCACATGCAGCAATTTGCTCTGAGAAAGAAACCATCCACTAATGCGCAGAGGTATAGTTAAAAGATAAAAGCCATCAGAGGAAAAAAAGTATGTTTTACATGTTGATACATACACAGAAAAATAGAGGAATAGAGGAAATAAGAGGAGAAATAAAAAATGGAATGACAGTAATGAAAAAGGTAGGGGGAAAAAGGCAGAAAAAAAGACGAAAGTGGGGAGGAAAGTATAAATAAATGACCTCTGAATAGAGTGTTAAAAATTTCCCAGTTCTATTCTATAAATTTTATCATTATAATAGCAAGCCAGAGAGTCATGAAAACAACTGAAACAGGATAAAGGAAAGTTGACTTGAATGAGTTTATAACAGAAGAAATATTTTTATGGAAATATTGCTATGATAATAAAAGCATGACAATATTCCTTAGAAAAATTATTTATAATGGACGGGATAAATATAATTCCTAAAGTCATGTCTCCTTAACATAACAATATAGAGAATATCATGCCCTCAGTGAGTATGACAGTTCTCACACCCTTAATAATTTGATCTCATTTACATTAGTGCTGCTACATATTGTCTTTTGTTCAAAACTTACTACATATAATTTATGAGACAATTTTAAGCTAATAGAAAATCACTTGCCTTTTCTTCCTTCAATGGCTATAAATTTCTAGTTTACAATAAGGTCTTATCCTATTGATCTATACTGTTTAGGCAATCTTAAATGATTGTTATTAAGATTTGCCATGAACACACTAGATTGTTTTATCAAAGCTTACATTTCTCTTAAGAAACTAAACATGAAAAAATATCTTAATGTAAGTGGTCTGGATACACTAGAATACACTGGATCTTTTGTAGAGTATTTTTAGTTAATGACCTAAAATACATTTAATTTTATAAATTGATCTTGCATCTTGAGAGTTTACTAATTCCTCTTAAAAGTTCCAGTAGTTGCATTGAGTGCATCTGGATTCCTCATGTATATCATTACATTATATGCAAAAAAAATATCAATTCTTACTTTCAAACCATGATGTTATTTCTTTACTCCATATAATATCAAATAAGAGTTCTAAGAACATACATCTTTGCTGGGGTTCTGATATGGGGGTGAGGAGCACATTCAGTTATTTACTTGTAAGGATGGGCTTGCCTGGAGATGTTTCTGTTTTGTCTGTCTCTCTCTGTATCCCTCCCTACCCCACCCCCCTCTCTCATAGCTAGCCTTTTTCAAAATGAGGACATTCCTTTTCACTCTAACTTTCCTGGGAGTTCATATTGCAAATTCATGATGATCTACTGAGATGATAATGTTAAAATTTAATTCTACCAATGTAAGTTACATTCACTGATTTTCAAGTATCAAAGCAATCTAGTATTCTTAGGACAAATCTCATGTTCATAAAATATTATCCTTTTCATTTATTGACATAGTAAATGTTTTACAAGTTTTCTAAGGTTTTCCAGCTTTGTTCATGAGAAGTATCAGTAACTGTCTTTGCTTAAATGAACTTTTAGGTCTTAGCATTAATATCACTGCAAGACATAAATAACTTTTAAGTATCTGAAAGTGATGACATGGGCTGCCAAGCTCTACGGCTGTAAATAGTTGTGAATACCCAGGAGCATGAAGATAGGGAGCATCATAAAACTGTATTTTGCCCAACTTCCTTTCTGCATCTCAATCGGAAATTATTAAAAAGTTAACACAGTTCAAGCATATTTAAGACATCCCAGAACTCAGGACTCCATTTTGCATTTGCATTTGCTACAAATGCCCTCAAGAAAAGATGACTGAATACTTAATCCTCTGCTCTACTTCCTTGACAACTCTGTCAACTCAGTGAACACATCTGTGAATTGCCACTAGCCAGAGCACTGCACAGTTATTGTGTACATCTAAATTTAAGAAAAGTAAAAATAATTTAATTTTAAATGACTTGATGAAGAAGGGGGTTCTAACAAAGTGAAAAAAAAAAAAACTTGCAGGTTTTTCCTGCAAGTTCTTAAGGAAATGACAGGTACACCCAGAGAGAGCCCAACACTGCAGGTGCTCCGGGTTATAGAGTTATTTCTGACCCATTCGTGTATTTTATTCCGTTAAAGTTTCAGTGTTATACAAGTAAGGTGATGCCATCAGTCTTACTACTGAACTAGCAGATAAAACAATTTTATACACCCTAAGTATATATTCACTTGTGGAAATTATGTGAGTTTTTTAACAATATATAAACTTCTGTAAACATTCTGACTCAGTATTATATTGAAGGAAGGTGATAAAGCATCAGGAAAACAGTACAAGTAATACACAGCTGCATTCTCTTTATCTGAGATTAAGATAAAGGAGTTTCTTTCTAACAAATTCAAAGTACAATATAATTTATATTATAGTCAATTTGATACTACTGGCACAAAGCAGATGTTCATATAAAAAAAAGGCAAAATAAAGATTTAAGGCATATAACCAGGAGTCACACTGAGTCACAGTGAATTGGTGAAGAATCTATAATAATAAAATTAAATTTCTGAAAACCAGGTAGCCCCAGGACATATATTCTGCAGAACACATTAACAGATACAGTTGTTTTGACACAGAGTTCTTAAAATAAGAGAGAAAAAAGTGAATTTCCTTCATGCATTCAATATAACACTTGACATTTAAAAGCCTAATTATACAAGTTTTCATAAGTGTTTTCTTCTGTCGAAATCCATATAACTGAAATGTTTGTGCATTATAAAATTAGTTTGTGCATTGATAAAATTATTTACTACATGCAGTCTGCAAAGGCAGCGCACTGTGCTGACCAAGGCCCTTCGGCTCATGAGCCATGGGCCAATGCGAGATGAAGACATCAGTTCCACCAAAGAGGGGCTGCCCTGAAATCTCTGCAGGGCCATTGCTTCCTAATGCTAGCCATCTTGCAAGAGTTGAGTGTGCTGTGCCTCTAACAGAAAAGTGAAGAGGAGGCTTCACCCCAGGGCACACACTTAATTCACTAGCACCTCCTTGTTTGATATAAATCATGAAACATTAGAAAATATTTATGAGCTAGAAAGAATCAACTATACCTAAGTCATCTAAAGAAATCACAGAGAAATGTTCCTGGTCTCAGAGTCAGTACGAGAAAAGCATCTCATGGTTTAGTTTTAGTGGGTGTTTGCCCCCACTGAGCTTTAAGATGATGAAATTTTTCACCCTATGGCAGCATCTGCAGGCCACACTCGCAAAAATGGATAATAATTTTTAGGAATAGTATAGGAAGCTCATTTTGAGAGTGGACACACAACCTCAATTGTTAGCTGTCCCCCTGTGATGCTGTAAATGCTGTCCTGGGTTCCTTACTGTTCCATGCAGAATGGGAGGGGGCTACATACTTCCTGGGTGGTTCCCTTGATTACTCATAGGAAGGCTGCTGCGGATTAAGAAAGACCTGGGGATTTAGCTCTCTTCTTCTGTGCAGAGTATTTTATGAATTCTGTTCATTGATAAAATTTACTAGAAATGAGAGGTAAGCAAAGGAAACCCACATTATTCTTCTCACTTTGTCTTTTAAACTTATACCTTTCCCCTTTTCATTCTTGGAGTTCCCGGAGTGCTTGTCATATGGTCAATAAAAGAAGAAATTCAAAATTCAAGTAGTAACCTTTCTACTGTAATGGCAGCTTGCCTTAATCCCAAAGAGTCTAAGCCTCCAAAAAGGAGCAAACACTTGCCAGGAACAAGACTTTCTGCTCCTGAGGCCATCACAGAGAAGTGTAGACTGCTTTTATCTTTGCTAATTCTATAGCCAATAAAGAAGTTATGGGGGAAAATGCCTTGTATCAGAGTACATTTAGAATGCAGCATAATGTTAAATGTTCCATATGAAATAATTTGATTCAACATTCATATTCATGACAAGAACAATAAAGGATGTAGTATAAGTTTCAATCTATGAATTATTTACTTTCACAGAAATTTTGTGATCAGTGAGGTGTAAGTTTCTGGCATAGCTTGCAGAAGCCAATGTGCCTGTCAGGTGGAGGAAGGTGATCTGCAGCTGCGCTGGTGACCTTTCAGGATTTTACTCAAATCCAATTCAATGCATTCAGCTTCTTAGAGCAATCTAAAACTAATCAGATTCCAGAAGAAAGCCATAATTAACGGTTACTGAAATAGATAGCTATGAGAATTTTTTCTATAATTCAGTAATGAATATATGATCATAAGTACTCTATCTATCTCTCATAATATCTTGTAGGTAGGTATAAGTCTATGAAATCCAACAGAAGTAAGAGGAAAGCTGAACTCACCCCAAAAAACTATCTTAGGAGACTGACAGTGATGGTGATCACCCTGGGGTTCTGAGGAGGTGAACTGGCAGTGTTGAGTGAAAAGAGGATAGGTGTCAAAGACATGCATTCTAGAAAAACAAGGACTTCTAAACTATTCTCTTTCCTTCACTTACACTTTGTCAGGAAAATCATCCCCCACCCAACATCACCAAAAACAAAACAAAATCCCAAAATCCAGCAACGCTAGCTCAGAACTAACCCAGCTGAATTAGAAATTAAATAATTTCATTTAAGTTAGAACACAAGTGAGGCAGGGGCAATAGGCAGAAAACCAGAGGAGACAGCAAATAAGCAGTCCGCGGTGCATTCCGTGTCACCTCTTTCCTTTGTTATTTTGTTGGGTAATGATTACAAGAATTTAGCTTATTAGAAATCACATCGCTTTGTCTATTTTTTATAAATGACAAAATTTAGCAAATATATGGAAATAGCTTTGCACTGAGGAGTGATAGATTTCTTGAGGGCATAGAATTGCCTGATTATATGAAACAAATGAATCCTTCCTCCTCCAAACACCATGCCTGGCTTATTGTCTGACTATATTTCCACCTTTTATCAAAACCCCAGATATGAACATAGCAGGAGGAAAGCCAGTGCGTGGGAGTTCATCTACCAACCCGAGTGAAGCTTCTTACATAGGCAGCCGATTTTCCTAAGAGAATATGAGGCTACCCAAAAGATAACAACAAGAAATAGCACCAGGAAAAAAAAATGACATCTTAAATTAGAAGAATTAGGAAAAACGAATCAATAAAGTCATCAGAACAAGAAATTAAAATGAGCATCATAAATTTTTCAAAGAGATTAGAGGATGATTGATAGAGTAAGCCAGACCTGGCAATTACAAAGAAGAGCTAATTTGTAAATAATGTGTTTAAAGCTGTAATAGTTTAAAATTAAGTCAATAGGTAGCTTGAACTGTAGAGTAGATAAAGGAGTTTAGATAATTAAACAAATGTTTTCAATGCCCAGGCTGAATAAGAGAAAAACGAGAAATTTCTAAAAGAAATATGAGATATCTAGATATTATGATAAATAAACATATACATAAACATATACACAGGATCATGACCTTCAATTTTAATATTTACAGAGGAGGATGTGTTGAAATAAAATTTGCCAACAAGGTAGATTAATATATTCTTTGACTCAATAACATTAAATTATAATGGAAGACTGAATTTGGGAAGTAAATTATTCATCTATGACATTACTGAAGGTAAAACTGAATGTTTCCTACGAGAAGATGAAGGAAATAAGCATATTGATAAGAAAGACAAACACTTGTTTAAAAACAAAACACTACTGCTTTATGTGTATTCCTGGCCTTATTAACAGGTTGTAAAAAGTAGCTTTCTGGAGGCCAGTGCTGTGGCATAGCAGAAAAGCCATCGCCTACAGTGCCCATGTGGGCACCAATTTAAGACCCAGCTACTCCACTTTCTATCCAGCTCTCTGCTATGGTCTGGGAAAGCAGTGCAAGATGACCCACGTGCTTTGGCTTTTGCACCCACGTGGGAGACCTGGAAGAAGCTCCTGGTTCCTGGCTTTGGATTGGCCCAGCTACAGCTATTGCAGCCATTTGGGGAGTGAACCAGCAGATCAAAGACCTCTCTCTCTTCCTCTGCCTCTTTGTAACCCTGTCATTCAAATAAATTTTTTTAAACAGTAGCTTTCTTTTCACATATGTCATTTCTCTTCTAAAAAAAGGTGACCATCTATCACAGTGTGAATTATCAATAGATATCGATTTCACACTGTGATGAACAGGAATCATTTGTATGGGGAACATAAATCCAGGAATCATGTTTAACGCTAACCTCCTAACTGAAATAATAAATGTTTTAAAGTTATTTTTCCTTAGTGTAATTTTCTTTCCAGTAGAACAGGTTAAAGCAGTTACTGACCTCACTTCTGGAATCCATCAGCTATTCTTTGGGGCCACTACTTTTTTTTTTTTTTTTTTTTTTGACATTGCATAGGATAACCATGACCACACTGTGCCACACATAACTGTCCTGTGGATGGAAAAAAACTGAATCAGACAGCTTTGAGCCAATTTACTTCCATTTAAATCAGGTCCTATTGGGATGCTCTGAAGGGCTCCCCACAGAGACCTGTGGAAATCAGGAGAGGGGCCACAGTGCCTGTATTACCATTACAATGAGACAGGATACGTTGAAGAAGAAGGAAGGCAGAAGCTGACTGCCTCAGCTCTCTACTCAAAGGATACCTCCCACTTGAGAAAAGGAGAAGAAATTGAGTCGAGATCTTAGATGTGAAATCTAGTACAAATCCTGCCACAATAAAAACATAATAGAGTTCTCCCAGGTTAAAGATAAAAGGAGGATTCCTTAAGACACAATTTGAAAAAAAAACACACATACACACATAAAGGGGTCCTAATTCACTTGACAGTAGATTTCTCAGCAGAAATATTACAGGTCATGAGGGAGTGGGAATGGACTTTCACAGTATAGAAAGGAAAAAACATGTAGCCAGGAATACTTTACCCAGAAATGCTATCCTTTTGATATAAAGGAGGGATAAAGACAACCCCAGGCTAACAAAGGCAGAGAGAATTTATCATCACTAGGTCTGTGTTACAAAAAATGTTGACCATCAGAAGAGAATATGTCAGAAGGGAGAAAATTCACTGCTAAGAGTTCTGATTGGCCGGTGCAGCGGCTCACTAGGCTAATCCTCCGCCTTGCGGCACCGGCACACTGGGTTCTAGTCCTGGTTGCCCTTCTTCCAGGCCAGCTCTCTGTTGTGGCCAGGGAGTGCAGTGGAGGATGGCCCAAGTCCTTGGGCCCTGCACCCTATGGGAGACCAGGAGAAGTACCTGGCTCCTGCCATCAGATCAGGCCGTCCGCGGCGGCCATTGGAAGGTGAACCAACGGCAATGGAAGACCTTTCTCTCTGTCTCTCTCTCTCACTGCCCACTCTGCCTGTCCAAAAAAAAAAAAAAAAAAAGAGTCCTGAGCTCTTCAATCTGGTAAACATGGTACATAAAGTACTTACATCTTCAGTATGGGTATCATAAATAAAACAATTAAAAATAAAATCTGTATCATAGGTTAATAAATGAGCATTAATGTAAAATAAGATACACTGTGCAGAGGAATGAAGTGTACAGCTATTTATTATTAGCTTTTATCATATTCTTTTGATTTCCTTTCCTATGTTTATCATCAATGTCAAGTTGCTGTAATTTCAAAAAATGTATTGTTATCAAAATATGTTCTTTGTAAGCTACATGGTAACTACAAAGCAAAAATGTATGAGGCTTACTAAAAATTACAGAAAAGTAGTCAAAACACTTCTAGAGAAATCACTTATCCACAAATGAAGATAGTAATGTAGGGATAAAGCAAGCAATGAATTGAATACTACTACTATATTGATATATTAATTACTAAAAATATATCTAGAAAAACAAATACCAGAATGCTTTTAGTAAGACCTATAATTACAATCAATTTAAGTAGATTAAATTATCCATTTAACGAAAAGATATAACATAGCTGAACAGTTGAAAAAAGGAAGACCCAACCATATGCTGCTTACAAAGCACACACTTCACCTCTTAGGATATACACAGATTGAAAGTAAAAGTATGGAGTAAGATATTCCATGAAAATTGACACAAAGAAAGCAAGAACAATGATATTTAGACAAAATAGGTTTTAAATTAAAACCAGGAAAAAAGAGACAAGTTATTACATAATGATAAAAGGGACCACAGCACTGAGAAAGCTGTCACCTGCAAAGTTGGCATTCCATGTGGATGCCAGTTCAAGTCCCAGCTGCTCCACTTCCAATCCATTTCCCTGCTAATGGCCTGGGAAAGGCAGCAGAGGATGGTCCAAGTGTTTGGGACCCTACCACTAGTGTGGGAGACCTGAATGTAGCTACTGGCTCTTGACTTCCACTTGGCCCAGCACTGACCACTGCAGCCATCTCAGGAATGAATCAGCAAGTGGAAGATCTTTGTCTTGTCTCTTCCTGTCTCTCTCTGTAACTCTTTCAAATAAATAAATCTTTAAAAAAACATTTATAATGATAAAGGGTTCAATCCAGCAAGAGGAAATCAATCTCTTTTTCTCATTCTATTTCTCTCTCTCTCTCTCTCTCTCTCTCACACACACACACACACACACACACACACACACAATATTGGGACAACCAAATGCATACAACCAATATTAAGAAACATTAGAAATATATTACATTCTCAGCCAATTGGGCCACATAGTGAACTGTAGGATGTTATATCTAATAGCTGCAGAGCACATATTTTTCCCACGTCACATGGATAGATTATCACATCTCCAGGATAGATCATGGTAAGTCATGAAAAAAAGTCTGAACAAATTAAAAGAACAGAAGTCCTATTATCTTTTCTGAATACAGTGTAATAAAACTAGAAATCAATAAAGTTTTGAAACTACATAAAGAAATGAAAATTAAACAACTTACTAATGAATGCCAAATGGAAGAAAGAAATTAAGAGAGAAATTAAAAAATTTCTTAATATGAATGAAAATAGAACCATAATATATTTAAGACCTATGGGGTACAAAAAGCAGTAATAGAGAAGTTTAGAAAAGCTAATGCCTACATCAGAAAATTAGAAAAAATATACTTATCATTGCATCTCAAGAAATTATAAAAATAAGACAATTTAAAAAAAAAGCACAAAAAATAAAACCTAGAGCAGAACTAAATGAAATGCAGATGAAAAATCCACAAAAAATCAATGAAAGGAAAATATTGTTCCTTGAAAATATAAACAAATTGACAAACACTTATTTAGACTAAGGAACAAAAAAGAAAGAAGAGTCCAACAATATAAGTCAGGGACAAAAGGGAGACATTACAATTAATACCACAAAAATACAGAGGATTATCAGCAGGAATTGTAAACAGCTATATGACAAAAAAATCGTTTACCTGGTAGAAAAGGACAAATTACTGGATACATACTCCTTACAGAGAATGAATCTTGTGGAAATAAAATATCTAATCCTATCAATAATGCACAAAGATATGGAATCAGTAATAAATATGGCCCCATCAAAGAAAAGACCAAGAACAGATGGCTTCATGTCAAAATCCAGCAAACATCTAAAGAAGAGTTCACTGATTATTCCCCATAAAAACAGCAGCAAAAGGACTACCTCTAAATTTGTCCTATAAAGTCATTAATGCTTTTACCCTGAAGAAACAAGAACACAGTAAAGAAAGCAACAGGTGAGTAATCTCAATGAACAGAAACAAAAATGCACTATAAAATATTTCAAAATCAAATGAATAGTACATTAAAAATATTGCTCCACATTCATAGCAGGGATGCAAAAATAGTTCAACACATACAAACTGATAAACATGATGCTCTTCATCAACAGAATGAAAAATAAAAATCATACAGTCATCTTAAAAGATGCAGAAAATAAATTTAATAACATATAACAGTGATTCATGATAAAAACTCTGAATAAATTAGATATATAAGAAAAACACATCAACATAAAAGAGTCATATGTATATGCAATCAGTTAACATTGAATAAAACTTTTATCCAATATGGTGTTGGCAATCCTCCCCTGGGGTGTAGTCAAGATATATCTAAAACTGACAGTGTTTACAGTTTTATTATTTTAGTTCTGCCAGCAAAAATCAACAGTAATAACAAAAGTTGAACACTGGAAAATAAGCTCTTAAATGAAATAGTTTAATACTATTTAGGGGAAAATTAGTTCAGTCCGTTTCATTAAGTAGAAGATAGTGAATAATATCACTCAAGACTTTCATCAACATGAAACTGAGAGACAGAGAGGCAGGGAGGACCTTTTCCGTCTGCTGGTTCACTCCTCTAAGGGCCACAACATTCAGGCTGGGCCAGACTGCAGTCAGGATCCTGGAGGGACATATCTCCTGGGTCTCTCTCATAGACAGACAGCAGGGGTGGATTCACCTGTCCATCATTACTGCTTCCCAGGATGCATTAGCAGGAAGCTGGAATGGAAGTGGAACAACCAGGTATGGACCTGGATAGAGATCAAAGTATCCCAAAGAATGGCTTGATCCACTGCACTACAATGCCCACCCCTAAATGCATTTTTTATGATTCAATAATTAGAAGCTATTTAAAAACAGATATATTTATTTGAAATGGAGAGTGACAGGGAGAGAGGGAGATGCATCCTCTAACTGCTGGCTCACTCCTCACAAGGCCTCAATAGCTGGGATTATATCAAGTCAGAGACAAGAGCCAGGAACTCCATCAGAGCCCCCTACCAGCTTGGTAAGGGACAATGCTTGGGACATTTTCCACTGCTTTTCCAGGTGAATTAGTAGGGAACCAGACTAGAAACAGAGCAGCTGGGAGTTGAACCAGCATTCCAGGATATGGGATGCTGACCTCACAAGTGGCAGCCTGGCCCTCTGTGCCACACCACCAGCTCTAGGAGACATGTTTATCAACCACTGATTTCATATAAAGTAATAAAATAACAACATAAAGAAAAATGATATCTTTGGGAAATAACTAGGGCATTGTTTTCAATCATCTTTGTCTAACTCCTTTAAAAGATAACAGAATTCTTCTGAGAGGGAAGAAACAAAAATCCATTCCCATTAAATCAAATAGTCCTATAGTCAAGCTGACAGCCCTAGCCGGGCAATAAATTAGATCTATGTCAACATGTTCTTACTGAAGTCAGGTATAAAACTGATGAACTTGGACACATCTGTTGATGTCTTCAGAGGACACAGGTTTTAACTTAGATGAAAACTGTTCTCAACATTAACAAACTCATGAAAATCTTTAAACATGGCAAAACATTTTTTTCAGATAATGATAAATACTCCCAAGTACCTGCTAAACTACATAAAGGAGTTTTAAATATCACCATTCTTCATCGATCACAATGAAGAAAAATTCTTTATTTTATTGCAAGTAAATTAGAATAACATGTTTAAAGAAGCTGGTAGTTATTTATCAGGGAATGCTGAATTTGCCTGGTAACTGAGATAACTTGTAGTAATTAAAAGATAAATTAGCATTTATATTTAATTATAAAGAAATCTATACCTCATTTAGTATTTAATTACAAGTTGCTCAAAGTAACTTAATTGCTTCATGTATTTTCCGATTTACTTAAAATTATATAATAAATAACATTATTTATTAACTTTAGAGATTCTTTTATGAGATTAACTAAATATTCTGTAAAGCTTAGGCTTTCTCTTTTTTATAACTAATAAAAATAGCCTACAGATTTAGTTTTCCAATACACATTTTTAAGTTATATGGGAAAATATGACATTATCTGCAAATTCTGTTAGAATTAACTGCAAATTCCACAGACTTTGCCGTACTTAGAAGAAGCCTTTTTTTGACAAACTGCAATGGAGCTCTCTCACCCTTGAAGGAATTTTCAAGGTGACATCCTTGACTACTCAAGGGATAGACAATATGACCATTTAAATAAAAAGTCTCCAGCAGAATTGGCTCCCTATCGAAAGAAAGCATCAGACTGGATCCTGAACAGAAGAATGAGGAAGTATAAATAAAGCATAAAGACACAAGAGAAAAAAAGACAAAGTAGGGCACAGTTTCACGTTTAATGATGCAAAAAGGTGATCACAGCACATGGCAAGCGTGACATGTCGCTAGCTGTATCGTTAGGGTGATGAACCCCACTGTTGACGTCTTTGACCCTCACTTTGTCCTCCACTGTTAATCTTTTGAGGATATGTTTAGGCTCTCAGTTGTTGCTATACACTAAAAACATTTCCTATGATATTCTGAAAATATTCAAACATTGTTATTTTGGAATAATACTATCAGCAACTGACAAATAAGAAGAAAAATGATTCCCAGAATGGTAAAATGTGATAGATACCAGCAAAACTATTTTTTATATCACGTATTACCCTTTATTGCAAGGCTTTTCAAATGTGTTGCACCTTGTTCCAAGGACAATTGCACTTGAAATACATAATTGAAACATAGTCTGAAAGTCCAATTTCCCAGTCAGAAGAAAACTTAATTTTCTAATTTATCTATTCTATCCTTCTTGGCAACTACACATTTCTGTTAAAAATTTAGTACTCCTCCAGCAAAAGCTGAAACAAATGTCCTTAACACCAATAGAGAAATTCAGATAGTGGTTTTAAAGAGCAGAATCACATTTAGTCCCAAAAAGTACAAATCAAGAAATATTAAGTTTTAATTTAAAAATTAGAAGTAGACTGATGTATGCTTAACTTTGTTTAAGGAAAACATAAATTTAAAAATAAGGTTACTAAAAAAAAATAAGTTTACTTAGCAGTTTGATGTATAAAATGATATATTTCTTCTGAATGAGAACAGATAACATGTGCTTAGCACTTATGCTATGCCAGATGCTGTGCTATGATTTAAAAAACACAGTTAGTACTTATTCTGTGAGGTAGGCACATTTTTTTGTTGTTGTTTATACGGGCAGAGATGCTGGGTAATCAGAGCAAGGTACCCAGTGGTAAGTGGGGGAGACAGGGTATGAAATGAGGTAATCTGGTTTGGTTTCATGTCCATCTTCACTCAGCTAGACTTTCCAGTATGCTCAATGCTTCTCTGACAGTAAGAAGTACACTGTTTTCTAAAGACAATCCCAACAATGGATACTTGGAGAAGTTCTCAAAATTGTTCTTCATACAAAATTGAAATTCCTATGAAAATTAAATATTCTTTAAACGTTTATTCTCTTATCTTTTTTCATAACACTCCCATAGCCCTTGTCTCTGAGGAACAGTGTTTTTCTACTTAGTGTTTGTTGAATTATTTATTTAGTAGAGGGTTAAGATTATGGTTGTGAAGTAAATTGAAAACATGTCATTATAAAAAAAAAATAAGAAAGGAAGGAGAGTGTGTGGGAATGAGGAATGGAGGGAGGCTAGGCTGGGAAGTATCATTATGCTATTAAAACAGTATATATGAAATACATGATATTTGTTTCCCTTATATAAATTTAATTTTTAAAAGATTTATTTATTTATTCGAAAGAGTTACACAGAGAGAGGAGAGGCAGAGACAGAGAGAGAGGTCTTCCATCTGATGGTTCACTCCCCAGATGGTCTCCCACGTGGGTGCCGGGGCCCAAGGACTTGGGCCATCTTCTACTGCTTTCCCAGGCCATAGCAGAGAGCTGGATAGGAAGTACAGCAGCCGGGACTAGAACTGGTGTCCAAATGGGATGCTGGCACCTCAGGCCAGGGTGTTAATCTGCTGCACCACAGCACCAGCCCAAAACTTTTTAAAAATATTAAAATTTCTACAGTCACCTGGTATACAAGAGATACATACTCATATTTTTGTGTGTGATGGTTGGATTTACATCTATATATTTCAGCTTGCCTTATTAAACCATCAGGTAAGGATATCTGCTGGACCCAGACTAGTTCTCTAACATTTGCAGTTGTTTGAGGTTGAAGAAAAGTTGTCACGTGGTTACATAAGGAATACATAGAACTACCGAAAAGAAGACATTTCAGTTAAATGCTAATGGTACATAGTAATTACATGTCATTTTGAATTAGTCATTTAGAGGTAAATATAGTGCAAGGTAAGATTGTTTTCTCTAATACTGATAATATTTGACAAATTTCCCAAATACCCTGATTTATCTTATGAAAAATCTAAACAGAATCATGTTGTTATTTAAATCAGTAATAGCAGTCTTAGGTACCTTTTGTGTATACCAAAATAATAAAATCTTCAACAATAAGCTATGATATCCAAGGTAGCGTTCAAATGGTTGGCCTGGAAGCATATATGCAAGCCGCCCTTTGGTAATTTGCTTCAAAAAGTTGTTAAACAATTTGTCCTTTAAGCTTTGAAATCTTCTCAAGGGTCATTCCACTTGTTCATTGTTCACTGCATAGGTCAGTCAGTGATAAGTGTCTTGTCTACACTATTTCTTAGGAATTCAACAGAGAAAAAAATCAAACACTTGCCTTGTGCATATACAATTTAGAGCAAGGTTAAGGCCAGTTGTGCTATCCTAGCACAAATCCAACATAGAAGATTGTACAGAAGGGTAAGGAACACTTAAGAAGAGCAATCTAGGAATACTGAAGATCTAGGAATACTGTCTCATCAGGAAAGTTTCCCCAAAAAGACATGGCCACAATCAAAACACAAAAAGAAGTAGGCACTGGCCAGGTTGTTGTGCAAGGCTTGCTGACTTCAGTGGAGAGACAAAAGGTAAGTGCCAAAGGTGCACAGGTATGAAATGAAAGGACAGCTTTTCCTTCATTCTTTGTTGCCTATCTTATGCAATTTGGTTTGTGTATCAGGTGCAGAGAAAAAAATGTGTGTCTTTGGCCAGAAAATACTGGTTGCACGAACCCAAAGTGACACTTCCAATGTAACCTTAGGAAAATTGCTGAATTTCTAATACATATATCCCTAACACATAAACAGGAGTAAAATCAGAATCTTTGTTGAAATGGTGGAAGGAGAGCAAATTTTGTTTCTAAAGAACATAGACAATAGACAACAGTAATAAATAAAGATATTTGTGTATTTCTCAACTTTTGAAATAGACAGCTTTTGAAATAGACAGTAGAAATGTTCTACTGCAGAACGGAAATCTTTGGTATTTCCTATTTCCAACTGTCACTTCACACCACCACTAAAATACAAGTGGCAAACTGATCTTGTGCCTACCATGGATCCTTCTCTCAAGTCTTTAAACAGAGTGATATTCTTAAACGTAAAGTACATTTAGGTACTACCTTGTAAGAGTTCGCCAAAGAATTTCAATCGTACAATACCCTACGGATGCATCCTCCATTTGGCTGTACAGACTCACTTCAGTCCCTCTGCTTTCAAGCAAATTTCTCCAGCATCACTGATCTTCCCACATTTCAAAGATTCCCCCAATTCAAGCAATGAATGAGGGTTGCCACTGTTTCCCTTCCTTGCCAGCATTTGGTAGGATGTTTTCTATTTTAGTCATTCTAATAGTGTATAGATGTCTCTCAATCTAGTTGTAATTTGCAATCCCCCACTGATGTATGGTTTCAACATTTTGTTATATGTCTGCTTTCCATCTGCATATGTTCTCTATAAAGATATCTCTAAAGCAATTTCACACATTTCTAGTTCAGTATTTTTTGTTCTATTACTATGGGTGTTGTTTGTATATTATCAGTGAAAGTACTTTATCAGACAAGATTTTGCAAATGCTTTGCCATTTGTGGGTTGTGCATTAATCTTAAGAGTATTTTTCAAAGGGCAGAAAGTTTAAATTATAATGAAATAAAAATTAGCGTTAGATTTATTCCATATTTTCTGATATTTCTAAAAATCTTCAAGCCCCAGGTTACCTCAATGTTCTCCTATGTTATCATTGAAGAGTTTTATAATTTTGCATTCCATATGTCACAGAATGAATAACCAGTCAATCTTACTCACTACATTATTTCAAGCGCTTAGGTAATGCTCAACAAGATTTTACGAGATGAATGGATCCAAAATATTTTAATATTAGATATTTCAAGTCATATTCATGATAAATACCTCTGTATTTCATGGAAGAAACTCAGTGCCAACCAATACTTTCACTGAGACAATGTGATTCAAGAACACTCTTAGAGATTGGAAAATATTGTTAATATTTCCCTTTAAGTATTTTCTCTGGGGGCTGGTGTTGTAGTATAATGGATTAAACCACTGCTTGTGACCCTGGCATCCCAAATGGGCATTGGATGGAGTCCCAGGCGCTCTGCTTCTGATCCCACTCCCCGCTAATGTCCCTGGGAAAGCAGTGAAGGATAGCCCACAGTTTGGCCCCTGCCACACACATAGGAAAACTGGAAGGAGTTTTTGGCTCCTGGCTTTGGCCTGGCCTTGACCATGGCCATTTCAGCCATTTGGGGAGTGAACCAATGGATGGAAGATATCTTTGTCTGTTCCTCCTGTGCGTGTGTGCGTTATTTCTCTCTCTCTCTCTGTAACTGATTTTTCAAATAAAAGAATAAATATTCAAAAAATATTTTCTCTGAATAGCCAAATGGGTAGAAAACATTTCCTAGATAATACATTGTCTGTGAAGAAATACATTTTCATGATACACCATCATCCTTTTCTAATGAAATGGGGACTGTGTGAAGTACTGTATGTGACATTAAAGTAGCTTCTGATTTTATAGAGATTTGCTTGAAATAATATAACATGGACAAGTGAATGCCCTTCTAAAGTTTACAGGCATGAGCATTTAAAATTCTTTCTCAAAATTTCGTTACACAATGCTTGACTATCTGAATGAGAGCCAGGCTAATCAATTTGATATGAAATCTTTCCCATGACAGCTGCTGAAAGCACTCATCAGATTCTTTCTCACAATAGACTTCTGCTTCATTAATTGTAAACCTGTTTTTGATTCTGCTGCCCATGACAGTCTCCAGAGGATCACAGAAATGACAAGCTTCCTTAATCAGCTCATAGGAATATTACAACAGCTTTTCAGAGAAATGCAAAGCCAGGAATACATCAGTCAAAGGGAAATATGCCCCTCTCTATGGTTCTGCATGTCTTTTTAAGACAGATGCAAGAAACTGGAAGCAATGGATACCATAATTATGTCTTGTTACCTAAAAACCACATGAAAACTGTAATAGACTACAACCATATTATTTCTAAAACAGAAATATAAAATAGAACATATTTTGGTAGAAGAAACTTTTTAAAAGAAGTATTGCTAAAAAATAATTCCACTTGGCCATGGGCTTTATAGAATACTTTTCAATAAAGTATTTCTTTTAATTTCTATTCCTACACAGTTTTTTCAGAGATAGGCTAATCTTCTAAATTTTAAGCATTAATAAATGGTACAATGGTTTATCAAATACTTCAAAATTTATATATGCAAGGTCTTCAGGAAGTTTATGTAAAATGCATATACCAAAAGCATTTCAAAAATTTGCATCAAAATAAACTTATTTAATTCTATTCTACACAAATTTTTTAAAATGTCCTAATATTATGAAATAATCAAAAAAGCCAATACTTCTTTCATGATGTTAAGAGTCTGATTTGAATAGATTGTGGAGATCCGTATTTATCTTTCTACAAAAATGAATTTCATGTCTGAATGATATGAGTGATCTGATCATCTGACCTATATGATTCCTTGTTCCCCAGATTGTTTGGCCTTAATATTTGTTACACCAGAAAACATTGTGTAAAATGTTTTCCCCAATAGTTAAAATTCACATGTTTTATAATTTTAATGTTATTGTGGGGCTGACTGATCAATCAGATTCCACAGTATTGTCAGTTAGTGAATGAAACGTGCTTGGGAACATCTGCAAGTCTAATATTTAGAACCTGGAATAAATTTCCCTGCATGATAATGCTGCAAAAAGTGTGTAGGTTCAGAAATCAGGTAACAGAACAAAATATTTAGGCTTTTAAAAGAAGATAAGGATTATTTCATTGCACTTTACGATACTCTGTAATTAGAAATGTCTGGAAGGGCTCTTCCCCTGGAGCAGGAATATACACCTTCCATGCTGATGAAATCAGGAGAGGACCTTGCACACTAGAGCTGGGGACTGTGGCGTCTCAGGAACCGCTATCGAAGGTGACAGAGCTGTCTTGTCTTGTTTTGTGAAAAGAGACCCTATGTGTGAATGGGGCAGGGTAAAACAAGGAGAGGGCACAGACATGTGGGGATGAAGGCAGAACGAACTTCTGCTCAGAGCCCCGACACACGTGTTTGACTCCCGCTTGTCTCTTAGTTCTTACTGTCACCTCAGTGTGGAAGAAAAAATCCTTGGAGAATGGCAGAGCCTGCAGAACCACTGCTATTGGGCCCCCACGTGTTGTTTTTGTATTTGTTTACTCACATACAATTTTCTAATCAGCACCAAAGAAAAATCAGCTAAGAGTAAACACAGTAAGTGTTTTTAATATAACACTGTATCACACAAAAACCTTGCTTCTGATTTTCATCTAAATACAAAATTATCTGGGCTATGACAACACTCAAGATGCTCCTAGAGTTTTCTTCTAATCAACTGATAGGTCGTGGTTTTTTTCACACGAACGTGTTTTAGGATATTTGGTTTTATTAAATGGGCTCAATTAGGAAAGAAACATGCATGAAATGACAAAAAATCATTTTTTCAGTTAGTAGATAAAGATACAGTACATAGAGATTCAGATTGGTGATGAAATAGAAAGAATCCCTCTTTCCTGTTACCAGCTGTAAAAATAAAAGGAACATAGTAAAAAGCTTAAGAAAATTCATCAAAAATTAGCTCTTTGGCCCTTTCTTTTCATCAGTGTACTCCTGAAAGTGTTTTGAGTTTTTCTGCTTATAAATATTTTTGGCTCACAGCATTCACCACTCTTGTTTAAAAACCTCCTTCTCTTATTTCCCACATCTTGAAAGTGCTTAAAACATATGTGTGGGGCCAGTGCCATGGCACAGTGGGTTAATGCTCAGCCTGCAGCGTCAACATCCCATATGGGCGCCAGTTCTAGTCACAGTTGCTCCACTTCCAATCCAGCTCTCTGCTATGGCCTGGGAAAGCAGTAAAAGATGGCCCAAGTCCTTGGGCCCCTGCACCCGCATGGGAGACTGGGAGGAAGCTCCTGGTTCCTGGCTCTGGATATGCGCAATCCTGGCTGTTGCAGCCATTTGGGGAGTGAACAAAAGGAAGGAAGACCTTTCTCTCTGTCTCTCTCTCTGTAACTCTACCTCTCAAATAAATTTTAAAAAAATCTGCAAATTGATTAAATTTTTCCTATTTTCTTTCACAGAAAGGGTAAGCGATCTACACACGAGGTAGAGACTGACCAAAACTCCAACAATGAAACCTAGAATTGTACCAAACAGGACATAGCTGTGATCAAGTGACCACACAGAAGGGCCTTCTCCATCTCTGGGCAACACTGACATTCTCCTGGAAACACAGCACCAGCCCTTCCCAATGTTTCTTCTACCTCACTGGTTGCTTCCTTTCAACCCTGTTAGCTCACTGACTTTCAAAGGATAAATCATTAAAGGCATTATAAATTAACACTCAGTTTGTCTCTATGTTCTCCAGAGAAATGTCATCCAAGTTCTTTCAATACCACCGCAGCTTATTTTCTCAAAAAAAAATTTTGGTTAAATCATTCCTCCATGATCTACATGGTATTTGTGACCTCCTATTTGATTTATACACCTGAACATCTGATGATAATCTTATACTCAACAAAATCAAAACAGATACAGTGCTTCTAGTTTTGTCCTTCACCAACTCAATATATGTCCCTAGATAAAATGTCTTTGCAAACCAAAATGGTAATCATTAGCATCATTCACAAAAAGAGACATGAGAAAGATTCATGATAATCTAAAAATATATCCTAGATTGATAATTTTCCCTATTCCCCTCCTACAATATCTTTAAAAGCTTACTTACCAAATAACCATCCCTTGATTTCTCTATAACAAGCTTGATAGGTAAAACATGCCAGTGATGTTCAATCATTATTTACATAAAATTTAAACTCCTTTCCAGTATCTAGAGTTCTGCATATAGAAGAATCCCTATCCACCTCTCAAATCTTGTCTTTTATCAATTTCTCTTACTACTTCAGAAAAGATAAAGTTTTTCCACTCTAATTTATTTTACATTTCCTACCTGTAATTTTTGTCATAAATAGGTTCATGTCAATTGATTTGCAGATGTCAGTTTTTATATTGTTATGTCCTCTTTCCAAAATTGACCTCCCTAAATCTTCCAAACTAAAGTATATGTCTCATCTTTTACTCACTTTGAATCATGCATCAGGTTTATTTTCTTTATAGCACATGCCATTTTGGAAATAAATTTCTGTTTCAGTTTATTTACTTGATTATTCTCTATATAGTTTAGAGTAATATGTAGATTATATGAGAACATTAGACAAACATCGGTATGTTTGAAACAGTAAAAGCTCAATGATTATTCAATCACCAAAGCAGTGTTTAAGGTCTTCTCTCCAACATTAACTAACATTACTTTTTAAAACTAAGGCTATTGGTTTTGCCTTTCCTGTCCCACTCTTCAAGTTTATTACTAATCATATTGAGACTCTTCAAAAAGTTAGTAAAACTAATTATTGAACACATTAGACTTTAAGAAGTTAAAACATCACATATAAAATCATGATTTGAACTTCATTAGAACATATGTAAAATTTATGTATCTCAGTACAAAGCATAATCAGTGGCCAGAATATCTTTTCTTTTTTTTTTTTTTTTTTTTTTGGACAGGCAGAGTGGACAGTGAGAGAGAGAGAGAGAAAGGTCTTCCTTTGCCATTGGTTCACCCTCCAACGGCCGCCATGGCCGGCACGCTGCAGCCGGTGCACTGCGCTGATCTGAAGGCAGGAGCCAGGTGCTTCTCCTGGTCTCCCATGGGGTGCAGGGCCCAAGCACTTGGGCCATCCTCCACTGCACTCCCTGGCCACAGCAGAGAGCTGGCCTGGAAGAGGGGCAACCGGGACAGAATCCGGCACCCCGACCAGGACTAGAACCCAGTGTGCTGGTGCCGCAAGGCAGAGGATTAGCCTATTGAGCCGCAGCACTGGCCAAGTGGGCAGAATATCAATTTTTGTCTGGATTTTAATAATAATTCTCTTATTCTCTTACTATATATATGACAATCTTTTTACTTAATATTCTCAACTTTTAGTTTACTTAATTATAAATTGGTAATAATTTAAATTACATAATTATGTATTATATATTACATTATACTATATATACATATATGTATTTTATATATAGTATGTATACTTATATATATTACACAATCATATAATTAATATCTACTATATATTGCATGAGATAATGTCTTTAAAATACCTTGACAATATGCCTGATTATTACTAAGAAAGTAAATTTTAACATTATTGATAATAATTTTAAGGCTTAATATTTAAGTTCTCAGCAATCAGAGGAAAATGTTTAACTGTCATTAGTGCTTAGTTGATATACAGTCTGCTGCAAATACGGTAGAAATCCTGTAGGAAAGATGCAGAAGAGAGTAAAGTAGTCTGTAGTATTTTCTTCTGTTTCCTCTTTTCATTTTCATGAGAGTTGCACAGGGCTTGAGGCCCCTGAGTACATCACAGTACAATGCTCAAAGGAGCAGAGTCGTTAGCAATAACCGAGGGATTAGGGCAGAATTTCTAAAATTGGCTATGTTTGAGTTTCCCAAACTAAATTTACTATAGAAGCTGCCATTAGAGGTGCGGCATAAAATGGATCCAGGAGTAATTTAATATAATATTTTTTAATAAGCTATATAGTTTTTTCCTCAAAAATAAAACACTTCATTAATTTTGTGTGTCTATGTATTTGTGAGATTCTGGTATGTCTGATATTCTAAACAGTTTCTACTTTGCCGGGTGGATAATTTACCCATTTCCGTGAATGGAAATGGGTAGTCAATTTACAAATATTTTAAATACTTTCAAAATATAAAGAATAAGAGATAATGCATTCTAGCCAATGATGGTGAACATCGTGAGTCAAGATTTATAAGCTAAAAAGCCTACAGCACAGGGGCCTGTGGCACAGTGGACTGAGCCTCTGCCTGAGGTGCCAGAATCCCATATGGGTGTCAGTTTAAATCCTGGCTGTTCCTCTTCCAATCCAGGCCTCTGCTGTGGCCTGGGAAAGTAGTAGAGGATAGCCCAGGTGCTTGGATCCCCTGCACCCATGATGGAGACCCGAAGGAAGCTCCTGTCCAATCTGTGAAACATTTTGATACTCTATTTTAATAATAACTAAAGCCTCTACCAGTGTGATGGCCCTGCCTCAATATACTCAAAGCATTTACAACCTTGTCTTAGGAGCACATCTACTGGTTCTGTGCATCACATCAAATGATGCTCTTCCTGAGTCAACATTCTTAATGTCTTTTGGAATCTAGTCTTCTCATTATCTATGGCTGTGTAACAAAGTATCCAACATTTAATTACTTTAAGGAACAAATATTTTATCAGATCACCTGACTGTATACCAGGACATTAGAAACCATGAGCTTCCTTCAAATTTTAAGTCACAGTTCTCCAAATTTCAAAAACTGTGAACATCTAGCCTCAGAGCATATATTACAGAGAATTAGTCAAAAAACATTCGTACGCTTCATAAAAATACCCACTACACATTTATTTTAACAAGGACTTATAATGCCATTAATTTTTTTGCTATTTATGTAATAGACAAACCTAATGAGGTTTAGCTACTATCATCAAAAACTGAAATATAAGGTAAAGAGAAAGAGAAAAAGAAAAGGAAGGAAGGAGGGAGTAAGCAGAAGAAAATAAAGGAGAGAGGTGGGCAGCATGGAGCACAAGGTTAAGCATTTTTTTTTAATTTTTTATGATTTATTTATTTATTTGACAGGCAGAGTTGCAGAGAGACAGAGGCAGTGGCAATGGCAGAGACAGAAAGAGAGGTCTTCCATCTGCTGGTTCACTCCCCAGATGGCCACAGTGGCTGCAGCTGCACTGATCCGAAGCCAGGAGCTTCTTCCAAGTCTCCACCCCGGTGCAGGGGCCCAAGAACTTGAGCCATTTTCTGCTGCTTTCCAAGGCCATAGCAGAGAGCTAGATGGGAAGTGGAGCAGCCAAGACTCAAACTGGTGTCCATATAGGATGCTGACACTGCAGGCTGCAGCTTTACACTCTATGCCACAGCGCTGCCCACCCCCCTTTTTTAAAGGATTTATTTATAAGTTTTTGCTTTCAAACCTGGCCATACCAATCAGAGTGTCAGTTTGAATCCTGGTTGCTCTGATTCTTATTAGCTTCCTGCTATTATGACTGGAAGGGCAGCTTTGCTGGAACAAGTACTTGTGCCTCTGCCACCCATGTGGAAGACCAGGATGCTGTTCCTGGCTCCTGGCTTCAATCTGGCCCAGACCTGGCTTAGGAGAGACTCTGGAAGAATGAATTGATGAATGCAATCTCTCTTTCTGCCCCCCAACCGCCTGCATGCCTCCCATTGCTTTGCCTTTAAAATAAACAAACATTTCAAAAAGAAATGAACGAGTAAGGAGACCAGAAAGCACTGGGTGAAGAAGGGAAGAGGGGCGGGAAACAACGCAGTAAATTATCAGAGGGTTTATGACTTAAACTGTATCAGAATTTGTCACAGGTGCTGATATTTCAGAGCTGAATTATCTTCAACACCACAGTAGGTGATAAGGGTCTAACAGAGAGATGACAGTTTGGGGGACATAGCATGAGCAAAGACAAGAAAGTGAACAGTAGCAGAAAGTGTAGGGAGCGGAGAGACGTGAGAATGTCTAACAAAGGTTTCCTTCTGGTGAGTAATGAAGGAGAAGGCCAGGCTGAGAGAAAACAGTCATTCTGCGGGACCCATAGCGCTAACGCAGAGAGAGGAAAACAGGGTCTCAGAGAGCTTATTGAAAAGCACTGTTGGATGACGGCAATAAGACTTAAGATAAAGTATCCAGGCTGAAATACTGAAAATATTTCGGATGAGAAATACCAAGGCAAAGAGAGTTTCTAAAAATGCTACGGTATAAGCAGGACAGACTATAAGATAAAAGGTTAAGTCTGAGACACATCTTAATAGAAGAATGACAAAAAACATTGTGGTAAAAAGATTTTCTTTTTGCACTTTTCATATTTTACTTTATTTGCTTTTAAACGCATAAATACTATTGAAAACAATACTTTTGTCTGAAATACAAAATTTGCATTTATTATCTACTGTAATAAATTTTGTTTCATTAAAAATCATAATTTAAGATAAAATAAATACTATATTCACTTTCATTCTATGATGATGGAGGACTTTTCTTAAGCACTACAATGGAAGAAGCCAGAATGAGAAAACTAAGCATTTTGATGTATGTATATATGAAGATGAAAAACAAATTTTTCCAGCTTTATGCTAGTGACTTTTTATTCTTATTTTTATTAGTACTTAATATTTATTGAACCGTCATGTAATTGACTTTGCTCTCACGACTAAGCTATATAAAACATTATCAAAAGAGAAATCATTGTTATTGAAATGCAATTATTTTTGGTACCTGAGTAACACTTTAAATTTTGCATGTTATAGTAGATCAGCATATAAAACATTTATGTAACAGTGACAAAAAATGTAAAAGGAGCCACAAAGTGTTAATGACTTAATTCTTTGGAGAAATAATGAATGATTATTTTCCACTACTCTGGTTGATTGCTAGATGAGAACACAAACTCATTTAAACAGTGTCCCAAGGGGAAGGGTATTCTTTGTTATTTTTTACTGAAAGGGATTTCATGATACATGTCTGACATTGATGGGATTTAAAAATGTTTTCATAATAGGCAGAATTTTTTTCAAATGCAAAGGCTAGGAAAACTAATATGGACTCAGACTAATTATATTTTACTTTTCATTTTTTTTGGTTTTCTTAATTTTTAGTTTTAGGTTTTTTGTTTTTTGTTTTTTTTTTTTTTTGCTTTCAACAGATTCAGTATAATTCATAGATACAATTGCAAGAATACAATGAAGAATACTCCCCACATCCTTCCCACCCCCCCAAGATTTTTTATTGTAGATTTGGAAAAGAAAAAGTAGAAGAAAGGAAAATGGTATCCATAACAACTACTTTTTGCTCAGTATTCTAATTCAGTGACAACTACCAATTAACTCATTACTTCATGCATAAATAAAGTTGTAACAGTAATCAGTAGAGTTAGAAGACATTTACGGAAAATCTTAAACACCTACAAATTAGGTTTTCACTTGCTAATTCCACAAATTTTATTTTATAAGTAGTATTAACATGAAATATTATAGGGAGTATAGCATTAATATGAATTATTATAACATTTTTCAGATTTGGTCTACTTTATATACCTGCATTTTGGGTATGTTAGCACATCTTAGTGATACTTCCCTCTCTCTTTCCCCTAGTTTTTGAAGTCATTTTTTCTTTTGACTTATGGGAAAAGCAATAATTATATCCATGTGGAAACCTCTGGCGCCTTGCCTCCCTATACAACCAGGACATTTTTCTCCATCAGAGCAATCATCTGAACCACAATATTTTCTCTCCCACTGTCCCGTCTACACAGTAATGCATCTCATCAGCAAACAACCCAGTGTACCCGAAGAACTCCTTCCCAGTAGTCAGTGTGAGGAGTCTTGCTAACCTTAGGCATCTTTAGCTGCTCTTTTGTTCCTTATTATGTTTCCTTATTGTGATTATTTTGGAAGTCACATTTTTTTCTCCTGTCTGAACTTGTCACTCAATTTTCAAATGACTTCACTTAAAAATACTTTCCTTGTCACTTACTAGAATCCTAATAAAATTCTGATCCAAAAAATTTTAAAGATATGATATTAATTGAAAACCAATTCAAACAAAAAATTCTGTAAATCATGGGTGCCATGACTTAATGGCAATATGGATGTCTCTATTCTCTGTTAAAATGAAATATGGATTGACTGAAATATGGATAGCTTTGTAGAAATGCTACCTTGTTTCACTGAATTTGTGTGAAAAAATTTATCATTGAGTTTGTGTGAAAAAATTTATCAATTCTTTACCATATGAAAGAATTTTTCTACAGAACAAAACAAGATGAAACTCATCTCCTATCTGCATATTTATGAACATTCATCTCACTTCAAAACCAGTATCAAGTGAACACAAAGCAATGACAGGTGCACTCCATTCCTGAAAGCAAACAGCTGCACAGAGGCAGGGTCAAGGACACAAGCATAAGCATGCATTTGGCAATCAGAATTACATCGGATACCCTTTCCTTCATTTAGTAGCAGCAGCAGTATCAGAAATATGGATGACATGAATTTCAATGAAAAATAATTCTTTACTGTAATCATTGAATACATAGCCTGATATTATTTTCCTTCCAGGCAGAAGCAAAAGAGCCTATTTATTAGCAAGAAAATTACCCATTGAGTTAGATAATATCAATAACATATGGTCACTTGCTGGGAATTTCAAGGCTTGGCACTGATTATATAATTTGAAATCTGCCTTCCAGCTCTGTAGTTTAATTTTGGCTCCAGTGCCAATAGTAATAGAATGAAATATATTTACTTCCAACATGTACAGCTTTTAAAGAGAAGAAATAGACTGATAAGTAATGGATATCATAAAAGTGATTATAGAAAATCAGTGGAATTATAGTCACCTCATCTTTCAGCAATTTAGAATTTGTGATAAGTAGACATCAGATAAGTCCATTATTATTTCAACATCACATGTGAAATAAGTCTGTCTTCAAAATGAAAAATACAAACTAATGGTGTGTGAATGTATGTATGCAGGTACATATATATGGGTATGTGTGTTGACATAGGTGTATGTATGTACACACACGGCAACATTTGTTGACTTCCCTCTCCCCAAATGAAAGAAAGACAAAATAAAAAACAGAAGTGAAATTGTGATATTTGAAATGAGTTCTAAAGAAATATTCATCACCAGATCAACAGTCCAAAACTAATCTTTGACCATCTAGACCTACCACATGAAAACCTTAAAAAAATTCAAGCTTCTAGCTTAAAGGAATATAGAAGAAAATGACTAATATTTTAAACAATCATGGTTCAAAGTACTTTCAACAGAATGACATACTAAATAAGATGAATGATGAAATTTTAGAGAAATATATTGAAGTTCTGCATTTAAATTAAAGTAAGATGGATGTAAATGTTACTACTTCATGCTGTAAATCAAAATCTGATTCTCCAAAACTGCTTACAGATGTAAAAGAGAATACTGGTGTTGTCTTCACATATTTGAGGGACTCATGAGTAAGTGGAACTTGTTTTAATTTCATCTAAATATTGAAAATAAGGACATTTGATGGAAATGGTACAGTCAGATTTTGGTTGTCTATAACTTCTATCACAGCACAGTAATAGTAAAATATGATAAGTACTCCATTGTTATCTGGATATAGGGTAATGTTCTTTCTCTAGAAGGCTAACATTATGTAAGTAAAATAATTGGAGCCAGTTTTGTGGCACAGCAGGTACAGCTACCTCCTGTGACACCAGCATTCCACATGGGCACCAGTTCAAGTCCCAGACGCTACATTTCTTATTAAGTTCCCTATTGATGGCCTGGGAAAGCAGAGGAAGATGGCCCATGTATTTGGGCCCCTACTACCCATATGGGAGATCTGGATGAAACTCCTGGTTCCAGCCTGGCTCAGCCCTAGCTATTGTGGCCACATGGGGAGTAATCAGTAGATGGAAGACCTCTATAACATGACTTTCAAAATACACAAATAAAAATTGTAATAAACCATACAGTCCATGAAAGGAGTTTAGAATTAATTGTTTGTGGCTTCTAATTACTATTGAATTTCTCACACTTACCATATCTGAAACAAAGCAGGAACTGTGAAAGTATGGATTAAAAGAACGAACAAGAATATGAAAGAAAATGTTATTAAAGATAATTGAAAATGAATCTTGATGTGAATGGAATGGGAGAGGGAGCGGGAGATGCAAGGGGTGCGAGTGGGAGGGAAGTTATGGGGGGGAAAGCCATGTAATCCACAAACTGTACTTTGGAAATTTATATTTACTAAATAAAAGTTTAAAAAAATGTTATTTAGGATTAAGTTATTTTTGCACCATATACAGTTTTGATAACATTTACACATTCAGCTTGTGCTTTAAGAAAAGTAGATGATCTTGAAGCCAGCATTATGGTGATACTGCTTACGATGCCAGTATGCCTTATGGGTGCCTGTTCGAATTCTGACTACTCTACTTCCAATCCCGCTCCCTGCTAATGTGCCTTGGCAAACATAGCAAAAGATGGCCCAAGTGCTTAGGCCCCTGCAATGATGTGGGAAACCCAGAAGAAGCTCCTGGCTCCTGACTTTGGCCTGACCCAGCCCTGGCTACTGCAGCCATTTTGGGACTGAACCAGTGGAAGGAAGATCTCTATTTATTATATCTCCCTCTCTAACCCTGCCTTGCAAATAAATAAAATAAATCTTTAAAAAAGGAGAAAAGTGGATGATCTTAAAATATCTTCCTGGGGAAGGTGTTTACCCTTGTGGCTAAGATGCCACAAGGGGCAGCAGCATTCCACAGTAGAGTGCAGCTCTGCTCCTGATTCGACTTCCTGCTGATGCTCTCCTGGGAGGCACAGATTATGCTACCTCAATAGCTTCACGCCTACCAGTCATGTGGGAGACCCTGACTGAGTTCCCAGTCCCCAGGTTAAGCCCCAAGCAGGGACTTTTTTGGGCATTTGGAAAGTGGATCAGTAAATGGAGATCTTTCTATAAACATACATACATACATACATAAATTTTTCCAAATACATATTTCTATGATGTTTTACTTGGAGACCTTTTATAATATCAAAGTGAGAACTGTAATCCAGAAAAAAAAACTTGCCTCTTTGTAAGATATCACATGAATAAATATTTCAATAATTTTAAATTTTAGAAAAATACAAACTAGGAGTTAAATTCTAGACAACAGTCAAATTAGTCCCTAGTGAATCAATTCGACTTAACTCTAATTACCTTTAGTTTCAGTCCTCTCCTATGAGGAATTTTGTCGTGAACAATTTTAGATATAATACTTTTTTAATGAAACAAGAAAGCAGATGTTACTCATTTGGAACCGATATTTGCACACAACAAAGCAGACTTAAAGATTTGTCAAGAATAATATAAAGCGAGTGAAGAGAAATAATAATTTTAGACCCTTGTTTCAGTGTCTGACAATTTTGTAAATATACACAGGAATTTGCCACAGGAACAAAGATCCATTATGATGTGCGTCATAAAGCCACTAATTTTGATATTGTTTTTACCCAAACGTAAACCTGTGTTAAAAATACACAGTAAAATTGATAACTGCAACATCTCACTGCCATTCTTTAATTTTTCTTTTGAAACTTTTGCCAAATAAAGATCCACTTATTTGTTCAGAAACAATTACGGTTTTATTTCTTCAAAACCATATTTTTTTCTTCCAAGATTCATTGTTTCTATCCTTGGACTATTCTACCTGGTCTTGTTCAACTGCTACTTTGTCTACTCATTATGAGCACGGGTGCTAATAAGCAGTTACTTACAAGTATGGATTGCAGAAAATACAGTTTGAGATTCTAAAGAGCCTGTTACACACCTTGAATGCCATAAAAATATAGGAACAGAAACCAGGAGAATGATAACTAATTCAAACTTCACAAAATTAGTAGGTCTTTGTTTATTTCTTTAAGGAGAGATCCTTGAAAAGGTAAGAGTGAGATTGGAGAGCAGAAATGATGGCTGTGGAAAACAGAATAGGATATCTAGTATCTAACAGGCTCAAGAAACACTGGAGTGTTTTTGCAGAACTACTGTAGGTTCAGCAAGCATGAGACAAGGCTGGTAGGCTGGTTTGTCCTTAATTCTGAGGTAAATGGGGAAATAAGAAAGGATTTTCAGTAGCAGAAGCATGTCACTAGATTTATGATCTAGGTGGGTAGGGAGAAATCTGCCTACACATTTAAAATACATTAAATGAAAAGTCCTGGAGATTAGGTGAAAAAAAAAACTTTTAGAGAAAGCAAGGAAAACATCAAAATCAGAAAAAAGAGATTAAAAAAAAAGGATGTAAGCATAAATTTGGTATGGAAACAGAGATAATAAAATTCAGATATATTACCTAAGCAATTGTACTTAAGCAACTCAGCAGAGGGTAATGTCATTCACCTACACAATAAAACAAGAAAGAACAAACAGAAAGAAATTAGCTGTTACACTAAGGTTATGTTGCTAGATATTTTGAAATCAATAAGACTGAAATTGTTACTTGAGGACAACCACACTGCTATTGCATATAGGTTTCCAAAACTGAGAGAGATGCTGGCATACTTATTTAGTCTGAGTGTCATCATGGTTTAATTGCTGAGTTGAAATTATGAACACGGGTGAGTTAACCTACAGGAAAAGACAATATCAAAAGTCAATCCATAGAGAAGAAATTCAAACTATCGAAGGAAAAGAATATTGAAAGAACACCCTATTTATATGCAATACTTTGTGAAATACCCATATTTAAAAAGATGGTAAAATCACGAGATCACTAACAGCTATGGTGGTGATCACAGATAGAACCATGACACTGAGAAAGATGAAAGTCGTAAGGATTTTGGGGCTGGCGCTGTGCCCCAAGATCCTGTGGTGCTGGAATCCCATATGGCCGTTGATTCAACTCCCATCTGCTCCACTTCCAATCCAGCTCTCTACTATGGCCTGGGGAAGCAGTAGAAAATGGCCCACATCCGTGGGCCCCTGCACCCACGTGGGAGACCCAGCAAAAGCTCCTGGCTCCTGGCTTCGGATCGGCACAGCTCTGGCCATTGCGGCCATTTGGGGAGTGAACCAGCAGATGGAAGACCTCTTTCTCTCTGCCTCTCCTTCTCTCTCTGCGCAACTTTGACTTCCAAATAAATAAATAAATCTTAAAAAAAAAAAATAAGTCGTAAGAATTTCTACGTAGTCACACAAGGGTACTTCAGAGAGTAAACGACAGCTGGAATTAGAAAGCAGTACAGTACTGGTGTGTTCAACAGCTGTATATTTTCCTCCAACTGTACTCAGGGTTTTAATGTTAGAGCAGAGGAACCAGAAAGGTAGCCTGGGATTTATGAGTGGTCTGAAGCTGGGAACACTACAAGTGCTGGAATGGAGACAGATTAGAGACGAGAGTCATCATCAATGTGTTGGAAAAGACTTAAAATCAGTAAAGGACTAATTCACTGAAAAATAGAAAAAATACTGTTGATAGCTCCATAGTAGTAAAAACCCAGTATAGGATGAATGAAATGGAATCTTTAAAGACAGTATCAATTTAATGCTTCTTAACTCTATATTGAGTTGATGAAGCAATTACTACTATTTTAATATCTGTGACATTTACCACTTCCTTACGGTTCACAATCTAATTTTATTCCTTTTTCCCAAACTTCTCATGGTTTTCAGCAGGCCCAAGAGACTCCACATTATTTTCACTGAAGACAATGCTGATTCTACTTCCAAGGTTATCATGTATAAACTCCTGGGCTACAACTTACCTTGTCAAGACAGATCTTTAATGGACATCATTGTCAAAACTTTTCTCTCAACCCAGTGGAAGCTTGGAGCCTCCTTTCCTTTGAAGGTAACTCATCTGCTACTGAATACAAGGTGGATCCACTGGCCACTTAATAACCAATTATTGAGACTAGAGTTGATGCAAAAAAATCTAGTTTATTTAAAAAGCAAACCCTCAGGTGGTGGAAGATCGCCCAGTCAAGACCAACTGAAATTCTCCAGTTAGCATAAGACCTTTTGAAAGGAATAGAAAGAGTAGCTGAAGAGGAGGTTAGGAACATGGAAAATGATATAGGACCATCTGCATGTTAGTCTCTGCACAGGTGATGAGCAACTGGTTAGTAATTCCTCACTGGAGGTGGACTACTTTGCAAATTCAGCTGACTTTCTCAAGGCCGGTTTCTGGAACTGACAAGCAACTGTTAATAGTCTACGAAACCATAGATAGGTTGTAATTATTATTTTGAAAATTACTCTGAAAATTAGGAAAGACACAGGAAATATGCTGCTGCTTCCCACACACATTAGCAGGGAGCAAAATCAGAAGCAGAGTAGCCAGGATTTGAGCTGGTACCCTGATATGAGATGCAGGAATTATAGGTGGAAGTTTAACATGATACATGATAACACCAGCCCTTAATTTATTACTTTTTGGTATTTGTCAACAGAGGCAGCGATTAATGCATCAATTTTAACAATGCAAGATAGTGGACTGGCATTGTGGCATACTGGGAAAAGCCACTACCTACAATACCAGCAGCTCCACTTCCAATCTAGCTCCCTTCTAATGGCCTGGGCAAAGCAAAAGATGGCCCAAGGGGTTGGGCCCCTGTAACCCACATGGGAAACCCAGAGGAAGCTCCTGGCTCCTGGCTTTGGCCTGGCCCAGCCCCAGCCATCTCTTTAACTCATTCAAATAAATAAATAAATCTTAAAAAAAAAAAAAAGACTGCGAGGGATGATAGGAAGGATTCATTCTAATTTTAGCTACATATCCACCTGTTATACTGATCTCCAAGGACTTTTGTCCACCATATGTTGAAAATTGCAGCTTAGAAGTCATTCATGCTCTTAGGCTCTGTCTTCATCCCTTAACAGGTGTTTTGTGTTTTTTCTAAAAATACTTCACCTCGAACCCAATTGCAAAATAACCAGATGGTTTCAAAAATATCTAGAATGCATTCACGCTGTGTACCATACTGCCTCTGTTGCATGGTAGCACCTTTCTCATCTGTTCCTCCCATGCTGATTCTGTAGTAAGCAACAGATATTTAAAGGTAATTTTACAATCTTTTTCCAACACAGATGCAAGGGAATGAAGAGTGCTTGGATACCTCCTACAGGTCTAGCTGGACTCTCATGAAAGAGTTTTCTTTGTGGGACCAGTGTGAACCAAAACTCCTTGCAACTTACACAAGTGTTTGGATATCAAAATAACTAGGAGAAAAGGTCTCATTTCTTGGTCATAGCATTGTGCATATCTAAGCCTGAAAACACTTTTCTCTTAGCCTAAACATCATTTACCAAGGATACTACTAAACTTTTTAATGACAGGTAATAAAAATTTTTGAAGCCATTTCATAGACAATTTTACTTACTGATACATATGTTAACATGTCCAGAAATTACTGATCTTTGTGTTTGGCAATGACTGATGCCTGGAACAAAGCATGGAATTAAAACATCTCTGGATGGAATCTCATCCAAGCCACACTGAATAACCAACATTGTAGCACTGAGAAAACTCTTCAGTTTTTGGTCTGTTTCTCTCACTGAAGAATGAAGGAATTATAAAATGTGTATTTTAAGATCATTCCTAGTCTCAGCAATATAATGCTAATACTTCTGTTCAGATGATGGAGACAATAACAGATTTCAATGACACCACATGTTTTGATTTTGCATGCAAAGATACAAAGCATATAAACCATTTCTGGTCTTAGAGTATCAGAAAGAAAAGCTGACCCTTTTCTCTCTTGGTTTAGTCAACATTACATTGCAAAATCTGTATTAAATAGTACCAGTATCAAAGAAAGCACAATGATAACAAATATCAAAGCCAGCACAATTATGACTACAGTCAAAGAGCACTCAATGCAATAGCTTCCACAACAATAACAAAGCACTGTTCTATCAAGGATGAAAGGTAGGCTTTTCTCACTTCTCATCTGTAATCTTTCACTTGATTCCATCAGAGATTCTAGAGCTATTTGGGGAATTAATATATTAAGGTTGTTGAAAAAGTGTTCATGATTAAACACTAACATATGACAAACATCAAAGTTCTTTATCAAACATGTCACCCAGAAAACTAACATTAATTTTTGATTTACCTACAAATGGATTTTAATTAGTATCTTATCCTATAACTAAGATAAATAATGGAAAAAACCCTACACAATTAAATAAGATTTTATGTTTTAATTAAGAAAAATAATTGTAAGATACATGATGTTAAGACATTTTTAAAACTTTATATTTTTGATTATACAGAATCTTGTAACTTTTATGATGATATAAAATTAAAAGGAATATTGTAAATGATTTTTACTTCAAAGAGCCATGTTTGTGAAACAAATTACCCTATTTAAATTCATGGCTAAAAGGCAAATTTGTTGTTTCCTTCCCAGGACTTAAGTCTTTACCTTTTCTTTAGTTGAAGCAACACCAAGTCTTAATTTTTTTTTAGGCTCTCAGATAAAATTTCCACTTTCTGAAACATTTTGTGTGAGCATGAACTCCTTCACATCAATAAGGAATTAAGGCAGAAAAGGAGAGCACTACTTGTAACCTGGACAGAATCATTAGAATTTTCACCGCAAGGAAATAAATGCTGCTGTTTTCTAGTGTGAGGTTTATTTCTTTTTCTTTGCAACAACACCTCTAATTATAACATGCAGGGTAGGATAAATTCAAATAAAAAACTCCTGTAACTAGGAAAACTTGTGTTCACTAGAAAGAGAAATCCCTTGGCTCTAAGAATGAGTGAGACCATCAATCTTCATAAAGAGACATCCTTGTGATTTTTGGCTCCTCCGTCTCCTATAGGACAGTTCATGCTATTACTGATGCTGTTAATAGTCAATTCACCACTTTTTTTTTTTTTTGACAGGCAGAGTGGACAGTGAGAGAGAGAGAGAGACAAAGACAGAGAGAAAGGTCTTCCTTTGCCATTGGTTCACCCTCCAATGGCCACCACGGCCGGCGCGCTGCGGCTGGCACACCGTGCTGATCCGAAGCCAGGAGCCAGGTGCTTCTCTTGGTCTCCCATGTGGTGCAGGACCCAAGCACTTGGGCCATCCTCCACTGCACTCCCAGGCCAAAGCAGAGAGCTGGACTGGAAGAGGGGCAACCAGGACAGAATCCGGCGCCACGACCGGGACTAGAACCTGGGGTGCCGGCGCTGTAGGCAGAGGATTAGCCTATTGAGCCGCGGTGCCAGCTCAATTCACCATTCTTGGTTTTTGACCCTTCCATTTGTTCTGCCTCTCAACATTCCTTCTACACTATGCTGATATCAGTAGCATTTTGCAAATTTTTAGACACTATGTAAATTCTCTTTAAGTACATGTATGTCCAGGCAATTACACACAGAGAAATGTGAAAGATGTCTGATTAAAATTAAAAGCTTCATATATTCTTTTTGTTGTTAAAAAAAAGATGTTACCTAGCTAATATATATTCCATGATGAAAAGAGTATGAAAAAGTCAAATGTTGGTATAGTTGGGTATATTCAAAGTAAGAAAAAAAGTAATTTGAGTTTCAAAAATGAGAAAATCTTAACAGAAACATTCAACATCAAGAGGACAAATAAACATATATACAATATTCTATATAATTCTCAGCTATTTATTAATGTATAAAACTATACTGTTCTCACCCTCACCAAACATGCTAAGATATTTCCCAATGCAGAATTTCAGTACCTCTGTCTAAAATGAAGTCCCCACCCATCTGCAACCCCGTGAGTAGACTGAATTTTTCCTTCAAGGTTCAAAGTAAGCATCATCATCTTATGAAAGCATTTAACAAACGCCAACCTAGACATCTGCTAACACTATTCCATATTTCTGCACAAGTTGATTTTTACACAAGACTCAGGAAATGTGTTTTTTACCTGAGATTATCAATGTAACTATTTATTTTGTGTTACCATGTTACAGTTTGAACAAGATTTGGCTTCCAAACTTTGGATTTCAAACCCCAAAGTTGAAGTTATTGGTAATCAGAAGCTGGAAACTTAATCCAGTTATGGTGTTTAGGAGGTGGGGCCTAGTGGGAGGTCCTTAGTCACTGGGCCTGTCCCCTTGCTCATGAGAGGGCTGTTTATAAGGGCCTGAGTCTATCTCACCTGTTCTCTCTGAAATGGTTAGTTAGGTAGCCAACAAGCAATTGAGTAACTGAAGACCACCATCAACTTGGCTGTGCACAGCACCCAAATCTCATCACCTTCTGTGAAGACTGCACATGACCCAGGGCTCAGCACCCTCACTCTGCACCATGCACCAGGCACCAAGACACCTTCCTGGAGACCCTGACTTACAGTGACCCCAACCCCAAACCCTGCTGTAAGGCCACCACAAAGAACACCAAACGCCAGAGTAAGGGAAAGAGTTTATTGGGGAAAAACTGACAGACCGGAGGGAAGGGGCGAAGAAGGAAAGAGAGGGAGGAGAGTGTAAGAGAGACAGAGACAGACAGAGGTCAGGAGATGGAGAGACAGAGAGACAGACACGTGTTCAGGAACAGGTCCTTTTAAAACTTTGCCAGGGGGCAGGCAGGGAAGTAGGAGCAGGGAATCCAAGTAGGATGGGGGTGGAGCTTGACATTGGTGGTTGGGCCATGTGGCCACCTGGCTTCCAGCAATGGCAGTGGTGGTGGTGGGACTACAGCCTAGGATGGTGTCAGGGTGTAGATCGTGCCATAGATAAGACTTCACCATTTTACTAACACCTCCTCCTTTTAATATTCAACCTAGCCTGTTCTAGCTCCACCCCATATCCTACAAAAGGACAACTCCAGCCCATATGTGTAGGTTAGGGGTTGAAATTCTCTCAAAAGGTCAACTATACTGTCTGAATATGTACTATCCCTTTGCCTTTCAATAAACCATGCTTTTCTGCTCACCTCTATCTACAACCCCCAGCTGTACTCCTGCACCAGGGAAGGCAAGAATTTGGACTCAGTATATCTGGGGCACTGAGTGCTCACAACATCACTGCTTCCTGGCTCCCCATGTGAGCCTCTCCTCCATGTATTCCCTGCCATTTCCATCCTCACCAGATGCCAAGCCATGAGGTCACCTGATCTTATGCCGTGGATCTCCAAAACCATGAGCCAAGATTTATTTATTTATTTATTTATTTGACAGGCAGAGTTTGACAGAGAGAGAGACAGACAGAGAGAAAGGTCTTCCTTTTCCATTGGTTCACCCCCAAATGGCTCCTACAGCCGGTGCTGTGCCAATCTGAAGGCAGGAGCCAGGTGCTTCCTCCTGGTCTCCCATGCAGGGCCCAAGCACTTGAGCCATTCTCCACTGCCTTCCCAGGCCAAGGCAGAGAGCTGGACTGGAAGAGGAGCAACCAGGACAGAACCAGTGCCCCACTGGGACTAGAACCCGGGGTCCCAGTGCCACAGGCGGAGGATTAGCCAAGTGAGCCAGGGCGCCGGCCCCAGCTTTATAAAGCCAGCTTTCTCAGGCATTTTGTTATAATAATTAAAAGCTCAGAAATACACTCTCAATAGGTAGTTAACTCTTTCAGGGTTGCTTCACTCATCAATAAATGAGGGGGTCTTTCAAAAAGTTAATAGAAAAAAAACACACTACACAAAAAATATGCAAGGATTTCAATCTTTGTTTTACAACAAAATAAACTTATCTTTGAATTCAATTTCTTCCACAAACTTTAAAAAACACCTTCATGCTTAGCACCTAGAACTGACTTGTTATCAGGGAAAGATGATAAGCGTTCATTGAATAAGCATTAACTGAATGAGAAAACAGTAAACCTAATTCTATATGTTATGTTAGATGTCACAAATATAGAATAAGTCCTTGTCATTTTGGGAACAATAAGTTAATCACCCTAGCATACTTATAAAATTCCCAGTTATTAATATGTAGAGTTTTCCATCTTTGTTCCCAGAATAAATCAGCAAACAATATTTTCAAAGAAAATATCCTCACCAGATAATTATATGAGGTTGCTCTTTCTCTGTTCAGTGTTGACTTGCCTGGCCTTAGTCCATTATCTGTATGCTTCATACAGAGAAAGAAGCAATGAAAACGAAATAAATTTCACCACAGCATGAGCAAGTTATACATATTTAATGAATAAAAATTACATTTACACATGTCATCTCCATTTTAGCATGGTTGACAAACCTTTGTGTTATTGAGCTTGTCAAGTATGATAAGAGAATCTGTGACATTACTGAATTATTTTCCTTTGATAGATTTTTCTTTATTCCATACTGAATTTCAATCATTTAAGTTTTGCAGTCGGAGAGGATACTAAATTTTAAACAATTAATAAAGCACCAAGTCAAATGTATGCCTTTTTTATGTGACTAGAGAAATATTAGAATTAACATCATTATGTTTTTTGTAATTCAATAAAGTAAATTAAGTTATGTTAATTTACTTGTGTACATGGGCACACTAACAGTAAACTAATTTAGGAAATATTTTTAATTCAATAATTGTCACTGATGCAACAAAGACATAAGCCTCAGCCATTCTTGCTCATTGCCCAAAAGATAGATAAACATTGGAAGGAATTCCTTGCCCTTGAATCTCAATTGGGTCTCCCACCCTATTGCCTTCATATCCCATCCCCCATGGCCACCTGAAAGACCAGTTCCAAGAATTCCCTCATCCTGCTGCCCCCTACTCCCCACCCCCCATCTCTAGCCCTCCTAAAATATAAAAAGGCCCAGCCCCTAAAGGTGGTGCTCAGGCAGGCCGGATTGAATACTAATAAATGTGGTCTGGCTGTGGATTCTTACCCTGCCTCCCCTCTTTCTGTGCCTCTTTTCTTAACAGTTATGGTGTCCCGTGTGAGAGGAACCAATCTACAACTCTTTTCTTAGCAGTCACCATGAACAAGAACTCTGTCACAAAACATGTTCAAAATTTTCTGCATAAAATCCATCTAGTCCTGTGAATATTCATTAGTTTATACGTTACTGTCCATATGCCAAATCTTCTTTGTCCTTTTTTAACATTTACATGAATATAAGATTTTATCAAAAAGTACTATAGACTCAATGTAAATATTCTTAGGTTGAGTTTTTACTAGAAAAAGATAATTCCTTTTAAATACACCATTTACTTTACAAGAAATAAGATTGACAAAAAAGAAAGAATTATTCCTACATTTACCTACTCAAATTCTACTCCACTCTACTTTCCAACCTATGATAGTCAGGCTACTAAATTCCTATTGACTATCAATGGGAATTTTTTTTATCAATTTTTAGCAGTTTTATCAATTTATAGAGTTTTTCTAATAAAAATTGAAGTGTCCATGTTTTCTCAGTTTGATTAAAAATTTCCGAAAGCATTTACATCACTCAAATCGATATTTTTTTCAGAACTGTTCGGTCAGTACACAAAGAAAATAAAATTTTGGCACAAATGTTGAATTTTAAAAACAGCAATGTCCTTTTAAGTTAAATCTATTTCTCTTTTTTTTTATGCTGAAACCACTGGTGCATTTACATTTTGGTTCTGTTTGGATCATGAATATTTGCTTAGTTTTTTGTTTTTTCTTAGAATTTCCAATTGTTCTAAACTTTTTTTTTTTTTTTACTTGGCAGAAGCAGCACAGAAGTTCCTTATAATATCAACAGCATTACTAAATCACTTTATCATGGTAACTGTTAGTTAACATTCTATAAAATCCTGAAATACTTTCTAAGGGAAACTTCTGTCATTCATTGCTTACCATTCTTGAATTCCTTTCCATTTTGCAGGAATATATGTTGAAGAATTTTTTTTTCTGGAAATGAAAGATCTTGGTAACAGACATTCTAAGACAGACTATTTACAAATACTTCTTTGTTCTAGATTTGCAATTCTGGCTTCAAAATTATTTCAGTCAAAAATCTGGAGAACTCTCTCCTATATTGCATACTATGATATACTGCTGTTGAAGTCTGACATTATCTGTTTTTGCAGTTCTTATTTTTGTGTCCTTTAACTCTGTAAAATGTGCAATCTTTATCAACAAGGGTTTGAAAATGTATTACGCGAGTTTAAGAAAAGAGATATGACATTTATTCTATGAATCATTTAGTTAGCAGATTTAAAAAGATGACAGTTTTTTTAGGAATATTTGATTCTAATATTTCTTTCAGTATTTCCTTCATTTTCCAGTATTTCTGATTCTTAGAGATCTGCTTGCACTTATACTAAATATCAATTGATTTTCCATTGCACTGATTTTTGCTCTTGGATAAAAAAATTCTCAGTGTTATTTTTCAAAATTTTAAAGCAAAAAAGTCCTTTTACTTTATTTAATTCTTTAATCATTTTAGACTTGGGTTCAGTGCTATGGTATAGTGGGTAAAGCTGCTGCCTGCATGCCAGCATCCCATATATGCACTGGTTCTAGTCCCAGCTGCCCCACTTCTGATCCAGCTCCCTGCTAATGTGCCTTGGAAAGCAGTGAAGGGTGGTCCTAGTGCTTGGGCCCATGGACCCAAGTGGGAGACTCTGATGCATCTCCAGGCTCCTGGCTATAGATCAGCCCAGCTCTTGCCTTTGCAGCCATTTGGGGAAGTGAGCCAGCAGATGGAAGCTCATGTGCAACCGTGCCTCTGACTTTCAAATAGTAAATAATCTTTAAAATATTTTTAAAAACAATTTTTGATTTACAGACACTTCCATTGTAACTTTTACCCTGTTTTTGTTTGGATTATTAATTCATCATTGAAACTAAAAAATCAATTGTGATACAATGCCATTATTCAAACAGAATTTGATTAAGGCACCTTGGCCAATTTTTAAAATGTTGCACAATTTTGTCTGATATTGCCTCATGTGTACACTGAGATTAAGAATTTTGTAGAAAACTGACACACAGAGTTGACGAGTCCTTCTTAGTGTACCATCCAAAGTCTACTGGAGGGTAACTGTCAGTTATATCTCATGAAGTTAAACTTCAATTACTTGGCTAAGTGATATCATAATTCTTTATTGTAAAATTGCTATTATTCTTTTCATGATCACTAAGCAATTAGTACAAGTTATTTTCAAAATATGAACACAACTTCTGCCCAAACTGTCACTAACTTAATCATGATTAATGGCTCTTGCCTATAGCATTTGTACTAGGGTATTTTTTGTAGCAAACAACTTCATCTTTTCAATTTTTTACATGATCTTTTTAAGTACTCCAATATATAAATATATATCCTGTATGAGAAATGATTACTAGGGTATTCTAATAACAACTACTTGTATCTTGCATTCCTTCTACCTCTATTAAATTCTCCTATAAGGGAGAGATGCTTTCTCCTTATATATTTTTTTCATTTACTTACTTAGAGCCATATAGACTCATGGATATTTACTTCATTTAGGATACTATAAAAAGTCATTTTTTTCATGCCTTGTTCACTGCTCAAATTGCATCAGTGTTGTCCTCTGGGAGTATTTTCAGGTTGGCTCTAGAATCTTTTAATGTGCCCTTATATATTTTCTACTGAATAGCTTGGTTCTCTAGCACCACCAGATGATGTAGACTATTCTTGCCACAGACCCAAAACCAAAAGCTTCCCCAAGGAGCTATAGGTCTTTTCCTATACAGTTTAGAAACAAACACCTGAGAACTAGGAGTGCTATTTTTATTGCCTCCAGTTCTTCTAAGTAGATACATCTAAGAAGTTATGTTTAGACACCCCTATATACACATACATCTCTAATTATTTGTGCATGTCTGCATGTTTGTAATCTGTTAGAAATCTATCTTTCTAACTATCCAGCTAACCAACTAGTAATGCATCCATTCATCCATCCTATTCCATCTGTCTATAATTTATATAATCTTCCTTTCCAAATAAATTTTAAAATCAGATTTCAAATATATACAAAAATCCTACTGGAATTTTAAGTGGAATTACACTGACTCCAGAAAACAAAATTGGCATAATTTCTTCACAATATTGAGACTTCTAGTCTAAAAACATGGCATAACTTTTCATTAATTTGCTTCTTATAACTTTTACTCATTTTCATCACCTTAAATATTTGAAAATAATGTATTTTGTTGAGTTTTAACATAATATTTCTATTTCAATTTTTCTGGTACACTGTTAAAATATATTTATTTTCTGAATCCCAATTGCTCATTACTTGAAGTAGAAATAACATTAATATTCTTGTCATTTTTTTTTCTTGAGACTTGGTAAGGTCATTTTTAGTTTAATAAAAATATGTTTGCTTTTATTATCCACATATGAAATATTTCATTTGTGAGTTATAATTTCTATTTTTTATGCTTTTAATTTATTGTGCTTACTATTGCATTAGTTTTAATATCCAGCATAATTTGGAGCATGATTCAGGAGATAAAAGATTCTTAACTTGTTCCTATTATTGGCGTCAATGTATGTAGGTCTTCCTAATTAAGTATGATGTTAGTAACAACTTTTTATGGCTACCTTTGTTAGGTGGAAGAAGTTTCCTTACAATCCAAATTTACAGAGAGCTTATCATCAATTAATGCTGATTTTTCAAATGCTTTCTCTGCATCAATGGATAGGATCTTAATGCTGTTTTACAAAGTTGTTTATTAAAATGATGACTCCTATTTGTATATGATTATTGAGTCTTTCTTGAATTACTGCAATGATTGCCAATTCATTGTGCTGTATTACTTTTGATATTTATTATTTTCTTCAACTTGCCAATGTTTTGTGAAGGATATTTATGTTTTTGAGTAATATTGATGTTTATATTTATTTTCTTATAATATCTGGTGTTATTAGCATTAGGACAATACTGTCCTTATGAAAATAGTTCAGAATTCAACCATTCTCTCCTGTTACCTAGGAGAATATTATATGTGAAATGCTCAGAAGTTATTAGTAGAATGATTTGTATTAAATACTTCGTATTTTCCTTATGAAGGGTTTTAAGAGTGAATCACTTTCCTAAAAGGTGATGGAGACATTCAGGTAATCTATTTCTTCTTGAGTGAAATTTGATATTTTAATTTTTCCAGTATGACAACTTTAATATGTTGAGTTTATGGACACAAAGTTGTTCACAGTAATCAATAACTGTCCTTTTTATACATGTAGCATCTCTAGCAACAACCTATTTTTCTTTTTCAGCAATATATATTTTTGTTCATTCTGTATAAACATTAGTTCCACTAAAATATTTAAAAGTTTTACACTAATTTTTAAATCATTTTGTTGTATTTGTATTCAATATCATTTATTCCCCCTCTATTCTTCCTTCTTTTCTGCCCCTTTTAGGTTTATCTCACTGCACTCCATTCTAGCCTCTAAGGTTTCAGATGAGAAATTTTGATGCTTGGTGAATTAGAACACTCTAAATCTGTATTTTTTTTCATTTCATTTCTTTTTTTTTTTTTTTTTTTTTTTTTTTTTTTGAGAGTGAGAGAGAGAGAGAAAGGTCTTCCTTTTTTTGCCATTGGTTCACCCTCCAATGGCCGCTGCAGCCGGCACATCACACTGATCCGAAGCCAGGAGCCAGGTGCTTCTCCTGGTCTCCCATGCAGGTGCAGGGCCCAAGCACTTGGGCCATCCTCCACTGCCCTCCCGGGCCATAGCAGAGAACTGGCCTGGAAGAGGGGCAACTGGGACAGAATCTGGCGCCCCAACTGGGACTAGAACCTGGTGTGCCAGTGCTGCAGGCAGAGGATTAACCTATAGAGCTGCGGCACCAGCCTATTCTTTTTCATTTCTCTTGCTGACTTAAAATACTAATTTTTTTTATAATCCATGAGAACTTGGTTATGTCTTGCAGTAGACCTACCTGAGTTGAATCTGACTCCAGTCCCACTTTTGGCATTTCTGTAATTTGAAAACTTGTATCCCTACCTAGATTTTCGAAGTTTTATCATTTAGCTTCTTGAATGAGCTTTCTGCACCACTGGCATCTTCAATAATCTCTTGAGCTCCAATAACCCCACTATTTGCTCTTTTTTAAGACTATTCCAAATCTCCATATGCTTTCTTCATTATTTTTCATTCTTTTATTGTCAAGGAATATATCTATTCTTTTACATTGTTAAAATTACTATTATATTTCTACAAAAAGAAATTCGGGTAGAGAAAGAGGTATTTTGCATCCTCTGGTTCACTCTTCAAGTTCTATCAACAGCTAGGGCTGGGCAGAACAAAGCCAGCAGTCTGGAACCATCACCCATGTGTGTGGCAGAAGCCCACCTATTTGATCTATCATCTGCTGCTTCCATGGATGTCATCAGCAGAAAACTGGATAGGAAACAGAACAGACCTGACCTAAAGCAAGCACTCTGATGTACAATGTGGGTATCTGCAGTGGCAGTTTGACCCTCCATGTTGCAATAGCTCTCATGGACTGTGACTTTCCAAAAACTGTTTCAAACTCCATGATTCTTTCTTACATTTGATCGAGTCTGTTATTGTTGCCATCTAGTGCATTTTTCATGTTTCTTCATGTACTTTTCAGCTCAAGAATCACTGGGATTTTTTTTTAAGTACATCAGTCTCTGTCATGTGTCTCTGAAAACAAACTGAATTATTTCCCTGTGTTATCTCAAACTCCATTGAATTTCTTTTAACAGGTATATTAATTTATCTGTCCAAAAGTATATACAAAACAATCATTGTACAGTTGGTTTTTGGATGACTTATTTTGTCTACTTAGTGAGGTTATGTTTCCTTAGAAGTTCCTGAGATTTGTTGATACGTGCCAAGATATGCACATTAGAATTATATCAGAAAACCACAGTAGTCAACACAGTATATCTTTCATTGACTTTTTGTTTAATCCTCTATGCTCTAATGCAAGATTTTAAAAATCTTTCAATATTTTTGAGCTCCATGTTATAGCTCAGAATAAGGTATTTGTGAATAGTCCATATATATAAAATAAGCTTATTCTGATTATATTGAGTAAAATAACCTATGAAAATCATTAGCTTCAGTTGGTTGAAAATATTGTTCACTCCCCAAATCACAACATCCGGGGCAGATTCAGGCTTGAGTCAGAACCCCAGAAACCAGGAACTCAATCCAGATTCCCCTTATAAGTGGTAGTGACCCAACCAGTTGATCCAGTATACCCATTGCTTTCCAGAAACTGCATTCGCAAGAAGATAGTGCCAGGTGCCAGAGCTGAGTAACATTCTAGGCACTCTGATGAGGCATATGGGTGGGCCAAGCAGCATCTTAACCACTAGTAGAAATGTTCACGGTCTATTTTATCTATTTTCTCTAAAATTGTTCTGTAAATTATTTAGAATGGAGTACCAAACTCTTTAAACATAACTGTGCTTTCCCCATTCTTTTTCACTTCAATATTTTTAAATCTCTTTATTTAGTTAAAAATTTAGATCCAGCAATGACCTTATTATATCTTTTTCTAATGTTTATACAGTTCTTTAAAATGAAGACTTCTTTGTCCAATATTAGCTTTCTAGTTGTCTTTAAAGTATCATCTTTATTTTGTTTCATGATTTCATCATGTACCTTTCTTCTTCCTTGTCCTTTTAACCTATCTATGCTTTTATAAAGTGAGATTCTTATAGACAGCATATATTTCACTCGAATTTTCATCCACTCTGACACATACTGTCTTTTCTGGTTGGGGACTTGGTATGAATTTGAAGCTGATTGTTGCTGTGGTTATTCTCAGGGACCACACTCTTCAAATTTCTATAGTGACAACCTTCTTAGCACTGTGCTATTTTTTCAACACGATGTCTATTGGCTCTGAGTGCTAAGCTCTCTCTTTGTATTTTATTTAGGAACAGTGTTCTTGCATACTTCTCTGGTACTCTTCTTCCAGCAGTTTTCTGCTTTTCCGTGGTAAAAGCCTAGTGGTAGGAGGTGCTGGGGAGATTGGGTTTTTGTTCATATTAAACCTTACTTTTAGGCAAGCTCCACACATTGTAGCTTAGGGACTGATATTCTCCGTTTTCTCACTCCTCTCCCTGCTGTCTCATGGACCTAGTACTCATCCCTGTCATCTATTTCAGGAACACAATTTTTTCCTGTTCCCTTGCCTTAGCTGCAGTGAATCTGAATCAGGGCATGATGGTCCCCTTCCCTTCACTGATCATCTGAGAATAAGAGAAGTAAAGATGGTGGTTGGAATTTCTTGCTCTGACCACATAGGTATTGTTTCCCTCTCCGATGTGTGCAACATACAGAGTGCTTTCTTAGAAGTCTTTCTGGTATATTCAGTGACAGTCTGATGTATTTATTCAGAAAGAACAATCAAAGAACTGCTGTTATTTGTTTTGTAAAAATTTATTTTTAAAATGCTTGTTGTCATTTGTTCAGAAAGAACTCATAAAATAAAGATTTATCTAAATTCTGTGCTGCTACAAATTTCACATTGCATGTAATACCACATTTGACATAACGCATCTCATCAGCTACAGTAACCGATTACTCTTCCAGGTGCTTGGTATGTCTAGGCTACATCAGTGTGTCAGCACATCTCTTTTCCCCTTGTAGCTGCTGTCTTTCCTTAGATTAGGGACCAGATCTTTGTAATGTAACGTCAATTTTCAAGTGGGTTTCAAAAAATGAATTCAAAGTTAATCTGACTCTTTTACTCGCAAAGAGGCAAGTGGCACTCCTTTCAGCCCTTCAAATCTAGAGAGCAGAAGCTAGAGCCTCGTGTCAAATACTTTTTAATTTACAGAAATCCATTTTTTTTATTTTTGTCTTTGTGAGGCAATGTGAATTTTAAGAATATATTTTCTCTAAGAATATTAATACAATTTAAGCAGTGTTTAGATGTCCAAAATTATTTTTTTCTACAGGTGTCATCTTTCATTTTTGTTTTTTCATCTAATTTTTTCTTGATGTTTCTTTTTACTGCCACTCTTTGAATGATCATCTCTATATATATGAACTGGAATTAAGAGGCTTTTTGAAAGTGCTTGTAGTGCTATTCTTGACTATTTCCCCAGGAGTCTTTTCCTAGGAATGAAAGACCGTCCTAGAGACCATTGTACATGAGAGAATTTAAGAACAGGTTTTGCTTGAGTGCATAGTTGCAAAGTTTCAATAAGCTGTTTCCTACTCCTCCTCTTCTAAAAGCAAAATAATACAAAATTTACTTTAAAACACTGGCCTTTAAACTTAGAGCTCTGGTCCAAGGGCTTGAGCCCCTGCATCAACGTGACTTTGGATCTGCACAACTTCGGTGAATGCAGCCAATTGGGGAGTGAGCCAGTGGATGGAAGACCTCTCTCTCTCTGCCCCTCCTCTCTCTGTGTAACTCTGACTTTCAAATAAATAAATAAAAATAAACAAATCTTTTTAGAAAAGAGAACTGTTTTGGCAATTTTATATTACTGATATGCTTTTGTATATTTTCCCCATTCCATTTTATAAATAATGGATATATATATATATATATGTATATATCATTACAGTAATGTTAGCAGGATATTAAAGAGAATACAAGATAAATATAATTTTCATACCACCACCTTGAACTATAATTTATTAGATTTTTAAAACTTCTATTTTTCTTTAAAAATTATTTTACAATTTAGAAAATATTATGATATACTATAATACTTGGAATTCTGAATACAGTTTATAATTTAAATGTATAAATACAGTCATATTATTTTATCTTTTCAAGAATAAAATGTTTGCTCAAAAATTCAAGACACCTGTAGATGTTATATACACATGTATTTGGTCCAGAGAGTACTAGAGTTCCTTTCATACACTCTACAAACGACTCTCTTGAAGTGCACTGCTATGGAAATTTTACCTCACCATAGCATTTTAGAAGCAACAGATTTTTTTCATCTTGTCTGTTTAAGAGTCCTTAAGCCCAGAAGGACAGCAGCTTCTAGGCATAGTCTGAGAACAGTCCAACTTAAATAAAACTCTTAAGAATTGGAGGGTTTAATAAGGACGTCAACCTTGCAGCAAGGAAGGCAATGAACAAACAGACACAGCAACCAGAAGCCACCTTGCCTTCTTCAAAATCTGCCTTTGAGTTACTGGAAGAGTAGCCCCGGAGAACTATAACCTGACACTTCAATCTGTGCCTATTTGGGAAATTTAAACAACATCCAGACTTTAGGAGTATCCTTTATGGCTTTTTTCATTTTGATTATGATTACTGATACCTGTTTCAGCAGCAAGTGGTGTGATGCTACGTATGTTTCTCACATGGGCCTTCACTCAGCAGCCGTGCTAAGCAATCTGTGCCTTCTTTGTAAGCTTCAATTGTAGTTTAGAAAATGTAGACGTTTCAACAGAAACTCTTAATTTATTGGATGGGGGAGCTGCTAATGTTTGTGCAAATCTGAAAATAAAATCTCTGTACTGTACCTAAGCACTCTCTGTAGTGACTGTTATTTCCACTTTGAAGAATATCTTTGAATCCCATACTTACATATGCAAGTTTTATACATATGCTCACAACATGCCCTGAAGTATAGAAAGTAACAAAATAAAAAATAAAATAAAATAAAATAAAAAAGAAAGAAGATCAGGAGAAAGAATATCAGGATAAACAGTCAAGAAAAAATACAGTTTGTTAATTAAGCAACCAGTCAGGACTTCCAGAGTAAACAATAAAGCTTGCATGACATGAGAGACGAGAACACAGTATACTTTAAATCAGAGATTTTTTTTTTCTTCTTCACTTGTCCTGGAGGGTGAGAACCACTCATATAGAGCTGGAGAATATTCACTACTCCTTTCTCTTAGGGACCTCATCAGCTCTAACCAACTAGGCATAGAGGCACCTTAACAACTGAAAAAGTAGATGGAAACTTGATTAGAGTTTCATCAACATCCTGTATTCCATAGCTACACCAAACATATCTTCTGGGATTTTCATCCCTGTGGCACACAGAGTCCAAAAAAGATGGTTATGTTAAAAATGTAAATTGATGAGGGACTCTCATTAACTCTGAAAATGTAAGACATCTAAGTAGAAGATCTAGAGTTGAATAAAACATGCAGATCACAACTGGGTCAACAGAAAAAGCCTAGAGAAGTTGCCTTTACACAGAGTCTGTTTGTACATTGGGTCTTGGCAAGAGCAAACAGTAGATAAATGCTCACCCTCCTTATCTTCATTCACCTTTCACAACTAAAAACTCAGAGCAGAACAACCCGACTCCCGCTGTTGTATTCAGCTACTTTCATTAACAATGGGCCTACCAGAGAGGTAGATCTAGCACCATCCTCGAATTTCTAGTCTGTTACTTTCCTCCACTTTATGATGCCTGAGTGGTCCCACGGCTATGCAACTATTCACAGGTCTTTCACCTTGTGTGTATTAAATACTAAGGAAACAAAACAGTATTCAGGAAGTGAAAAGTTAGTTTCCTCCCAGTATTAATAAAAAGGCCAACAGGTGTCTTTGTGAAGAAACAGAGAAGCTTTTCCTGGTCAAATTCCTGTAGTTCCACAGCTATCACACCTAGATACCTGGAAACTCAACAGCAGACACTTCTTGTATCAGATCAACCTAGGATCTAAGAAACTTCCTATTTTTGTTGTCTTAACTAGCTAAGGTCATTCAAAACACAAAGAGAGACCACATCAGCTTTCTTAACTACCTTGCCTCGCTGCCTAGTTTAAGTGCATAGACTTCCACGAAATATTTTCCAATCAGTGAATGGATGCGTTGATGAACAAGTCAACAATGAAACAGATGCCAACATGCTTGCACAAAATAATGTGTACTGTATCTCATCATTTGGCAAAACATGTCTTATTTTTCATCTCTAGAATACAGTGCAATGCTTAGCCTTTTATTGGCCATTTCTATTTTCATTTGTGCCTAAAGAACTAAGTCAACCAAAAAGCTTCAGCTGAGGTCCAAAAGTCTTAGCTACACAGCATGCAAAATGTAATGTATTTTTCATTTAATGAAGACATATAAGAGATCTGAATAAATTACCTAATACTCAGATGGCAATGTTTTGCCTACTTAACTTCTCTATGAAGCAAATATCATTTTTAGTGTTTATCTCCATCTTTTAACTAAGTTCTAAAATGAGTTTGCACTTCCCTTTGGAACTATCTTAGGGTAAAATACAACAGCCATTTTTTGTGATAGTTAGAGTGGTCCCTGAAAAATGAATTTAAATTTGCAAAGTACTTTAAGACTAAAACTACTGCTCAGAATACTTACCATATTGCAACTGCCAATGCTGCTACAAAATGATGTAAGAAAGATTATAGAAAGATTAAGAAATATTATAGGCTTGTCTAAGATTAAGATTTCTTCATTGATGCTATTCTTGCCATTCTATTTACCCTAAGCTCTTCTATGAATTAAAAGATTTTATAGGAATTTACCTTCTCTTTACATTCCAGATGTAGATTACTTAAGTAGGTAAAAATACTTTGATGATCAAAGTAAGCTATTTTGGGATAACAGTTCCATTTTCAATAGATTCTTTCCATTTTGCTCATAATTTACATGTGGTAAGAAGACAAAGTGTTTATAATAACAAGCCAGTTAACTGAAACAGGTCAGTTCTACCTTAGTGACTCATGTTACATCTCCACACATGACATCATGCAAGGAATTTGGCTTCAGTTGGTTTCTCATACTAGAGAATTCCAGTTTACATCTTTCTGTTTGTGGTAGTCAACATGGCCTTTCCAATCTGCTTCATTAATTTATTTAGTTCATCTAAAATGTACCTGTTATGCTAGGTCCATTACCTTAAGGTTTGAAGACTACTAAAAGTTAAACAACTGTAGTCAATGTAGCATAGAAAGAAGTACTATGGCAACCATTTTATGCTATTGTTAAACACAGAGTACCTGGAGGGCCAAGACTGCTTAGACAGATCTACTACATATAAGTAAGATTTATATATATGCCATCCAAAGTTTCCTGATATTCCCATGTAAATTTTACAACTTAAAAAACTGGTGAAAATCCAACTAATTTGTTTCTGAGAAAATTTCCCAACTTTGTTCAGTGAACTCTATTTTTTTTAATTAAGTTTCCTTTCTCCACGAACTACTACTTATTAACTACTGTTACTTTCTGTCTCCTAAGGGGCTTATAAACATACTAGTATTTGCATTCAGTATGTTCTTCTCCCCCCAAAATATGTTACAAAGTCTATGGAAAAAGAGGTTAAATAAGTGTTCTCCATACTCTTCCATAATTAATCATTAGTCAGACTAAAGAACTAGAATGTAATATTTCCCAAGTAATAGTTAACAAAAATGTTAGCTATTATCTAATCGATAACTATTAAAAAATACAGGCAGCATGAACATTCTATCACTATAGAGAGTCATCAGCTGGCATCATAAACCAATAGTGTAAATGTACCTTTAACATAAGTTATGTTTGTGATCTTATTGTTAGGAAATATACATTGGCAAATATTTAAGAATGAAAAGATAATAAAATTCCTAAGCCTTACATGTAAGTTACGTTTTTCAATTTTCTCTGTATTTTAGTAAGTAGCACAAATATGACACAATTCTGAATTTTATATTTAGGTATAATTTAAAATTGAAATAATACCTGAAAGATTAAAACATAATCATAATTATATGAGAAAATAAAGCATAAATTTGCATTTACTATTTTACTATTCCTTCAGACCAAACTCTTTGCCTTTGAAGAGTTAGGCATCTTACCTCTCACCATACACAAAAGTCAACTCAAGATGGATTAAAACTTAAATTTAAGACCCAATACTATAATTAAAACTGCCAGAAGAAAATGAAGGGAAAATGTGGAAAATGATCTACATGATGACTTTTTTTTTTTTTGACAGGCAGAGTTAGACAGTGAGTGAGAGAAAGAGAGAGAGAGAGGTGTTCCTTTTCCGTTTGTTCACCCCCCAAATGGCCACTACAGCCTGTGCGCTGCGCTGATCCGAAGCCAGGAGCTAGGCACTTCCTCCTGGTTTCCCATGCAGGTGCAGGGCCCAAGCACTTGGGCCATCCTCCACTGCCTTCCCGAGCCACAGCAGAGAGTTGGACTGGAAAAGGAGAAACCGGGACTAAAACCTGGGGTGCCGGCGCCGCAGGCGGAGGATATGATATATACTGAATGATATATTTTTACACATATTACTGGAGTTAATACACATAATTGCATCATAAAGACTATAGAAATCAGAGAGCTTATGCAATTTTAAAATGTTTTAAAAACTACAAGGAAACAAGTAATTGAGAGAAGTAGGAGGTGTCAAAGTTTTGCTCTGGACCCAAATAGTAGAGAGAGTTTTCAGTGAGGCTGGCTAGATTATTTCACATTCAAAGAAAAATTGTTAAAAACATTTCTGCTTTATTGCTTAGAAAACTATAGAGCTTGCCGGCGCCGTGGCTCAATAGGCTAATCCTCCACCTTGCGGCGCCGGCACACCGGGTTCTAGTCCCGGTTGGGGCGCCGGATTCTGTCCCGGTTGCCCCTCTTCCAGGCCAGCTCTCTGCTATGGCCAGGGAGTGCAGTGGAGGATGGCCCAGGTGCTTGGGCCCTGCACCCCATGGGAGACCAGGAAAAGCACCTGGATCCTGGCTCCTGCCATCGGATCAGTGCAGTGCTCCGGCAGCAGCGGCGGCCATTGGAGGGTGAACCAACGGCAAAGGAAGACCTTTCTCTCTCTGTCTCTCTCTCTCACTGTCCACTCTGCCTGTCAAAAAAAAAAAAAAAAAAAAAAAAAAACTATAGAGCTTATCCATTATTTTCCAGGGAGCTTTAGCTCATAAAGCCCTAGATCCTAGCTTGCTTGATAAGCAATTTTCTGTTAGTATAACCAACTTCTTACAGAGCCTACTTAGCCATCACCTTATTAGACAAAAAAAAAATGCTAAGGTCTTAGATAATAATTATACACATATTTTATTGATTTAACATAAAATGCAAAGAGTTTATTTTATTTATTTATTTATTTTGACAGGCAGAGTGGACAGTGAGAGAGAGAGACAGGGAGAAAGGTCTTCCTTTGCCGTTGGTTCACCCTCCAATGGCCGCCGCGGCCGGCGCACTGCGGCCGGCATACCGTGCTGATCCGATGGCAGAAGCCAGGTGCTTCTCCTGGTCTCCCATGGGGTGCAGGGCCCAAGCACTTGGGCCATCCTCCACTGCACTCCTGGGCCACAGCAGAGAGCTGGCCTGGAAGAGGGGCAACCAGGACAGAATCTGGCTCCCCAACCTGGACTAGAACCCGGTGTGCCGGCGCCACAAGGTAGAGGATTAGCCTAGTAAGCTGTGGCGCCGGCCGCAAAGAGTTTATTTAACATTATATCTCAGCCAACACCATTTACTTTTCTGTTAAATATTTAAACAAACTAATAAGACTAATTAGCAGAGGCAATTAGAAGTAATCATAGTAGGGCAGTTATAGGACTAGTGAGCAGAAATTCATAGTAATAATGGTAGGATGATTATAAGATTAGTGAACAAAGAAAATTACTAGTAATTATGGTAAGATGATAATACTAATAATATGAATATCCATGAAGAAATGTAAATTTAAATTTTTTTCTTTCAGTGCTCTAAAACAGCAATTTATTTTACCTCTTTATCTTGATACACTTTTTTGTGTATCTGGTTTATCCTACTCTTTATATATAGGTAAGGTTTATTTATTTTCTTGCTGTATGACTGTGTGTTCACTAATTTTCTAGGCTGCATAATACACAAATTCCAAACTCAATTCACCCAGTTGACTATTCTGCATATTTGGGTGGTTTCCACCTTTGAACATCTTTTAAAAAATGCTGTTATATAAAAGTGCACATGAAAAGCATGCATATTTGTTGACAATAATGACAAAATGCAAAGTCATATGTAATAAAGATGGCTGCCAACATCCCCCCCCCGCCCCGCCCCGCTGCCGCCCTGGTTTGATCCTTCAGTCTTTGTTAGATATTTAAATTGGTATAGCCTATACTCCTGAGTGTTCTTCAAAAATAAACATGCAAGATCTTTTCAAGATAGAAAATGCTTTAAGGGCAGTAAAAAGACTAGAGGTTGCCAGTGGTTAAGAAGACAGGAAAGAATGAGGGAGTGCAAATGATTTTAGGGCACTGAAACTGTTATGTACAACACCAGGATGATAGGTATGTGCCATTCCACAGTTGTCAAATATACAACACTATAAAAGAACAGTAATGTAAACCATGGAACATGGGGTGATAATGATGTGTCAGAGTAAGCTTATCAGTTATTGCAAATGTATCTGCTGGTAGTGGATGCTGATAGGAGGAGAGGCTATGCATGCTAGGAACAGTAGGTACATGTGAAATCCCTGTGTCTTCCTCTCAACTTTATTATGAAGTTAAACTGCTCTAAAAAAATAAAGTATATTAAGAAGGGAAAAAAGATTACAAATACTGTTGGAGTAATTAAACAGATGTTAACTATTTTTAGTAACAAATAATTGACATACTTCTGTGTTTTTTGATACCTTATTTTTGCTCTATTTCCTTTTCCAGTAGCACTTCTCTAAACTGCCTGAAGCCTTTAGTGCATTCTCCTTCTTTGTTATGCAATGTTAAGCCTGAATTCAGTCAAACTCAAAATTTGTTTTGACTTGCTGTTCTACTCTTATCATGCTCATATTACACTGATCGCTTGTGTCAGTGCAATGTAATGACTTCAAGCCAAATAATCTCTCAACAAAATCATTTGAGAATGGAATACTCAGAGTTTTACTTAATACCAACAGCAGGTTAGACTTACAGGAATCACTCGCCATCTCTCTGAAACTATCAACTTACACTGTATCTACACGCTTGTCTTTGTAGATTGACTTTTCTCAATATGCCCTATTTGACTTTCTGGGTCTGCTTTATAATTTTATTAAAATGTTTAGAAAAATAGGAGATTTGAAACTGCCATTTTCAGATGTAAATATGAAAGATCTGGGGAAAGTTTTGTTGTTCTATCTTTGAACACTTGCTGTGATATACTGTAGAAAGCATAGTCATTCAAAAGGTCTGACAAAGCAGCTATATGATAGAAGGGTCCAACACATTCGTTATCAAAGCTCTCCTGTGCTTCATCTCCAGTTGCAACCACTAAGACAAAAAATGTCAGTTTACTCGGATTCATGAAGTCATCAAAGAAACAATATGATGATGTATGTTCATACGGTGTACTCATATTAACTTAGAGACAATAGTTTTGGTTGAGCATTAGTCTGTTTGGAAGACAAATACCTATGCTTGATTTAAGACAACACACCTATCTCAACCTAGATGTGTGAGATTCAGTATCCATCTGCTTCCTACCCATTTCTTGACTTGCACTAGCCCAAATTCATTTCTTTTTTTTATGTTTTCTTGATTTTTAATGTATTGTTTTTTTCTAATTTATTTTTTTTAACTTTTATTTAATGAATATAAATTTCCAAAGTACAGCTTATGGATTACAATGGCTTCCCCCCCATAACTTCCCTCCTACCCGCAACCCTCCCCCCTCCCACATCCTCTCCCCTTCCATTCACATCAAGATTCATTTTCGATTCTCTTTATCTACAGAAGATCAGTTTAGCATACATTAAGTAAAGATTTCAAGTTTGCTCCCACACAGAAACATAAAGTGAAAAGTACTGTTTGAGTACTAGTTATAGCATTAAATCTCAATGTACAGCACACTAAGGACAGAGATCCTACATGAGCAGTAAGTGCACAGTGACTCCTGTTGTTGACTTAACAAATTGACACTCTTGTTTATGGCATCAGTAATCACCCTAGGCTCTTGTCATGAGCTGCCAAGGCTATGGAAGCCCCCTGAGTTCACTGACTCTGATCATATTTAGACAAGGCCATGGTCAAAGTGGAAGTTCTCTCCTCCCTTCAGAGAAAGGTACCTCCTTCTTTGATGACCCGTTCTTTCCACTGGGATCTCACTCATGGAGATCTTTCATTTAGGTTTTTTTTTTTTTTTTCCCCCAGAGTGTCTTGGCTTTCCATGCCTGAAATACTCTCATGGGCTTTTCAGCCAGATCTGCATGCCTTAAGGGCTGATTCTGAGGCCAGAGTGCTGTTTAGGACATCTGCCATTCTATGGGTCTGCTGTGTATCTCGCTTACTTTGGGGAGCAACTCGGACTAGACTGTTACTGGAATTAAGACTTATTGTATGCATCTGCTTTCCCACAATATGGCGCTGGGAGAGGAGGAAACAGCTTCTACACAGCTGCCTCCAATTCAACCAATAAACTCTAGGATCTGCTCCTGATTGGAGGAGAGCAGCATACTTGGCGTGTGGGTAGCAGAGTTGGGATTGGCGGAAGAGGACTATAAAGGAGGAGAGAGACGGCATGCACCAGGAACATCTAAGGGGAACATCTATCTGAAGGAACACCTGAGCAGCCCCCGAGAGAGCCGGCCGGCGGTGTGCCACTCCCCCGCGGTGCCACTCCCCCGCGGAAGTGGGGAAAGTGGCAGGGGGAACCGCCCTTCCACGGAGATGGAAGGGTCGGTAGCCAACCTGGGAAGAACCAGCAGTAAACCTGGGGAGGGCCGAGCAGACAAAAGAACAGCGCAGGGTCCTGTGTCGTTCCTCCACGAAGAGGGGGAGCGACATAGTGGTGCCGTGACTCAGATATGAAGCCTAGGCAGGGTTTAGTGTCGTTCCTCCGTGAAGAGGGGGAGTGACATAATGGTGCCGTGACTCGGATAGGAAACTTAGGAGGGAAGAAACGGGAAGAAGTGGGAAAATACCGGAGAGACAGACTTGCAAAGAGCCTAGGGAAAAGCCGGACGGAAAAGGTGCCGGAAGAAGCTATTGAAAGCCTAGGCATAGACTTGGATACGGACTGTGGGAAAGAAGTTAGGATTTAAAGTGAAAGCAAGAAGAAACTTAGACTCAGATACGGACTGCAGGTTGAAAGTGAAAGTGAAACCTAGAAGAAACAGACTTGGATATGGACTGTGGGGAGAAGCCAGAAGAAATGAGAGGGGAATATTGTTGGAAGAAAAGTTAGGAAACATACCGGGTAGAGAAAAATATGTTAGGGAGGATGAAGCCGCGGGGGCAGGCTGAGGCAGAGACGTAAGCCAGCTTGGGATTCTTCAAGTCAGCCCGGGGAGCAAAAGGCGAAAAGCTAAAACTAGAGGCGGATGCGTAAGCCAGGTTGGAATCCGTCAGATTAGCCCGGGGAGCAAAAGATGGGAAGCCAAACCGAAAGGCGCAGACGTGAGCTAGGTTGAATTCGCCAGGTTAGCCCGGGGAACTTAGACTGAATACCGGTGGTGGAAACGTAAGCTAGGCTGTGTGATTCGCGGAAGCTGCCGCACACAGAGAGAGCGCACGGGGCGCTAATAGATAGGAAACGCGGGGCTGGCGTGAGGCCATGGTGCGGGCGCAAAGGGCACGGAGACCGCAGAGCGCGAAGAGCCGGGAAGCCGCTGCGGGGCGAGGCGCCGAGAAGCAGCCTCGGGGCGGGCACCGGGAAGCCGTGGGGATAAGAGAAACAGAAGTTTAGAAGTAAAATGAGAGAAATAGGAATGCTGGCAGATAGAAGTAAAATGGGAGAAATAGGAATGCCCGGAGATAGAGAAATAGAGAAAAATAAGGCCTCCCCACAATACGGCAATGAGAAGGCTTGGATTCGGTTTGCCTGATTGGTAGGGCTTGTAAGCACCTGCAGGCAGTTCTAGCAGAGCAGAGCATGAGCTGCAGGGCACCGAACACGGGCACGCAACAGCGCCTAAAAACCTCCTCACAACATGGCGAAGAGAGGACCCGGATTCGGTTTGCCTGATTGGTAGGGCTTGTAAGCACCTGTGGGCAACTCTAGCAAGCAGAGCAGAGTGTGTGCCGTGGGGCCCCGAAGACAGGCGCATATCAATGCCAAAAATAAAAAGAAAGGGGGATCTGTGGGGAGCAACTCGGACTAGACTGTTACTGGAATTAAGACTTATTGTATGCATCTGCTTTCCCACAATATGGCACTGGGAGAGGAGGAAACAGCTTCTACACAGCTGCCTCCAATTCAACCAATAAACTGTAGGATCTGCTCCTGATTGGAGGAGAGCAGCGTACTTGGCGTGTGGGTAGCAGAGTTGGGATTGGCGGAAGAGGACTATAAAGGAGGAGAGAGACAACATGCACCAGGAACATCTATCTGAAGGAACACCTGAGCAGCCCCCGAGAGAGCCAGCTGGCGGGTGCCGCTCCTCCGCGGAAGTGGGGAAAGTGGCAGGGGGAACCGCCCTTCCACGGAGGTGGAAGGGTCGGTAGCCAACCCGGGAAGAACCAGCAGCAAACCCGGGGAGGGCCGAGCAGACAATAGAACAGCGCAGGGTCCTGTGTCGTTCCTCCACGAAGAGGGGGAGCAACAGCTTCCCATGTTGGATCGTTCTCTCCCTTTTTTGTTCTATCAGCTAGTATTTGCAGACACTATTCTTGTTTATGTGATCCCTTTGGTTCTTAGTCCTATCATTATGATCAATTGTGAACAGAAATTGATCACTGGGACTAGTGAGATGGCATTTTGCTGAATGCTGTCTTGATCACTTCTCTCTAAAATCCAGCTGAATGTGGCTTTCCATTTATCATTTAAATAGTATCACCGATGATGACTCTGGATCATGTTGGCATTGGTATTTTAACAGTTTCATCTTCATTATCTGAACTTTTATGAAACTGTCACAATGTTAAGATTACTATGGTAGCACTATCTTAATAGCATAACATTCAATCTATAGGCGAAGTCAAAGGACTGTTCACACCCAAGATTACAATGTACTTAAGTTGTGCTATTTAGTGTCATCACTCAAAGTGGTACAACAGTGGGTGGCCCATTACTGAGAGCCATGAACTACGCTTGCCAGTGTTAACTCTTAAGGAATAAACAGTAATAGTGACTCTGTAAAGCAGACACTCCATTCTCTCTTCATCTGATATTTTAAAAAAACAGTGTCGCTTTCGGCCTCAATGAATAGGCTACTTATGAGTCTTATACTTCCCCCTGCCCCAGCATCCATTGTCATAATTTTTTTAATACAGCAAATTACCCTGTGACACTGGAGATTCAGTGAGAAAAGCAAAATATTTCTTGGCAAACAAACAACTGTTCTCCCTTTCAGACAAGGATACATAGTTAAGGATATTTTGTAAACATAGTCTCTTTCTCCAAGCAAATATTCTTAGTGTGTCTTCCCAGAGATGTTATTGACATGACAGTTTGGTTTCCCATTCACTGGAGTTTCACCCCACACCTAGTAAAAATAGTGAAAGAATCAAAGTTTAGCTGTCTAATTACCTCCTACCCATAAGGAGATAAAGTGTATGTGAATATACATATACTATGTACAAATACATTATTTCACTTTTCACTATAAAGTGAATTCATAGAAGAAAAGAATAGCATTATAAATAATTATATTTAGTATTTCATCTCGAAGTTTCCAGTCATTGATGGCACGTTAAGTGAAACTTTAACTATAAATTGGGTGTTTCATGTTCAACATTTTCTTTTTATAGAAAATCTTTTAAAATAATAAAGTTCACAAATATGAAGATATAGACTATGGTTCTAAAATTGGTAGGTAACATTTGACAAAATATAAAGGAAAGAATTACTTTATTATTTATTACTGAAGAAATTTCTGGAGTAGTAGTTCTTAATCCTCTTATGCTTGAAATCCACTTTCAGGTGATAACAATCAGATGCCCATGAAAAGGGTTCAGTAATTAAGAACATCCATAAACAAGTAAGCAGTTTCTACAATGCGACTGCTGCTGGAGTGTCAGTCTCACTGTATCTGTGAAGCCTCCATTTATTGTAGTTTTAATAGTGTGCTGTTTATCTATGCAGCCTCTTTTGAGGCAAGTCACATAACCTCATGGTACATAAATGTTCTCATTTATACAGTAAATATGCATAACCGAATGATCTCCTCAAATCTCTTATGAAAAATTCTTCTCTCAAAACTAATTTGATGTATCTTTTCCTTCAGTGTGCATCTGGCATTTCCTTTGAATAAAATCATACATATAAAATTTTCATAAAAAAAAATATTGGCAGAGGAAGAAAGGCATGACGCCGTGTGTTAAAGTGACAGTAAAAGACAGGCACTGTTATGAGCTGCACTTAGTCTCCCCCAAAATACATTGTAGTCCTTACCCCTGGTGGCTATGAAAATGACCTTATGTGGAAATAGGGACTTTGCTACTCTAGTCAAGTTACAATGAGGTTCAAGGGGTGGACCCTAATCCAGTATGTCTGGCTTCCTTTTAGAAGGAAACTTTGAAAATAGATAAACACAAAGGTCAGTAGGAGACAGAGAATGGAGCAATATGTCTGTAATTGGAAAAATTTCAAACCTTTACCCAAATCAGTAAGAATCTAGGAAAAAGTAAGGAGACTTTCTTATCCACAACTTTCACACACAGGCCTTGCTAAACCTTGTTTCTAGACATCCAGCTCCAGAACTCTTGAGTCAGTAATTCCTGTTTTAAACTACCCAGTTAGTGCTGCTTGTCAGGGTAGCCCTGACAAACTAAGGAGATCTCCATTTGGTCGTGAAAAATATTTAGAGAGTAAAGAAGTATAAACACAGTCATTTCCTCTATGAACAACTAGAAGTTATATTTGCCTTATTGGTAGAGCATTCCATCACTTTCCTGTGGTTACTGCAACAAATCACTACAAATGTCACTGCTCCAATCTCTGTCCCCATCGTCACACTGCCTCCTCCTCTGACACCTTTCAAATCTCTTTTGGCCTCATTTCTACTTGTCATCGAGTTAAAAGCTCATCTGGATAATAGAAATGAAACTTTTCTTCTCCTAACCCAAGTTTTCACCATGTAAGTTTTGCCATATGACTAACATTTGCTCTGTTACCATATAACCTAATATTCACAGGTTCTTGGCTTTGGAACACCGCCATGGCTCTTCAGAGACCAGCATTCAGTGCACTATAAGCATCTAATATTGTAAATGTCTTATAACTACATGCATGCTTCCAATCCCTTAATGATACTATTCAATATCTACCTTTTTTCTATTAGTTTATGTCTACAGTTCAACACAAAACTGACTTAAAATTTTAAGTGTATTGAAAATATAGTAATCATAATTTTTAAAATTTAAATACTTCTTTATTTGCAGATATTTTACACTGATGAAGGAAAATGGCTAAGTTTCATAGTTACAATTGTTTAGTCACCCAAAGTCATAGCTTATATTTGGGTTAACTCTTGGTGTCATACATTGTATGGATTTTGATAAATGTACAATGACATAAATCTACCTACATGGGATCATGTAGAATAAATTCATAAGTCTAGAAATCCTCTGTGTGCCATTCATTCAACTCTTTTAGTTACTTTAGTTTTATAGCAAGTTTTGAAGTTGTGAATTTTCGATCTCCCAACATCATTCTCTCTCTTTCATTTCGGGTTAGATATTTTGTGCTTTCACCCCTCTCCATATAAAATTTAAAATCAGTTTCTCAATATCCATAAAATAACCAGCTGTGATTTTTACTGAGATTACATGGAGCCTATAGATAAAGTTGGGAAGAATTTACATCCAGATGATAATGAATCATTTTACAGGATCATGGAATATCTATTTATTTAGATACTATTTGATTTTTATACTTTTCATAATAGGAATCTGATTTTTTGTTATTTATATCTAAGTATCTAATTTTTGTAGTATTAATAAAAATTGCAATTTTGGACTGCGCCGCAGCTCACTAGGCTAATCCTCCACCTGCAGTGCCAGCATCCTGGGTTCCAATCCCGATTGGGGTGCCAGTTCTGTCCCGCTTGCTTCTCTTCCAGTCCAGCTCTCTGCTGTGGTGCGGGAAGTCAGTGGAGGATGGCCCAAGTGCTTGGGCCCTGCACCTGCATGGGGGACCAGGAGGAAACACCTGGCTCCTGGCTTCAGATCGGCGCAGCGCGCCACCCGTAGCGGCCATTTGGGGGGGTGAACCAACGGAAGGAAGACCTTTCTCTCTCTCTCACTGTCTAATTCTGCCTGACAAAAAAAAAAAGACAATTGCAATTTTAATTTCAAATTACAATGGTTTATGTAATAAGAGATTTACTATATTAATTTGATGTCTTGCCTCCTTGCTATTATCACTTATTTCTTACATGTTTTTTGTTGATTATTTTCATACTTTCTACTTAGAAATTGATGTCATCTATAAAAAACAATTTTATTACTTCCTTTCCAATTAGTAAGCTTTTTATTTCCTTTTTCTTGTCTTGCAGCATCATTTTGTATTTTTTAGTACAACACTTAGTGTTAAAGATAGAAGGTCCTTGCTTTGTTCCTTATTGTATTGGAAAAACATTCTTTCCACCAGTATATATGATGTGAGTTGTCGATTCTTTTATAGATGTTCATTTACATATTGAGAAAGTCTCTATTGCTAGCTTACTATTTTTCAAGAGTGAATGTTGGTTTTTGTTAAATGTTTTTTTCTGCATCTACTAAGATTGTGCGATTTTTTTCCTTAGACAGTTTATGTGATCAAATTTATTAATTTAATGTCAAGAATGCCTTGCATACCTGTGGTTAATCCTATTTGGGCACGATTTAAAATTCTTTTGAGATAATATCAGATGTGATTTGCTTATATTTTATTCATTTTGTTGCATCTATGCTTGTGACAGACATTTGTTTTTGGTTGCTTTTTCCTTTTATGTTTAGGATAACGTTGGTTTCTTTTTTTTTTAAGATTTATTTATTTTACTTGAAAGTCACAGTTAAACAGAAAGAGGAAAGACAGAGAGAGAGAGAGAGAGAGAGAGAGGTCTTCCATCCGCTGGTTCACTCCCCAATTGGCCGCAACAGCTGGAGCTGCGCCAATCCAAAGCCAGGAGCCAGAAGCTTCTTCTGGGTCTTCCACATGGGTGCAGGGCCCAAGGACTTGGGCCATCTTCTACTGCTTTCCCAGGCCACAGCAGAGAGCTGGATCAGAAGTGGAGCAGCCGGGTCTCAAACCAGCACCCATATGGGATGCCAGCACCGAAGGCAGTGGCTTTACCCGCTACACCACAGTGCCGACCACTAAAGTTGGTTCCATAGAAGGAATTAAGAAGTGTTTCTTCTGAAAGACCTTTCAGAGGCTTAGTGGAATTTTTTCTTAAATGCTTGGTAAAACTCATCAGTAAACACATCTAAGCCTGGTACTCTCTGCTTTGGAAGTTTTTTATTACCAATTCAGCTTCTTTAATAAATACCTATTAAGTGTGTCTTTTCTTTAACAAAGGAACAGTAAATTTTCTTGTATCCTTGTGACAGGCAATAGATTTCTACCTCCAGGCAAGAAGCTCATTGATGTTAGGCTCCAATCCTCCAACAAAACTTGAATACAGGAGTGCTGTAGTCCTTGATGCTTTTATTCAAAGAGATGGCTTTTTTGTTCATTTTTTTCAGTAAATCCTCAAAGAAAAGAGTGGCCAGGGTCTTTAGTTCAAGTATCTTTAAAGATTAGTATACCTGTAGAACATTAATATCATCTTGTTCAGTGTCTTTAGACTCCCTTATCACAAAAATGTGTATTAAATACCGGTAACAGTAATATTGTTGAAGAAAATATTATTCACTAATAAGTATTATTTGCTAATAATTAGTATATATAAATATTTACTAAAATGTTACTAAATTTTTAAACTGTTCTATAACTGTTTATTTTAAAAATTTATAAATAAGTTGAATGTTAATACTAGATATTATTTAGATTGAAAGACATAGATCCACTAATGACAGAAAAGATATCAGACTACCATTTTAGCAGGTCTCCCTGTGTTACCTCAAACACAAAAACTTTTTGTATGCTTTCTCTGTTTTCAAAAGGTTTTCTCATGCAATTCAAGTCCGTGCTTTTTAAACCATCACTACATATGCACAGAGTTAACCCACAGCAGAGAACTACATGGTACACATTTAGGCTTGCTCAAAACAAGGGATATCCAACTGGTAAGACCTGAGAAGCTAGAACTACACAGGTACTTAAGTACTCTGATGCCAACTCAGAAGCAAGAGTTCCCTTAAACAAGGAACTTCAGAATAAAAAGTCCATCCTTCTATGCTAGCCTGACTCCAAGCATCTTCAATCATTTCTACATACAGCTTTCTCCTCTCATAAAGTTTGCCTCCACCCTCTAATTGGGGAGACCAACTTGAACCATATTCTTCTATCTCCTTGTACACAAATAACAATAAAGCCTTTCTTACACCCCAAATATCCCATGTTCCTGCTAATGCAGACCCTGGGAAGGAGGATGTGATGGCACAAGTACTTGGGTTCCTGTCTTTTGGCTTGACCTGACCCATTCCAAGCTATTGTGGGCATTTTGGCAGTTAATTAGCAGGTAGAAGATCTTGAAATCCCCTCTCCCATTCTTTTCAAATAATAAATATTTTTTTTAAAAAAATTAAAATAAATAAAAAATACCAAACTCACAGAACATGATTGGGAATAGCAGGCAGAGATTCTGTATCAGAAGGGGAATATAATTAACACACCTAGATTTGGAACAAGTATTATCTCAGTCCCAAACTCTTACTAGTGATTATGTTTGATTAAGTACGACAAACATGTTTGAATCCGACATTTGCTTCCTAAACTAAAAGTTGGATATGTCCAGTAATAACCATATTTCTGCTTTCACTCTCTGGAAACATACTTAGGTGATACTCATTTTTGTAACAATTATGGCTTCTATTTCATCTATCCATGGGAATAACTCTTTTCTGAGTCAAATATAACTTCAGAAATCCACATGAGAGCATCCAAGAAGCTTCTGTGGTAGAGAAAGCATAGAAGCAGAAACAGATAAATCTAACTTACTTTGAAATGAAGATAGATATCAAAATTAAAGGGGGCCAGCATCGTGGCTCACTAGGCTAATCCTCTGCCTGCGGCGCCAGCACACTGGGTTCTAGTCCCAGCCAGGGTGCCAGATTCTGTCCAGGTTGCCCCTCTTCCAGGCCAGCTCTCTGCTGTGGCCAGGGAGTGCAGTGGAGAATGGCCCAAGTGCTTGGGCTCTGCACCCCAGGGGAGACCAGGAGGAAGCACCTGGCTCTTGGCTTCGGATTAGCGCGGTGCGCAGGCCGTGGTGGCCATTGGAAGGTGAACCAACGGAAGGAAGACCTTTCTCTCTCTCTCTCTCACTGTCCACTCTGCCTGTCAAAAAAAAAAATAAATAAAGGGAAAAAACTTATACTTTTGAGAAATTCTTTGACATATTCTGAAGTCCAAATTCCCTGATGTATTACCATTTCTGTCATGCATGTAGTTGTTCAACAACAAAGGGAGTGATCAACACAAGGAGATCTTGGGAAGGCCTGGCATTATCCCTTGCATTGTACAGTGGACAGCTAATTCCAAAGAGAAAAGACAGGCTAGCTTTCCTCTTGAATAGCAGAATGTGTTCCCTGTCTATTTAGAAGTTTTTCAATATAATTGCATAAAATTCTAAGGAAATAAAACATTGCTCTAACATTTACGATTTAAAATGCTCTAGTCTTTTCTTTAGCACATGAACAAAATGAAAATGCATCTTTCTTAAGCATACTGGTCCCTAATCCAATTTAATGGGCATGCATCTATGCATGAATGAAGACTCTAATTTAGTTTGAAGTACGTGTTTGTCTTTCTGCTGAGAAGAAACCAATTTTGAGGATATGGATGCAGGAATTTTTAGAAATATTTCTCAATTAAAAAAAAAGTTATAGTCAATTTGAAAGAAAACAATGGACTGGGAATTGTATTATTAGTTTTACACCCATATCATCAAGAGAATGCTGGAATATATAGAAAGCAATGAATGAAAATCAAAACATCTGTAGGGGCCAGCGCTGTGGTGTAGCAGGTGAAGCTGCCACCTGCAGTACCGGCGTCCCATATGGGCACTGGTTTCAAGTCCCGGCTGCTCCACTTCAAATCCTGCTCTCAGGGCTAGTTCTGTGGGTTAAATTCCCAACCTGTGGTGCCATCATCCCATATGGGCATCGGTCTGAGTCCCAACTGCTCCTTTCTGATCCAGCTCTCTGCTGTGGCCAGGGAAAGCAGTGGAGGATGGCCCAAGTGCTTGGGCCCCTGCATCCATGTGGGAGACCTGGAGGAAGCTCCTAGCTCCTGGGTTTGGATCAGCTCTGCTCTGGGCATTTGTCGGGGACCGCACAACATATGGCCTCTTAGCAGAAAACTACTGAAGTAGAGCTAAGCAGCCCAGGCCGGAAAGTACTGATAACGCCACCCTGTGTCTTAAGACTTTATGACCGTTCCCCCACCTGCACAAGCATTGCAGCTGCAAGGTAAACTCCCCTCCTTCCCCCGCCCGACATCCTGCCTTCACAATATATAAGTGTGTGGTTAAAAAAAAAAATAAAATCCCAGCTTGATCAGCCATCTTGTCTTGCTGCCATCTTTGTGTCTCCTGTCCCTTTCATTTCTCCTTCTAGGTGCTCGGCCCCAGTTGCTGTCCTGCGGGACGGGACAGGCATTGTGGTCATTTGGGGAGTGAATCAAAGAAATGGAAGACTTCTCTCTCTCTCTCTCTCTCTCTCTCTCTCTCTCTCTCTCTCTTTGTGGTCATTTGGGGAGTGAATCAAAGAAGTGGAAGACCTCTCTCTCTCTCTTCCTCTCTCTCTCTCTCGCTCTACCTTTATCTGTAACTGTGTCTTTCTAATAAAAAAGTAAATCTTAAAAAAAATCCAGCTCTCTGCTATGGCCTAGGATAGTAGTAGAAGATGGCTCAAGTCCTTTAATCCCTGAACCCATGTGGGAGACCCAGAAGCACCTCCTGGCTCTAGATCTGCCCAGCTCTGGCGGTTGGGGCCACTTGGGAAGTAAACCAGTAGATGGAAGACCTCATCCTGCCTGCCTCTCTGTAACTCTGCTATTCAAATACATATATAAATCTTAAAAAAAAAAAAAGGAAATATCTGTATTTGATGTTTTCATAGAGTTCACATGTGATTTAGAAAATACATGAAACCAAGGAAATAATGAGATAGCTTTTATTTTCAGGCTCAATATCTTTCTGAAAAACAAATAGCAATCTGTGGTAGGCATTTGGCCTAAAGTTTTATAAGACTCTAACATTGTGAATATATGGGTTTTAAGAAGAATACTGGCCGGTGCCACAGCTCACTAGGCTAATCCTCCACCTGCGGCGCTGGTGCTCCAGATTCTAGTCCCAGTTGGGGCACCGGTTCTGTCCCAGTTGCTCCTCTTCCAGTCTAGCTCTCTGCTATAGCCTGGGAAGGCAGCGGAGGATGGTCCTGCACCCACATGGAGACCAGGAGGAAGCACATGGCTCCTGGCTTCGCACTGGCACAGCACGCCGACCTTAGTGGCCATTTGGGGAGTGAACCAAAGGAAGGAAGACCTTTCTCTCTCTAACACTGCCTGTCAAAAAAAAAAAAAAAAAAAACAACTTGTAAATCATTTAAAAATGCACACAAATGTAAGGAATCACACTGTAAAGCACTGTTTCTAGATCTATTTTTTCCTAAAATCTTCCTATAATTGATTTGCAAACACAGAAAACACATTTTAGTACAATAATAATCATTTCTCTATGTGGAAAAGATATATGTATCCAGGTCAATATTAATGACACCAAGTGGTAATTATATAAGATAAATTAATGCAACAGTTTTCAAGAAATAAGGTTTTTATGTATTGCTCTCTTATGCACATGTATTAGTTTATTAAATAACTTTATGCCACACTAAAATTCCTTTCATTAGCCTAAAGGAGAATTGAGTTTTAACAATTAGTTATAAAGTGACTCAGTTTTAAAACTGCAGTTGGTAATACAATTATGCAAAAATAGCTATAAAATAAACTGAATACTTGAAAATAGATGTAAAGACCATCATCAACAGACAGCAAACTGGTGATCACTCTTACCCTCCACTGAAAACCTCAAGGGGATGCAAACAGTCTGAAATATCATTTAGCTTCATTTCCTATACTGAGGGATTTTCAAGTTACAAACAAATCTCTTTCTCCCTGTTAATCTTTTTTTCAAAAAATAAATGAACCTTAAAATCAAATGTGGTGGTGATGTAGGGGTATGGTTTTGTGATGCCGCAGATTAAACAATGTTGTATGATAACAGCATCCTATAATGGAGTACCAGTTCAAGTCCCTGCTGCTCCACTTCTGAACCAGTTCCCTGCCAATGTACCTGGGAAGGCAGTTAGTAATGGTCCAAGAACTTGGACCTTTTCTGGTCACATGGGAAACCACGTGGACTTCTATATAGCTGGCTTTTGCCAGACCCAGTCCCTCAGCCCTGGTCTTTCGGGAGTCAATCAGCAGACAGAAAATTTCTTTCTAACAAGTAAGTGAAAAGTAAAAAACTAGAATGCACTGAACAAACATTTGATGTTTACTGTGTCAAAGAAACTCATGATCAGATGTACCTGCTTACTACCCATCAAATAATAAAAGTTCAATCAAATATATTAATGAATTTTGACCTATTTTTTCCTTTTTGGCATATGCTACCATAACTTATGAGCAGCCCAGTGAAGACATTTTTCATTGTTTTATTGACTTTTATGCTGTATCTTAGTCCCCTCAGTTTGAAGGATGATGATATTGACAAAGTCCACCAGCAACGGCAGCCAAACTATCATTTCAACACCGTCCTATGCTTTCCTGCAGGCGCTCTTTTCATGCTAAAACAAGGGACACTGCCTTTGAGGACACCAGGTTTGACCTGCTGCCTTCTTCCTGGATAAGTGATTCCAAGATGTGCAGTTGTGAAAGGTTAGTGTAAACTGAAAAATGAAATTCTGCATATATTTAATGGAAAGTTAATATTAATGTAGTGTGGATAAATAAACTAAATTAACCAGTAGAGAACTTATACAAGTTTCATAAACTGAAAATAAAATTGAGAAGACATTTAAACTAGGTAGGACTTTCTTAATAATGATGTAATTTGAATGACTGTCTCAGATAATGAGGAAGCTGGAGTCAGTGCCTGTCCCCAACATCACCACTGCTGTTGGTGGAGATGGTCATCCTCACTCATTTGGTGTATTTCAAGTAACCCAACGAACTGTAACCATATCAAAATCTAATCTATGGTTTAGCCAGGCTTTTCCCAATTAATTTGTTATTGCAAACACATATATTCATTATAAAAATGCCCAAGTCAAGGCAGTACAGAGGAAACAAACCACATTCATTAGTACTACCAGAAACAAAACAAAAAGAATTTCTCAGGTTCCTAAGCAAATTTCACGTGCTTTAGGGAGTCATAAACAGGGAGTCAGAGGATAATCAAAACCACAAGATAGATATATTTTATCTTACTGAGGAACATCAATAATGCTTAGCATTTCTAAGAAGAAAGTTTCCAAGGACTATGTTGTCCCAGGATTTCATCAATTATAATCAGTGCCAGTCAATATGTATTGGGTTGTCAGAGAAAATCTAGTTGTTTTGGTCATTTCTATGAATTATAATACTTTAAAAGTTGGTATTTTGTGTAATTTGGATCCCTGAAGGCATTAATCTTGCAAATGAATTTCAGGGAACAAGTTCTGTTATTGCTGGTAGAACAGGGTGAACGTAAGAATCTCCAGTCCAACCTAAAGAGGCACCTGGAATGCTGAGCTTCTCTGTTGCTATACAGCATGTTCACAGCCACAAACTCAAGAAAATTTTTCTTTTTAAAGGAGAATTCCTTTCCATACATATCAGATCTTGCATTGTCTTTCTTCTATCTCTTCTTCTCTCTCATATACACACCTTTATATAAAACAACTTATAACTACTTTAAATATAAATATAATACAAAAAATGGAACTCTAGTGTTCCAGTTGTTATCCCACAACTCACTTTAAATCTTTTTTTTTTTTTTTTTGAAAAGGCACAGTGACAGAAAGGGGTGCAAGCAGGAAGGGAGGGAAAAGGCAAGATATCAAGATCAGAGTCTTCCATCTACTAGCTCAGTCCTCAAATGCTTGCCATGGCTGGGGCTGTGCCAGACCAAAGTCAGGTACCTGATTTCCACCTCAAGAATTTAGGCCATCCTCCACTGCTTTCCCAGGTGTACTAGTAGAGAACTGGATCAGAAGAAGAACAACAGAGACTTCAACTGGTACTCCAATATGGGATGCTAACATAAGTGGTGGCTCAAGCCACTGAGCCACAAGGTTGGTCCAGCAACACATGATTTAATGTTGATTTTACTGTTGTTTTTCTTTTTTTTACTCTTTAAAGGATAAACAATTTAAAATTTGTTTCCCTTGGCATTTGATAAGTAAAAATAGAAAGATAAAACATGAGCATAAAGAAATGAATATTTTGAAAGACCTAAGGGAGATTCGAAATAATCTAATAGCATCAATTTTTGTGATCAATCATATATTTTCCATGAGACTTTAGGCATGAGACAGTTTTCATATCCCAAATATAACAAACAGATCACCAGCTGGAAAGACCTATCAATCTTAAAATAACAATAGAAAATAGGAAACTTTTAATTAAACTGCTAATTTTGCTATAATCGAAGACTCACATGCAGCTGTAAGGAATAATACACAGAATTAACATGTACCCTGTATTGCCTAACCTCCAAAGGTATCGTATTATCTTGCAAAACTATGATACAGTGCCACAAGCACAATACTGGTAAAGTCAAGGTACAGAATGTTTTCACTCCCACAACAATCTTTCACATTGTACTCTACGGTCACACTCACTTCCCTTTGGTCTCCTGCCCCTCCTTAATCCCCAACAATCATTTCTGTAATGTTATCTTCTTAAGAATGCTGTAAAGCAGTCACACAGTAAGCAACCTTTCGGGACTGAAATTTTTACTCGGCATAAAAAATTTGGAAATTCATTCAGGCTGCTGCCTTCATTAACTGAGTGTTGCTTTTAGCTGCTGCATGGCATCCCATGGTATAGATGCCTTTCAGTTGATACATGGAAGAAATACTGCTTGTTTCTAGAAAAAACTTTCAGTATACTTATATACACATAGATAAATATTATCTGCACTATTGGTGTCTCTCTGTTGCAGACTTAAAAGTGCAATCTCTGGGGTAAATGATGCAAAAGGAAAACCCAAGGACTCATCATTGTGCCATTCTTGGGCTCCAAGTGCCATGACCTGTACATCTTATTCTCTCAACCTTTCATAGCTTCCTTATATTTTGTCGCTCCCCCTCTTCGTGGAGGAACGACACTAAACCCTGCCTAGGCTTCATATCCGAGTCACGGCACCATTATGTCGCTCCCCCTCTTCGTGGAGGAACGACACAGGACCCTGCGCTGTTCTTTTGTCTGCTCGGCCCTTCCCGGGTTGGCTACCGACCCTTCCACCTCCGTGGAAGGGCGGTTCCCCCTGCCACTTTCCCCACTTCCCTGGGGGAGTGGCACACCACCAGCCGGCTCTCTCAGGGGCTGCTCAGATGTTCCCTTTAGATGTTCCTGGTGCATGTTGTCTCTCTCCTCCTTTATAGTCCTCTTCCACCAATCCCAACTCTGCTACCCACACGCCGAGTACGCTGCTCTCCTCCAATCAGGAGCAGGTCCTGCTGTTTATTGGTTGAACTGGAGGCAGCTGCGTAGAAGCTGTTTTCTCCTCTCCCAGCGCCATATTGTGGGAGAGCAGATGCATAGAATAAGTCTTAATTCCAGTAACTTAGTCTAGTCCCAGTTGCTCCCAGTTGCTCCCCACAATGTTTGTCTTTTCCATTGTGCTTAATGGGAACATAACAGGAAAAAAAAGTCTATTCTATCTTTTGGAAGTGGAAGTTAAAGAAACTTTCATTAATCACAAATAAAAACTGTTTAAATACATATTTGAAGCTTATTCAAATCAACCTAAATTCATATTAATAGGATGAAATTCAGATAAAGCCTCATATTCTATCCATGGTCAGATTCATTTATTCATTTATTTTAAAAGGTAGATTTATTTATTTATTATTTATGTTAAAGTCAGAATTACAGAGAGGGAGAGGCACAGACATCTCTGCTGCGTTTCCCAGGCCATTAGGTGGGAACTGGATTGAAAGTAGAGCAGCCGGGAAGTGAACAGGCACCCACATGGGATGCCGGCATCACAGGCAGCAGCTTTACTGGCTATGCCACATCACTGGCCCTGTCAAATTTATTTTCAGTCAAAAAGTGACAGCTAGGGCCAAATGATGAAGATTTTATACTCTTATATTAAATGTTATCTATTAATATGCTGAAAATATAGTTGAATAGATGGCCACTTTTTTCTGTTGTAGCTGTACAAAAACAAGAACAGTATTATTTAGCTTTTTATTGTTATATCCTAAACTTTTAAAAATAAAGTGATGATGTATTTCCACCTCAAGAATTTGGGTAGATGGATAAAGCTAAACACAGTCATGTTATCAATTTACGTATCAGAAGCATATATGAATTCAATTAATGCAAAACAAAGCCAAGTAAAAGAGCCACTTGTTAGACAACCAACTGATGGATAAGAACTGAAAAATTCTTAGCCAGGCACTCACTCTGCCCACACCACTGAACTGAGAGACTGAACCAAATCCTAGGATGGCTTCCAGCTCCGTAGGACTCTAGATGACTCTAGCTCTCTTTTAAGTACCTCCCTCAGAAAGCTTCACGTGGCCAGGTGAATTTACTCTTCATCCCAACCAAAAGCTGGTGACAAGCAGATAGGTCCTTCACATAACTCTAAAAGGTTTTAGTGTAGAAAGTGTGTTAACTATAAATCCATTCTCTGCCCCTCAAGACACAAAACCACATCCAGAAGCTGTTTTCTCAAGGAACAGAGAGATGTCTCTGAAACACAAACATTCAGAGATCACACACACACACACACACACACACACCCCACCGCCTTGCTCTGAGCCACTGTGGGAGAATCAGGAGCCAGTGTCAGTGAGTGCCTTGCATTAACTGCACCATGGTCTGCATCACAGAGATGTGAGAAGTTTGTTTCTCTGCCAGAAGAGTGTCAACTAACAAATACAAGTGACCTACTCAAGTCAAAAACCCCTTTAACACGCCTCAGGGCCTTTTCCTTAGCATATTCAATCAAGAATTCTCAGGGCCAGGCTTGGGGAGCAGTGAGTTAAGCTGTTGCCTGGATGCTGGCTTCCTATATGAGCACAGATTCAAGTCCTGGCTGTTCCAAATGCAATCTAGCTTTCTGCTAACGCACTTGGGAAGGCAGGAGAAGCTGGTTCAAGAGTTGGAGCCCCTGCCACATAATGGGAGACCTTCATGGTCTTCCATACTCCTGGCTGTGGCCTGGCCCAACCCCAGCTGTTGTAGCCTTTGGGGAATAGACCAGCAGATGGACAATCTCTGGATCTCCTCTCTGTCTCTTCTCTGTCTGTCTGTCTGTCTCTAACTGTGCCTTCCAAACAAACAATTCTTTGTAAGAAAAGTCATATTTACAAATTGTATTTTAAAAATTCTTCTGTTCCTTAATTCAGGGAAGCTGAGTTCAGTTCAGGATTCTTTTCCCCATTTCAATATTATTAATTAATAATGTCTGTCTTTACTGCTTTAAAAAATATTCAGCCATATCTTTAACACAGGTCAATTCACACCAGGCCAAACAGTGGGTAACGTGCATCTAAACAGTGAGCACAGGCAAGTACTGTCAGCTCCTATGGCATTCTGGAGATGGTTGCGTTGCTATTTATCGTGAACTGATCACAATGGAAATGTGTTATGTTAGAAAACGTGGGGTTTTTTTGTATTTGAACACTTATTTTTTAATCTCAAATGTGGCATGCAGCAGAGTGTAATTTTAAAGGTTTCCTTCATTGTCTAGTAGTAGCCTGTTTTTGCTGGGCTTGGGGGTTGTATTTATGGTGCAGACTTTCAAGCCTGAGGTTGAGCTTTAATTCTTTCGTAAGTGAAATCAGCAGCTGTAGAGCTGAATTTTCTTGAGGTAGTTTGTCAGGATTTCCACAAGTAGTGACCAGAAAAAGTTTCTCCAGAAGCTACTTTAAATTACTATGGATGTATATAAAATGAGATTTGTTTGAATTTTAAACATTGTGAATTATTTATTCTTATATTTGAATTTTTATTTATTCACATATTGAATTTTATTTGAAAGGTAGAAAGACAGATAAGCATATAGATGGAGATCTTCCATCCAAAGGTTCACTCCCCAAATGCCCACAATGGCCAGAGCAGGGCCAGGAAAACCAGGAGCTCCACACATCAATGCCAGTCTCCCACATAGTTGGTAAGAAATAACTACTTGAGCTATCAGCTGCTGCCTCCCAGCCCAGGGAGAACATTTGTAAGACACTAGAAAAGGCAGCAGAACCAGGACTCAAACTCAGTCACCACAACATGGGATTCACAGCATCCAAGTATTGTCCTAAGCAATACACATAAAACCCTAGATCTGTACATTTTAACAAATGTTTTTGGCTATATGTCTTCATACATTCCACTTCATAACAGTAGAGCCTCTTCATAGTATTACTGGTAAAAGGAACTTGTTGGTTTGTTAGTAGCATTAATTTATGGAATTTAGCGTGATCATAAATGTGACCATCATAAACTTTGGGAATTTCATACATCTATCAAATGACAATTTTCATTATTTGCACTAACATTAATTCTTACAAGTACAAATGATATTATCAACACATCGCTCTATTTGAATTGTAGTACTTCTATTCCACTGTTGCGCTGTAGAATAGGCAAGACCATATGGATACACAATTTAGTGATTTATTCCGAAGGGGTATGAATAAAACACTGGGAAAGGTAGTAGGATGACTTTTCTTCCTAAAACCTCTTGAGCTCCCAGTCTTGTGTTTCATCCTTGGTCACGCAAAGCTTAGCTCATCGCCATCAGGGCTGTTGCTACTCAGTGGACTGGAAGGCAATACTGCCTCTACTCACTTTTCTCCATTTATGTGTGATTTTTATCACCATAGAAGTACTAGCAAAAGATGAGGACTTTGGCACCCGGGCAACTGGGTGTGCATCATCTGTCATTCAATCACTACTGAGAAGTTAACTCTACATCTCCAAACCACAACTGATTTCTAGATAGCCTCCACTCAATTACATGGCCGATGGAATGCAAAATATTCTGTATATAAGCTGGATTCATTTTACATTTGCTGTGTCTCAGTCTCTCACTTATAAATTTCTATATTATTTTCTAAATTTACTAACTCAAGTCATTTTATTTTTACTAAACAGTTTATTATTTGTAGCTTAATTATCTTCCTCCTCTCTAAAGTGATGCTAAACATTAATGGCCAGTGGACAATTAAGATATAAAACACTAGATAAAAAGCTTTAGTTTCACTTCAAAACAACAATGATTTCTATAATTATTCTTTTATGTAACGTTTTCACTTTTATAATTTGGACTGCTGTAATTGCTAAAAACAAGAAAATGCATATAGTTTGTACCTACCAAGCAAATTCAGAAGGCCACGTGACTAACAGATAATTCTCTACGAGGGTGTATCCTCAATCTGACATTCTTCTATGGGACCGATGAATCATATCCCAGTGGGGAACTCTGCACATCATTGAGAGAGCTATTACTAGCCTATGGTCATAGCCATTAGTCTGCCTATGGAAGCAGAGAAATTCTTCTTCTCAGATTATCACATCTCTCTGGAGACAATCTATACTGTTATTATCTCTACAGTTCCACACAATGGTATTATTATATGACTTAAAACAGTTATATTTTATTTGAATAGAAAATTAAATTAACAATGAATTGCAGAGGAATTCTTAGAAAAGGATGTGTGACAACCACATTAATTCCAAATGAATTCATTAGTTCTGTTGCAATGAATACAAATGAGTTAACAATGGACACAAATGCTGTTATAATGTGTCCAAACTACTTTTGGTTTTACAATATTTTTGCCTGCATTTCTAAGTCCTAATAGCAAAGTTTCAATAATTTATGATTCATAGCATTACCAAAAAGTTGAGGACAGCCAAAGCTTCTACTTTGTATCCTGCTTTAAGGGAAATATAGGGAGATCCTACTAACTCCAGATATTCCATCGATTTTCAGATTATCTTGATTAAATTAGTACAGTATTCCATTGTTTTGGAACTAAATCATTCTGACAGCAGGAATCCACCTTCCAGCCACATGGATAAAAGATATGGAAAGCTAATGGGCACTACCATGCTTACTTTATCACTGCTTGAAGGGCTTCCATTCCTACACCTGTCCTACAAGCAATTCCCAATCCAGTATCCAGGTGTTGTGGCAATGACTGCTGCATCCCAGAACTATAATCCGGACATACAGCTCATCAAGAACAGTACACCCAGACAAGTCCACGTCCCAGTTTGCTGCACTTAGTAACAAATTAGTAAACGGTGATAGAAAATGTTCTTGATGTTCTAATGGACCTTTCCTCAAAGCAGACAAAAAACAATGGACAAACCTATTTGCTTAGTAACAAATTGACAAGCAATGAATGGCAGAATGAAAATATAACTGTAAAACTCGCCTAAGGAATAACAGCAATTACACATTCACTAGGTCAATATTAAGTATGGCCAGTTATATGCCAAATCCTCCTTCCTGTGGAGTTTGGTCAGATCATCTCTCCTCTATGAAGCATATTGGTTTGGTAAGTGTCTCACTGATTTACAAACGTCCTTGGCTCATGACTCATCACAGTCCCTACTCTTTAATATAAGAAAATTGACTAAAAATGTTTTGCGCTATTTTCAAGATTTTCTGTGAGGCATTATTGATTTATTTTTATATAAAATCAGCACCTTCTTAATTATATAAACTCATGTCCCAAATCTTTGCTACTACATAGGAACCATATAAGAGTTAATCTAAAATTATGGTGTCCAGTCCAAGAAACAAGAATAAAGAAGACAACATGATACCCTCAAAAGAACACGACACATAAATACTAGATTGCAAAGATGAGGAGACAGAAGAAATTAAAGAAATGGAACTTAAAAAATTAATCATAAGATTATGCAAAGGTGCCGTGGCTCACTAAGCTAATGCTCCACCTTGCGGCGCCAGCACACCTAGTTCTAGTCCCAGTCGGGGCGCCAGATTCTGTCCCGGTTGCCCCTCTTCCAGGCCAGCTCTCTGCTGTGGCCTGGGAGTGCAGTGGAGGATGGCCCAAGTGCTTGGGCCCTGCACCCCATGGGAGACCAGTATAAGTACCTGGCTCCTGCCATCGGATCAGCATGGTACGCTGGCCGTGGCGGCTATTGGAGGGTGAACCAACGGCAAAAGAAGACCTTTCTCTCTGTCTCTCTCTCTCACTGTCCACTCTGCCTGTCAAAAGAAAAAAAAAGATTATGCAAAATGAAATGAATAATTCAATATAACAAATAAAAACCGCAGAGGATATCCTTAAAAACAGAATAGGTGAAGCAAAAGAGACAATAACAGACTTAGAAGTCAAAGCACAGTAAAGTATACAGTCAAACCGAAGAAAAGAAGAGGAAATTAGAAAACTGAAAAACACTTTTGGGAATCTATAGGAAACTATTAAAAGAAAAACAATGTTTGGGTTCTAGGAGTTTCTGAAGGCATGAAGAGAGAGAGAGAAAGGATTAGAAAGCCCTTTTAATGAAATACTAACAGATAACTTCCCAGATTTCGAGAAAGAAAGGGACATCCAACTACAGGAAGCACACAGAACTCCAAATAGACATGACCACCAAAGATCTTCACCACGACTCATTGTAATCAAACTCCCCACAGTGAAACATAAAGAGAAGATTCTAAAACACCAGATTACTTTCAGAGGATCTCCAATTAGACTCACAGCAGACATCTCATCAACACCCTACAAGCTAGCAAAGAATGAGATATAGTCCAAGTCTTAGAAAAAAAAAAACTGTCATCCAAAAATATTATATCCTGCAAAGGTCTCTTTACTGAATGAAGGTGATATAAAGACCTTCCATAACAAATAGAAATTGAAAGAATTTGTCACCACCCATCCAACCCTGCAAAAGATGCTTAAAGATGTGTTGCACACAAAAACACAGAAACATGGCCACCACTACGAAAGAAGGTAAAGGCAGAAAATCTCTCAGTAAAAGATCAAAAGAAGTTCAAAGAATGACTTAGAAATATGTTTGGAAAAAGCGCAGGGCAAAGTCATTACTTATCAATAGTCACTTTGAATGTAAATAGCTCAGTTTCCCAGTCAAAAGACACAGACTGGCTGAATGGATTAAAAAACAAAACCCATTTATTTGCTGCCTAAAAGAAAAACATCTCACACAGACAAAAAGTGAAAGGATGGAAAAAGATATCCCATGCCAACAGAAACCAGAAAAGATCTGGTGTAGCCATCTTAATATCAAACAAAATAGACTTTAACACAAAAATTGTTAAAATTTATAAAGAAGGGTACTATTTAATGACTAAGGGATCAATTCAACAGGAAGATGTAATTATTATAAACATATATATATATATATATATATATATATATACACACCTAATTACAGGGCACCTGGCTATTTAAAAGAAATCTTAAGGGATTTAAAGGGAGACTTAGACTCCAATACAATAGTATTAGGGGGTGTCAATGCTCCAACTTCAGCAACAGACAGATCAACCTGACAGAAAATCAACAAGGAAACAGCAGATTTAATCAATGCTACAGAACAAATGGACTTAACAGATATTTACAGAATTTTCATCCTACAGTTGCAGAATACATATTCTCAGCACTGCATGGAACGTACTCTAGGATTGACCACATACTAGGCCATAAAGCAAGTCTAAGCAGATTCAAAAACATCAAGAATGTACCATGCATCTTCTCAGTCCACAAAGGAATGAAGCTGGAAATCAGCAATTCAGGAATCTCTAGGACATTTGCAAACACATGGAGACTAAACAACATGCTGACAAGTGAACAGTGGTCATAGAAGAAATCAAGAGAGAAATCAAAAACTTTCTGGAAACAAATGAAGATGACAACACAACATATCAAAACTTATGGGATACTGCAAAAGCAGTGAAAGAGAAAAATTTATAGCAGCATGTGTTTACATTAAGAAATTGGAAAGGCTCAGAGTCGGTGAACTCAAAAGGCTTCCATAGCCTTGGCAACTCATGACTAGAGCCTAGGGTGATTACTGATGCCATAAACAAGAGTGTCAATTTGTTAAGTCAACAACAGGAGTCACTGTGCATTTACTCCTCATGTAGGATCTCTGTCCTTAATGTGCTGTACATTGTGATTTAATGCTATAACTAGTACTCAAACAGTATATCTCACTTTGTGTTTCTATGTGGGTGCAAACTGTTGAAATCTTTACTTAATATATGCTAAACTGATCTTCTGTATATAAAGAGAATTGAAAATGAATCTTGATGTGAATGGAAGGGGGGAGGGAGAGGGAAAGGGGAGGGTTGCGGGTGGGAGGGAAGTTATGGGGGGGAAGCCATTATAATACATAAGCTGTACTTTGGAAATTTATATTCATTAGATAAAAGTTAAAAAAAAAGAGAGATTGGAAAGGCACCAAAGAAATAAGCTATCAATGCATCCCAAGGATCTAGAAAAACTACAGCAAATGAAACCCAAAACTAGTAAAAGAAAAGAAATAACTAAAATTAGAGAAGGGGCCTGGGCTGGGGCGCATTGGATTAACACACTGGCCTGAAGCGCCAGCATCCCATATGGGCTCTGGTTCTAGTCCCAGCTGCATCTCTTCTGATCCAGCTTTCTGCTATGGCCTGGGATTGCAGAAGAAGATGGCCCAACTCCTTGGGCTCCTGCACCCATGTGGGAGACCCGGAAGAAGCTCCTGCCTCCTGACTTCGGATCAGCACTACTCCAGTCATTGCAGCCATCTGGGGAGTGAACCAGCAGGTGGAAGACCTCTGTGTCTCTACCTCTCTCTGTAACTCTTTCAAGTAAATAAAATACTTTAAATATTTAAAAAAATAAAATTAGAGAAAAATCAACAAAATTGAATTTAAAAACACAATACAAAAGATGAGCAAAATGAAGAGCTGGTTTTTTGAAAAAATAAACAAAATTGACACACCATTGGCCCAACTAACCAAAAAAAAGAGAGATGACTGAAATCAATAAAATCAGAGATGAAAAACAGAATGTAACAACAGACAACACAGAAATAAAAAGAATCATCAGAAATTACTGCAAAGAGTTGTATGGAAATAACTGGGAAACATAGCAGAAATGGATAAATTCCTGGACACACACAACCTACTGAAATTAAGCCATGAAGACATAGAAAACCTGAACAGACATGTAAGAAAGAAACTGAATCAGTATTAAAGACCCTCCCAACAGAGAAAACCCCTGGACCAGACGGATTCACTGATGGATTCTATCAGACATTTAAAGAAGAAGTCACTCCAATTCTTCTCAAGTTTTCAAAAGAACTGAAAGAGAAGGAATCTTCCCAAATTCTTTCTACAAAGCCAGCTTCACCTGAATTCTTCAACCTGAAAAAGATGCAGCAGAGAAAGAGAATTACAGGCCAATGTCCCTGATGAACACAGACACAAAAATCCTCAACAAAATTCTAGCAAATAGAATCCAACAACACATCAGAAAGATCATCCACCCAGACCAAGCAGGATTTATTGCTGGTATTGCAGGGATGGCTCAATGTTTGCAAATCAGTGTAATGAACCACATTAACAAACTGCAGAATAAAAACCATATCATTATCTCAACAGATGCAGAGAAAGCATTCAATAAAATTCAACACCCTTTCATGATGAAAACTCTAGGCAAATTGGGTATAGAAGAAACATTCCTCAACAAAATCAATGCAATTTATGAAAAACCCATGGCCAGCGTCATACTGAATGGCGAAATTTTGATGCACTCTCACTGATATCTGGTGCCAGACAGGATACCCACACTCACCATTGCTATTCAATATAATACTGGAAGTTTTAGCCAGAGCTATTAGGCAAGAAAAAGAAATTAAAGGGATACAAATTGGGAAGGAAGAACTCAAACTATCCCTCATTGCAGATGATATGATTCTATATAAAAGGGACCTTACACAAAAATCCACTCAACATGGATTAAAGCTCTAAATCTATGACCTGACACCATCAAATTATTAGAGAACATCAGAGAAACCCTGTAAGAATATTGCAACAGGCAAAGACTTCTTGGAAAGGATCCCAGAGGTACTGGCAGCCAAAGCCAAAATTAACAAGTAGGATTACATAAAATTAAGAAGTTTCTGTACAGCAAAAGAAACAGTCTGGAAAGTGAAGAGGCCACCAACAAAATCAGAAAAAAAAATTTGCAAATTAACCAGACCAAGAGACTCCGCAACAACAAAACAAACAACACACTTGAGAGATGGGCCAATGACTTAAAAAAGACATTTCCTAAAAGAGGAAATCCAAATGGCCAACAGGCACATAAAAATTGTTCAGGATAACTAGCCATCAGGGAAATGAAAATCAAAACCACAATGAAGTTTCACTTCACTATGCTTAGAATGACTTTCAAACAGAAATCAACACACAACAGATGCTGGTGAGGATGTGGGTTTTAAAGGCACACTAATCCACTGTTGGTGGGAATGCAAACTGGTAAAGCCACTATGGAAGTCAGTTTGGAGATACCTCAGAAATTTACTATAGCCCTACCATATGACCCAACTATCCCATTCCTTGGAATTTACCCAAGGGTAATTAAATTGGCAAATAAAAGAGCTATCTACCTCCATGTTTATTGCAGCTCAATTCACAATAGCCAAGACCTGGAATCACCCTAAATGCCCATCAACAGAAGACTAGATAATGAAATTATGGGATATGTACTCTATGGATTATACACAACTAGTACAACAGGAAACTGGGATAGTGACTGAAGTGAGGAATTCAATAGATCAAATGAAAAACACAATGGAGAGCCTTACAAACAGAATGGGAGAAGCAGAAGAGAGAATATCGGACTTAGAAGACAGAGAACAGGAAAGGATACAGTCAGACCAAAGAAAAGAAGAGGAAATTAGAAATCTAAAACATTGTCGGGAATCTTCAGGATACTATTAAAAAACCCAACATTCGGGTTCTAGGAGTTCCTGAAGGCATGGAGAGGGAGAAAGCATTAGAAGGCCTTTTTAGTGAGATATTAGCAGAAAATTTCCCAGGTTTGGAGAAGGACAGAGAAATCCTAGTACAGGAAGCCCACAGAACCCCTAATAAACACGACCAAAAGAGATCCTCACCACGACACATTGTAATTAAACTCTCCACAGTGAAACATAAAGAAAAGATCCTAAAATGTGCAAGAGAGAAACGTCAGATTACTCTCAGAGGATCTCCAATCAGACTCACAGCTGACTTCTCATCAGAAACTCTAAAAGCTAGGAGGGAATGGCGAGATATAGCCCAGGTACTAAGAGAGAACAACTGCCAGCCCAGAATATTATATCCTGCAAAGCTATCATTTGTGAATGAAGGTGAAATAAAGACTTTTCATTGCAAACAGAAATTGAAAGAATTTGTTGCCACTCGTCCAGCCCTGCAAAAGATGCTTAAAGATGTGTTACACACAGAAACACAGAAACACGGTCATCAATATGAAAGAAGGTAAAGGAAGGAAACCAAGGAAGGAAACCTCACAGCAAAAGATCACAGGGAATTCAAAGCATATATTAGAACTTGTCTTTGGCAAATGGCAGGGCAAAGTTACCACTTATCATTAGTCACTTTGAACGTGAATGGCCTGAACTGTCCAGTTAAAAGACACCGATTGGCTGATTGGGTTAAGGAACAAAACCCATCTATTTGCTGCTTACAAGAAACACATCTTTCCAACAAAGATCCATACAGACTGAAAGTGAAAGGCTGGAAAAAGATATACCATGCCAACAGAAATGAAAAAAGAGCGGGCGTAGCCATCTTAATATCGGACAACATAAACTTTACCACAAAAACTGTTAAGAGAGACAAAGAGGGACACTATATCATGATTAAGGGATCAATTCAACAGGAAGATATAACAATTATCAATGTATATGCACCTAACTACAGGGCACCGGTTTATCTAAAAGATTTATTAACGGACTTAAAGGGAGACTTAGACCCCAATACAGTAGTACTGGGGGACTTCAATACTCCACTCTCAGAAATAGACAGATCATCCGGTCAGAAGATCAACAAGGATACAGTAGATTTAAACGACACTATAGCCCAAATGGATCTAACAGATATATACAGAACTTTCAATCCTACAGCTAAAGATTTTACATTCTTCTCAGCAGTACATGGAAGCTTCTCTAGGATTGACCACATACTAGGCCATAAAGCGAGTCTCAGCAAATTCAAAAGAATTAGAATCATACCATGCAGCTTCTCAGACCATAAAGGAATGAAGTTGGAAATTACCAACTCAGGAATCCCTAGAGCATACGCAAACACATGGAGATTGAACAACATGCTCCTGAATGAACAATGGGTCATAGAAGAAATCAAAAGAGAAATCAAAAACTTTCTGGAAGTAAATGAGGATAACAGCACAACATACCAAAACTTATGGGACACAGCAAAAGCAGTGTTAAGAGGAAAGTTTATATCAATAGGTGCCTACATCAAGAAATTGGAAAGACACCAAATAGATGAGCTTTCAATTCACCTCAAGGATCTAGAAAACCTACAGCAAATCAGACCCAAATCTAGTAGGAGAAGAGAAATAATTAAAATCAGAGAAGAAATCAACAGGATTGAATCAAGAAAAACATTACAAAAAATCAGCCAAACGAAGAGCTGGTTTTTTGAAAAAATAAACAAAATTGACACCCCATTGGCCCAACTAACTAAAAAAAGAAGAGAAAAGACCCAAATCAATAAAATCAGAGATGAAAAAGGAAATGTAACAACAGACACCACAGAAATAAAAAGAATCATCAGAAATTACTACAAGGACTTGTATGCCAGCAAACAGGGAAAACTATCAGAAATGGATAGATTCCTGGACACATGCAACCTGCCTAAATTGAACCAGGAAGACATCGAAAACCTAAACAGACCCATAACTGAGACAGAAATTGAAACAGTAATAAAGGCCCTCCCAACAAAGAAAAGCCCAGGACCAGATGGATTCACTGCTGAATTCTACCAGACGTTTAAAGAAGAACTAACTCCAATTCTTCTCAAACTATTCAGAACAATCGAAGAAGAGGGTGTCCTCCCAAATTCTTTCTATGAAGCCAGCATCACCTTAATTCCTAAGCCGGAAAAAGATGCAGCACTGAAAGAGAATTACAGACCAATATCCCTGATGAACATAGATGCAAAAATCCTCAATAAAATTCTCGCCAATAGAATGCAACAACACATCAGAAAGATCATCCACCCAGACCAAGTGGGATTCATCCCTGGTATGCAGGGATGGTTTAATGTGCGCAAGACAATCAATGTGATACACCACATTAATAGACTGCAGAAGAAAAACCATATGATTATCTCAATAGATGCCGAGAAAGCATTTGATAAAATACAACACCCGTTCATGATGAAAACTCTAAGCAAACTGGGTTTGGAAGGAACATTCCTCAATACAATCAAAGCAATCTATGAAAAACCCACAGCCAACATCCTATTGAATGGGGAAAAGTTGGAAGCATTTCCACTGAGATCTGGAACCAGACAGGGATGCCCACTCTCACCACTGCTATTCAATATAGTTCTGGAGGTTCTAGCCAGAGCTATTAGGCAAGAAAAAGAAATTAAAGGGATACAAATTGGGAAGGAAGAGCTCAAACTATCCCTCTTTGCAGATGACATGATTCTTTATTTAGAGGACCCAAAGAACTCTACTAAGAGACTATTGGAACTCATAGAAGAGTTTGGCAAAGTAGCAGGGTATAAAATCAATGCACAAAAATCAACAGCCTTTGTATACACAGACAATGCCATGGCTGAGGAAGAACTTCTAAGATCAATCCCATTCACAATAGCTACAAAAACAATCAAATACCTTGGAATAAACTTAACCAAAGACGTTAAAGATCTCTACGATGAAAATTACAAAACCTTAAAGAAAGAAATAGAAGAGGATACCAAGAAATGGAAAAATCTTCCATGTTCATGGATTGGAAGAATCAATATCATCAAAATGTCCATTCTCCCAAAAGCAATTTACAGATTCAATGCAATACCAATCAAGATACCGAAGACCTTCTTCTCAGATCTGGAAAAAATGGTGCTGAAATTTATATGGAGGCACAAGAGACCTCGAATAGCTAAAGCAATCTTGTACAACAAAAACAAAGCCGGAGGCATCACAATACCAGATTTCAGGACATACTACAGGGCAGTTGTAATTAAAACAGCATGGTACTGGTACAGAAACAGATGGATAGACCAATGGAACAGAATTGAAACACCAGAAATCAACCCAAACATCTACAGCCAACTTATATTTGATCAAGGATCTAAAACTAATTCCTGGAGCAAGGACAGTCTATTCAATAAATGGTGCTGGGAAAATTGGATTTCCATGTGCAGAATCATGAAGCAAGACCCCTACCTTACACCTTACACAAAAATCCACTCCACATGGATTAAAGACCTAAATCTACGACCTGACACCATCAAGTTACTAGAGAACATTGGAGAAACCCTTCAAGATATTGGCACAGGCAAAGAATTTCTGGAAAAGACCCGGGAGGCACAGGCAGTCAAAGCCAAAATCAACTATTGGGATTGCATCAAATTGAGAAGTTTCTGTACTGCAAAAGAAACAGTCAGGAGAGTGAAAAGACAACCGACAGAATGGGAAAAAATATTTGCAAACTATGCAACAGACAAAGGGTTAATAACCAGAATCTACAAAGAGATCAAGAAACTCCACAAAAACAAAACCAACAACCCACTTAAGAGATGGGCCAAGGACCTCAATAGACATTTTTCAAAAGAGGAAATCCAAATGGCCAACAGGCACATGAAAAAATGTTCAAGGTCATTAGCAATCAGGGAAATGCAAATCAAAACCACAATGAGGTTTCACCTCACCCCGGGTAGAATGGCTCACATACAGACATCTACCAACAACAGATGCTGGCGAGGATGTGGGGAAAAAGGGACACTAACCCACTGTTGGTGGGAATGCAAACTGGTCAAGCCACTATGGAAGTCAGTCTGGAGATTCCTCAGAAACCTGAAGATAACCCTACCATTCGACCCAGCCATCCCACTCCTTGGAATTTACCCAAAGGAATTTAAATTGGCAAACAAAAAAGCTGTCTGCACCCTAATGTTTATTGCAGCTCAATTCACAATAGCTAAGACCTGGAACCAACCTAAATGCCCATCAACGATAGACTGGATAAAGAAATTATGGGATATGTACTCTTTAGAATACTATACCGCAGTAAGAAACAACGAAATCCAGTCATTTGCAACAAAATGGAGGAATCTGGAACACATCATGCTGAGTGAAATAAGCCAGTCCCAAAGGGACAAATACCATATGTTCTCCCTGATCGGTGACGACTGACTGAACACCAAGAGGGAAACCTGTTGGAGTGAGGTGGACACTATGGGAAATGGTGGCTTGATCAGCATAGCCCTGACTGTTAATGAACAACTAAATACATTATCCCTCTTAGTAGTTTTTTTTATCTGTTCTACTTAATATGACTGGTTTAGATCTGTAATTGATGCACAGTTATTCTTAAGTGTTGAAAATTAACTGAAATGTGATCCCTGTTGAACATGGTGGTGGGAATGGGAGAGGGAAGAGATGTATAATTTGGGACATGCTCAAGCTGACTTGCCCCAAGTGGTGGAGTTGGAAGCATACCAGGGGATTCCAATTCAATCCCATCGAGGTGGCATGTACCAATGCCATCTCACTGTTCCAGGTGATCAGTTTCAGTTCACAGTTGGTCATGGTGAAGGGACTGGGAGTCAAAGGGAGCACATAGACAAGTCTAGTACCTGCTAACGCTAACTGATGGAGTAAATAAAGGGGAGAGTGATCCAACATGGGAAGTGAGAATCTCAGCAGACTCATAGAATGGCAGATGTCCTAAATAGCACTCTGGCCTCAGAATCAGCCCTAAAGGCATTCGGAGCTGGCTGAAAAGCTCATGAGAGTATTTCAGGCATGGAAAGCCAAGACACTCTGGCAAAAGATCTCTGCGAGTGAGATCCCAGTGGAAAGAACAGGCCATCAAAGAAGGAGGTACCTTTCTCTGAAGGGAGGAGAGAACCTCCACTTTGACTATGAGCTTGTCTAAACAAGATAAGAATCAGAGAACTCAGAGGGATTCCATAGCCTTGGAAACTCATGACTGGAGCATAGGGAGATTACTGATGCCATAGACAGGAGTGTCAATTGGTAAAGTCAACCACAGGAGTCACTGTGCACTTACTCCTCATGTAGGATCTCTATCCTTAATGTGCTGTACATTGAGATTTAATGCTATAACGAGTACTCAAACAATATATTTCACTTTGTGTTTCTATGGGGGTGCAAACTGTTGAAATCCTTACTTAATGCATACTAAACTGATCCTCTGTAAAAAAAAAAAAAAAAAAAAAAAAAAAGAAATTATCAACTCCCAACTTGACTCTCACTGGGATTAAACATGACAATAGGTCTGCTCTGATTTCATCATCATTTTAAAAAATCATCTATTATTTTTCACTTTATGTTTCTGTGTGGGAGCAAACTGTTGAAATCCATACTTAATGTATACTAAGCTGATCTTCTGTATATTAAGATAATCGAAAATGAATCTTGATGTGAATGGAAGGGGAGAGGGAGTGGGAAAGGGGAGGGTTGTGGGTGGGAGGGACGGTACGGGGGGAAAGCCATTGTAATCCATAAGTCGTACTTTGGAAATTTATATGCATTAAATAAAAGTTTAAAAAAAATTAAAAAAAAAAAAAAAGAAATTGACACTATGAGAAGCAATGACTTGACTGCCATTGCCCTTGTCCTGACTTTCGAGGAACAGTTTATTTTATTCCTCTATTTCCTTTTTCTACTTAACACCACTATTTGAATTCTTTACTTAACACAGAATTTTCCTTATGTGTTTAAATCCAAGTAAAAACTGATCCCTGTTAAAAATAAGAGTGGGAATAAGTATGGAGGAGATGTTCAGTTCAGAACACATTCCCTTGGACTTATCACTAAGGGTGAAGCTAAAAGCTTGCCACTGGACTCCACATACAATTAAGTTGGCAGGTACCAATGCCATCTTACTAGTTAAAATGGCCATTTTAAGTGCATAACTGATCATAAAGACAGGAATAAGTATCAAAAGGATCACATAAATAAGACCAAGTGTCTGCTAATAACAGAATTAAAAAGGAGAGGATGACCCAACATGGCAAGCAGATCACACAGTGGACTCATTGAATGACAAACACCCTAAACAACACTCTGGCCTCAGAATCAACCCTTAAGGCATTCAGATCTGGCTAAAAATCCCCTAAGAGCATTTCAGGCATGGAAAGCCTAGACACTGGGGCAAAAATTGGCCTACATTTAAGATCTCTGTGAGTGAGATCCCAGTGGAAATAAAGGGCCATCAATGAAGGAGGTACCTTTCTCTGAAGGGAGGAGAGAACTTCCACTTTGCTTATGGCCTTAAATAATGACAGAGATTATGGAATCAAAATGCTTCCATAGCCTTGCCAGTTCTTGACAAGAGCCTCTTGTCATGATCACTGATGTCATAAATAAGAGTGTCAACTGTTAAATCAACAGGAGTCACTGTGCACTTGCTCCCCATGTGGGACCTCTGTCCTTAATGAGCTGTACTATGAGAATTAATAGTAAAATTTGTTTTTCAAATAGTACTTTATACTTGGTATGTCCATGTGGGTGCAAACTGTTGAAATCTTTATTTAGTACAGAGTTGATCTTCTGTAGATACAGCTAATTAAAAATGAATCTTAATGAAGAATGGGATGGGAGTAGGAAGTGTGACGGGAGTGGGTGTTGGAGGGCAGGTATGGGGGAAAAGAACCACTATATTCCACAAGCTGTACCTATGAAATTTACGTTCATTAAATAAATGCTTTCTAAAAAAATTATGGTGTCATGTATTATATACAACCTCATATCTGATTTTATTTGTGGGCTTTATTATTCAAGATATTTTAACTGTTGTTCTTTAATCCTTCCAAGGTAGTCTTAATAATTAAGACACAGCTGAAATCAGGTCCTTGTTATACTTAGTTCTACTCCTTTTTTACCAAAGCTAAAAATTGTGCATTGAAGGGATCGGGGGCATGAAATTTTAAGTTCCCAAGAGCATATCATTCCAAGGACTTATCCAAATAAAACAAATGATTACTTCAGTGGAATCAGATAGCATTAATCACTAATAGATGACACTGCTATGTCAGCACCTAATATTTTGTAGTTTCAACCTGCTACTCTCTACTAATTCCCCTGGGCCCATTCTGCATAGGATCACTTCACAAAAATACTCAAGATTATAAATTATCTCCCCTGGGAAAAGATTCTAAATGTGTATTTTCATTCTCTTGTTTGCTTCTTAATAAGACACATAATATATCCCTCCAAATCATATTTTTGTGCTTATGATTTTAATATTATCACTGAATTCTGGGAATTTCTTCCTGAAGTAGGCTTGACCCCAGAACTAGTATCTCTCTACCTCTGATGTAAAAGGTTAAGATCACCAAGAAATTATGTATGGGTGGATGGATGTAGAGATAGAAGAATAGCAGGATATCAAAAGGGATATGTACATTTTAAATTAGAATTTTAATTTAATTACCAAGTTTAAATACAATTTTTAAAAATGTAGTTATAAAATATATATGTAACAAATTTGAACTAAACACATCTGTTTAATTTCTGTTGCTTTCCTTGCTAACAAAACATGCCGATAATTAATACTCCAATTCAATATAGTGCCATTTATAAAATATGCTGCCAACTATGTGGTAAGTCTCATAGCAATTATATTCATTGGAAGAGTTGCATTGTAAGTTTTATCTAATGAGGAAAAAGAAAGATTTAATTTATGTGAAAGTAGAACACAAGGTAATCAACTATAGGTCCTCTTGGACATCTTAAGTGAATTATACTACCCAAATTACAAATATCACATGTCAGTTTAGATACCTTGATACTGAGCCTTTACAGTGATTAATTCATTTTATAATGGATCTTCAGAATGGGATAAATGTAAAAATCATTGTGAAGAAGTGAAAATAGCCCAAGCTACAACCTACTGTGACCTTGAAAATACATTTTCACTCCAGATTCTGTGAGGTGGTTCTCAACATTTTGTCTTTCAATCTTCCATTAGACATGCAGAGTTTAAACATCTGTTTCAGTTTTGGGGAGACAAATCCTACACAACCCATAAAATTCTGAATACTGAAACTATATGGCAGCTTAGAAACAGTCAGTAAAATGTAGAAAAGATTCAACTGTTCTGATGGTGTCATGTAGACAGACAATTTTACCAAACTTCACCGTCATCATTCCAGATCTCTGATTAGCATAACTTATCAACTCCATCAAAATAACTGAAATCACAGAGAGTTAACTGTATTACCACATACAAATGTGTATGTTTTAACTAAGCATCAAAGTTTAAAGTTGGATAATACTTACCAATTTGACATCCTTGGGAAACCAGCCTTTGGTATATTCATAAAAGATGTGGTTTTTTTTCCATTGGGTATTAACATTTTTAAATCTTGAAAAAAATTATTTATATGAAGTGGACAAACTGCATGTATTTCATATATACACATATAAGAGCATAATGATACTTCCCACCCTATAGTTCCTCCCACTCCCACTCTCTCTCCTCCTTATTTTTTCTCTGAATTTTTACAATGACATACTTTCCATTTAAAATGAGCACTGAAGACACCATGTTCCAGCTAGTCCCACCACCATATCTCTGATAATGTGTGTTATACATAGGATTGGTATTATACCCTACTAGGCCCCTCAAGGTATTTGTTCTTTTCCAAGTGACAATTATTAAAATATGGCTATTCTGCAGATGCTAAGGCCATGCTCACAGAGCCTCATCAGTATTCCTGATTGTTGTTTGATGTAGGTAGACTCTCATTCAAGCACCAGCACACTATCATTAGCATCCAATACAATGTATTCCAACCATTCTGTTACACACATCAATTTACTAAAAAACATCATGCTATTGTGCTTATACATACCTGGAACATATGCAAAGAATCTTTTACTGAAGAATATCAGGGTTTCACCTTTAAATTTTAAAAAGCATCTATCTCATTCTAAAATATCCCTCTCAATCCCCCATTCCAGTTCTCTGCTTTTCAGTCCCCCAGTGTGCACATCTGGGTCAATCCATGCCTCCTACCAGTTTCTGAGCCAATCTTAATAAATGCAGAAATTCAATTAACAGCCTCAGGACACTTGCCTCTCAGTAGGGTTTTTATCAAATGTTTCTCTGTGATTCGGGATCTCTCAGCTGAGTCATGATTTTTAGGCTTTTGACTGGCTTCCCAATTGTTTTCTGCTTCTAATCAGCACTGACACTGAGGGGTTCAAAATATATAAACTAATATAGGTTACAGCTTGTCTAGGTCAAAGTCTCTCTTTTTTTTCATTGCTTTTCTTTTCTTTTTAACTTTTATTTAATGAATATAAATTTCCAAAGTACAGCTTATGGATTACAATGGCTTCCCCCCCATATCGATCTCCCACCCGCATCCCTCCCCTTTCCCACTCCTTCTCCCCTTCCATTCACATGAGGATTCATTTTCGATTCTCTTTATATACAGAAGATCAGTTTAGCATACATTAAGTAAAGACTTCAACAGTTTGCTCCCACACAAACATAAAGTGAAAAATAATAGATGATTTTTTAAATGATGATGAAATCAGATCAGACCTATTGTCATGTTTAATCCCAGTGAGAGTCAAGTTGGGAATTTATCAGAACAAGTTATTTTTGTGTTTCTCTCTCCTAAATTCCTGCAGCTTCCTCTCCTGGAGGACTAGCAGCTGTCTACACTGCTGTCTCATCGTCTTCTACCAACCTAAGAAGTAACCCAGATAGACACTGATAGCCCCTTTTACCTGTACATGAATAATATCAAGATCCTTCATTCCAACTCTAGTATCTGTTTTAATTCTGAACAGTGATAAAGAATGAAAACTGTCTTGATTCAGTTAGCCTGCACAAGAGAAGTCTACATCTGAGCTGGAGTCTGAGCTGCTAACATCAACCAATGCTGAGGGGTTGCAATGAATGACGGATGCTTTTCCCCCATCCTCTGATGCCAAGAGGAGATTGTGCTTTAACCCTGAGTCACAAAACAGTAACACCAAATTATCAGATGACTCTAATGGATTTCAATATTAGATAACAGACTCATTTTATAATAACCTTTTACATGTATGCATATAGAATAATATATTATAATACTAATTGGTGCAAGTGTAACTTACTACCAACAGAAATCAAAAAACAAACCCATGTTTTCAGAGAGCAAACACAAAATAAAATATTGGCATGTAAATAAACTCATGGTAAATAAATGTGTGTGCCATATTTCCTCAACAAAACCATTATAATTTGAATTGGAGAATGACTTCACCCACTGAAAAACTGCATACAAAGCTTAAGACTCAAAAGAATTTTGAAACACATGTACTTGTAGATCCTGACTTAAAAAAAACCAAAAAGTTTGTTTAATAAGAGGATGTTATTAAATTATATGTCAATATGAATTCTTAAAAGTTGAAATGCTTTCTGATTCTAGTTATGTTTCAACACATGTATATGAATTTTATTTTGGCATGACTTTATTATAAAATGGTTTGCCTTATATTTCTAAACATTTATTTCAATTGAACAGTCAATTTGAATAATTTTGATCCCCAGCCCAAAATAGTCTGTAATATCAAAAAAAAAACTGTACCAGCAATGATTATTAACCACAGGTAAATATTAGCTGTATACATCAATAGAACAAGTATCTTCTTCCAAATCAATTTATGGCCTATGATTTTATAAAAAGATTTATTTATTTGAAAGATTTAGAGAGAGGGAGAGATCGAGTGAGAAAGAGAGCTTTCATCCCCTGGTTCATTCCCCCAAATAGACACATTGGCAGGGGCTGGGCCAAGATGAAGCCAGGAACCAGGAGCTTCTTCCGAGTCTGCCACATGGGTACAGGGGCCCAAGCACTTGAACTATCCTCTACTGCTTTCCCAGGTGCATGAGCAGGGAACTGGATAGAAAGTGGAGCAGCCAGGACTCGAACTGGGGCCCATGTGGAGTGCAGGCACTACAGGTGGCAGCTAAACCCACTAACCACAGTGCCAACCCTATGACCTACTATTTTAACCTCTGATGTGTGGAGAATTTGGGTGGATTCTAGTGGCTACTCATACTTTCTCAAGTAATGTAATTTTGTATGCATGTCTTTATGTATATTTTTCTTAAAGTCTCACACTTCATTAGAATCCTGATTAAGTGAAGGACCAATGTTTTGGGGAGAGGTTGGTCTTTGTCTAACACATTCTGTGTTTCAATACACAGAGATAAGATGTACTTTTAGAGGACAGTTTATCCTCGGTCATTGTTTTCAAAGTCCTGTTCTATTGACTCTTGACTTTACAGAATATACAGATGGTTCATGAGGGTGACTGGAAGCCCTAAGGTTGCCTGATTCTGCCCTCACAAAGCCAAGTCTGAGGCTTCTCGGCATGCAGTCAGTGCAAAGACAAAGTCCTGAGACTTTCAATGCTGGTGAGCAAGAGGCAATGTGTCTGATAACCACCACTCTGGCTTCATGTGCTGAGTGTAGAGTTTCTTGAACACCTAGACACATGAAGTTAATGAATACAGTGCTGTAAATTTAGAACACTGAGCCTCTATTTGTTGTCTATTATGTATAAGAAGATACCTCAAAAAGGAGCAGCTTTGTGTAGCAAACATTGACTGTCTCACCTAGGTTCTCAGTGTTAGAAACCAGGAACATCTTAACTGGGTGATTCTGGCTCATGGTCTCAGGAAGTCTCATTCAGGGTATCAGCCAGGAATGCACTTGTCCGAAATCTTGACCAGACTGGAAAAATAAGCTTCTCAGTTCTAGGACTTGAATGTTGGCAAGAGGTTTCAGCACTTTTCCGTACACACAGGCTCTCCCTGGATCAGATGCTTTGAGAGAGGTGCACATATGCAACAGGGAGGTCATAGCCTCTTTTCTAGCAGTCACTGGGCCACCATTTCTGCCATATTCAACTCACTAGATCTGATTAACCAAGTTCACCATACCTTCCATGGGAGACACTTCATAGGAGAATCAATACTGGGAAACAGGATCATGAGGACCATTTAAATATCTGTTCCCACAAAACCCAAGCAGATGACAGATGATTTGATCTTCCATTTGTGTAAGGTGAATGACACACAGCTGTGTGTGTGTGTGTGTGTGTGTGTGTGTGTGTGTGGAGAATGTAAGTTTCTTTGGAACCACTTCCAGTAATAGTCCCAAATTTCAGTCTTCATATATATTAGATATTTCTGCCTATCACAATTTATGTTTCTTTTTTGGTGACCAAGAACTCAGGTGACTATATGAAGAAAGCATATCTACATCAAAATTAAGCCTAACATTTAGAAATGTTCTGCTTGAAAAAAATTTAAAGTTGTTTGTATTATAACAAATCACCTTTGGTTTAAGATAATTTTTTGTCACAGAAAGTAAAGGAAGAACTACTTAATTTGAAAATATTACTTCAATTCATATGTTTAGAATGACTGGAAATCAGCCTTATTACTTTTTTGTGTGAGTAAAAGATAATATATGGAGACAATAAAAGATCATCTTTAAAAAGTCCTAATAAAAGGCGTGGACATTTAACACAGTGATTAAGATGCTGGTCGCTATACCCACATCACATTTCCCAGGGAGTACCTGGGATTGAATACCAGCACTATTTCCAACTCTAGCTTCCAGCTAATGTGAACCCTGTGAGGCAACAGCTGATGGTTCAACTGAATGGATCCCTGCTACCCATGTGGGAGACCTGAACTGAGTTATCCCTGCCCACAGGCCATTTCAGGCATATGTGAAGTGAACCATGGGATGAGTTCGTTCTCTCTCTCTCTTCCCCCCTCCCTCTCTCTGGCTATCTCTCTATGACCTGTGTTTGTTATTCTGCATCTCAAATATATTTTAAAAATTTAAAAGAATCTTAATAAGGAGTTGTATGTGGGTACTTCACGCATAGCTCTGAAATGGACAAAGAAAGAAAATAATCGTGACCATGGAAAACATGTTAACACTTTATTAAAATTTAAGAAAGGAATTTTTAGGCAACTTTTTATAAATAAAACACCTTATAAAATAGTTAGTATTAAACTCATTGAACTTGATTTTCATCATTATCATTATGTAATATAGAAAATTATATTTTTATTGTCTCTTACAAATATTCTTAAATTCTCTTTTCATTATTTTCTATGTGTACCAATGCATACAAAATTGACTTGAGGCATTTTTATCTTTCTAATAACATACTATAAAGAAAGAATAAGATAATGGCAAAAAATATCTAATTTCTATTATAGTTGCAGTTAATTATGGAGCCCTAAGTTCTAGAAGGAACTTTAGAAATAGTCTATTAGCCCAATATAGATTTTGTTTAGCTGAGAGAACAGAGACCTGGAGACTAAGTGATGTATAAAATCACATGCCTACTTTTGTCAATACAGCTTCATAGACATGCTAGGAAGTTATCAAGTTTACTGACACATACTACTCAACTTCTTGTTTGTCTGGGATCCCTGTATAATTCAGAATGACACGTTATTTAACTTCCCCCTGTAATTACTTAAAGCATATGTGAATTTATGATTTCAAAGACCCTAGCATTCAAAAGATATCTAGGTTACTTAAAATCAGAAAACTGAAATACATTTACACTCAAAAGACCCACATTTGGTAAGGCTGAAAGGAAGGTAGAACCCAGTATACCTCTATGTATATTCTTTTGGCTGCATTTTAATGTCTACTACATTTTAGGGAATTATACTGTCTACTACATTTTAAAGAATCACTTACTAGGAAGATAATATCCTACTGTCCAACACCTGCCATTTCGTATCTATGGAAGTCACACAGCTATTATTTGAAAGAATACAGTAATGTAATTACAGAAGTGGATATCCTGCTGATACTAACTGATGTACAGTATAACTGAAGTGAAGACAACATAAAGGCCGTGTACATAACTCTTGCCTATTGCTTGGACTCAGCAAACAACATACTAATGCAAAGGCCTCATGAGAAATCTCAGCAGTAAAGTTTATATCTGGCCTTTTCCTGCCCTCTTATCCTTCACTCTCCCCAGAGACAAGCCACAAAGACTAGAATTCATCCTTCCCAAACTAGGCCAGAGAAACCTGAAAATGACTGTTGGAAATGACCAGTATCCAATTCCATGAACCAGACATAAAGTAGAAAAATATTACATTAACCTTCTTCACATTTCTGTGAAAGAGCAGGACATAAAGAAGTTCTCTGACCTACCTCAGACCATAAGACCCCCGTTTCAAAAAGGCTCTTGTGTCCTGCCAAGGAGCCAAGAAGAGTCTCAACGTTTTGTGCTATTTTCCCTGCCCATTCTATTTCCATAAGCTCACAGGTTTTTATGCAATCACAGTTCAACAAGGCTATTTGAGCTTTATTAAAACTAAACGTAAGTATGCACAGTTCAACTGGGTATTTATGTCGTCAACTTGAAGGCTCCCATGTTATATAGAATATAATCAAATAAATTTGTTATGGATTTTTCTGGTTAGTGTATCACCCATTTATTACAACAGATTCAAAAAAGAAAAGGTTGAACTTACCTACAATGTCAATCGGAATCATTCTACAAGGCAACTATGTCAACTTTTTGGAAAGAAATTAATCTTGGCTGACATTTTAATATTGATATACTCCAAAATGTTCATATTTAAAATTAATCTATGCCTTATATATTTCCATATTTAAATAAAACATTACATGTGAAATAATTGAAAATCAATTATTATAATATTCCATGTTGGAGAAAAGACAGTTTCCTTTGCAATCTTCATTTATTTGAGAAACAAGGAATGAGAAAGAACAAGAGAGGGAGGGAGCTCTCTTCTACTGGTTTACTTTCAAAATTCCAACAAAGGCTGGCACTACACAGAGACTGGGATGGGGCAGGAATTGGGCTACAGGAACCAAAATGCAACCCAGGCTTCCCAAAGGGGATGGCAGGAATGGAATGACTTGAGCCACCAGCACTTCCTTCCAAGGTCTGCAACAGCAGGAAGCTAGAATCAAGAGCCAGAACTAGGTTTTGAATCTAAGCATTCTGATGTGGGACAGTTTAAACACTATGCTAAAAATTTGCCCCAGGATTCTTTTATTGTTTATTAATAACCAAAGGCAAACAATGGCAGCTGTTTCCTATGGAAGGTTTTGATTGTTTTCCCACATGGAATTGCTAAGATAAAATTAAAAATAAGCGTACATTAACAATTCTTTACATTGGCTGATATTAGAATAGAAATGGAATATATCACTTATCAGTATCAATCATAATAACAGATAATTATTCCTCTTACAAGATTTTGTACTCTGTCTACACACACATGACAACAGTGTTATATGATATTTCATCACACCTTTTGATTCTTCAATTAGAAAAAATGCAGAATTGTTTTCAGGTGTACTTTAAAAAAAAACTGATCGAGATGATGGCTATTTTTACTGAAGATAGTTAATAAATAGGCAAGTTTATAAGGAGAAGGAAAAGGTCTAAATTGAAAATAAGGGGCCGGCATTGTTGCATACCAGGTTAAGCCACCGCCTGCAATGCCAGCATCCCATGTGGGTCCCAGTTCAAGACCAGGCTGCTCCACTTAGGATCCAGCTTCCTGCTAATGCACCTGGGAAAACAGTGGAAGATGGCCCATGTTCCTGGGCCCCTACACCCATGTGGGAAACTTGGATGAAGCTCCTGGCTCTTGGCTATGACCTGGCCCAGTCCCAGCCATTGTGGACATTTGAAGAGTGAACCAGTGGATAGAAGATCTGTCTCACTGTCTCTCTGTCTCTGTTATTCTGGCTTTCAAATAAATAAAAAAAATATTTTTAAGAAGAAAGTAAAGATTTAAATTAAAGAAATATATTTTCACAAACTAATTTCTCAATAAATTTGTGAACAGATATGATGTTTATTTCACATAAATGTTACTGTTCACCTTCAGCTACAAGATATTTTCTACCACATTATCACTCAATTGAATATTATATCTACGTCTATTTTTAAATGTAGGTTTTTTTTGCCTCCTTTATGAGGCCTTTGTAAATCCAGAACCTTACAAACAAAGTAAAGGCCGGCACCACGGAGGATTAGCCTAGCGGTTCCGGCACACGGGGTTCTAGTCCCGGTCAGGGCGCCAGATTCTGTCCTGGTTGCTTCTCTTCCAGGCCAGCTCTCTGCTGTGGCCAGGGAGTGCAGTGGCGGATGGCCCAAGTGCTTGGGCCCTGCACCCCATGGGAGACCAGGAGAAGCACCTGGCTCCTGCCATCGGATCAGCGCGGTGCGCTGGCTGCAGCACGCCGGCCGCGGTGGCCAATGGAGGGTGAACCAATGGCAAAGGAAGACCATTCTCTGTGTCTCTCTCTCACTGTCCGCTCTGCCTGTCAAAAAAAAAAAAAAAAAAAAAAAGTAAAATACTTATCAAAAGTTAAGTTGTGAAAACTATAAGATTTTAGAATGAGCTAATATAAACTAATTTTTTATCATTAACCTAATGAGACAAGAGGGAAGGTTAGAGGAAGTTATTAAAGTGAAATTCCCCCCAGATTATACAACAAGTTCTTAGGGTTTTCATCCAGGTCAGTGACTTGCTTTGCTTTGCTTTTCCTTTCTGCTGAGTCAGAGCAGAGATTGAGCCATAGAAAGCAGAAAAGGGAATAAAATGCAGTCTGTTTGTGCTGAGTTATAGGAAGCAGTGAAAGTAACTGGTGTGACAAATTGCACTTACAAAAATTCTCCACAAACTCCAGAGACGACAAAAAAAGTGTGCTTCTGACTGGTTTATTTTTTTTTTATCTCTGTAGTTCCCTGTTCTAGACAGCAATAAGTAACAAAATACACAAATAAAACAGCGTAAGATATCCAGTTAATCCATCAAAGGTGTAATTTTTTCACCTCTCTTCCTCTGAACACTGAGGGAAGAATGCACAGTGTGTTTAAGTCTGGTACAATACAGATGACCACATGCTCAGGTTGGACCTGGCAGATTTCTCCACATATAGAGAAAAGAGAAAGACAAAAACCCCAGTTTTTAGCAATCACCAATTTTTGTGGTATACATATCCCCAGTTTTAAGCTGACAGTGATTTGACAACTGCAAATTTTGGGGAAGTTTGAACAGTCAACTGTCTCACACCTGCCTTGAACAAATTTGGCACATCCCCATTGGACTTGTGAACACAAACAGTTCCGACTCTGCACATACAGCTGGTATCCAAACACACGAGGCAAAATACAGAAGCCCATTTGCACCAGTACCATGCCCCTTTAGAGCACTGGCCCACATAGCCATGGGTGACCCAAGTTCTACAAGGTTCAGAGATACTTCTCAGACTCTTTCCAACCTAGAAAAAAACAATTTGAGATAGGACTCAACCTCTCCCTTAGGGAGGCATGAGCTGTCCTCTCAGATACACTCTGTTTTGCACATGCTGGTACTTGTGTGTGCTATGTACCATCTTGTTCCAATTTCTTCCATCCTGAGGACACTCATGGATATAGTCAATCACCAACAGTCAGAAAGAAGTGGCAGTTTGTGCTCTCACAACTCCCCTGACCAGTTCTCTCGGATCTACTCTTCTTTAATCCATTACAACATGACATGTTTTCATCATCACCCCACCATTTCTGTCCTGTAATGCACAACCCATGACAACAATGAGTACAATGGTATCAAAGGTGCTGATATTTGTGTTATTTAGATTCCCAGATAAAAAATTAAATATTTTTACAGATAAATATTTGAGAAATACTGGCCACAACTTCCAATGTTTGGTAACCGATGCAACCAAGTAGTCAATATAAATGCTATAGTAATTTGGCAATAAATATGAGAAAATATGCATTTATTTTTCATACTCTTCAGACAAGAATACACAGATGCTATTAAAACAATACTTTCCATGTTGAAGTAGGATATGAGAAGACTAAGCATATTAAGTGGAGATATGGAATAATCAAATATTTAGATATTTAAAAATGATTTGAAACAAAGCACTCCAGTTTAATAGGATATGAGGCCACACAGAAGAAATGAGTAGCGAATTTGACTACATAGTAATAAAACTATAAAAGTGAAACAAAGATAGAAAAATAACTTTTGAAATAAAGATAGCAGAAATGATTTGTGAAATGATAAGAAATGCCTAAATACATATATGACTGGAGCTTTCAAACAGGGAGGTGCATTACGGAACAAATTTTTGAAGAAACAAAACATGAGACTTATCAAACTTCCTGCACTTAAAAAACTGATAAAACTACATCAAAGCACACAGCCGGAGGAGAAAAACTAGATAATCAAAGAAGAATGATAGGATATCTCTTATCAGAAACAATTCAAGCTGAAAGACAAACACAGAAACATCTTTCAATTATTGAATGAAAAACTATCCTTCTAGAATTAACTAGATGGAAACTTCAAAAACAAGTATGAAATTAAGAATTAGTGAAACATATAAAACCTTAAAGAATTCAGCAAAATAACTACTTTATAAGAAATACTGAAGGAAACGGTCAGCACCGTGGTGTAGTAGGTTAACCTCTGCCTACAAAGATGGCATCCCATATGGGCGCCTGTTCAAGTTCTAGCTGTTCCACTTCCAATCCAGCTCCCTTCTAATGTACCTGGGAAGGCAGTGGACATGATCCAAGTGCTTGGGCCCCTGGGAGACCTGAAAAAGCTCCTGGCTCCTAACTTTTGATTGGCCTACCTCCAGCTGTTGTGGCTATTCCAAGAGTGAACCAGCAGATGGAAGATCTCTCTGTCTCTCCACCTCTCACATAAATAAATCTTTACAAAAAGGATAAATATTTAAGGAAATCTTGCAGGTAATGGGAATATGAGTACAGATGGCAATCTACATTAATAAAAAATGAATATTGGAAACTGCAAATACCTAGGTAAATATAATAAAATTTGAAAATTATTCATATGTTTGAAAACTAAGATTAAATTATAATGTAATATTATTCAATTTTTTAAAGGGATAGACACATAAAAATAAAATATGTAACCAAAATAACACAAACCCAAAAGGTTACCTGGAAACACACTGTTACAGTTAAACTGTAATAATACTCTTTGTAGGCAGACTATACTAAGTTAAGGACTTAGAATATGTAACTAAAATTTGTAAAATAGTTAAAACTAATAAATTTTCTTATATTAAAAATTAGACATAGTGAATCAATGAGGAGGACATCATAATAAAAGAATTAAGTAACTCAGAAGATAGAAAAAGAAAACAAATGAAAGCACACAATGGAGAAAATAGAAGATAGTATCATCAAACCCAACCATGTCAAAACTCACATTAAATATGAACACTTTAAACATCACAATTAGTATTTAAGACTTATCAGATTACATACAAAGCAAGAGTCAATTATGTGCTTCTGACAAGAGATCTACTTCAAGTGTAAACACATAAATAGGTTGAAAGGGAAAAAATGGGGAGGGGAAGAAACATCATTCTAGCATTAATGGAAAGAAAGCAGGAATATCTATACAAATATCAAACTAGATTTTAGGATAAAGAATACAGAGCAAAGGGTCACCGTATCATGATAAAGTGCTCCGACTGCTAAGAGAACACACAAGTCCTAACTGTTTATACACCAAGCAGCTCAATTGCATGGGCAAACAGACAAAACTTAAAGGAATGCTGAAATCTCAAAATTCCTTTACCAATAACTAGAAGACAAACTGGCAAAAAATAGATAAAATAGAAGATCTGAAAAACAATACTGACCAAATATAAGTTACAGAATCCTACACACACTTAACAAAAAAAGCAGGTTAGAAAGCAGTAACAATAATTGCAGTTTTGTTCGCAACAATGAAAAACTAAAATGCCTTAAAGTTTATAAAATTTATAAGTTCAGCGATTTTATTTTCTATTCATTCATTTTTGTTTAAAAAGCAGAGAGACAGAAAGAAAGACAAAACTGCACACACATACACATATCTTCCATTTGCTAATTCACTTCCAAAATGCCTGCAACAACAACCAGGGCTGGGCCTGACCTAAGCCAGGAACCAAGAAATCCATCCGGATAGCTCTCATTTACGTCAAGAACCCAGGTATTGGGGCCATCACCAGCTTTCTCCCAGAGTGTGCACTGGCAGGAAGCCAGATAAGAAGCGCAGGAGGACCGCACCTGCTACTCTGACTCGGGCTGTCAGTGTGCTGATCTTTGTCTTAATCCAACACACCAGACACGTTGGCCCCTGAACATTCAATTTTTATTTCATGTAGGAGAATAATAGAAAATTAGGACGTTTGTTCCAAGACACACATCAAATGGCTGCAATATAATTCAATGTTTTACCCGGAAGTAAATGTGATCATTATGGCTAATAAATGACAAAACTGGGGACAGCAGTATGGTGTGGCGGGTAAAACTGCCATCTGCAGTGCCAGCATCCCATATGGGCGCCAGTTCGAGTCCCAGCTGCTCCACTTCCAATCCAGTTCTCTGCTATGGCCTGGGAAAGCAGTAGAAGATGACCCAAGTCCTTGGGCCCTTGGGCCCTTGCATCCACATGGGAGACCCGGAAGAAGCTCCTAACTCCTGGCTTCGAATAGGTGCAGCTCTGGCCATTGCAGCCAACTGGGGAGTGAACCAGCAGATGGAAGACCTCTCTCTGTGTCTGCGTATCCTTCTCTCTCTGTGTAACTCAAGTAAATAAATAAATCTTTAAAAAAATGACGAAATCAATATTGGAAACCCCCTATGAAAGTAGAGGCTCACTCTTTCTCAGGCTTCCCCTTAGCAACAGAAGAAATAGCTTTGCAGAATTATTCTCATGGGCAACATACTGTGAAGTAAGTGCTTCATGTGCTCATGTCCGCAATGGTTTCATATCAATCTTGAAACAAAGATGTTATAATTTCATTTTCGGATCAATGAAATGAAGCACAGCAATCTTAATCCTTTTTCACAGTCACACATGGACATAGCTGACAATTGGTAAAATTGAAAGTTAGATTCAGACATGCCTTTTTCCAAAGCCTTTACAGTTCATCATTTTCTGACACTCATAAACTTATCTTTTTATTATTTAAAAATCACAGCCTATGCCAACAGATATGTTTCAGAAATTTGCATTTGTTCTCCATTCTACTATGGAACACTCTTATCTCCTCTACTATTTTTGAGCATAGTTGGGCATTAATATTAGTTGTACAAATAATGAATCCCAAGTTTTATTTCATACTATGGAGATTGACATCTTTACCACTAATATTTGGTCCTATCTGCATTTTTATTGTCATTCTCCCAGAGAAGATTCTCCAAATCTAAACTATTGAGCTGGAATTTGTCTATGTTCCTCACTGAAAATATATATTGCTTTCTATAAAGTAAAATTCTAAGATCCTTGTCTTCTTCAATATTTTCCTTTTTTTTTTCCTGGCCATACTTTCCCTTGCCTTACTGTATAGTACACGCATTGTATTTACTTCTGGCTTTTATTCCCGTGTTCCTGCATCACTTAGAGCTCTATCATCCTGCCTTGTAAACTGTATGTTTCTTTTTGCTGTTATGTACTGTTATGCTGGCAAGAAAATATCAAGTACTAATACATATCTGTTTCTATGTATGCGTATTTTTGTCTATCCAAAGGGTTAAGAATCCACAGTATTCCTGAAAATCAATGATACTGCAATAGAGACATATAAATCCTTTGATTTATTATTATTTATAACCTTAATATTTAACTGAAAATACTATCATTGGCTATGCTTCCCAGAATGTAAAGCTCAAGACAAAGACTCAGGAGTATTTTTCCTGGGGTCTTCCATTTCAAAGGGACAGGAATATGGGAGAAGCGAGTGAATCAGGTCTGTCCTTGAGTTGAGAACCCACAGATTGGGAGAAAATATTTGCAAATTATACACCTGATAAAGGATTAATATCAAGGATACATAAGATGCTCGAGAAACTCAACAATAACAAAGCAAACAATCCAGTTAAGAAATGGGCATTTTTTTCAAAGGATAAAACACAAATTGCCAATAGGCACAAGAAAAGATGTTCAGGATGTGGGGGGAAAGGTATCCTGATATATTGTTTGTAGGAATATAAACTAGTATAAAACCATTATTGAATAAGTAAAGAGATTACTCAGAAACCTAAAATAGATCTACCACATCACCAAGCCATTACAGTCCTGATAATTTACCCAAAGGAAATAAATTCATTATATGTAGTCCCGTGTTTATAGCAGCTCAACTGACAATAGCTAAGATATGGAATCAATCCAGATGTCCATCAACTGATGACAGGATAAAGAAATTGTGGTGCATATACATGATGGACTACTACTCAACCATAAAAATGAGTGAAATCCTGTCTTTGGCAACAAAATAGATTCAACTGGAGAGGAAGTCAGCAAAGCCTGGTGGGGGATGACCATCAAGAAAATGAATTCCTTTTTTCTCTCTTCATGTCTTCAGAGGATTGGGGCAGATTCAATGTGTCTCCTCTTGGGTGGAGGAGTCTGAACAACATGGCTGTATTATAACACAACCTTTGTTTTTGATCTTCAAGCCTCACATCTTCTGGCAGGCTAACTTGTAAGCTGGAAAGTAGGATCAACTCTCAGGACCTTCAGAGTTCTTGATAGTTTTGATAAGAGTGAGAAGAGAGACATGAATTTTAGGAAGGGGAAGTAAAATGATCTCATGAATAGATGAACATGATTATTTAAAGTTTATTTTTATTTCTTTGCAAGGCAGAGTAACAGTGAATGAGAGAGAGAGAGAGAGAGTGACACACACACACACACACACACACAGTATCTTCCATCTATTAGTTTACTTCCTAAATGCTTGCAACAGATGGGACTGGGCCAGGCAGATGTCAGGAGCCAGAACATTATCCAGGTCTCCCATGTGGTTGGCAGGGACCAAGTACTTGAACCATCATTTGTTGCCTCCCACAGTGCACACTGTCAGGAAGCTGAATTTGAATTGGATGTGGGACTCAAACCCAGGTACTACATTAGAGATGCAGGTGTCAGGTTTAACCCGCTGCCTCACAATTCCAACCCTATATTCCTGTGATTTGAGGGATATTCATGGCAATTAATAGAGTACAGTTTCACCAAATTTGAATCATTTGTACATCAACTGGATAATAAAAATGCTTTCAACATATTACCTGATAGGGGAGGAAACTGAAATCTAACTGCCAGGAAAGAGACTGAAAGACAGATACAAAATGGTGCACTAGTTACGAAAACTCTCCTCTGGCTGGGAAAAATTTTGTCAGTCTGGGGACACAGAAGTTTCTACCATCTTTCACATAACAGAGACATGTACCCTCACTTATAATGAAGGGGAAGAATATTATGACTGTTAGAGCAACAAGGTGAACAAATGAAGAGGACAAGACAACATATCAGAACTTATGGGATATAGCAAAAGCAATATTGAGGGAACTTTAAAATACTTAGTGTCTACATCAAGAAATTGAAAAGGCATCAAATGAATGAGCTGCCAATACATCTCAAGGACCCAGAAAATTAACAAACCAAACCCCAAATAAGAAGGAAAGTAATTAAAGCAAAAAAAAAATTGAAACAAAAAACGCAAAAGATCAGTGATTTAAAAACTTTAAAAAAATAAACAAAATTGATACACCACAGGCCCAATTAACCAAAAAAAGGAGAAGCCCAAAATCAATAAAATCAGAGATGAAAAGGAGATGTGACAATGAATAACACGGAAATAAAAAGAATCATCAGGAATTACTACAAACAGCAACATGCAAATAAATTGGGAAATTTCAAAGAGGTGGTTAGAATCCTGGACACATACAATCTACCAAAATTGAGGGGAAAAAAACTAGTTCCAATCCTTTTCAAACTAGTCAAAACAATTGAAAGAGAGGGAATCTTCTCAAACTTCTTCTATGAGGCCAACTTCACCTGAATTTCAAAGCCAGAAAAATGCAGAGCAAAGAAAGAGAACTACAGGCTAATATTACCGATAAAAACAGATGTAAAAATCCTCAATGAAATATTAGCTAATTGAATCCAACAACAAAACAGAAAAATCATTTAATCAGATCAAGTGGGATTTATCTCTGGTATGCAGAGATAGTTCAATATATGCAAATCAATAAATGTGTAAGATTACATTAATAAATTGAATAAAAACCATATGATTACCTCAATAGATGCAGAGAAAGCATTTGATAAAATACAACATTCTTTCATGATGAAATCTTAAGCAAATTGGATACAGAAGAACCATTCTTCAATGTAATCGAAGAAATATAGGACAAAACCACAGCCAGCATCATACTGAATGGAGAAAAGTTGGAAACATTTCCAGTAAGATCTAGAACCAGAAACGATGCCAACTTTCAGCGCTGCTATTAAATATACTCCTTGAAGCTTTAGACAGAAACATTAAGAGAGAAAAAGAAATAAAACGATACAAATTGGAAAGGAGAAAGTTGAATCATTCTGGTTTGCAGATGACATGATTCTACATATATGTGACCCTAAAGAATTCATTAAAAGACTATTGAAACCTACAAACAGTTTGGTAAAGCTACAGGATATAAAATCAACACACAAAAATCAAGAGCCTTGTATACACAAATGATATCATGGCCAAGAACCAACTTGTAAAAATCATTCACATTCACAATAGCCACATATAACTTAAATACCTTGAAATAAATTTAACCAAAGAAGTGAATTTTTATCTCTGTAATAAAAATTAAAAATATTAAATAAATAACAAAGAAAAAAATGGAAAAATCTTCCATATTCAAGGTTTGAAAGAATTAATATCAAAATGTCCATAGTACAGAAAGCAATTTCCAGAATAAATGTGATCCCAATTACCAATGACTTTAAACTTAGATCCAGAAAAAGCTATGCTAAAATTCATATGCAATCACGGGAGATCCCAAATATCTAAAGCAACCCTTTTTTAAGATTTATTTATTTATTAGAAAGCCAGAGTTACAGAGTAAGAGAAAGTGAGCGAGCTTCCATCGCCTGGTTCACTCCCTCAATGGCTGCAATTGCTAGAGCTGGGCCAGTCAGAAGGCAGGAACCAGGAGCTTCTTCCAGGTCTCCCATGTGGGTGCAGGGACTCAAGCCCTTCAGCTATCTTCTGCAGATTTCCCAAGCATGCTAGCAGGGACCTGGATCTAAAGTGGAGCAACCAGAACTAGAACCAGCACCCATTTGGGATGCCAGCATCATAAGTGGTAGCTTTACCTGCTATGCCACAATGCAAGTCATGCTAAAGCAATCTTAACAAGAAAAAATGCTGGAAGAATCACAACACCTGATTTCAAGACATTCTGCACAACAGGTATAATCAACACATTCTGGGACCGGCACAAAAACAGATATGTAGACCAATGGAACAGAACAGAATCCCCAGAAATCAATACGTACATCCTCAAATATTTGACAAAGGAGCTAAAATCAATCCCTGGAGAAAGGAGAGTTTCTTCAACAAATGGTGCTGGGAAAATTACATCTCTCGGTACAAAGTATTAAATAAGACTCCCTACTTTATGTTTTATAAAAAATTTACCTGAAAAAGCTATCGAGCACCTAAATCTATAACATGACACCATCAAATTACAAGTGAACATTAGACAAACACTGCAAGACATGGCAAAGGCTCTTTGGAGAAGACCCCAAAAGCACAGGCTATCAAAGCAAAAATAGACAAATGGGATTAAATCAAGATAAGAAGCTTTTGCACTGCCAAACACTTAACAAAATCAAGAGGCAACCGAGAGAATGGGAGAAAATATGTATAAACTACGCAACTGATAAAGGATTAATATCCAGAATCTACAAAGAGCTCAAGAAACACAACAATAACAAAATAAAACAAAAACAAAAACAAAAAACCTTAAAAGTCATGGACAAAGGACTCAAACAGGCATTTTTCAAAAGAAGAAACTCAAATGGCCAATAGACACATGAGAAAATGCTGAGGATCACTATCCATCAGGGAAATGCAAATCAGAATCACACAGAAATGGCTCTCATACAGAAATCAGTGAACACCAAAGGCTGGCAAGGATATAGGGAAAAAGGTACCCTAACCCACTTTTGGTGGGAACACAGACTAGTACAGCCATTATGGAAGACAGTATGAAGATTCTTCAGTAAGCTGAAAACAGAGCCATCCCACTCCTAGAAATTTACCCAAACACAATGAAATCTGCATATGAAAGAGTTTTGAGTACCCCTATGCTTACTGCAGCTCAACTCACAACAGCTAACACATAAAATCCACCCAGACGTCCCTCAACCAGTGACCGTATAAAGAAATTATGGTATATATATGTGGGGAGCAACTCGGACTAGACTAAGTTACTGGAATTAAGACTTATTCTATGCATCTGCTCTCCCACAATATGGCGCTGAGAAGGGAGAAACAGCTTCTACACAGCTGCCTCCAGTTCAACCAATAAGCAGTAGGACCTGCTCCTGATTGGAGGAGAGCAGCGTACTCGGCGTGTGGGCAGCAGAGTTGGGATTAGTGGAAGAGGACTATAAAGGAGGAGAGAGACAACATGCACCAGGAACATCTAAAGGGAACATCTATCTGAAGGAACACCTGTGCAGCCCCCGAGAGAGCCGGCCGGCGGTGTGCCGCTCCCCCGCGGAAGTGGGGAAAGTGGCTAGGGGGAACCGCCCTTCCACGGAGGTGGAAGGGCCGGTAGCCAACCCGGGAAGAACCAGCAGCAAACCCGGGGAGGGCCGAGCAGACAAAAGAACAGCACAGGGTCCTGTGTCGTTCCTCCACGAAGACGGGGAGCGACATATATACACTACAGAATATGAGCCATAAAAAGAATGAAATCTGTCCTTCACAACAAAATGGATGCAACTGGAAACCATGAAACATAGTGAAATAAGCCAGTCCCAAAAAAAAACAAATATCATGTTTTCCCTGATCTGTGGTAATATTGCACAAAAAATGTAATTTACATGAGCAAAATTTACATTTTGATAACAATTATTTATAGCACTTGTCTACACTGTTGAGGAACAGTTTTTTTCTTCTTGCTATTTGTTGAATTTTTACTAAGCGGAGAGTTAATCTTATGATTATAAAATTAACTGAAAGTATATCATTATAAAAAATAAAGAAAGCATAAGAAAAAAAACAGGAGAGAGGGTAGGTTTGTCCAAGTATCACCATAATTCTAAATCTGAATATATGGAATACATGAAATTTGACCACCTTAATTAAAAAACTGTTTAAAAAAGAATTATGGGGCTGGCGCTCTGGCGCAGCAGGTTAAAGCCCTAGCCTGCAGTGCCGGCATCCCATATGGATGCTGATTCAAGTCCCAGCTGCTCCTCTTCTGATCCAGCTCTCTGTGATGGCCTGGGAAAGCAGTACAAGATGGCCCAAATCCTTGGGCCCCTGCACCAGCATGGGAGACCCTCAGGGAGCTCCTGGCTCCTGGCTTGAGATCAGCTCAGCTCTAGCCATTGTGGTCATCTGGGGTTGAACCAGCAGAATGGCAGAACTGTCTCTCTTTGGCTCTACCTCTCTCTGTAACTCTGTTTTTCAAATAAAATAAAATAATCCTTAAAAAAAAGAATTCTGACATAAAAAAGAAGATAAATATTTACCATTTTCCCACCAAAAAATATTGAGATTCCTCTCATACTATTCCTGGAATGTGGACTCCTATGGATGTGGGATCAGTTCAAGGGGGTGCAAGGGTACGGAGGACTCATCAGACATACTGAAGCTCCGGTTGTTGCCCATGCTGTGAATAATGCAGGCCTTTATGCAGCTCTTGGAGTTTCATGTCTTACAGAATCTTCCATGACACTGAGACTGTATATTTCTTAAGTAGTTTTGTTTTTCAGGTTGAGTAATTACTATTGTTATATTTTCAACTTTACTAAATGCTTCCCTTCTAATTTCCATTTTACTATCAAATTTATCCATTGAGTATTTTCTTATTTCACATACTTTATTTTTTACTTCTAAAATATTTGTTTTTTCATTTTCTTGTGTTTAATGGCAGGATATACTTGTATAATTTCTCTTTTGATATGAATATTTTGTATAGTTTTTAATTTTTAAAGAAATTTAAAATACATTAGGTTTCAGGGGTAACAGCAAGGCATGATAATTGCTACAACATAATTCTCATCAAGTCTCATGTCAATATGCTATTACACAAAGAGAAAAAATTCAGTCTATGTCCTTGAAAAAGTATATGGGTTAAATAAAAAAATCATATATTCTCAATCTTTAATTTGTTCTAGATTTGGAGGAATAAAAGGTATAAAATATAATGAAATATCCTAATCCAAAGCCAAATGCTTAACTAAGCCCTAGGATTTCTCAAATGAATTACAAAAAAAATCCTGTGTCTTTATCAATACGTGTAAAACACTCTATCTTCCATCCTCATAAGGACAGAATTCATGCTGTGAATTCAATTCAGATATAAATAGTATGTGGCACACTTCAGCATAGTCACATCACTGAGAACCAATTTCACAGCTGGAATAAAATGTTTTTATTGGTAATGAAATATAAACATGATGACTATCATTTTTGGAAATAAAATATAGGTTTTTCAGTGGGGAAACAAAAGCATGCCATTTTTCAAAGTATCAGTAGTTATTTTTAAAAAAATGAATAGATCTATATTAGGGTCAGATAAAGCCCACTACCTTTTACCACACTATATCAATGATGTTAGTATCATTCATTAATACATATAAGTTGCATACTCATATTACAAATCATAATTTACTATCAAATCACTTATTCAGTTGATTTTGTCTTTTTCCAATTTTTTGTTCTGGCATATACAGAACTTAGTAACAGCATGTTTTCATTTACTTTTTCTAATTAACACACATATTAGGAAAGAAAAACTTTAAGAGAGTTATCTTAAATTTTAAATAATTATAATGTTCTCCTGGGGAGGGAGGTAACATCCATTTTTTAACTCTGGAGTTCACAAACACATATGATTCAAGATAGCAAACATCTAACTGTATTCACTGAAAACAAGATTTTGTAATTGTCGCTCCCCCTCTTCGTGGAGGAGCGACACTAAACCCTGCGCTGTTCTTTAGTCTGCTCGGCCCTCCCCGGGTTTGCTGCTGGTTCTTCCCGGGTTGGCTACTATCCCTTCCACCTCCGTGGAAGGGCAGTTCCCCCTGGCCACATTCCCCACTTCCGCAGGGGAGCGGCACACCGCCGGCCGGCTCTCTGGGGGCTGCACAGGTGTTCCCCTTAGATGTTCCCCTTAGATGTTCCTGGTGCATGCCGTCTCTCTCCTCCTTTATAGTCCTCCTCCACCAATCCTAACTCGGCTGCCCACACGCCGAGTACGCTGCTCTCCTCCAATCAGGAGCAAGTCCTACAGTTTATTAGTTGAACTGGAGGCAGCTGTGCGGAAGCTGTTTACTTCTCTCCCAGCGCCATATTGTGGGAGAGCAGATGCATAGAATAAGTCCTAATTCGAGTAACTTAGTCTAGTCCGGATTGCTCCCCACAGTAATTGGAAGAAACATATTGAGGGATCTTAATTTATGGGAAATCCTTTGCCCCTTTTCATTTACACTGTTGCAGTAAGAGATTCTGGGATGGGAGCTGTGGCACAGCACTGTGACGCAATGGGTTAAAGCCCTGGCCTGAAGTGCTGGCACCCCATTATGGGTGCCAATTCTAGTCCCGGCTGCACCTCCTCTTCCAAACCACCTCGCTACTATGGCCTGGGAAAGCAGTGAAAGATGGCCCAAGTCCTTAGGCCCCTGCACCCACATGGGAGACCTGGAAGAAGCTCCTGGCTCCTGGCTTTGGATTGGCACAGCTCCAGCCATTGCGGCCATCTGGGGAGTGAACCAGCAGATGGAAGACCTCTCTGTCTCTACCTCTCTCTGTAACTCTGTCTTTCAAATAAATAAAATAAATCTTTAAAAAATTTCACTGGCTCTTCTTTTCTTACATTTTAAAACAAGGATATATTTTAGAAGCAAGGATAATAACATTGCAGTAAATTCATTTATAACTAAATATTTTTATTCCCATGTTTATTGAACTGATAGTGTTGTTGGGATTTTTTTAGGGGATTCATTCTAACATGACAGGTCTCTGCTTAAATCTTTAAAAAATTTTCTCAAGTTTTTGATCTTGCTTTAGAAATAAGTGCCATATGCTTAAGATCCTAAAAGTAATTTAATTCAAAATAATGACTCTAATGGTGGAAGTTCCAAGTGAAGATACCCAGCATTAGCAGCACAGACCCTAGTAAATTCTAAAATTAAAAATGTACATATTGATAAATTTTAAATATCTGAAATTAGCATTTAAATAATATTATTGTAGAAAAGACTTTGGAAAAGATCCTTGATTTCCATTCTTCTGAGGCCTTTAAACTTTATGCTAATATCCTAATTAGTTTTCTCTTTTAATAAAAATAACATTTGTAAAATTATCAGAAGGATTTTAAAAATCTTGAATTATTGTCTCTTCCAATGAATAGCAATCTTTTGTGGGCTAATGACATTTTAGTTCAGAATCATCAGTAGTTTTGATGAATATGTAAAACTGGAAAGTTAGCACATGCTCAATCGGACTTGCCCCAAATGGTGGAGTTAGAAATGTGCCAGGGGATTCCAATACAATCCCATCAAGGTGGCATGTACCAATGCCATCTCACTAGTCCAAGTGATCAACTTCAATTCACAATTGATCACACTGATAGGTCTAAGAGTCAAAAGGATCACACAAACAAGACTAGTGTCTGCTAATACTGACAGAATCAAAAAGGGAGAGAACGATCCAACATGGGAAGCGGGATACACAGCAGACTCATAGAATGGCAGATGTCCTAAATAGCTCTCTGGCCTCAGAATCAGCCCTTAAGGCATTCGGATCTGGCTGAAGAGCCCATGAGAGTATTTTAGGCATGGAAAGCCAAGACACACTGGGGGAAAAAAAAAAAAAAAAAAAAAAGAAGACTTAAATGAAAGATCTCTGCAAGTGAGATCCCAGTGGAAAGAATGGGGCCATCAAAGAAGGAGGTACCTTTCTCTGAAGGGAGGAGAGAACTTCCACTTTGACTATGACCCTGTCAGAATAAGATCGAAGTCGGCGAACCCAAAAGGTTTCCATAGCCTTGGCAACTCATGACTAGAGCCTAGGGAGATTACTGATACCATAAACAAGAGTGTCAAATTGTTAAGTCAACAACAGGAGTCACTGTGTACTTACTTCTCATGTGGGATCTGTCCTTAATGTGTTGTCCAATGTGAAGTAATGCTATAACTAGTACTGAAACAGTATTTTTACACTTTGTGTTTCTGTGTGGGTGAAAACTGATGAAATCTTTACTTAATATATACTGAATCAATCTTCTGTATATAAAGATAATTGAAAATGAATCTCGATGTGAATGGAATGGGAGAGGGAGCGGGAGATGGGAGGGGTTCAAGTGGGAGGGAAATTATGGGGGGGGAGCCAATGTAATCCATAAACTGTACTTTGGAAATTTATATTTACTAAATAAAAAAAAATAAATGAAAAAAAAAAAACTGGAAAGTTGTTGTTTAAACCTAGAATCTTACTGAATAGGGAAAAGTTGGAAACACTCCTATTAAGACCTAGAACCATTCAAGGATGCCTACTTTCAGCACTGTTCAATATAGTTCTAGAAGTTTCAGTCAGAACCATCAGGAAAAAAGGAATCAAAAGGAAACAAATTGGTAATGAGGAATTCAAAATATCCATATCTGCAGATGACATGATATTCTCTACATAGGGGAACCAAAAGATTCCACTAAGAGACTTTTGATACTCATAAAATAGTTTGGAAAATAAACAGGATACAAAATTAACACACAAAAATCAATGACCATTGGATACACAGACAATGCCATGGCTAAGAAACAACTCTTAAGATCAATCACAATCACAATAGCTACAAAAATTTAAATGCCTTGGAATATATTTAACAAAGGATCTCTGCAATGAAAATTACAAAACATTAAGAAAGAAATTGAAGAAGGACACAAACAAAATGGAAAAGTCTGCCATGTAATTTGGAAGAATATCATTAAAATGTCCAAACAATCAACAGAAATTTACAGATGCAATGCAATCCCATAAAAATACCAAGAATAGCCTTCTTGCATCTCAGAAAAATGATGCTAAAATTCAAATGGAAACACAAGAGACCTCAAATAGCTAATGCAGTCATATATAACAAAAACAAAGCCTGCGGCATTACAATACCCAATTTCAAGACATATACTACAAGGCAGTTATAATCAAAACAGCCTGGTACTAGCAAAAAAATAGACATGCCAACCAATGGAACAGAATAGGAATTCCAAATATTAATCCATGCAACTACAATCAACTTATCTTTGAAAAAACAATAAAAATGAATCCCTAGAGGAAGGATAGTCTCTTCAGCAAATGGTGTTAGGGAAACTGGATCTGTGTGTCTAAGTTTGAAACAAGACCCTACCTTACATAAAAACTTCTCAAAATTAATCAAAAATCTAAATTGATGACCCAATACTATCAAATTACCAGAGAACATTGGGGAAACCCTTCAAGACACTAGCACAAACAAAGAGTTCTTAGAAAAGACTACAGAAGCACAATCAAAGCCAAAATTGACAAATGGGAGTACATCAAGGTAAGAAGCTACCGCACTGCAAAAGAAACACTGAGCAAACTGAAGAGGAAACCAATATAATGGAGAAAATATATGCAAACTATGCAACAGAGAAAGGATTAATATCCAGAATCTACGAAGAGCTTAAGAAACTCAACAAGAACAAAACAAACCCTTAAAAGAAATAGGCAAAGAACTTGAGTGGCATTTTTCAAAAGAGGAAATTCAAATGGCCAACAGACCCATGAAAAAATGCTCAGGATCACTAGATACTGGGGAAATGCAAATCAAAACCACAGTGAAATTTCATCTCATTCCAGTTACAATGACTCTCAAACAGAAATCAGCAAACAAGAAATCTGGTAAGGATGTGCAGAAAAAGGTACCTTAATCACTGTTGTAGGAATGTAAACTCATGTAACCACTGTGGAAAATAGTATGGAGATACCTCAGAAATCTGAATATAGACCGACCATATGACTCAGCAATCCTACACTGGGTTACCAAAGGGAAATGAAATCAGCATATGAAACAATGCTCTGTACCTCCATGTACCTCCCCCCCCATAATTTCCCTCCCACTTGAACCCCTCCCATCTCCTGCTCCCTCTCCCATTCCACTCACATCGAGATTCATTTTCAATTATCTTTATATACAGAAGATTGATTCAGTATATATTAAGTAAAGATTTCATCAGTTTTCACCCACACAGAAACACAATTCATAATAGCTAAAATATGGAATCAACCCAGATATCCATTAACTGAAGATTGGATAAATTATTTACATATATATATATATATATAATGTAAATACTATGCAATGTTAAAAATAATGAAATCCTGTGTTTGCAACAAAATGGTTCCAACTGGAAATCATTATACTTAGTGAAATAAGTCAGTTGCAATTAGACAAATATTCTACCTGATCTGTGGTAACTAATAGAGTATCTAAAATGTAATCTATAAAAGGAAATTGACATTTTGAGATCTGTTCACTGTAACTAGCCCTCCTCTCAAATATTGAAAAATAGCATTTGTTGGTTTTCATACTATTTGTTGAACTCTTTACTCAGTGTAGGGTTAATCTTATGAGTATAAAGTTAACTGAAAATAGATTTTTGTAAAAATTAACAATGGGAATAGGGGAGGGAGGAGGAAGAAGGTAGGGACAGTGGGCAGGAGGGAGGGCAGGGTGAGAAGAAACACCGTGTTCCTAAATTTATATATTTGAAATGCATGAAATTCTGTATTCTATAAATGAATTTCTTAAAAAATTAATTATAAAGAAAATACTCATGGAATTAAAATCTATGACAGAAGGAGAGGGTTCCACTAGCAGTTTCTAAAGACAAATCTTTATAAACCAAAGTAATTCCGAAAAACACAAAACAAATACACTTGACACATACGCACTTTATGCACTGTTAATTTGTGAGATTTTGACCCTTCCATATTGACACCATAGAGGTGCTTCCAGGTTGTTGCACACATGTATAAAATCATATATTTCCGTCATTATTTTCTCTTTAATGACCATTCCTGCTTTAGTACCATTAAGCGAAGCTAATTTGCTGCCACAACATGTACACTGTGGAACCTTTTGAATGCATCTGCCCTGGATGTCTGGATGAGTGTCAGAGTCTCTGATCTGTAGAACCTCTAGCAGCTTGATTTTTGACATCTGGAGAAATCCAGAAGTAAAAATATCAAACTCTTACTCCTAGGGTTGAAGCATATAATGTTGCAATCATTGATTTCCTTCTGTATATCACGCATTGTTCTAAGGGTTACACAGAATGGATCTCAATTCAGCATGTTTGATTGATTCAATCTTTTTTTTTTTTTCAGCCAAATGCTAAAAGGTTTAACCTTCACTGGCAATCCTTTAATTTCTACCCCGTGATACTCAACTCACTCTGATGTGGTTGCTGACTCGAGAACAAAGCAAAAATTCCAGATGAAGCTACAGTAACATCTTAGTTGCAAAAAAATGGAGGCATTGTGATCTTTATTTAGATCTCTTGATGCATTTTACACTTGATGGTCACTTACACTTAAATTCTCTGTAGTCTTTTAAAAGATTTTATTTATTTATTTGAGAAGTAGAGTTACAGACAGTGAGAGGGAAAGACAGAGAGAAAGGTTTTCCTTCTATTGGTTTACTCCCCAAATGGCCGCAACAGCCGGAGCTGTGCCAATCCAAACCTAGGAGCTTCTTCCTGGTCTCCCATGCAGATGCAGGGCCCAAGCACTTGGGCCATCTTCTACTGCCTTCCCAGGCCACAGCAGAGAGCTATATTGGAAGAGGAGCAGCTGAGACTAGAACCAGTGCCCATAGGGGATGCCAGCACCACAGGCAGAGGATTAACCTACTGTGCCACAGTGCTGGCTCCCTTTTTTTTAAAAAAAAATATTTATTTGAGAGGTACAGTTACAGACAGTGAGAGGGAGAAACACAGAGAGAGGTTTTCCATCTGCTGGTTCACTCCCCAAATGGCCGCAAAGGTCAGAGCTGAGCTGATCCAAGGCCAGGAGACGGGAGCTTCCTCCAGGTCTCCCATGCAGGTGCTGGAGTCCCACCACCTAAGGCCGTCTTCCACTGCTTTCCCAAGCCGCAGCAGAGCACCAATCTGTAGGAAGAACAGCTGGGACTCAAACTGGTGCCCACTTGGGGTGCTGGCAACACAGGCAAAGGATTAAACTACTGCACCACAATGCCAACCTCATATTCTCTGTAGTCTTGAATTTCCTATATACTCTTGATTCTCTTAAATGTTTTATCCATTTTTATACCTGGCAGATTTCTAAACTTCTCTGTTGAGTAAAATGACAATGCTTTCTGCAATTCTCTACTCTACAAGCACAACATGATTCATTTCATTGAGTTTGGCAGTTTTAATTATTTTCATATATAAATTCATTGACAAATTTATGATTTCAGATCACACCTTGTGCAATTTAAGAATTGTGTAGGTTACTCTCTCCTGTGTATTCTTCAAAAATATCTACTTCAAAACTGGACACATTGGCTATGTTTAGACATTGACAGTGCCACGTGTTGGTAGATAAAAAGTAACCGCAACTCTCATATCCTGCAATGGTTATGTTTACTGCTACAAACATTTTGCAAGCTTTGGAAAAGTTGTCAGAAATTTTCGAGTACACTAATAAAATGACCTCATAATTTATATCCTAAACATTTGCTTGAAACATGCGTCTACTCAGTTTTATACATGAATTTATAAAGCAATTTTACTTATAAATGCTAAAAGGTAGAAACAACCCAAGTATAACAGATAAATAGATAAAAAATTGCAAATCTACCATGGAATACTGCTCATTTAATGAAGAAGGAGCGCACAATTTATATGCTCAAAAATATGACAGGGACTGGGTATCTAGTAATTAAGATACCCAGCACCAGTATCAGAATGCATAGATTCAGTACCTGGCTTCAGTTCGTGACTCCAGCTTCCTGTCAATGCAGACCTTGTGAGGCAACAGACATGACTGGATTCCTGCTCCTGGATTTGTCCCCATCCCAGTCCCAGTCACTGCAGGCAATTGGGGCGTGAATCTGAAGACGGAAACTCTCTCTCTCTCGATGTGTATGTGTCTTTCTATCTGTGTCTCTATGTTTCTGAAATAAATTTTTAAAAATTAAATGACTGGATATTGAGGGCATTTTAGTAAGGATAAATGGTAAACAAAAATATACTACATGATTCTATTTATAAGAAATTCTAGAAAGCACACACCTAATTGTACTAGTCAGCTTTTGTCAGTATAATAAAATACTTGAGGTAGTAATTTTATGAAGAATTTTATTAAGTTCACAATTTTGGCCAATGAAAGTCAAACTTTTATAGCAGCTAAGTCTCATGAGAACTCACTCAGGGCCCATAAGAACCAACTTTACCTTCTAATGTAAGTCCCCTGGTTGATGTAAGGACCCTTCCCAAGGATCTGGTTCTTGAAAGATTTCACCTCAGCATCACCACAGTGGAGACAATCTTGCAGCACATGGATCCTTAGGTGAAAAACCACATTCAAACCATAGCATTAACCACAGTGACAATATGTAGATGAGTGGTTACATGAGGCTAGAGATCTGGGGAAATCAACTGCAAATAGACATGAAGGGAAAGTAGTTTTATATTTTAATTATGATGTTGGCTACATGAGTGCATATGGATATGAGAGCACATTGAACTTCCAATTAAAATAGTCAAAATTTATTGCATGTTGTTATTATTCAGTGAAGATGACTTTAAAAATGAAGTCATGGGCCTTCATCTCCTCCTATCACATCTCTATTCTCCCTTCAAAATATTTATTGCATTAATATGGTAATAACATCATAATCTACTCCATCACTCAAAACGCAACCTTCTAGAAAGTCCAAGATTGGAATGCTGGCCGATGCAGTGTTTGATAAGAAGTTGTTTCCTTGTTACAGAGAGCTGACTTCCTCTCTCACTTGGTAGAAAGCAGGAATATATAGTTCTCACGACGGCTCCACGCCCATAATCTATTACCTCCTACAGGCCCCACTTCCTAGCATCACACTGGGTCTATGATTCCAATATACAATCTTGGAGGGTCATAAACATCCAGTCCATAACAATCCCTAACTCCACTTTTCCTTAACTCCACAACCAGTTACAAACTCCACCACTTATACTGAGTACTTCCTAGATGTGTCAAACTCTGTGTTCACTTTCTTCGACTAGTATTCCCTTTTTTGTGTTGCACATTTCAGCTCATATGAAAGTATCTGCTATACACTATTGATCAGATTTAGAAATCTTATTATGATGCTTTATCAAATCAGAAAGATAATTTTAGTATGGTAAATTTAAAGTTATATCACACATACCCCTGTGTTTTAGGTGAAACTATTCTAAAGAATCATTACTATTTCACTAGAATAACCACCAAACAGAACAATATAACTCTAGAAATTGTGAGATATGTTTAGGGGCAACAAATAAAATTTCTTCCCTCATATTTCAGAACTAAATGAGAAACATGACAGGCGACATAGTAGTGCAGCTCAAGTTCTAAATTTATTATTGATAGATCTATTTGGAGAATGTGACTTATGCACTACAGCTGAATGAGTCTGCTAGCATTGTCTCATAATTAGACTTCCCTGAGGAAGTTAGCATGGCAACTCTGTACAATCAAACTGCAGGCCTTCCATGAAAGAGAAGAGACAGACAAGGAGATGACTACAAGACAAAAAAGCAAACCAGAATGAATCTTTTTTTTGTGGCAGGCTGATATGAAAGAGAGGTTATCAAGTTATGTATGTATAGCTCCTTTTTCCTCAGTCATAATTCAAGTAAGTCCTCCCTCCTGTGGGAAAACAATGGCAATATGATGTGGAAATAACCAGAAGTATTTCTCCTACATACCATCACTCTAGGGATTGGAGAAGATACGTCCTCTCCTATGTGTAAATCTGAAGTATGGGAGATAAACGTCACAGAGCTGTCTCTGTCCTTTTCCATAATATGATGAGGGAGGAAGAACTTACATGAGAGTGAAGCTAACATATGAAAAATTGGTAGGCCAACTGAGCAAAACAATACATCCCAGATAAATTGTTTGAACACATGAATCTAAACTGGGAAGTTCTTTTTGCCACTGCTCCCTGGTTCCCATAAGAAGAATGATGGACTCTAAACTACTACCACTACTATCAGTGTAGATGAGAGATGCGTATATGGCTATATCATCTACACAAGGACATGTCTGCTTTTCTGCCAATTCATAGCCTGAACTGCTGACCCAAATTCTAGTGCCTGCCTTTGTGTGCATGAGGCTCGATATCCCACTGAGAAGTACCAGTCTGAAGAATGGTATGCTCACCATTTTGATGAATCACTGCCTGGCATGCTGCAAGTTAGATCTGAGCTGACTGAATGCCTGAGCAACCTGTGATGGTGTGTAAGGAGCTTACTTGTGGCACAAAAGGTTGACACTCTAAAGACCGGATAACCAATTAATGTTTCACAATAATCTGAACTAAAGACAAAGAATACTAATTTTTTTCTATTTTAATGAGGTAAAATTTCTTATTTTATATTTTACATTTGAAGTACAAGTTTGTAAAAAAAAAATCAGATGCGTTGTTACGACTGATGAAAAGCACCAGTAGGAAAAATTATGAAACCAGTTTATATACAGGTTGAGAAATACCACCACTGTATAACTAAATCAAATATCTAAATCATCTACAATTCTTTCTTAAACTATCGGCTTCATTTAAAAAATAAGACATTAATATCACTGTCATAGAAATATTCATCTACTGCTTCAAACCAATAAACTGGTTTTATTCTTTCAATAAAATATTTTCAACCTCAAAGTCAAGAATTCTATTATTACTCTTAAAAATGCCTCACCTTTTACAAGAGCTTTTGGGAAAAATCTCCAGAAACAAACCCCTGTTCTCGTCTTTGCAGCCGGTAGTTTGACTGTAGCCCTGCATTCTCTCAATGAAGTAATGGAAAAGACTGAAGTATATCACGAGTTTTGGTTTGAGGAAGCCACAAATGTGGCAACTAAACTTGAACTTCATGTTCAAATCAAACTCCCTGGGAAATTCTTCAGAGCACAGCAAGGTAACCTGAAGTCTCAAGTAACCCCTGAGAGTTACTAAAAAGAAAGCCTAAGTGTTCCAACAGTGGAGTACATTATCCAGAATCTTAAGGATATATTTTCAGAGCAGTACTGCAAAGCTACTTAACACTAATCTCTGGTTTACCTCTGTCACGGAACAGCTCAAATTCAATACAATGGAGGAACAGCTCAAATTCAATACAATGGAGGAACACCACGCTGACACGCACAGAAGTAACTTACCCAATCCTGACACTCTCAGTTCATTTGGAGCTTCATTGTTGGAGAATAAAATGGAAACCCAGAGAAATGGGGCTTCCAAACACCACTTATGAGACTTCCACTTGCTAAAAAGTGAAGTTTTTTTTTTCCTAATAGGTATGTGTTAATGAAGATAATGGTGAAAGTGAATGGTCTTTTCATGTTCCTGATATTATATATGAAATGCTGTAATCTTCAGGATGATGTTTGCTGTGGGTTTGGCATATACATCCTTTATTATGTTAAAGATTTTCTTCAACACATAATTCATTGAATGGATGTTGAATCTTGTTAAATGCTTTCCTATATCTACTGGGATGAACATACGGCTTTTGTTCATTAGTCTGTTGATGTGATATATTCCATTTCTTGATTCACATATGTTGAACCATCTTTGCATCCCTGGGATAAACTCCACTGGATCCTGGTTTTTTAACAAAGACTTCACCATATACATACAATAAATAGTGCCGGCTAAACTGGGTTGAATATGCAAAAGAATGAAACTAAACCCCACATCTCACCATATCAAGGTAATTCACAAAAGACCTACATTTAAGGTTTCAAACTATGAAACTACTGTTGTAAGCTAAGATGCAATTGTACAAAATTCCAAAAGAATAGGCAAAAAAGTACAAATAGACAAATGGAATTACATGAAACCAAGAAACCTCTGGCCATCAAAGGAAACAATCAAAAGAGTGCTAAGAACGGAGTCCTACAAAACAGGAGATTTTTATAAATGATTAGTCAGCTGAAAGATTAATACCCTAAATATGTAAGCAAAAATTTTAATAAAAAATTAATCCAATCAAAAGATGAGCAAGTGATCTGCACTTGATCTTAGCCAAAAGGCCGAGAAGTGATGAGCAAGTGATCTGAATACATACTTTTCAAAAGGAGAAATACATTTGGCCAAAAAGTAACTGAGAAAATGCCCAACATCCTTAGCTATTTGGGAAATGTGAGTGAAAATTACAATGAAATGTAATCTCACTCCAATTGGATGAATAGTATCCAAAAGATAAAAAAGTAACATGGGCCAGCATCGTGGCACTGCAGGTTAAGCCACTGGTGTGATACTAGTATCCCATATTGCAATGCAGGTTCAAATCCTAGCTACTCCACTTTACATCCAGCTCCTAATTTTGCACCTGGAAGGCAGTAGAAGATGGCAACACATGTGGAAGACCAGGATGGAATTCCTGGCTCTTGATTTTGGCATGGCCCAATAATGGCTGTTGTGTCCATGTGAGAAGTAAACTAGCAGATAAAATATCAATCAATCAATCAATCAATCTCTCTGTCTCACCCTCTCTCCTTCCCTCCTCCCTTTTCCAGACTACTTCCCTCACCCTCTTCCTCATTCTGATTTTCAAATAAATAAGTCTCTTTCTAAAAGTAACGAGTCTTTTTAAATATGTGGATAAAAGGAAATTCTTATACATGACTGGTTGGGATGTACATTAATATAGTCAGTATAGAGAACAGTATAAAAGTTCCTCAAAAGAACTACAAATAGACCTACCAGGTACTCCTCATCCAGATGATCTGGATGTATATCCAAAAGAAATCAAACCAACCTGTCAAAGAGATACCTATACTTCCAAGTATATCATAGCACTATTCACAATGGCCAGATGTAGAATCAATCAAAGCATCTATCAATAGATAAGCAGAGAAATAAAATATGGTATACATACAAAATAAAATGTAGGTTAGTCATAGCGGAGGACGAAATCTCCTTTTTCTGATCCTTTGCATTCATGTGAATGAAACTGGAGGTCATTATGTAAAATCACATACACTAGACACAAAATGACAAATACACATGTTCCCTCACATCGGTGGAAGCTCTGACTGTCAATTAATGACAGCAGATGTTGGGCAACCTTTGGTAGAAGGGGGATAGAGAGAGATTGGATAAAGGACACCAATACGAAGAATAAGCTCTAATGCTGCTCTATAATATAGGGAGGTGATTAAAGTTCACAATAATCTATTATGTGTGAGAGTACTTCAAACAGTTTTTTGAAAAATGGAATTAAAATATAAATTTATTTGCAGAACAAAAAACTGAAATCCACACATGCAGGACGTCTTCAGAAAAGTTAATGATGTTGCAAGAATTTAACCTAGAGGTTACAATGCTCATTTCTACCCTACATTGGAGTTCCTGGATTCAATTCCTGGCTGGAGCTCCTGACTCCAGCTTCCTACTATTGAAGACCTTGAGAGGCAGCAGCGATGGCTTGAATAGTTAGGTCTCTGACACCCACGTGGAAGACATATTGAATTCCTGGTTCCTGACTACTGAGGTTATTTGGTGAATGAGAGCTATGTCTAAATCATTCCTTCTCTTTTTCTCTTTTAAATAAATACAATTAAAGTTCACAGAAAATGTATACAAAAACAAAACTACGATGGTCTTCAAATTTTTTTATCCAAAATAAACATTTTTACTTTCTTTTTCCATTAACTTTTCGAAGTACCCTTCTATTTTATGAAGAGCTAAGAAAGAAGAGCTTGAAACCTCCAAGCACAAAGAAACTATAAGGTGATGCAAATGCTAATTACCATTTTATCAGCACATTTCATATAATATATAGAAATATCACACTATACCCCCATAATTATCTACAGTTATTACATGTTTATATATATATATATGTAAACTCAGAGTTGAGAAAAAGAATGTTTATTTGAATTCAGATATTTTTCTATGCATTTCCATGTTTGTAATTCTCTTACATCTTTTGTGCTTTTTAAAAATTATAGTCTGACTTTTCTTGATATTAACTTTTAATTTGTTATACAGTACAGATATTTTCTTCAGTAGCCTATGTTTTAATAGTGTCTTTTGATATTTAAAGTCTTTTTATTTTAAAGCTTTATTTATTTGAAAGACAGATTGAGAGAGAGACAGAGAGCAGTGTCCCATCCACTGGTTCACTCCCCACATAGCTGCTAGGCCAGGGCTGGGCCAGGCTGAAGGCAGAAGCTTCCTCTGGATCCTCAAGTGCATGCAGGGGCCCAAGAACTCGGGCTGTACTCTGCTGCTTTCCCAGGCACATTAGCAGGGAACTGGATAGGAAGTGGAACAGCTGGACATGAATTGGTACCCACATGGGATGATGGGGTCAAAGATGGCAGATTAACCCACTCCACCACAACAGCCCAATTTGTTTTATTTTTAATAGCCACACACTATCAGCCATTTTTAGTATGACATCTCTGTGTTAGGCCTTGTTTGGTAAAGCTCATTCTTACATAAGCATTACCAAAAAAAATTGAGTATTTATTTCAAATAAAAGTCTACAAGGGCAGGGCTGAGCTAGGGCTGTGCTGGAAACTCAGTTCAGGTCCTATAAGTGGGTGACAGAGATCAACGTACTTGATCCATCACCTGCTGCCTCCCAGGGTACACGTTAGCGAGAAACTAGAATTAGGAATGGAGCTAAGAATCAAACCTAGATGCTCAGTTATGTGATGTGGGTGTCAAAACTAACATTTTAAATGAATGTTCTCAGACTCAATTTCTAAATACTAACTCATATAGCCTGGTGACAAACCTATAAGGCAGACTCTGAGACTATCTTCATTTTACATGTGTAGAAACTGAGGCACAGCAAGATTGAGAAACTTACCTAAAATCGCAGCCCTTACGGGAAGTGGATGCTGCCCCTCCCCACTCTGATGTTAGGCTGGCTGGGGCACTGCCATTCTAAACACCTGCATGTCTGGGTGCCAATCTGAACTTGAATTGGATATATTATAGGAATTAACTTATCGATGCCCTTGTGCATACACATGGATCAATGCAGGTTTTGTAATTATGGTTGCTCGCATGTTTAATAAAGTATTTCAATGGCCCACTGCCAATATCCCAAATCACAAATATTTCCCTTTCTGTTAAATGAAGTGACAGAAGAATCTTTTAAAGATAACACCACAAAGTCCATATAGTGCTAATGATTCTACAAATAAAGCAACCACAATCCTCAATTTAAGCAAAAAATTAAGAATGTTCAACAAAGAAGACCGGGTCTTGGAGCAGTGACAACAGTGCCTTCTCTCCTTGAGCTCCAAGCTCTGTGTTTTCTGCATCTGCATCAGGGATGAGTCAGTGGAGATGAAGTAGATTGTGAGAACATTAACAGACACCTCAAAGATGCATTGTCACAGAAATCTCACTAGGAGCCCAATTTTCTATTACAAACCTAATTTGGCATACTGATCTGTTTAATTTAATTCACTAAGAGTTAAACTGGCCACCTTCTCTGTATAAAGTGCCGAGCTGGATGTTTTGGGAAATAAAAGATTTACATTGTTCCCAAGATCTCAGACCCTGGGCACTTCCTACCTGACCACCAATGTGTCTTCTCTCGGATCGTAACACGTCTTTATTCCAAATTGTTCAATATAGTCCATCGACATGCAAGCCTTGGGGGAACCTCTGAATGCTATGTGTATCAACCCCTTTTAAACTTTTTCTCAGTTCCGTCCTTGATGAAAATTATTCCAGGTGTCTACACAAACACTTGTTGCTATTTGAACATAAGCACCATTCCTATTCTAAACAGCATGTGAATACAGGAACTGCCATAGAGCGGAAGTTTCCCGGGATACACTACTTAGTACTCAGGAAATCATACTTTGCAGGACCAGTGTTGTGGGGGCAGCAAGCTAAGATGCCACTTGCATTATTGGCATCCCATACTGGACTGCCAATTTGAGTTTTAGCTGTTCTGCTTCCAATCCGGCTCCCTGTTAATGTGTCTGTGAAAGCAGTGGAAGATGGCCCAAGTGTTTGGGCTCTTGCAACCTACGTGAGAGATCCAAATGGAGTTCCAGGTTGCTGGCTTCAGCAGGGACCAGCCCCAGCTGTTGCAGCCATTGTGGAGTCAACTAGCAGATGGAAGATATTCATATTAATGTGCACATACATATATATATATATATACACACACACACATACACAAATATATTCTCTCAATAAAATAAAAGCTTATAACAAATTAAAAAAATCACATTTCAAACTCAGTAAATATCTGTGCAGGGAAATAATGCAAAGAGGAGGAAAGTTGGAGAATGAGGACAAAGTTGTCTGAAATTTACCAGGATAAACACAACATGATCATCATTTATGGTGTATTTCAGTAAATCTACAGGGAAATAGTTATTAAAGTATATGTTAGGGGCCAGCACCGTGCCTTACTAGGCTAATCCTCCGCCTTGCAGCGCCGGCACCCCGGATTCTAGTCCTGGTCAGGGTACTGGATTCTGTCCCGGTTGCTCCTCCTCCAGTCCAGCTCTCTGCTGTGGCCCAGGAGGGCAGTGGAGGATGGCCCAGGTCCTTGGGCCCTACACCCACATGGGAGACCAGGAGGAAGCACCTGGCTCCTGGCTCCAGATCAGCGCAGCGCGCCAGCCGCAGCGGCCATTGTGGGGTGAACCAACAGCAAAGAAGACCTTTCTCTCTGTCTCTCTCACTGTCCACTCTGCCTGTCAAAAAATAAATAAATAAATATTAAAAATAAAGTATATGTTAAGGAAAAAATGTCACAATTAGTGTCTCAGTCAGCTTCCTCTGCCATAACAAACTATGACAGACTGGGTGGCTTAAACACCAGAATCTGTTTCATCGGAGTTGAGAGTGAGAAGTCAAAGATCAAGGCATCAGTCTGGTCATTTCCTGTTGAAGTCTTCCTGGCTGACAGATGACTGCCCTCTCAACATGCCCTCACATGGGAGAGAGACAACCCTGGTATCTGTCTTTCTTTTTATAAAGCCACCACAAGTGCTGGATGAGGGCCTCAGCCTGATGACCTCATCTAACCTTTGTCATCTTTTCATAAGCCTCGTCTCCAAACACAATCACATTTGGGTTTAGAGTTTCAACATTATGAATTTTAGGAGAAGAGGCACAATATTAAATCTATAACAGGTAAGAGGCTACTAACTTCAACAAAGGATTTCTTGATGCAAGAACCAAATAGACCTCTGGAGACAAAATGTCAACTGAAAATTTATTACACATTAATTTAGTAATAGTGGCTATCTATATTTTAGGTGAGATCAGAAAAAGAAATTCCAATAATAGGCTGTGTCCTCTGAAATAATTTACACAAATAGTATAACTCAGAATGACATAAAAACAGTTTTGAACAGTTACTGTATTTTAGATGAACTAATAAGGTGTGCAAGAATGCATTCCAAATCATCAATACCTCCAAAATTAGAACTGCTTTATACAACCTCATTGCCAAGGAACGTAATTGAAAAACTTGCGCAATGGATTATTGAAAGGAAATTACCAGATTTGTCAGAATGGCAGATAAATATCTAGGGAAATAGTGTTCAATGCTGACTTGCAAAGGCAGCAATAAGACATTAGTAGGAATTGGAACATATAAACAAACTTCAGTCATCAAAAAAAAAAGCATAGCAGAAGGTGAGGACAAGAGATTTTTCTTTGACTCATCTCCACCTTTTCCCTCATACATGAGGTATTTTAGTCTCTAGAAAATGTAGCTTTAATAAAGCTTGCTGCCTTTAAAGCACGTCGCCTTTCAGTTCTGCTCAGTCTACACAGATTGTTATGCTGTTTTAGAAGAGAAAGAAAAATTAGCAGAAACATATTTTATTTCATGTTATGCTTAATCTGTTCCTAAATCAATAATAATTTGCAAATACTTAAATCACTCTGTCCCAAGAAATTATAAAACTTTAGCTTTCATAACTGTGTCTATTTTCTCAATTCATAGCAATATTTATTAGTTAGTTCTTATGATTGCAAACTAAGATTTTTAATTCCCTTCTACCCACACAGACACGATGCATTCCCACTTCTTTTCTATATAGTAGCCTAGCAACTGCTGTTCCAAGACCTCTTTAGAACAACGTTTGAGTAATTTTAAAATAAGGGCACCTTCTCAACCCTGTGAGGGTACTGCTAGAAAGCCCTGTAAATTGCTACAGGCAATCTATTTTACCTATTACTTATTTTGCTAATCTTTCTAAGCAAGCAATAACTTTGCTTCAAGGTCCAGAGATATCAAATCTGCATTTTATTTTTTTATAAAGATTTATTTTTTTTTATTTGAAAGTGTTACAGAGAGGCAGGGAAGGGAGGGGAGGGGGGGAGGCAGAGGGAGGGAGGGAGAGCGAGAAGAGCGAGCGAGTGAGATCCTCCATCCAATGGTTCACTCCCCAATTGGCCACAACGGCCGGAGCTGCACCGATCTGCAGCCAGGAGCCTCTTCTGGGTCTCCCACTCAGGTGCAGGGTCCCAAGGACTTGGATCATCTTCCACTGCCCTCTCAGGCCACAGCACAGAGCTGGATTGAAAGTGGAGAAGCAGGGTCTTGAATCGGCTCCCATTCGGGATGTCAGCGCTTCAGGACAGGGTATTAACCCACTGTGCCACAGCGAAGGCCCCTCAAATTGACATTTTAAAAATCCCTTAGTCAGCTCTCTGCTATGGCCTGGGAAAACAGCAGAAGATGGCCCAAGTCCTTGGGCTCCTGTACCCACATGGGAGACTTGAAGAGGCTCCTGGCTCCTAGCTTCGGATCGGTGCAGTTCTAGCCATTGCAGCCATCTGGGGAGTGAACCATCGGATGGAAGACCTCTCTCTCTCTCTGCCTAACTTGACTTTCAAATAAATAAATAAATAAATCTTCAAAGAAAAATCACTTAGAACAACAATAATATCAAAGAATGAAGCCGTTTGCATTCTAGGGGACGGTAATACCATTCTCTGCTTTCTGGATCTTTTCAACTTGGTAATGCCATCAACATACTCACACATGAAACTACACTAGTGAACATAATTGAGTAATGCACACAAAACTTAGAACAGTAGAGAAGCAGCGTTGATATCCAAAATCACAAAGGAAACATATTTTTAAGTTAATGCAGGATTAATAATTTGGATAAATATCATTAACAGTGAGATGGTACAGTGGAATTCAATGTATTTTTTTAATTTCTCCCTAGAAAACAGAGCTGTTAGAGATGAAATATAGGACTCCTCATTAAAACTAAATTTCAGACAAACAACTTTTTTCTAGTATAGGGATGTTTCACCAAATTCATTTCTATAAGTATATACTATGCATTGTGTAAAAAAGGTATTATCTGAATTTAAATTTAACTGGGCTGAAATATATTTGACAGCTCTATCACACAGATTTGAGCTAGAACTATAAAATACGAATTGGTTATCTTGCTTACATTGAGAATAGTTGACTAACAGTGTTAGAAATAACTTATTTTAACTGAAATATCATTATCTCAACTGGAACTGTGATTTATAAGTTTATTTTAGGTTTGTAACCTCTAAATATCTTATTTAAACACTTTTTTGGTATGATCCATAAGTAATACGTGATCCTATGGGAATAGTTAATACATGCAGATTTTCTCAATCATTCTTCTATTTGAGCATTAAAGATAATGCCATGATGGATTAGAAAGTCAGGCATTCGGTACAGCGCGGCAATGTTTTTAGGTTTAAGAATGGAGTGAGACCATCAGCAGGACGAGTTTCCAAGTGAATTGAGGTGATGTAAGGCTTTTAAGAAATCACAGTTGTGGATGCAGGGTCACATCAGGCACTGAAACGAGGAAAGTCCTTGTTGTCATTTTTATTTTGTCAGTTGCAGTAAGTTTTCAACTTGTGAAAAGTAGAGCACAGATCCTGAAAATTGAAGTCCCTTACTAAAGCACAGGCAAGCGCAGGGCAATCAATGGCAATATCAGATTGCAACTCATGCCAGTTAATCAATGTGACTTAACCCTGATTTGGGGGAAAATTTCTTTTGAGGACAGAATATCAACCCTGTGCACTCCCTTGCATTCCTGCTGAACGTAATGATTACTTATCAGTCACTACTGGGGGAAGGATGTGGAAGAGTAAGTTTCTGGAGAAGCCAAGGACAGGAGCCCAGTACAGCAGTGCCACTGTAGTTTCCAGGCTCTCCGAGACACTAAGACAGCAGACGCCATTCAGTCTGTTCCCAAGGCTGGATCAATAGCTTCCTTGGGAGATTTGCATAAGACATTCACCCTGCCAGATATTATTTCTGTTTAATGAGATGTACTCTACAGACTTTCCACTTCTTACCAACTTTGATTATGCAAAATAATTATTAATTATTATGCATATTGTAACTACCAACCCTATCTTTTTTACACACTAAACTTCAATCATTCTTAGATGATGATGGCACCTATGCTCTGAGTTTTACAACAAGCTGGACATACTGACTGCGTTAGCAGTATTATCTCACCCAGGAACCAAGCTTCTCCCAAAGGACCAGGGTTACAAAGTAGACACTAAAGAATGCGTTGTTCTGCCTTGGATTCCGTTTTACGCCAGAGCTCAACATGAAACTGTGGTCACAGAATGCACACCATCCTCTCCCTGAAACCTCAACTCAATGATGTGTAAAGTAAATAATGACAAGTAAATGACATCCTCATTAAACTTATTTGAATTCACGCCAATAATCATGGGCCATGGCAGCCATGTGACCTTGGGAAGGTACCCTGTCACTTTGTGCCTGCATTAAAAAATAAGGATGAGAGCATATATTTAGGACACCGGCATCCCATGTCAGAACACCTAGGTTAGAGTCCTAGCTCCTCCAATTCCCATCTACCTTCCTACTAATAGGAACCCTGAGAAGTAGTACATGACATGCAGACCTGGATTGAGTTCCAGGTTCCTGGCTTCTGCCTTGCCCAACTCCAGCTGTTATGGGTATTTGGGGAGTGAACCAGCTGATGAAGAACTCTCTGTTGGTTTCTATGTCTCTCATAAAATGAAAACAAATAATTACATAAAAATATGGATAATATATCAATCTTCTAGGATTTTTTCTCAATGTGATTTTAAACTCTGACACAAGGCAGTCACATACTGAGTACTCAATGAATAGTTTTTTTTTAAGATTTACATATTTATTTGAAGGCAGAGTTACAGATAGGCAGAGAGCGAGTGAGCGAGCCAGCGAGCCAGCGAGTGATGTCTCCCATCCACTGGCTCTCTCTCCAGATGGCCATAATGGCCAGAGCCATGCTAGTCCAAAGCCAGGAGCTTCTTCTGGGTCTCCCAATAGGTGCAGGGGCTCAGGAACCTGGGCCGCGTTCTACTGCTTTCCCAGGCCATAGCAGAGAGCTTGATCAAAATGGAGCATCTGGGACAAGAACTGGCACCCATATGGGATGCCAGCACCACAGGTGGTGGTTTCACCCACTATGCCACAGTGCCGGTCCCAATAGTTATTTCTGATACTACAACTATTACCAAATTATTTTTGTGAGAAATCTAGGAGGAACTTAAATCAGCTTATCGAAGAATCAAAACCCACTCTTAATTTTGTCCACTGAATCCCTTGATCCTCTAACAGGCATCAATAAAATTCGGCTGAAATAAATTGGTGGAGATAATTTCCATATTATGAATATTTATGAGCTATGTATAAAACACCCCTGAATCTAAGTGAGGTAATACGAAATGTAGCATTTTCCTCAAAGATGAATGGTGTAAATAAATTTATTTACCACATTTGGCAGACAATTTACTCAATGTGCTTATTGTCTTTAAAATTTAATGTTGGTTACTTAGAAATATTCTTCCATGTAAGAACACCTCAGTATACGCACAAGCCAAGTACAGAATATTTAAATAGATACAGTTTTGTCATATATGTAATGCTTGTAAGTAAATACTGAACGACCTCTGCGTCTTGTTGACACTATTTTAGACTGAAAGAGTCTTCCTCCAGTCAAGAGAAGGCAACACCTCAACACCAAGGGTTAAGAAGCAGCAGCTTAAAGTACTGCTAATTTTGAAGTAAAATACCTTGAATACTTCATTGGTTCCGAATGTCTCCTATACAGAGATTCCATGATAACTGAAATTCCCAAAATTCAACTCAAATCTTTTCAATGTGATAGATCTTTTCAGGGGTTTGAATTAAAGACTAGAGTCTAATATAGCAATAGGAGAATACAACAGGGATTATAAAGAGCTTTGAGCAACAGGTAAATTTTCAGCATGAGAAAGGAGACAGGTCTAAAACACAAGAATTTAAAAGCCTCTCTGGGATAAATAAATAGTATCAAAATACTTAGAATATGGAGTAAATCATAGAAAGCACTAGTAAAAAGAGAATGAGAAATATATATGCATGACTAATTAGATCTAAACCTAGTGTCAGAGACTTTTAAAGCATTATACCAGGAAGAACTTATTTAGAAAAATTAAATTTTTTAGCCCCCGCCGTGGCTCACTAGGCTAATCCTCCACCTTGCGGCGCCAGCACACCGGGTTCTAGTCCCCATCAGGGCGCCGGATTCTGTCCCGGTTGCCCCTCTTCCAGGCCAGCTCTCTGCTATGGCCCGGGAGTGCAGTGGAGGATGGCCCAAGTCCTTGGGCCCTGCACCGCATGGGAGACCAGGAGAGGCACCTGGCTCCTGCCATCGGATCAGCGTGGTGCACCGGCCGCAGCGCGCCGGCCGCAGCGGCCATTGGAGGGTGAACCAACGGCAAAAGGAAGACCTTTCTCTCTGTCTCTCTCTCACACTGTCTACTCTGCCTGTCAAAAAGAAAAAAAAAAAAAAAAGAAAAGAAAAAGAAAAATTAAATTTTTTAAAGAAACTTTGGCCTTTTAAAGTTTTTAAAATTTTATTTTAAAGTCAGAGTAACAGAGATGAAGAGAGAGCAAGGGAAAAGACAACGCACACATCCACTGGTCCACTCCTCAGGTGGTCACAAGAGGTGGGACTGAATGGGCTGAAACCCATAGCCAGGAAATCCATCTGAGTTTCCCATGTGGGTGGTTAGGACCCAAGCAATTGGACCATTCATTAGTGGGAATCTGCATCAGAAGCCAAGCAGCTAGGACTCAAACTGGAGCTCACTGGAGATTCGGGCATAGCCACAGCATCAGCCATGACAATATATTCAATTGAATAAAATTTAAAATGGGAGATTGCAATTTTGGTATGTAACTAAAATAGTACTGGGAAAGCAGTGGAAGATTGCCCAAGTGCCTGGGCTCCTGCACCCACATGGGAGATCGGGAAGAAGCTCCAAGCTTCAGATCAGCACAGCTCCAGCTGTTACAAGCCAACTGGGGAGTGAATCAGCAGATAGAAGACCTCTCTCGCTCTCTCTCTGCTTCTCCTTCTCTCTAACTCTGACTTTCAAACAAATAAACAAATCTATAAAAGAAAAAAAAAAGCAAAGCTAATATGTAAATTAAAGTCTTCAGTGGCAATGCTAACTTATAAGGCCAAACTTAATGAACCAGTTCTATCATGGTCTCCATAAATAGCTACACAATACTTCCCTACCATTTTTCTATAACATATACACTTACTTATGATTTCCAACTTTGATTATTCTCATCCTCAAACTTGTCTATATAAAATTCCTTGTAGGTAAAGCTTTTCTTTCTCTTCTTTACTCCTGTAACATCTTCAGATAGTTTTCAGATAAACTACTTTTCAGACTACTCATTTTCCTTTTTATATAACTTCTTAGACTGTATTGGCCAGTTTGTTAAAAAGAATTAAAGTGAAGCTTTCTAATACCTTCCTTGACCTAGTGCAGGAAATTGGACAATAGAAATGTGTCTACGAATATTTCAGCCTTTATTCTATGACAAGATAGGGTTTGGAAAAGAGCAGCAAATGTGAAGTGATTTGAATTTATGTATCTCCACAAATAATTTTTCCATTAAACATCTGTGAGTTATCTAAAAATTAAGTTCCTTCTTAAATATATGGACATTTCATATAATTCAATACTCAAATAATTCAGTCTTATTGATCTCTAATCTAGTAGGTGATTTGTTCTGTGCTATTAAATTTTTAACACTGTTGTATATCTGATAATAGATGTCATACAAAGTGTTCCATTTAAAAAAATAGATACAATTAATTCTTGGTTCTATGATACAAAATTCATATGCAACTGAGAATGGATTTTAAATTACTTGCAGAGCAATTGAGATTGTTCATCATTACAAATAATTCCATCTGGTAATGATTCATAGCAATCACTTCTCACCACGACTCTTGATGAGTTGACTGTTCCTAACTGTGACATGTCCTTTCATCTTAACTGGAAACCTCAGGAGGTAGACTGTGTTCATAATTGAATACATAATTGAAAACAAAATATCATGGAATGTCATTTGGAAAGTCAAAATCCTGATTTTCAGTTATTGTATTGAAGTAATATTGACCATGTATCAAAAACATAGATATCAAGCTTCATAGTATTTTAATAAGCCATGGACAGTGGCACAAATGAAAAAAAATCATTGAAAATAAGTTTCAATTCATCATCTAGCTAATTCATAAAATAGTCTTTCTAAAAATAACTTGATGCTTTCTTCAGATTTATATTTAGCACTGATTAAGCGGCATTATTGATATTTCTACACTTTTATAGTCCAGTTGTTCAAAACACTAGCTCTGAGCAGAATAAACTGGCTGCTATGGTTTCCATACTGTTTTCACCTCCTATTGAATGTCTGACAGTGGGTCAAGGTCACCACAATCATGTCAGTCCTCTCATCAGCAGAATGCATGCAATGGCTACATTGTACATTTGTGACAAAGACTCTATCAGATCATCTATGCCAATATCTGTTGAAGTTGATTTCTTTTCTGAGAGGATTCGTTCTGAGAGGAGGAGCGTGTTGGGGGCAAGAGGCACGGAGTCACCACACAGCCCCCGGGAGTCGGATGAAAGCAGGCCTGAGGCAAGCAGCCCACAGACTTGTTTATTTCAGTTGCCACAGCTGTTTGTATAGCCAAGGCTGCCAATCCAGTCAAGGGGCGGTCTATGCCCTAACCAATCACAGCCTGTAGCCAGGCAGTTTCCAAAGCCATCCAATCACAGCCTGTTGCCAGTCAGGCTCTTGTTGCCAGGCAGTTTCTGAAACCATCCAATCATGGCCTGTTGTCAGTCAGGCTCTGCTGTCATGTGGCTTTTGAAGCCATCCAATCACGGCCTGATGCCAGGCAGTTTGTTGTCAGTGGCCATCTTGGCATGACCTTTTGAACTCAGTGGCCATCGTGGCATGACTTTTAACCTCCTCATTCCACCACAAATATCTATCTCATACAGTTTTTTTTTTTTTTTTTTGAAAGGCAGAATTAGAGAGAGGCAAAGGCAGAGATAGAGGGAGGAAGAAGACTTCCATCTGCTGGTTCACTCCCCAGATGACCTCAACAGCCAGAGCTGATCCAAAGCCAGAGTCAGGAGTTTCTTCTAGGTCTTCCACAAGGGTGCAAGGGCCCATGGACTTGGGCCATATTCTACTACTTTCCCAGGTCATAGCAGATGGTTGGATCGGAAGTGGAGCAGCCAGGACTTGGACCTTCACCCATATGGGATATCAAAACTGCAGGCAGCAGCTCTACCCACTATGCCAAAGCGCTGACCCCTATCTCATACAGTTTTTATTTAAACAATATTTTCCTGCTGCTCACAATGTTGAAAGTTAGAATATCATTCCTACCTTCACAAAGATAAAAAGTGAGGTAATTGGTAAAAGTTTCACTTTTCTTAAATACATCAAAAAGCTATGGCTGCAGCTAATAAAGAGCCAGGACTCTAAGGCAGCACTTGCAAAGAGAGGCTGTTTGTACATTGTGGACACTCAAACAGATAGCAATTACTCAGCAATAATCATTCATGCATTGCTAAAAGCCATCTGTGGGAAATGTGATTGTGATACAACCCAAATTCACGTGCAGAAGTTCTAGCCTGAAGTACCTCAGAATGCGATCATATTTAGAAATAATGCCTATAAGGAAGCACCTAAGATAAAATGTTAGCTTTAGAGGCAACTGCTTGGTGCAGCAGTAAGTCACTGCATGGGACACCTGCATTCCATAGTGGAGCACTTGGTTCAAGCCCCGCTCCTCTTGCTAATGTGCATCCTAGGGGCAGCAGGTGATAGCCCAGTAGCTGGGAGACCCCAACTGAGTTCTCAACTCATGGCTTCAGCCTGGCCCAGCCCTGCCTTTAGGGCATTTAGGAAGTGAACCAGCTGATAGAAGATTTCTGTCTCTGTTTCTCCATCTTTCATGTAAAATGAAAATAAACATTTTTTAAAAAGTGGACTTACAGGGAAGCTGAAATCCAATATGACAGATGCCCTGAAAACAGAGGGAATCTGAGCAGATGGAGACAGCAGGCATGTGTGTATGTATGTATGTACACACACACACACACAAGCACATGACAACATTGAAGAAACAGCCATCTCCTGACCAGGAGGAGAGGCCTTAGTAGGAACCAAGTCTGTCAAGAGCTTGGTCTTGGACTTCCAGCCTCCATAACAGTTAGAAAATAATCCTTGGCCGGCACCACAGCTCACTAGGCTAATCCTCCGCCTGCGGCGCCAGCACACTGGGTTCTAGTCCCATTCGGGGCGCCGGATTCTATGCCGGTTACTCCTCTTCCTGTCCAGCTCTCTGCTGTGGCCCAGGAGGGCAGTGGAGGATGGCCCAAGTGTTTGGGCCCTGCACCCACATGGGAGACCAGGAGAAGAACCTGGCTCCTGGCTTTGGATCAGCACAGCACGCCGGCTGCAGCGTGCTGGCTGCAGCAGCCATTGGAGGGTGAACCAACGGAAAAGGGAGACCTTTCTCTCTCTCTCTCTCACTGTCCACTCTGCCTGTCAAAAGAAAAAGAAAAAGAAAAAGAAAAAGAAAAAGAAAAAGAAAAAGAAAAAGAAAAAGAAAAAGAAAAAGAAAAAGAAAGAAAGAAGAAAGAAAGAAAGAAAGGAAGGAAGGAAGGAAGGAAGGAAGGAAGGAAGGAAGGAAGAAAGAAAGAAAGAAAGAAAGAAAGAAAGAAAGAAAGAAAGAAAGAAAGAAAGAAAGAAAGAAAGAAAGAAAGAAAGAAAGAAAGAAAGAAAATAATCCTTGTCTTTCAGCCAGGTGGTTTAAATTATTGTGTTAAAGAAGGTTCTGCAGACTGACAGGATGCTGAATTCCTGGGGGTCTTTGCCACGTGACCAGTGTGTCCCACAGCTTCCCCTCTATCTTGTATCCAGGTGCCACGAGCGTCTCGGGGAGTCTGGCCAGCAGACTCAACCCAGGGCCCGCGACAACGGTTTCTCGGGCAAGAAAAGAATGAACGACATTTATCGGTCTTCAGTAGACTTTTTATTAGAGAAAGTAAACGTGACAGAGGTAGAGAGGGAGGAGGAAAGGAGAGGAGAGAGAGAGCTTCCTCCTTACACCCGCGGCTTATATACAAAATGCAACCAATCAGGAGCAAGCTAGAGTCCATGCATCAGGCACACCAATCCGGTCTCTGTTCACGTGAAGGGCACGCGTCCTTCAGCCAATCAGGTGAGGTGTCACACAACAGGCAGGCAGGCAGACTCACTGCGGGGGGTCCTGGCGCCATCTTGTTGTTTACCGCGACCTCGATCCCTCCGCCTCCAGAGAGCCCCGCCCGTTGGAAAGCCCCCTGGTCAAAACCGAAAGTAAAAACCTCCGCCTAGCGACGCCACCGCGGACTATTTCTGGACATCCGGGGATCACACAAAAAATTGTGTGTTGAGATGGAGAAAAAGAATAACAGAGAGAAGGGGGATGCTGGAGTCCAAACTTCACTCAGATCGCCTCTCCTCATCAGAAAGAGCCTTAAATTGCTGGGCAACACACACGAAAGCCAAAAGGGAAAAGAAGAAAAATAACTGCTGTCTCTAGGGAAGCATCTGGAAACAGGGCCCAGAGCACTAAAAATCTTAGAAGCCAACAACAGTGTTGAGAGGGAGGATTGCTGAGAAAGAACTCAACAGTAACCACAAACGACATTTCTTAAAAGGTGATTGTCATCAGGTTCATCCTTTTACATGTATAATCTCTAAAACTGTATGACGGATAGTATTATGTAATTTATGACAAATTATAAATCATATTTACATCCTCTTAGCCTAATATCATTTTATGCATTAATAGAATATTCATTAATTCAAAAAATTAAAAATTAATCCATATACCATTAATCAAAAAATAACTTAGTGTGTCCCAGACTTGAGACAAACTCTAAGTGCTAAGAACTGAGAAGCCAGCAATGAACTGCACAACTGACATGGAACACTGCAAACAAGGAAGACACAGCTAAATAATCACACCACATGTGCTTGGCTGCACTTGGGGTAAATGCTACAAAGCAAAACTGAAGGAAGCTCTGAGTGCATAGACAAGTTCCAGTCTTTAGTTCAAGGTTGAATTTCTCCACAAAGGCACACTTCCACCGAGGAGGCTGAAGTCTGCCTGTTCTCAGGAAGCTGAGAAGGCCATTGGAGTGGCAGCGGCAAGTTCAAAGCTCTGCAGCACAGCAGCCTGCAAAGATACCTGGAAAGTTTGTTCTGTGTGAGTGAACACAAGTAGCATCTTTGGAGAAATTATTAAGAGTCAGATTAGGGGCTGGCACTATAGCAGAGTGGGTAAACCACAGCCTGTAGTGTTGGTTCAAATCCTGGCTGCTCCACTTCTGATCCAGCTCTCTGCTATGGCCTGCGAAAGCAGTAGAAGATGGCCCAAGTCCTTGGGCCCTTGCACCCTTGTGGAAGACCCAGAAGAAGCTCCTGGCTTTAGATCGGTGCAGCTCCAGCTGTGGCAGCCAACTGGGGAGTGAACCACTGGATGGAAGACTCTCTCTGTCTCTGCCTCTCTCTAATTCTGCCTTTCAAATAAAGAAATCTTTAAAAAAAATCATCACATTTAAAAAAAAAGAAGAGTCAGATTAGGTACACAATTTAATGTTTTAGAAAGCTTTATTAATCTAATTAAAATTATCACTTAACTTTCCTTAGTAAATTGGAGACATTTACATTCAGATAAACCATGCAAAGGTACGATTTAACAAATGAACCTAATGTGATCCCTTTGTTCAATGAGATTGCCTCAATTCTATACTCTTCTAGTGTAGGTTGAAAGAAACACAGTGTAGAGGAAACCCAAATGCAAATTAAATGACAAAAAAAGTTTCATTTATAATTGGTCCCAACAGAAATAATTCAAAATTTATGAATTGTTCATAATGGAAAAGCTGGTAAAAATAGTGAAAAATGACTTGCTGCTTTAACTTTAGCTATTTGCATCTCCCTTGCATAAAAGTTACCTACTTTCAGCAATGACTTATGCCAACTGCTGTAATTTAATTCTACAGTGAAAAATTCACAGATCAAGAGGTACCCAGGTGAATATTTTTGCTAAAAAAAAAGCAGCTACTGATCTGGGGGCAGGAAAACACTGAACTTTAAGCAGGCCCAGAGCCAGAAGGAATGAGGCGAAATGACAGATACCACCTTCGAAGCTTTAGCTTTCCATGTGACAGAATATTCATAGGAGAGTATATTGGCTTGTCGAAATGTTCAGGAAAGAAAATAATATAGTGAGTGAAAAATAAGTCACTTCTTGCTGGAGAATATTTATAAAGCCAATGGAGAGGTCCCAGTAGTTGAAAGAAACAAAGGAAGACAAAATGAAATGAATAAAATAAATGACACAGAGATCTGAAGAAATGAAACTAAAGTGTGAAAGGCAAGAAGAGGAAATGAAACACGAAACAAGAAAGAAGTCACTGATAAATTAATTTAAAAACTTTAGAAATTAATATCTATGTATTATGTGGTAACCACAGTCGGTCTAATTTTTAATTTTTGTATAATACAAAACTTTTTAAGTGTTTATTTATTTATTTATTAGAAAGGCAGAGAGTGAATGGAGCACATTCCCATGCATTGCTTCATTTCCTAAAAATCTGCACTTTTTGGGTCACCCACATGGGTGGCAGGGATCCAGGGACGTGAACAATCACCTGCTGAATCCCAGAGTACTCACTAACATGAAGCTGGACAAAAAATGGATCTGGTGCTTGAACGCACACATCCCATTATGGGATGCAGACCTCTTATCCACTGCACCAAACATCTAGCCCAAAGAATGATTCTGAAGTCTATTGATTACTTTAGTATGAACAGTGAAATACTAAACGTACTTGCAGTTATTTTAACACATTTTGTTATTTAATTTTAAAAGACATTAAACCTTTTGGCTAACTGAAAACCTATCCCTGGGAAGAAAGCCTGTCACTGTCAGCATAACAGCCAGACCCTATAAAGCTCACACATGGTTTAAGCCCAGCCTACTAGCAACAGATGTTTCCAAAGGGGATATCATTTCACCTTAACTTAAGGGGATGTATTCATATAAAGTAATACACACACAAGTGGTTGAAGGAAGATCCAGGGTAGGGGAAATATGATTGAGATGAATGTGTCTTAGGAAAGTCAGTGCTCTTTACATGCAACTGGGCAGAGTGAGTATTTAGCCTTAATGGTTAACATGCCTATGTGCCCCATCAGAGTGCCTGGGTTCAATTCCCTGTTCCAGCTTCCAGCTTCCCACTAATGCCAACCCTGGGTGGCAGCTTTGATGACTCATGTCACTGGGTCCCTGCCATCCCCTTAGGAGACTATGTTCACAGTTTCTAACTTTGGCTCTGGTCCAGCCTTGACTGTTGGAGGATTTGGGGAATGAACCAGCAGATGGGAAAACTCCTTCTCTTTTCTTTCTTCTTGCCCTTCCTCCGTCGCTCTTGCCCATCCCCCTCCTCTCAAATAATCTTTTTTCAAGGTAACTGAAGCATGTATGCCCAGGAATTAACTTCATTCATCTTGAAGTTCCAATAAAGAGTTAAAGTAGAAACTGGAGCTCCAGATACCAGGACTTCCAGTATCAAAAATAACAACAGACACTGAACATTCAATCTGAGTGCTTCATATCCATTTGTTTTACTTACCTTTCACAAGGACGTTGTAAGATAGATAGCAATACTGCAGAGTATAACACAGGAACATACACAACCACAAGAATAAATATCATGCTCAATAGGAAGAGTTCTGCGGACCGCAAAGCCTACGTCTCTACAGCACAGCACCTCATGGAATTCATCTTCAAGCTACAGGATCTTAGCAGAATTCTAGTAAAAAATTTTCACATTGATGGATATATTTAGTTGGCTTTAGGAAGGAAGCTTTTTCAGGACAGGAGCTATTTCATACGTCTGGTACTACTTACCATGTTTCGTCAAGCCCTCTCAATCAGTTACTGGAACAAAAATTATGGATCTGAACTATATAGAATGCAGAAATACAGTTTAAATGTGGGAGATTTAAGAAAGATATTGAGAAGTGGAGTTATGCAATAAAACAAAATTAGGCTTTAGAATTACAAAGAAGGAATTCTGAATAAAATTTTACTACTTTTTACTTAAGCATGTTAAATTCGTAAATATGCATGTATATGCATGTGCACACACATATCTAATCAAACACTTCATTCAGAAACTTGATTTTTAAAAAAAAAAATGATGCTTTTTGTTTTAAATCTGACACCAAAGTTTACCTTTCTTTGACAGTCAACTGATCTGTAATTTCTTTTACTATGAAATTCATATTGCCTTCAAATCACTCTTACATTTTCAGTCTCTAAGGGATATGAAATAAGAGGCATGTGGATTTGATTAATTTGAAAAGGCAATTTTCAACTATATAATATAACATTATAAAATGTATTATCTCCATAGCAACATGGATTACTATGTTATCAAAATATTTACTCAGTCTACAGGTTTTTTATTCATAAGTACTTCCAAAATGCTAACCATTTTTAATAACTTCAAAACAATAAATAGAATATAAATCATCTCTGCTCAAAAAGAGTTTGGACAAACGATGGTCTAATTATTCACTACAGATACTGTATGAAGAATTCCCAAAACTTGCTTATTCAATGAAACCTTCTAATGCAGAAAATCTGAAAACTTTTCCACTCCAGGCCTTTACTTTATTATTTCAAATTGTTACTTCAATAACACTATATATATATATATATATGCATAATAATATGCTGCATTCAATTTTCTAAGCTCTGTAAGTAAGTATATTACTGGGTTTTAATACGCACATATATAAAACAGGAAGTTATGTTTAAGTGAAGAATTGAGAAGTTAACCAGATATTTTGATATTATGTGAGTAACTATAAGAGATTTGCCATGAATTACTTTTGCCCAAATGTAACAGTAAGTATTTCCACAAATCTCAGAGTAGGTGTCACATGAGAGGAGTCTTAATGGGTATGAAGTAGTTAAACTGTTACACATGGTTACCTTACGTATAAAAATTATTCCAGAGAATGGAGAAAAATAAGATTAGTAAAGGAGCATGAATGGAAATGTAGATCACGCTAAGTACTTGAATATTTTCTAGAAAATAGAGATAATTTAGACAAGAAAGTAAGAGGTCGGTCTTTTCAGTAATGTGGGGTAAGGGTGAGCAGCCAGGAGTTGCTAACAAAAAGATTCTTGCATTATTCAAAATGAGATTACAAGGATGTGAATTTATACAGTTTTACTGGATATGCAGAAATACAGGTTTATTTGAGAGGTATAGGTTAAATATGAACAAATGCTGTGGGCTAACTGGTTCCAGGAGACAAAAAAAGGAGAAATTACATTTCAGACATAGGTGACTAAGTAAATTGGTTCATTAACCAAGTCAGGATATGAAGGATGAACTTCACATTGAGGTTCACTATAAATCCGAATTAAGTGACCAGGAGTTTGACTTGACTCAATCATCCACAGGGCAGCTCCAAGTGGTACAAATGTAGAAAGATCAGTTTTAGATATTTAGAGACTAATTTAGATGCTGCTTTTATACATACATTTTCAGGGTGGTATACACGGATAATTAAAGTGTGAATATGTGTGGGAATGGTATTAGCTAAGAAGAACCAATCAAAGGTATAAGCTGGAAAGCAGAGGAAAAATATTTGAGGGCGCAAATGGAGTTGAGCAGAGTGACTACCGTGAGCAGAATGCAGCACGGCCTGCATGTGGCGCTGTCCACAGAGGGTGGACTTTCTGTTAGCTTGGGGACCTCCTCTGCAGTCCGTGGCCTTCCTCAAGTCCTCAGAATGCAACGGTTTCTGAGGTTTTTACAGTCCATTTTTATTTACCTGTGGGTTTAGCAGTAAAAAACCAGCTAACTATAAGGATTTACAGAGGTCCTCGGCTTTCTTGTAGAAATTAGGCAAGTCCTTATGCAACTAACGCTTTACAGAGGGAAGTTTCAAAAGCCCTGGATCTTATCCTGGAAGTATAAACCAGATGATATTTTCCCTCCACGTGTATAGAATGTATACTACTTATTCTGAGTTGTGTGGGGCTATGATTGGCTGAGGAAAACAATACTCAACCTGAGAACTCGTAGCCCTGTTTCTGCTATCATTATTGCACTACAGTTCAGGCTACGACCTGCTATCTTGACTCTGAACAAATGTATGATTTCTCATTTGTTGTGATGATCATCTCTCCTGAAACCATGCACCCCTTGACTGATATTCACAACCCTCACCAAGGCTTTGTTTTCTACTTTCCTCAGTAAAGGTCATAATCATAATCAACCTTTAACCAAGGACTCAGCCAAAAACACTTTCTGCATCTCTCAGTTATTAGTAATCCAAAATATGACAACTCACATGAATTTTTGAACTGTTACATACCTATCTTAAAAATAAGAGAGGGAAGAGATGTACAATTTGGGACATGCTCAAGCTGACTTGCCCCAAATGGTAGAGTTAGAAACATACCAGGGGACTCCAATTTAATCCCATCAAGGTGGCATGTACCAATGCCATCTCACTAGTCCAAGTGATCAATTTCAGTTCACAATTGATCATAATGAAAGGACTAAGAGTCAAAGGGAGCACATAAACAAGTCTAGTACCTGCTAATACTAACCGATAGAATAAATAAAGGGGAGAGTGATCCAACATGGGAAGCGAGATACTCAGCAGACTCATAGAATGGCGGATGTCCTAAACAGCACTCTGGCCTCAGAATCAGCCCTAAAGGTATTCCGATCTGGCTGAAAAGCCCATGAGAGTATTTCAGGCATGGAAAGCCAAGACACTCTAACAAAAAAAAAAAAAAAAAAAACCAAACCCACACAAAACAAAACCTAAATGAATGAAAGATCTCTGGGAGTGAGATCCCAGTGGAAAGAATGGGTCATCAAAGAAGGAGGTACCTTTCTCTGAAGGGAGGAGAGAACCTCCACTTTGACTATGACCTTGTCTAAACAAGATAAGAATCAGAGAACTCAAGGGGCTTCCATAGCCTTGGAAACTCATGACTGGAGCATAGGGAGATTACTGATGCCATAAATGGGAGTGTCAATTTGTAAAGTCAACAACAGGAGTCACTGTGCACTTACTCCTCATGTAGGATCTCTGTCCTTAATGTGCTGTACATTGAGGCTTAATGCTATAACGAGTACTCAAACAGTATATTTCGCTTTGTGTTTCTATGGGGGTGCAAACTGTTGAAATCTTTACTTAATGTATACTAACCTGATCTTCTGTTAAAAAATAAAAAAAAAAAGAAGAAATTATCAACTCCCAACTTGACTCTCACTGGGATTAAACATGACAATAGGTCTGATCTGATTTCATCATCATTTAAAAAATCATCTATTATTTTTCACTTTATGTTTCTGTGTGGGAGCAAACTGTTGAAATCTTTACTTAATGTATGCTAAACTGATCTTCTGTATATAATGAGAACTGAAAATGAATCCTCATGTGAATGGAAGGGGAGAGGGAATGGGAAAGGGGAGGGTTGCGGGTGGGAGGGACATTATGGGGGGGAAGCCATTGTAATCCATAAGCCGTACTTTGGAAATTTATATTCATTAAATAAAAATGAAAAAAAAATATGAACATGCAAAAATGTTGGGCCATAATGGGTGGGTGCTGACTAGCAAATCCTGCCCTCTGAGCCTTGGAAACAGATTAGGGACTGCCTAAATATAAAAAGAAAAGATCTGAAGGGGGTCTTGTGGAACAAGCTGAACCACCACTTAGGACACCCACATCCCATACCAGAGTGCCAGTTCGGGTCCCTGCAACTCCACTTCTGACCCAGCTTTCCGCTAGTGCATCCAGCAAGGCAGTACATGATGGCTCAAAGGCTTGGGACCCTGCCACCCAAACAGAGACCCAGCTAGAGTTTCAGGTTCTTGGCTTGGGCTGCTCAGCTCCAGCTGTCCCAAGCATTTGGGGAGTGAACCATTTCAAGTAAATAAAAATACACTGTTTTCTTTTATTTAAAAAAGGGAGGACCAACAATTAATCTACAACTGTTATGAATCATATCAGAAAGAAGTAGTTTCAAAGAGATCTGGACATTTATACTGATCCTAGAAAAGATGATACTGGCAAGAATGTCAAACATACTGAGAACAAATCACAGTGAATCTGTTAAAAACTAATTAAAATAAAAATGAAGTAAAAAAGAATTTGTTTTTGATTATTTGTCTTTGTTCTCTACACATTAAGATTTATTTCAAATTTTTCATATTAACTGTTTAAATTCTAAAATAAATCAATCCTGATTTGAAGGACAAAAGAGACAAAGTAAAATAATTATATGCACCATCCAGAAAAATAGATCAATTCACATTGACATTTTACATCAGAAGACATTAGAACAAGTTATTTAAGATTCACAAGGAAAGGAGAGATAAGACAAAGATCTCATATCTCTCCAAACTGGAATAAAGCTCACAACCAACCTGTTGTGAAGCTGGAAAACCAGGCCTGCGTACATCGTCCTGTGTCCTACAGCAAAAAGTTTCAAACAAAGAATTCAAAGAACTAACCTGAATAATACATCTAATGGCAAGGATTAAACAAGTCCTAAGTATAAATGTTATGTATGATTAAGCATTCTGATTGCCTCAAGACATTAATCAGAAGTTAAAGAATAACAATTTAAACACAAAGTGGGGGAGAGGATGGGGAAGATAAAAGTATCAGACAATTCATTACTGCTCATAGAAGACTACCCATAGGTATCTAAAAACAAACAGCTTAAATGTAAATAATAAACAAATTGAACATTCTACTACATGAATTCTAAAATTGTCACTAAGTCATTTTTCAAAAAGGAAAAAGAGATGAATGATCATTTCTTGCCTGCAGCTCTGTCCTACAGATTTCAGACTTGCCTCCCTCCACAACCATGTCAGTCAAGTTCTTAAAATAAATATCTGTATCTCTCCTATTGGCTCTGTTTCTCTTGAGGACTATGACTGATTCACACCACATAGTAACTAACCCTGCAGGTCTGCTTTTTCAACTATATCATCTGTGAGGCTGAAGTGTTCTTGTAGCTGCATAGTGAGCTAAAGAGCTTAAGTAAGAGGCAGGCTCCTGGAGAGAATGTCTTGAAAACACTTTACTATTGATCCATTAAGTGCCTCCGTTCTCTGTGTTATAACTAGGAAGTATCGAATCTGACTTAGGTTTTAGTGATAAGCCAAAAACTGCTGTTTGGTCTTTCTATTGGCTTTAACCTCTGGAAGGCTAAAAAAGTGAACAACTAATTTAGTGTCTTTTCTGGCATCTCTCAAATTATACAGAACAAAAAAATTTGGTCTAAAGTAAGGTTCCATCACTGTATCTAATCAATCTAAATATATGAACAATATAGCAGTAGGCATGCCATTTGCATTTATTGTTATTATGTGAATTTTTACAAGTGGATGTAAATATTCTTAGGAAGTAAGTTATAAATCCTGAAGTTGTTTTTTTTTTAAACTTTTATTTCATGAATATAAATTTCCAAAGTACAGCTTATGGAGTACAATGGCTTCCCCCCCATAACTTCCCTCCCACCCGCTACCCTCCCCTTTCCCTCTCCCTCCCCTCTTCCATTCACATCAAGATTCATTTTCGATTCTCTTTATATACAGAAGATCAGTTTAACATACATTAAGTAAAGATTTCAACAGTTTGCACCCACATAGAAACACAAAGTGAAAAATACTGTTTGAGTACTAGTTATAGCATTAAATCACAATGTACAGCACATTAAGGAAAGAGATCCTACATGAGGAGTAAGTGAACAGTGACTCCTGTTGTTGACTTAACAAATTGACACTCTTGTTTACAGCATCAGTAATCACCCTAGGCTCTTGTCATGAGCTGCCAAGGCTATGGAAGCCTTTTGAGTTCACCGACTGATCATATTTACACAAGGTCATAGTCAAAGTGGAAGTTCTCTCCTCCCTTCAGAGAAAGGTACCTCCTTCTTTGATGACCATGACCTGTTCTTTTCCCTGGGATCTCACTCATGGAGATCTTTCATTTAGGTTTGGTTTGGTTTTTTTTTTTTTGTTTTTTTTTTGTTTTTTTTTTTTGCCAGAGTGTTTTGGCTTTTGATGCCTGTAATACTCTCATGGGCTCTTCAGCCAGATCCGCATGCCTTAAGGGCTGATTCTGAGGCCAGAGTGCTGTTTAGGACATCTGCCATTCTATGGGTCTGCTGTGTATCTTGCTTCCCATGTTAAATCCTGAAATAAAAATGTATATTTTCTTCATAAAGATAAAATCTATAATATTTTGAAAGGTAATTATCAGTCTACAAACAATTACTTAAAACATTCAAACAACAAAATAACTCAAAGTATACTCAGAGAATAAAAACGTCAGAAGAAATCATGAGCAAATTAGCACGAGGAGAAATATTAATCATATATCTTATGAACAAATTATAGAATTGAAAAATGATGCAAATCAAATTAACAGAATAAATTCTGTGTTTAAGCTACTAACATTCATAATATTAAAAAGTACACTTTGCGGCGCCGTGGCTCACTGGGCTAATCCTCCGCCTTGTGGCGCCAGCACACCGGGTTCTAGTCCCGGTCGGGGTTCCGGATTCTGTCCCGGTTGCCCCTCTTCCAGGCCAGCTCTCTGCTGTGGCCCAGGAGGGCAGTGGAGGATGGCCCAAGTCCTTGGGCCCTGCACCCCATGGGAGACCAGGAGAAGCACCTGGCTCCTGCCATCAGATCAGCGTGGTGTGCCGGCCACAGCGCGCCGGCCACTTCGGCCATTGGAGGGTGAACCAATGGCAAAGGAAGATCTTTCTCTCTGTCTCTCTCTCTCTCACTGTCCACTCTGCCTGTCAAAAAAATTAAAAAAAAAAGTACACTTTGAAAAACACATTTAATATTTATTTCTTTAAATCCTGTTATGTGTGGGTGGCTTGACACTGGTAAAGTCGCAATTTAGGATGCTCACAGCTGTGACAGAGTACCTGGTTCCAGTTCTGACTTCTGATTCCAGCTTCCTGCATATGCACACCCTGGGAGGCAGCAGGTGACGGCTGCAGTGCTTGGGTCTCTACTACCCCCATGGAAAATCCAAATGTAGTTCTGGTCTCCTAGCTTTGGCCTGACCCAGCCTTGGCACTTGGAAAGTGAGCCAGTGGATGAATGAACCCATTCATTCCCATTCATATTCATTAATTCTCATTTTCTAATATTCATTCTCATTCATTCATATTCTCTTTCTCTCTCCTCCCTGCCCTTCAAAAATTCATTAAATTTTGCTTTTCAAGGAACTCAAGGGAATTTAGTTCAAATTTTTCTCAAGCTATAAAGGAAGTAAGCAAGTGAATACAAAAATGCATGCACACACAATCACACGCACATTGAAGACCAACTCTGCACCTGAGTATGTTGCCTAATCTTTTTTTTTTTTTTTTTTGACAGGCAGAGTGGACAGTGAGAGAGAGACAGAAAGGTCTTCCTTTGCCGTTGGTTCACCCTCCAATGGCTGCCACGGCCGGCGCACCACGTTGATCCAAAGGCAGGAGCCAGGTGCTTCTCCTGGTCTCCCATGGGGTGCAGGGCCCAAGGACTTGAGCCATCCTCCACTGCACTCCTTGGCCACAGCAGAGAGCTGGCCTGGAAGAGGGGCAACTGGGAAAGAATCCGGCACCCCAACCGGGACTAGAACCCAGTGTGCCGGTGCCGCAAGGCGGAGGATTAGCCTATTGAGCTGCTGCGCCGGCCATGTTGCCTCATCTTTTAAACAGAGTACATAAGCTTTCATTTTTAGATTCACTTAAGTAAATCTGAATAATCACATTCAAACAAAACTAGTTCAACAGTGAGTCTACACCCTAGTTAGTTTTTCATTGATACAATGTCATCCCTACAACAAACAGCATAGAAAGGGAAGAGGTTCATTTTGTCTTACAGTTTTGGAGGTTTACAGTACAAGATCCAGCAGCCCCACTGGTTGGGCCTCTGGTGAAGATGTTCTTGCAGGCAGAGTTCCAAGGTAGCACAGAGAAATCACATGGAAAGAGGGGGTGCATGTCTCTTAATGTCACTCCTTATAAAGTCACAATGACTAGGTAACAGGGACTCTATCCACACAATTTAATCCAACCTAATCATGTCCCAAAGGCACTGATTCTGAATATGATAATTGGGTTAAATTCCCATCAACAGTGTGTAAATATTCCCTTTTCTATACATCCTCAGTAATGCCTGTTATCTTTTGTATTTTAGATCATGGTGATTCTAAAAGCTGCGAGGAGATAACTCAGTGTGCTTTTGATTCATACCTACTTCCCCTTTTTTAAAAAAGACTTACTTATTTTGAGAATCAGTACTACAGAGTGAAGGAGAAACAGAGAGAGGTCTACCATTTGCTGGTGCACTCTCCTGATGGCCTCAAAGCCAAAGCTAGGCAAAGCCAGAGCCAGAAGCTTAATCTGGGTCTCCCCCATGGGTGGCAGGAACCTAAACAATTGGGCCATCTTCTGCCTCTTTTTCCTGGCCATAAGCAGGGAGCTGGATTGGAAGTAGAGAAGCCAGGACAAGGACTGGCAACCATATGGGATGCTACATCAAAATGCTGGAGCCAATATTTCCTAATTGATTTGTGATTTTCAGCATGTTTCATATGCCTATTGACTATTTTTACATCTACCTTTATAAATATTTAAAGTTTTAGCCTTATTTTAATTTCACTTATTTCACTTAATTTCACTTATTTCACTCTTAAAATGACTAAAATTACAAAACCCATTATAATACCCTTTAATATTGAACAACTCTTACAAATACCCAAATAGATTTATTTTATGATGTTATTATTCAACTTTGGTCAGCCAAATGTACCTACATCCACAACTCTCCTTTAACCTGGATTTAGTATTTTAGCCTTAAAATCTGAATTTATGGATCTGAAGGGAGACATAGACTCCAGTACAATAGTAATGGAAGACTTTAACACCCCACATTCATAAATGGACAGATCAACTAGACACAAAATCAACAAAACAGCAACAGAGTTAATTCACAATATGGACCAAGCAGACCTAACTAATATCTAGAGAATCTTTCATCACACAGTGGCAGAATACATATTTTTCTCAGCAGTGCTTAGAAATTTCTCTAGGATAGATGCTATGTTAGGCCTTAAAGCAAGTATTAGCAACTTAAAAAAATATATATTGCCATATATCTTTTCTGACCACAAGGGAATCAAGATGGAAATGAACAACTCAAGAATCTCAAGAACAAATGCAAACACATGGAGACTGAACAACATGTTCCTGAATAAACAGTAGGTCATAGAAGAAATCAAAAGAGAAATAAAAAAAATCTGGAAAAGATGACAATACATTATATCAAAACTTAGGCGATACAGCAAAAAGTGTGTTAAGAGGAAAGTTTATAAGAATAGGTGCCGGGCCGGCGCTGCAGCTCACTAGGCTAATCCTCCGCCTTGCGGCGCTGGCACACCAGGTTCTAGTCCCGGTCGGGGTGCCAGATTCTGTCCCGGTTGCCCCTCTTCCAGGCCAGCTCTCTGCTGTGGCCAGGGAGTGCAGTGGAGGATGGCCCAGGTGCTTGGGCCCTGCACCCCATGGGAGACCAGGAGAAGCACCTGGCTCCTTCCATCAGATTAGCACCGTGCGCCGGCCGCAGCGGCCATTGGAGGGTGAACCAACGGCAAAGGAAGACCTTTCTGTCTCTCTCTCTCTCACTGTCCACTCTGCCTGTCAAAAAAAAAAAAAAAAAAAAAAAAAGAATAGGTGCCTACATCAAGAAATCTGAAGGCACCATACAGATGAGCTATCAATGCATCTCAGGGACCGACCTAGAAGAACAACAAACCAAAACCAAAACCAAAATTATGAGGAGGAAAGAAATAATTAAAATTAGAGAATAAACAAAAAAAATGAAAAATATCAGTGAAATGAAGAGCTAGTGTTTTTGAAAAGATAAACAAAATTGATACACTTCACCCAACTAAGCAAAAAAAGGGGTAGAAGACCCAAATCAATAAAATAAGAGGTGAAAAAGGAAATTTAACAACAGATACCACAGATATACAAAGAATCATTAGAAATTACTGCAAACAGTTAGAAATTACTGCAAACAAAAAAAAACCATGCAAACAATCGAAAATACAGACAAAATGGATAGATTCCAGGATACATACAATCTACCAAAATTGAGTCATGAAGACAAAGATAACTAAGACCAATAACCAAAACAGAGATCGAATTAGTAATAAAGTCCCTCCCAACAAAGAAAAGCCCAGGATCAGATGACTTTAAAGCTGAATTCTATCAGACATTTAAAAAGAACAAATTCCAATTCTCCTCAAGCTATTCCAAAGAATTGAAAGGGAGGGAATCCTCATAAACTCCTTTATGAAGCCAGCATCACCTCAATTCCTAAACCAGAAAAAGCAACTATCCTTTCACGATGAATACCTTAAGTAAACTGAGTATAGAAGGAACATTCCTCAACACAATCAAGGCTATTTAAGACAAACCCACAGCCAGGATGTTATTTGATACAGAAATGTTGGATACATTGCCAATAATATCTGTAACCACATAAAGTTGCCCACTCTCACCACTGTTATTCAATATAGTCAAAGAAGTTTTAGTCAGAGCCATTAGGAATGAAAAGGAAAACAAAGAAATACCAATTGGAAAGGAAGAAGTCAAACTATCCCTATTTGCAGACCATAATTCTATACATAAGGATAATAAAAGATTCCACTGAGAGAGTATTGGAACTCATAAGGGAGCTTGGTGAAATGGCAGGATATAAAATCAACACGCACAAGTCAACAGCTTTTGTATACTCAGAAAACGCTGTGGCTGAGAAAGAAGTTCTAAAATCAATTCCATTCACAATGGCTACAAAATAATTAAATACCTTGGAAGAAATTTAACAAAGGACGTCAAAGGCCTCTATGATAAAAATTACAAAACATTAAGGAAAGAAATAGAATAAAACACAAGAAAAGGAAAAATATACCATATTTGTGGATGGGAAGAATTAATATCAAAATATCTATACTACTGAAAGCAATTTACAGATTCTATATGATCCCAATCAGAATCCTGACAGTCTTCTCAGATCTACAAAACATGATGCTAAAATTCATATGGAAACACAAGAAACCTCAAATAGCTAAAGCATTCTTACACAAGCAAAACAAATTGGAGTCATCACAATACCAGATTTCAAGACACACTACAGGGCATGTTATAATCAAACCAGACTGGTACTGTCAAAAAAAAAAAAAAAAAAAAAAAGATGTGTAGACAAATGGAACAGAACAGAAACTACAGAAATCAATCCACACATTTACAACCAACTTATCTTTGACAAAGGTGTTAAAACCCATCCCTGGTGCAAGGATAGTCTCTTTAACACATGATGCTGGGAAAATTAGATCTTTGCCTTACACTTTGCACAAAAATCCACTCAAAATAGAACAAGGAGCTAAATCTACAACCCAATATGATTGAATTACTAGAGAACATTGGGGAAACTCTGCAAGATGTTGGCACAGGCAATCAAAGTCAAAATCAACAAATGGAATTACATTTGCACTGCAAAACAAACATTCAGCAAAGTGAAGAGGCAATGGACAGAATGGGAGAAATATTTGTGAAGTCTGCAACTGATAAAAGTTAATATCCAGAATCTGTAAAGAGATCAAGAAACTCAACAACAACAAAACAAACAAATCATTAAAAGAAATGGGCAAAGGACTTGAACAGGCATTTTTCAAAAGAGGAAATTTAAACGGCCAATAGACACTTGAAAAAACACTCAGGATCACTAGCCATCAGGAAAATGTAAATCCAAACCACAATGAAGTTTCACCTCAATCCAGTAAGAATGGCTCTCTTAAAGAAATCAACAAACAATAAATACTGATGATAATATGGGAATAAAGGCACCCTAATCCACTGTTGGTGGGAATGTAAACTGATGCAGCCATTCCAGAAGACAGTATGGAGATCCTTTAGAAATCTGAAAATATATCTACCATATGACCCAGCCACCCCACTCCTAGAAATTTATCCAAACAAAATGAAATCAGCAGATGGGCTCTCTGTATCCCCACAGTCATTGCAGCTCAGTTAACAATGGCTAAGGTATGAAATCACCCAAATGGCCATCAACTGATGCTTGGATATAGATGTTATGGCATATATACACTATATTACTCTGTGGTTAAAAAAAAGAAAAAGAAAAAACAACACTGTCTTTTGCAACAAAATGGTCACAACTGGAAATCATATTACACTTAGTGACATAACTCAGTACCCAAAAGGCAGATATCATGTTTTACCTAATCTGTAGTAACTAATAGAGTACCTAAAATGTAATGCATAGGAGTGAAATTGACACTGAAATTGAATGATCCCTTGTCTTTACTCTTGAGGAATTTAAGAAGTGTTTTTCCCTTCATACTATTTGTTGAACACTTTACTTAGTGTAGTGTTAATCTTATGAGTATAAAGCAACCTGAAAATAGATCTTTTTAAAAACTATACTGGAGGCCAGCGCTGTGGCTCAATAGGCTAATCCTCTGCCTGTGGCACCGGCACACCGGATTCTGTCCCAGTTGCCCCTCTTCCAGGCCAGCTCTCTGCTGTGGCCCGGGAGTGCAGTGGAGGATGGCCCAAGTGCTTGGGCCCTGCACCCGCATGGGAGACCAGGAGAAGCACCTGGCTCCTGGCTTCAGATCAGCGTGATGCGCCAGCCGCAGCACGCCGGCCGCAGCAGCCATTGGAGGGTGAACCAACGGCAAAAGGAAGACCTTTCTCTCTGTCTCTCTCTCTCACTGTCCACTCTGCCTGTCCAAAAAAAAAAAAAAAAAAAAAAAAAAAAAAAAAAAACTATACTGGAAATAGGAGAGGTGGGAGGAGTAGGAAGGGTAGGACCATGGGCAGGAGGGAAGGTAAGGGGAAGTATCACTATGTTCCTAAATATGTATGTATAAAATACATGAAACTTTTATTTCTTAAATAAATATTTTAAAAGTCTGAACTTATAATGGTCTGAATCATGAGTCATAATCCTTCCTCAAAGAAATTAGGATGATTTCCATGCTTTTAGTGTGAAATGTACAAAACATTCCTGAGAAAATATATTTTATTACAACAGATAAAACTATTTTCAGAGTCTTCATTATAGGTAGGCATATTAAAGTTTGAACATGTTTGAAAGTGAATGCTCTTATGCTGTGTCAAGTGTTTCCAAGGTTATATTCCCTCACTCTCTCTCACTTTCCCTCTAGCTGTGCCTGTGCCTGATGGTTGTGTTTCATACAGCTGATTCCTCTGTCCAGTGTTCTTTCAGAATGTAAAACAGCCCTTTTATGTAAGTAGGTCTTTTACAATGACTAGATTTTTCTTTTGCTTTTATCAATTTCAAGTATTGTTCACGCAAAAAGAGTCATCTTATGATTGCATTGTGAAATTCATATAAAAAGAAATCTTTAACTATATCATATATTTAAGACATCTTTCTCAAAACTCTAATTTCACAGGATTCACTTTGCAAATATCCATGAAGTTGTCTTTTTCATCAATGTTTAACTGGATTTCAGTTGGCAAATATAATAACTTTACAAGTGACATGAGTTTTTTACTTCATCCATTTGTCTAGATGAATTGTAAACTTCTCATTGTAACAAAAATACAAAAAATATTAAGGAAAAAGAAAAAAAAAACAATTACACCATGCCAAAGTAACAAAACAAACAGGAACATTCATGCTATCAGGAAAACATTTCTTGTTTAAATCTGATCTATATGATTTCAGAATTTTGAAATGAATAAATACAAGGAATAATCGCCTACATAGGGGCTTGCATTGTGGCGTACCACATTAAGCCACTGTCTTCAGGGCCGGCATCCCATATGGGCTCAGTTCAAATCCACACTGTTCTACCTCTGATCTAGCTCTCTGCTAATAGGCATGGGAAAGCAGTGACGGATGGCTCAAATGTTTGGGCCCCTGCACCCATGTGGGAGAACCTGAAAGAAGCTCCTGGCTCAGCCCATACTTTTGTGGTCATTTGGGGAGTGAACCAGTGAATGGAAGACATTTTTCTCTGTGTCTCTACCTCCCACACTCTATAATACTGCCTTTCAAATAACTTTTTAAAAAAAATAAGTAAATCTTTTTAAAAGATAGCCTTTGTAAACGATACACCATTCTATTGGGTTCTCCAGTGGAAAAGAACTAATGGGATACAGTTGATGGAGCTTGAGATAGCTCTAGGGATACAGAGAGACAACGAGGAAGAGACAGAGGCAAGAAAGCAAAAGAGGGACCAGCACCAAGACTGAAACAGAGACGGACAGAATTAGAGATGATAGATCCACAGAAAAATTTATTTTAAAGAATCGGCTCAGGCAATTGTGGAGTTGGGAAAGTAGTAAATTCACAGATCTGATCAGCAAGATGGAAATGCAAGCAACCTATTCAGGTTGACAAGTAGCATTTAACCATTCCAACTGTTACATCAATCACTATAAGTAATATCCAAAGAGTAGGCATAATTTATTGATTCACAGATTTTGTTATGACCATGTGTTTTCATGTAAATTAGGATAACTCAAAATACATTTTAAAACATCTTATACATGTTTTACTGCTTTTGAGGTTGTGACTTCAACTTAGAAACAAATAATTTATTAAATCATTTCAGAATTTTGAAATGAATAAATACAAAAAATAATAGCCTTTATATGAGCTAGAATTGTGCTATATCAGGTTAAGCCACTGCTGCAGGGCCAGCATCCCATATGAACACCAGTCATTTATGTTTGGAAAACATAAAATGTTTTTCAAAAGATGGCTTGGGCCTGCCATCTGAGCACTTGGGACACTGCTTGGAATGCCTACATCCTATACTGGAATCCACGGCTCTTTTCCTGGTTTGGATCCCCAATTCCAGTCTCCTGAAAATATGTGTCTTAGGAGTTAGTAGGTGATAGTCCAAGTAGTTGGAGCCCTGTCACCTACATTAGAGACTTGGACTGAGTTTCTGGCCCTGACTTTGGTATGGCCCAGCCCTAGCAATTGTATTTTGGGAATAAACCAGTAGATGGAAAATCTACTGCCTGATTTTCAAATAAATAAAATAAATGAGTAAGCAATTTGAAAACTAAATGGCTCTCAGACACAATGAAGAAATCAGATACTAGACTATTTATGTTTTTATGTATAGGCTTTCAACATTAAGGATGGAGATATATACTCAAGAAAATATTTTTAACACTAGCAGGTACTATATTAACTATTCTATTATAGAAACATATTAGATAAAATTGCTTATCAATAAGGGAAAATTGTATAGGTAAAGGGAATTTAAATATTGTCCCACTGTTGCCTTTGATGTCATTACTCTAAGGACAATAAGTAAGTTAAGTGTGAAAACGTGATAAACAGCCATACCGGATTCCTTTCTAGGGTGTGATAAAATGTGACCTGAACCAATCTTGCAACTGGAAGCCCATTACCAAGTTCCAACTCAGCTACAGAAGAAAAGATGAGAGACTGGAAATAGGATATTTGACCATAGAAAGGAATTTGTTTAAAAAAGAGATATAGACTAAAAAGCAATTTTCTCTCTTTTCCAAGGAGTACAGGTCTGTTATTCCATCATACTTCTGTGTGGGGAAAGATTAATTTTCATTCCTCTCCCAACCAAGTAATAGACTAGCAGATGATTCATCAGAGTGCTACAAAGCACTTGTCAGATAGAGTCTTGTGAACCTCAGAAACGTGCTGCCCACCTCCAACATGGAGAATGCAGGGCTGCTTTATGCATGCAAGAGGAGGCTGTGATGGGGCAGAAAGGGGGCTGCAGTGAGAACAAGCTTCCTGTCGCAGCAATCCAGCAAGAGTCAAGCTTCCCCACAGTCCAGTGTGGAAAACAGAGGACAGGCCAGTCTCACCTCGAAAGACTCCTGCACAAAGTGACTTCATATTAGGGTGAAGGGATGCTGAACACGAATACCAGAGGAAGGTAGCTCAGAGTGTGTCACGTGTGCAGTGCAGTGCCCAGGAGCATTTCAAGGGCCTGGGCAAGGAAGTGGAAAAAGAGCAGGTGAGTGTCCAGTCTACCAAGATGCCCTGAGGACCAGACTCTTGCCTTGCAGGCAGAACTGAAAATCTGGTTGCCCAGAGGGCAGCACATGCAAATCTGGCTTAGTATCATGTATCAGCTTGTGCCTCTGCACCACTTAGCAAACCCTGGCCCTGGAGGAAACAAGCAACTTGGCTAATGGGAGAGACAAGCCTAAGAGCAGGGGAATGGAAGGCACAGATCATGCCCCTCCCTGCACTGTGAAAATATAGCTAGGTCTGCTGAACAGAAGGTTTCCATTAGGGGAAAAAGAACTGATACTTTCATTATACAGAGAAAGCTGAAGGTGGCTGTAGCATGCATTCCCTACCCATCTATTTATTTGTTATAAAACATTCATGATCACTTTACCAAACTACATACGTGAAGATTCTGAAGAGATGTCATCAAAGTAATGCAGTATTTTGAAGTCTGTGAAACATATTTTATTCTGTTCGGCACTAAAATGCTAAAAACAGCTAATGCTAGGCCAGTAGCTCAACATGAGGCAAATTCTGGTTCTTGCAGACAGTAGCTTAATACTTTCATCTGTGGGTAGACTATGAATTTTCTTATTGACCTATTCATGAGGAATCCATCATGTTTGAACACAGTAATACACTTTGATAGAATTTAGATTTATTGCTTTGTAAGTCCTATAATTTAAATATGAATAACTCACGTTTCCATCAAAAATGGTGCAAAATAAATATCACCAATGTAACTTTATGAAATATTTATAATGATGCATCTTTCATACCTTCACAAATAATGTGTGAATATACAGATCTAAACAGCACATACTTTCACCCAGCAATGTCTTTATATTTAACACGAAGGCCTCAACTTAACCACTTGATATTTAATGAGAGCAGCGATTTAACCATTGGCAGGAGGAAGTAAAATTATTTATTTCTAAAAATGAACTTCCTATCAAACCTGAACACTCATAGCCTGTGTTCTAGTGCAAGTTCTTTCCCAATTCCAGCTGCTTTTTAATAAGCATCTGAGGCAGCACTGAGGGTCCCTGCGGTCAATGTGGGAACCCTGAAAAGAGTTCCCTACTCCCTGCAGGCATTTGAGGAATAAACTAGAAATATTGGAACCCTGTCTGCCTTTCAATTACATACAATAGTTTTTAATCAAAAATACCAGAACAGGACATGAAATAGGATGCAAACTTAAATGTATGTTCATTTTAACAATGTACAATAGAATTCCCTCAGTACCATGACTTATAATCAATGTTTCTTATACTTTCATTATGTATGCCTGTGTAATGTATGCTTTGTGTGTTACAGTATTAGTAACAATATAATAATCCAAGGCACTGATTTTGAGTAAGCTAAACAATAAAGAAATACAGGTTAAAACAATAGAGTAAAAAATGTATATACAAATAAAAGAATTAAGAACAAGAAAAAAATTATAGATTATAGTCAACAATATACCAAGAAATACATGAACAATATTACAACACATAGCAACACCACTGACACTTCTTTAATTCCACTATGTAAAAGAATGTTAAGGCCATTAAAGTTAAGTGAAATAAGCCAAACACAGAACCATAAATGTCATATTATCTCCCTCACATATGGAATCTAAAAAGGGTGATCTTGTTGTAGAAGTTAAGAATTCACTATTACACAGCACAGTAACTACGGATGATATAAATTTTTCAAAAAAATAAAGCTATAAAAACTATCTCGAATATTTTAACCATAAACAATAATGATTTGTGGAGACAGATATGGATACCCTATCACTGCACATGGTACACACACATGAAAAAATTACATTGCACTACAGGAATATGTACAAGTGCATTTGTCAACAATAAATAAAGATGTTCCATATCATTAGTCATTAAGGAAATGTAATAAAAGCAGCATATCAATATTAATGCCCTCCCTTAAATAGTATCAATGCCAAAGATTAAGATGCAGATAAGCTAGCATCTCTCACACATCGCCCGCTACAGAGTAAACTGCTATCATCTCTCTGAAGAACTTGTAGCCGCCATGTGAGACAACAATTATACTTTTATAATTCCATGGGTATATATTTCAGAAAATATTTTTTTAACAGGCAGAGTGGACAGTGAGAGAGAGAGACAGAGAGAAAGGTCTTCCTTTGCCGTTGGTTCACAATGGCCGCCGCACTGTGGCCGGAGCACCACGCTGATCCGAAGGCAGGAGCCAGGTACTTACCCTGGTCTCCCATGAGGTGCAGGGCCCAAGCACTTGGGCCATCCTCCACTGCACTCCCGGGCCACAGCAGAGAGCTGGCCTGGAAGAGGGGCAACCGGGACAGAATCGAGTGCCCCGACTGGGACTAGAACCCAGTGTACCGGCGCCGCAGGCGGAAGATTAGCCTATTGAGCCATGGCACCGGCCCAGAAAATATCAAAACTTATATTCAGAGGAAAACCTGTACACAAGTCTTCTTGGAAATGTTATTTGTAATAGCCCCAAACCACAGTCAAAATGTCTACCGATGGACGAATGGATAAAGCAACTGGATAAAAGGGAATATCCACACAATGGGATATTACTCAGCAAAAATACAAGAAGACTATCAACATGTGCAAAAATATGGAAAGATCTGCAGTGCATTATGCTGAGTGAAAAAAAACACACTTGAAAAAATGTTGCAAAAAGTGCTATTTTTACAATATTTTGAAATGGAACAAAAAAGCATAGATTTGGGAAAAAGTTTAGTGGCTTTCATGGAATAGCTATGGTGAAGGGGAGAACTGAGTGGAGGGTAGTAACAAGTGAGATCTATTTGGTGATGAGATAATTTTATATTTTGACACATTGATTTCTCAAATTTATATATACGCCTAAAAAGCATAAGCTGTAGATGCAGATTATAGCAATGGCCAGTTTCTAGTTTTAATATTTATTAATGTTTATTTATTTATTTATTTGAAAGGCAGAGTAACAAAGAGATAAGGAGGAAACGGTAGGGGAGAAAGATATCTTCCATATACTGGTTTACTCTCCAAAGAGCTGGAGCTAGACCAGGTGAAAATCAGGAGCCAGGAACTCAGCCTGCTTCTCCCACATGGGTCACAGGGACCCAAAAGCACGTGGCCATCTTCCACTACCTTCCCAGGTACATTAGCAGGAAGCTCAACTGGACACAGAGCAGCCAGGACTCAACCCGGCACTCCCCTCAGTATTATTTGAAAATATATAAGAAAATGTTTAGCTAAAATTATATGATCAGAGTATTGTTTATTGTGCAAAAGTAGGTAGATACCTATATTTTTTACAATGAATAACTGCTAAACATCTAATTTGAAGCATCTAATGTAGTTAGATTTGATGATCTGAAAAGCAGTCTACAATGTGGGATTAAATTTATGTCACATCAGATTACCACAGATACATAATTTCATTTTTTAAAGATGCAGAAAGAGACAGGCAGACAAGCAAATTACTTGCAAAAATCAAACTGGTAGCAGTGGCTTTTCTAAGGAGTAATGATTTTTTTTAGTTCCAGCTGTTTTTGTTATCTGTTAGTTTCTAAGTGTCCTACAATTACTATAATATTGTGTAATTAAAATACATATATTTATCAAATGTATATTTTATGGTTTTTTTTTTACCAAGTATGGCTCACACAAGCAAAATAAAAATGGAGGAAAGAGAGAGAATCCCACATTCACTGGCTTACTCTTCAAATGCATGCAACAACTAGAGCAACATCAGATAAAAGCCGGAAACCAGGAACTCAATCCTGGTCTCACATGAGGATGGCAAGAACTCAACTACTTGAGCCATCACCTGCTATCACAATGCTCTTCAGCAAGGAGATAGAGTGGAAGCAGAGGAGGTAAGACTCAAGCTGTGCAGTCCAGTATGGAATGTGGAAGTCCTGAGTGGCATGTTAAGCACTGTTCTACATGCCTACCCTATGTTTGTGTTTTGTACACTGTAGGACTGCAGTTATGATTACGCGTCTATATTTCTGCCTGTAATACAACTGTTTTATATAGCTATATAATTTGTATCGGTGGGGAGCAACCTGGACTGGACTGAGTTACTGGAATTAAGACTTATTCTATGCATCTGCTCTCCCACAATATGGTGCTGGGAGAGGAGAAAACAGCTTCTACGCAGCTGCCTCTCACCAACTTGATTGACTGAGCTGCAGGAGCTGATCTTGCTCCTGATTGGAGGAGAGCAGCGTACTCGGCGTGTGGGCAGCCGAGTTGGGATTGGCGGAGGAGGACTATAAAGGAGGAGAGAGAGACCATGCACCAGGAACATCTAAGGGGAACATCTATCTGAAGGAACACCTGTGCAGCCCCCGAGAGAGCCGGCCGGTGGTGTGCCGCTCCCCGCGGAAATGGGGAATGTGGCAGGGGGAACCGCCCTTCCACGGAGGTGGAAGGGTCGGTAGCCAACCCGGGAAGAACCAGCAGCAAACCCGGGGAGGGCCGAGCAGACGAAAGAACAACGCAGAGTCCTGTGTCGTTCCTCCACGAAGACGGGGAGCGACATAATGGTGCCGTGACTCGGATATGAAGCCTAGGCAGGGTTTAGTGTCGTTCCTCCATGAAGAGGGGGAGCAACAGTATCATTACTGTTCTAGATCTTATCTATTACATTAAGAATGTGTTTATTCATTTACTTAATATTTTCTGATTCTAAACTGTTTACTCTCACCTTGTTTTCCTATAACATGAACTCATTCATTGAGTTAGTACTTTTGTTAAAATTCCAGCGGTGGTATAGCTTGGTAGAAAATGCAAGATCATATTTAAGTATCTTAATTGCAGTTAGAAAATCAACTTCCAAAAGAATTCCACCAAATCACATTGAAATCAGTATTGTAAGAGTACCATGCTTTTATTGTTCCTAAAGGGAATGGAATACACTGTTATTAATATATTTTTCCAAATCTGCTGTAGAAAATGCTGCACTTTCATTATTTTTCTCTCTGCAACAAGTTACTTTTTGGTCACTTTTCATATTTTTAAATATAGGCTATAAATATATGGTTATACAAAATGTATTATACAAATAAAACTTGTGAAATGCACTTATTAGTAAATACCTAGACACCAGTAATTTCCTTTAAGGAATTGAGATCATTCGAAGAATTTTTAATGCACTTGAATGGAGTTCTTTTTCTGGACTGGACTAGTGGTTTCATACTTATTAATTCTCAATCCTAGCTACATAATCATTGGAATATTTTGATCTATAATTGAAACAATCCTTAAAAGCAGCCACACAGAAACTTTCATAATATGGAAGATTCCAGATAACTAGGTCAGAAATCATTATTCCAATATACTGTCTTCCTCTGATTTCAAGTTCTTCTTTCTAGCTACTAAAATCATATAGAGGTACAAGTGAATTTAGAGGGTATTTAATCTTAAATTTTTATTGTCACAGATGAATAAATAATCTAGAAAGCTTAGAAAAAAATAATGCATATAAGATATCAATGATTTTAAGCAAAATTAAAGTTAAAACATGGGATTCTTAATTCCCGTTTTATCATGTTGCCCACTATGCATCAACTGCATATTTTATTAATTCAGATTATATCAAGGTTGGCTGATCATTAAATTCTTCCAGAAAAAAATATGAATTCAATTGGAAAGAGTTATGTTTCTAGCAATCCTGAGTTTGAACCAGGATGTGGACTCAGGATTATTCATTTCCTTTTCTAGCTCAGGCTGATGCTTAAATGCTTTTAAGCTGTAATGAGCATGGGAAGATGAAACTGTGTATACTCAAGTAGCAGCTTTTGCTAAACTCATCCCTAGTGAACTGGAAATTAAACTCCAGCTGTGTTGGTGTTTAGTTGTTCTTTAAGATAATAATAGTTCCATTTTAGCACAGGGCAGGTTGAAAAAGCTCAGTGGAAATGGGTATTAAGTGTTTTGCTGGAATAGTAACAATGCAAAAACTAGGAATAGTTTTTGATGGAAGCACTGCAAGAGGTCACAATACACCTGTATGAACAAACTACAAAGTTTGAACCAGATTTACCTGAACAGGCATACCTTAGTAAGAACTCCTGCAATTCACATGTAGTCATGAATAAGGAGGGCTACAACCACAGTGAGGCCAGCCATGATGCAAAGACAGCAGACTCATGTTGAGTGTGTGTAATTTCTAAGGGTTGGGCAACCAGATCTCTGTTTTACATATGAGGTCACTGAATTTCTAAGAGAAACAATTGCAGAATCAGACCAAAATCTAAATGCCTTGGCCATCAATCTAGTGAGAAAAAAATCCATCAAAGTTAGGGCTGAAGACAGATTTATGAGTAAACTGCCAATAATAGAGGGCTCCTGGGATGGGAATCTGACTGTATTTATGATGCTTCCTTGAGATGCCCACATACTAATTGGATTGCCAGGGCTTGAGCCCTTGCCCACTCTTGATTCAAGATTACTGCTAACGTGTCCTGGGAAGCAGCAGATGATGGCTCAGGCACTTGAGTTCCAGTGCCCACAAGACAGACCTGGATTGACTTTCCAACCCCTGGCTTCCACATGGTCCAGTCTTGGCTGCAGGCATTTGATGAATTAATCAGTGGATGGGAGATTATCTATCTTGAATAAATATTTTTATTATAAAAAGAGAGATGCAAGGAATTTAAAATCAAAGAATTATGAAGACACAAACCCAAGAACAATTCACATTTAGTTAAAGAAGGAAAATCAGGCAGTAGAGATTTTGGTGATTTATTTATTTTATTGAAAGGCAGAGAGAGACATACAGAAAAAAGACATGAATCTTCCACCTGTTGATTTACACCCCAAATGCCTGTATCAGGTATAGCAGGGCCAGGCCAAAGCTAGGATTTAGGAATTCAACATGGATCTCCCATAAGGATGGCAGGTACCCAAGCCCTTGTCCTGTCACCTGCTGCTTCCCAAGGTTTGTGTTAATTGAGAGCTAGAATAGGGAATGGAGACAGGTGTTGAGTCTAAGCACTGTTATACAGAATGCGGGTGTCCCAAGAGGCAACTTAACCACTGAGCCAAATGCCTGCCCCAAAAGAGAGGTTTAAATAATCCTATTACAGATTTCTTCAGTGAGGATGCCTCTTTTACAGATGTTTTCCAGATTTGACTTCCAGGACAATATTGGAAATTCTTAATGCATTTTCTTGGATACGATCAAAGCCTGATATCCCAAAGTTATCAACAGAAGGAGAATGAAACTGAGATCACCATTTACTTTTCCCTAATTTCTCTTTTCCTGAGTATTTTCTTGATTTTATCAACTGTTACAGTTGTCTTCGAAGAAATAAACTGACAACTTTTCAGAAAGTCCCCTCGACTCAGAGCAGAGGGAAGGATGAATATTTAAGCAGGACTTTGATTTCATTCTGGTCTCTAGAAAGTCTTGAGAGCAGGATAAATTTAGACAACTCTCACAGGACCAAGGGCCTTTGCTCTCACAACTTCTGCCTTGGCCTCTTGTAGAAATTTCCATTTGAATCTTTATCACCTGAAAATCTCAAAAATTTTAAAGTAAATTCTCAGAATCTATACCAGAGAAATTATGACCCCCACCTCAGAACAAATTTTTTTCTTAAATGCCGTAAGCTAAAATTTTTATTTTAGCTTTGTGCCTAAGAAATTCTTCCCTGAAAAAGTGACACAGGAGTGTCTCCCCCCACCCCCAGATATTTCCTTGTCTCTTTAAAAGTGTCCCCATGAGAAGCAGTACAGTGTTGCACATGCTATTTTAATGTGAAATAGCACAGTTCGTCAAAATGAATTGTTGGATATGTATTAATATATGTGACAGATCTTGGGTATAAACACGAATTCTAGGAATAATGGAAGAATCCTTTAATCTTCTGATAGATGGTTAATAAACATTAAGCATTGCTTACAGTTATCTATCACAATCTCTCTCTACTTCTGCATTTCACTGAGGATAACAAAAATCATGTCTTCTTTACAACATAACAGTCAGAATTACTCAGGGCATTCCAACTCTTAAGAGGCAAAATTTCAGGCATCATAAGTCATATTAAGGTTCTTCAAAAAGCTTCAGGAAAAGTATACAAAATGGATGCTTCTGGAAATCATTATACTCAGTGAAATAAGCCAGTCTGAAAAAGATATATTTTTTCACTTATCTAATTTATACATTACAGCCTTTGCCTCTACTGTTGAGGAACAGTGTTTTTTTGTTCATACTATTTGTTGAACTCTTTACTTAATGCAGGGTTAACTCTGAGTATCAACTGAAAATAGATAAAGTGGGAAAGGAAAGGGAGGAGGAAGAATGGTGGGCACGTGGGCAGGAAGGAGGGTAGGGTGGGAAGTATCACTAAATTCCTAAATCTGCATATATGAAATACAAGAAACTCGCATACCTTCAATAATTTTTTTAGAAAAATGATGTATTTCAAAATATTTTTGCACCAAAGTAAGTATCTTTTAATTTCACTTTTCCACAAACACCTGAAGTATCCTTGTATTCAGCACGTAGTTATTAAGAGCTTACTCTGAGATAGGCATTGCTCCAGGCTATTCTGATAAACAACCCAAACAATAGGCAGTCTTGGGGGCAACATGGCACAGTGGGCTAAGTCAGTGCCTGACACCAGCATCTTGTATCAGAGTGTCAGAGTCCTAACTGCTCTAACTCTGAACCAGCTGCCTGTGCTAATTCGCCTGGTTAAGCAGCACAAGATGGCCCAAGTAATCGGGGCCCCATCACCCGTGTAGGAGACCTGGCTAGAGTTCTGGTAAATGGTTTCTGCCTGGACCAGTCCCAGCTATTGTGCCCAGCACAAGAGTGAACCAGTGGATGGAAGATCTCTCCCTCTTTGCCTTTCACACAAACAAACAAAAAAATCTTAAAAAAAAAAAAAAAAAAAAAAGCAAGTGGGTTATCTTCAAGAAGCCAATGCATCAATCAATGCATTAGAAAAGAAGGAATCTAATCAACACTATGGTAATATAATGTAAAGTAACTTCTAAAAATTTGAATAATCCTAGGTTTAGCCTTAACATAAATGATAACTGCAGTTAAGCTCTTTTAAAATTTGACAATTAAATAGGGTTTAAAAATTTTAAATCTGCGTATTTGTTTCAAAATTTAAAAGTGCTCAAATACTTTTATATCAATGCAGGAATATCTGACATCAAAATGCATAATATATGGTGTATTTATTTAGTGTAATTTTATTAATTGCACCAATTGTAGGGTGGTGGAATGAATCAGTGATAAGGCCAGAATACCGAGCAATGTGAATGAGACTGTTAGAATTAGATCATTAGCAATCTGCCTTTTGCCTAATGACAGGGTATCCACTGCAATTACCAACAAAGAAGGGAATAATAACATATTCAGTGAAGAGTAGTGTTTAATTGCACATAATGTGTATAGTAGAAAATTCTATGAAAAAGATCAGGCAATGCAGAATTTATTTAGTTGGACTTTTATTTTTTAGCAAGTGAAACTACAAAGCTTGTCTTGCTTGAAACACTGCAGTTAGTTGTTGACATTCCAAAAGGTAGTGCCATTTTTCTGCCACAGAAAACTTATGGAACAATATAAAATTTGACTTAATTATCACAGCTTTTTCTCTTTATCAATCTCCAGGTCCAAACTCTATCGTCTCCACGCTTCCTTGTCAGACACGATGATCTACAGCACTCCACCACCAAGCCACTCTGGCTTCTGGCTTGCTACTGCACTCTTACCTAAAGTTGTACACTTGCAGGAGAGGGGAAAACGGTGAAAGGAGGAGGTCAGGATCTTTATTGCAGACTCTGTCTGTTCTGAGTGAATAAGAGGCTGAGGAGTTCCTCCTTTGAGAGGGGTCCATGTACACCACCAATCCATTCTTTACGGATTATTTAACCATTCCCTAGGCTTGCCACCTCACACCTACAAATGGCAAGAGGTCCAGGCAGTCCTTAGAGATTGGATGTCTCACTCTACCTTTGCACTTTCAAATCCTCTCACACCTCTGGAAATAGCACTTGCCTGAACTCTTCTCAATTCCCCAGCTTGATTGTGCCATTTTATGCCATCAGCCTCTGACTGCAAAATCGTGTCTTGCAGTAACTGGAGATTAGTATCGTCTAGCCAGAGAAAATACTAGAGAGACTGGAAAAAATTACAAATTCTAGGTTATATCCTTCAGCTTTTTTGTAACTAATTCTGTGGCATTTATTTTTCTGTGCCCCAAATCGTTCTAACTCTGAATGAACAATGCAACACTGGAGTGAAATGAGGGATAGAGAGACACATCGTACATTCCCTTTCTGCTATAAAATATTCAAAGATCCTTCACTGTATAAACACATACTGAAATAATTATACAGAATAATTGACCATTTTCTTGAATCTTCCCAAATTTATAATTTATTCAAACTACCATTTTATTACATAGCCCAGCAACAAAGAAAGGGTCTCATAAACCCGTACTTCCTTTACTTAGGAATATAATTACCCTTAATTTGAATGTCACGGCATAATTTTATTTATGCTGAACTACATAAAAAGCAAATTAACATCAAAATACAATTAAAATACAGATTATTAATAGCTTTCATGTTTTGCTAGCTATACTTTTGCCTACATGCAGTATTTATGATTAAAAATATCAACAAAGTACTATTATAAAACCATGATTATCATACTCAATGCTTTCAAATAACAGAAATGAACTCATTTAGATGTATAAAAGAATATTTTATCTGTACCCCATGTGTTGCTTTAAGAATTACATATATAGATTTATAAATTCACCTACTGTCAATGAGATTGTTAATTAGGAATTTAAAAATCCTAATCCCAAATGTAAGCATGTAGGTAATTTTTCAAACATGATTGCATTTATAGTCTTTAATATATTAAAATCCAGTTTATAAATTCAATTTTGACTAGCAAACTGGATCAAATAAATTGAGGTTAGATCATATTTCCCTTATATACTTAAGAATACTCATATAATTATCTCATGATATGTTCTGCAACTCATTCCTGTCTCAAATCACAACTTTTCTGTTTTCAACACAATCTCCTATAAACATCTGTGCATATGGTAGGAAAGAACTTAAGAAGGTTTGTGGAAAATGCATATTGTGAAAAATGCACATATTTAAAAAATGCAACAAACCAATCATTTTTAATTCTAATTTTGCATGAATTTTCTGAATTATCCTCAGATAAGTATTTGTTAACTATTTTCTTGTCATAGGAAATACTTTCTGATGAAACTGACACAGTGGGAAATAATAATTATATATTTATAGACAGATCATTTAGGGTAAGTCAAGCACATATGAGCAAAAACTGTCAGTCTAGAATTTGTAATATTTTAATATGTCTACAAGGGAGACCCCTTCACTAATGGAACGTCTGTAGTTCTCCAAGGTTTTCTTTTTAAGATTTAGAAATCTGTCATGTGCAATTTCAGCATTTTCTAATTTTAAGGTTTACCTAGGATATGTAACAATCAGCAGCTGGCATCAACTTAACAGAAGGGAGTTTTCAAATATTAAATACTCTTCAGTTTTCTAAAGTCATTACTCATGAATTAACAGTCTTCTCCTTTGTCCCTTATATCTAAAACAAACAGAACAGTCTGATAATATACTGACTGTTAGGAAATGAGTTGGGGCCAGCGCTGTGGTGCAGCGGGTTAAACCCCTGGCCTGAAGCACCGGCATCCTATATGAGCACCAGTTCTAGTCCCAGCTGCTCCTCTTCCCATCTAGCTTTCTGCTATGGCCTGGGACAGCAGTAGAAGATGGCCCGAGTCCTTGGGCCCCTGCATCCACGTGGGAGACCCAGAGGAAGCTCCTGGCTCCTGGCTTTGGATCGGTGCAGTGGCCATTTGGGGAGTGAACCAGCCGATGGAAGACCTCTCTCTCTCTCTACCTCTCTCTGTAACTCTTTCAAATAAATAAAATAAATCTTTAAACAAAAAAAAAAAAAAAAGGAAAAGAGTTGCAGATTGGTGCCTCCTCACAAGGGGCACCAAAATGTTAGGAAAAGGGGCACAGGATAGAGAGGAGGCAGTGTACGAATTTAGAGCCAGACCGAATTTATTCAGAGAAAATAAATTCATAGACGTGGGTGACCAACTGCCTGCGTGCACACTGATGGAACACTTGGCAAAAGGCCCTGATCGCCAAGGGCCAGGCCATTTTATACTTTAGGAGGGCTAGGGATGGGGGTTGGGGTAGGGGACAACAGGTGGAGGGGAATTCCTGGAACTAGTCTTTCACGTGTTCTGAGCAATTGGTCTTTTAGGTGGCTGGGGGTGTATGCAGGCACTAGGATCTGAGACACTGAGATTCAAGGGCAAGGAATACATTCCACACTTTCTCTCTTTTGGGCAATGAGCAAGAATGGCTGAGGCTTATGTCCTTGTTCCATCATGGACAGTGGGAAAACTCAATTCTCCTTTAGAGACCAATAACTTTAAAGGCAAAAGCTTACAATGTTTCACTATACTCAGAAGCCAGAAAACAGGCCTGTTACACCACCAGAACAGGGAACTCAGTGTCACACTTATTGGATACAATTCCTCTCCGATCTTTCCCTCAGTGATTGAATTCTAAAAAGAAGTAACCGGCTCTGGCTCAGAGTTTCACACACATTGAAGGGAGATGCTGGCCAGAGCTGCAGGCATGAAAGACTAACGCTGGAAGAACTATTGTTAGGTTCCCAGTTTTTCCCTGGCTATCAGCAGGAGGCCTCTGTGTCTTCCCACATGAACCTCTCCCCAGACCACTGCAGTTGCCTTCATTCTGCAACTCCTAGGTACTTTGGGACAAAGGAGAAATAGGGGTAATGTTGAAAGCATCACATTCCTTCTGCCATAATCTATTGTAATCCAGGGTTAAGAGGGAATACAAAGATATGGACATCAAGAGGTGGAGATCATTAGGAAAAATTTTACAGACTGCCTTGCTCAGGATTTGATTTTTACAGGGCAGACCATCATCAGACATCACATAATAGAAATTCCAGTATCTTTAGGTCAGGAGGGAGTCAGGGGAAAACTGAGTGAATTCCTAATGGAGTTTGTGGTCTCCAGAGAATAAAAAGGTGCCTGCAATACCATAAAAAGTTATGCCCACAATGGAAGTCAGTCTCAGCTAATAAAAGGATGGTTGGTTCTAAAAACAGTGAGACTGTAAAGAAAGGGCAAGGAAGTGGATCTGCTCTGTCATTGTCATGATAGAGGAGTCAGATGGGTTAACAGATAGTCAGGGGATCCCAGTGGAATTTGGGGTGTAAAATATTTGCTTCCTCCCCCAAAACTTTACCATTAGCAAGAATAAACAGGCCACCCTCCTTCCTTCAGAATCTCCAAATTTACCATGAGAATACAAGGGAGCTCTTATTGCGCTCACAGCTTACTGCGAAAATAAGATGTCTATCCCACCCTTAGCTGGCCAGACAGGATGAGGTCTTTTATGGTTTTTGTCCCGCCTGGTAACTGAATGCCAACCTGATTGTCAGTTTTTTTGTTTGTTTGTTTTTGTCTTCAAAACTGTACTTAAAGCTGACTGCCACCAGTCCCCTTTGGGTTTTCCTCCCTTTGGAAGTCCTCCTCAAGACCTCTCTGGAGGTCCTTGATTCTAATAAATACTTTGAAATCTCTTTGCTCTCCGCTTGGAAATTCTTCTTCCATGTGAGACAAAGAACCGAGGTATCAATAATTTCTCCGCCACTGCTGTTTTCCCCTAACAACAGTACAGAGACAAAATATAAGTAACTTTGTAGGACCTTGTAACACTTGGAAATTGTTTTTAAATTGTGTAAATAAGGAGATTAAGATCTTTAAATATAAACGTATGACCTATCTTATTTTATGCTACCACTCTTAAACATCCATTGTTTTTATTAATTTAGCTCAATTTTTAAAGATAGGCTTAATTCTTCCAGACATAAGACCTTATATATGAATGAAAATGTTAAGAAATACAGTTTTTTGAATTTAACATTCTTTCGACATTTGTTTTACTTTCATGAGTACTTAACAGCATATTTATTGAACCTTTTATTCTCACAGTTACTGATATATTATTATATTCAAGAAACTTTATTGCTTAGGCTTTGATAAGCCTTTCTTAAAAATTGCATTATTATCATCCTAAAATGCAGAATGATTGGGAAGAAAGAGATTTTTCCATGTGCTGGTTCACTCCTCAAACAGCCAATAACCAGTGGTAGGCTGGGTCAAAGTCAGGAGCAAGGAACATCACCTGGATCTCCCATAAGGTTGGCAGGGACCCAAGCATATGAGCTATCATCTGCTGCTTTCTTGGACTCTACAGCAGTAAGCTGGTTTAGAAATGGAACAGCCTTGCCTTGAACTGGTCCTCTGACACAGAATGTGAGGGTCTCAAATAGCAGCTTAACCTGCAGCACCACAAAACTCACCCCAGCAAGCAATTTTACGTAATGAATTTTAGTTGATTTATACAAATAACCTTCTGTATTGATATCAGAAAATGAGTTTATATGTCTTTCCTAAGAAAGGATTATTTTTCTTTGAATTCCTATTTTGCAAAGTAAACATCAATATTTAAGTATTTCATAAGGTCAGATTCTTTTTTCATAATTTAAAATTGCCAGTAAGATTGCTGTCAAGAAGAACTATGAATAACTGTATACAATTGCAGTACCATTATTGAAAAGCAACACTGCAGATTGACTCAGTGAGACACTGGAAATATAATGAGAGTACAGCTAGAAGTGTTGATATATGTTGGGGTCTAAGTCCAAGCACATATATTCAAGATATATATGGTTATTTCTAAAAGTTCATGAGAAAATGATAAAAATATCAGCTTATTTTGAAATCAATGCATGTATTTTTATCATGGGCATTTTCCAGTAACTTTTCCAAGACCTTCATATTTGGTGGTAAAACAGTTACTTCCTAGCAATAAAACTGCATTTTCAAGGTAAGGAAGTCAGAAAAGATGAAAAAACTTTGAGAAATAAAAGATAATTCCAACACCTCTGATTTGAACATCTCAGTGAACACCAACTACTGAGATGGAGAAAACAGTGTTACCTCATCAGTAAGAATGACTTTTCCAAGGAATTTTATGTTAGAGTTAATAATATAATGTATAATCAATATAATTTTATTTACTGGAAAAAGTTAAGTATTTGACCAAATTGAATCTTTCCAGTGAATGATACTTAAACTGCAACTTCACTATATATGTGCAAGGAGCAGGAACCAAAATGGGAAACATCATCAATACAATTGTTTGGATGCTTAATGCAGGGGAAAAAAATGGGTTATTTCTCTTAGAGCAAAATAAAATAATCAACTTAGATTGATATTTTATGTTTGGAGGAAGTTAATGTTCTATGAAAAAGACAATAATAAAGAGTTTTATAAAACTTACATGCAGATAATACAAAATCACAGTTAAGTTACAGTCAACGAAAACCCTTAACCATATAATCATTTCTATCAACGCACTGATGTCACTATAAAAATTAAAAGTACATTTTCAGCAATTTTTCATTTTCTGTAATATGTCTTTGTATCTTAAAATTGAAAATGAGATATTTGAAAAATAAAAATACAATAAATTTATAAGTTCATCTGTAGGTATCTATAAAAGCACGGCATGGATTTAAAAATAATATATAATACATTGTTTTCCTTCTTTCTAGCAAAACTGAACAACTAGGTCATCTACTTTGTGACAATCAAAATAAGGAAAATTTTCTGATTCATACAACAGAAGTGGTTGGATGATAATGCTTTTTCAAATCTTATCATAGAAGCATATGCAAGAATACATAATCTATTTACATGTTGAATATTTACATGTGTTTATAATGAACTTCTTACTCATCTTTAACAAAGATACTCGGACTCTGAGAGGATCAACAGTAAATCTGTAAGTAAGATTTATTTCAGGAAACTGTCTTAGCAAGCTCTCTTCCATCCTGAGGGAGGCTAAGTCACCAAGAGATCACGTCCAAGATGTTGGGAGCAGAATGAGCGCAATACAGCCATGTTACAAATAATGCCATGACACCTTTCAGTTATAACATGAAGACGTGCTTCACATACTGCCTACAGTGGAGTTTGGGACAGGAATTTTATGGGAAAAACTTACTGGGAGAAGATCCGAGAGAAAATACAACTGGGCAAGGAAGGAGAAAGACCAGAGAAATCCTGACCCTGCCTAATATATGAGCATAAATATGAGCACAATAGGAGAAGGGGGGCCAGTATTTTCCTGCAGTGAGGCAACTCACACAGCAATTTTCCAGGGAAGGCAGCTGCCAGATAGCAAAACCCACAGCAGTGTCCAATGGAGCCCTGCAGCGGCAGCTCCCACCACTCTTTCACTTCCTTACACAAATTCAGGGAATTCCTATGAATCACAGTTTGCAAGTATCTCTCAATAAGCTCTCATCTTTTCATATCCTGGGCTCTGCCTTCCTCTGAACATCTCCAAAATCACTAAAAAGCCTCTTGATGGGGCCAATGGAACCTCCATATTCCCATCAATTACTTTCATAGAAAACTAACTATTCTTTCTCCTTAAATTGTCATTGTTTATAGATCTTTGCTTTCTCAAACTGGACTGCTGAATCCTTGAGTTGTCAAATATATTATTTAAGCCTTGCAAACACATGCCTTCAAGATTACAGTCTTCTGTACAGCTGCCTCTGCTGTCTCCTATATTAAAGGTTCTTATAAATCGTTAACTTGTGAACCATCCCTATATGTGCTTAACTCGCACAGCATTCAAGAATACTTATTGAGGCAACAAATCATAGAAGTACAATGGAATAAGGATGGAGTTTATGCCATTACAATTTAAGCTCAATTTGTAATTTGAGCAAATTAGGAGCTCTGCTTTTCCTTAGTTTTCTTACCTATAATAAGGATATTTCCATCAAAATTGTTTTGAGATAATTACATAGGATATGAGAAATTCCTTAGATTCTTTTGATTTATTTATTTATTTATTTAAGATTTATTTATTTATTTGAAAGAAAGAGTTACACAGGGAGAGGAGGAGAGTCAGAGAGAGAGAGAGGGAGGGAGGGAGGGAGGGAGGGAGGGAGGGAGGGAGGGAAGGTCCTCCATCCACTGATTCACTTCCCAATTGGCCGCAATGGCTGGAGCTGCACCAAACTGAAGCCAGGAGCCAGGAGCTTCCTCCAGGTCTCCCACATGGGTTCAGGAGCCCAAGCACCTGAGCCACCCTCCACGGCCTTCCCAGGCCACGGCAGAGAGCTGGATCAGAAGTGGAGCAGCCAGGACTTGAACTGGCACCCATATGGGATGCCGGCACTGGAGGTGGCAGCTTTATCTGCTATGCCACAGCGCCGGTCCCTTATTTATTTAGTTCAAAGTCAGAGTTAACACAGAGAGAGAAGGAGAGGCAGAGAGAGAGAGAGGTCTTCCATCCACTGGTTCACTCCCCAGTTGGCCACAACAGCCAGAGCTGTGCCGATCCAAAGCCAGGAGCCAGGAGCTTCTTCCAGGTCTCCCACATGGGTGAAGGGGCCCAAGCACTGAAGCCATCTTCCACTGCTATACCAGGCCACAGCAGAGAGCTGGATCAGAAGTGGAATGGCCATATGGGATGCTGGCACTGCAGGTGATAGCTTTACTCACTACGCCACAGTGCCGGTCCCAACATGTTGTAAGTAATAAATTTTACTTTACATTTCCAGAATTACCAAACATAAAATATGGTCACATAATGTAGATTCAATAACTATTATAGCCTTAATGTAGCAACTCCTAGGATTTATTAATTTTTCTGTATATTTTATTTTAGAATTTATTTCATGCTGTGATTATACAGAAGCAGATTGTTATATAATTTTACGAAGCTGAAAACATGAAATTACTTAGAAAATACTAAGAGAAAATTGCCAGATTATTTTAAAGATATATATTTTAATTTGAAAGGCAAAGAGATAGAGAAGGAAGGAGAAACAGGGATGGAAGGGACGGGGGAGGAGAAAGGGAGGGATGGAGGGAGAGAAAGAGTACAAACAGCCAACTTCCATTCCTGTTCACATCCGTAATGCCTGAAACAGCAGGGGCTGGACCAGGTGGAACCAGGATCCAGGAACCCCATCTGGGTCTCCTATGTGGATGGAACCCACGTACTTGCTGCTTCCCAGGATGCATGAGTAAGTTTCATTGGAACTGCAAAATAACCCTGGCATGAGCTGGACATTCCAATATGGGATGCAGGCACCCCAAGCAGTGATTTAACCTGCTGCACTGCAATGCCCACTCTGACATTTTACATTCATTAGTTTAAAAATGTCAAGCTAGATGTTTGCTCTGGTAGTTAAGATGCAGTTAAGACTCTTGATTCCCACACAGGAGTACCTTGTTCCACGTCCAGCCTCAGCTCCGGCTTTCAGGAACCCACCAATGAAGATCTTGGAAGGCAGATTACAGCCCAGTGATTGAGTCCTTTCCACCCACACAGGGTACCTGGACTGAGTTCCTGCCTCCCGGCTTTGGCCTGACCCAGCACTGGCTTTTCAGACAACTGGGATGTAGACCAGAGGGTGGGAGCTCTCTACGTATCTCTCTGTTCCTCTTTCTGCATCTCAGATTTAAAAATTAATAAAGATATACACACACATATATTCTTTTTGTGAATAATCTATGGAACATACCTTATTTGCTGTCAGTAATTTGAGGAAGAAGACTTAAAAATTAAAAAATAAAATTTCCTTTCAAAAAAGACATTTAAGCTGATAGTGTTCTGGAGCTGGCTTGCACAAGCTCATTAGAGAAAATTGTGCACATTTCTTCCCAGTTCTGCGCTCAGTGCCATGATGGTGATAGTTTGAAATCAGTCATCATATTTATATCATATAAATTACAGACATTTAAACCCATTATAAAACACAGCTCCTCCTCTACCATTTATAGGAGAGTTAGTTTATAAACACTTCCCAGTCCACGTTTGTATGAAATCTAGGAGTTCACTTGTCCTCTCTCTCATGGAAGACAATGACAAAAGGATAAACTAGGAAAAACGCATATAAAGATAAAAATTTGGAAGAAATGCACACTGCTTATCTATCTCCAGTAAAGACAAATTCACACTCTTTGAAGAATATAAAAGTCTAATTTACTGTTTAATATCAATTTGATATTTAATATTTTCTGCTCAATTGTGGCAGCAAAGGATTGGAGAAGACAGAAAGAAAGCACTCTAGCAGTCTGTAAGCAGAGAGCATACAGAAAGCAACAGGAAGGCTTTATAAACACAAGTACTGTGTAATCAGCTAGGTCAGTGGTATGCGGCTCTTGTGGCACTTCTACACTCAGACCTACACAAGACTTTTTACCATGTTATTGTCCTCTGATTAACACATTATAAATAAAGTTTCAATAATTTATAGCTTTGTTTTTTCCTATTTGACTTTTTTAAATCCTTATTTATGAATTTCTTTGTTTTGAAAGCAGAACATAGAAGGCTACTAAATTCTTTCAGAATGCCCCTCTCTTTGCCAAGAGCACCCATTATCCATCTCCTTTAGAACCCTGTATTCCTTGTCAGCCTTCATCTCATCTGAACTATGATAAAAACTTCCTAGGCAGACTTTTCTCCTGATTGGAAGATTATCTGTACTGGAAACATTGTAAGACGGCCCCACTAGCATTGTATGCTATGCACTATATTAAAAACTTCAAGAGACAAGCGGCAAGATGGCAGAACAGGAAGGGAGCACACTGATAGTCCGGGAACAGACAGTTTAATAAAAGTGGAGATACTGCAGGTTCAAGGAAGAGTAGGGGAAGAAACAGCAGAGGAAACTCTTCCGGAACGCGTGATTCACAGCGGACCTGCGTGGAGAGCATGGGAGCCCACAGTTCAGGACACCAGAGGCAGACTCAACACACAAGCGCTGGAACGTGAGGTGAGCCGAATCTCAATAGCCCGAAAAACCGGCAGGAAAGCGGAAAGAGGAGACGAGAGGGAACGAGGCCTGAAACCCCATGGGGAAAAGTTCACCAGGCTAACTAGAAGAGAGAGAGAGAGAGAAAAAAAAGTGACTGATACAAACACGAGTTTCTCTCTCTCCGCTCACCTCTCAAAGGCGAGTAAGACAAAGAGCAGGTGCCATCTTGGACATATGTCATAAGCAGGGCGACCTCAGGTCTGCACCAGCCCTCAGCCTAGCAGAAAAATCTGACTCTGCGGGGTAGGAGGATGAAATAACAGAAGATTAGGACCTAGTGAATGTGTGCTGCTACTGAACTGAGACTGTGAAAAAAGAGATGGTGGGGGAGAGAACTCACAGAATTCACGTGACTACTCTCCAGAGATGCTACAATTCCGTAACCTTGGCAACCCAGTGGGAGACTGCAGGATAATTTGAGCCCACACTGAGGGCAATACAGATTCCCTGTGTAGTCTTTGGGAAAGAGCTTCCTATCTCTGGCTCCTGTGGGTTTATCATTTGCCTGCTAACGACCTCCAATTCCGTTCAGCTGTGCAGAATTACTTCCCTTTTGAATCAAAAAAAGAGAGAGAGAGATTTACCACGCCTAACCTGGGAGTGTCACCTTTGGCACACCCCTAACCCTGAGGAACCAAACAGAGCTCTCAGGCCACACCCATCTCAAGCCTCTAAGGCTCCATCAAAAGCACAGTCCACTTAATCTGGAGTCATAGTATAACAAGAAAAAACACCACAGTGAAGAAACCAAAGAATATCTCCAATATGCCAAACAAGAAACGCAAAAACTGAGGTAACAAGAACAAGGAAGACACTAGGACGCCCCCAAATGAAAAAGACACCCAATTCAAGATTATGAAGATGACGAGATAGAAGAAATGCAAGAAGCGGATCTCAAAATTGATAAGAACATTAAGTTCTCAAAAACAAATTCTTGAACTACAGAAATCCTTAATGGACAAGATAGAAAAATCTTTCTCATGAAAATGAAATATTAAGGAGGAATAAAAATGAAATGAAACAACTAGTAGAACATGAAACTGTGATAGTGATGAGAAATCATAATGAAATGAAGAATTCAATAGATCAAATGACAAACACATTAGAGAACCTCAGAAACAAAATGGGTGAAGCAGAAGAGAGAATATCAGACTTAGAAGACAGAGAACAGGAAAGTATACAGTCAAACCAAAGAAAAGAACAGGCATGGAAAGCCAAGACACTCTGGGGGGGAAAAAAAACCTAAATGAAAGATCTCCACGAGTGAGATCCCAGTGGAAAGAACAGGTCATCAAAGAAGGAGGTACCTTTCTCTGAAGGGAGGAGAGAACTTCTACTTTGACCATGGCCTTGTCTAAAAATTATCAGAGTCAGTGAACTCAGGGGGCTTCCATAGCCTTGGCAGCTCATGACAAGAGCCTAGGGTGATTACTGAGGCCATAAACAAGAGCGTCAATTTGTTAAGTCAACAACAGGAGTCACTGTGCACTTACTCCTCATGTAGGATCTTTGGCCTTAGTGTGCTGTATATTGAGATTTAATGCTATAACTAGTACTCAAACAGTACTTTTCACTTTATGTTTCTGTGTGGGAGCAAACTGTTGAAATCTTTACTTAATGTATGCTAAACTGATCTTCTGTATATAAAGAGAATCAAAAATGAATCTTGATGTGAATGGAAGGGGAGAGGGAGTGGATAGGGGAGGGTTGCGGGTTGGAGGGACGTTATGGGGGGGGGAAGCCATTGTAATCCATGTTCTGTACTTTGGAAATTTATATTCATTAAATAAAAGTTAAAAAAAAAAAGAAAAGAAAGAGGAAATTAGAAATCTAAAAAATATTGTCTGGAATCTACAGGATACTATTAAAAAATCCAACATTTGGGTTCTAGGAGTTTCTGAAGGCATGGAGAGGGAGAAAGGATTAGAAGGCCTTTTTAGTGAGATAATAGCAGAAAATTTCCCAGGTTTGGAGAAGGACAGAGACATCCTAGTACAGGAAGCACATAGAACCCCTAGTAAACATGACCAAAGAGATCCTCACCATGACACATTGTAATTAAACTCACCACGGTGAAACAGAAAGAAAAGATCCTAAAATGTGCAAGAGAGAAACGTCAGATTACTCTCAGAGGATCTCCAATTAGACTCACAGCTGACTTCTCATGAGAAACCCTACAAGCTAGAAGGGAATGGCGAGACATAGCCCAGGTACTAAGAAAGAAAAACTGCTAGCCCAGAATATTATATCCTGCAAAGCTATCATTTGTGAATGAAGGTGAAATAAAGACTTTTCATAGCAAACAGAAGCTGAAAGAATTTGTCGCCACTCATCCAGCCCTGCAAAAGATGCTTAAAGATGTGTTGCACACAGAAACACAGAAACACGGTCATCAATATGAAAGAAGGTAAAGGAAGGAAACCTCACAGCAAAAGATCACAGGAAGTTCAAAGCATATATTAGAAAATATCTTTGGCAAATGGCAGGGCAAAGCTACCACTTATCAATAGTCACATTGAACGTGAATGGCCTGAACTGTCAAGTTAAAAGACACCGATTGGCTGATTGGGTTAAGGAACAAAACCCATCTATTTGCTGCTTACAAGAAACTCATCTTTCCAACAAAGATCCATACAGACTGAAAGTGAAAGGCTGCAAAAAGATATTCCATGCCAACAGAAATGAAAAAAGAGCAGGCGTAGCAATCTTAATATCAGACAACATAAACTTTACCACAAAAACTGTTAAGAGAGACAAAGAGGGACACTATATAATGATTAAGGGATCAATTCAACAGGAAGATATAACTATTATCAATGTATATGCACCTAACTACAGGGCACTGGTTTATTTAAAAGATTTGTTAAGGGACTTAAAGGGAGACTTAGACCCCAATACAATAGTACTGGGGGACTTCAATACTCCACTCTCAGAAATACACACATCAACAGGACAGAAGATCAACAAGGAGACAGTAGATTTAAATGACACTACAGCCCAAATGGATCTAATAGGTATATACAGAACTTTCACTCCTACACAGAAAGCATTTACATACTTCTAGCAGTACATGGAACCTTCTCTAGGATTGACCACATACTAGGCCATAAAGCAAGTCTCAGCAAATTCAAAAGAATTAGAATCATACCATGCAGCTTCTCAGACCATAAAGGAATGAAGTTGGAAATTAGCAACTCAGGAATCCCTAGAGCATACGCAAACACATGGAGATTGAACAACATGCTCCTGAATGAACAATGGGTCATAGAAGAAATTAAAAGAGAAATCAAAAATTTTCTGGAAGTAAATGAGGATAACAGCACAACATACCAAAACTTATGGGACGCAGCAAAAGCAGTGTTAAGAGGAAAGTTTATATCAATAGGTGCCTACATCAAGAAATTGGAAAGGCACCAAATAGATGAGCTTTCAATGCATCTCAAGGATCTAGAAAATCTTCAGCAAACCAGACCCAAATCTAGTAGGAGAAGAGAAATAATTAAAATCAGAGAAGAAATCAACAGGAATGAATAAAAAAAAATTACAAGAAATCAGCCAAACGAGGAGCTGGTTTTTTGAAAAAATAAACAAAATGGACACCCCATTGGCCCAACTAACTAAAAAAAGAAAAGACCCAAATCAATAAAATCAGAGACGAAAAAGGAAATGTAACAAGACACCACAGAAATAAAAAGAATCATCAGAAATTACTACAAGAACTTGTATGCCAGCAAACAGGGAAACCTATCAGAAATGGAAAGATTCCTGGACACATGCAACCTACCTAAATTGAACTAGGAAGACATAGAAAACCTAAACAGACCCATAACTGAGACAGAAACGGAAACACTAATAAAGGCCATCCCAACAAAGAAAAGCCTAGGGCCAGATGGATTCACTGCTGAATTTTACCAGACATTTAAAAAGAACTAACTCCAATTCTTCTCAAACTATTCAGAACAAACAAAAAACAGGGAATCCTCCCAAATTCTTTCTATGAAGCCAGCATCACCTTAATTCCTAAGCCGGAAAAAGATGCAGCATTGAAAGAGAATTACAGACCAATATCCCTGATGAACATAGATGCAAAAATCCTCAATAAAATTCTCGCCAATAGAATGTAACAACACATCAGAAAGATCATCCACCCAGACCAAGTGGGATTTATCCCTGGTATGCAGGGATGGTTCAATGTGAGCAAAACAATCAACGTGATACACCACATTAACAGACTGCAGAAGAAAAACCGTATGATTATCTCAATAGACGCCGAGAAAGCATTTGATAAAATACAACATCCTTTCATGATGAAAACTCTAAGCAAACTGGGTTTGGAAGGAACATTCCTCAATACAATCAAAGCAATCTATGAAAAACCCACAACCAACATCCTATTGAATGGGGAAAAGTTGGAAGCATTTCCACTGAGATCTGGTACCAGACAGGGATGCCCACTCTCACCAGTGCTATTCAATATAGATCTCAAAGTTTTAGCCAGAGCTATTAGGCAAGAAAAAGACATTAAAGGGATACAAATTGGGAAGGAATAAGTCAAACTATCCCTTTTTGCAGATGATATGATTCTTTACTTAAGGGATCCAAAGAACTATACGAAGAGACTATTGGAAATCATAGAGGAGTTTGGCAAAGTAGCAGGGTATAAAATCAATGCACAGTGGAGGATGGCCCAAGAACTTGGGCCCTGCACCCCATAGGAGACCAGGATAAGTACCTGGCTCCTAGCCGGCACCGTGGCTCAATAGGCTAATCCTCCACCTTGCGGCACTGGCACACCGGGTTCTAGTCCCAGTCGGGGCGCCGGATTCTGTCCCGGTTGCCCCTCTTCCAGGCCAGCTCTCTGCTATGGCCAGGGAGTGCAGTGGAAGATGGCCCTGGTGCTTGGGCCCTGCACCCCATGGGAGACCGGGAAAAGCACCTGGATCCTGGCTCCTGCCATCGGATCAGCGCGGTGCACTGGCTGCAGCGGCGGCCATTGGAGGGTGAACCAACGGCAAAGGAAGACCTTTCTCTCTCTGTCTGCCTCTCTCTCACTGTCCACTCTGCTTGTCAAAATAAATAAATAAATAAATAAAAATAAGTACCTGGCTCCTGTCATTGGGTCAGCGCAGTGCGCCGGCCACGGCAGCCATTGGAGGGTGAACCAACGGCAAAGGAGGACCTTTCTCTTTGTCCCTCTCTCTCTCACTGTCCACTCTGCCTGTCAAAAAAAAAAATCAATGCACAAAAATCAACAGCTCTTGTATACACAGGCAATGCCACGGCTGAGGAAGAACTTCTAAGATCAATCCCATTCACAATAGCTACAGAAACAATCAAATACCTTGGAATAAACTTAAACAAGGACGTTAAAGATCTCTATGATGAAAACTACAAAACCTTAAGAAAGAAATAGAAGAGGATACCAAAAAATGGAGAAATCTTCCATGCTCATGGATTGGAAGAATCAATATCATCAAAATGACCATTCTCCCAAAAGCAATTTACAGATTCAATGTGATACCAATCAAAATACTGAAGACATTCTTTTCAGACCTGGAAAAAATGATGCTGAAATTCATATGGAGACACAGAAGACCTTGAATAGCTAAAGCAATCTTGTACAACAAAAACAAAGCTGGAGGCATCACAATGCCAGATTTCAGGACATACTACAGGGTAGTTGTAATCAAAACAGCATGGTACTGGTACAGAAACAGATGGATAGACCAATGGAACAGAATAGAAACACGAGATATCAATCCAAACATCTACAGCCAACTTATATTTGATCAAGGATCTAAAACCAATCCCTGGAGTAAGGACAGTCTTTTCAATAAATGGTGCTGGGAAAACTGGATTTCTACGTGCAGAATCATGAAGCAAGACCCCTACCTTTCACCTTACACAAAAATTCACTCAACATGGATTAAAGACTTAAATCTACGACCTGACACCATCAAATTATTAGAGAGCATTGGAGAAACCCTGCAAGATATAGGCACTGGCAAAGAGTTCCTAGAAAGGACCCTGGAGGTGCAGGCAGTCAAAGCCAAAATTAACATTTGGGATTGTATCAAATTGAGAAGTTTCTGTGCTGCATAAGAAACAGTCAGGAGAGTAAAGAAACAACCGACAGAATGGGAAAAAATATTTGCAAACTATGCAACAGATAAAGGGCTGATTACCAGAATCTACAAAGAGATCAAGAAACTCCACAACATCAAAACAAACAACCCACTTAACAGATGGGCCAAGGACCTCAATAGACATTTTTCAAAAGAGGAAAGCCAAATGACCAACAGACACATGAAAAAATGTTCAAGATCACTAGCAATCAGGGAAATGCAAATCAAAACCACAATGAGGTTTCACCTCACCCCAGTTAGAATGGCTCACATACAGAAATCTACCAACAACAGATGCTGGCGAGGATGTGGGGGAAAAGGGACACTAACCCACTGTTGGTGGGAATGCAAACTGGTCAAGCCACTATGGAAGTCAGTCTGGAGATTCCTCAGAAACCTGAAGATAACCCTACCATTCAACCCAGCCATCCCACTCCTTGGGATTTACCCAAAGGAAATTAAATTGGCAAACAAACAAGCTGCCTGCACATTAATGTTTATTGCAGCTCAATTCACAATAGCTAAGACCTGGAGCCAACCTAAATGCCCATAAACAGTAGACTGGATAAAGAAATTATGGGACATGTACTCTATAGAATACTATACAGTAGTCAAAAATAACGAAATCCAGTCATTTGCAACAAGATGGAGGAATCTGGAAAACATTATGCTGAGTGAATTAAGGCAGTCCCAAAGAGACAAATATCATATGTTCTCCCTGATCGGTGACAACTGACTGAGCACCAAAGGGGAAACCTGTTGAAGTGAAATGGACACTATGAGAAACAGTGACTTGATCTGCTCTTGTCCTGACTGTTGATGTACAATGTAATACTTTATCCATTTTAGTATTTTTTCTTTGTTTTGTTCTAGTACTATTGGTTGAACTCTGTAATTAACACACAATTATTCTGAGGTGTTTGTATTTTAACTGAAGAGTGATCCCTCTTAAATATATGAGTGGGAATAAGAGAGGGAATAGGTGTACAATTTGGGATATGCTCAATTGGACTTGCCCCAAATGGTGGAGTTAGAATCATGCCAGGGGATTCCAATACAATCCCATCAAGGTGGCATGTACCAATACCATCTCACTAGTCCAAGTGATCAATTTCAGTTCACAATTGATCACACTGATAGGTCTAAGAGTCAAAGGGAATACACAAACATGACTAGTGTCTGCTAATACTAACTGATAGAACCAAGAAGGGAAAGAACAATCCAGCATGGGAAGCGGGATACACAGCAGACTCATAGAATGGCAGATGTCCTAAATAGCACTCTATCCTCAGAATCAGCCCTTAAGGGATTCAGATCTGGCTGAAGAGCCCATGAGAGTATTTTAGGCATGGAAACCCTAGATACACTGGGGGAAAAAAAAAAGACCTAAATGGAAGATCTCTGTGAGTGAGATCCCAGTGGAAAGAATGGGGCCATCAAAGAAGGAGGTACCTTTCTCTGAAGGGAGGAGAGAACTTCCACTTTGACTATGACTCTGTTGGAATAAGATCAAAGTCAGCAAACTCAAAAGGCTTCCATAGCCTTGACAACTCTTTACTAGAGCCTAGGGAGATTACTGACGCCATAAACAAGAGTGTCAAATTGTTAAGTCAACAACAGGAGTCACTGTGTACTTACTTCTCATGTGGGATCTGTCCTTAATGTGTTGTCCAATGTGAAGTAATGCTATAACTAGTACTGAAACAGTATTTTATACTTTGTTTTTCTGTGTGGGTGTAAATTGATGAAATCTTTACTTAATATATACTAAATCGATCTTCTGTATATAAAGATAATTGAAAATGTATCTTCATGTGAATGGAATGGGAGAGGGAGCAGGAGATGGGAGGGGTGCGAGTGGGAGGGAAATTATGGGGGGGGGCATTGTAATCCATTAACTGTACTTTGGAAATTTATACTTACTAAATAAAAAAAAAAACAGCAAAAAAATAAAATCTTAAAGAATTTAAAAAACAACTTCAAAAATAAAAACAAAAAACGTTTGACGATGTAAAACTTACTGGCTGGCTTTAAAATATTTATAATTGTTGGACAATCAAGGATTTTGTAAAAGAGCTTTTTGATAAATCTTTATTCAACATATAACTTCTCTAAGGAATTCACTGATAATATTTAAGACTACTATTTCTACTTTCTCTTCAAATATTACTTTCACAAACATATATTATTTTTCTTCCTAATTGATGTTTCTACCATCATTAAAAGAATTTCCTTAAATGTAAATATTGATATTTGGAGAGGAATCAAAACGGAGTCTGTTAATTATTAAGAAAAAATGCTAATTGAATTAATAGTAAACAGTTAAAAACCTCTTTACGTAACATTCATGCCCCAGATATCTGGTGACAGGTGTGATTTTTTTTTTTACAGGCAGAGTGGACAGTGAGAGAGACAGACAGAGAGAAAGGTCTTCCTATGCCGTTGGTTCACCCTCCAATGGCCGCCACGGCCAGCGCGCTGCGGCTGGGGCACCGTGCTGATCTGATGGCAGGAGCCAGGTGCTTCTCCTGGTCTCCCATGGGGTGCAGGGCCCAAGCACTTGGGCCATCTTACACTGCACTCCCTGGCCACAGCAGAGAGCTGGCCTGGAAGAGGGGCAACCGGGACAGAATCTGGTGCCCCGACCGGGACTAGAACCTGGTGTGCCGGCGCCACAAGGTGGAGGATTAGCCTAGTGAGCCGCAGCGCCGGCCTTTTTTTTTTTTTTTACAGGTGATTTTTAACATGTGGAAACTTCAAGGGCAAACACAGTTGCACTGTCACCACTACAGGCTCAGAACGGGAGGCCCAGTGATGGACCCCTCATCACCTACCCTGAGATCCTCTTGTTCCCTCCTGCCTCTGGTCACCTTGGTGATCCCAGAACAGCCATTCTCTCAGAACACCTAATAGTGGATACACAGGACATGCAAATCGGCTGCAATGGAGACAGGGTTCTAGAAACACAATTATGCAGGCTTCAGAATTGGCTGCCACATCATTCCACTGTGAACAATCACTTCTCCAAACTCTTTGAGTGGAATTAGGAATTCAAAGTGTAAACAATGGAACTCCCTAACCAGACAGACAACTAACTGGAGGCTCACAAAGCCAGGTTTTCAGCAGGACAGGATAGACTACAATAGGGGGCAAGAAAAAACAAAATCTAAGATTTTTTTTTTCTTGACAGGCAGAATTAGACAAAGAGAGACAGAAAGAATGGTTGGTTCACCCCCCAAATGGCCGCCACAGCCGGGTCACTGCACAGATTCCAAGCCAGGAGCCAGGTGCTTCCTCCTGGTCTCCCATGTGGGTGCAGGGCCCAAGCACTTGGGCCATCCTCCACTGCCTTCCCGGGCCACAGCAGAGAGCTGGACTGGAAGAGGAGCATCTGGGACAGAATCCGGCGCCCCAGTGGGGACTGGAACCCGGTGTGCCGGCGCCGCAGGCAGAGGATTAGCCAAGTGAGCCACGGCACCAGCCCAAATCTAAGTTTTTATACCCTCCCTCAGAACATAACAAAAGAATATTAACAATGTGCTGAAACATATGACTGTTACAATGGTCAATGCAGCAAATCTAGTATCAACACCCAAACTTTCAGAAACTTCAAAACAAAGTCATGTGAAAATATTCTGTCATTCTAGGAGATGTGCCTTTCTTCCAGTTGAGGTAAATTACACTCAACTGCATCAGTGTTCCAGTGGTTCTTTCCCATTCTTTCACCAGTTCACTTATGGAATCTTCTAAGGATCAATGCATCTTTAGCTTCCTCAATCTTTTGAATGCATATATGGAGTCTTCAAAAAGTCCATGGATAGTGGATGTTATTGAAAAACTACACATGGATTTCAAATGTCTTGCACCAAAATAAGCTTACCTTTTCCTTATATTTCCATGAACTTTTTTAGTTCCTCCTGCATATGAGTATACATCTCATTCTTACTATTTTCATCATAACAAAATGGTGATTTGATATACTGCACCAATTTTATTAATCTGAAGTTCAGTATAAAATATCATAAATACAGTTTTAATTAACTATGCCATTACTTGGAGTAAGCTTGGGTCTATATTACAGGAAATCAAATGTAGCAATTTCAGACAAAGTCACTGTCATATCACCTAGATTTGTTAGAGTAGGTATGGAACACCTCAACACATTGGTCCATGTATGCACATTAAAAATAAAGAATTATTTACTGAGCATTTTGTCACTGCAGATAAAGAAAACAAATATTTTGCAAACAAATTTTATACATATACTTACTTTTTAGATACAAAGCTGTCATCACTATTAAACATCTGTAAGATGGAGAAATGTATCATGAACTACATGGATGTCCATAAGATCCTTGGGTTTTGACTCTGGGCAGGTACAGTTGCTGCATCTACACAGTAACCAGCCATCTTGGGGAACCGAACAGAATACTTAAAAAGAAGGCATTTGAACATTTCAGAAATTGCTTCAGGTATTGTATTTCATTCAGGAAATTGCCTATAAAAATATCACATCCCTGAAGTACAGAAACATTTGAAAATTGTTCATTAAGCATGAGTAAATCCTGTGATTATAAGAAAGAGACAGAGTTTGTATAGGCACTATTTTGATGCCTTAATATTTAGAAAATTCACAAGCCACCATTTTTTAATGATTAAAAACACAGACTGTATGTAATTAATCTAATGATTAGTTCAAACCTTAGAAGTCCTTTTCTTTCCAGCTTAATAATGTTTTCTTTGATTTCTTAGTGACAAATAGTTGGTAAAACAATTGCCATATTCTATTTTAGATATGAGAACATAATCAGCTCAGATATGCAATCTGGGTGCCCAGAATGGCAAAAATAATAAAGATTCTATACATAAAAAATGTCACACAGTATAATGCAAACAAAACATTGCAATAAAAACAAAGGAAATTTTTATTTAAAAACAGCTACTTATGGACTGAGGTAGACAGTGGTCAAGAGGTTAGGTTTGGGCATTAAAGTCCTGTAAAAAGATCATTTGGGAAAAAAAAGGATGGGGGTCAGCACCATGGCTCACTTGGCTAATCCTCCACCTGTGGTGCCAGCATCCCATATGGGCACCGGGTTCTAGTCCCAGCTGCTCCACTTCCAATCCAGCTTTCTGCTGTGGCCCGGGAAGGCAGTGGAGGAGGGCCAAGTCCCTGCGCGCCTGCACCCGCATGGGAGACCAGGAAGAGGCACCTGGCTTCTGGCGACGGATCAGCGCAGTGCCGGCTGTGGTGGACATTTGGGGAGTGAACCAACTGAAGGAAGACCTTTCTCTCTGTCTCTCTCTGTCAAATATAAAATTAAAAAAAAAAAAAGATCATTTGAGGCAGCATTTGGCACAGCAGTTCAGATGCTGTTTGGGATTCCCCAATCCCGTGTAGGAGAGCCTGGATTTGAGTCCTGGCTCTATTTCCCGTTGTAGTTCCCTGCTAATGCACACCTTGGGAAGCAGCAGGTGATGACTCAAAGAGTTGGGTCCCTACCACCTACCTGGGAGAACCAGACTGAGTTCCTGGTGGCTTTGACCTGGCTCAACTCCAGCTGGTGCAGGCATCTGGGGAGTAAATCAGTAGATGGAAAATCTTTTTCTGTCTCTCTCTCTCTGTCACTCTGCCTTTCAACTAAACATTTTAAAGATAATCTGAATATTTCATGGGCATAAACTTTGTATAACAATGTATCACTTAATTTGTGTTTCATGAAATAAAATTTCCCTAAATAAATTTTTTAATTCTGGAGAAATAAAGTTTAAGTTCTTAAAAACATTGGCATTGGGAGACCAAAAGATAGGAATACAACACAGTTCCAATCACAACACATTCTGCCATGCATATAAAGAGAAAAAATTAGATGCTAACATTTAATCAGTCAGCTCTGGTGAGAATTTCCAGCCAAAGTACTTATTTTTTTACATCAAAGGCTGTTTCACTTAACTAATTGTGTTGACTGTGTAATATTTTTTTTAACTTTTATTTAATGAATATAGATTTCCAAAGTACAGCTTATGGATTACATTGGCTCCCCCCCACCCCGATGACTTCACTCCCACCCACAACCCTCCCCTTTCCCGCTCTCTCTCCCCTTCCATTCATATCAAGATTCATTTTCAATTTTCTATGTATACAGAAGATCAGTTTAGTATACATTAAGTAAAGATTTCCACAGTTTGCACCCACATAGAAACACAAAGTAAAAATACTGTTTGAGTACTCGTTATAGCATTAACCTCAATGTACAGCACATTAAGGACAGAGATCCTACATGAGGAGTAAGTGCACAGTGACTCCTGTTGTTGACTTAACAAATTGACACTCTTGTTTATGGCATCAGTAATCACCCTAGGCTCTTGTCATGAGCTGCCAAGGCTATGGAAGCCCCCTGAGTTCAACACTCTGATCATATTTAGACAAGGCCATGGTCAAAGTGGATCAGGGAGAACATATGATACTTAGCCTTTGGGACTGGCTTATTTCACTCAGCATGATGTGTTCCAGATTCCTCCATTTTGTTGCAAATGACTGGATTTCATTGTTTTTTACTGTGGTATAGTATTCTAAAGAGTATATATCCCATACTTTCTTTATCCAGTCTACTGTTGATGGGCATTTAGGTTGGTTCCAGGTCTTAGCTATTGTGAATTGTGCTGCAATAAACATTAGGGTGCAGACCGCTTTTTTGTTTGCCAATTTAAATTCCCTTGGGTAAATTCCAAGGAGTGGGATGGCTGGGTCGAATGGTAGGGTTATATTCAGGTTTCTGAGGAATCTCCAGACTGACGTCCATAGTGGCTTGACCAGTTTGCATTCCCACCAACAGTGGGTTAGTGTCCCTTTGTCCCCACATCCTCGCCAGCATCTGTTGTTGGTAGATGTCTGTATGTGAGCCATTCTAACTGGGGTGAGGTGAAACCTCATTGTGGTTTTGATTTGCATTTCCCTGATTGCTAGTGATCTTGAACATTTTTTCATGTGTCTGTTGGTCATTTGGCTTTCCTCTTTTGAAAAATGTCTATTGAGGTCCTTGGCCCATCTGTTAAGTGGGTTGTTTGTTTTGATGTTGTGGAGTTTCTTGATCTCTTTGTAGATTCTGGTAATCAGCCCTTTATCTGTTGCATAGTTTGCAAATATTTTTTCCCATTCTGTCGGTTGTTTCTTTACTCTCCTGACTGTTTCTTTTGCAGTACAGAAACTTCTTAATTTGATGCATCCCAATAGTTGATTTTGGCTTTGACTCCCTGTGCCTCCCGGGTCTTTTCCAGAAACTCTTTGCCTGTGCCAATATCTTGAAGGGTTTCTCCAATGTTCTCTAATAACTTGATGGTGTCAGGTCAGCTGTGTGGTATTATCTCCTGAATCAAAAAATAAAAAAAATAAATAAAAAAAGAGATTTACCATGCATAACCTGAGGGTGTCACCTTTGCACACCCGTAACCCGGAAGAACCAAGCAGAGCTCTTAGGCCACACCCATCTCAAGCCTCCAAGGCTCCTCCAATAGCAGGCAGTCCACTTAACACAGACATAGTATTACAAAAAAAAAAAAACTCACAGTGAGGGAAGAAGAATTAACAATGCCAAGCAACAAACACAAAAATCGAGGGAACAAGATCAACGAAAACACTATGACGCCTCCAAATAAACAAAACACACCAAGCCAAGATTATGAAGATGACGAGATAGAAGAAATGCAAGATATGGATTTCAAAAAATTTATGATAAGAACATTTAGAAGTTTTCAAAAGCAAATCCTTGAACTACAGAAATCCTTATTGGACAGGATTGAAAATCTCTCTCATGAAAATGAAATTTTAAGGAAGAATCAAAATGAAACGCAGAAACTAGTAGAACAGGAAAGTGTGATAGTGAAGAGAAATCAAAATGAAATGAAGAGCTCAATAGATCAAATGACAAACACATTAGAAAGCCTTAAAAACAGAGTCAGTGAAACAGAAGAGAGAATATCGGACTTAGAAGACAGAGCACAGGAAAACATACAGTCAAACCAAAGAAAAGAAGAGGAAATTAGAAATCAAAAAATATTGTCGGGAATCTACAGGATACTATTAAAAAAAACCAACATTCGAGTTCTAGGAGTTCCTGAAGGCATGGAGAGAGAGAAAGGATTAGAAGGCCTTTTTAGTGAGATACTAGCAGAGAACTTTCCAGGTTTGGAGAAGGACAGAGACATCCAAGTACAGGAAGCTCATAGAACCCCCAGTAAACATGACCAAAAGAGATCCTCACCACAACACGTTGTAATTAAACTCTCCACAGTGAAACATAAAGAAAAGATCCTAAAAAGTGCAAGAGAGAAACGTCAGATTACTCTCAGAGAATCTCCAATCAGACTCACAGCAGACTTCTCATGAGAAACCCTACAAGCTAGGAGGGAATGGCAAGATATAGCCCAGGTACTAAGAGAGAAAAATTGCCAGCTCAGAATGTTATATCCTGCTAAGCTCTCATTTATGAATGAAAGTGAAATAAAGACCTTTCATAGCAAACAGAATTTGAAAGTTTGCCGCCACTCGTCCGGCCCTACAAAAGATACTTAAAGATGTGCTACACTCAGAAACACAGAAACACGGCCATCAATATGAAAGAAGGTAAAGGAAGAAAACCTACCAGTAAAAGAGCATGGGAAGCTCAAAGCATATACTAGAAAATATCTCCGGGAAAATGGCAGGGCAAAGTCACTATGTATCAATAGTCACATTAAACGTTAATGGACTTAACTCTTCAGTTAAAAGACACCAATTGGCTGATTGGCTTAAGGAACAAAACCCAACTATTTGTTGCCTACAAGAAACACATCTCTCTAACAAAGATGCATGTTGACTGTGTAATACTATAGAACTTTATTTTCTCGAAATACATGGATATTTGTATTTAACATAATAAAATCTAACATTTAAAGAGGATATTACAAAATACATATTTGATATTTACAATGCTAGATGACTTTATTTTATTTATTTGAAAGAGTTACAAAGAGAGAGAAAGGTCTTCCATCCGCTAGTTCACTCCCCAGATGGCCACAACTGCTGGAGCTGGGCCGATTTAAAGCCAGGAGCTTCCTCCAGGTCTTCCACGTGGGTGTAGAAGCCCAAGGACTTGGGCCCTCTTCCATTGCTTTCCCAAGCCATTGCAGAGAGCTGGATCTGAAGCGATCAGCCAGGACTCAAATCGGCACCCATAAGGGAGGCTGGTGCCGCAGGCCAGGGCTTTAACCCACTGTGCCTTCAGTAGTGGCCCCAAGGAAAGACTTGTGTAAGGATGTCAGCGACACCAAAAGGAGTTTTGGTGATGAAGACAATGACAATCACAGGACAATTAATCCATGTCCTGCTCTCTCCATGATGGTCTTGGTAATATGGGGTGGGACTCTTTGCAATTCCTTTTATCTTTCTGTTTATAGCTCATTAAGCTACATGATGTGAAATATTTAATGCAAGCATTATTTGCACACTGTAAAATGGTTTCTATTTGTAATCAGTAGTGAATATTAGACTTTTAATAAGTAACTGCTGGGTAGAACTATACTAACAACATCTCATTTATGTATCCTGAAGTTAAAAGTGACTTTATCTTCATAAAATCGTGCTAGTTGTCTGGTGCTCGGGTCTGGCATATTGGTATCTCGATTAATCACTTGTTTCTGATTGTGTTCCTGCTGATATTCGAATAATGTTATTATCTTAGTTTAATTTTGCTCTCCCATTGTAACCTGAAAATTTATTCTGTTTACTTTGCAGAACAAAAAGGATCTATGCTACTGTCTTATTTTTAAAACTAAATTACAAATTATTTTATAGAAAATAGAACTATGGATGGGGACAAAGAAATTGAAGCTAATGAAAAATGGTAACATCTAAATGGCCCAATACCTGTATGTTTGTTTTTCAGAGAGCCAGAAATATTACATTTCTAAGGGATAAATATAGGAGAAACTTGGAATAACATTATCATGTGATACAAAAATCAGTGAAGTAAGCTGACAGTAAAGGAAATGAACTTACAGTATAAATTTGTATGATAGAGAGCTAAAATCCTTTCCATTGTTCACAAAATGGGTAAGTTCAAAGTAAGTACACCACCAAGAAAAAAGGAAATTTTCCATGTTGGTGCAATAATCAGGGAGACAGAATTTGTTCCTCTTGAATCCGAGAGCAGGGACACGAAATTATGTCTCCCACATGTCACTGCAAGTATTATTTTATATTTCTGTTTTTAATTTCTAGAAAAATATTTGACATTTTAATATAAGTGCAAACGGTAAAGATTATTGAGAATATATATAATTATAAAAATACGGCCGGCGCCGCGGCTCACTAGGCTAATCCTCTGCCTGTGGCGCCAGCACTCCGGGTTCTAGTCTGGGTCGGGGTGCCGGATTCTGTCCCAGTTGCTCCTCCTCCATTCCAGCTCTCTATTGTGGCCTGGGAGTACAGTGGAGGACAGCCCAAGTGCTTGGGTCCTGCACCTGCATGGGAGACCAGGAGAAGCACCTGGCTCCTGGCTTCGGATGAGCGTGGTACGCCGGCCGCAGTGACCATTGGGGGGTGAACCAACGGAAAAAAGGAAGACCTTTGTCTCTGTCTCTCTCTCTCACTGTCCACTCTGCCTGTCAAAAAAAATATATATATATAGAGAGAGAGCTCCATATGTTGCTAAATATTTGACAATTTCCTCCCATTCAAATCCATTTTTGAAAGATTTTTGAGTAAACAGAATCATTCACTGAATCTCTGAGTTTTACTAATCTACTATCCCTTTGAATTCAGCTTGATTTTCTGCTTGTTACAGTCTTATTTCTTATTTTTACTTTTCAACAATGTGTGTGTAACATTTTGTATATGTATGATAAAGATTTGAAATAACAATTCTGTGGATATTGTAGTCAGTTTCTACTTTCTGGAATTTAAGTTCTCTAATGTTAATCAAACTTTATAAGCAAAACCAGAAGAAAAAAATTCTTGCTACTTAATGCTTTCATGAAATTTCTAAAACATGACAAAATTAGTCTGGACAGTATTTACTCACTTACCATAATTACTTAAACTGAAGTTTTAAATTAAAAGAGCCCATGGGGGGGGGGGGGAAGAGCCCATGAGAGTATTTTAGCATGGAAAGCCAAGACACTCTGGAAAAAAAAAAAAAAAAAGCCTTGTGAGTGAGATCCCAGTGGAAAGAACGGGCCATCAAAGAAGGAGGTACCTTTCTCTGAAGGGAGGAGAGAATTTCCACTTTGACTATGACCTTGTCTAAACAAGATCAGAGTTTGCGAACTCAAAAGGCTTCCATAGCCTTGGCAACTCATGACAAGAGCCTAGGGTGATTACTGATGCCATAAACAAGAGTGTCAATTGTTAAATCAACAATGGGAGTCACTGTGCACTTATTCCCCACGTAGGATCTCTATCCTTAATGTATTGCACAATGTGAACTAACGCTATAAGTAGTACTCAAACAGTACTTTACACTTCGTGCTTCTGTGTGGGTGTGAACTGTTAAAATCTTTACTTAATATATACTAAATTGATCTTCTGTATATAAAGATAATTGAAAATGAATCTCGATGCGAACGGAATGGGAGAGTGAGCAGTAGATGGGAGAGTTGTGAGTGGGAGGGAAGTTATGGGGGCAGAAAAAGCCACTGTAATCCAAAAGCTGTACTTGAGAAATTTATATTTATTAAATAAAAGTTCAAAAAAATCAATAAAGACCAGGTAAACTAGAATATTTATATGAACTAAGAAGACATGAAAAGCTAGCACAGGTTGAACATCCCCATTACAAAAATTCTGAAATACTACAAAATCCAAAACCTTTTTAGCAGGTACATGACTCCACAAGTGGAAAATACCACCCCTGACTTCCTATGACTCATGGTAGTCAAAATGCAGACATTAAAATTATTGTCTACAATTTCCTTCAGGCTCTATGCATAAGGTACATATAAAATATAATTTTTTTTATATTTAAACTTGGGTTCTATCCTCAGGATATATCATTTAGACTATGCAAATATCCAAAACCTGAAAAAATTGAAATTTAAAACATTTCTGGAAAGAAGCAATCTGAAAACACTTTACTTTAAATTTTATTTTATTTTTACCTGAGTAATGTGAATGCTAAAATACTAACTCAAACCATAGATCAACACTGCTTTAATTGTTGGTTTTAAACTGCTTCTGGAAAAGATGGGAAATGTGGATTTGAATTTTTTCTTTCTGCATGAACCAACTATAATAGCTAGCAAAATAAATGAAAGAACAGTTTTCAGATCTTCGACATTAAACAGGCATTAAATCCTGAGAAATCGATTCAAATGCACTAGGACATATGATTCCCCAGAAGGCTGCCTAGAGAGTTTCTAGGCTGTGAGTCTTGGGGAAAGGGAGTGCAAACAGAGCGCAGAGGCCTTACTCCTTACTCCTACGAGGCAGCAGAACTGGGAAGCCAGGGAGGACAGAGCAGCTCTAACTTCATACGGCTCTGTGCCAGTGAAGAGGAAGCACCAGGGACATACACAACGTACCCACCAAGCCATCAGCTGAGTACTGAGCAGCAGGCAAGTGTTCAGAAATACCCAAGACACACCAAAGAATCATCTGGAAGAAACAGCAAGATGTCAAATGGCATAGACATTAGTCTGAGTTCCTACCAGTCAGGTAAGGACTCTTTATAATTCAAAAAAGAGCACCAAAAAAAAACAAAACAAACAAAAAAAAAAACAAAAACAAAAAAACAAAAACAAAAACACAACACACCACCACATTGCCTCAGTAGTGTGGAACATTATCTCCAGACTAAAAGTTGCTTTCATCCTGCCTATAAGTGTTCAGAAGTGTTCAGAAACAGATCTCAAAATAACCAAATGCGCTTTAACTATTTTATTATTTATTAAAACAAAGCTCAAAGTAATTTATAAGAAAATACAAATATTCAGTAAAGAAAAATTCCTAATGCCTGGAATTCAAAAAAGTCACTAGGCATGAAAAATACAACCTACAATAAGGAGAAAGGTAATTTGGTAGACACAGATCGAAGAATGAAGAGGGTAACAGAATTAATTATTTAGTTATGACTACCTTTCATATGTTCACAAAAGTAGAGCAAAGGCTAACTATATTGAACAGAATCATGAAAGAAATAGACACTCGAATGGGGGTGGGCACCTGGCATAGTGATTAAGATCCAGGTTAAGACACCTACATCCTGTATCCAAGTACGTGGGTTAGAGAATTGGCTGCACTCCTGACTCCAGCTTCCTGCCAACTGCATGTCTAGGGCATCAGCGAGTTAGGGATCATGCAGTTTGGTCCCTGCCATGCACCTGTGAGACCTGGATTAAGTTGCTGGCTCTCAGCTTTGGCTTGGCGCAGTCCTACATGCTGCAGACATCTGGGGAGTTAACCAGCAGAACCAAACCTCCTGTCTGTGGCCATCTCTTTCTGATTCTCACATTAAAAAAAAAAAAAAAAAACACTAAAGAGATGAAAATACAATTGATGAAATTTAAAATGGACTTAGTAGGGTTATAAGCAGATTAGTGTAAGGAAAAAGTTTAAATTTGAGGAATATCAATAAAAATTGCAGAAATAAAAATGCTGATTTAAAAATGAACAGGCTTAAGTTAACTGTGAAGAAAACTAAGTAGCCTGATACATGTGAAAGTGATATACCATGAAAAAAAAAAGCAGAAAGTACAGAAAAAAAACTAAATAATGTCTACATTTTCTACATTTAATAAAAATTATAAAGTTTCAGATGTACCAAAGCCAATGACTTACACGCATAAATAACAAACAAAAACCTAAACACTCTGGAACCGGTTCAGTGAGACGTCTCAGTTTGTAAGAATATGAAAGGTCAAGTGCCCCTATTTTCCTGGATATGCACTGCTTCTATGGAAAACTCATTTATCCTGTGCAAAGCAAACAGCAAGGAAATGGGAGAAATGAAGCCTGACTACTGGCCAGTCATCTCAACTGATTACACAGAGTAACTCAGGTGCTGACCAACTTTTAAAATGTCACTGTCTTGAATGGGAGAAAATATTTGCACACTATTCTACTGATAAAGGATTTTTATCTCGAATCTTTAAAGAGTTCAAGAAACTCAACAACAACAAGGCAAACAATCCAGTTAAGAAATGGGCAAAGGAATTGAACCGGCATTTTTCAAGAGAGGAAATTCAAATGCCTAACAGACACAGGAAAACAATGCCCAGGATCACTAGCCATCAATGAAATGCAAATCAAAACCATACCTCAGTTAGAATGACTCTCATACAGAAATCAAAAAACAACAATGCTGACAAGGATGTGAGGAGAAATGTACCCTAATCTACTGTTGGTGGGAATGTAAACTGGTCCAGCCACTGCAGAAGACGGTATGGAGATATCTCAGAAATCTGAATATAGATCTACCATATGATCCATCTCACTCCTGAGAATTTACCCAAAGGAAATGAAATCAGGCTATGAAAAAGTATTCTGTACCTCCATGTTTATTGCAGCTCAATTCACAACTGCTAAGATATGAAATCAACCCAGATGTCCATCAGCTGAAGACTGGATAAGGAAATTATGGCATATGGAATACTACAGAGCAGTTTAAAAAATGAAATTCTATCATTTGCAACAAAGTAGATTCAAATAAAACACATTATACTTAGTGAAATAAGACAACCCCCAAGAGACAAATACCATATGTTCTCCCTGACCAGTGGTAACTACATTCTGGAAAATAGACAACCTTTGTTATTTTTAAAAGGAGGTAATCAACTTCAACTGGCTAGATGTAACTTGCCCTACACTGGTAGATTGAAAAGGAGCTAAAGGTGGTAAATCATTCCATTTTGTGGATGTGACCCATCATCCTGATATCCTGGCAGGACCATGAAACTCCACAACATCACTATGGAATCCATTCTGACCTGGAAGAACTCAGGACTGAGGGAGACACTTTGGTTTCTCAAGCCCTCCATGGCCAGGGAATAAAACTACAGGAGACAGGCCTGGGTAGTCCCTACAGGATGCATGCTGTGGGCTTGGGTTTTGTGGTTTATGGTATGGTTTTGGTTTTCTGGCCAGTCTTCTGTCTCTGTGTGCCCCCTTCACGCTAGCATTCTCCATAGTGCACAAAAGGCACCTGCATGCAGCCTCTGTATGGAATGAGGCAAGTTCAGGGCACAGCAAGCACTTGGCTGCTTCTCTGCTTGTAAGACCCCAACACCAACCCACATCACAATCCTGTATTATATATGAAGGGCTTCAAACCATTTGTGGAAAATGGAATTAAAAGATAACATACATTTTTGGTGAACTTTCTGAAGCCCTTCACATGCCCTGTGTTGTGCTTCTATCTGATGTAAGTTAAATCCCCGGACTATTAAAGTAGCTTTTAAGGGTTGGTGTATGTCCATGACTACATTCATGACTGGCGACTGAAGTAGAGGGAGTATCAGTAGCATTTTCCAAGTCCTGTTTTCAGATAGCTGGTCAATATAAGCATTATTCAGACTACTATACACAATCATTTAATGTCCTTTTGATTGTAGCTGTGGCCTCCTTTGCCAATGCTTTCATTCTGCAATTCACATGGACCCTGTGCAAGTCTATTTTGCTGGAAGCCTTTTACTAGCTGTTATATATTAATGTTAGCCATCGCAAAACACACGGAACGCCAGAATAAGGGAAAGGGTTTATTGGGGAACACCCAACAGACCGGAGTGAAGGGGTGGCAAAGGGAAAGAGAGAGAGAAAGAGAGTATAAGAGAGAGAGACAGAGGAGAGGAGGTAATGAGAGAAGACAGAGCAGAGAGAGAGCCAAAAGAGCAGGAGAAAAGCCAAGACAGCCACGTGTTCAGGAACAGGCCCTTTCAAAACTTTGCCTGAGGGCGGGCAGGGAAGCACGAGCAGCGAATCCTATTAGGATGGGGGTGGAGCTTGACCACAGAGGTTGAGCCATGTGGCCACCTGGCTAAAACTGCACCAGTTTCCTAACATTCCCCCCTTTTGTTTTTTATAAAGCAGGATTTGTATGGGATTACATTAGTCCCAAAAGTCCAGGAGGGGAAGAGGGACGATGATCTGTCTTTAGAGCTACTTTGTGCTGACATGGGGCGATGTCTCAAGCCACTGTCTCCTGGGTGGGGAGAGAGTATATTCCCGTAGCAGCATTTGGTTGACTGCCTGGTTGCTGAAGGCCTTGGTTCGTTCCATTATCACCTGCTGTAAACACTTAGACACTGTAGTATAAAAGACAGCGTGAAAATAGTAACCAATGATCCTAAGAGTAGCATTAACCAGGTAATGAGAGGATTTTATAGAGGAGATGAAATGGGGGGGGGGGGGTCTCTGGACGCTTGTGGGGACAGTTTGATGGATATGGCTTAAAGCTGATTTCAGCCAAGACTGGGAGAAAGGCCACTTAACTTTTGCAGGTAGCTGGGTTTGTCTGTAGAGAAATTCTGAACAATCATACAACATTAAGTGGGGGAGAGGACCATCAGTACACACAGGTTGGGAGTAGAGCCATTGGTGGTAGAGGCTATGGTTACAAAGGAATGAGGCCCAAGTGGGCTAGATACAAAGGACAGAGTTGTTGTTAGAGAACCTAAGAAAGGTGCTATCTGAGCTACAATTAAGTTTTCTGATTGAGAGGCAAATAGAACCTGACAGAAGGGGCTTGATAATATAAGAGGCCCAAACTTATTTATCTCTTCACATGGGGTACATCCTAAGGAAGGTTTGAACCTCCTTGGGGAAGGCACCCTGTTGACTTCCATTACCTATCTGGCCTGGGAGGAGAGCTGGCCAGGTAAAGGCAGGTGGCAACTTTAACAGGAAATTTACAGTTCTGCCTGCAATGTTACTGACCCTACTTGGCCATTTCCTCAACTGTGGTGGTCACTTTGGAAGCTGGGCTGAGTGAGGGCTTTTCAGCTTAGAGCCAATAAGATCTGTGGCTCTGACCTGGGTGACCTTCAACTCCAGGGCAGTTCCATTCCCAGTGATGCAACTCTTGGCTGGCAGAGCTGCCAGGGCTCTTCACAAGCTGACTTCTGCTGAAGTCCAGGCTTACCACATTGAAAGCCGCTGCAGTGGACTGGCCTGTTGGGTCTCCTCTAGGGCAGATCACTGTACAGAGCTGCCTTTGATAGGCCTGCTACCTATCTCTGCATTTCTGATGCCTAACTTTATTTTCCTCCTGGTTTTTGTTAAAGCAGACCAGAGGATGCAAGTCAAGGGGGTGCTCAAGTCCCATCTCTAATCTTTGTGGCCCAAAATAGAAGCCTACAGTCACAGGCATGTTCTGTAGTAGTTTTTCTAAGGTAGACAATGCCCATGAGGAAAACTATATTCTCACTTTAAAACTTTTTTCCCTTTGTTTGGTCTGAAAAGGGGGTTTTCCCTGTTTACTTTGATGATGGTGAAGCAAATCTAGCTGTGAAATTATAATTTAAGCTTTCATTTTAGCTATGCTATTAAAGAAAATGTTAGTCATCCCTTTTATAAGATATAAAGATCAAATGTTGCATCTTGGAGAGTCCTTCATAATAGAATTAATTTCCTACCAGTTCCTAACGCTAGCCATGGCTCTTCATGAAACCAACCACATCCAAACCATATCATGGATCTCTTGATCCGTTCATGTGTCTTTAAGAGGAAGTGAATCAGTACTCTCACATCAGTAGTCTGTTTTTTTAACCTTTCTTCACTCCCAACATGCATGCCACTAATTGCAGAATATAAGTTGTATGGGACTTTAAGGGTTTATGTACCCAGATATTTACTGAACACCTACTCTGGGCCAGGCATGGGTCCAGCTTCTTTGGATAGGGTTGTGACAAGCTGACAAAATTCCTTGACATTTTAACGTTAGCATACTAAAGGTGAAGTGCAGAGAATCAGTAAGATAAACTGCATGTTCAACAATGTTAGTAGTATATGATGAAAATACATGGCAAGGAAATAAAAATACAGGGTACGAGTAATTAAAACTATGGATAAGTTATCTACAGTAAGTGAGGAAAGAACATTGCAGAAATAAGCGCTAATGAAGATGAACTTTTGGCAGGGATAAGGAGCAGATATTAAGAAATGAATGCAGACAGGTAAAAAAGATTTTGGCTAACTTTCCCTAAGGGAAGTAGTAGTAGTGATTTTTACCATGAATGAGACAAAATGCTACCCCCATCATCACATGGGCATTTTGACAGAATCACTGTGGTTTCTATGTTGAAAATGACAATGGCAATTGGAGAGGGAGTTTAGGATCTGGGGCAAAATCAGAAAACCAACAACGAAGCTACAAGTCAGGTTGAGAAGATAAACCAAGGTGTTGAAGAGGGGCATGTTAAATTCCTGATGTATTCTGAAGGTAGAATTAGTAGAATTTACTGCAGGTCTGGTACAAAGGATCAGCCTGAAGTTTTTCACCCACACAACTGACAGAATGTAATTGCCATCAAACGAGGGAGAACTTGCAGGAAGAGCTAGTGGATGGTCTGTCTAAAAGGGGCCCATTTCTAGACACATCAGTACTGTGTGTACTTTGCAGAAGATGTGCCAATGAAAACAGAAAGTGGCACCTTGGAAGTGGCATTGTCCATCAAGGGCTTGGCTAGAGCTTAAACCTTGCCCAATGAGGAAAGAAAAAAATTGATTTTACAGACCTAAAGTTTTCTTTTTCTAAAACTGTCACAGAGGTATACTTATGTATGAATGCAATGGTGATACTCAATTCCAATTTTAATTGAACAGTAGTACACTGAATAATGTAGAAGAAATACATGGAGGGTGTGATACTGTATACTTGGAGTGGCAATTGTGTGCTTGATCACTATACAATGTAAACATAATACAATTTGGCTCTTTCAAAGTTACTGTAACTTTTATATACAGACTTACTAAAAAAAAATGTGTATTTATCTAGAAGTAAAACTAACATCCCAACACAGATACAGGGAAAGCATTGATATACACATGTATGCTAACACACAGTGATAAACTGCAAAAAGATGAAGAGTTGAAATGTTATTTTATTAAAAAGAATTTACATACAGGAAGTTATACTTGTCTGATAGATTTAATACACTCTGTCAAATATGAAATTGGTTCAAGTGTAAAATAAGTATGAAATTCTTAGATGACTACAATTACAAGTACTTAAGGACTATATTGATTTATATTACACACAGCTTGGAAAATACTGTGTTCTTTTTAAGAGCAATTTAATTATTCAAATGAGTAACAGGGAGAGTCTAGACAGAAAAAAGGATTTTCCATCTCCTGGGTCACTCCCCAAATGGACATAACAGCCAGGTCTGCACCAGTAAGAAGCCAGGGACCAAAACTCCAAGTACTTGGACCATCATTTGCTGCTTTTCCGGGCATATTAGCAAGAAGCTGGATTAGAAGTAGAACAGCTGGAAATGAAACAGGAAGTCAGATGTGGAATGCAGGCATCCCAACGAGTGTTTAGCCGACTGAGCCATGATGCCAGAGCCAATATTGTGTTCTTAAATGAGAATATCCTGCTCACCTCACAATAATTATGAAAGATTTTAATATGAAAGGGATTCTCAAAGAGTAACAATCAAAAAGACAAGAAAGCTCAACTACTGCAAATCCTGAAGATCATGCTACAAAGCCCCTTGGGTAAAACCTTGGATGCTTTGTTTATAAGAGGGGTCTCCAGAAACTTCACGGAAAACACCTATGATGAAAAGCTATGCGTGGATTTCTGCTCCTAGCAAAATCAATTTCTCTGTACTTTCATACTGAGAGCACTTCAAAGAGTCTGTGTAGAAATGGAATTAAAAGATGTTTATTTTGCTACACATTAATTTTAAAATCATACATAATTTGTTACATAATATACATTTTTCCATGAAAATTTGAAGATCCCTCATCAACTCATCACAATTAACAACTTCAATAACCAGAAAAAGTAAGGTTTGTATAGGCTGTGCTTTTTGTCTCAAAATGTGAACTAAATCTATGACAACTAGTTACTTCTGAAGCCATGTATGTATAAATAACACCTTCTGAGAATGTTTGAAATAAGACATGGTATTTTGTTTCATTCTCCCTTTCTGAGCAGATTCTACGAATGATAAATCTATCACTAACTCATTAAAGTTAACTGCAGTTTTTGATGGACCAGCCCATCCCATTTCTACGCTTTTAATTAACTTTGATGTCATTTGTCCATTTAGAAAGGGTCTATTCCACATAATCTCCTCTAATTCAGGACAGGACCATTCGAGAAAGTTTCTGCTTAACAGGAGTATTAAAAAACATTTAAAAAACAGGAGCAGGAAAAGGTCACTTGCCTTATTAGTTCTCATCTTTGATAGCATTTTCTAAGCTTAGGGTTTAAATAACAGCCCTGAAATTACCTCACGCCTTTGCCATTTGGGAATCTTTTCAAATCATTGCCAAGTTCCACATGAAATGTACCTTACTCTTTCCAGAATGAGCTTGGAGGGGATCTGTTTTTCATGATGCTCCTACAAGTTTACAATGTGACTTTTGCCCCCTTCTTGATTTAGCAGTAGAATTTCCAACCTAATGAAATTTGTTTTCATTTCTTGTATACCCTCTTCCCTGTGGCAACCATATTTCAAAACGACAAGCTCGGTTTTGAAATGTGCTTTCACCTTTGGGCCATAATAATATAAAACAGCTAAACCCATTTTTCAATCCACTCTGTGCTTAAATCTAACAGCTTTTGTAAGAGTCAGGTACCCTCATGGGTGAGCAAAGCTAACAGGCATGGAGGTCAGCTGTGTTTCTGTGATAGATTTTTTTTTTTACTGTGGCTCCTCTGTCCTGATATGCTTGTTCTTTATAAGATTTTTGAAACGGGTTTCTAAATTAATTTCTGGTCATGGGGGAATCTCCTCACTTTATATTAAATCTCATCATCTTCCAAAAGGGAAATACCTAGAGTATGTTCCCTACATTTATTAGATGTTTTGTTAAGATCCATTATTTTTTCCATCAACAAAACATATTTTTAGACAGACTTCAGCAGAGGGACCAGGCACTGTGAATGCATAGAGTGTAGCAGGTGCTGAAAACTGGGACTGTTATATGTCCTGTGGGAGTATAAATAATGACTGAAGAGTTTTTTTTTTTTTTTTCAGTTTCTCTTGTGAATAGTTTTAAAAATCCTAAAATAATTATAAATGGATCTATAGACTCAATTAAGTATGTACCAAAGAAGCTTTTTTAAATACCCAATAATAATATATCAGTTAATCAGTTTTTTCTTTCTCATGAGCTCCAAACTATGAATTTTTCAGGTCTGTTTAGTTTCACGGGCTGTATTTTCAACTGCTTATAAAGCAGGGGCCAAACAAGGGTTTGTTTGTGAATACAAAATTCTATTATATGTTTCTTTAGGTTCCCTGGCTAATTGCATTTAGGGCTAAAATCTCTACTTTCCTAAATGGCTTTTAAAAATCACATTATTTCAGAATTATTAGATGGAGAAAATACATTTTTGGATTGCTCAAATATTTTTCTTGCTGACTTCCAGTGGGCTTACAGAGTTTGCATTCAACTGGCATTATTAAAATCACACCTTGTTATCAGTGATATTTTCATCTTATCTGAATCCGTGTGTATTTTCAAATGTTTAAAATTCTCTACAGAGAAATACTCAAAACTGTAAGCCAAAGCAAGTATAAACTGCCTTGTGAACTTAAAGAGGAGAAAGAAAATGTATTTCTCACATCTTTCTTAACAGCATGCACTAAATTTGTCACAAAATGCTTTTATGCTTACATAAAATATAGCTATACAAAGAATTAAATTAGGCTCTAGCCTATCGGCTATGGTGTGTAATCTAGGAAACAAGAATTTTACTGTTGACCTTTCCATAGCCTGGAAACATAAAGATACGCAATGCAAACCAGAAATAATATTTGGCATGAGTTCGACTCAACACAAAAGACTTTGTGAAAGGCTAAATGCTGAATTTAAGTTTACATATTCTAAAGTTCATGCAGTGTTGCACAGGTCTAAATCTGCTTTATATAGCAATAAAATGAAACACTGCATCATTTTGCAGAAGTCAGACATCAGATGATGACCCCATTTTAAAAGACCAACCACTTCATAAGCCATAAAATGGATACAATTGATTATTGATGATGATTTCATTCCTCTTTGAAAATACACTCAAGTTTATTACCCTATGTTAATGTACCAGGATAAAGCAGGCTTAGGTAATTACACTGTGAGTATTTTATCTCTGAGTTATTAAACTTGTCTCTGCCTCCCTCCACACTAATGTTAGAGGTTAATAGCAATGTTCTATTTTATCCAGCGCTTTACTTCACTTAATGCAATGATGCATGGCTTTCATTAAACCATGAAGTCCAGGAATTGCAGGAAAAAAATTAACATCTAAATTCAGGAAAAAATAACCTTGTAAAACAGGATTCAATAGTGGTAAAAATCTCTGTCAAGTTTAGCTAGGTATACAATGGAGCTGTAAAATTAACTGTATGCTGAGTTTTAATACACAAAAGAGAACATTAAATCATATTACAGTATTTCCAAGGTGATACCTTTAGAACTGCTTTTCATCCACAAATACCTGTTAAAAATAACAAGCAGATAAAACATGTCCCATTGCCACCAAATCTAGCTTAGAGTTGTGTTTTTACCATTTAATCAGGTGCATTGCTTTGGAAAATGGTTATTGGTAATGATACTGAATAAAAGATGGTCTATTTGGATGGTTACTTTTTCTCATTTTAAATTATCAAGCTTTATCTTAACTAACTCCATTTTTATACATGTCAAATGAATAAAAACAGTAATTTTTGCTGCTATTTTTTAGTTATATATTTAATCTTAATTTGAAGAAATAGTTCAAATACACAGAATGTCTGGGCACTGCAACTTCCTTGTGAACTGCGAGAGAAAAGGAAATTTCTGCCTTCCCGGCAGCATCTTCAAGACTCTGGCCCCTCCGACCCTGATCACCACTTGTGTGTCACATCTGCTCATGTGACATGTTGATAGCATGTTGTTCTCATGGTGGTCACAACCGTATTCGCTGTGAAATGACTCCTTGAAGTGAAAACTTGAATGAATTTTAAACACATCAAATAGGCAGGAGATAGAGGTTATCTTGAGTAAAGGCTACACTCTCACTTTTAGACATCCACTCCTATGTTGCTTTTCCAGTAAGTTAGTTTTGCCTATGTTTTAGTAGGTTTTTATTTAATGAACACAAATTTCATTTATACAGCTTTTAGGAATATAGTGGTTCTTCGCCCATTCCTGCCCTCCCAGCTCCACTTCCATCCCACCTCCTACTCTCTCTCCCATTCCATTTTTCATTAGGATTCCCATTTTTAATTGACTTTAAGAAGACCAACTCTATACTAAGTAGAAATTTCAACAGTTTACACCCACACAGTCACACAAAGTATAAAGAGCAGTTTGAAGACAAGTTTTAACGTTAATTCGCATAGTACACCTCATTAAGGACAGAGGTCCAACATGGGGAGTCAGTGAAGAGTGACTCCAGTTGTTGATTTAACAGTTAACATTGTTATTTTTGAAGTCAGTGACATGAGTTGCCAAGGCTATCGAAGCCTTTTGAGTCCACAAACCCTGTTGCTATTTAGACAGGGCCATATGCAAAGTAGAAGTTCTCCTTTCAGAGAAAAGCACATCCTTCTTTGATGACCACTTCTTTCCAATGGGATGTCACTCACAGAGATCCTTGATTCAGAACAGTGTTGCCACTATGTCTTGGCTTTCCGCGCCTGAAATGTTCTCATGGGATTTTCAGCCTGATCCGAATGCCTTAGTGGCTGCTTCTGAGGTCAGAGTGCTGTTTAGAATGTTTGTCGTTCTATGGGTCTGCTGTGTGGATTGCTTCCCATGTTGGAACTTTCTCTCCTTTTTGATTCTATCTGTTGTTATTACCAGACACTTGGTTTTATTTATGTGTTCCTTTTGACATTTAATCCTATCTATATAATCAATTCCACATTTAATATGATCACTTTATCATCTAAGATGGGATTAGTACCACCCAAGTTTTGCCTATCTTCAAACTGCATGTCATATGCTTTGTGTCATAGTACATACACACCACAATCTTTTTGAATTTTATGAGTCTATCAATATTGACTTTAAGTACAGAAGAGTATTGAGTATATGAAATATACCAAAATATATTTGCTTAATCTTGTGCACATACAGCATTTAAATATTTAGCTATTGTGAACAAAGCTTATATGTGTGTGCTTATATATGTGTGTATATATGTGCTTATGTAAATATATGCTTTTATATATATATATACACACACACATATAATGTAAATCTTTCTGTGGAAATTTGCATTCATTTTTTTTTTTTTGGACAGGCAGAGTTAGACAGTGAGAGAGGGAGAGACAGAGAGAAAGGTCTTCCTTTTTCTATTGGTTCACCCCCAAAGTGGCCACCACAGCCAGCACATTGCGGCTGGCGTGCTGCACAGATCCGAAGCCAAGAGCCAGGTGCTTCCTCCTGGTCTCCCATGGGGTGCAGGGCCCAAGCACTTGGGCCATCCTCCACTGCACTCCCGGGCCACAGCAGAGAGCTGGCCTGGAAGAGGAGCAATTGGGACAGAATCCGGCGCCCCGACCAGGACTAGAACCCAGTGTGCTGGCGCCGCAGGCGGATGATCAGCCTAGTAAGCTGCTGCGCTGGCCTGTATTCATTCTCAACAGACAACTTGGAAATGAAATTGCCGGGCCATACTATAAATATATGTTCCCCTTTATAAGAAGCAGCCAGTTTTCTAATATGATGGTACTGTCTGATATTTCTGACTGGAAAGCATCATTGTTTCAGTTGCTCTACCCCTGCAGAGTACTATCAGTCTTTTTCACCAAAGTGATACAATGACAATTGTATCCCGTTTGTCTATTTCTGTTGTAAATGTTCCCACTATGTCTGATTTTGAGTATTGAGATGATGTAAATGAACATCAAGTAGTCATGAGGTGTGTACAATTTGCTCCCATGAGCTAGTGCGCATCCTCCGTGCACACCACGGTAACCATGATGAACAGGGGCACACTTCAGCACTGAAGTGACTGCCTGACTGAACACTTCCTATCTTGACACCAATAATAAAAGGATGGAGAAATAAGCGTCAAGGTGAAATTAAAAAAAAATTACTGCTTCTTGAAGGCTATTCAACACAAAACTGGCATTTTTTTAGGGTTTGTGTAGATGAATGTGAATCACACAAAGCTATTAGGGCGGCAGGCTGTCACTGCAGTGATCCATGTTGAAATGACAGCAGTTTTATCCATCAATGCATTTATATTATCTGCACAAATGGCACCAAATGAATAAAAGGCAACTTTCAGTATTATTTTGTAAATAGCTGTGACCTTACAGATCCTATGACAAGGCCTACAGGACCCCACCATATCCATAGAGTATAATTTGCCATTTTTTTTTACTTGAATTTGGAATACTAGAAAATATATATTATTTTGGATGCAAACTACAAGACGTTATTGTATCTTCTTATTGTTCATCTCTTGAAATGTAGTATTGAAACTTTCAGAAGAGAAATGTTTGATGTGATGTCAATCTAATTAGTTTGTATTTTACTCCTCTCTAAATTCAATAGTTAACTAAATACTTTGTTAAACAACTGTTATTCGGCTGGCGCCGCGGCTCACTAGGCTAATGCTTCGCCTTGCGGCGCTGGCACACCGGGTTCTAGTCCCGGTCGGGGCGCCGGATTCTGTCCTGGTTGCCCCTCTTCCAGGCCAGCTCTCTGCTGTGGCCAGGGAGTGCAGTGGAGGATGGCCCAAGTGCTTGGGCCCTGCACCCCATGGGAGACCAGGATAAGTACCTGGCTCCTGCCATCGGATCAGCGCAGTGCGCCGGTCGCAGCGCGCCAGCTGTGGTGGCCATTGGAGGGTGAACCAATGGCAAAGGAAGACCTTTCTCTCTGTCTCTCTCACTGTCCACTCTGCCTGTCAAAACAAAACAAAACAAACAAACAAAAAAACCTGTTATTAGTAAAAAAAAAAAAATGCTTAGGTACAGGTGTTTGGTGTAGCAGTTAAGACACCACTTTTAATGTTCACTTCCCATATCAAACTCTCCAGATTGGAGTACCAGCTCTACCCCCAATTCCAGTTTCTATCTTATGTGTATGGCACCCTGGGAGGAAGCAGGTATTGGCTCAAGTACTTGGGTCACTACCACCCACAAAGGACACCCAAACTAAGTTTCAAGTTTCTGTCTTCAGTCTGACCCATTACATGGTTATTACAAGCATTCAGAAAGTGAATACATGGAAGGGAGATCTTTTTCTGACTGTGTGTACGTCTCTTTCAAATAAATAAAATAAATGAATAACATAATTTATGGACTATAAGGAAGCAGAAATTCTAAATATGAAAAAAGGTAGTTTCACAAGTGGGAATATAATGAAAACATTTAAATTTTTAGAGAGAAATTTTGTGTAAAATGCAACATTTGCATATACTGAACCACAAACAGAACAAATGCAATACGATTTCTAGAAATTTGATGTTTTAAATTAAAACTTCTTAAGCTACATGTTTTATGTGATATTTTATATATTAAAATCACACAGTAGAAAAATACAACTATCATCTGAAGATAAAAATAGGAAAAAGAACCTGTTCCTCCATGTTCACTGATGAATCAAGGTTTAGCTAATCTGTACAGGGATAAAGAGCAATCGTGATACAGAAGAATAATATGAAATTTGGTTTAAAGTTTTCCACTCCAGTACAACCTATATCAGGACTAATTTGGATTATAAAAAAGGAGGATAATTATCAGGATATAAAACTCAGTGTTTCAGGAAAGAAAATATTAAGGTTCATCAGGTTAAAACCAGACAATTTAAAGTAATCAAATTATTCAGTTACACTTAAAATAGATTTTGATATTTAAAAGTAAGGCATTTGAAATACTACCTTTGTGAGGTAAATTTTCATCTTAAAAATTGTCTCAAATAAAATAAAATGTAGTGCTTAGTGGTCTTTAGTAGAATAAGTGTATAATTTAAGTAATATGACCAGGAGCTTCATACAATGCAATCTCTCTCCGTACGTACAGGCCTCTTCTTAAGCACTAAATAATAAAAATAAGGCCACATACATTACCCATTATGTACATACTAGTAATAGTGCAAAAAAATAAATACTTGCTGGCATGCAAAGAATAGGGACACACAAACAAGCCCTATATCCCTAATGTAGCCCATATGCTGTTTGTGTACGACGTAATGGCTAAGAATTTGCTTTTCATTTGCAATAGTTGAAGCAGCAAGAGAGAAAATTAATATTTCATACCAGATGAACATTATGGAAGTAGAATGGCAAGGTGAATGACTCAAGTTTCACTAGACACAGTCACAAGTATTCATTTGGCTTTGTCTGTGGGCCTTTTGGTGGATTTAAGTTGTTTCAACGGAGGACAGTGGGCCTGCAGAGCTGAAAATATTCACTCTCCTCTTTCACAGAAAGAAAAAATAAATAAAAAACCTTAACAACCCTGGCTAACAAAATCAGAGATGATATTGGCAAGATGAAATGTTTTAAAATAGCAATTTAAATTTCCATTATAAAGTTGAAATAATCCTTGTAAATTCTCTCCATGGTTGCTTGACTTAATATTAAGGCTGAGTGACCATTGAAGTTGCTGTGTTATCTAAAGTAGAACTGACCCAGTATTACAATGTAATATATGAGATAAAGAGAAAATCAGTATATGGATAGTACTTGTTAACATTATGGCCTATTCAAGCATTGACAAGGAATTATTCCATGTGAATCTTGGGACAACTTTAAGACAAATCTCCGTCTGCATTCAGTGAGACAAAGGCCAGCACTGTTGTGCAGTGAGTAAAGCCACCCCGTCCGACTCCGGATACCACATCAGAGCACCATTTCAAGTCCCAGATGCTCCACTTCTGATCCTGCTGATGTACCCGGAAGGCAGTGGAAGATGGCCCAAGTACTCGGAACCCTGCCACCACATGGGAAATCCGGATGGGATTCCAGGCTCCTGGCTTCAGACTGACCCAGTCCCAACCACTTGCAGCCATTTTATCCATGATCCATGCTGCAGGGATAGCACCAATCCGTAAATGCCATTTGGGAGGCAAGAAGGAAAAAGTAATAAAGTCGGCAGAAAACTCAGACATTTTCTTCTGAAAATTCCTAACATGTAATTTACTTAGTTTCAACTTTTTAATTCCTCTGGAATTAATTAGTACATGTTCTGAAGTTGCAATTTAATTTTCTCTTGTTCCATATGAAGAAACAATCACCCCATGCCGCTGATTTCATAATCAACTCTGTTTAAATATAAGGATTCAATTAGTAGCACAAAATGAGTTCTATAGCTCTCACCACTGTTTTTACTGTTGAAATATTTTCTGTAAATAGAAATTAAGTGATCACTGAAATTCTGATAACTACTAGTAAATTAGTTAAAATAATTCTGAGTTAGAGCTAATCTAATCATGGTAGAATTTAATCATATTTCCTATTTCTTTAGGAGTCAAAGTTTCTCCAATTGTTTCTAGAAAAAGCAATGCTTTTGGAGCTAGTGGTATGGTGTAGTGTGTAAAGCCACTTCCTGCAGTGCTGGCATCCCATATGGGCGTCGGTTCCACTCCGAATCAGCTCTCTGCTCTGGCCTGGGAAAGCAGTAGAAGGTGGCTCAAGTCCTTGGGCCCCTGCACCCATGTGGGAGACCAGAAAGAAGCTCCTGGCACCTGACTTCAGATCAGCACAGCTCCGGCCATTGCAGCCATTTGGAGAGTGAACCAGTGGATGGAAGACCTCTCTGTCTCTCTGCCTCTCCATCTCTCTGTGTAACTCTTTCAAATAAATAAATAAATCTTTAAAAAAAAAAGGCAATGCTTTTTCTATTTTCAAATTTAAAAGCTTATAATTGGTGTTTGGCTTTTAAAAACATATCTTCCTATGATTCTAACCCACTTATTTTATACTTAAATTTCAAAATTAGTTTCAGGTTTATTTTGTCATTAATCTTCACAAATCCTAATCTAATATATGAACTTTTAAAAACCATTTCTTTGAAATTTTATGTTCTTTTACCTTTATTCTTTTTTTTTTTTTTTTTTTTTTTGACAGGCAGAGTGGACAGTGAGAGAGAGAGACAGAGAGAAAGGTCTTCCTTTGCTGTTGGTTCACCCTCCAATGGCCGCGCAGCCGGCACGCTGTGGCCGGCGCACCACGCTGATCCGATAGCAGGAGCCAGGTACTTCTCCTGGTCTCCCATGGGGTGCAGGGCCCAAGTACTCGGGCCATCCTCCACTGCACTCCCTGGCCACAGCAGAGAGCTGGCCTGGAAGAGGGGCAACCGGGACAGAATCCAGCGCCCGACTGGGACTAGAACCCGGTGTGCCGGTTCTGCAAGGCGGAGGATTAGCCTAGTGAGCTGCGGCGCCGGCCACCTTTATTCTTAAATAAGCTTTATTTTATTGTCCTAATTTCTTAAGTTGAATATTTTGTGATTCTGTTAAGATTTTCACAATTATCTTTCAAGCACTTGGAAGTGTATTATTAAATTTTTAAAGATATTTATACTTTTAATTCCTTTATTATGATTAAGTTCTAACCTAACTGAAATTAAACTTAAATGAACTTGGTGAGAAAATGTGGCATATATGATGTCAACTATGTGAAATATACTCTTGTTATGATATAAGTGGTCAATTTTATTAGTATTCAGTAGTACATAAATAACACATTCATGCAGCATGTCAATTTTGCCCAAATGTTTGAAAACATAATTTTTAATGTAAATTTTGCTTCATCTATTTCAAAGAAATATTGTCTTACATATATAAATTTATGCTGGTTTTCTTGCAAGAATATTCCCTTTATTAAAATCATTACTTTATTTTACCTACTAACAATTTTATTCTAATTTTTACTTGTCTGGTATTGATATTACTAAAATTGTCTTGCTTACTATTTGGGAAAAATTCTTGAGCTCCTATGTTAGTTCCATCATTTATTAGCTGGATGACTACACAAATTATTTAAAAAATCTATAGTTTACTTTCACTTTGCTAATTTGGATTATAAAAACACAAGAGAAACTATGCCCTAGGGCTACTGAGATAATAAGGTAACAACATAACGTTAAAGTGTGCAAACACACACAGGGCACAGTAAATATTCCATGGATGTTAGCCAGGGAGAGGCAGTGCCATATAACAGTTCATGGAGGCAGGTTTCAGGGCAAAGACAGTAAATACTACTCTTTATAGGGTATGTCTATTTAATTGCCTCCATGTTTAACATTTCCATATTATTTTCACCTTTTTAAAAATTCTAATAAAACAGGTCCACTAATTTGGTAAATTTATGTCTATTTATTGGCTTCTAAGGAATCTTGATAAATTTCATTCCATTTCCATTACAGAAGTATTGAGAATAGTGTAAGATAAAGACTTTACAACTAATCTATTACTAAAGAATGGTATGAGTGAGAACCAACCTGAGTTTCCCAACATTGAACCCAATATTAGTTAAAATTACTCCCCTGGCATGGCAGTGTTGGACTGGATACCCTAATTACAATTAAAGGTCTACCTCACAAAGAAAAGAGAAAAACTGAGGCAAGCATGTCCAATGTCAATTTAGTCTTTGTGAATAAGGATGGAACAAGACTAAAGATAAGCACAGAGACATATTTATAACCGAGCTTCCCTCGTAATAAAAGAATCATACAACATGGGATAAAAATGCTACTCAAAATACCAGTTGTTGTACTGATTTTATTTTTCTGTTTACTATATTTACTATCATCTGTGCTTCTTAGTTTTATCCTCTGCCTTTTGTTAAACTTTATATATCCCCTATTATTTCATATGGTTGAGAAATAGTGTTTCTACTTATGCTTAAATTTTAATGTTTTTAAAATACTAAACCCATCATTTAAGATTTTTTTCTAAATATAGCCATAAAAGCCAGTAATTATTTTTTCTGTACCCCTTTCTACAAGAATCTTAGTTTATTTTGACTATTCTCTGATACTGACAGGCATTTTGTGAGTTTTTAATGTTTTCTAAAAAATGCTTATAAAAGTATATCACAGAGGCAGCATTTAGTAGTTAAAGAGCCATTTAAGACACCCTCAATACCAAAGTATCAGAGTTCCAGTTCCAGGTCCACTCTTGATTCTAGCTTTCTACTAATGCAGACCTTGGGAGCTGCAGATCATGGCAAGTGAGTCCATGTGACTCACTTGGGAGACTTGAGTTGAGTTCTTGGCTTCCAGCTTTAGCCTAGGGCAAATTGTTGCTATTATTTGGGTAGTGGACCAGAGAACGAATGGGAGAACTTCATCTTTTTTCCCAACAAGTGACCAACAACTTAATTTTATCAAGTTCTGTGTCTATAATATTTCTTGAACCATTTGACTGTCGTTTAAATCAGTGTTTAACTGAACATTAGTTTTTTTTTTTTTTTTTTTCCACTAGTGGCTATTTATGTGATAAAATTTTTAGATTTTTATCTCCCTCTTCAGCTGGATATAAGGTTGACTGGATATAAAACTTTAAATTCATTGTTAGTGTAACTGTCTTCAACATCTATTGGTGTTGATGACAACAAAGTTTCCTTTTTTTTTTGTTTCATTGTCACCCTGGAAGTTATTTTGACTGTCTATTTCTCTGCATATTTATCAAATTTCATTCCAGTGTTTATATTTTTAAAATACATCGTGATCAAATTCCAAGTACACCTTCAGTCTAAAGACACCTGACGTTCTTTAATCATAGAAAATTTTTATCAGGGGGCTGGCGCTGTGGCGCAGCAGGTTAAAGCCCTGGCCTGAAGCGCCAGCATCCCATATGGGCGCCGGTTCATGTCCCGGCTGCTCCTCTTCCCACCCAGCTCTCTGCTATGGCCTGGGAAGGCAGTAGAAGATGGCCTAAGTCCTTGGGCCCCTGCACCCGCGTGGGAGACCCGGAGAAAGCTCCTAGCTTTGGATCAGCACAGTTCTGGCTGTTGCGGCCATCTGGGGAGTGAACCAGCAGGTGGAAGACCCCTTTCTCTGTCTCTACCTCTCTCTGTAACTCTTTCAAATAAATAAAATAAATCTTTAAAAAAGAAGGAAATTTTTATCAGTTGTATATTCAAATGTTGCATTTCTTCAAACCATTTCCTCATCTTTTCTTCTGAATATGCTTTTATATTCATGCCAGAACTTCTGTATCTTCTATGTCCTAAAATCTTTCCTGGGTCTTCAAAAAAGTTTTTGGTTCTCAACAGAAGATTCCAAATGAGTTTTTCAGTGTTAGCTTCCAATTAGGTAAAATGTCCTTTAAGCTCAGGGTCCAGTTACTTTTGTTTGATTTTCTTTTAAAAAATTCTAATTATGTCATTTTAAAAGATGAATATTCTAGTTTTACATTAATTTGGTTTAAAACTGTTTAGTTTGTAGATGTTGTATATCATGTATCATTTGGACATATGTACAGAAAATTCAATAAAACACTGTCATCTGGAGTTAATACTTGTTCTAATTACCCATTTTGATGGTTATTTTTCTTCAAACTAGAATTACCAGGATACTGGAGAAGTTAGACATCATTTTGTGAAGCAAGATATTATTACGATTGTTGCTCTTCCTTTCTATCCTTCTCTGGTCCTTTCTCCTTTGCTAGTACTTTTTACTTTCTTCATCGTGAATGCACAAAACAGGCCGGCAATGATTACAATATGGTGGCAGTCACATCCAGCATGGGTTGGCACAGGTGCACAGCCTGCTGGCAGTTTTGCACAGCTCCTGTTTAGGACAAAGTGCCACATCCTGCTATTTTTCCTAGGTCTGTAGATTCCGGGGAACTGTAAGATAAGCGAAGATTAACTGCAGGGGGTTAAGTGCAAAGGTCTGTTGTCATTCCTTTGATTTAAACTGTCTGATTCAACATTTTTATGCCAATCACTTTGCCCCCTCATTTACATTTTAAGAGATGAGCCTGCAGTCTACTGCCACATGCAGAACTCAGTGCACTGTAGCTGGAGTTATAGATGCAGGTGCTCCTATAGATTGTGGTACTGTCCAGGGTCCACAAAGATTATTTTTCCTATGATGTAAGTTTAGCCAGGGCTTTTTGGTTTTCTCCTTCTCTTTTTACATGTTATTACTATCTATGTATTTTGAGGAAATATATTATTGGAACACTATTACCACCATGGCATGGAAATCACATGAAAACAACTGCTAATCTTTAAAAAATAATGAAAAGGGGCTAGTGCTATGGCATTTGGATTAAAGCCCCAGCCTGCCTGGCCAGAGTCTGTCACAGGTGCCAGTTCAAGTCCAGCTGTTCCACGTCTGATCCAGCTAATGTGCCTGGGAAAGCAGATGAGGACGACCCAAGTCCTTGGGATCTGCATCCATGTGTAAACCCAGAAGCTCTAGGCTCCTGGCTTCGGATCAGCTCAGCTCCTGCCACTGTGGCCATTTGGGGAGAGAACCAGTGGATGAAGATCTCACTCTACCTTTCTCTGTAACTCTTTCAAATAAATAAAAATAAATCTTAAAGAAATTGATGGCATATAACCACTAAGAGCAGATCCTGAGTGATTATAGTAGTAGACAGCAAAAAGTTCATTTGTTGGTATAAAAACAGCAAAGATTTGTGACTATTTCCCCTGCATGTGCTTTGGCCTATCCATTGATAAAATGAAGTTATAACCAAGAAGGCAAACTAACTTCTTGAGGTACTACTAATCACATATCTTAGTAGTTTTACTGCCTTGTCCATAATCTGATATTGGACAGGTGATAAAATATTTTCTGAAAATAAAATGCATGAAAAAAAATGCATCTTTTAGAGTTGTATTTGAAGTTCAGAAAGAGTTAATTTGCCAGAAGACCCCATTGTATTCTCAGAGAGCTGATTTACCTTCTGATTAGCAATACAGTCAAGATATCTTGGCTTGGTTGAGCTATCTGAAAAAGAACCTTAGCTAAGTTTCACAATGAATTTCATTATGAAGACCAGAGCAGGCAGCATTGACTACATGGGAAATTTTTCCTAAAATGATTTGGACTTTGGTTTCCCCTCTTTTCTTCTCTGCAGATATTGTTTAACCTTCTGAGGACTTTCTCTGTTTTTTCCCTAAGGTTACAGTATATGCTAATTAATGTACTCTAATGCAAATTATGTTAAAGACTTAGGCTCCCAAAGAAGCCTCAGTCAGTCCCACAAGCTGTACTGAAAGAGAGGTTGCATTTAAAATGCCTTCCTAACCTCAGAGTGAAGATAAATGTCTTGGCATACTTTAATTTTCATGTTCTTATTCAGTACTTTATTTTCTTTGAAATATTTGGTTTTTATTTATCTGAAAGACAAAGTGACAGTGGGGGAGAGGGGGAAGCAGAGGCAGACAGGAAAAGAACCCATTCATCCATTGGTTATTCCCTAAATTCCTGAAACTCCAGGTCAGAGCCAGTCAGAAGCCAGGATCCTGAAACTCCATGTGGATGTCTACATCTCATGTGGCTGCTCCACTTGTCATGCAGCTCCCTGCTAATGGACTAGAGAAAGCTGTGGAAGATGGCCCAAAGGCTTGGGCCCTTGCCACTCACGTGGAGACCTGGAAGAAACTCCTGGCTTCAGCCTAGCCCAATGCTGGCCATTGAGGCCATTTGGGTAATAAACCAATGAATGGAAGATCTATCTCTCCCTCTTTCTCTGTAACTCTGCCTTCAAATAAATACATATGTTAAAAAAAAAAAAGATACACTAGTATAATAAATTGTTTCCTGATCAGTAAGAAAAAAAGGTCAAATTTGGAGCCACACATGATAGAGTACCCTAACATGGTGAAGAACAATATATTTGGTTTCATAAAACTTGTTAAAATCTATTGTAAAGAACCAATACAGCAAATGAGCTCATGAAATGCAGCAGTAAAATAATTCTAAAGTAAAAAGTTAATGAAACTGTACCTTAAACTCTAGATACTGAGAAAAAATTTCAAAAATGTTAAATAGTATCTACCAAACCTGACCTAATTAGCTGTTTAAAAAAAGAAAAAATTAGGCTCCATGTTTTGAGAATGTGATTTCCTGGTTAGAGCCTTGTAATTGGAAACTCTAACCAGGACTTTTATGACTCTCCTAGATGATTTCACTGTTATGAAGTGGAGATGTGTTCTGCCAGCAGGTAATATTTACTGTAAATAACATCTGTGAGAACTGGTGTGGAAAAAAGCCATAGTTTGAAGATAATCTAGGTCAAAGCTGCTATCATTTCATTTTTGAACAATCTATATTATACAAGTGAACTTTCTATCAGTCATTAACTGAAGCAAACATAAAAGTTTAAAAATTTTCCCTCCCAGGCAATGACCTAAGAGTATTTAAATACAGACAAGGTGAAGTTTAAAAGGTCTTTACTTTACTGTAAGTCATCACACACTTCTCCGTTTCCTTACCCATCATTGTATTGTAAGAGTGTCCAGGCTCTGACCACATGCATGTGAATACTATCAGTTTTATTCAGTAGAAACTGACTAACCTCCCTGGGTGGATTCATTAATTTGAAAACCCAAGCCTGGTTAACCCAGCCAAATACAGCCTTGATTCGGCTCACCATAGGTAATCTGGGTTTAATTATGGTGTTATTTACACTATAATAACATGCTTTGAAATCACTGAATCAAGAATCTTCCAGTAACAAAATAGAAATTAATTACCTACATGAAGTCCTAAAAGATTAACTTTTCTAAAAAAAATTAGAAGATTTTTCATAAACACACAATGGAAAATGGTTTCAATAGTGCTGTAGAACTTTAAGGAAACTTTGGTTCTTAAGGTTATTTACCTATAAGAAATCCAGTGGAACCATTTCCACTCCTTATAGAAGAGTGACACTTTAAGGCTTATTCACAAAATGATTGCCTCTGATATTTTTAAGAGATCAGGTACACCTTTTTGATGGCTTCTTTATTCAATGTATGACCTTAGCCATACCGTTATCAGCTTTTATGGGGTCATGCCTTAAAGTTGCATGCTTTACCTTTCCTAACTATTTCTACTGTGTAATTATGGCGATTATTAACAGTCTTTCCAGTACAATAGATTCAAGTTCATAGACTCTAAAGCTGTGAACCTTTAATTTTACATTTTATTTCTATTATCAGACACAATAAAAGAAAAATGAGGCCTTCGAAAGACATTCATTATAAATATCTGTTCTCATTATAGTTATTCCACTTAAATGTTTTAGTTATATCAAAGGATAAGCAAGAAATATCATTTGTAGGGTTTTGGAAACCATAAAATATATTGTGAGAAACTCAATCATTTTTCAGTAACTGAACTAGAACTACCACAGACATTTAATATACCCAATAAAAGTGCAGATAAAATGAAAGCACTACCATAGTAATATATAACTAGAAACTAACATTTCAACGACTTCAAGTACTGAATATAACATCAATTGCAGAAAAACGATCTTAACAGCTCATCAGGCAGCTAGAAAAGGGAAATTTTCAAAATAATCTTGTACATCATTTTTAGGTAATAAGCTATTAATAAAATGACAAGCCTTTCCCTGGTATAAGAGATTTAGAGAATGATTTATAAAAATAGGGTTATTTAGGTTTCAATGACTTACAATCACCTTTAGCAGCTCTTTTCTGAGAACATTCTATGAAAATCAGTGTTCTAAGTCTAGCCACCACTGCAAATTTTAGAGATATGTTATGTGAATTAACTAATTATATTCAATAACATTTCAGAGAGATGCTTCTTTTTAAAGAGTGATACATATGTTGAGGATTAATTTAACAAACTCAAGACAAACTTTATTTTATGGCAAAACATTTATATAAATCATTATATTTCAATTTTTAGACCCAAAACTGAGTTATTATAGTTGTGTAATCTTTTATTTTAACATACATATTTTTTGCCAAAAATATATAGAATTTCATTGCATAGGGTGTCCCAGCCACGTCTTCTGCAGAGGATTAAAAATAATTGGAAATTTTAAATATTTCATGTACACTGGCATGTGCACTTGCATACACACACACACACACACAAACTCAACTTCTAGACTTCACCAGTGTTGCCAAGGTAGTTATTCCAAGCCAAGTATACATTCATTTCTTTAGAAGACACACAAAGCAAATGAGGCTAGGAAAATATTTCAGAGTTCTATCACAATAAAATAAGGCTTCATTTTTTCTATGTCCTTCTCAAAAATATTTAAAAAGTAAAATTAGAGCCGGCGCCACGGCTCACTAGGCTAATCCTCCGGCTGCGGTGCCGGCACCCCGGGTTCTAGTCCGGGTCAGGGCGCCGGATTCTGTCCCGGTTGCTCCTCTTCCAGTCCAGCTCTCTGCTGCGGCCCAGGAGGGCAGTGGAGGATGGCCCAAGTGCTTGGGTCCTGCACCCGCATGGGAGACCAGGAGGAAGCATCTGGCTCCTGGCTTCAGATCTGCATCTGTGCAGCGCGCCCGCCGGCCGTAGCGGCCACTTTGGGGGTGAACCAACAGAAAAAGGAAGACCTTTCTCTCTGTCTCTCCCTCTCTCACTAACTCTGCCTGTCAAAAAATAAAAATAAATAAAAAATAAAATTAGAGTGCACATTTAAGAGATCTGAAGGTTATATACCTGGGATGGGGAACATCAGACCTCTAGGCCATAAGATGCCTGCAAAAATCATTTGGTCTGGCCCTGTTAAGGAAATAACAGGTGAGACACGAAATCCAATAAATCTGTAGCAGGCTAATTTTTAAGTTGATAATTTTGGCATCCCATAATCTATGTCCTACTAACTGTGTTTGAGGCCCAATTCTCCTCTCAGTTCCAGCTTCCTGATAATGCCCATGATGGCAAGCAGTAGGTGGTGGCTCTATCAGCTGTATCCCAGCCACACACAAGGATCTGGACTGAGTTCCTGGCTTTTAGCTCGCCCTGCCCCAGCCTCACTGTTGTGGCCATTCACGGATTTTCCCCGGGTTCCACATACCTTCCACAGTTTTTGGATAATTTGTTGAAAATGGAAATCTTGTGCATGACATCTTTCGTTATTCATATTATGTGATTTATTATACCTGATACAGTTTTAAGAAATTTTCTAGTTGGAGAGTTAGAAAGCATAACAAATAACCTACGACTTTGGGAAGTGCATGGTAGTTAAGGTATCTCTCTCCCTTTCCACATCCCTTTCTCTCTCCTGTCTCTCAAATAAAAAAAAATAAATATGACTTAATATCCTTCAACAATCCCACTGTTCAATAACCCGGTGAAAAATCATCTATTTTTAATTAGCACTTTATCTTTTTTGACTAAGAATAATTTGTTTATCTTAATAAGAAATAATCCCTGTTTTTTTTAGTTCCTCTGATTAACACTATCATCCTTGGAATCAACCTTTTTATAAAGGGAATTAATTTTATAAAATGATTTATACATTAAACAATTACCTTACCTTGCCTTCAAAGGTTAAGTAAGTCTGTCTCCACTTACACATATTTAAACTGGAGTTCAAATCTGTTAGATATTCTAAAGTCAAGTTTCCATATGCATTATCAATACCCCAAATATATATATCCTCTTTCCTACACATAACTTTAAAAGCATTTTTGTTGCTGTATCATTTATAATTACTTCTTATGTTCCCAGGGTTGAAAACACTCATCTACAAATTAAACAACCATGATATTGCTTAAAAGTAGCATTCAAACCACAGTGTTCTAAATGTCTATGTTGACCAAAGCCATCTTTGATCAGAACATGAAAATTCATACTAGAGACAGAATAAAACAATTCCTGTTTATGATTCTCTAATAGTCTAGAGGTAAAGTGTTTTGTCTCTTAAACTCACGGATTAAAGTCATGTGGGCAGCCACAGGTAGTCACTCCCTTTGTTTACACTTTAAACATATGAATGGAGACTTCTCGGCACAGACAATTAGGCTAGGGGAGATTCCGGGAAGAGGCAGGAGGAACCAAAACCTTTCACAAGAGATGATACAAATAATCAGTCACACCTGTAACCTTCATTTATCACCTAAGTGTTTTTATTGTAACCTTAAGAGCCGTTTTGATATGTAAATCTTTTGTGCTCCTCCTTGTAAACAACTGGTCATGTTTAAATACTACTGCATTTATTCAATAAACGAGCCTTGATCAGGACTTGTCTTGGCTCCATTCTTTGCGTCCTTGTCCCCGCATTCCCACTCTCTGTTTCAGGAAGACCCAGTTCATTGTGCCGCAGGCCGGCACAAAGTCAGATTATGTAATTTCTTTTAAAGCCACATTTTTAAAAGATTTATCTATTTGAAAGGTGGAACAACAGAGAGAAAGGGAGATCTTCCAAACCTGCTGGTCAACTACCCAAAGAGCTGCAATGGCCATGGGTAGGTCGAGATGAAGCCAGAAGCCTTGAACTCCATCCTGATCTCCTATTTGGGTAACAGGGGCCAAAACACTTGGACCATCATCCACTGCTTCTCCAGGTGTCTTAGGAAGCTAGACTGAAAAGTGGAAGAGCAGGAAGTCCAGGCACTCTGCTTTGTAATCCAGGCATCAAAAGCTGCAGCTTAACCTATTGCACATGCAATTCTAATAGTTGGTTAGAATATGTCGACATCTCATCGAGCTATTTGCAAACTTCCTTTATGCCTTCACTGTATTTATCTTTCTTAGATTATCATAAACTATCTTAACAGTTTCTCAACTGCCTCTGAGGAGAAATTAATGACGTTCTTTTCCTTCTAAAGGACATTTTTAATTTGGTCATTTGAGTTCAGTAGCAAGTGCAAAATAATTGATTTCTGACCAAACAATTCTGATTCATTTTCAAATATTTTCCACTTGGCAGAGACACAGTTCTTATAGACATTAACAGGAAATATAATTGAATTGTAAATATTTGGCTTTAAAGGCACAATACTAAGAGAAAACCATTGAGAAGTCAAACAATTTGGAGTCTCCAATCCCTCTGGGAATACGCCAAAATTTTGTAATATATTCCCACAGCAACCTATATGCAGGTATTTATATGTGTTGCCAATGATCTGAGAGATGACTTGAGCCCCTTCTATGTAGTAGTCTCTCAGAATAGTAGTTCTGAATTTGTGGCACTGTACCAGAGGCAGCAGATCACAGTCTTGGGCCCTACTCCAGACCTTCTGAAGTACAAACTCTGGGGATAGAGCCCTGTAAACTGCGCCATCACACACCTTTAGGGTGCTCCTGATAATGCCACGGGTGTAGAACTACCATCATAGAGGGTCAAAGTCTAAGCTTTGCACCGCTGCATCAAAATATCTTTATTAACTTTTCTCTCTTCTAGAGAACACGCAATGATATCCAACAAAAAGAAAACTGGTAAAGTAATAATTATGGTGTTTTGATTCATTAACAAGAAAGCAATGAAGTAAAAAGTGCATTTTAAATAAGATTATCTATTACATCCTTTCTCTTCTTGTCTCTTCATTCTGACATCTAACTCATAATCCAATTACAAGCAAAAAAAGAAAAACAAAGAACTTACTGAAAACAAAGGGCTATCTGCTTCTATGCCATAGAAAAAATTGGAATTTATTTGGTAAGTACACTTGAGTGGGAGAACAAGGTAATTATGGGAGTTTAGAAGAATGGCACTAGAATAGTTCCATTATGTGAAGGATAATTAGTTTTGAATTTCAAAAGAGTCTCATGAACTGGAGACTTGCATGATTGTCTGAAAAATAATATGCAAGCTATTTATCAATCAGTTTAATGACCTCACACAAGAATTTATTTCTTCCTAGTGGCCATCCTTATGTGAAACATTAGAAATAAAAACAGCCATTTCAAAAGATCCACCTACCTCGAGTATGCTGCTGAGCAATAACGTGTGCTGAGGGGGTGAGACGCGGGTGGGAAAGAGAAAAACAGAACAAAGTTTATGCAGAGTTTCAGCGTCATGAGTTTATATTTTATTCCCTCTTCTCCCTGCCTACCTCCACCCCCATTACCCGCCACCCAGGCAAGGCTGGGGAGAACAGGGCTTCCTTTTAGTCTAATCCATAGTATATAAGGGCTGGTCTGAGTACCAGCCCCTGACTGTAGTATGATGAACAGTAACTCCATAAATATTAGAAAGGCAGTGCATACATGTACTGAAACCCATGATGAGGGAGAACATCTACAGATGCACCCTACCTGCCAGGAAACCCTGAGCTTCCCACTCGGGAGAGTGCAGCCAAAGTTAGCTGACAGTGCAGGCTGACTTGCCCGTCACCCCCTCCTCCCACAAGGAGTTCAGCGGATAGAAAAAGGCTACATCAGAGACTGTGGGATGTAAGAAAGGAAGCAGGGTTATAATCAACTAAGCAGGCGACTATATGGGACCTTCAGATACCTAGAAGCAGCTACTCATAATTAACATCTATCCAGAATAATGATATGACCTTTCTGCCCACTAAGACAGTGCAAATATGAGTAGGGAACTCAGAGAGAAAATGCAGAACAGAAACCCCCCAAAAAATTCCTGATTTCAAGAAACCCCTATTTTAATAAAATTTTGCAACAAACACTTAATATTTACTGTACATATCCTATATTTATATAGCACATAGCATAATTTTCACTAGGTGGTCAAGAAATCAAAATATAGGACCTTATGCATTATTACATGGGGGAAAAAATGCAGATAAATTAATAGGTGGTTTACATCAACGTCAGAAATCTACCAAGTATAGCCACCAAGAAGCTAAAGACAGCAAGATGTTTGATCTGTGATTCAGATGGCCACCTCCTCCAACACTCACATTGAAATTTATGACTATTGTTAACAATGTGGAGGGGTGGGACCATTCAGAGGTAACGGGCTCTGAGGGCTCCTTCCTCATGTGTGGGCTTACCATTACTATTAAAAGACCAATTCAGTCTCTCTTTCTCTCCTGGCTCTTATACTTTTGTGCCATGTGCAGAATGTTCCTCCAACACAAGCAATGAGTTTGCAAGGTGTCATATTGGGATCTGAGATTGGGCCCTTGACAAACACCAAACCTATTACAGTTCCCAGTTAACACAACTGATCCAATCAATTTGTATTCATTACAACTTATCCAGTGTGTAGAATTCCATAATAGTGGCACAAAAGGACTAAAGCATTTCCCTTGTCTGGGAGCTAATCTACAGTTTAAAGTATCCATGTGGGAGAAAACCTTTGCAAAACTCTTTAAAAAAAGACTCACAAAAATTTAAATGAATTTTGCATAAAATACGTTAAATGTTAAAAATATTTACTGCTTGCTTTAACAGTCCAAGGACATACAAAAATCTCTTTAAAGTTAAAGCATATTTTGTACTCGAAAAACTGTTCTAACTTTCCATACAGTATGTATACACATATATACAAACATGCATTCACATCTATACATACTAGGGTAGCCTGTTTGCTACTGGCCATCTATCTATAGCAGGTGGCTCATCAATTACTGCTTCCCTTCCATTGGAAAAAAAAAGTGCCCTCCATAAATGTACATGGAATATCTCAATAAAGACTTTATAAATTTTTCACTTTTCCATCCATTTCATGTGCTATCTTCTATGTAATTAATCAACAGTTTTCCAGGAGCAAACAACCTGCATTATTTACAAAGTTCCACAATGCCAAATAATTTTTTCTTCCTTAAACAGCTTGTATCACCCTAACTTTATACAAATTATGCCTTTACTCCTTATGACAGCTGCATTTAAGCAAAATTCTTCCTGTGCAGATTCTATAATATAGATGTACTTCAAGTATATAGTTGAAATGAAGATGTTTCCTCAGTTTGCTCAATGGAAAATTCTGAGTTAGTTAAAATTTGCTGGATTCATATTAAAATGGTGTTGATATTAATTTGTATAAAATGTAGAAACTATAGCTATTTTGTCCCATGTTATACCATCTCTCCAATTACACTGTGGATGCTTTTGGAATAACCGATAGCATCTCTTATTTTTGTATATATTCTCTAAAGAAAGATCATGGCCATGTGGCTCTTATTTCCTAAGTTCAGTTGTAAAACATAATGCTACCTAAAAGGGAGAGTGCTTGATGGAGAAGTAAAAACATCAAGCTGCTTTGTTTTTCTCTCTGTTCAAATATTCAGAAAAATCACTGAAAAACAGCATTAAAATTATCAAGTTTACTGGTAAATCTTTATGAGCCAAAAAAAGCAGTCAATATCTTTCCTAGTCATACCACATCCCATGTATAAGAAATGATTATACAAGACTCCAAAGTGTGTCTCACCCTTTCCCTTCTATCACTGGACAATCACTGTTTGCAAATAGTATCCCAACCACTTGGGACAGACACATTTGGATGGTCATGGTCTTGTAGGTTTCAAGACACTATCTAGTACCTTCATAACCCCCTACACCTCAATTCATCTAAGATACAAAAGGCCATGGATGTTTCCCCTAGTGAATAACTGAGGTCAATTTTCTATTCATTCAATCTCTAACTACAAGTTTTGGGTGCCCAGACATCTGGAAGTCTCTGGGGAAGTCTAAAGTTACCTTCTTCCATGCTTTGCTCTTGAAGTCTGTTACAAGGTTGTTTTTGTTGTTTTTTTGTTTGTTTTTGTTTTTGTTTTTTCACAGTACATTGCACTTAGCTAACATTCTTAGGCTTTGTGTGAACTTGAATGTTGCTGATATTGGAAAAAACTAAGTCCTTTCCTCAAGATTTTATTTAGATCCCGGGATTTTTTTTTCTCTTTGGTCCTGGGATGTGCCCAGAATGAGAATGAGAAGTGGAACACTGACTTTTGACTCAGCAGTGGCTTGTACTTTCATCCCCCTATCCCTCTCCAGAGGGATGTCTTTCAAACTTTCCAAATTCTGTTACCTTCATGCCCTACCAAATTCTGAACCCTTTAAAAGGGAATGCTGATGTTGTGATCTCTATCAAAAGACTAAAAAAGTGCAAGGAAAGATATGAGCTTTAGGATATTCCAATAATGTAATATTTTTAAAATATTTAGTTGTCTGAAGAACAGAGACATAGAAAGAGAGAGAGACGGGGGGAGAGAGGAGAGAGAGAGGAGAGGAGAGAGGAGAGAAGAAAGGAGAGAGAGGGGAGAGAGGAGAGAGAGAGGAGTGAGAGGAGGGAGAGGAGAGAGGAGAGAGAGAGATCCTTCATATTCAGGTTTATTCCGCAAGTGCCTGAAACAATCAGGGCTGGGACAGGTAGAAATGACAGGAATCCAAGTACTTATACCACCACCCTCTTCTTCCAAGGTGCATTAGCAAAAAGCCTGATTAGAAGCAGAGCCAGGACTCAACACACTCACTCAGATACACACTGCCGATGTCTCAAGTGACAACTACATCTGCTGTGCCACAAGTCCTGCCTCCTGAAAAGTTATTTTTAAGATTATGTTGCTGTGTTTCTTCTGCATTTCCAGTTGAAATTATTTTTAGTGTATTCACTGGATAATATTTCAAACATTTAAAACCAACCTGGACAATTTTGGCAATGGACTTTAAGACTTAAAAAATAAATGACAATACTCTCCACTTACTAACTAGAAAAAAGAACAATGTGCATGTGCACACACACCTTGACATGCATATTTTTTTTTCTTTGAAAGTAAGGCTCATGCTGAAGAAACTATAACTTGAACTGCAATTTACTTGTTGTTTACTACTATTATAATGAATCAATACTTGTCAGACTGCTCCCTTACATCCCTAACTGTCACAGCAGCAAGGCTAAATTGATTATGGACTGCAGGATCGAAAGGGCTGCAGGAGTAAATAATATTGTCAACTGAATAACAATAATTTCAAGTACATTAATTAAGGAAAGGATAATAATAGTGATTTCAAAACTTCTAGTACTTACTTACTTGGAAATATCCCTTTAGCTAGGCTTAAATATAGATTTGTCATCCAAAAAGGTATTAGGCTCTGAACTCTAAAAACAAATGATTCTAAATAAAATGGTGAAAAGTATGAGAACACTACAAAGTTATTTAATTTGGTTTTGCAGAAAGCACTTTATATGAGCATAGATGAGAAATAGCGCTTTAGTGGCTGGGTGAATCTAGTACTTGCCACTGAAGGCAAAAAGAAGTTATGGAAATAGAAGTAAATGAACTGTAGATTGCTAGTGGAAAGTTTTACTTTTAGTAACAGAATCTCTAGGGAAATGCACAAATGTCTGACTCAGTGAGACTATTTCAGGTAGATAATTATCTTGCAAGACTCCTAAAGAGACTAAATGAAATATACATAAAAGGATTGGTAGATTATAAGCCTTTGGAAATATTAAGTATTATATGTTGTAAAATACCATATAATATTTGCTACCTGTTATTTTTCAAAGTAATTCCAAATGATCATGCGTATCACTGTAATTATGTGGGATAAAATCACAGACTGTATTTTTTCTGGGCTCAAATCAATTAAATGCACAACTGATCAGCACTCTCATGTTCTGTATAAAAATCCCAAACCTCTTCCTCTCAATATGCAATCTCAAATGTGAATATATGATTACATTTCTAAAGTGATGTCAATGGATATTATAGGAATAAAATGGCACAATCATTCACAAGGAATCGCCAGTGAAAAACCAAGCTGATTTCATACTTCCTAAGCTACATTAATTAAAACAACTTGGTATTAGCATAAAAGCCAATACATGGTTCAATGGAACAGAAGGGAAAGTACAGAAATTAATCTATGCACATATAGAAAACCGGTTTTTGACAAAAGTGCTCAGATCATATAGCAGAGGAAGGATAATCTCTTCAACAATGGTAGTGGCTAAACCGGATGTATATATGTAGAAAAATGAAATTAGGGGACCGGCGCCATGGCTCACTTGGTTAATCCTCCACCTGTGGTGCTGGCATCCCATATGGGCACCGGATTCTAGACCTGGCTGCTCCTCTTCCAGTCCAGCTCTCTGCTGTGGCCCAGAAAGGTAGTGGAGGATGGCCCAACTGCTTGGGCCCCTGCACCTGCATAGGTGACCAAGAGGAAGCACTTGGCTCCTGGATTCAGATCTGCGTAGCTCCAGCCACAGTGGCCATTTGGGGGGACGGAGGGCCATTTGGCCATTTTGCCAACGGAGGGAAGACCTTCCTTCTCTGTCTCTTTTTCTCACTGTCTAACTTTATCTGTCAAATAAATTAAAAAAAAAAAAGAAAGATGAAATTAGATCCATACCTCTCACTACATGCAAAAATTAACTTGATCAAAGACCAAAATTTAAGACCTGAGACTATGAAGCTGTAGGAAGAAAATGCAGGGGAAACATTCCATGACATGTGGTGTGGAGGTGACTTCTTGGACAAGATTCCCAAAGCATACTCAGCAAAAGCAAAACAAAACAAATTGGATCATATCAAACTCAGAAGCGTTTGCATTGCAAAGGAAATGATAGAGTGAAAAGACATCCAACAGAATGGGAAAAAATATTTGCAAACCACCTATTTGACAAAGGATTAACACCACAAATATATCAGCAACTTATAAAAGCTCAACAATAACAACAAAACCCAATGCAGCTGAGAAATGGGAAAAGGACTTCAATAGACAGTTATCGAAAGAAGAAATACAAATGGCCAACTTATGAAAAAATGCTTAACATCACTAGCCATCAGGGAAATAAACCAAAACCACAATGAGATATGAACAAATCTCTGTCAGATGGGTAAAATTCAAAACACAGAGATGAACAAATGCTGGCAAGTATGTGGAGAAAGGGGTACACTTATAAACTATGGATAAAATCCGAAACAGAGAAAGCAACAAATGCTGTTGAGTATGTGCAGAAAGGAGAATACTTACACACTGCTAGTAGGAATGTCTATTAGTTCAGGCACTGTGGAAAACAGTGTGGAGGTTTCTTAAAAACTAGGAATAGACTTGCAATGTGATCCAGCAATCCCACTGCTGGGTATGTACCCAAAACACTTGAACACAATGTATCCAAGAGATACTTGTATCACCATGTTTATGGCAGCACTGTTCACAATAGCCAAAATTTGGAACCAACCAGAGAATCCATAATAAGATGCACAGATAAAGAAAATGTGGTATATATACACAATGGAATATTATGCAGCTGTATAAAAGAATGAAATTCTACCATTTGAAGCAAAATGGATACAACTGAAGGACATCATGTTGAGTAATTAACCCAGACACAGAAAAACAAATACCACATGTTCTCTGCCTTGTACAGGGGAGCTAAAATAAAAAAAAAAAGAAAAGAAAAACAAATGTCTGTGTATTTTAGTACTGGTGCAAATACAATTTTGTAAAATTGTTTTATCCCTTTGTGATATCATTGGTTAAGAATGTTATACTACTGATGTTTTAATGAGCTGTGATTATTGTATGGAAAAATGGTAATTTTTTCTATTCAATTATTGTTTAGACATTGTCTATATCCCCACTGAACCAGCGTCTTTTTGCTTTTTACTTGCTAAACTTCTTATTTGATTAGCTATTAAGCCTTTTTGCTACAATGTAATTCTAAAATATGTTATCTTAAAAACTAAAAGAAAAAAGAAAAGAAAAAGAGGGAGGAAGGGGATATAATTATGTTCTTTGAATTGCATCTGCAAATCACAATGAATCTGTTAAAACTCATTAAAATTTAAAAATTTCAAAGTTTAGTATCAGTACAATAGAAAAAAGTAGGGGATTAAGAGCAAACTTAGAAAATGTTTTAAAAAGACATTAAGAAAAATTTGCTACACATAGGGAATTTGAGACATACTGACTGACATAAAATGAAAGACACACCCATACATAATCCAGTGAAATGCAAAAATTACTTAAACCTCAAAAAAATTGTCCTAACAAAACTGGAATCACAATTTTTCATCTTTTTCATACTCAAAATGAGATGAAAATACAAGAGAGCAATGTATTACAATGAATGTACATATTAATAATAAGTACATTTAGTGTCATCTATATTCTTGGAACTATTTTAAGTGGTATAATACAGTAGTGATACCCAAAAGAAAGCCTCAACAATTCTGAGTCTTACATGCTGTACAGACATTGAAATTAAACACTTATCCACAAAGGTACATTCTCACATGTCCACACATGCACACCTGCACAGCTAAACTCTTTTTAAAATGTATTATTATTCCTCTGGCTAATAAGGGGATTTATAAATAATAGAATTAGTCAATACATTCCAAGACCAAAATCTCGTCTCCCAAGTTTGCTTCACTGAGGTCTGTACAATTGTATTATCATGGTATGTAATATTGCTGTAAACATAATTTTTTTTTTCATGTATGTGTATCTGCAGAACACTTTAGAAATGGTCTGGTAGGGAAGGGAAGCTTTAGTTTAGCAGGCATCACATTTTGGTGCATGTCATGTATATGACATCCGCTCAACTCTTTTGACAAATAAGGTGGATTCAGACACGTGTACACAACACTGAGTGGCTGGTTTCATTTTGCACTGCCTGGTGCTGACATGGAATCAGAAGACTCATGATGTAACACGCCTTCAGAATTTAGTTATCCCTTCACAGACTGATTTTATCTAGAACCTAGATGTTTCAACTCTCTGAAATGAATGGCATTATTTGGAATTTAAATGAACTTATTTTTTTCAACTATATGTAGATATATTTCAGTGCTCATGAGTCATTTTAATTTGCTTCATAGGGCTTTCACACAACAGAAGACAGCATTACTAATTTTAAATTAATATAACAGATACCCATAGTTATTAGCTCTATTTTCCATTTAAAATGACTGCCACACTTCATGTAAACAAAAACAAATGTTTTGTTCTAAGTTTGCTTTTCTGCCATTAATATTATTAAGGGATATAGAATTTTTTTATTTATTTTTTTGAGAGGCAGAGTTAAGGGAGAGGGAGAGGGAGAGGGAGAGAAAGAGAGAAAGAGAGAAAGAGAGAAAGAGAGAAAGAGAGAAAGAGAGAAAGAGAGAAAGAGAGAAAGAGAGAAAGAGAGAAAGAGAAAGAGAGAAAGAGAAAGAGAAAGAGAAAGAGAAAGAGAGAAAGAAAGAGAAAGAGAAAGAGAGAAAGAGAAAGAGAGAAAGAGAGAAAGAGAGAAAGAGAGAAAGAGAGAAAGAGAGAAAGAGAAAGGTCTTCCTTCCGTTGGTTCACCCCCCAAATGGCTGCTATGGCCAGCGCTGTGCCGATCTGAACCGAAGCCAGGAGCCAGGTGCTTCCTCCTGGTCTCCCATGCGGAAACAGGGCCCAAGCACTCGGGCCATCCTCTACTGCCTTCCGGGGCCACAGCAGAGAGCTAGACTGGAAGAGGAGCAACCGGGACAGAATCCGGCACTCCGACCAGGACTAGAACCCCATGTGCCAGCGCCGCAGGTGGAGAATTAGCCTAGTGAGGCACGGCACCGGCCGGGATATAGAATTTTTATTGATAGGAGAGGGAATCATGGTTTACTTAAATCAGTGCCAAAATGTGTATTAAGCCATTTGAATTGTTCCTGAAAACATTGAGCTGAAGAAAATATAAAGAGCTTAAACCATGAGATCAGATTCAAGTTGTGACTGAATTCTAAGTATCTTCACAAATTAATTACCCAGAATATATTCCATGAATTTATCTGGCTATTAATCCCTTAGAAATTCACTGAAATGGATGGTCAACTAGAATAGTCACTGGAAGATGATGTTTGGCCTAAAAGTTAGTACCTGTTTGGTTTCCAAATTAAGTGTGCACTTTTATGCACCTATATTTAAATATCTGGTTACCCTACAGCTTGTCTAATTATTAAGTGTGTATAAATGCATGAAATAGAAAGTTAAAAATAATGATAATATCTCTATCACAATATGTAAAACCAAAATTTGTTTTAAAAGGATCTTTCTAATGCTGCTATGAGAAGCAGCAAAAATCAACACTAGGCCAAATGATGAACATTTCTTATTCTGTATTTATTGCTTGTTATTCTATGATTACTTAAATTGCTCATTAATTTGTCCTTGAATAAATACGATTTGCAGAAATAATGCCATATCAACAGAATGAGTTAGCTGTACATTAACAATAGTAGAGCCCTTTTAGAAAATTAGTTTGTTTGATCATGATCTCAGGCATGATATTAAAACAAAGCTTATGACAACTGAAAACCTTATCTCAATAAATGATGCTGAATGTGACAACTTAGCTTGCAACTCTGGTACCTAACAATGCAGTCCCTGCGTATTTTCAACCATCACCATCCAGAACAGTCATTTATCCAGAGGCTTTATGATCGTTCACTAACTACTGAATAAAATACTAATAACTGAAATTAAATAAAAATATTTAGAATGAGAAAATCTATCACTAAATGTATACACAAGACTGCTCTGAATCTATTTGCCTTTACATGAGAGGGAATTAGAACAATGGATTAATACCTACAGAAAAACAGCATCATCTTCTTGAGGACAATACTAAAGATAGGAACCCTGAAAATGTGATTTAATCCATAACAGCATTTGCTAAACTACAAGATTTGCTGAAGTTACTACTTCAGTATTTCTAAGAAGACTAAGATTTTGGCTATTGCTACAAAAATTTAACAGCAAAAAAGTTATGTATACAGTACCAGCATAATTCACATAAAGAAATGTCAAATATTAATGTGTTTTCTGTACTATATTAACAGAAAATGTACTTGATATTCTGTAGTTTTACAGCATTTCCCCAACATTATTCAACTGTGAGAGTCTCCCGTAGACTCAATAGAATGATCGTTTATTTATCTTAAGCGAAATCTTTTCTGAGCAGCCACTTGGAATCTCCTGTAAGTGTAACTCCTCCACATCAGCTTCTCTGTCACTGGAGCATCTCCAGTCATTACCATGTGTCCCCTAAAGCAAAAGAACTGTCAACTGCTATTATTAAATCCTTACTTGAACACTATTTTATGAGCTCTGGTGATGTAGTTTGTTCACATTTCATGCATGAAAAATTATACAAAAAAAGCCCATGGAATTTAAATTTCTATTTTTTTTTTTTAACAGGCAGAGTTAGACAGTGAGAGAGACAGACAGAGAGAAGGGTCTTCCTTCCGTTGGTTCACCCCACAAATGGCCGCCACGGCTGGGGCGCTGCGCCAACTAGAACCCCAACTTGCAGCCAGAGTGCCGGCGCCGCAGGTAGAGGATTAGCCCAGTAAGCTGAGGTGCCGGCCATCTAATTATTTTTTTAAAAGTTCACATAATTTTAATGGATTATTTTCAAAATTGGAATCTACCCAAAATGGGAAAAAACATCAATAGAAAAAAAACTGTCTCTGAACTGCTCATATTTTAATCAAACCTTAAAAAAGGAACATAAGATATTTCATGATTTTTAGATCACCTGTGTGTGCTACATAGCTGGGAAACCAAAGGAAAATTAATAAAGAAGAGAATAAAAAGTGAAAGGCATGGTAAAAAACATAAAGCAATGATTACAAGACCTGAATGAAGAGAAAGATAAAGAAAAATACTTCATGAAAAATACACAGGACTTGATTTATGCAGAAAATTATAATAGTAATAAACTATGTATAGCAATATAGAAATTGCAAAGCCTTTTTACATACCACTAATAAAAGCAGATTTACAAACAATTGAAATTTAACAAAGATGATAACATTTCTAAGAAAAATAAAAGACAAAATGGATGTCACAGCTTTTAGATTTGTTTACTGTGGTAAGCTTTAAAGAGACAATAAAAAGAAATGAGAAATATCTTCAAAGGGACACTTTTTTAATGAAAGGCAACCATTCTTTAATTTTAATCATCTATAAGAATCCTGTTTTCCATGGATAAGGATGTTAACATAATTAAAGTTACATGTTTTTTCAATTTTAACAATAAGTCAGTTAACAGCTTTGCAAAGAATAATTTTTGTTCAATCATTTGCATACTAAGAAATAAAAATAGGACAAAAATGTCAAATAGTGACAAATTGATTACCAAACCAAAATTGCTCTGGTTTTCATTTCTTTCATTTCAGATTTATTTATTTATTTGGAAGTCAGAATTACAGAGGGAGAAGAGGGGGAGAGAGAGAGGGAGACAGAGAGGGAGAAAGAGGCAGAGAAAGTTTTCATCCGCTGGTTCACTCCCCAATTGGCTGCAATGGCTGGAGCTGTGCCAATCTGAAGCCAGGAGCTTCTTCCAGGTCTCCCATGTGGGTGCAGGGGCCAAGGACTTGGGCCATCTTCCACTGCTTTCCCAGGCCATGACAGAGAGCTGGATAGGAAGTGGAGCAGCCGGATCTTGAACTGGTTCCATATGGGATGCCTGTGCTTCAGGCCAGGGCGTTAACCCACTGTGCCACAGCGCTGGCCCCTTGGTTTTCTTTTTTTGTAACAACCGTTTTATTTTACTGGATATTTAATGAGGTTTGAACTACAAATTTTATTTTAATTAAAAAAAGATGAACTTATCCTTCACAAGTGGACCGTACTACCAAGTTATGGACCAACATGATTTAAAGAGCCAAGAATAAAATACACAAAAACACTTTATTCAAATAATTTCAGCTTGACCAAAACTGAAAATATTTCTGATTTCTTACAATGTGTTATTTTGCATTAAAGTTAAAATGACACATTCTATAACTACTAATTTATGCTCTGAATCATTTAATAGCATTTTGCTTTTCCTTATGAAACAGCACAATCTTAAAAAGTACATAAAATAGCATGTTCAAAAGAGCTGCTTTAACAATTGAATAGATGAAGTAATAAACAACTCTGTAAAGCTGCAAATTTTAATCAAGCAAGGAGAAGAATTACACTGTCTAGTAGAATTGTTCTAATTTTGCATTGTTTCCTGCATAATTAGATGCCTGGGTATTCATTTCTCTTCCCAAGACACTTTTTGTAGTGACCCTGACAAGAAGGACTAAGCTGTACTGAAGGCTTCTATAGACATACACAGGAATGCAATGGTTTGCAAACTCTCTGTAAAGGGGCCATGTTGGGGTTCATATGCAAATTACTTTACATAGGTATAAATATTGCTGTAAATATATAAAAGATCAATACACCACATTATGAGAAACAAACTTGCATCATCCATGACTGTGTGTATCATGAACTGGTGGAGAATGCTATGAAACATTATCTGCTCAAGGGCATATCCTTCCAGCTTCTGCAGTTTTCCAATTCATGATCTCTTAATATTGGTTATTAATGTAAGACACAACAAAATATAGGTAGATGGCATGATATCTCCACATAATAATATGCTCCTACATTAGGAAATTAAGAATGTCCTCTGAAGAAAACACTTACTGATTTCAGTTATTTTTTAATGCCACAATGTGCTTTCAAAGACTGAAAATTTGAGTAGGTTGTGTATGACATTAAGTTGTGAATTGGTGGGATTTATTTAACAGCTTATCAACATGTAATAATACTGGAAGCTGATTTCCTCTTAAGGAAGTGTTGCCTATGACTGTGAAACTGGAAATTCACTGGAATGATTTTGAAAAAGAATGTCAATTCATGGCTTTATTAGATTTTTGGTACATATGTTAGGAACTGTGTAAAATTGTAATGTCTGAGTACTAATGAATAAAATCTCATTTATGAACAAAAAAGTGCCACATTAAACTCCTTGCTGTTCTATATTTTCATTAGTAATTTTAATTCTAAAAAGCTTGACATGTATCTAAAATGCTTTTCATTCCATAGTTCTTTGTTTTGAAATGCATAAGAGATTCAAGTCTTACACAAGCAAGTTTAACTTGAAAAGAGCCAGCATAGGCAAAATAGACATCGACACTGTCCCAAGATGGACTATCTAAAGAAGCAGGCATTTCTCAACGCTACTTCCAATTCCATAGAGAACTGGACATATTACGTCAATTATACAAATAGCTCACACATATCCATTACACTCTGGTATTTACATTTAATGCTATTTAGATTGGCATTTTCTTTTACACATTCAACGTGTAAGCACAACACGAACAATATATTTGTCTTCTGTTAGGACTGCAGTAACAAGGAGTGGATCACTTGTAGGCAACAGAAATGTACTGCTCCAGAGACTGAGAACGCGGTCAAGGCTCTGGCAGATTTATCGGTGGTGATAGCATGTTTCATCATATCTCTATACTATTTCCTGCCTTATTTCTCTTAATCCACTTCACAAAATCCGTTACTGTCATTTGCCATTTTGCTGGCTGTAAAATCCCAAACTGTTCACTACAGTTCTTCGCAGCTTTACTGGATCACCAGTTTACTTGACTTACAAACAACCAGTACCATCAAGATCAGTAAATAAAAGTAGAACAGCATAAATATGGAATAGTAAATTAACATGGCAAGGAATACAGGTTGGTAAGGCAAGAGGTTCCATGATATTTATATTTACACACACACACATATATATACACACACATATATACATATATATACATATACACACACACACACACAACACACACCAGGACAGAGAATTAAAAAGATTTGGTAAGAAGAAGTATTTGTTCACAACATAACACTTACATAATTTGTGAAATACTAACATACTATATGATTATATTAATATATGTTTATTTGAAAAGCAGAGCAATGGGGCGGGGGAGGTGCTGGTAAAAAGAATGATAGATTTCCATCCACTGGTTCACTACCCAAATGGCTACAACAGACAGGTCTGGGCTAGCCTAAGGCCAGGAGCCAGAAACTCCATCCTGGTCTTCCCCATGGGGTGCTAACATGGTAAGCAGCAGCTTAACCCATGGTCTCACAACACCCATCCACTTTATGATTATTTTTACCTTTGTCTTCCTTACCAACTACCATCTGGCTCTGAGCTCCTGGTTTCAGATTGGCGCAGCTCCAACTGTTGCAGCCAACTGGGGAGTGAATCATTGGATGGAAGACCCCTCTCTCTCTCTCTCTCTCTCTCTCTCTCCTCCCTCTGTGTAACTGACCTTCAAATAAATAAATAAATCTTTAAAAAAAAAAGAAGTAATGAGTTAGCAGATTATCAGCAAACTAATTTTGTCATGTTGTTGTTGAAGTTGTTCACGCATTGAGCTCTACACTCTACTATATTGTCAAATAAACAAGCAGTGAGTGGACCACGAGGAAAAATAAAGCAAAGTGTTTTTCTTTTTCTAAGAGCAGTGACAATTTTATAGTTGGTGAAGAACTGATCTGCTTAAATCCAAGCATGAATACAACATGCTTAGGTGCATGCGTGCACCCACACAGACACACACAGTCTATTTTTAAAATGATTTAGTACAAGCAGGATTGTAGAATTAACATTTCACCAATAAAAACTTGCATTTTCCCCTAAAATTAACACAATGAAACACTGGTAGGTAGAAATTATCTTGGCAATATTCCAAGTTAAGTAACTAGTTGCTATTTTCAGTGAATCATTTTCCCAGCATTTTAATTTTTCTTAAATTTTTCTTCAAAAATTCCTACTTCAAACGTGTTTTTAATTTGATTTAATCTACAAAGTTAAGGATTTTCCAAGTAAAACTCTAATGTAAAATTAATCAAGTCCCCAGTAAGAAGTACAAATGCATAAACCAAATACATTTTATAAAGTTCAGATATCTGTGACCCAAGATTGATCTAATTTTTTGCCTATGACTACTTTTATAGTACTGATCAAAGTAACTATAAACATACCTCAAACATAGATGCTTAAAGATAAAATACTAGAAAAAATTTCAGGTTTTACACAATAAAACCTGACATCAAAGTACCACACTTAAACTCTAAAAGCAGAATGTAACACGTAAGCATTACACGCCTCCCTGGGAATGTAAGGCAAACTACACAGCATCTAAACTGATTCAGAAACTACAAAATAGTTTTAGTTGAAATTCATATTTCCAAAGTTTTCCCCAACAACTCGCACATTTTTGACTAAAATACTTTGTTTTCAATAACAAATGAAAGAAAAACTCACAGAAAATTGTGATGATTGGTTTGGGCAAACTCTAATGATAGCATGGCCCATGGATATTTTTTCTTTATGTTTCCAACAAATGGTATAGTGTCTGGAACTTAGTATGCAACTTAATAAATATTTTTGAAGTGAATGAATAAGCAAATATATTTAAGTATCTGTTAAGTATTAAATACATGTACTAAATAATATGAATGCTGAAGAAATAAACATCAAGATACTGAAAAATCTTCAGAAAGTATACTTTTAAATAAATCAAATAAATGTGAATGGACATTTTAAGTCCAAAAGTCTAAACCCCTGAATTCAAAGAGGTTTGTCACCTTATAATGTTAATAGGGACTGACACTGTGATGCAGCATGTTAGGCCATCACCTTCCAATCTGGCATGCCATATCAGAGTGCTGGTTCAGGTCCCAGCTGCACTGCTTTTGATCCAGCTTCCTGTAAATGCACCTGAGAATGCAGCATATCATAGCCCAGGTACTTGGGCACCTGCCACCCATCTGGGATACCAGAATGCAATTCCAAGCTCCTGGCTTTGGCCCAGTCCTGCTCTGGCTGTTGTCATTTGGGGAGTGAACCAGCAGGTGGAAGGTATCTTTCTTTCAAAATAAATAATTTTTAAAAGGTTAACAACTTTATTTCATATAGAGGCAAAATCAAATCTGAGCATTATAAAAGCTTGATTATAACTTAACGAGCTGAAAGAAAACAGAGAGCTTTAATCACACACTAGCTGGGGAGAGGGTTTTATGAATCAGTCACGGAGGCTGATGCTGACAGCACCCATTCTCTCAACTCTGAGATGTGGCTCATCTAACAGACACCAAATATTCAGTTGAGTTTTCATGTGAAGATGTAGAAGCAGCCATACATACAAAAGATTTGGGGTTCCCGTGGTAAGACCACTCAGGCAGTAAAATAAACAAATCAGGCTATTTTAATTTTGTCCTTTTTAAAAATTGATTTTTCTCTCAGTTTTCTAATATCATACTCAAAATCTCCTGATTATTACCTAGCCTCCCAGTTAGAGTCCCTAAAGAAGAAGAATATATTTGTCATCAGTTATGTAGATCCAAGTATGCCTGTTACTTGCTAGTCATTTCTCATTGAAAGTTAATACATGATTTCCTGATTCTTTGATTCCTCTTACTTCTTCATTGAAGGAAAATGCACTAAAAAGGAAATAGGACTATTCCCAAGTCTGTGAAAGATTTTCTACTTCATCAGTAATTTTGCAAAGTGGTATCATCACATTAGGTATTAAGAGTTTACCTCTGAGAAACAGATTTGATCTCCATGCACTGAGATTCAAAGTTTGAGCCTGTAATGCTGAGAGGCAGTCCATGGACCACAGCAAATTTACCAGATACCAAATATAATTCACCAGACTGTTGTGAAATAGGCTTCCCCAGGAATACCCGGCATTGCCAAATACAAAGCACCACTAGGACATCTGGAATGGAAGCCAAACGATGGAGATAACAAAAAAATCAAAATTCTTTGCAATCAGTTACATGTGTTAGCGCTCTTGCTTCCTAATACTTGACAATATGCTTCCTTCAGGATGACTAAATGTGCAGCCATTTTTTAAAAAATCTAATGAGCTAAAGAAGAAACAAAATAACAACAACAACAACAAAAATAACCTGTGGAGGGCAAACAGCGGCCAAGGGCACTAGAAGAAAATGGCTCCCTTTCTTGTCTTCATACTACCACAGTGCAAGAATCACACAGGCTGGATCTATGTACTTGCATGGACAGTGCCAAGGGCATAGCCATCTTCCTGCTCCTCACTTTACCATGCCAGTTCACTTCTCCTCTCCAAAATCCTTACAGTGTTATTTTTAAATGGGCATCATGTACTGTCACCGCAGTCAGACAGGCCTGGATTCCAGCATAATTTTTTGCAATTATTCAGTATACGACTGGACAAAGTTAGGAATTATGTCAGTCTCGGCTGAATTAAGCAGTTTCTGCCTCACTCGTGAGGGCAAAGAAGCCAGGGTTCTTCTAGCTCCTCTGGGTGGAGGTTGACTAAGTTCCTTTGTTGTTACTACTACTAGTACTCACAGACAGGACCATTTTCCTAGGGCGAGAAAACGTTTAGTAAAATACAAAACTATGGATTGTAATGGACTTTGCATTTTCAGGGCAAAATCACACCACAACTAATGTATAAATGGTACCCGCTGCCAGCTGAGGAAACTCTCTGTAATCTCAAACAATTTATAGTCCAAAGCATTTTTTTATTCTTAAATTATGTAAGTCCATTTATGTCTATGTGTTTAATAAGACACTTACATCTCTATCCTGCATATTAACTTACAGATTTCTTTGGCATAAAGTTATTCTGTTTCTGTTTTGTTATCTGAAATGTTTTAAATGAGCAAATTGAAAATTTGCCGTAGACTGTCTATAACATCTGATCACCATTTGTAAACTTCAAAAAGTCTATCACAAATTAAGGAATGTACAGCCCCAAAAAAGTATAACAATTTCATTTCTTGAGTGAGATGTGTGAATAAAAATTTGACTCTTCTGAGGGTAAATCCACCTTTTGTTTTACATGAATTAGTTTAGTAAAACACTCTTTTCTGAGAGATGATTTAAAAGCACGACTCATGGATACTTCCAAGACAGCCGCACTGGGGAAGTCAGCAGTATGTATGTGACTGTGGGCATAGCTTGTGAGTATGATGTGCACAGACTAGATCATGAATTTTTATGTCCTAGTCCAGGGTCAACACAATATAACCAGTGGTCTTTGAAAATCATATTATTTTATTAAATGTTCAGATGTATTTTAACCCCTCTCTCCCAGAAGACAGTTTATGTGACCTAGAGAATTATCAACAATATAATTCATAGAAAGTCTCCAATAGTAAAGCAACAGTCAAAAGAATCTCAGCTGTAATGGAATGGACCGTGTCTATCAATTTAAAGAGGCAGTACTTCATTGCCATCTGTTACAGACAGGCTTAAAAACTTTATAAGATCAAACTTCTGAAAGTTATCAGTCATTCAGAGGCAGTCATTAAAAGGTATGAAGACAGTAAGATCAAAGCAAGCACAAACCCATTTCCTGCTACTTAAATATCTTGAACCCTGGGTGAGTCTGCTTCAGAAAGGCAGGTTTTGAAAATACATTCACTATTAAATAACTCAGTGTTAAATTCCCAACATTGTGCTGGCATCCTTGATAAAAATTATAAAATAGTACAAATTAGCCTCAGTAGCTTACATCTTCAAATGCTTTGAAAAATCTCAAGCCTTTCGTTACGGATATACAAAAGTGATCTCATTAAAAAATAACCGAAACCTTGATTTTCTTGGTTCATTTCATTTTTCTCACTGCTGCTCCAGATGCTAAATTTTAAGAAAGCATCATGTAATGACCTTGTAAAACTAGGATTTCCCAAATGATTTTAATAGAAAAACTGCCTCAAAAGCAGTTAAAAAATAAACGAGTTTTTGCAAACCCAGTACAAAGGAAAGTCTCTTTTTAAGGTTGTCAACACTAACTTAGAAGGCTGAGCATCTTTATTTTTAACTTTGCCAATATGTTTTATTATAGAACAATTATTTTTTCTCTTTTTAAGATTCATTTATTTAAATGTCAGAGAGAGATAGAGACAAGGAAAGACCTTTCATCTACTGATTCACTGCCCCAGAGAGCTACAACAGCCTGGTCTGGCCAGACTTAAGCCTGGAGCCTCGAATGTCAACCGGTTCACCACAAGAGCAGCAATGCCCAAGTACACTGCTTTCCCAGGGACATTAGTAGGGAGTTGGATTGGAAGTGGAGCAGCCAGGGCTCAAACTGGTGCTCATACGGGACACTGGCATGACAGGCAGCAGCTTAATCCACTGTACCACAAGGCTGGGTCCATGCACATGATAAGCATACTACACCATTGTGCCCTACAGACAGGAGAAATCCTTCAAGTTTCCTCCTGTCCACCCTCACCTCGCATCCTGTCTCACTCCCAGAAGAATATGTAAGGATCAGGTAAATTAAATCTGAGGAAATTAAAGCAACATGCAAGAGATTTAAATGTAGCTATCTATACTAAGTGTAAATGAACAGAATTAGTAAAAAGCCCTATAACAGGGACAATTAAAAAATGTAATGTGCAGTTTTATGTACACTTAAACACTAGTGTGATGAAGGGGTAATTTAAATTTTAGTGTCTCATTGTATGTTTTGTGTAATATTACCAGAACACACTGAGAAAAATATCTATGTCTTAAGGGTTAATTTTGCTATTTGGATTATTTTCCAAGACTCCACTGATTTTATATTCAAGGAAGGAAACAGATGACAGGCATTGTATTTAATTATTCCCATATTACTGTACTCTGGAAGAAAAATCAAATGCATTAGCCTTGTAATATCTCACAAGGACAAGGCAAGACAAGAAATACTTGTTTTATATGCATGTTTCATTATTTCTGGAGTTTGAAATTTACTTTTTGAAACATATACAAAGAAAGAAGTAGAAAATGCACTTTAAAGAGCTTAGTCAGCATTCAAAATCTTAAAACCATTACATCCCAGAGATTTAAAATTGATTCTGAAACCAGCCCAGATAGAAGAAATAAGCTTTTACTTGTGTGAAGAGAGTTTTAAATGATACCAGTGACCCAGGATTAATCAATATTATTTTCTGTAACATATTAAATATAAAGAATACATAAGACTAGTAATTCATTGTGTTCAGGGATCATTTTTCATCTAAAGAAGCAATGAAGGTACTATTAATATCATATTTGGCGATATCATTGACGAATTTAGTAATCAACAAAAGTACAGCATGTCCTATTTCAGCTATGTTTATAAAGGATCAGATCAATCTGATCTGTTCTATATTCATATTCTTGCTGTTTTATAAAAAAAATTTAAGGAGTTGTTTCCAGAGTTGAATACAACAGTTCTATGAAAAATGCTTGAATTGAAAAATAAAATGAAATATACTCAATATGCATTAATTCTATAAGGAATATGTTTCAGAGAAAATACTAGAACCATATATTTAAAATTTAAAGAAATAGAGCTGGTGCCGTGGCTCACCAGGCTAATCCTCCTCCTGCGGCACCGGCATCCCGGGTTCTAGTCCTGCTCGGGGCGCCGGATTCTGTCCCGGTTGCTCCTCTTCCAGGCCAGCTCTCTGCTGTGGCCTGGGAGTGCAATGGAGGATGGCCCAGGTCTTTGGGCCCTGCACCCGCATGGGAGACCAGGAGGAAGCACCTGGCTCCTGGCTTCAGATTGGTGCAGCGCACCGGCAGCAATGCGCCAGCCGTAGTGGCCATTTGGGGGGGGGTGAACCAACGGAAAAAGGAAGACCTTTCTCTCTGTCTAACTCTGCCTGTCAAAAAATTTTAAAAAAGAAAAAAATTTAAAGAAATAATTTTAGAGTGGGTGTTTGGCACAGAAATTAAGATGCTCACATTCCATATCCAAGAATCTAGATTAGAGTTTCAACTCCTCTTCCAAATCCAGCTTCATGGAATGCAGCAGTTAATGACCCAAGTACTCCAGTCTTTCCATTCATGTGGGAGACACTGGACTGAGTTTTTAACTTCCTGCCTTATCCTGGCCCAGCCCCAGCTAACACTGGTATTTAGAGAATGAACCAGTGGTTTCTAGATCTATTCCTTTTTCTTTTGATTATTTCAAACAAATAAATACATATTTTTAAAAGAAACAAAATCAATAATTTTAAAATCTTGAGTACCAAAATTACCTGTTGATGAAACAATTTAATAAACACAATTTATTTACAGATGCACCAAATGTAAGATATTCTCAAAAGCTAGATAAATGTTATTGCTGTTACAAACATTCCACGATAGTTTTGTTGCTTACAACACTATTAGAATTACACAACATGATATCACTCAATATGATAATTCTTAGATCTGAATAATATCTAATAGACACTAGAAAGGGTTATATTAATCCCATAATTAATTTCCCATAGAAAGAAAAGAAGGATGACCTCTGATGAGGGTTTTACTATACAGGGAAAAGAAGAGACTTACTAACTCTCTAGAGAATAAATCAATAAGCAAGGTAGTTTAAAACATAAATCCAGTTAATAAGAAGTTTCCCCAATTTTTAGACATTATCAATGGATGAAACCTTTCAACTTCACTTAGTCACATAGTTCTGGAGGAAAAAACATTTAAACAATCAATTGTGATTCAATTATATGAGTTCTCAGTATCAATGGTATGTTCTGATTCTAATAATTAAATGTTAATTTACAGTTAATGGTCTTTATTACCGAAGAGTTGTAGGCAGATGACATGAAACTAGTGTCTCTGTTACTCAGAGAATACAGTATTTTTTCCATCCTATCACTTTTAGATGAAATCTTACTATACTTAATTTCATCAGTTAGTCCCTTTTTTTCATCTTTCTTGAAGGAACATTACCTCATTTTCTCTTTCAGTCCTCTGATGGTTCTTTGTGACTCTTAAAAAGCAACTGCCAGAAATAATCATACACAAAATCATGAATAGAGAAGATTTTATGGGGAAAAATCCATTGAATAGTTTTAGAAAATACAAAAATAACACTCAGTATACTGAACCCTATTGCCATGCCATTTTCTTTCAAGTGGTCCAATAAAAAAAGCACTAAATACTACAGACTTTTTCATGTTCCTTTAAATGACCATCATCCAGTCATCCAAATAAACATCTTTTCAAACTTGTGCCACTCATTCAAGGAAGATGAAGGGTTTAGAGTGATGCTTGATAATTAGGGGGTTGACATTATTTGAAAATTGAGATATTTTGTTATATTATTTCCATTTTGATCATCCAACATGACACAAATGTTTCCAAAGAATAAAAATTGATGAAATATTCATCTTTTCAGAACACTTTTATGTTCTATCCATGTTTTATATATCCCCCTAGCTTCTGAAGAATTTATATGCAATTATCAATGCGGAGAAATTTCAGTTTCCATATTCTTAGAAATCTTCAAAATACGCAGAAAAAGGGATTTTCTTGCCACTATATTTGAATTATATTGCATCAAAGCTATCTAGTTAGTATATTCGGACTACTCTGAAAATTAAAAAAATACTTTCATTTCAGCATTAATTTTTTACCCACATATTCACACTCATACCTCCAAAGTCCATCTGATTGATCACAGTTAAAACATTTGCTTTAAAATCATGACCTTAAGAAAATGAGGAGACTGGCCAAAGACTGGCAAAAAATATAAAACTTATCTGATAAAGGTCTTATATATACAAAATATAAACAACTCTTATAACTTGGTAATAAGTAAAAAAAATAATCCAATTTAAAATATTGATATATATTTGCATCAATAAAGAAAATATGTGAATGCTTAGTAAGCATAAGAAAATTTGCTCAATATCATTAGTCATTAGGGAAAGACAAATTAACACCAGAATGATATACTACTGCAGCCACCCTCTAAAATAGGTAATATGTTGAATAAGAATGGTTAAACCAACTATTGGTGAGTTATGAAGAAACTGGAAGCCTCATATACTGTTGTTGAATTTCTGCTCTATAGAAAACCATCTGACAGTCTCCTAAAATGTTAAACATACAACTACTATGTATCCAGACATTTGACTTTCAGGTATTTACCTACCTGAATTGAAAACCTCTATACAATACTTGAAAAATGTTTAAAGAAGCATTATCCAAAATAGTCTAAAAGCAGAAATCATGTAACTGTCCTTCAGCTGATGGAGAGATTGAAAAACCGTGGCATACCTGTACAATGTGCAAGTCTTACACATGGGGAGGCTGTTTGTCTTGGCAGTTACGACAGTGGTTCGGAAGGCAGCATCCTGTAGTGGAGTGCTCTGGTTCAAATCCCAGTTCCGATTTCTTCATAATGCAGATGCTGAGAGACAGCAGGTGATGGTGAAAATCAGGAATTCCCTCCCACTCACATGGAAGAAGTCAATGCAGTTTTGAGTTCCAAACTGGGGCAAAGCCAAACCATGGCCACTGTTGGTGAGAATGATGAGAATAAAACATTTTAAGTTTTCTCCATTTTCAAGGAACAAAATTAATTTTATGGCTTGAATATAATTCAGAAAACAAATTACTGTTTTCTTAACTTTTTACAACAGTTCTTTAACAAATAATTTCTATACTATAAAATCAACTCATGTCAGTATACACTGCAGTGGTTTTTAATTTATTCCCAAATGTGTTCAACCATCACCGCAACCAATTTTAGGACGTTATAGTACTTCAGAAAGAAAACTCAGGGCCGGCACTGTAGTGTAGTGGTTAAAGCCACTGCCTGTAGAGTGCTGGCATCCTATATGGGCACCAGTACGAGTCCCTGCTGCTCCACTTCCAATCCCACTCTCTGCTATGGCCTGGGAAAGCAGTAAAGGTGGCCCAAGTCCTTGGGCCTCTGCACCTACATGGGAGACCCAGAAGCAGCTCCTGGCTTTAGATCGGTGCAGCTATGGCAGTTGTGACCAGCTGGGGAGTGAACCAGCAGATGAAAGACCTCTCTCTCTCTGCCTTTCCTTCTTTCTCTGTTTAAGTTTCAAACAAACAAACAAACAACAACAAAAAAAAAAACGCTCTTGAATATTATTCCCTTATCTGCTCAAATCTTCCCGAACCAAAGCACAAGTGTTTTTTCTTTGCACATTCAAGTAGTCAAAAAAGAAATTAGGAACATAATCCAATTTATAATAGCAATAAAAATACTACTTGGGAATGAACTTAACCAAAGAGGTGAAAGATTTGTACACACAAAAAATAAAAGTGTTTCTGTATAGTGAACAGCAGAATGAAGAGTTCCTATGGAATGAGAATATATTTGCTAACCATGTATCTAATAAATGGTTAATATCCAAACTAGATATAAACTAGCAATCAATCAATTTAATCAATTTAAAATAGGCAAGGGTATGAATAAATGATCAACGCATATCTGAAAAATGATTAACATTACTAATCATAGAAATATAAATTAAAGCAATGATGATGTGTCAGTTACATTCATTAGAATGGCTGTCATCAAAAAGCTAACAGAAAAAGCTCTGAAGATGTGTGGGGAAAAAAAACAAAAACTCTAACACTGTTGGTGGTAAAGCAAAGTTAGAGTTGTTATGAAAAAAGTGTAAACATTCATCAAAAGTTAAAAATAGAAATGGTATATGATCCAGAAATCCCATACCATGAAATAATTATGCCAAAGAAATACCTGTAATTACAGGCTCATTACAATACTATTCACAATAGTCATGATATGGCATCAAACCAAGTGCCCAGCAGCGGATCAATCAACAGAAGTTTTATACACACACACATACACAGACGTGACTGGTTCTTTTTTAAAGGAAACCCTGTTATTTGAGACAATATGCATGAACCTGGGAGAACATCTGTTATGTGAAATAATACAGGCACAGAAAGACAAATACCAAATCATCTCACTTATACGTGGACTCAGGGGGGCTGCCTTGTGGCGCAAGGATTAAGCCACCACCTGTGACATCAGCATCCCATGTTAGAGTGCCAGTTCTAGTCTCAGTTGCTTTGCTTCCAGTCCAACTCCCTGTTAATCTTCCTTGGAAGGCAGAAGATGTTCCCTGTACTCTGATCCCTGCCACCCATGTGGGAAACCAGGGTGGAGTTACTGGCTCTTGGCTTTGGCCTGGCCCGGATACGGCTGTTTAGCCATTTGGAAGTGAACCAGCATATGGAAGATTCCTATCTCTCCCTGTTTCTTAATCTTCCAAATAAGTAAATAAATCTTTTAAAAATATTTTTAAATAAAGAAGTTGAACTCATAGAAACAGAGCAAGAATGGTGGGGTACAAGGAGGTGAAAGTAAATATGTTTGGAGAGATGCTGACTGAACCACATGGAGTTTGTTTAAAATGGAGAATAAATAGATGTATGGTGCAACTTAATGACTATAGTTAATAACAAAATATTATATTCTTGAAAATTAAGAGGTATATTTTATTTATTTTTTAAAGATTTATTTGTTGGGATGCCGCCTGCAGTGCAGGTATCCCATATGGGTGCTGGTTCAAGTCCCAGCTGCTCCACTTCTGATCCAGCTCTCTGCTGTGGCCTGGGAGGAAAGTCAAAGATGGCCTAAGTCTTTGGGCCCCTGCATCTGCATACGAGACCCGGAAGAAGCTCCTGGCTTGGCACTGCTCCAGCCGTTCTGGCCAACTGGGGAATTAACCAGTGGATGGAAGATCTCTCTCTCCTCTGTGTAACTCTTTCAAAAAAAATCGTATTTACTCATAAACATTTATAATAAATTTATAATATTTATAACATTTATATTTATAAATAAATTTAATATATACAAATTATATATAAGTTATTGATTATAAATTTATAATATTTTATTTGCATTATTTTATATATGTATTTATAAAATTTATACTAATATTTATTTATAAATAAATCTTATTTATTTGAAAGTCAGAGTTACACGGAGAGAGAAGGAGAGGAAGAGGGAGGGAGGCAATTTTGAGTGATTGTTAAAAAATATTTATTTCAGCCGGCGCTGCGGCTCACAAGGCTAATCCTCCGCCTTGCAGCGCCGGCACACCGGGTTATAGTCCCGGTCGCGGTGCTGGATTCTGTCCTGTTGTCCCTCTTCCAGGCCAGCTCTCTGCTGTGGCCCGGGAGTGCAGTGGAGGATGGCCCAAGTGCTTGGGTCCTGCACCCCATGGGAGACCAGGATAAGTACCTGGCTCCTGCCATCAGATCAGCGCGGTGCGCTGGCCGTGGCGGCCATTGGAGGGTGAACCAATGGCAAAGGAAGACCTCTCTGTCTCTGTCCCCTCTGCCTGTCAAAAAGAAAAAAAAAATTATTTGAAATCAGATTTACAGGGGCCTGTGCAGTGGGTTAATGCTCTGGCCTGAAGTGCAGGCATCCCATATGTGCGCCGGTTCAAGACCCAGCTGCTCCACTTCCAATCCGGCTCTCTGCTATGGCCTGGGAAAGCAGAAGATAGCCCAAGTGCTTGGGCCCCTGCACCTGCATGGGGGAGACCGGGAAGAAGCTCCTGGCTGCTAGCTTTGGATTGGCGCAGTTCCAGCCGTTGCGGCCAACTGGGGAGTGAACCATCGGATGGAAGACCTCTCTCTCTGCCTCTCTTTCAAATACATAAATGAATCTTTAAAAATAAATAAATAAATAAAAACAAAGTCAGATTTACAGATAAAGAGGAAAATACAGACTTTGCATCAGCTGGTTCACTCCCTAAATGTCTGCAACAGCCAGAGCTGAGCCAGGAGCTTCTTCTGGGTCTCCCTTATGGGTTGCAGGGGATCAAGCACTTGAGCCATCTTCTGCTGCTTTTCCCAGGCTACTAGCAGGGATTTGGATCAGAAGTGGAGCAGCCAGGCATTGCAAGTGGCAGCTTAACTGCTATACGGCAATGCTGGTCCTGACACTGTCATTTTGAATTCTAGGTTTTTAAATTGTCACTAGCAAAAGAAAAACTATGTTTTTCAGAATTCTGTTTAAATCAAGAGCCAAGAATTGCTGACAATTTGATAATGGATTATTTTCCTATAATAATTTAATATTTGACTCTACTCATATCACCCTTACATCAACATATGCACACTTGTAAAAGTATTTCATTTTATTTGAAAGGCAGAAAGACAGATGTAGAGAAATCTTCCCTCTGCTGGTCATTCCCCAGATGCCTGCAATAGCCAGGGCTGGATCAGGCCAAAGTCAGAAGCCTGAAAGACCAGATCTCTCATGTCAGAGCCATCATGTACATCCTGCAGGTGCATATTGACAGAAAACTGGGTCAGAAGCAGAGTAGATGCAAGGTGGGCAATCCAGTATGGGATGTGAGCCTCCACAGTGGCAATTTAACTGCTGTGCCACATGCCTGTGCCAATATACAAACACCTGGTAAAAAAAATTGCAATTATCAAACAAAATTTTAGCTGGTATCCTTGTGGATTATTTACCATTCTCCAGACCCATAGCTAGTTGTTGAGAGCAGTGTTTAGAACAAGGCACCTACTTTTGACTTCAACTAAGACGACCTTCATCCCAATGAGAACCAGTAGTGGATATTAAAGTACAAGATGAAAACTTGCTAAGAAGGCTATGTACAGTGAGCATCACAGTACACACTGTGGAGACCTGGAATCAAAACTGCAGTCTGTTTGGGAGGTGCATTGGCAAGATATTTGACTTAAGAGTAGCATGGGTTCAGGGTCACCCTGGAGTGACTAGACCAAGAGGCATGGAGACAGAGAGAGGAGATTTAGCAAGTGTGATCAACAAACAAGAAAGCCACTCTGATTCTGAGACTGCCCAAGAGAATGAGAGGGCAGGGGAGGTAAGGTGACAGGATTTGCAGAGGCAATGCTAGGAAGGCTTGGTTTTACTTTTCATCTCCAAGGCAGAGGTCATATTTGCAGTTATGAATTAGTGAAGAACTTTCTGGCTTCCAGAGAGAGTGGCTTATTGGGGTACAAGACTCAGAGTTATAGCTGCTGCTTTACTTATTAATCCAGACTGAATTTAGGTTCCAGCTACTAAAAAATTTTTTTAAATGTCTTATAATATCAATCTGATTACCCTCTCATGATCTTTTTTGACTTTAAAAAAAATCCATGTTTAATTAAGTTTGTTAAATTTTCAGACATCAACTCATTTGACTCCCCCAGCGTCCTACCATGATAGATTAAGTCACCAGACTTAAATCCAAATTAGCAAGGCCCTGTTTTCCCTTAAGTCTCAAGGACAGCAGGTTTCCTTCATGGCCTATTTCAAAGTCACAATCTTTCAGAGACTGTGTTACCGTGTTGATTCCATATTGCTCATAAATGTTCATATTTTGATATCATTGTGAAGTAACTTCACAATTCATTTTCCTTGAGTTTCTAATAATGTTTTCAGGAAATTTTCAAATATGATCCTCTTCTTTTGATCATTTATCTGAGCATATTCTCTTATTCTCAACAATTATTGGTCCCCTCACAAAACAGACTTCTTTTTCCAAAAATGTATTTTCCCATTTCCACAAAAGAAATTCCCGGTCATCAATCAGCTATTATTTTCTTAAAAGTATTCCACTTGCCAGTATCATTTATTTTGAATGTCATTAAAAAATAGCAATGTTACTTGCTATCTGCAGGCTATAAGCTGAGCACTGTAGAAATGGATAAATTATTACTATACCATGGCTTTAAATCAAAAACTCACAACACAGATGCATATGTAGTATGGATGCAAAAACATGGATGAGACAGCTACAAAAATGTTGATATACCATTAGAAATTATGATCGCCAAATGGATGGTAAATGAAGAGAAAGACTTCTGCTGGATAGAATGACAGTAGGAAAGGTATAATTTGATATTTCTAGCAAAATTAACATTTTATTTCAAATGTAATTTGAAGACTAACTAGGAGCATCTGGTCTTTACCAAACAACTTCAGCTCCTCAAACTGAAAAATATACCCCAAATAAGGTAAATGCATCTTTTCCCAATCTTCCAGGACCCATTCAATCAAGGCATTAGGAAATGTTGCTCACACAGGACTCTAAGCATCTTGCTATCATGTCTTTAGCACTCTTCTCTCAGTACCACCTGGTTGCTACTTTGTGAAGAATAAATTGGGCTCAGAAAAGTGTTCACATGCCTGCAAACAAGGAAGTGATGTTTCTAGGACACTGAAACAACTCACAATCAAACTTCTATTTGGAGCCTTCTTGCAAATGGTAATTTCGGTAGGTCTGTTAACTCAGGTGTACGTCCACGACTGTGCAGCCATCCGGGTACCTTCATGTGCACCTTACTATGTACTCCATTGTGCTGCGTTTCTTCCAGGAAACTGCCTAAGACCTAGAATCACTCAAGACCTCAGAATTATCATCCACTCTCCAATGCCTCACTCTATCACTCACACTGTCTCAAAGTCCTAAGGAGTCCAAGGTATGTGCCTCTTACTGATGCTTTCACGGATTCCCTCCGACCCTTGGAATTCACACAAATTTTCCTAAACCATACATTCCATTTTATTTTTCTGTCACAGGACAGAACAGTGCCTTTTATATACAAGACACTGGTCAACTTTTTGTTCTAATAAATTTGCAAATATAACCTAAAAACAAAGATTTTTTAACTTCAAATAACCTGATGTGACACCTTAAATGAGATGATACATAATCTTAAAAGACACAGAATTTGGAGTAAGTATACTTGTGTGTGATTCTGAGTCAATCAACTGGAAGTTGAATGTCTATTTCTTTTCCTGTCAAGAAAGTGATACAGGAGAGAGACAAGGGAAGAGAGATGGAGAAGTGAAGCAGGGGAAGAGGAGAGAGATGAAAACATTATAAAACTATGACAGATGATAAAAATCTGCCAAATTCCATGTTCTTTTTTCCCTAACAACATTCTCAGCAATGTGCCCAGCTGAATAATATTGCATTTCATTTCCCAGGCTGCCTTGCAATTATCTGTGGATGTGTGAACAGTTTCAACGCTTTTTTGCATGGAAATCCTGAGAGACACGCTGTAGGGAAGACTCAATGTGGACAGTGCAGCGTTCCCCACCCTCCACCCTTCTCTGCAGACGGGCCTGCATCAAGACAGAGCTCAGCAGCCATGTAGGCAATAAGGGTTACATTCATGACAGAAGCCTCAAAACCACACATTCCAGGCGGAAATCTGACAAAAGAAGCAGTCGGTAACATGTTCTGCCTATTTACAGACTCTTATGAGAAGAATTAACCAGGCATGCTTACTTCCACTTTATTTATCTCATGTTTTAATCATATTTATAAACACCTGGAGTCCTAATACATACAAACACCCATCTCATGACCAACGTTACTAAAGTACATGAAAATTCAGCATGGGAATAACATATCATTATTAATGTTATTAAGTTAATACATATTGTCCCTAAGTGGTCCAGAACTACCTAAATAGGTTTCAACATTAGACATGGAAATTTTTGCTACTATGTAGCCACCTATATGAATTGAAATAGGTCATTTTTTAAGATAGAAAGCTCACGAATGAATAAACATTCTATGATTTTTTTAATCTAACAAAATAAACGTATAGTTTCTTACTAAGATCCTTTGCTTGAGATCACAATGTCTTTATGTAGTTCTTAGGCATGCACATCTTAGAAGGTATGAGAAGTTTCAAACTCTGGGCTTACTTTCCTTGTGTGTATTTCCACTTGACTGTGCTGCTTCACAGCAATGCAAATACATCTCTTACCAACATCTTGGTATTTCCAGACTCATTATTCTTGTGCTTTTGAACCTTGACTATTCAATGGATCTGGGAATCCAACTCATTTCCTTCTAACCAAGCAGGTCAGAATTTATTCCAGTTCTCAGTATATTAAAAGCGTAGATCAGATTGTTGTTAATGGAAACTGAAGTTTGAATCATAAACAAACTACAACACTACATTTCAAAACTTCCAAAGCCAGTTCCATTAACTTTCCAGGAGGCAAGTTTCTTTCGGTAAATAAAATATGAGTTTGCTGCTAAATGATTATTTTATGTCCTGATCAAATGATGAGTGTGAAAAAGTAAAAAATTGGTTTAAATATTTATTCAAGTTTTAAGGAAAATTAGATGCAAAATAAGATATCATTTTTTCAGTATTTATCAGTTTTATGTTTTTTGAAAGATTATCTCAAGATCTCTATCCTGTATTAAATTTCTTTTTAAGCAAGGGCAATTAATGGTGTGTACAATTATAATCATTTTTAAATTTCAAGGATGCCCAGTCTAATTTCTTAAATATAGAGTATATCCATTTTATTTTTATATTCATTTTCTACTGCACATTAACAGCAAACTTGTTTAGAAGAATATTAAGAATATGTATCGGGGCAGGTGCCGTGGCTCACTAGGCTAATCCTCCACCTGCGACACTGGTACCCTGGGTTCTAGTCCCATTTGGGGCGCCGGTTCTGTCCTGGTTGCTCCTCTTCCAGTCCAGCTCTCTGCTGTGGCCCAGGAAGGCAGTGGAGGATGGCCCAAGTGCTTGGGCCTTGCACCCACATGGGAGACCAGGAGGAAGCACCTGGCTCCTGGCTTTGGATCGGCACAGTGCGCTGGCTGTAGAGGCCATTAGGCGAGTGAACCAATGGAAGGAAGACCTTTCTCTAACTCTGCCTATCAAAAAAAAAAAATTTGTATCATTGAAAAATAAAAATAGGTTCCCTTTCTGAAACTAAAGATTTTCAGAGTACATATTTAATTACTTTTATAAAGAAAACAGATTTCATGTATTTTGAATGTACAGTCTCAAGACCACAATGATACTTCATATGTCCTCAGCAATCTTCCTCCTCCTTCCTTTTTTCCATTTTTACACTAACATACTTTCAGTTTACTTTAAACTCACAGGCTTAATCCTTTACAGAAAAATAATTTAACAAGTAGAAAGTAGAAGGAGCACTGTCCCACAGAAGTATAGACAGGGCTCTAAACAATAAGCAGATCTCAAGATGTCAATTTCACTCGTGCATTTTTGCACTCTATATAGATAACATTTTAAATGAATAAAAAACTAATCTGTCCTATCAATTTTTTTTTTTTTTTTTTTTTTTTTTTTTTTTTTTTTTTTTTTTTGACAGGCAGAGTGGACAGTGAGAGAGAGAGACAGAGAGAAAGGTCTTCCTTTGCCGCTGGTTCACCCTCCAATGGCCGCCGCTGCAGCCGGCGCACCGCGCTGATCCTGGCAGGAGCCAGGAGCCAGGTGCTTTTCCTGGTCTCCCATGGGGTGCAGGGCCCAAGCACCTGGGCCATCCTCCACTGCACTCCCTGGCCATAGCAGAGAGCTGGCCTGGAAGAGGGGCAACCGGGACAGAATCCGGCGCCCCAACCGGGACTAGAACCCGGTGTGCCGGCGCCGCAAGGTGGAGGATTAGCCTATTGAGCCATGGCGCCGGCTCTGTCCTATCAATTTTTATTTTCTTAGCTTATTACACTTTTCCCTCATAGACTTTGGCATAATATCTCCAAGGCTTTTGCTGATTATGGTGCTGGTGGTGGTGGATAGCAGGAAACTTGATGCTTCATGCATTTTTCTCACAGTATCAGCTGCTATTTCACCCATTATTTGTCCATCCCCTTACTCATTTCATCATCTTATTTGAGGGTCATGTGAATAGCAACCAATGTCAGCTCCCTCCTGGGTAGACTACATGTTCTCAAAGCCCAGAAACTTGGTGTATACCGCTATTTTAAATAAAAGGTTATATTACTATTTTTATTATTATATTATTTAAATAAAAGCTTATATTATTCACAGATTGGCTAAATACCTGCATATATTGTTTGGCATTATGATACAATGCATTCTACTACCAATATTGTTACACATAATTTAGACTAATTTTTATATATTGCAAACCTCATGTGAAATAATTTCTTATTTGGGTAGTGGGCATTTAGCCTAGTAATTAAGATGCTCATGATTTGCAAGGAGTGCTTCAGTTTGAGTCCCAGATGTGGCTTCTGACTTCAGCTTCCCACCGAGGCAGCAGGTGATATCTGTCTCCATAAGCAGAAAGGATAGGGAACCTCTTCATAAAAATGGAGGAGTAATGTTCTTCTCCAATTCTAAAACTGGACACAAAGATAACACTAGACACTTGAGTTTGTTAGCATCCTCTACTCATTGTTGCTTTTAATATTTACACAAGAAATCTACACTCCAGACTTACTAACTTAAATCTTTTCTTAAATTTGCCTTAAGTCAATGAGACATCTTTCATGATCTGATCAGCAAATCTGTATTTTTATTCTCCTTCTCTTATACACACCATTCCCAAAGTGGAATATAAAGTCAGTCTATTGCTGTAAATAGTCACAGGAACTTATTTACAGGAATACAATGCCATAATAAAGTGCATATCATCTAATTTATGTCTCAATTATTTCAATAATTATTTACAATTCAAATGTTTTACACAAGAAAATTGCCAATTACTGAATAAAAATCTGGTTAAAGAAATCCTAAATTCTCTTCTTTTCCAGTGTAATGATTTAAAATGAACTCCTTTGTTTTGCTTTGCTATATTTTAAGTTTCAAAATCACTGTGTATTGAATTTTCTATTTTGGCAATGATATCCATAGGTTAAACTCACAATGCTAACTTCTTCTATTTTGCAAAATTAATAAATATTTCTATATGTAATCTAAAAATTTAAAACTGTGTTTATTTTTGTTTCAAAGCAATTGCATCATTTCCAATCAATTGCTTATCTATTGAACCTAAGTAATAGTAACAAATTGGCATTGCTATTTAATGTTTTAACAATATAATGATTTCACATCACTATTACAGGAATATAGTTTTAAATTATTCATGAAGATTCTAAAAATGAGAGGTGCACCTTATATAAGTGATACTTATATCTCATTATCTTAATATAGTTTCTTCTTAGAAATGCTTAACAGTAAATAGATTTTTCCCTCTATTACTTGACCCATTATTTAGCTAATCTAATAAGTATTTTTTCATACAAAATTACGTTAGGTATAGTGACAAGAAGACATTTTGTACTTTTAAGTGAAAAAAAATTTGCATTGTGATTTGGAGTAAAAATTTAGTAAGCAAAAATAATGAAGTTCCCATGAAGATGCAGAGGCACTATTATGTTTAAATCTGTTAACTTTATTTATAAAGTTTTAGTATATAAAGGCGTAAGAGACTGCCCCAAAACACAGATTAACCTTTCGAGTGTTCATCACTTTTAACAACTCTTCAAGCTAATTACTGCTGGGTGGAATCAAATGAGTGCCTTTCTATTTATATTTATTTGCCAAACTCCTAATAAGGTTAGTATATTTTATTTATTTATAAAAATCAAGATTCTAATTTTATATTTAGTTCTTACACCTGTATTTTTTTTGCTTGTTTCTCTTTCTTATTTGTTAATTTATTCAAAAAGGAGAGAGAATGTGAAAGAGAATAGAAATGAATAATGTGCCATGCATTATCCCAATGTCTGTGGATAAAAGTGGAGAAAAAATAATGATGGTTCTCAGCTCTTACGAAGCTTTCAGACTAATGGAATGTGTACCTCTTAAAATTTGATTAATTCTAATTTTCCTAGTATTGTGAATATTAGTTTCTATAAGAGCATATGCTGGAGGACCAAGATATATGAAATTCTCATTTCATTGTTCATATATAAGGGAAATAATATAACTAAATAAGGACACCATAGTAATGCAGTAATACAGTTTTAAAAACAGCAGCTGCTGCTTCTGAAGAAATTTTGATAGCATGAGAAATGAAGGACTTCAAAATAATAAAAATGGACTTAGATAGCTCTCAGTAAGAAATTACTTTCTCTCTGCCAAATGCCAAGGAAATATCCAAAGGCCCTTGTATTGTAGCACCATGGAGAGTAGATTTAGCTGTGCAGCAGTACCAAGTTTTAACATAATTGAATATGAGCCATATATCTTCTTTTACATCAATTTTTGTAAGTTTTTGCAATGGAAAATAGGAAATAAAAAAGGCTTTTGTTGCTGAAATTTAATTCTTAAAGAAGTCATATTTCTATGCTTCAACTTGAGAACATTTTGCAGTTCCCATATTAGCCATCTCATAAAGAAACAATGAATACAATACGAATGGATGTAGATGTGTATAGATTGGGGATGAAGGTACAATGGAAGCAAATATGAGAGTGGGACAAAATTGAGTAAAAAAACAAACCAAACATCAGTTATCAAAAAATGTACTGTATATGAAATTTATATGTATGGAATTTACATCTTTTCACATAATTATTATTTATAGATCTTGCTATATCCCTGTTGACTTTTGTCTTTTTATTTTTATTAATTGAGCACTTTAGTGTAGCCCGAAGTCTTTGATTGTAACATAACTTAAAAACATGTTATCTCAAAAACAGTGAAATAAAGGAAAGCAATTAGTAATGACAAAAATATAAATGAGTTCATTCCTAAATACTTCTATTAAGTTTATGAGTAGGTAAATGCATATGTAGATATTTGCTTCATCACCAGAAGCTAAAGCAGTGATCCATTTACATAATAGGACAGCAATGCTTTTGATGAGAGTGTAATGGAAGAGGTAGGAAAGCTTAGGAAACAAAAAATGAGACTATGAAATGACTGCAGACCATAAGAACATGCACACAAAAAACAAGATTCCAATGAGGTACAGGAATATCACTTTGTAATGAAGACGGGGAGGTAATCAGAGTTGAAATGTGAGAAGTGGGAATCCAAACCATTCAAGACTGAGCTTTGTTGAAAGACAGTGTCAGAGTTCTACTAACACAATCAGAATTTTATTAATTCTTTCACTTTTGTGAAGAGTTGGTTGGATGAGGACAACTATATAGATAGCTTATTTTCTTAAATTAGAAAAAACATGTTAGAAGTAAACATAGCTAGTATCAAAAAGGCAATGTGTATGCATGAATTTATCAGCTTCTCCCAAATACTATTTAAGTAAGTACCTACAACTAACCACAAGAAACAGAAGCAAAGATTTTACATATTAAAATCATTAATTTGGGATATATAGTCATGATGCTTAGTATTTTCAAACATTAAAAAAAGGGTAAGAACAAAAGTGAGTGGGGATGGGCGGATGATGTGGTGTAGGAGTTGAGTCTCCACTTAACATGCCCATATCTCTAATCTCAGTGCCTAGGATTGAGTCCCACCTCCATTTTCCTTTCCACTACCTGAAAACGCATTCTCAAAAAGCCAACAGACAATAATCTAAGTACTTAAGTACTGGCCACCCATATAGGGGACCCGGATGGCTATCCTGGCTCCTTTGCTTAAGCATAGCCCAGCTCCAGCTATTGCTAGCATTTTGGGTTGGAGAGTAAACCAGCAATGGAAGATATCTTCTTCCCTCCCTACTTCTCTTTTTGCCTTCCAAATAAACTTTTTTTTTTTTCAATGAGCAAAGAATCAAAGACTGAAATGACAAATGCTGTTTGGAAGAGTCAAATATCCCAACTAAAACATTTAATATATATAGTTTATGTTAAAATTTTGAAGAACATCAGTGGAGCACAAAGAACATAGGTCAAAGAGAATTCTAAAATCAAAAGGTAAAACAAATTTCCAAAATCACACAGACAAGTAGAAAGGATATATTAAACAAACACTATGAAATACAGGGAATAAACTGAAAAGAAGGATAACGATTTGCTGGTAGGAAAAAAATAACAGGTTAACTGCAGGAAATGAAAATAAACTAAACCTTAAAATTTACATAGCAAGGAAAGCTCACTTACTTAAAAATTTGAACTAAGCATGATCTCTAAAAGATCAAAACAGCAGCCAGAATGGATTAAATATTATCTTCAGTGCATACAGGCACAAGTTTCTTTCAAGAATGAGCCAGATAGGCCGGCGCCGCGGCTCACTAGGCTAATCCTCCACCTTGCGGCGCCAGCACACCGGGTTATAGTCCCGGTCGGGGCACCGGATTCTATCCCGGTTGCCCCTCTTCCAGGCCAGCTCTCTGCTGTGGCCAGGGAGTGCAGTGGAGGATGGCCCAAGTGCTTGGGCCCTGCACCCCATGGGAGACCAGGAGAAGCACCTGGCCCCTGGCTTCGGATCAGCGCAGTGCGCCGGCCACAGCGGCCATTGGAGGGTGAACCACGGCAAAAGCAAGACCTTTCTCTCTCTCTCTCTCTCATGTCCGCTCTGCCTGTCAAAAGAAGAAAAAAAAAATGAGCCAGATAAAAAGACCTATTCAAATATACTTAAACCTAAAGAAAATTTAAAATGAAACATTACAAAAGAAACTTTAAAATGGCATGCTTCTTAAAATCAATGTGTGAAATGTAAAAACAGGGAAAAGCAAACAGTAATGGATGCACACAGCTAAACAAACATTTAAATGCCAAGTATTTCTTATGAAGTAATGAAGGTAATTTTTAATTTAGGATTTAAAAACAAGACTTCAGCAGACAGAAAAGAAATTTAGACAACTGGGAGGTAGCTAAACAAATGTTGATTATTAGTCTTTGTCAGGCACACACTTCAAAATTTCAAAGATAACCATTGTCAAAACTAAAGATAATTTTTTTTAAATTAATTTCCTAATACTCTGGTCAAATTTAATTTAAATGAGTCTTCTTTTTTTTTTTTTTTTTTTTTTTGGACAGGCAGAGTTAGAGAGAGAGAGAGACAGAGACAAAGGTCTTCCTTCCATTGGTTCACCCCCCAAAATGGCTGCCATGGCCAGTGCTTCCTCCTGGGCCACAGCAGAGAGCTGCACTGGAAGAGGAGCAACCGGGACAGAACCAACACCCCAACCGGGACTAGAACCCACAGTGCCGGCGCCGCATGCAGAGGATTAGCCAAGTGAGCCACAGCACTGACCAAAATCTTTTAAGATTTATATTTTCTTGCCATGAAATAAAGGAAAGAACAGACTAATCTCAAACCTAAAGAGACAGTACAATAAAAAAATTCATTATATATTTTAAAATTGCTAGAAGGGAATCCAACATCCCTGAATAGTGAGAAGATGCAGTGATTTCAAGCCACAAAAAGATGCCAGTAAAACAAAGGGAGGACCATGTTCCCAGTGAACTGAGAGAGATTTTCAGTGGAAAATGGACAAAATAGAAGAGAGACTGCATAGACATCAAGAAGACTGAACAGACACACGGCAGCTGGTAGCAGGCCACCAACTCCAGTGCTCAGCACACTTCTCTCTGGGGAAGTTGAACTGAGGCTACAGTGGCCAGTGCCACAGATCTTTGTGTGTGTGTGTGTGTGACTTGTAAGGACAAAAAATTATTTTTTCCCAGAATCCTTTTAAGTTATGCAAACTTCATACATTTCATAAATACTTTAGGAATGTAGTGACTCCTCTCACTGCAACCCCACCCTTTTTCCTGTTTCCTCTTCTATCTCCATTCTTATTTCTTTTTTTGACAGACAGTGAGAGAAAGAGACAGAGAGAAAGGTCTTCCTTTTCCGTTGGTTCACCCCCACAACGGCTGCTACAACCAGCGCTGCACTGATCTGAAGCCAGGAGCCAGGCTCTTCCTCCTGGTCTCCCATGTGGGTGCAAGGCCCAAGCACTTGGGCCATCCTGCACTGCCTTCCCAGGCCACAGCAGAGAGCTGGACTGGAAGAGGAGCAACCAGGACAGAATCTGGCACCCCAACTGGGACTAGAACCCGGAGTGCCGGCACCACAGGTGGAGGATTAGCCTAGTGAGCCATAACGCTGGCCTCCATTCTTATTTTTTACTAAAATATGTTTTCAATTAACCTAATGCACATAAAATTAACTACACTAAGTAAAGAACTCAACAAATAGAAATAGTATAAAAAAATTACTTAACTGTCAAGATAAGGGCTGTTCAAAGTTATTGAGTAGGAATTCCATGGTCCCAGCTGGCTCTGAGTCCAGCTTGGGGAATTGTGCAGTGTTTAGTGGGGAGGGCATCCACTCTGCTTCGTGAAGGACTGCTTCCCTCTCTTCCCGCCACCAAACCACCAGACTAATTTACTTATAAAACAGCAACAATGAAAAGAGAACTATAGGGCAATATCCTTGATGAACACAGATGCAAAAATCCTCAACAAAATAGTAGCAAATCACATTCAACAACAAATCAAAAAGATTGTTTTTAGTCTTATTATTTAGTCTTATCTATTGTTTAGTCTTATCTATATTCCAACTAAATTAGAATCTTTTTATTTGTTAAGCTTATTGGGTGAAACAATAAGCTTTTTTACTGAAATGTTTATTTACAACATGTTATTTTAAAAACTAAAAAAGAAAGGAGGGTAGGAGGGAGAGAAGGGAGTATTATTATATTCTTAGAATTGTATCAACAAACCACATTGAATCTGTTAAAAACTAATTAAAAATTAAACATAAAAATTCATCCACATAGACCAAGTATGACTTATCCCAGGGATGTGAAGTTCAACACACAAATCAATAAACATGATACACCAAATGAAGACAATGAAGGATAAAAACCATATGATTTTTTTTTTGACAGGCAGAGTGGACTGTGAGAGAGAGAGAGAGAGAAAGGTCTTCCTTTTGCCGTTGGTTCGCCCCCCAATGGCCACTGTGGCTGGCATGCTGCAGCCTGCGCAACGCACTGATCCGAAGCCAGGAGCCAGGTGCTTCTCCTGGTCTCCCATGCAGGTGCAGAGCCCAAGGACCTGGGCCATCCTCCACTACACTCCTGGGCCACAGCAGAGAGCTGGACTGGAAGAGGAGCAAGCGGGATACAATCCAGCGCCCCGACCAGGACTAGAACTGGGGTGCCGGCGCCGCAGGTGGAGGATTAGCCTATTGAGCTGCGGCGCCAGTCATGACTGTTTCAAAAGATGCAAAGAAAGCATTTGATTGTATACAACATCCTTCTGTGATAAAGAAGAACTGTTAAAAATTGGGTACAGAAAGAACACACATCCAACACAATTAAGTTAATATATGACAAACCACAGCCTGCATCATATTGAGTGGGAAAAAGCTGGAAGCATTTCCACTAAGATCTGGAACCAGACAAGGATACCCAATCTCACTATTCAATATAGTCCTGGAAGATTTAGTCAAGCCATTAGGCAAGAAAAAGAACCTAAAGAGATACAAATTGCTGGTCTGTGCTGTGGCTTACTGGATAAAGCCGCCACATGCAGTGCCAGAATCACATATGGGCACTGATTTGAGTCCCAGCTGCTCCACTTCCAATCCAGCGCTATGCTATTGCTTGGGAAAACAGCAGAAGATGGCCCAAGTCTTTGGTCCCCTGCAGCCACAAGGGGAACCCAGAAGAAGCTCCAGGACCCTGGTTTCAGATCAGCCCAGGTCTAGTCATTGAGGCCATCTGCAGGGTGAACCAGTGGATGGAAGACCTCCCTCCTTTGCTCCCTCCCTCTGCCTCTCTGCCTTTCAAATACATAAATAAATCTTAAAAAAAAAAAAAAAACAGATTTCAAGACATACTACAGGGTTTTTGAAGTTAAAACAGCCTGGCAATGGTATGAAAATAAACACATTGCGGACTGGCGCTATGGTGTACCTGGTTAAGATCCTGTCTGTAGCACCAGCATCCCATTTGGGTACCTGTTCCAGTCCCGGATGCTCCCCTTCTGATCCAGCTCCCTGCTAATGCACCTGGGAAAGCAGGGGATGATGGATGAAGTACCTGGGCCCCTGCACCAATGCGGGAGACTCAGATCAAACTTCTGGTTTTGACCTGGCCATTTTGGGCATTTTGGCCATTTGGGGAGTGAATTACTGCATGGAGGATTTCTGTGTTTCTTTCTCTCTCTTCCTCTCCCTCTGGCTCTCTTTCTCTAACTGCCTTTCAAATACATAAACAAATCTTAAAAAAAAGAAAAAAAAAGACAAGTAGACAAGTGAAACAGAACTGAAAACCAAGAAATTAACCCACGCACCTACAAACTAATCTTTGACAAACAAGATAAAATCACTTCCTGGGAAAAAGACAGTCTCTTACAACAAATAGGGTTGAGAAAATTGGATCTCCACATGCAGAAGTATGAAACGACACATCTAAATTATACCCTATACAAAAATCAACTCAACATGGATGAAGGATCTAAACTTAAGACCTGAAATCAACAAATTACTAGAGGAAACATAGGGGAAACGTTGCATGTTAGTGGTATCAGCAAAGATTTCTTAGATAAGACTCCAGAAGCACGGGCAATAATATAAAAAATAGACAAGTTGTATTACATTAAGAGAGAAGGTTCTGTACTGCAACGGAAACTTTCAAAGAGGGAACCAACTGAATGGGAGAAGTTACTTGCAAATTATGAATCCAATAAAGGATTAATATAGCGAATATATAAGGAGCTCAAGAAACTAAACAAACTTGCTGGTTAACAAATGGCAAAGGACAGGGACACGCATGATAGACAAATAGCCAACAGATACATGAAAAACTACTCAGGATCACTAGCCATCAGGGAAATTCAAATAAAAACTACAATGAGGTACCACCTCACTCCAGTTAGTATGGTCATCATCCAAAAACCACTATATCATAATACACGGTTGGTAGGAATGTAAACTGGTACAACCATCCTGGAAGCGATACTGGAGATTCCTCAGGAAAATTAAAAATAGATGTTCCATATGATCCAGCTATCCTCTCCCCAAATCAAACAAAATCAGAATATGAAAAAGTTACCTTTATTCCATGTTTACTGAAACTCAAATCACTAGAGTTAAGATATGGAATCAACCTAAATGTACTCCAGCTGATGACTGGGTAAGAAAAGGTAGCATATATACACGTAATATTACTCAATTCCCAAAAAAAGCAATTATTTTACAATGAAATGGATTGAGCTGGAGATCATTATGCCTAGTGAAATAATCCAGACCCAAAAAGACAAATATCACATGTTTTCTCTTACTTGTGGTAGTTAAGATACAGAGTATAAAGAAATTACGGTTTGAGTAAAACTTATCTTTTGATTATTGTTTATATCCCTTGTCTATAATTCTGCAGAACAGCTTTTTTACTTTTTACTACTTTTTACTAGTTGAACTCTGTTCAGTGGAGCATTGAAGCCTTTGATTAAAAAAGTAAATTTAAAATATTTTACCTTAAAAATTAAAAGAATGGGGGAAGGGATAATTTTATTATTAGAATTGTATTTATGAACTACATTAAATCTGTTCTATTAATCAAAAGGCAATAAAATTGCTGAAGAGATTTTAAATGTTTAAGAATTTTCACCACTACAAAAATCATAATATGGGAGATGATGAGTTCATTATTTCACATTGAAAACATGCATCAAATCCTCATATTGTATCTCAAACACAACTATTATTTATGAATTAAAACCAAAAAATTTAAACATTACTGAAATGGCGAGATGCTTAGAGATTCATCATTATAGAATTAAGAAGTTGGTAATTTTGCCGGCGCCGTGGCTCAATAGGCTAATCCTCCACCTTGCGGCGCCGGCACACCGGGTTCTAGTCCCGGTTGGGGCGCCGGATTCTGTCCCGGTTGCCCCTCTTCCAGGCCAGCTCTCTGCTATGGCCAGGGAGTGCAGTGGAGGATGGCCCAGGTGCTTGGGCCCTGCACCCCATGGGAGACCAGGAAAAGCACCTGGCTCCTGGCTCCTGCCAGGATCAGCGCGGTGCGCCGGCTGCAGCGGCGGCCATTGGAGGGTGAACCAACGGCAAAGGAAGACCTTTCTCTCTCTGTCTCTCTCTCTCACTGTCCACTCTGCCTGTCAAAAAAAAAAAAAAAAAAAAAAAAAAAAAGAAGAAGTTGGTAATTTTGACATGATTGATTACTAAAATGAGGTTTTCCTGCTAGCAGAGGATTGGTTAAAAAGTAATTATCCTGTATCAGTTTTGGAAGGTGAATCAAATTTTGTTCATAATTATCAGAGGCATGTGCAAGAAAAAGTCTTTTAAAGATTTACTGATTATTTTACTTACAGCCTCCAACACTGTGAGCTAAATAAAACTTTTTCTTTAAGTATCAAGTCTCAGGTATTTTGAAGCAGTGGAAAATGGACTAGTGTAATAACCCTTAATGAGTGATAAACATCCATGCAGTGAGATACTATTAAGCAATGCAAATATCAAGTCATGTAAGACATGGATAAATCATAAATGCTATCAGAAAGTGAGAAAGCGAATGCGAGCATAACACATACTACATAAATATACTCCACATGGTAAAGGTGTTCACTGGGGTATGGGCTAGAAATTCTGGTACTGGAAACGGGTAAATAATGGGTGGTAGATTATAACATCAGTTAGTTTTTCTCTAGCGAACTGGGAAGTTGTAGATTAGCAAGGGAGAAATCTTCAAACAAGCATGTGATGATGAATTAGAGTTGGAGACGTAATTGAGTTCACGTTTAGCTTACCGTGAAGTCAGATGATTCCCTATAAAATGCTTATGAGTATGTATATACATGTTTATGAGTATGTATATTCATGTAAAATGTCATGTATAATACTGATGGCTGACAAAGCCTAGAGAAAAAGATGCCCTACAGCGAACGGTGCACCTAGGAGCCAAATCTAGAAATTCTGAGAGGCTAGGGATTGAGGCAGGACATATACACAATGAGTTTAGAACATGGCATTGTGCTAGAAGGTATGGACACCCGCCAAAACAGAAACTTGCACTGACGTTATGTCAAAGGGAAGCAGGAGCCAACTGAAATTACTCCTGATGCCCAGTGCTGCAACATTTTGAGCAAAACAATAAATTAAGTGTTCAGTTATAACCCAAAGTATAAAATGAGCATGCATGATTCATACTAAGATAAATGACTAAATGAGTTAATGGGAAGAACTGACAGAACCCCTTGAGGGAGAATTCCAATGGATCTATTCTCCCTTCAAAGTCAGGGACTGCAGGTTAGCATTCTTTAAGTACGTTCTCTTCACAGGAATTTCTGTGCAAAAGGTGTAGGAAAGAATGGGGAAGCACTGAAGTCTAACTGCACAGTTCAGAAACCTGACAAAACCTACTTCAGCTGGATGACAAAGGTTAATATCAGTAACAAATCCCACTGGTATTGTGTGACCCTGATGTGATGAAAATGATGCTTTGATTCTGTGTTCTCGCGCCTCAAATCTCATAATCCCATTCCAATCATGAGGAAAACGTCAGATAAATCCTGATGACAGCAAATTCTCCAAAATACTTGACTCCTCAAAACTCATGATCAATGCCAAAGAAAATCTGCAAAATTTATCAGAGGCAAGAGGAACCTAGACACGAGATGTTGTCTGTAATGAATATGGCACTCTGGCGGCATCTTGGAAGAGAACAAAAGGACACCAGGGAAAAACGTAGGGAATTGGCTGGTGCCATGGCTCACTAGGCTAATCCTCTGCCTGTGGCTCCGGCATCCAGGGTTCTAGTCCTGATTGGGGCGCCGGATTCTGTCCCCGTTGCACCTCTTCCAGGCCAGCTCTCTGCTGTGGCCCGGAAGGAAAGTGGAGGATGGCCCAAGTGCTTGGGCCCTGTACCAGCACGGAAGACCAGGAGGAAGCACCTGGCTCCTGGCTTCGGATCAGCACAGCGCGCCGGCCGTAGCAGCCATTTTGGGGGTGAACCAATGGAAAAGGAAGACCCTTCTCTCAGTCTCTCTCTAACTCTGCCTGTCAAAAAAAGGAAAAACGTAGGAAATGACAATGTTTCTTTTTAAATTTAATAATAACATATCACATTAGGTCAATAAGTATGATAGTGTTATCACCATGATGTAAGATGTTAATAATAATGGACATTAGTTAAAGTATACTCTGGAACTCTTTGTGCTATTTCTGTCAAATATTTTCTCTAAATATAAAATTGTGCTATAATAACATGTCTTAAAAATATTCTGAAATATTTTCAATAGTATGCTACTGAGGTTAAGAACAAAATCTCCAAACTGAGCTTGCACTTTCCAGTGCATATGCCAATAGTAAAATGGCTTCTCACTAACCTCTATTTTATTTGGCAATATAGGCAAACTTTTTACGAGCTGCTATCAACAGAGATGCCTAAGTATACAAACATGAAGATATAAACATTAAATGTAAGAGGACTGAATATGAGACAAAGGCAAGTAACAAAAGATACTGCAAATAGAAATAAATTACAAGTAGATATGAATCTCCTTAAGGAACATTAGAATTGTTTCCTACAATTCAAAATTTATCTTAAATAAATGTGACACTCCCTAAAATTACATTTTAGAAAAGATTAAGATGCAACTTAAACACAGAAATGTTTACTCATTTCGGTGGGTCAGTTTCATTTTATTTTAAACATACCATGGAGAATATTTTTAAATATTACATATGTTGTATCAGAATGGGTTAAATTTGACCTGAATCTGCCTCCATATTTGTATGATTAGATCTGACCCCAGCAGCCTTCATATTTAGGGACTATACCCTAACTTAATGTGTAAATAAATTATAAATTAGTATAGACACCACGTTACAAACCAATAGAGTTTGAACCAGTCACAGCAGGAGAGCTTCAGCCAATCACAGGCTGCCAAATGATCAGACTATGTCGATTTAAAACAAATGCCAACTACAGCCAATTAGGCTGTTTCCATGTGTCACTGCCTTTCTCTGGCTTTAAACACAAGTTGCATTTATGAGGTGGAGCATTCTATACCAATTTCATTCTGCAGTGCTGTCCAGGTCATTTTCTAAGTATAGCTCACCTCAGATTTTTCTAGAAGGTTTTGCATACAGGTTTACACAAACTTTAGTGTGCAATTCATCATGTAGAAATCTTTTTACCTCTTATTCCTAAAATCTTCATTATCTCTCTTACCCTGAAGGCCAAGGAATCACTGAATTAAAAACATAAATTTAACAAATTTTTTCCATTTGAGAAAGCAGAATATTAATGTATGCTTATTATAAGTCTTTGAGGGAGAAAGAATAAAGTTGATGATTAAATGTTGATATAGTTTGTGTAAAATCAATATTTGAAGTTTACCAGTACTAGATTTTGAAAATAACAGAATATTTTTAAATATCTCAAATATTGTGTATATGGAGAATCCTAGTTTTATTTAAAAAAATACTCCTTATTTTAAAAAGATAAATATGTGGTAAAAAGTTTCCTATTGAATGACAGTAATGTTGAGCAGTTTCACTTGGTTTTCTCACATTTAATGTCTCTTCTTTCTGGAAAATATGAGGATAGGTATTACTGTGTACTATCAAGTGGCTCAGCCTTGGACTTCTTCCCAGAAGCACTCCTTTTCCAGGGCCCCTATTTATGTAATGACTCTGTATCCAGATACTAGCCATAGATTAAGATCAAATCAGATTTTTCACAATTACTGAGAAACTCAGATCTCAAAGACTTTTGTCAAACCTTGAGGAAACAAAAAAAAATGAAAATACCAAATCTTTAAGAATAGGTAAGCATTTTCAAATAAGTGGTTTTCAAAATTTTCAAGCCAAAACTTATTTCTAAGAACACTTTAATATTAGAGATGGTTCTATTTATTTACATGTATTGCAAAGTGATCTGGGAGAAATTAGTTGTTAAATTTAACATTTCCATCACAAAAATGTGTTTTACTAAAACAGTGTGATTGGAATTACTCTAAAATGTAACATACTTTTCTTTCGCTCAAGAAATAGTTTAAGGGAAATTACCAGGAATTCTGGGTTAATTTTTTAGTCTCTGGACATTATCTACATTGATCCAAAATATACAGGTGCAAAAAGAAAAACTACATACTCAAATTCTTACTACACAATCCCAAACTTCCATGTGTTAGAAAATATCCAAACTGTGAAAGGAAAAACTGCAATATGCTCCAAAAAAGCCAGGAAAAAAGCCTATGCACCTGCGGACTTCATGCATTTGTTGAATTTATTTAACGAGTTCACAAGCAATGAAAAGACACAAACGAAGATTAAGCATGTTACTGAGAACACTACACACTGTATGATTTTTTTAACTTTTATTTAGTAAATATAAATTTCCAAAGTACAGCTTGTGGTTTACAGTGGCTTCCCCTGCCCATACCTTCCCTCCCACCCGCAACCCTCACAACTCCCGCTCCCTCTCCCATTCCATTTGCATCAAGATTCATTTTCAATTATCTTTATATACAGAAGATCAATTTAGCATATACTAAGATTTCAACAGTTTGCACCCACACAGAAACACAAAGTGTAAAATACTGTTTGAGAACTAGTTATAGTATTAATTCACATTGAACAACACATTAAGGACAGAGATCCTGCATGAGGAGTACGTGCACAGTGACTCCTGTTGTTGACTTAACAAATTGACACTCTTGTTTATGACATCAGTAATCTCCCTAGGCTCTAGTCATGTGTTGCCAAGGCTATGGAAGCCTTTTGAGTTTGTGGACATCGATCTTATTTAGACAAGGTCATAGTCAAAGTGGAAGTTCTCTCCTCCCTTCAGAGAAAGGTACCTCCTTCTTTGATGGCCCGTTCTATCCACTGGGATCTCACTCACAGAGACCTTTCATTTAGTTTTTTGTTTGTTTGTTTTTCGCCAGAGTATCTTGGCTTTCCATGCCTAAAATATTCTCATAGGCTCTGCAGCCAGATCCGAATGCCTTAAGGGCTGATTCCAAGGCCAGAGTGCTGTTTAGGACATCTGCCTTTCTACGAGTCTGCTGTGTATCCCACTTCCCATGTTGGATCGTTCTCTCCCTTTTTTATTCAATTATTATTTGCAGACACTAGTCTTGTTTATGTGATCCCTTTGACTCTTAGACCTATCAGTGTGATCAATTGTGAATTGAAGTTGATCACTTGGACTAGTGAGATGGCATTGGTACATGCCACCTTGATGGGATTGAATTGGAATCCCCTGGCACATTTCTAACTCTACCATTTGGGGCAAGTCAGCCTGAGCATGTCCCAAATTGTACATCTCCTCCCTCTCTTCACTATATGATTGCAAGCAAATGGCACACTGGAGAAGGCAAAGCTATGGAAATAGTAAATATAATTACTGGCTGCCAGTGGATGGGGGAAGTGGGGCTAAATTGGTAGAACACAGAAGACTCTTAAGGCAATGCAGTTACTCGACACTCTAAAGGCCAATAGAGATCATTTTAAATTTTTCTAAACCCACAGAGTGTTCAACACCAAGACTGAATCTCTACATGAACTGTGGAGTCTGAGTGAGAATGACACATCAATGCAGGTTCAGTGTTGGTGAGGAGCACACCTCTCTGCTGGGGGATGTAGCCAAGGGAAGAGTCTATGCTTGCGGGGGACCTGGGGTGTATGGGAAATCTCTGTACCTTCCCCTCAATTTTGATGTAGACCTGAAATTTCATAACAAAAGCCATTTTTAAAACACTAAAATAACGGTGCTGGCACTGTGGCACAGTGGGTAAACGCCCTGGCCTGAAGCACCAGCAACCCATATAGACACCAGTTCAAGACCTGGCTGCTCCACTTCCTGTCCAGCTCTCTGCTATGGCCTGGGATAGCAGAAGATGGCGCAAGTCCTTGGGCCCCTGCACCCACATGGGAGACCCGGAAGAGGCTCCTCGCTCCTGATCGGCGCAGCTCCAGCCACTGCGGCCATCTGGAAAGTGAACCATCAGATAGAAGACCTCTCTCTCTCTCTCTCTCTCTGCCTCTCCTCTCTGTGTGTAACTCTGACTTTCAAATAAATAAATAAATCTTAAAAAAAAACCTCTAAAATAACAACTGAAACTATTAATGAACTTCCTCTGTAATCCCCAAGCAAGTTCTAACAAAAATTTTTCCCATATCAACATAATCATATAACTATTATTACATTTTCAAAGTTCCATTTGATAATATATTAAATGTATTGAAGATAACTTAATTGAAGAGGTCCAACAAAACATTTTTAAATATTTTAAAATTTTTATTTATATATTTACTTAAGAGAGAGAACATAATAAAATAGAGACAAAGACAACTCTGATAGTTAATTTCCCAGAAGTCTACAACGGCCAGGGCTGGTCCAAGCTGAAGCAACGAGCCAGGAATTCAAAGTAGGACTCTTACATGGGTGGCTAAACCCCAACTACTTGAGCTATCACTGCAATATCACTGTTGTTTCATAACATCTGTGTTCATAGGAGTCTGTAGTCAGGAGCCACAACTGGAAATCTAAGGTACTCCAGTATGGGATGTGATGTGTCTTAGCCACTATCTTGACCCTATACCAAATGCTCATCATTGCTTATTTTCTCTGTGACTTATTTTTTATAGATTCCTTACATTTGTATTTTATTTATTTATTCAATGATTTGGTTCATTTTCTCTTTAAAATGTGTGGATATAGTCTCAAAATCCTTTTCAATTTTTTTAGATTGTTTAATTTACTTATTTAAAAGGCAGAATGACAGAGACAGATAAAATCTTCCATCAACCAGTCCATACCACAAATGTTCACAACATCCAGAGTTGGTCCAGGACTAAGCCAAGAATCCACATAGGTGGTAGAGCTCCAAGTATTTGTGCCATTTTCTGTTGCTTTCCCAGTCGCATTATCAAAAATATTACTCCAACCAGCACTCTGATATGGGATGCTGGAGTTAGAAGTGGTGGCTTAACTGCTGTGCCACAATGTTTGCCCCTCTATTTATAAGTTTAACAAACAATAATATTCACTTACTTTACATATAAAGAGTGCTGAGTTACCACAATTGTATACGTTCATGTAACTATTATCAGGAAACAGTATATCACCAATACCAATTATCAGGCAACCACTTATCTGCCATTCTTTTCATTTTCTTTTGGTCTTACAAAATGTTGTATGAACATTTATGTATCATGCGTACATTTTTACGGGGTACAACAGAATTTTTGTAACAACTTACTTATTTATTCGAAAGGCAGTTAGAGGTCTTCCAACCAGTGGGCCACTCCCTAGACAGCCACAACAGCCGGAGATGGGCCGATGTGGAGCCAAGAGCCAGGAGCTTCCTCTGAGTCTCCCATGCAGGTGCAGGAGTCCAAGGATTGGGCCAATTTCCACTGCTTTCCCAGGCCATATCAGAGAGCAAGATCAGAAGAGCAGCAGCCGGGACTCAAACCGGTGCCCACATCAGATGCCATAACACTGCAGGCAGTGGCTTTACCCACATACCACAGCGCCAGCCCCACAGTGCAATATTTAAACACAAGATGATCAGGTCAAGCTATTGCTATTTTGATTTCCTCAACTTTTCTTCATGTTTGGAGCCCAGTGGTTCCTCTCCTCCCGTTTATTAGGCAGTACATAGTATATTATTTTGAGCTATAATGACTCAGTAAACAGTGGAACTGGAATTTCTTTTATGATGGCCAGTATACAAGATTGAAATCAAACAAGCTAATTCACATGCCTTAAGGTCAAGAATTTTGAAAAATTCCTTGTGAGTGAGGTTGTCTTCCCAGCTTTGTCCCCTTGTCATTCAATCTGAAACGATAATGAATGTTACTGAAATTGTTCTCAGAAAGCTTTTAGGCCAAATAACACATTTCCATGTTTCAAAAGCCAAGGTCCATTTCACTGTTCATTAGAAGGGCACCAGCCCTTCACACATTGATTCTTCATATCCCAGGTGCTGATTGAGGCACTCTTCTCTCTTCCCCACTTCTCTTCCTATGACTGTCCCATGCAAGTCAGAGTGCTGTAAGGGGCACTTTGCAAAGGAGGCCAGTCTTTACAGATGAAGGCTGCAGCGTTAATTCAGCATATAACTTTCATCAAGCGGAGGTTACTTTTTCAGTCATCTTTCTATATAGAAACATAGTGAGTGTTTAGCTTAAGATATTCTGGATTTAGTCCAATTAGCTTTCCTAGTATTTGAAAACACTACTAACCTTCAAAATCCTCTTGGTAAATATTCAAAACCAGTAATAGAGAGCATTTATTAAACAGCATTTTTTTAGTTTATTTCAATTATGTATACTTTTCTGCCATAATTTTTAACTCCTTGAAAATGAAGAACTTGATGCTAGCAAACATGCATAAACACACATTGCCAGATGCTAGTGTAAATTCTGGTGTTTAGTGTATGCTCATTATATCCAATCAAATTAATTTTATAATATAGATGTGCAGATGTAGATCAGTTGGCTAAAGAATCCATACAAAAATGTGGCACCTGAATTTATAGTCTCAATCATTCTAGCATTGTGCACCTCAAGTTTTTGTATAACTGTTGTTTTGTATTGTGCACCTCAAGTTTTTGTCACTGTTGTTTTTTTCTCTCATCACTTTAAGAGTTTAATCATTTTTGGGGCCAGCATTGTGGTTTAACAGGTTAAGCCATCAGCTGCGAAGCCAACATCCCTTATGGGTGCCGGTTCGAGTCCCAATTATCCTAGTAATGTGCCTTGGATAGCAGCACAAGATGATCCAAGTCCACGGGCCCTTGCACCCACGTCAGAGACCTGGAAGAAGTTCTGGGATCCTGGCTTCAGCTGCTGTGGCAGTTTGGGAGTGAACCAGCAGACTGAAGATCTAACTCACCCTAACTCTGCCTTTCCAATAAATAATTTTTTTAAAAAAAGAGTTCAATCATATATGGTAGTATCTATCAATTTAGCACATCTCAAGTTTCAGAAAATCTGCATGAAGCTTGGTCCAACTCCCTCTGATAGATCTTGTTGTTCAGCAGCTTCTTGGTCCTCCTAAAGCAACCGAGGGTGTCTTCCACTGTCCCTTGTAGAGAGTTTTCCCATCTCCCTCACCTTTCTGAAGACATTTCCCCCTCCTTAAACCGCCTTTGCCTTTTATCAACTGCTTCCAAAACTGGATATGGAATCCAACCAGAGATAACAATAGCAGCTCATGTATTCCCTAGAATTTTATAAGAAATTTTGGAATGTATGTAGGGTCATTGGCAATATCAGGTGAATTCACTTAAACAGTTTTTAGCATCTGTTCTATGCCAAGGTTTTGCGTTGGATGCTGGTTATTAAACATTAACGTTCTCTCTGAAAGAACTACTTTAATGGAATATTGCACATACCAAGTTATACTCTTTCATAGGAATGTACTTCTTTACTTTCTGTATCATTTTCCGTGCTTATTCTGTGGTGTAGAGTTTTAAATTAAATTTAACTAAATACTGACTAGGTTTATTACTGTCCATCCTAATCAAGGCATTCAAACATTCTACCATTACATAATAAATGGGAATAACAGTAATGATGTTTCATGAGTGTAAACATTCATACTCATTTATAAAAACATTTTATATAACATATAATGCTGTTTACAGAAAACTTATATTAACAGTACTAGATATTATATAAACAATATTCCATATTTAATTTTCAACAAGAAACACTAGCTTCAGTTTTTCAGAAGCCAAAATATTTGGGGTAATTGTCATAGCTAGCAACTAAGCTAGAATCAGAAATACAATTTCATACTTCTGACTCTGGATACACTATCCTGACACATTAAACATCCATCTTTTTTTTTAAACTTTTATTTAATGAATATAAATTTCCAAAGTACCGCTTATGGATTACAATGGCTTCCCCCACATAACGTCCCTCCCACCCACAACCCTCCCTTTTCCCATTCCCTCTCCCCTTCCATTCACATCAAGATTCATTTTCAATTCTCTTTATATACAGAAGATCAGTTTAGCATACATTAAGTAAGGATTTCAACAGTTTGCTCCCACACAGAAACATAAAGTGAAAAATAAGATGATTTTTTAAATGAAAAAGAAATCAGATCAGAACTATTGTCATGTTTAATCCCAGCTAGAGTCAAGCTGGGAATTGCTAATTTCTTCTTCTTTTTTTTTTTAACAGAAGATCAGTTTAGTATACATTAAGTAAAGATTTCAACAGTTTGCACCCCCATAGAAACACAAAGCGAAATATACTGTTTGAGTACTCATTATAGCATTAAGTCTCAATGTACAGCACATTAAGGACAGAGATCCTACATGAGGAGTAAGTGCACAGTGACTCCTGTTGTTGTCTTTACCAATTTACACTCCTGTTTATGGCATCAGTAATCTCCCTATGCACCAGTCATGAGTTTCCAAGGCTATGGAAGCCCCTTGAGTTCTCCGACACTTATCTTGTTTAGACAAGGTCATAGTCAAAGTGGAGGTTCTCTCCTCCCTTCAGAGAAAGGTACCTCCTTCTTTGAAGACCTGTTCTTTCCACTGGGATCTCACTCACAGAGATCTTTCATTTAGGGTTGGTTTTTTTTTTTTTTTTTTTTTTTTTTTCCCCCCCAGAGTGTCTTGGCTTTCCATGCCTGAAATACTCTCATGGGCTTTTCAGCCAGATCGGAATGCCTTTAGGGCTGATTCTGAGGCCAGAGTGCTATTTAGGACATCCGCCATTCTATGAGTCTGCTGAGTATCTAGCTTCCCATGTTGGATCACTCTCCCCTTTATTTATTCTATCGGTTAGTATTATCAGGTACTAGACTTGTTTATGTGCTTCCTTTGACTTTTAGTCCTTTCATTATGATCAATTGTGAACTGAAATTGATCACTTGGACTAGTGAGATGGCATTGGTACATGCCACCTTGATGGGATTGTATTGGAATCCCCTGGTATGTATCTAACTCTACCATTTGGGGCAAGTCCAATTGAGCATGTCCCAAATTGTACATCTCTTCCCTCTCTTATTCCCACTCTTATGTTTAACAGGGATCACATTTCAGTTAAATTTCAACACTTAAGAATAATTGTGTATTAATTACAGAATTAAACCAGTCATATTAAGTAGAACAGACAAAAAACCTACTAAGAGGGATAATGTATTAAGTTGTTCATTAACAGTCAGGGCTATGCTGATCAAGTCACCGTTTCCCATAGTGTCCATTTCATTTCAACAGGTTTCCTTTTTGGTGTTCAGTCAGTTGTCACCGATCAGGGAGAACATATGGTATTTGTCCCTTTGGGACTGGCTTATTTCACTCAGCATGATGTGTTCCAGATTCCTCCATTTTGTTGCGAATGACTGATTTCATTGTTTCTTACTGCGGTATAGTATTCTAAAGAGTACATATCCCATAATTTCTTTATCCAGTCTACCGTTAATGGGCATTTAGGTTGGTTCCAGGTCTTGGCTATTGTGAATTGAGCTGCAATAAACATTAGGGTGCAGACCGCTTTTTTGTTTGCCAATTTAAATTCCTTTGGGTAAATTCCAAGGAGTGGGATGGCTGGGTCGAACGGTAGGGTTATATTCAGGTTTCTGAGGAATCTCCAGACTGACTTCCATAGTGGCTTGACCAGTTTGCATTCCCACCAAGAGTGGGTTAGTGTCCCTTTTTCCCCACATCGTAGCAAGCATCAGTTGTTGGTAGATTTCTGCATGTGAGCCATTCTAACCGGGGTGAGGTGAAACCTCATTGTGGTTTTGATTTGCATTTCCCTGATTGCTAGTGATCTTGAACATTTTTTCATGTGCCTGTTGGGCATTTGGATTTCCTCTTTTGAAAAATGTCTATTGAGGTCCTTGGCCCATCTCTTAAGTGGGTTGTTGGTTTTGTTTTTGTGGAGTTTCTTGATCTCTTTGTAGATTGTGGTTATTAATCCTTTATCTGTTGCATAGTTTGCAAATATTTTTTCCCATTCTGTCGGTTGTCTCTTCACTCTCCTGACTGTTTCTTTTGCAGTACAGAAATCTCTCAATTTGATGCAATCCCAATAGTTGATTTTGGCTTTGACTGCCTGTGCCTCCCGGGTCTTTTCCAGAAATTCTTTGCCTGTGCCAATATCTTGAAGGGTTTCTCCAATGTTCTCTAGTAACTTGATGGTGTCAGGTCATAGATTTAGGTCTTCAATCCACGTTGAGTGGATTTTTGTGTAAGGTGTAAGGTAGGGGTCTTGCTTCATGCTTCTGCACGTGGAAATCCAGTTTTCCCAGCACCATTTATTGAATAGACTGTCCTTGCTCCAGGAATTAGTTTTAGATCCTTGATCAAATATAAGTTGGCTGTAGATGTTTGGGTTGATTTCTGGTGTTTCATTCTGTTCCATTGGTCTATCCATCTGTTTCTGTACCAGTACCATGCTGTTTTGATTACAACTGCCCTGTAGTATGTCCTGAAATCTGGTATTGTGATGCCTCTGGCTTTGTTTTTGTTGTACAAGATTGCTTTAGCTATTCGAGGTCTCTTGTGCCTCCATATAAATTTCAGCACCATTTTTTCCAGATCTGAGATGAAGGTCTTCGGTATCTTGAGGTATTGCATTGAATCTATAAATTGCTTTTGGGAGAATGGACATTTTGATGATATTGATTCTTCCAATCCATGAGCATGGAAGATTTTTCCATTTCTTGGTATCCTCTTCTATTTCTTTCTTTAAGGTTTTGTAATTTTCATCGTAGAGATCTTTAACGTCCTTGGTTAAGTTTATTCCAAGGTATTTGATTGTTTTTGTAGCTATTGTAAATGGGATTGATCTTAGAAGGTCTTCCTCAGCCATGGCATTGTCTGTGTATACAAAGGCTGTTGATTTTTGTGCATTGATTTTATACCCTGCTACTTTGCCAAACTTTTCTATGAGTTCCAATAGTCTCTTAGTAGAGTTCTTGGGGTCCCCTAAATAATGAATCATATCATCTGCAAAAAGGGATAGTTTGAGTTCTTCCTTCCCAATTTGTATCCCTTTAATTCCTTTTTCTTGCCTAATAGCTCTGGCTAGAACTTCCAGAACTATATTGAATAGCAGTGGTGAGAGTGGGCATCCCTGTCTGGTACCAGATCTCAGTGGAAATGCTTCCAACTTTTCCCCATTCAATAGGATGTTGGCCGTGGGTTTTTCATAGATTGCTTTGATTGTATTGAGGAATGTTCCTTCCAAACCCAGTTTGCTTAGAGTTTTCATCATGAACGGGTATTGTATTTTATCAAATGCTTTCTCGGCATCTATTGAGATAATCATATGGTTTTTCTTCTGCAGTCTGTTAATGTGGTGTATCACATTCATTGTCTTGCGCACATTAAACCATCCCTGCATACCAGGGATAAATCCCATTTGGTCTGGGTGGATGATCTTTCTGATGTGTTGTTGCATTCTATTGGCGAGAATTTTATTGAGGATTTTTGCATCTATGTTCATCAGGGATATTGGTCTGTAATTCTCTTTCAGTGCTGCATCTTTTTCCGGCTTAGGAATTAAGGTGATGCTGGCTTCATAGAAAGAATTTGGGAGGACTCCCTCTTTTTCGATTGTTCTGAATAGTTTGAGAAGAATTGGAGTCAGTTCTTCTTTAAATGTCTGGTAGAATTCAGCAGTGAATCCATCTGGTCCTGGGCTTTTCTTTGTTGGGAGGGCCTTTATTACTGTTTCAATTTCTGTCTCAGTTATGGGTCTGTTTAGGTTTTCGATGTCTTCCTGGTTCAATTTAGGTAGGTTGCATGTGTCCAGCAATCTATCCATTTCTGATAGGTTTCCCTGTTTGCTGGCATACAGGTCCTTGTAGTAATTTCTGATGATTCTTTTTATTTCTGTGGTGTCTGTTGTTACATTTCCTTTTTCATCTCTGATTTTATTGATTTGGGTCTTTTCTTTTTTTAGTTAGTTGGGCCAATGGGGTGTCAATTTTGTTTATTTTTTCAAAAAACCAGCTCCTCGTTTGGCTGATTTTTTGTAATTTTTTTTTTTTATTCAATCCTGTTGATTTCTTCTCTGATTTTAATTATTTCTCTTCTCCTACTAGATTTGGGTCTGGTTTGCTGTAGGTTTTCTAGATCCTTGAGGTGAATTGAAAGCTCATCTATTTGGTGCCTTTCCAATTTCTTGATGTAGGCACCTATTGATATAAACTTTCCTCTTAACACTGCTTTTGCTGAGTCCCATAAGTTTTGGTATGCTGTGCTGTTATCCTCATTTACTTCCAGAAAGTTTTTGATTTCTCTTTTGATTTCTTCTATGACCCATTGTTCATTGAGCATGTTGTTCAATCTCCATGTGTTTGCGTATGCTCTAGGGATTCCTGAGTTGCTAATTTCCAACTTCATTCCTTTAAGGTCTGAGAAGCTGCATGGTATGATTCTAATTCTTTTGAATTTGCTTAGACTTGCTTTATGGCCTAGTATGTGGTCAATCCTAGAGAAGGTTCCATGTACTGCTGAGAAGAATGTAAAATGTTTAGCTGTAGGAATGAAAGTTCTGTATATATCTGTTAGATCCATTTGGGCTATAGTGTCGTTTAAATCTACTGTATCCTTGTTGAACTTCTGTCCTGTTGATCTGTCTATTTCTGAGAGTGGAGTATTGAAGTCCCCCAGTACTATTGTATTGGGGTCTAAGTCTCCCTTTTTGTCTGTTAACAAATCTTTTAGATAAACAGGTGCCCTGTAGTTAGGTGCATATACATTGATAATTGTTATATCTTTTTGTTGTATTGATCCCTTAATCATTATATAGTGTCCCTCTTTGTCACTCTTAATAGTTTTTGTGTTAAAGTTTATGTCGTCCGATATTAAGATGGCTACGCCCGCTCTTTTTTCATTTCTGTTGGCATGGTATATCTTTTTCCAGCCTTTCACTTTCAGTCTGTATGGATCTTTATTGGAAAGATGCGTTTCTTGTAAGCAGCAAATAGATGGGTTTTGTTCCTTAACCCAATCAGCCAATCGGTGTCTTTTAACTGGACAGTTCAGGCCATTCACATTCAATGTGACTAATGATAAGTGGTAACTTTGCCCTGCCATTTGCCAAAGATAAGTTCTAATATATGCTTTGAATTCCCTGTGATCTTTTGCTGTGAGGTTTCCTTCCTTTACCTTCTTTCATATTGATGAACGTGTTTCTGTGTGTAACACATCTTTAAGCATCTTTTGCAGGGCTGGACGAGTGGCAACAAATTCTTTCAATTTCTGTTTGCTATGAAACGTCTTTATTTCACCTTCATTCACAAATGATAGCTTTGCAGGATATAATATTCTGGGCTGGCAGTTGTTCTCTCTTAGTACCTGGGCTATATCTCGCCATTCCCTCCTAGCTTGTAGGATTTCTGATGAGAAGTCAGCTGTGAGTCTGATTGGAGATCCTCTGAGAGTAATTTGACGTTTCTCTCTTGCACATTTTAGGATCTTTTCTTTATGTTTCACTGTGGAGAGTTTAATTACAACGTGTCGTGGTGAGGATCTCTTTTGGTCGTGTTTATTAGGGGTTCTGTGAACTTCCTGTACTAGGATTTCTCTGTCCTTCTCCAACCCTGGGAAATTTTCTGCTAATATCTCACTAAAAAGGCCTTCTAATCCTTTCTCCCTCTCCATGCCTTCAGGAACTCCTAGAACCCGAATGTTGGGTTTTTTAGTAGTATCCTGAAGATTCCTGACAATATGTTTTAGATTTCTAATTTCCTCTTCTTTTCTTTGGTCTGACTATATCCTTTTCTGTTCTCTGTCTTCTAAGTCCGATATTCTCTCTTCTGCTTCACCCATTCTGTTTGTAAGGCTCTCTATTGTGTTTTTCATTTGATCTATTGAATTCTTCACTTCATTATGATTTCTCGTCACTATCACAGTTTCCTGTTGTACTAGTTGTTTTGTTTCATTTTGATTCCTCCTTAATATTTCATTTTCACAAGAGAGATTTTCTACCTTGTGCATTAAGGATTTCTGTAGTTCAAGAATTTGTTTTTGAGAACTTCCTAATGTTCTTATCAATTTTTTGAGATCTGCTTCTTGCATTTCTTCTATCTCATCATCTTCATAATCTTGAATTGGGGTGTCTTTTTCATTTGGGGGCGTCATGGTGACTTCCTTGTTTCTATTATCTTGGTTTTTGCGTTTGTTATTTGGCATATTGGAGATATTTGGTTTCTTCACTGTGGTGCTTTTTCTTGTTATACTATGACTCTAGATTAAGTGGACTGTCTGTTTTTGATGGAGCCTTAGAGGCTTGAGATGGGTGTGGCCTGAGAGCTCTGTTTGGTGTGCCAAAGGTGACACTCCCAGGTTAGGCGTGACAGAGCTCTTTCTTTTTTTGATTCAAAAGGGAAGTAATTCCACACAGCTGAACTAAGTTGGAGGTAGTTAGCAGGCAAATAATATACCCACAGGAGCCAGAGATAGGAAGCTCTTTCCCAAGGACCACACAGGGAATCTGTACTGCCCTCAGAGTGGGCTCAAATTCTCCTTCAGTCTCCCACTGGGTTGCCAAAGTTACGGAATTGTAGCGTCTCTGGAGAGTGCTCACGTGAATTCCGTGAGTTCTCTCCCCCACCGTCTCTTTTTTCACAGTCTCAGTTCAGTAGCACCACAAATTTACTAGGTCCTAATCTCCTGTTAATTCGCCCTGCCCAGAGTCAGGTTTTTCTGCTAGGCTCTGGGCCAGTGCAGACCTGAGGTCGCTCTGCTTATGACGTATGTCCAAGACGGCGCCTGCTCTTTGTCTTGTTCACCCTTGAGAGGTGAGCGGAGAGAGAGAAACCCGTGTCCGTACCAATCACCTTTTTTTTTTTTCTCTCTCTCTCTCTCTCTTCCAGTTAGCCTGGTGAACTTTTCCCCCCGGGGGTCGTTCCCTCTAGTCTCCTCTCTCTGCTTGCCTGCCTTTGTCTCGGGCTATTGAGGTTCGGCTCACCTCGCCTTCCAGTGCTGGTGTGTTGAGTCTGCCGCTGGTGTCCCGAACTGTGGGCTCCAACGCTCTCCACGCAGGTCCACTGTGAATCACGTGTTCCGGAAGAATTTCTTCTGCTGTTTTCTCCCCTACTCTTCCTTGAACCTGCAGTATCTCCACTTTTATTAAACTGTCTCTCCCCGGACTATCAGTGTGCTCCCTTCCTATTCTGCCATTTTGCCTCCTCTCCCGTTTCCGACTAAACATCCATCTTTCTAAATAAAACAAGATACAATTTGCTGAAGTTTCTCCTTACCCACTAAAACAATCTTTAAAATGAATTTTATTCGTTTCCATGCTTCCCACTTCTAAACAGAGTAGTTTTTTTAGAGAAATGGTAAATATACAAAAAAAAAAATCAGAAATGGATACAAGAGAGAAAGGACTTTGAATGTTAGCTAAATTTTGTTGTCATTTTAACATGGGAAACTAATGGGATTCTCATATGTATTTTAAAACTCTGGCTACCCTTGGAAAAGTTAGACCCAATGACTTCTATTTAAGACCCTGTTAACAATATTTTTGTCATATTTATTCTCTAATATTGATGCTTGCTTATTCCATGATATTTCTCTTTAAAATAGATAAAACTGAAATTTACCTAAATTGATAGTTAAGAAAAATTCAGCAATTTTCCATTTCTTTCCAAATACTTAGAGAAATTTTATTTGCAACAAGTAAATAGAAATTTTAATAACAGAAAAATGAGGAAATGCTGTGATATGGATAGATTATTTCTTAAACACTTTTTGGAAATGATAAAATTCTTTGTTATCAAGACATTATATTAAATGTGGTTATTTGATTCACTACATAAATATATATTGAATATACATTATGTCCATTTGGTAATAAATGGTAGCGAGAATGTTATTTGACCATATATAAGACACATATGTATGTATGTATATCTGTGTATATATATAGTGTATGTGTGTATTTATATATATTCCAGTTTCACATATCCTGTTAAAATTCCATAAACAACTTTCATGTTCGCCAAAACAGTGTTCTTTTCAAAAAGAAAACTATGCCAATATTTATGGAAAGGTTTTAACTCTTAAATATGTTTTGGGCAAAATAAAAATATAAAGCCATTAAAGAATTTAAGAGGCCACAACTGTCATTCTGCTAGGTAAAATTACCCAGCACAAAGGAATGTTATGTACTAGATTCCAAACACTTGGAATATTTTCAAGGCTTTTTCTTGAACTCAACATCCCTTGAAATCATATTAAGAGAGAAAGCACCTTGACATTTACAAAGTGTCAACAATGATTTAATATAGTGAATGAATGTCGACAGATCAGACAGTCTTTGCAAACATCAGCTTATCATTTTCTTAGTCCATCAAACAATGCTCTTCTTGCAGAATAAATGCTTGATGAGTGCCCATAGCTTAAACGTATGTTACACATTCAAGGAAACCTTACCACCTGTGTCAACATGCTTGACGTGAAGTAGCATAGTATCACATATAACACTTGCCAAAATATAATGAATAAAATGAAATGCCAAACACAATAGGTTAGGAAAGAAGTAGAGTTGAAGGTCGGGGAAGGACTGGCTATCACTATGTCTGACAAAGTGTATCGAAAATCTACAAGACACCCAGTTGTATGCATTTGAAATCACAAAATTCATTCCTATAGCAGTTAAAATATCAGCAGTTGTTTTCAAAGCTTCATTTCTCCTCTTTGACATAAAATGTCTTTCCTTTCCATGCTGTTCAGAAGGACACAAGGTGATTTTCTGCTTGTCTATCAACAGAAACCTTAAATAGTAACCTCAGACTTCAATTACGACTGAATCATAACTTGTATAATGGAACACCCCTTATGGAAAAAAATAAGGCTTAAACTAGCCAAGATGGTTGAGAAGAAATCCTCCTGGAAATGAGAAACATGCTATTACTACTTTGTGTGTCAGAAAAAAACCAACATTTAAGATGAGCTGATCAAAGACAATCAACTAAAGAGCATTAGAATTAATAGGATCAATAAATATGAAATAGTGATATGGTCAGAATTGTAACTGACATGTTCAAACTGGGTGGAAATAAAATATTTTGTTCAGTTTCCTAGAGCAAGTTGTGTCAAAAGAAGTGCTAGACATTTGAGTTACTCAGACATGGAATAAGCAGAAGGCCAACTATTACCATGACATATTATTGACGGTCCTCACAGTATACTATGCTGCAGATCATTTTTATATAGAGAAAACTAGGACCAGGGGATCTTAATTATAATATTTTCAGTGAGTAAAATTGATTAATGATCAACTACTACAAAGAAGCAAATATTAAGGGGGGGGGAAAGTCTAAACAACTAAATAAATTTCAAGTATTATTTACCATTCAAGGGGAAATGTCAAGCAAGTAATAACCATTATAAGATCTGTGGAAGAAGAAATACTGTATAGTTAAAAATCAACTCTTTTAATTATATGATTATACATTTTGCAGATACTAGGCCCAAGACCTCAGACATCATCTTTCTCCTGAGTTAAGCAACATATGCGAACTTGTTACCAGCCACCTCCCATTCTCACCTCCCTGCAGATGAAACAAAGAAAAAAAGGGAACACCTTCGTGGTCTGTCCACAGGGTAGCAAAATCAACTAAGGCTCAGTCACTGCTTCAGAAAGCCTCTTTACCTCCATGAGTGTCATATAATTTAAGATCTCCATGCACGCAAATCAGTTTTGCTACCCAATAATCTGTGTCTGTACTAGGTAGTTGTCATTTTTCTAATAATATCTTAAAGTGAAATTCCTGTAACAATTTGAAAGCGAATAAGCCGGCGCCGTGGCTCACTAGGCTAATCCTCCGCCTTGCAGTGCCGGCACGCCAGGTTCTAGTCCCGGTCCGGGCGCCGGATTCTGTCCTGGTTGCCCCTCTTCCAGGCCAGCTCTCTGCTGTGGCCAGGGAGTGCAGTGGAGGATGGCCCAAGTGCTTGGGCCCTGCACCCCATGGGAGACCAGGATAAGTACCTGGCTCCTGCCATTGGATCAGCGCGGTGCTCTGGCCGTGGCGGCCATTGGAGGGTGAACCAACGGCAAAGGAAGATCTCTGTCTCTCTCACTGTCCACGCTGTCAAAAAAAAAAAAAAAAAACAGAAAAAAGTGAATACGGTTAAGTACTTAGTACATTCACAGTGTTGTATTGCCAATACTTTTATCTAGTTTCAAAATTTTTCCATCACTCACAAGTACTCATTAAACAGCTTCTTCCCTCTCTCCAGCCCCTGAAAACCACCTATCTACATTCTGTTTCTATGATTATACCTATTTTGTTATTTCATGTAAATGTAATCATACAACCTGTGACATTTGTGTTGCATTTTTCTTTGCATGGCATAATGTTTTAGAGGTTCTAAATATTGCTTGTAATAGTGCTTTATTTTTATGACAGTAACATTTCATTTTATGTATATACCACTTTTTAATTATCTATTCACCGGATGATTAACTTTTGGGTTGTTTCCACCTATTCTCCATGGGAATAGTCCTGCTATGAAATGTGTGAACATGTGCTTTTCTGAACATCTGCTTCTAATAATTTGTGTACATAGTTAGGGTTGGAATTTCAGCATCATATAAACTATGTTCAACTTTTTGATAATCCAAATTGTTTTCCCGAGTAACTAAACCATTTTACATTCTCACCACTAATGTGCTAGGTTCTACTTTTTTCACATCCTTCCAATTCCTGGTGTGTGTGGGAGGAGAGAATTGTTGTGTGTGTCCAGTTGCAGTCTTTCTAGTATGTATAAAGTGGTACCTCATCGTAATTCGATTTCCAACTCCCAAAAACTAATGACATAAACATCGAAGTACTTGATGGCTATTCAAATAGCTCTCTGTAAAGAAATCTACTTAAGTGTTTTGCCGACTCTGATTGGATGAATTATCTTTTGTTGTTGAATTTTAAGAATTCTTTATGTAATCTGTATATTACGCTCTTAAAACAAATGCTTTAAAATATTTTTCCCCTTTAATGTTGTTATTTTACTTTCATTTCTTAATGTCTCTTTGGCACACAAAAATTTAATTCTGTTTATTTATGAAAGCATGTTATTCATGCTTTGGTGTCCTAAGAATCCATCACCAAATTCAGGCATAAATATTTACCATGTTAGTTGCCTCCCACAGTTTTGCAGGATCAACACTTACACAAGCATACTTCAAAAAATCCATGGTAAAATGAAATTCAAATATGAATTCATGTTGGTGCCAAATATTTTAATTTTCGATGAACTTTGAGGTTCCCTCATATTTATGTCTTTGGTCTACTTGAGATTAGTATTTGCGTATGTTATGAACTACCTCATTTTTTCTTTTGCAGTTGGAAATCCAGTTTTCCCAGCACTGTTTAAAGTACTATTTTTTCTCCATTGAATGGTCTCACAACCCTTGTAAAAATTTACCATATAGGTTTGGTTCTGTTTCTTAAAGCTCAATTCTATTACATTGGTCCATTGGACTATCCTTATGACAGACTACATTGCTTTCATTACTGACATTTTGTGCTAAGTTTTAGATTCCAGCAGTCTAAGACCCCTTTATTTTTCCAAATTGTTAATTCTCAGACTATTGGGGCTGGCGCTGTGGCACAGCGGGTTAAAGCCCTGGGCTAACATGCCAGCATCCCATATGGGCACCAGTTCGAGACCCAGCTGCTCCTCTTCCAATCCAGCTCTCTGCTATGGCTTGGGATAGCAGAAGATGGCCCACGTCTTTGGGCCCCTGCACCCACGTGGGAGACCCAGAAGAAGCTTCTGGCTCCTGGTTCCTAGCTTTGGATCAGTGCAGTTCCAGCCGTTGTGGCTATCTGGAGAGTGAACCAGTGGATGGAAGACCTCTTTGTCTCTACCTCTCTTTGTAACTGTCTTTCAAATAAAAAAATCTTTAAAAAAAATTCTCAGGCTATGGCCCCCAAAATTCACATAATGGAAACAATTTCCACTGCAACAGTAATGAGAAGTGTGGTCTAATGCAGGTAAACAGTTTGAGAGCTCTGACCTCATGAATGATTGTGCTGTTCTCATGGAAAGAGGTTCCCTATACATGAGCCCTCCTGCTCCCGTTCTGTTCTGTACAAGCTCATTTTCCCTTCTTCCACACTGTGATGCAGCACAGAAGCCCTTGCCAGATGCCTGATACCCATTAGATGTCCCAGCCTAGGAACTGAGAAATTTCTTTCCTTTATAGTTTTCCTAGTCTGTGGTACTCTCAGTATAAAACAGACTAAGAAAGTTCTCCTACAATTGCAATTTAGTAGATGATTGGCTTTTGCATCAGTACAAAAAAATCAAGACTACTGGCATGATAGGAATTGCACTGAAACTGAAAACCATTTTGAATAATACATCTTCACATTATTTCTGCTCTTCTATAAACATCTGATATTTTTCTATTTACTTATGCCCTCTTCGTATTCCTTCATCACTATATTTATCACTTACATTTTTTAGTTATCTTCTAACTACTATTGTAAATGCAGTTATCTCCTTAACTTTCATTTTATTTATTCCTGTTATATAAAAATACAATTATAGTTTTCTTGTTGATTTTGTAATCTGTATCATTACTGAATTTGAATATTAGTTCCAGCATTTGTATGTGCACTCTTTTGGGTTTTACATATATGTATATAGTAAAATTAATTTGCAACTAGACATAGCTTTGTGTCTGCCTTTGTAATTTGCAACATTTCTTTTCCTTGCTCTGGTAGAATTTCCAGTACAGTGTTTAAGAGCAATAGTCAAAATGGACATCTTTTCTTGTTCCTGCTATAAACAGAACACTTTAGTCTTTCACTACTGACGAAGATATTGATTATGGCTTCCTCATAAACACCTTTCTTAGTATAAGCACTTATAGCAAATTATCATAAAGTGAATGGCTTCTAAAAAGCAGAAGTTTGTTATCTACAGCTCTAGTAAGTGAGAAGTCCAAGATCAGGATTTCAGTAGATTCAGTGTCTGATGAGGTTCTTCATGGTCAGGGAAAGCCATTTCTCACTATGTCCTTGTATTAACCAACTTTTCACTACTTTAACTAAAAAACACTCTAGAGAAGGCTATTGGGAGAAAGAGACTTGTTTTAGTTTACCGCTTTTCCAAGTGCCCAGTTCAATATGGGGAGCTTCGTTAGTCTGGCATCTGGAGGATGCAGAGGTTGTGCAGAGGAATAATCACATGGTGAGCCAAGCAGCACAGAGAAGCTAGACTGAACTGGGTGTACACAGCCAACCCTCTTGCAAGAACTACCTTCCACGGGAAAGCCCCTCATTGACTTAAAAGACCTTCTCATTAGACCATCTCCTGCCTCTGTAATTACATCAAGTCTGAGCACTAATCCAACCACCATTTCATTAACCCAATAACAATTAAAAAAAATCCAAAATTTTTAATTTATCTGACAGGTAGAGCTATAGACAGTGAGAGAGAGAGAAAGGTCTTCCTTTCATTGGTTCACTCCCCAAATGGTCGCTACGGCTGACACTGCACCAATCCAAAGACAGGAGCCAGGTACTTCTTCCCAGTTTCCCATGCGGGTGCAGGAGCCCAAACACTTGGGCCATCCTCCTCTGCCCTCCTGGGCCACAGCAGAGAGCTGGACTGGAAGAGGAGCAACCGGGACTAGAACCCGGCACCCATATGGGATGCTGGTGCCACAGGTGGCGGATTAACCAAGTGAGCCACGGCGCCAGCCCCAGAATTTGGGATTTAAATGTCTGGTTCTGTTTGGAGGGCAAGTCCTGTTCAATCTCCAACAGTCCTAATACACCAGAAGGTGTGAGGAAGCTCTATTCTAAGGCCTTTAAGAGAACACTGATCCCCTGCATGAGGTCTCTGTCTCTTGACCTAATGAGTTGCCAGAGCCCCTCCTTCTCCCCACCACCATCACACAGGGGTTATGATTCAACTTAACAAGCCCTGTATCATGTTCCATTCTGTTCCTAATTTTCTGAGAAGCTTTTATCATTAAAGATGCTGGAAACTGTTAAATGCTTTTTAGCAAATTCTACTTTCTGAGAATTTTTTTTTGAAAACTTAAACTCTGAAAAGCAGCAATGATAACCTACTTATTTAATTTAAAAAGAATGGGAAAAAGTACCACTGGCAATCATTGGTCAGTGAGCTCAAACCTTGGTAAGATACTGGAATAAATTATCTAACAATAAGATTGTAGTCATCCAGTAGAATATAAGACATTAATCAGCAAATCATGAATTTATAAAGTAAAAATGAAGTCCAAATTCAATTTTATTCTATGAGGTATATTAACATGATTCTAAAAAAATATCCTATATTAATATTTTTATTATAGTTCATTGCATTGCTACTATGCATAAGCCATAACCAGAGAGATTATATTCAGATTTCTCATGCTGACAATAGACATTGAATGGTGCCATGTCTACATGAGAAAAACATGCTGGTTTGTCAATTTATTTAATGATAGGTAAACCATTTTGGTGTTGGGTGGTTATAAATGAAACTGATAGAAAAATTTCTATGAGATTTTAATTAATTTATTTGAAAGGCAGAGTACAGAGGGAGGAGGAGAGATAGAGATCTTCCATCCACTGGTTCATTTCCCAGATGGCTGCAAAGGCTGGGGCTTCGCCATGTAGAATCCAGGAGCTTCCTCCAGGTCTCCTATGTGGGTTTTGGTTTATATCTTGTTTGGCTCTAAGTGTCTCTTTGATTTAACATTATCATTATCTTTGGAAACCCTTTACCAATATCTTCTCATATTCTTTTGTCTTGTTACTCTCTACTTCTGTGATTTCACTGAGGCACAATTTCATATTTGGTATTGTTCTCCATCTCAGTGTTCTGCTCTATTTCACTGTTTTCTTCCACTACTGTTTCAACTCGTATAATTCCAATTGACCTATTTACAATTCCAGTCATATATTCATACAATTACATTCATACATGTTGAGTCTGATGAGTCCATCAATATCAAACTTAATCTATCTTGCTGAATTTTTACTTTATTTACAGCATTTGATTCATATAATTTTAATACATTTAATCATTCATAGTGTGTTTTAATAATACATTAATGAATTTCTGTATTTACTAAGATGATCTGAGGCTTATTGAAAATGCCAAGAAAGTACCAAGTCCTTTTCTAAAACTCAGTTTATTTGCAGATTTAAAAATCTGATAAGGGGGAAGGTATTGTGGCACAGCGAGTAAATCACCATTTGGGATATCTGCATGCCATATCAAGTGCATGGTTCATATCCCAGTTATTCTGTTTCTGACCCAGATTCCTATAATGCACCTGGGAGGCAGAAGATGAACACTGAACTACTTGAATCACCACCACCAATATAGAAAACCAGAATGGAGTTCCACGTTCTGGCTTCAAGCAGTCCTAGCCCTGGCTGTCATAGGCATTTGGGTAGTGAACCAGCGGAATGGAAGACCTCTCTCCCTCTGTCTCTACCTCTGTTACTCTTTCAAATAAATAAAATGAAGAACTCTTATCTCTCCTCCTATCACTAAGCTTTTCAAATACTTTTTCAAAGTCTGGTATGTATAAACTATTATTTGACTCTAACTTGAAAATTTAAGCAAACATAGAAATATAATGTAATATATATTTGTAGTGTAAGTATTATTTATTAAATCTTACAAAGACAAAAGAAAACAAACTTCCAACAAACTAAGTTACTCCTTATTAAAGAAACTGATAGGGGCCAGCACTGTGGTGCAGTGGGTTAAAGCCCCAGCTTGCAGCACCAGCATCCAACATGGGTGCCAGTTCGAGTCCCGGCAGCTCCACTTCTGATTCTGCTCTCTGCTATAGCCTGGGAAAGCAGCAGAAGATGGTCCAAATCCTTGGGACCCTGCACCCGCTTGAGAGACCCCGAAGAAGCTCCTGGCTTCTAGCTTCAGATCAGCTCAGCTCTGGGCATTGTAGTCATCTGGGGAGTGAACCAGCGGAATAGAAGACCTCTCTCTGTCTCTACCTCTGTTATTCTTTCATATAAGTAATTTTTTTAAAAGAAATTGATAATGGTCACCATGTATTTGTATATGTTTAGAGATTCTTGACTTGTTAATTCTAAGCTTCATTACATTGTGATCCGAAAAGATTCATGGTATGATTTCAATTTTTTAAAATTTTCTGAGACTTGCTTTATGGCTTAGCATATGCTCAATCCTAGTGAAAGCTCCAAGCATTGATAAAATAATGTGTATTCTGCAACTACACAATCAAAGTTTCTGTAAATATCAGATAGGTCTATAGAAACTTAACAACATGCTCCTGAATGAATGGGGGTCACAGTAGAAATCAAAGGAGAAATAAAAAAATGTCAGGATATAAATGAAGACAATACAATGTATCAAAAAATGGGATATAGCAAAAACAGCGACAAGAGAATTTTATAACAGTTGGTACCTACATCAAGAAATTGGAAAGGCACCAAATGAATAGGCTATCAGTGCATCCCAAGGACCTAGAAAAATAATAAACCAAATCCCAAGTTAGTAGGAGGAAAGAAATAATCAGAGAATAAACAAAATTTAAACCAGAAAAACAATGCAGAACAGGGAAATGAAGAGCTTGTTTTGAAAAAATAAATTAATACAACCTCCCACCCCCAGAAAGGGAAGAACACCCAAATCAAAATCAGAAATGAAAAAGGAAATGTCAAAATAGATGCCACAAAATAAAACAATCATCAGGAATTACTACAAAGAGCTGTATGCCAAGTTGGAAAACCAAGAAGAAATGGTAGATCCCGGACACATACAATCTACCAAAGTTGAGTCATGGAAAACATAAACAGTTCAATAACCAAGATGGAAACTGAATCAGCAATAAAGACCCTTCCAACAAAGAAAACCCCAGGATTGGATGGCTGTACTGCTGAATTCTACCAGACATTTAAAGAACTACTAATCCATATTCTTCTTAAGCTATTCAACACAACTCAAAGTCAAGGAATCCTCTCAAATTCCTTGTGTGAATCCAGCATCACCTTACTTCCTGAACCAGAAAAAGACAAGAGAAAAAGAACTATACACCACTATCTCTGATGAAAAAAGACAAAAAAGACCGACAAAATACTAGCTAACTGAATTCAACAGCACAACAAAGATCATTCAAAAAGACCAAGTGAGATTTATTCTTGGCATACCCTGGTGGTTCAACATTTGCAAGTCAATAAATATGATGCAGTACATGAACACATTGTTGAACAAAACCTTATGATCATATCAATAGATGCAGAGAAATAATTTGATGAAATGTAACATCCTTTCATGATGAAAACCTTAAGCAAACTGGGTGTAGAAGGAACATTGTTCAACACAATCAAGGCAATTTATGACACACCCACAGCCAGCATATTATGGAATGAGGAAAAGTTAGAAGTATTCTAATATCCAGAACCAGACAAGGATGCCCACTCTCTCCATAGGTATTCAATACAGCCCTAGAAGTTTTAGCCAGAGCCATTAGGCAAGAAAAAGAAAACAATGGAATACAAATTGTAAATAATAAAGTCAAACTATACCTATTTGCAGATGACTTGATTCTATAAATAGGGGAACAAAAAGACTCCACTAACAGACTACTGGAGTTTATGAACGAGTTTAATAAAGTGGCAGGATATAAAATTAACCTGCAGAAATCAATAGCCTTTGTATAGAGAATGCCATGGCTACAATCCTATTCACAATAGCTACAAAAATAGTAAGTTGGAATTTAAGAATGGGAGTCAAAGATCTCTACAGTGAAAATTAGAAAACATTAAATAGATGACACAAAAAATGGACAAATCTCCCATGCCTGTGGATTGCAAAAATATAATCAAAATGTCCGTTCTACCAACAGCAATTTATAGATTCAGTGTGATATCCGAAAAATACCAACATTTTATCTGGATCTAGAAAAAACAATGCTAAAATTCTTATAGAAACATAAGAGACCCTGAATACCTAAAGCAATCTTACACAACCAAACCAAAGCCAGAAGCATTATAATACCAGATTTCAAGACATACTACAGGGTTAGTGTGGTACTGGCAAAAAAAAAAAGTAGACGTGTAAACCAATAGAACAGAACAGAAATGCTAGTAATCAACCCACACATCTGCAATCAACTTATCTTTGACAAAAAGCTAAAATCAATCCCTAGAGCAAAGACAGTCTTTTCAACAAATGGTGCTGCGTAAATGACCTCCGCATGCATATGTATGGAACAAGACCCCTATCTTATACCTTAAAAACTCATGCAACATTAATGCAAAATGGACCTAGATCTATGACCTAATAGCATCAAATTACCAGAGAACATTGGGGAAACAATGCAAGACATCGGCATATGCAAAAACTTTCTGACAAATGGGATTGTGTCAACTGAGAAGCTTCTGCACTGCTGAAGAATGCTTAGCAAAGCGAAGAGGCAACTGACAGAATGGGAGAAAATATATGCAAACTATGCAACTGATAGAGGATTAATATCCAGAATCTGAAGAGCTCAAGAAACTCAGTAACAACAAAGCAAACAGTTAAGAAATAGGTCAAGGACTTAAATATTTTTTTTAAAAAAGAAAATGACTATTTAAAAGTCAAGAGTTACACAGAGAAACAGAGAGAGAATGAGAGAGGTCTTTCATCTGCTGGTTCACTCCCCAGTAGGCCACAACGGCCAGAGCTGTGCAGATTTGAAGCCAGGAGCTTCTTCCAGGTCTCCCACATGGGTACAGAGGCCCAAGGACTTGGGCCATCTTCTACTACTTTCCCAGGCCATAGCAGAGAGCTGGATCAGAAGTGGAGCAGCCGGGTCTCGAACCGGTGCCCATATGGGATGCTGGTGCTTCAGACCAAGGCAATGACCTGCTGCACCACAGTGCTGGCCCCAAAGAGGAAATTCCAATGACCAACAGGCACATGAGAAAATGCTCAGGATCACTAAACAAAATGAGGTTTCCTCTCACTCTAGTTATAATGATTCTCATACAAAATTCAACAACCAACAAATGCTGGTGAGGATGTGGCAGAAAAGGTACTCTAATACACTTTTTGTGGGAATGGCTGTACTAGCTTATTTCACTAAGTATAAGATTTCAGTTGTATCCATTTTGTTGCCAAAGACAGGATTTCATTCTTCATACAGCATTTCATTCTTTATACAATATATATATATTTATTTATCCAGTCATGGACATGTAGGTTGGTACAGCCATTGTGTAAGAAAGACTGTATGGAGAAACGGAGAAACCTCAGAAATATGTATACAGATCTACCATATGACCCTGTAATCCCACTCCTGGAAATTTATGTAAGCAAAATTTAATTGGCATATGAAAGAATTATCTATACCCCCATGTGTGCTGCAGCACAATTCACAATAGCTAAGATATGGAATCAACCTACATGTCCATGACTGGATAAATAAAGTGTGGAATATATACATGAATTGTATACAAACACATTATATAAATATATATATATATTATATATATATATATATACTGTATAAAGAATGAAATGCTATATGAAGAATGAAATCCTGTCTTTGGCAATAAAATGGATACAACTGAAATCATTATACTTAGTGAAATAAGCTAGTTCCCAAAAGACAAATACCGTCTATTTTGCCTAATCTGTGGTAACTAGCTGAGTACCTAAAAGGTAATCTACAGGAATCAAATTGAAATTTTCAGATTCAACGATTGTTTACAGACCTTGTCTAAACTGTTGAAGTGTTTTTTTCTTCATACTACGTGTTGAACTCTTAGTATAGCGTTAATCTTATGAATAAAATGTAAACTGAAAATGAATCTTTATAAACATTACAAGTTGGAATAAACGAGGGAGGAGTAAGGAGTGGGAGCAGAGGCAGGAGGAAGGGTATGATAAGAAATATCATTATGTTCCTGAATCTGTACATATGAAATATATGGAATTTGTATGCCTTAAATAAATTTTGTTAAAAAGAAAAAAGTCGTTAATAGGATGAGAAAAGATGTCAACATAGATTTTTAACAAATATGTGGACTTCAAGTAAAGTTCATGGAAAATGTATTAAAAGATGTATACTTTAGTACAAAAATTTGGATATCCATATGTAGTTCTCATTAATTTTCAGTGTGCCTATTTTTAATGATTTTTTAAAGATTTATTTTATTGATTTCAAGGGCAGAGTTACAGAGAGAAGTAGAGACAGAGAGAGAGGTCTTCCTTCCGCTGGTTCACTCCCCAGATAGCCGAAACGGCCAGAGCTGCGCCAATCAGAATCCAAGAGTCAGCAGCTTCTTCCAGGCCTCCCACGTGGGTGCAGGGGCCCAAGGATGTGGGCCATCTTCTACTGCTATCCCAGGCCATAGTAGAGAGCTGGATGGGAAGAAGAGCAGCCAGGACTAGAACCAGCACCCATATGGGATGCCGGTGCTTCAGGCCAGGGCTTTAACCCACTCACTGCACCACAGCGCTGGCACCCTTTAATTTTTTTTTTTTTGAAGCATGCTTCTTTCACCCACATTTTACCTAACTAGTATCACCAAATACCATGTCCTACACTATTACCCTTTAGTGGATCACTCACTAATATAAACTCAAGAGCTTTCATTCCACTTTCAGAGGCAATCTAACTTTGTTATGACAGAACTCGATTCTTTGATCCATCCAGCAAATGTCATCTTACTTTCTCAATTTTTCTCACACATGTATTCCCTAGACCTGTTAATATTTAATGCATACAAATCTACTGGCTGGAAACGCTTGGTTTACCCTCTACTCCTCTGGGTCTCAGTTTTCATACTCCATTAATGATCCTTTTCTGTAAAGTCTGTGATTAGATGATCTCTTTTGTCTAAGCTCCATTTTCTATCCCCCTGCTACTACTTTCTTACTTCTATCATGCACACTGGAACCATCAAATTTCAGCCCTGTTGACCACAATAGCTCTGTATTTATCATCTCTTAAAATCAACTACCACAGAAGATTCCGTTTCAAGTGTACTTAAATCATACCATTTCTTTTTTTAATTTATTTGACAGGTAGAGTTATATACAGTGAGAGAAAGACAAAGAGAAAGATCTTCCTTCCGTTGGTTCACTCCCCAAATGGCCGCTACAGCCAGTGCTGCACCGATCCAAAGCCAGGAGCCAGGAGCTTCTTCCTGGTCTCCCATGTGGGTGCAGGGACCCAAGCACTTTGGCCATCCTCCACTGCCCTCACGGTCCACAGCAAAGAGCTGGACTGGAAGAGGAGCAGCTGGGACTTGAACCCAGCATCCATATGGGATGCTGGTGCTGCAGGCAGAGGATTAACTAAGTAAGGCATGTCGCCAAGCCCCAAATCATACCATTTCATATTCACAAATTTAGGAGTATCAAGTTTTGTAGAATTAAGCAGACTCTAACGTAGTCTTACGTAGTGTGACCACAGTTCAATTACCTTGAGCTATGTGTTCACAGTTGAATAATATTAGTCACCATAAAGATAATCTTGAACTAAAATCTACCCTCAACTCATTATTAGTTAAATGTTCTCTTTTTCACTAATTCCAGAATTTACTGATACCATGAGAGTCAATCCTGATTACATTTCCCCCAACACTTTGGGAGTATTTAAAATGCTTCAGTACTCCGGATGGCAGAACAATGTTTTAAATATTTTAGCTCAATTATTCTCACAACTCACCTATAGGGATCAAAACTGACCTCCCAATAGAACAGACCAAATTCTGAGTCACAGAAATACAAACTGGCCTATAGCCACAAAGTTAGGAGACGGTAGTCAGTATTCACATCCAGGTTGTCTGATTCCAGAATCCATGCTTTTTACCACAAAACTGTTCTATGTTTGTTAATTACTAAAGCAAAACTAACAGTTCTGATTTTTGCTTATTCATGTAGTGTTTAATTTGGAATGGTTGTTTACTCAAGAGTTTGCAACTATGAGACAAGAGATTTTTTTCTATTACTTAATTTGATAGTGCTTAGTAATACCTCAATCAGCGATATTCAAAGAATCTGGAATGAGTCAATTTATGTGCTTACATAGTCTCCTAATTCTAATTCATTTTATAGCTAACATGTGGATTAACCCTATTAAGATTCTTATCATGATTCAATTTTGCTTGGAAACCTTACTTTCATTTGAGAGTCCTAAGTCCTCAAACTGTCTGAGTAATTCAAGGTCTAAACCTAGTATTAATTTTTATGTCATATTTCACTATACTTCACTATAAAGCCTCTGTTTACCCAAGACTTGCTGTGAACCATGTATAGCCATATTTTGTTTTTCCGTCTTCTTGGACTTGGCTCAAATTCCTTATACCTAGAAGATGGTTCTTTTTCTCACTTCAAAATGATCTAATTCAAATTGAAACTTCTCTGGTTCACTCATGTCATCCTGTTAACATCTATATTCTTTAATCTGCAGCATTTTAACCCATTATGCCCCAACATCCTTTTAAAGAACATAAATGAAAGCTTCAAATTTAATAAATGAACCACTTGTGGTATCCTTGAAATAAGTACTGTATTTCAGAGTTCTATTCTCTTCAGAAAATAGGTGAATGATTAAAGCACATGAAAACATTTCTAAATTACTTGTGAAAATATATAAACATTAGTTTTACCAAGCATTAAACAAAATGTTACTTACATAACTAATACATAGGAAATTATTTCATCGAAATATTTTATAAAACCAAATTGTCATTCAATTTTGAGAAAAGTACTACATTTCAAATTATCAATTTCCAAATGTGGCTTTCCTCTATTAACAAGACAATGTATCATGGATAGTAATGTGCACTTTATTGTACTGATGCCAAATGCTACTGTGTTGTTAGTCCTAGTTTTGTTTATGTATGGTAACAAAGCAGTTCTACAAATACTTGAAATGGAGGAAAATCTACAAACAAACCCCATTTTCTTTCAACAATCTGTTCACTAGTAATGACTTATTGGTACATTTTTGAAATATTGGATTCCAAGCTACAGGAACAAAGAGGGAAAACAAATGTGTCCTCTGAAGCCAACAAAATTGATGAAAAAGCAAGCAATTCATATAATTAGATTTGATGCACATAATGAAATTCTCATTTTAAAATTATTAGATAATACTTGTGTCATTGTTGTAATGAACACCACAGTAGAATCACTTGTAAAAGTTTAGCCTTGGCAGGGGTGAAAAAAAAAAAGAGTAGAGCTAACATATCTCAACCGAAAGTATTGGGTACCTTTAACAATTTCAGTGGTTGTATGCATAAACAAGATTGTTGGTTTCCAAATGTTCCTCTTCCAATCAGACACAAAAAGGCACTGGTCTTTTTTCACTAAAAAGGCTTGGGTTACTAACAAATTTGTAAATGAAAAGAGGTCTGCCTGCGCCAGGGCTCAATAGGCTAATCCTCCACCTAGTGTGGCTGGCACACCCGATTCTTTCCCAGTTACCCCTCTTCCAGGCCAGCTCTCTGCTGTGGCCAGGGAGTGCAGTGGAGGATGGCCCAAGTGCTTGGGCCCTGCACCCCATGGGAGACCAGGAGAAGCACCTGGCTCCTGCCATCAGATCAGCACAGCGCGCCAGCCGCGGCGGCCATTGGAGGGTGAACCAACGGCAAAGGAAGACCTTTCTCTCTGTCTCTCACTATCCACTCTGCCTGTCAAAAAAAAAAAAAAAAGGAGGTCTCAGAAATCCTGGATTTCAAAAGACACAGCTGCTTAACATACTTAAAATGATACAAAAGAAATCACCAGGAGGAAAAACACAGAATACTCCTGGAAGTACTAGTGATACCTAATTCCACATGAGAACCCGTATTATTCTCCAAGATCAGAGATCAGGCGTGTTCAGGGTGGTATGGCCATAGACAGAACCCGTGTTATTCTCAAAAATAACAATGATCATATGAGGGAAAAAAAATTCATGTTTTATGAAACCAAAACCATATTGTCAACAATGTAATAGAGCCCTTTGTTTGAAGTGTTCTCCCTTCCTACAATATCACTGTTTAAAAAGTCGTGAAAGTCACTTCTATATTCTATAACATTTGAAAGGATATTTGCCTCATGTTCTAGTTACAGGATATTTATATTTGTTCATGTGTATGTTTATATTATACATATATATTATGTCTTCCCAGCATCCTGTTTATGGGATACTCTGATCTATACTTACATTTTTAATGACAATAAAGGATATAAGCCCTAGATTATTTCTAACCTATGTTAATGCATCTGCAAATTTCACTCAAATATGTGAAGAGCTGACAAGATGGGACTTAAACAGTTAATGACCTAATGTCTAACTTATCACTATTTGTGCAATATAATCAATATAATCGGCAGTGCAAATCATAGCATAGTCAATGAATGTTAAATAAGAAGTAATGGGGTAAACTTCTAGCTAATTTGTGTATTTCCAAAATATATGTAACCTAAGTATAATTTAATCCAGCACTTCGTATGAAGTAGCAGAACACAACAAAAAATACGAAAGATCTTTTGAGGAAGATGAAATAAATCTAGAATATTAAACCCAAAGTAGGCAGTAACCTTTTACTGTTTGAATCCTGAGTACTTTCAACACAATAGGTTGAAAAGAACAAAAACATCTCAAAGTTCCATCTTTAGACTAGAGGTTAGCAGAGATATTTTTATTCCCGTGAGGAATGGAATAATCACTTTATAGAACTATGCAGACTTTACTGGCTAACAAACATTTCTGATTAGAGAGAAATGTCTTTTCAGGTAAATGGAAGGATATGTTTCTGATAGTACAGCATAAAACAAGTGTATACCAATATCAAAAAAATAAAATTCACGTAATGTACACATCAGATTTCTACTTCAAAAGATATTGATAAACAATATGGAAGGATTACATAAGTATATTCAGGGGAGACCAATTAATGTTTTTGAAAGGTTGTTAGATTTGCATTAAGTAAGCTACATGTCAAAAGCAAATGTTAAAACTCAAGAAGGTGTTCTAAGTTCAATCTTATTCTAAACTTCTTACTAGTAACTTGACTTTGTAGGAAATTCTCCTATGCAAAGAAGTAAATTTCAAAGGTCAGTTTTGGCTTATGCTTCTAAACTGATGCATCGCTTGTTGCTTTCCGGTGATTTAAGAAGGAGAAAGGAAAGATTATACTCATTCATCTTCCTAATGATATCTGCCTTCCAGGCCACACTCTGCATCTCTAAGTTGAATTTTTCAAACAGCAAATAATTCAACAGAGAAGTGCCCTTTCTAAGGGAATATTTCTGTGGCAAGGTAATTTTTGAGATACTCATTTATGATTTCTCCCTGAATTTTTTGCTACTTTTTAGTAGACTCTGCTTTGCTCATTTTTTCAAAGATCTGTGGTGTGCATTCAAGGCTTTTGTTTTTAAACAAAAGTTACTGAGAGCAACTGTAAAGAGCAGATTTTTGAAGAGATAATCCAGTAAGAATAGGAAAAATAATGACTGATGTGAAGTATTCCTTCCAATACCAAAAATAATAACCCGTATTCGTAGCCACACTCAGGCTCTGTAAGAAATAGAAAAGAGGAACATTTGTGTCATGTCCAAGACAGAGCCTTAGCTGAGTGGTCTGTGTAGGCAGAATAACAAAGGGAAATAACCCAACAAAGACCACAGTAAGCAGCATTGCTCCAACATCATGCAGACCCAGAGGGAAATGTCATTTGAAAACTGAATGGTTGAGATTCCAAGATGGCTGAATAGGGAAATGACAAGATGATTTTAACCATCCTAATACCAGACAAAATAGAATTTTACACAAAAACTGTAAAAAGAGACAAAGAAGGGCACTATATAATGATTAAGGGATCAATTAAACACAAAGATGTGACTATAATAAACGTATATGGACCTAATTACAAGGCACCTGGCTATTTGAAAGGAACATGAATGAATATAAAGGAAGATACAGACCCCAACAGCATTGGGGAAATTCAATACTCCACATTCAGCAATACAGATCAACCAGACAGAAAATCAGCAAGGAAAACGAATTGACACTACACCCAAATGTCACCCAAATTGACACTACAACCAAATAACAGATATCTACAGAACTTTAGCCCCACCATGACAGAATTCACATTCTCATCAGTGCATGGAACTTTCTCTAGGATAAACCAAATGCTAGGCCACAAAGCAAATATCAACAAATTCAAAAAAGTCGAAATCATACCGTATATCTTCCCTAAGCACAAAGGAATGAAGCTGGAAATCAACAACTCAAGAATCTCTAGAACACATGAAAACACATGGAGACTGAACAACATGCTCCTGAATGAAAAGTGGGTCAGAGAAGAAATCAAGAGAATTAAAAAATATCTGGAAATGAAGATGACAATACTACATATCAAAACTTAATGGGTCAGGCAAAAGTAGTTTTAACAGGAAAATATATAGTGTCAAAAATATATCTTTTGGGGCCAGTGCCATGGTTCACTCGATTAATCCTCCACCTGTGGCGCCGGCATCCCATATGGGCTCTGGTTCTAGTCCCAGTTGCTCCTCTTCCAGTCCAGCTCTCTGCTGTGGCCCGGGGTGGGCAGTGGAGGATGGCTCAAGTCCTTGGGCCCTGCACACGCATGGGAGACAAGGAGGAGGCGCCTGGATCCTGGATTCAGATCAGCACAGCACCGGCCATAGCAGCCATTTGGGTAGTGAACCAATGGAAAGAAGACCTTTTTGTCTATAACTGTCAAATAAGTAAGAAATTGCAAAGGCACCAAATAAATGAGCTATCAATGCATCTCAATGTCCTACAAACACAACAGAAATTTGGTGTATGTACACACTATGGAATATTCCTCAACCATAAAAAAGAATGAAATAATTTCTTCCATAATAAAATGGATGCAGCTGGAAGGTATTTTACCTCGTGAAATAATTCAATCCCAAAAAGAATATTACCATGTTTCCCCTGATGGGTGGTAGCTATCAAGAATACAAAAAATACAATGTGTATGAACAAAATTCAGATTTGAGAATTTTATTTTCAGCCTCTGTCTCTACCATTGAGTAGGTTGTTGTTAATTTTTTTATAGGAGTGTTAACTTTATGATTAAAAATAAACTGAAATTATGTTATAAAAATTGAAAGAAAATGAAAGGAAGGAGGGAGGGTAGGAGCATGAAAAGCGAGAAGGTAAGGTGGGAAGTATGGCTATGTTCCTAAAGTTACATATATACACATACATGAAATACATAAAAGCTGTTCACCTTATATAGTCATTTAAATGAAAAAAACCTTATTCGTCTCCTCTTGACTGACCTGAAATGTGGGAGCATGGGTATGCTTCGAAGAAATTCATTTATCTTCATCAACCATTTGTCAATAGGCTCTTATCCTCTGTTTGCTGAGAATCTGTTAACATGCTGCTAGAGGCAGGCACTTGGCCTAACATTTAAGAAGCCGCTTGGGACTGCTCAACTTATATCCCAGTGCCTGAGCCTGAGGTCCTGCTCTGCTTCTGATCCAGCTTCCTGCTGATACTCACTTTGGGAGGCAGCAAGTGATGGTTCAAGAATTTGGATCCCTGACACTGCGTGACTGCATGGTGCAGTCCTGTTATGGAAATTTTTGGAAAATCAGGGAGTGAACCAGCCTATGATCTGTCTCAATTTTTACTAATATATCCTAATAATCATGGTGGTATACACAGTTTCATCCAGCAAGAATTTACACATGTATCAGCAGATAAATCTCAGGGCATGGAACAAGAGATTTTCAAATAACACTGGTGTAGGGGCAGCGTTAGTGTTACCACCGAAGGATCAAGCGTATACAGTCAGATGTAAATCCAACAGGGCAAGAGTTGTCTACACAACCAAGTTCGCCATTGAAAAGAACTCTGGTATAGTAAGGGTGGATTAGAAATTTTTAAAGACATCATAGAAAATTCCCAGGATTCAATGAGCTCAGAATTAAAATTTTGACAATAGGAAAGAAATAGATGGACTGGATAAATTTTAAGGCAATATATGCAAAGCACTCACACAGTTCTATGAGAATAGGTCCTAAGTAAACAATGCTTGGATTCCATTTTTTTGCACTAAAATAAATTTAATTCAACTTTCCACAAAATTTTCAAGACTACTTCCTAGGCCTGCCCAATGGAAGGAAACAGATAAGAATGAATGGGGTCCATATCTGATAGGCAGGTTTTAAGAATCTAGAAGAGAGTTAAGACATTTTCTGGTATGATGGAAATAGAACTGATCTGAGAGAAGATTAAATGTTCCTTGTGGGAAATGTTATGTTGAGAAATCTACAAGACATACAAATTTAAAGCTCCAGAATTAAGGAGAGAGTCTGAATAGTGATATTTGAGGTTGTTTTCGTTTTACTATTTTGAAAAAAGGAACATCATAGTAAAAACAATCTGGACTCAAACACAGTAATGGCACTGAATCTGCTTTACCTGATGTTTAATGAATTCAGGCACACTTAAGAATAAGTAAACAGCACAACACAGTAAACACAAGATGCATATGAAGAGTAGTGTGGGTACAGACATTTCTGTGTCCTGGCACTCTTATAAATTTCCAAATCATCTGGAAAATATAGCCCTATTTAATATTCAAACCAAGTTCCTTAAGGTATACAGGGAAGTATGATCTTTACTGCGGGAGAGGGAAATTCCAGCCCAAACACAAAAGTCTTCCCATGGTAACAAAGGGAAGTAACAAAAGTGGTTCTCTGTCACACCAAGACTATCCACCTTGTTGTGTAGACCCTTGTTTTTGTAGAAACTTACAGGCAATGTAACAGCTACTTGGTATTTATTTTTTCCTTATATATTATAAAGGCGTATTTTTAGACCTAGAAAACTATTTTTAACAGAATTCAGGCACTGGTGTTTGAATGTAGTCATAGAAAGTACCACAAACAGTGAGGCAAAAGCAAAGAAATTCATTGTTCTAAGTGTAGCACATCCAAAAGCAGGATGTTGGCTGAGCCACACATTCTACAGTCTGTAGAGAAATCCACGCGTTAGTCTTCATAGCCTCTGGTGGTCTTCCAGCAATCACTGGCCTTGTCTTGCAGCTGCATAAATTCACTGTTCTTGCAGAGTGTTCTCCCTGTGTCTTTCTTCACATAATCTTCTTAGGAAGTCACATTGGGGTAGGAGCCCACCTGCCTCCAATATGATGTCTTTGTTAGAACCATGGCTCAATTTTTTCTTAGGGGTACAAGATTCAACCCACTATCCCACATATATATGTGCATATACATATATAAAATTATCTGAGTAACATATTGTGTACTTATATATTTAACAAAATTATTGTTTTAAATATTGTAAGAGACTCAGATTGAGAGAAGAAACTTCCATTTTGACAAAGTAATCCAAAAGGCCTTTAGAATATAATTGAGAAAAGGATGATTTGTCTTCTTTAATTGTACTTTGTTAACTTTCATTTTATAGTGCAGAATACGATAAAATACAATTTCAGTGTTTTATTTTCCATAATCATAGGATGCCTTCATTAAAGACACGATAAACTTTTAAACATTTATTTAAGAGGCAGAGCTATGCAGAGAGGGAGAGACAAAGATCAATCTTCATCCACTGGCCCACTCCTCAAATAGCTGCAATGGCCAGAACTGGGCTGATCAGGAGTCAGGAGCTTCTTCTAGGTCTCTGTCGCGAGCGCCTACTGTCACGCAGCTCGACAGTAGCAAGTGCGACATACGACTTGTCAGTCGCGGGCAAGAAAGGAACACATGGACACAAGACTGTCTTTCCAATGAGAGATTTTATTGCTTACACACCAGGCATTTTTTTTTTATCATACTACTCATCAGCATGCTCACTGAGGTCAATACACTTATCAGTACCAATATACTTATCAATCTATACTATTTAATACACTTATCAATAAATTTAACATCACTACTTAATCATGACTTAACTACTTAGCTACTTAGGTTAACGCAACTACTTAGCTGAACTACTTAGCTTAATCACCTAACTTAACATAGTTACTTAATACACATCAGTATCACTAACATCACTATCAATAATGCCAATAATATCACTTATAACTTATAGCTAACTTAACACACTTACTGAATCACTTAGCTTAACGTAACTACTTATCTACTTAACTTACTTACTATAATACTTAACAGTAACACTGTTTCACTTAGCTTAACGTAACTACTTATCTACTTAACTTACTATAATACTTAACTATCAGAGTAACACTATTTCCTTAATGACTAGAGGACTCAATATCAACAATACTACTTGAACTTATTCATTAATCCATAGATCACAGTATACAGTGTTAAAGTAATTTTAAGAGCTATCCAATTCTAATAGTATATGTACATCAAGGTCTCCAGCACTATTTACAGATACCTTGCATAGGATCAAAACATAGGGTCAAAGCATAGTTATATTACACATGACTAACACTATTTGTAAAAGCTGCCTTTTCAAGGCTCGTATCACGGTCACAAAAACGAGTGTCAGTGTTCAAGGTCCAGAGCTCCATGTCTCAGCAGAGACGGATCTTGGATCAGTCACTTACAGGCAGGAAGTTGTGGGAAGGCTGTCACTCTGGGCAGTAGGCTCAAACATATTTTAAATTTACATTATAGTAAAAATGGTTACTATTTCATGGAAAAGGAAGTTTAACAAAAAAGCATAAAGACCCTAGTATAGTGAGAATACAGACAACAACTATAAACAATAATTGAAAGGAAATGTGACCATTTCAACTATACACATTAAATATTAATCACATATTATTTAAACTATAGTGGTATAACATTCTTAACCATTGGTTTGACAAAGGTAAAAGAAAGTTTTACAAAACTGTATTTGTTGCAATATTGATACAGACAGACATTTCAGACATTTTTTTTCTCTCGTTTTAAATCTTAGCTCCCACATGAAAGAGAACATGCAGTATTTGTCTTTCATGGACCAGCTTTTTTCATTCAGCTTGATTCCCTTCAGGTATGTTCATTTTCTGCAAATGGTAGAATTACATTTTTATAGCTAAATAATATTTCACTGTGTATATACAGTTTCTTTATCTGTTCATCTGATGATGAACACCTCTGTTGATTCCAAGTTTTGCCTATTGTGAGCGGTGCTTTGTCTTTTGAAAACCTGTTCGAAAGGCAGAGTGACAGGGAAAGGGGAAGTGGGAGAGAGATAAAGACCGATTTTACTCCCCAAATAACTACAATACTCAGAGCTGAACAGGCAAAAGCTAGGAGCCACAAACTCCATTCAAGTCTCCTACATGGTGGCAGACTTGGGTCATCATCCACTGCCTTCCCTGGTAAATTAGCACGGAATTGGATCAGAAGCACTACAGCCAGTACTGAAACTGGCACTCAGATATGGGATGCCAGCATCACACATGTCAGCCTAACACACTGTGTCACTTAACCCATTATTGGCCCATATGTACATACTTTAATATTATTAGTTTCATGAAAATTCATAATATCTTCTTATATGTATCACATATTTTACTTTGTTCTCATCTAAATTTAGTGTATCTCCATTAGACAGAAAATTTAGTCAGGAAATTCCCTCTGCATTTATCTTGCCAGAGAGAGAATAAGTGCATGTGTATGAGCTCTGCTTCAAGGGAAAAATAGTTTGGAGCAACCACATCTGAATAGAGAGAAAAACTAACTCAATTAACCTTTAACACTATTCCCTTCCTAAGTTCACCAGGTAGATGTTTACTCAATTGAAGCAATCCAAATTTGTGAGGTAAAATGAAAATACAGGAGTTCACAACCTATTTTTCACCTTCTGATTTCCTTCTAAATTTAACATTAATAGACTCTTACGATGGTTTTATATCATAGATATTTTAAATAATGACTGCTATATACATAATGTATGGGAATTACAATAGTAAAAGAATTTTTAGTTTTGTAAATATTCATAATTCAGCAGTATGTCATTTATTGTTACTAAGTACAAACAAGCAAAACACAAAGAAAATAAAGGGAAATCCATACCTCAATTAACAAAGGTACTCTAAATAACAACAATTTAAGTTATTTTAGTTGTGTTTCAAAAAAATTTTTTGAACTTTTCCTATCCATTTATTCCTATATTCTAGCTTTTCCGCATGCCCACACTGACAACCAGGAACAATTTGTGAATAAAGGAATTTCTTAGCAAGAGCAAATATACTGTGATTAATTAGGCAGGAATATTAACAGCAGAGTTGTTTCAGTTGTAATTGTAATCAGTTCCAGGTTTGTGGAGGCAAGTTGCCTTTGATACCAAATCTTGAACTATTGGAAAATGATATTATCCAAGAATCAGTCATTTTAATTTTACAGATTAGCAGGTCAGCAAGAACTATTTCATTTGTTCCTTTCTTTTGAACCATTGCCTATGGATCTTGGAGATCAAGTTTTTAGTTTTAGTTGAGTTTCTAGCCTTCAAAAGTTAGTACCTTAAACAAATCAAATTTTAAAAAGTTTTCCTTTCATCCATTAAATTTTGTGAAATGATATAAAATCATGTTATCATAAATATAGAGGGATCATGATTAAATAAAAATTGGAAATGTGCAAGTTCCTGGCTAGGCCCAAGAATCTTCCATTCAGATTTACTTCTTTGAGTTACTAAACTTCTCAGTCTTAGTTACCTCATTTTGCAAATGGAGAAGATACTTGGAACTTTGTTTCTCACTGATCTATTACTAAATAAGAAAATCCATATAAAGGAACAGACACATAAATGCTGTACATGTTACCATAATTATACAAAGGTTCCATATAACTATTTTTATACGAAAATGCCTAGACAATGTTCAGAAGACAATTCTTTCAAGTGTTGAAGCCTGGTATGCATTCTGGCCAGGCCAGTAATTCAGAGTCATACCATGCAAATATATTATTAATACAAAAGCATTACTAGCCCATACTCCTACCCCTTATGTCAGATCTGTGCCACCCCCTATAGTATCAAGTAACCAGAGACAAATGATCAGAATCCTTAACATAAAGAAATATCATACTCCCAATAAACCTGAAATCATTTGAGCAAATGATGAGATTTTCTAAATTTAAGTCACAGAATACTTGAGGAAAAATTTTTACTACTATTTTTACCTTCTATAATAATAATGCATATTAAGCTTTTACAATGCATTGCATACTATCCAAGTTATTTTATACATTATATTACTCCTCAGACCCTTCTTTTAAGTAATATGTACTCTAATCCCCATCTCATTGATGACGCTATTAAGATTCAGTTAATCATGCAGTTTCCACACAGAAGAATTGGAATTCCAATTGAAGTCACCTACCTCTCATTTGCAGCTTCATGCTGGGGCATGGGAGCAAGCTCACTCTCAGTAGGGTTGCTAAATAAAACACTTGAAGCACCATTAAGTATAAATAAGTCTCCTAATATTATAATTATTTGATTTTTATCTGAAACTCAAATGTAACTGTGCATTTGATGTTTTTATTTGCCAGATCTGTAATTTCACTCCTGGAGATCTAGGTTAGGTTTACCAGGAGGATTCTGAATTCCTTCCTGAGCAGGGAAGATTTGTCTCACTGCAGAGATGCTGGTAGACCAATGGCATATATAGGATTAGATTGCTTGGAGTATCTCAGAAGACTTAAGAGAATGAGTAATGAAAGATAAGGGAGATGAGGCAAATGGAAGAAATGAGGAGAAAAATGGAGAAGGATGAGGTATGTGGTATGGTACCAAACTAATGTGGCATCTCTGACAATACAGAGAAGTTGCTGGAAGTTGGAGATTGCCTTTTAGAAAGCGACAAAACGCTCAGTTCTGCCTCAGACTGTGTCTTTAATAAGACCAGAACTACTCACAAAGATCAGTTAGATCGACAACACTTAAAACACTTGTTCTCTGCCACAGGAAACTGTAATTCACATTACTGAGGGAAGGTGAGCTAGGGGAAGGAAGAGATTAAAGATCAAATTAAATTCTATGTGGACTGTTTATTTTCAATGTTGCATTAAGCATGTGATTCATCATATTAAAGGTAACTTCAAAACAATTTGATCAATTACATTCAACCTGTATTTTATTAGTCCAACAACATGCAATACATGAGGGTTTCTACTGCTAAAATCTACATTAGCATTGTAAGACCTGTCTATTATACCTCACAATTATGTTCATTATCGAAGATATTAAAGATAATCCACTTTGAACTATATTCAGACTTAAATTTATAGAGGCATGTACATTATATCTTATAAAATCCAATTAGTTATAAGATGTACAGCTAAGAGAAAAATATCAAGAATGTTGCTTTAGGGCCAGCGCCGCAGCTCACTAGGCTAATCCTCCACCTAGCGGTGCCGGCATACCGGGTTCTAGTCCCGGTCGGGGCGCTGGATTCTGTCCCGGTTGCCCCTCTTCCAGGCCAGCTCTCTGCTGTGGCCCAGGAGGGCAGTGGGGGATAGCCCAAGGGCTTGGGCCCTGCACCCCATGGGAGACCAGGAGAAGCACCTGGCTCCTGCCTTCGGACCAGCGCGGTGTGCCGGCGGCAGCGTGCCAGCCATGGCAGCCATTGGAGGGTGAACCAACAGCAAAAGGAAGATCTTTAACTCTCACACACTATACACTCTGCCTGTCAAAAAAAAAAATGTTGCTTTAGGTAACTTATGATTGATACATTTTCAAATCATCTAATATTTTAATATCAGGTATAAAATTATTTGCAATCTTCCAGTAAAAAATAAAACTCCCATGTATACAAATTATATACTTTCAGTCACAAATAACAGTTACTGCCCTTTAAGATTCACTGTCATGTGAAGATTCAATAGGGAAGAAAGTGGGATTCTAAAGTAGTAGTTAGGAAAAAAGTAACTAGTGCAGGCATTCATTCAATTGAATACATCATTATTAACATCTGTTTCCCGTGGGGGGTAGCATAAATTTGTCCTCTAGCAACAGCTGATGGCCATCTGACCAAACCACATTACAACTGGATTTTAAGTTCATGAAGGATGAAATTTACTTTATTGTACAGCCCCAACTGTTGTGAACCAGGGGACAGAGGACAAATTGTCCTCTCTGCCTTTCAAATAAATACATCTTTATTAAAATAAAAACAAACTCATCACCCCAAGGACCCCTACAATTTAAAACAACCAATAAGCGATAGTAGTTTGCTCTATAAAACTTGTGAATACAGCCATCCCCATTCACAGGTCTTTTGGTGCTCTTTCTAGTTCAATTACTCTTTTTCCTTCATCATATTACATGTTCATGGGAACATTTAAGAGTTCATGTAAACTTTAGAGCTCTTTCATTTTTCTTCTTTATAACTGGTTTCAATAAACATTTCATCCGTTAATATTTGTGATTTTTTTTTTTTTTTTTTTTTTTTTTTGACAGGCAGAGTGGACAGTGAGAGAGAGACAGAAAGGTCTTCCTTTTGCCGTTGGTTCACCCTCCAATGGCCGCCGCTGCAGCCGGCGCACCGCGCTGATCCTGGCAGGAGCCAGGAGCCAGGTGCTTTTCCTGGTCTCCCATGGGGTGCAGGGCCCAAGCACCTGGGCCATCCTCCACTGCACTCCCTGGCCATAGCAGAGAGCTGGCCTGGAAGAGGGGCAACCGGGACAGAATCCGGCGCCCCGACCGGGACTAGAACCCGGTGTGCCGGCGCCGCAAGGTGGAGGATTAGCCTATTGAGCCACGGCGCCGGCAATATTTGTGATTTAAATTCCTAAAATATGATTCTGGGATTATAGTCTTATATAGGGCAAATTTTCTTTTAAATCTCTTAAGAAATTTAGAAAATCTCACAAATACCTGTGACAAAAGATTTTTAAAATGCCTAAAATTACAGTATCAAAGCTCCACTATTAAGTAGAAATGATCTTTTCCCATTTACTACATATTTCCACTGACCTTAGTGCCAACTAGAGACCATTAGCTAGCAAAACGATTCTATGTGGCTTGTGGACTTAACTATACTCCAGATATCACAGTACAATAAGGGGAACTATTCATGTGATCTGGACACTGTCAGACCTAGGAGTTTATGTTCGAGAGTTCAATCAGTGGCCCAACACTGTCAAGGCATTTACATTAATAAGGAATCTCCACAGACTATCGCTTCTCTGCCTTTTGGCTAAGATCAAGTGTAGGAATCTCCAGACTAACAGCTATCAGAGTGACAGGCTGGCAATCCCAGCAAGAACAGACCCTGTAGTTTTGAGACCAGGAAAGTCTGGAAAAAGAATTCTGCCTTCAAGTGATCTCAAACTTTACTATCAACTGATTGGGTGAGACGACCCTATGATATAGACAAGAATTGTTTTCTTCAAATTCAACTGATTCAAATGTTGATCACATCAGAAAAAACCATCACATCAACATCCAGACAGTAACTGATCAGACAACTGGACATCAGTCCCTAGCCACAACGGTATATAAAACTGATCTTAGAGCACTATCAACTCCCTAGTGGAAACTCCATCAATTTTGTTATCAATCACACTCTTCATTTCTTCCCGAACTCCCTCTTCATGTTACTTGTCTTCTGAGATGACACAAATGTTTTCATAATAAAAAGTTGTATTAACTGTGGTAACATGTTTCTCCCTATCTTTTCAATATTTTCTTGGCTTTCTACCACCAAGGCTATATCAGATTTTGTGTACAATCAAGCTAAGTTATTTTGGGCTGAAAAGGTCCACAAATTTTTGAATTGCACAATAACAATCACATATTCTCAAGAACACTTTGGGTGAATAGTCACAGCCCATTCCATATTAAATTCACTCCAGAACTTGGCCTCTCTCAGGCACCACAGTTCTTGAAATAGAGGGAAAAGATGAATTATGAATTGAAAACTGGCTCTGTTCTAAAATTGTATGTATCATTTCTGCCCATATTGGAGAAGGCCTAGGTTCAGCAGAGTGTGCCTTTACAATCTTACACAGGACAAAGTTATTTTTATGTACCCACAGCCAAAGATCTCGTCTAGACAATCTTTAAGGCTGAAGACTCTATTCTTTTCCTTCTGGCCTCTTTTTCCTGTCCTTTCTCTGGTCCTCAGCTTAACAACTGCTGCCTCAAGGCAATTTTGAAAAATAGGCCTTTATGTTGTAGGCTCTAGCCCTTGTTTAGTGGAGAACACTTAAAGGAAAATGCTCCGGGAAAGCCAGTCACTCCGTTATTACGCCGTGTTAAGGCCACAGCTTCAAAAAACCACCATAATAACCATTACAATTTGTAGTCTTTTTCAACCCTAGAAACTACAAATTGTGGAACACTCAGCTATTTTGATGGCAGGTCACAAATACCAGTTGACTGGTAGGACAGAATTATTTCCTTCAATCTCTAACGCTATTCTTCTTTGCAAGTCTTAGCAAAGTTTAAAAAGTATCTAATATTCTGAATCTTTTCTTCCATTTCCTCCATTTTCAAACACTCAAGTCATTCCCTGGTCTTCACCCCAACCAGCACAATTTGACCAACTGTTCCACTGATGCTTATCAGGGGACAATAGGTTTCCACTCCGGAGATGGTAGATCCCCTCTCCCAACCCAAACTGCATTCCAGCTTTTCTGTTTTTGGTATGTATAAAGCTGCACACCAGTGAAATAAATTTTGTACCAGAGATTGTGTTCTTCATATACAACAGAACCTTGACAATTTTTAAATGTTCTCCAAGACAAGCTTTCCCCATGTTCAAACAATCTGCACAACTAGGAGTCACAGGACTCTCAGATAATGTGGTTTTGAGCTGAGCCTACTGTCATACCAAAAGTGAAGTCTTCTATTTGTAAGTAAGGGTAGAATGAACGCTTGGTAGTTAACTGGCCATACTGGGCACATTCCTTTGCCAAGAATATTTAAAGAATGCAAATCCATAAAAATTATGTAGTTTTAGTATCAACAAGTAGCCGCAGATAGTAAAATCCTTTCCATAAACATTCTCCTTCCCAAAAAACACCTTGATCTCCTCACTGAATCCTTACAGCAAACTTATGTGCTCATCTTTAATTTAAGGAAAATCTGAGGGATGTTTAGTTGATAAAAGGCAGCATCAAGGATAGGATCCACCCTAGTACCCCAGTCAGTTCTTCTGATTATACAGCAATCTTTGTCTCTCACCAGAGAAGGATTATCAGCTGCTAAACTAATAAGGCTAAATAGATAAACAAGAGGAAATGCTTAAGTAAATAATATACATAAATTCATCTAATAAGTCAAAGCCACAGAATATACAAACTTCCAACTCTCGTCAGAGAATCCAACCATAAAATGATTTTTTCATTGGCACTAGCCAAAAAATCGAGACAGTTTATATTTATGGAAAAGAACATACGAGGCATGTTAGCTATCTATTTAAATTCTTATCAGTTTATTAACATACTCAGATCAGAAAGTCATGTGAATGGAGTATATTATCTTAGTTCTCTACAGAAAGGCTATCTCATTTGTAATTCAAAGCTTTCACTAAATACTATTTCATAGCTTAAAAAAATTGATTATACAGATATCTGTTTCATTAAACACACTAAAAATAACATCAGAGCTCATTTTGTTACTTAGTGCCCATTTTATAAGATTTATGTGATAAATAAAATAGGGTTCCAGAGTCAGAAGGTGTCTTTATTAGGACCAATTACCAAGAAATGCTGAACTAAATTTAAATGCTTTATTACCGTAAATGATTACATGGATAAGCTGTGGGATGATGCCAATTTCTAATGTGTTGATCTTTTCAGCATATTAATGTTTTTATAATTGAGACTTTGTGACTTACACATCAAAAATAACATGTTAGAGTAACTTTTCATGTAATTTTTCTTTTATTCAAAACAATTTTATCAATAATCTGAGAAGCATCCCTTATACAATAAAAGCGTTTGACCTTTTTAAAAAGTTTGTGAATCCCTTCAAGAAATATTTCATTTCAATAAATCCAGTTACTATGTTCAGAAGGTAACTGCTTTATAGTTTTGTAATAATGAAAATGTTGTTAAAAAAGGAAGGATGAGGGTAGGGTGGGAAGTATGATGCTTCTAAATCTGTATATACGAAATACATGAAATTTGTTCACCTTAAAAAATAAAGAAAACTAAGAAGGATACAGGAAAATATTCCTTCTACAGAATTACTGGTAACAATTTAACAATTAGTATTTCCAGCTATTACTTATTAAAATTTGCTTGAAATATATTTGTGGACCTGTGTCATGGCTTCTAATAAAGTGGTAATTTAATTTTTATACATGTGAGCATTCACAACCATTTCATTGTTTCAATGGTTGCACAGTAAATGAAACGAAGGGAATATACATTAAGTATTTGTATGGACAGAAATAAAGAGTATACCAAGTGTCCAAATAAATTAGTTACATAATATCCCATTATGTGATTTGCATTATGTATTTACTCAACCATTATTAATCATTTCTAGACTACTGCCAATCATCTCTGTAATGAATATTCTTATACATACATTCTGCATACTTCTTTAGCCAAAACTTTCTAATTTTTTAGTTATGAATCTGGATCAACTAGTATAAATTTTAAAAATTTTAACATTAATGAGATACCCTCCTGAAATTGAGTTTCCATTTACTATTCATTAACACTATGTGGGAGTGTCATCCATTTTGCAATCCTCTTTACTATCTTAGTACTATCAAATTTTAATTCTCTTCCATGGGGCTGATGCTGTGAGTAGTGGGTAAGGCCACCGCCTGCAGTGCTGGCATCCTATATGGGCCCCAGTTCAAGACCCAGCTGCTCACTTCCAATCCAGCTCTCTGCTATGGCCTGGGAAGAAAGTGTTTAGAATGGCCCAAGTCCTTGGGCCCCTGCACCCACGTGGGAGAGCCGGAGGAAGCTCATGGCTCCTGAACAGCGTAACTCCAGCTGTTGTGGCCATCTGGGGAGTGAACCAGCAGATGGAATCTCAATCTCTCACTCTCTGTCACTCTCTCTTGGCCTCTCCTCTCTCTGTAACTCTTTCAAATAAATAAATCTTAAAAAAAAAACTCTTCCAATATGAAAATTTAAAAATAAAATTTTTCAGGTTGGCATTTATTTGCACATTTTAGTTTATTAAATTGAACATCTTGTAGTATCTTGTTTCATTTTAAGCTATTTACTATTTATAGCAATATAATTGTAATAATAGTGCTATTGTCTGCATTTCCATTAGAAATAAGAATTATCCTATTGATTCATTGAAATTTATATTAATATCCCAGAACATCAAAATAATGAGTATTTTGATAAAGCCAATAACATTATCTTAAACTTTATATGAAATGATAAAGGTCTTCAAAGAATAAAGTCAAATTTAACAAATATGGTCTTGCCCTGCCAGATATTAACATACATTGCAAAACTATAGATGTAAAAATTATTATTCTGGAATAAGAAAAATACTAGGTGAAACACCCATTCATAAATGGCAACATAATATGACAAATTTTGCCTACACACATGGGGGAGGAAAGATTATCAGGTGGTTGCATGTTATAAAGGTTGGTCACTCTATGTAGTGCAGGAAAAAACTGCTCTGCTCAATATGACAAAAAAATAAAGATCTGGATAAAATACACAATCACAACTGTTTGATCGCAAGCAGAGAAGGACTTCTTAAAATCAATCCTTTAAAAGTTGTACCATAAGTCTAAGAATCTTTTATTTATTTTTTTATTTTTTGACAGCCAGGGTGGACAGTAAAAGACAGAGAGAAAGGTCTTCCTTTTCCGTTGGTTCACTCCCCCAGTGGCCACTGTGGCCGGCGCACCGCGCTGATCCGAAGCCAAGAGTTTCTCCTGGTCTCCCATGGGGTGCAGGGCCCAAGCACTCGGGCCATCCTCCACTGCCCTCCTGGGCCACAGCAGAGAGCTGGACTGGAAAAGGAGCAACCAGGACAGAATCCGGGGACCTGACCAGGACTAGAACCCAGGGTGCTGGCGCTGCAGGCAGAGGATTAGCCTATTGAGCCACGGCACCGGCCAAGTCTAAGAATGTTCAATGAATATTTTTCATTTTTATTTTTAATTTGACAGAGTTAGACAGTGAGAGGGAGAGACAGAGAAAGGTCTTCCTTCTGTTGGTTCACTCCCCAAATGGCCGTTACTGCTGGCGCTGTGCCGATATGAAGCCAGGAGCCAGGTACTTATCCTGGTCTCCCATGAGGGTGCAGGGCCCAAGCACTTGGGCCATCCCTCCACTGCCTTCCCTGGGCTACAGCAGAGAGCTGGACTGGAAGAGGAGCAACCGGGACTAGAACCCGGTGCCATGGTGACAGCCCTAATGACTATTTTTTCAAATAAGAATGTCATGGACAAATTCAATACTCAAATATTAGCTAAAGATAGTTACGGGAGCAGGCTGGCGCCGAGGCTCACTTGGTTAATCCTCTACCTGCGGCACTGGCATCCCAAGTGGGAGCTGGGTTCTAGTCCTAGCTCCCACTTGGGATGCCAGTGCCTGAAAAGCAGCAAAGGATGGCCCAACTTCTTGGGCCTATGCACCCATGTTGGAGACCCAGAAGAGGCTTCTGGGTTTGGAAGGGTTCAGTTCCAGCCATTGTGTTCATTTGGGGAGTGACCAGCAGATGGAAGCTAAGTTTTTCAAATAAATAAAATAAATCTTTTTTAAAAATTGTAGGATTTAACACTCAAGGAACCAATGTCTAGAATATCAAGGCCTCCTCAAAATTATAAAAGTAGCCACATCAGAAAAATGGGCACAATTTATGAACAAGAAATTTATGGAACTGAAAATTTACATTCCAACAACAGTATCATTTCACTGCAGATTTGTAATTCCTTTATCTCCATGTCATTGGTGGAACACAGATGTGTCACCATTCTGGGAAACTATCTGCTCTCATATATACAAATTAGGAACACACAGAGCACCTGAAATAGCAACTTTAAAAAAGACATACATAAACGTCTATAAAGTCCACAAGGAAACAAACTGAAGGATATTTGCTGAGCTATTATTTGTGGTAGATCTGAAAGCAGTTTTGATGTCATTCAGCTGGATAGAGGGTAAACAGAGTGGATCTATATACCACAGTACTTATACAACTATTAAACCATACATTAAATATAGACCCAGAAGAATGGAGGACTCTCAAAAACCACAGCTTTTACTATTAAAGAAAGCTAAGAAAAAGGAACCAAAAAAGTAGACAAGGTAATTTACATGAAAAAGTATGTCTCAATGACAATATACAGTTGGAAAGAACAAATACAAATAAAATGGGACATTAAACGAAAGGTTATTTGCAGGGAGCAGGGAATAAGAGAAAAATAGTACTGTAATACTAGAATAAGTAGAAAGAAGATAGAAAAGTGCCTTTGGAGGATCAATGGTGATCATTACAATTAATTGAATAACATAAGCAACTTGTATCTGAGCACCTGTGATCATTAAAGTAGAATAAACGAACAAATAATAAATCTTCTTTATGTAGTCTCCCAGTTACCTATTGCACCTCATGTTCTCATTTGAGTTATTAGTTCCAGGAGAGTGTGCCCCAAGCCTGAATTGATCGATTTATATTCTCTGTCTCTCACACACTAACACATACACACACACATAAGGCTAATATGCCAGCTGTGCCAATTCAATTTCAGAGGCCACGTACAAATTTTAGAGACCATTTATGGGTAGTACAAATAAGATATTTTTCTAATCTTTCTTCAGAGCCAAGGAACCACCACATACTCATCCTTTGGAAACAGCAATATATGTTTATAATTGCTTCTAGTTACTTCCTAATTTACCACACAATCCTCTAAAAGGTCTTCAAGTTGTTCTCAGCATCTGCCTTCATTTTGAGCCAAATATTATATTTTTACAAATATCATTGTTTAAATACTTTGTGAGTTTCTTTTTTTTTATATTTTGCTTTTCAAAAAATAATGTAGACAATTGGAAGGGCCATTTTAGTTCCTTTCTAGAAGGCTCTCAATCCAAAGGTTTAACCTATGGAGCTCACTATGGTTTGGATGTAACTGTGGATGTTCAATGTTCCCCTGACACCAGTGTGATGAAGGCCTGGTCCCCAAAGCACCATGTTAATGGCAACAGCAGAGCAGAAACTTGGCCCAATTGTGGCATTTAAAGGTGGGGCCTTTGGGAAGTGACTGGATTGGACTGGGTGGTGCCTTTGTGTTTAAATTTGGGAGAGATCACGTAGATACAGACACCTATGTCCCTCCTGCCATGTTGTGCTGAGCTACCTCAGGATTCTGCCAGCAAAAGCCCCATCACCAGGGGCTAAACTAATCAAGGCCAACGACTCCTGCGCTTTAATCTCCAAAATTACGAGATAAATAAATCTTTTCTCTTCATAAAGTTAGTTTTCCCTCAGATTTCATTTTAGTGACAAAAAGTCATACAGAGAGGATCCCAACCTGTCAATCTTGACCAAATAGGAGTTACTGAATCTGTCTCTGCAACAGACTATGCCTAAATCCACCAATGATGCCTACCAAATATGATTAGCTTACAATCATCCTTATGCAAGACTAAGTCAAGGTTATAGGTTAATTAGAGAACCATTAGCTTCAGAGGAATGTCACCATTAATCTGTGCTATCCTCTATTAACCCAATCTGAACACAATTAGCTCCTACTCTTGCTGCCTCATGAACGAGGAACACTTTTGGTTTTGATTTCCTATATAGATTTGCAGATGTCAGAAAGTCATATGCTTTATCTCTCTGATCCTGGAAATTCAGAACATCACCATTTCATTATTTTCAGGTCAATATCAATTGGCATGATCCAAAATATTATGAAGCAATTTTTCTTCCAGATATTATGGGTGGGAGAAAACTAACTGCAACACATTCCAAAAAATCTGCATTCTTCATTTAAATACAAAGATACTGTTGTTGAAATTTTCCTAGGTGCTTAATACATCATTCAAAACCAATTATACTCTTAAATTTAATCTTAACAGAAAATATCATTAAAACTTTCAATTCCACTGCATATTGGAAAACTCCTCAGTTTCATGGATCATTAAAATATCCTCCCAAAAGATATCCCCAGAAAATGATCCAGAAACTTTTTAGATGAAAATAGTTTATTTTTATGCTGTATCTATGATTTAACATATTCCATTTAACATATTCACAGGCATAAGAAACAGGAACAAAACCAGAGACTTATAAATTTTGTGGATTGTAAAAAGCAACATTTAAAAATATTTCTAGCAGCCTAATTGATTTTCCAAAATAAATTACTCTTTTAGTTCAAGGGCAATCCAGATCATCAGCATTTAAGAGTTTATGTAAATATATTATCTAGTTTTTGTTGTATTGTGTATGAATGTTTTACATTTAATTGTCAGGAAGCATTTTACTTTGTTGTGTTTATGTCATTCTAAGTATAGCTGTGTCTTTATTTTTATATTAAAGTGATATTTTCTCAAAGTTCTTTTTAACTTGGCTGTATCCTTATATTTGAGGTCCTCATCATTGAAAAATTCACATTTTCACCTTATATCCAAGAAAGGACGGAACCAGTTGAGAAAAGGCAGAGGAGCCTCTCTGATCTTGCACTTCACCTCCTAAATTGTGAAATAAACCCCCCTAGGAGAGGAGCAACTCTCTTCCGGTGTTTATTGTTCCTCTATCCTAAGCATTTCTCACAAAGGATACTAAATATTTATTGCATAATAGAGTCAATAAACGAGTCAGTTGTTCTTTTGGAGTTAATTATGCCAGGTATTTATAGTGAATTCTCCCTGTTTAGCTCATTTCAAGAAACAGAAACCGTCATTTTTACTCCTTTTTCTGTCTTAATAGAAAAAGGTGGAAACAAAAAGTCTCTAAAAAATTTTCCTCAGTAACACAATTCTAGTTGTGCTTCATTTTGTAATACTGATGGGAATCCCGTATTTCCTGCCTTGAAGTCATGTTCCCCATGGAAGAGCCACTGCTCTGTTCTCTGCTGGAGACGAAACCCTGTGGAGTTACTCTCCTTTGCTGGCAGTTGATGCCTTTTCCATTTCTATCACCCTCGTAATAGTCAACATTCAAATAGTTATTTGAAATATATTTTTGTATTACTGAAAAATCGGTTTACATTTCTAAAAGGAACTAAATGTATAGTTTTACTTGCTTTTCGATTTTTCTTCCAATGGAGGGAGCAATATTTTATTCCATTACTGAAAATCTGTGAAACTATAAGATTTAGGTTTTAATCTTATTCCTTAAAGCAAATTCTGAAAGCATTAAATATTCAATTTTGAGAATCAGATAAACTCATACAAACCCAATTTCTGTAACTGATAAGCTGTGTAACCTTGAGCTTGCTACAGTTTCTATGAAACTTAGTTTCCTCATTCATCAACAGTTAAGATAAACCATTATGAAGTTTAAATGGCACATACTAAATGTTCAGTTAACACTGACCAGCAACACTGTTTTTATTATTGCAATAAATTATAGGGAGTATTGGAATGTTCAATAAATCCTTGAGCTTAATTTCAAAGTCTTAACAATGACTAAGGTTTTGTGTGTATATATAGACACTTGAAGTGTTTTTAACTTATTTATTTAAAAGAGTTACAGAGGGATCTTCCATCTGCTGGTTCACTCCCTGGATGGCCGCAATGGTTGGCGCTGGGCCAGACCAAATCCAGGAGCTTCTTACAGTTTTCTCACATCGGAGGCAGGGGTCCAACCACTTGGCCCTGTTGTGCGGCTTTCCCTAGGCCATTAGCAAGCAGCTGGATGAGACATGGAGCATCCAAGACATGACCTGGAGCTCATCTGGCATGTCAGTGTTGCAGGGAACAGCTATACTTGCTATGCCACAAAGCTGGCCCCTAATTTCTTATTTTTTTAATTTTATCTAAGAGGTAGACACAGAGACATAGACAGGCATCTGTTTTATTTTTCAAGTGCCCAGGGCTGTGCCAGGCTATAGCCAGAAACTGGGAATTCAATCCAATTGGTATGAACCCATCTAGTTGAGCCATTGCCTGCCACCACCCCAGGTGTGCATTAATGGGAAGCTGGAATTGGAAAGGGAGCAAGGGCTTAAACATGAGGCATGCATCCCAACCAGCTGCTAAACACCAAGACCAAACACCTGCCCCCTACAGACACAATTAAATATTTTGTTTCATTTGCTAAATCTTTATTACTTGGGAAAAAAAGGTCAATTAAAATCCAAACTGTGACAACAGAAACCATACACAGATCAATAAAATTAGTGTAACTGTTGGCAAATATCTATTCTCAGAATATATTATGCAAACAACTCAGTGATTAAACAAACCAAACACTGGCAATATCCTCAGGTACTTTGTTATCTATGGAAAGTATGCAAGACTGCAATTTTCCTTTTCCTATTTCCCTGACCACACTATTAAAAAATGTCAGAAATGCAACTGGAAAATAACATTACAAAATAGAGCGATTCAAAATGCACAAAAACATGCAGATCCCTTACTTATTTAGAACTCTTTTCCAATTTTGTCATTATCAATCTTAGGATAGTTTCACTTTGTCTTTGAATTGCAGCTATTTCAACTGTATCAAATAATTTTGATCCAAAATATTTTCCTTGTGGCCTTAACAGTATAACAAAGGAAAAAGCTTTGAGGAGCAGTAGACATCGTGGATTATGCTGTTAAGATCTAACAAGTGGCGGCTATGCACAGCCAGCATCACTCCCTGTACACGATACACACTAGAGCAATAGTTCCCAAAGTAGAATCACGCATATCAGAATTCCCAGAGGTGCTTTTAAGCAATCAATCAAGGACACGAATCAGACCCCAAATCAAATCTCTGGAACTACAATCTGAGAACCGGCGTTTTTAACAAGCTCCCCAGGTGATTTTCATGCAATGAAAATCGAGAACGTTTCACCTTAAGCTGATTCACCTGATCTGTGGCCAAAGCTTCCAGAAAAACAATTAGGTGAGGACAGGGGGGAACATCTGATTTTGACGTGTATAATTAGCCCAGCTTGTCATTTTGTGCAAAGTGACTGAGTTATTATTTTCTCTCTCAATTTTTGTAAGTATTACCATCTTTATTTTACATGTGAGATTTAAAAAAAAAGGGGTGGGGGGGGAGACCACTGAGATTTTTCAGTCCAAAAGGTTTTGGTTTCTAAAGCACAGAAGGTGGATTTTAACTCATGCTTGATTAAAACCAGAGATGAGCAGGTGTAGGGCAGGGAGTGGTGGAAAATTAGAGGGCTCAGAACAATAACCCGCATCTTTTTCTCCACTATACTGACTGCCAAAAGGCATAAATTTCTCTATACCACGAAGCACAACTGTTCGTCTAGAATTAACTTGTTAAGGATAATACATGGTATCAGGAAAAAAAAAAAAAATGACCCGATAGCCAGTGAAGAGGTGACGCTGATGTGGGCAACGAATATTTTAATTTCCAACCTAGGCTCTCCACTCACAGAAATACGAGACGGATCCTAGAATCCACCGCAAATGGGAACAGAACTCATCTAACAGAGAATAGACATTGACGTCCGAGTGTGGGCTGCCCCACACAGAAATAGCCACCAAGACTCAGTCAGAGCCGCCTGAGACCCAGAGAAGCAAGGAGGAAAACAAACCAACCTGCAACCGAGAACAGTACCTCGAAGCCACATGCCAAGGCGCTCTCTAGGGCAGGCCGCAGCGGAAGCAGTGTTCACACCGCCTTCCACTTCCTTTTTATAAGGAAGGGGGTGGTTCCCCCAAGGCTTACACCAATGAGCGAGGCCTGAGCCTGCATCCTGGTCCCGGATGTTACAGATGCATCCTGGGAAGGTGGGCGTACCACGTGATAGTTAAAGACTCAGGGCTACCTTGAGGAGGTGCAAAAGTTCCAGCCTGCCTAGGATTTAACTGCAGAGTTACACTGTATCACTGTGGCAAGATAACAGTCACTTTTTTTTTTTTTTTGACAGGCAGAGTGGACAGTGAGAGAGAGAGACAGAGAGAAAGGTCTTCCTTTGCCGTTGGTTCACCCTCCAATGGCCGCCGCGGCTGGCGTGCTGTGGCCGGTGCACCGCGCTGATCCGATGGCAAGAGCCAGGTACTTATCCTGGTCTCCCATGGGGTGCAGAGCCCAAGCACTTGGGCCATCCTCCACTGCACTCCCTGGCCACAGCAGAGAGCTGGCCTGGAAGAGGGGTAACCGGGACAGAATCCAGTGCTCCGACCGGGACTAGAACCCGGTGTGCCGGAGCCGCAAGGCAGAGGATTAGCCTAGTGAGCCGTGGCGCCGGCTACAGTGGCGTTCTGAAGAAACGAAAACTTGACGTGTTTTCTAATGTTCTATCAAACGCCCGTTTGTCTTCCCTTCTACCACTTCCTGAAACCACTACCTATAATTAAGGCTGTATTTTATGAGCAAAGGTGAGTTTGTTATTTTCCTCACAGTCTTAAATCTTTTTTTTAAAGATTTTATTTTTTATTTATTTGAAAGGCAGCGCTAGAGAGAGCAGGAGACACAGAGAGAGTTTCCAATCCGCTAGTTCACTTCCCAGATGGCCGCGACGGCAAGCACTGGGCCAGGCCGAAGCCTGGAGCCAGGAGCTTCTTCCGGGTCTCCCATGTTGGTGCAGGGGCCCAAGGACTTGGGCCATCTCTGGGCCGCTTTTCCAAGCGGGGAGCTGTGCCTAAAGTGGGGCAGCCGGGACAGGAAGCCGCGCCCAGTCAGGATGCTGGCTTCCAGGCAGTGGCCTTACCTGCTACGCCATGACTTTGAATCCACTCTTAACTCTGTTAATTTTGTACTTTATAAAGAGGAAAGCACAACTCTTGCCGCACACAGCTGAATCCGCTCATGCATTCAACAAGCTTTATCCCATGTCCAAAATGTTTCAGCACCTGTGCTGGGTACTAGGTGTTCCTAGGTGATGAAATCACTCCCTTGTTACAGTTCACTTTTTCCTACTTAGGATTCCGTTTACTCCTGGCTTGGCAAGCATTTTTGGAGCGGAGATACCTGAAGAGAAATACGTTTCAACTTGGTGTATATTTGTCTTAACCTTTTTGCAGTGGATTCATGCATCGCTTACTCACAACAGGAATTTTAACCCGCCTGGGAATGACTACTTCTCTGACACTTTCAGGTATTAAATTTATTTATTTCAACGTAAAAATAAAATTGACTTGGAACTTGTGACTTTTATATGTTTAAAACTACCTTCTGATGGTGATTTGCATTCATTTCTTTGCCTACCTGAATTACCTCCACTAATTAAATGTTTTTTCGTGCCCTATTACCTGCATTTCAATGGCACAATGAACTAAGTTATTACACAGAAATTGTAATTATAAACAAATGCCTGCCTTGGTGGCTCCCTGGGTTCCATAAATATCTTAGGCATGTCTTATACACAGTTACCTCTCAACCTTACACACTGAAGGATTTTAAATCTACAAGAGGACAGATAGTACACATAACTATTAATGGGGTCCAATCAGGAGACAAACACAGTAATCTGAGAAACTGTAACATAAAGGATTATTATTACTTAGAATGGGGAATTATAGAAACAGAGGGTAGCCCAGAAAGGCATAAAAGGAACTGAAGAGTAACAGAGTAGAAGCTGAAGGGTGCAGATACTTCCCATGGGGGAAGGAATCCTGTGGAAATCTCCTTCCCTAACCTGGTCATTTCCAAAGCTGAGATGCAGATTTCGCTGGAAATAAAGAGTTGTGACTATGGAGAATGGAGACAATCAGTGAAGCTATGAAGCTGGCTGAGGAGGTTCCCAACTCAGTGACTGTTGGCCTTGGTGCTGCAGGAGCCCAGTGCAGCAGAAACTGCCTGTGTGCAAGGGCTGGGCACAGTAGACGTCAAATACACTGTAGGAGGCCCCTGTAGGAACCCCTGTTCCCAGAAGAGAAAGCCCTCTGTGCTCCAGTGTCCATCCAGTGCCTTCTACTGCCAAAGCTTAAACTCAGACAGCTGGAAAAAGTATTTACAGGACCCAGTCCTAATGCACAGAGTGGACAGCCCACTGTAGATTTGGAGTTTGGAGGGTCAGCTCGTCACTGCTGCCTTGCTCTTAGTGGTACATCTTCTGTTTCTGAATTCACCCGATTTCAGTGTATTTTGAGGATTTGATCATTGCTACACATGAAAGATGACTGTCATCTTTTAATAAAATGTTTAATGTAAAAATCCACAGAGAGCATTCATGACTGCCATTTATTTAAAACAAAATAATTTATAGATTATATGACAATAATTTTAACAAAAGTTGAATCGTGACATTTAAAAATGGAGAAATATATTACAAAATTTGATCACTTGTTCCAATCAAATACTTGTCAGGGAAAAGATTCTGAAACAATGGTCAGCTTTTGACAATAAGTGAGTCAGTCAACCCTAATTAGCTCAAATATTAGGAATAAATAAAAATTTGTTTCCTAGTCTTTTTATATAAAAAATAATCAAGACTCATCCTCTAAATAATCTAGTGAGATTTTTCCATGCAAAAATCATTGATTAGAGATATACATATAGATGTGTTTAGTGTTCATGGCCGGAAAATGTATCAAATCTGCAGATAAACAAAGCACTATACAGACAGGAGTGGGAAAATAATTTGGAGGGAAACAAACATGGAATCATAATTTTGTGTTTGTGTTTGTCTTTATTAGTACTTTCACTGCAAATATATGCATGGAAAAAAGAACATTTCTCCTAAATCTATTTTTCTGTTTCCTAGCCTGAGATAGAAGAGCATAGCCCAGGGTTTTTCAAGAGTAAAGATAGGTTTTGTCTGGCGTGTTTGGTTGTGTGTGTGTTTGTGTATGTATCTGTATGTGTATGCTTGTACATGCCTCCACAATATGTTCTTTGCACAGTTCTGAAGAGAAGAAAATTTCTAGTCCAAGTATATAACAAATAGCAAAATGTTTATTTTTTAAAAGTATCTGCAAAGGCATGGAAAGCCAAGACACTCTGGCAAAAAAAAAAAAAACCTAAATGAAAGATCTCTGTGAGTGAGATCCCAGTGGAAAGCATGGGCCATCAAAGAAGGAGGTACCTTTCTCTGAAAGGGGGAGAGAGCTTCCACTTTGAGTATTGATTATGGCCTTATCTAGATAAGGTTGGAGTTTGTGAACTCTGGAGGCTTCCGTAGCCTTGGTAGCTCAGGTTATTATTGACGACATAAATCAGAGTGTCAATTCAACAACAGGCGTCACTGTGCACTTACTCCCCAAGTAGGATCTCTCTCCTTAATGTGTTGTACTATGCGAATTAACGGTAAAACTAGTCTTCAAACAGTACTTTATACTTTGTGTGTCTGTGTGGGTGCAAACTGTTTAAAACTTTATTTAGTTTATACTAAATTGATCTTCTGTATATAAAGATAATTAAAAATGAATCTTAAGAATGGGATGGGAGAGGAGTGGGAGATGGGATGGTTTCGGTGGGAGGGTGGTTCGGGGCGGGGGGGGACCACTATAATCCAGAAGTTGTACTTTCAAAAATTATTTTAAAAAAAGTATCTGCAAAGTAAATCTAAGCTTAAGAGAAACTAAGGAATGAGATAGTTGGGCTTTGGGAGTACTTCATTAGGAGAGACAATTCTAATGTATAGAACAGAATAAACAGGTGAAATTATATTTCCATAGGGCTCTCTCACCTTACTCTCAGAGCATGATATACCTTCTCAGACTCTATCTAAAAGAGATTAACTTACTTCCATCATGAATGGAACTTCTATTTAAACATGTGTGCATAGCAGGGTGCACTTTAACGGACAGCAAAATCAAATTATAACAATCCAAAGTAATAGTATTTTCACTTCCATTAGATTCTTGCTTCTCCATATCTTATTTTCTCTTACGAAAGCGGGTTAGAGATACTGGACAGTGAGTTATGTATCAGTTAAAACATTCTGCCTTTTCCTACTGCCAAACCTTATGTGCATAGCTATACATGCATCCATACTCTCTTTCCCACTACTCCAGATGAATTCTTAACAAATTCCAGTGCCTAACATATATTGCGCTTTCTCTTTCTTCCTTATTAAAGGCTTTGCTGTACCTTCCCCAATTCACTATTGAGCCTTTTGTCAACCTGCTGTCTTCTTCTATCATGAGTATATACTTTAATATCTCCCATCTTTAAATAAATCCCCCCTTTAACTCTCCAGGCATTTTCATTTTTCTGCTCCTTTTTTTCTAAAGTTAGATAGTGAGAGAGAGAGAGAGAAAGGTCTTCCTTTTTCCGTTGGTTCACCCCCAAAGTGGCCTCTACGGCCGGTGATTGCAGCCAGCGCGCTGCACGGATCCGAAGCCAGGAGCCAGGTGCTTCCTCCTGGCCTCTCATGCAGGTGCAGGGCCCAAGGACCTGGGCCATCCTCCACTGCACTCCCGGGCCACAGCAGAGAGCTGGACTGGAAGAGGAGCAACCAGGACAGGACCTGCACCCTGAATGGGACTAGAACCCGGTGTGCCGGCGCCACAGGCGGAGGGTTAGCCTAGTGAGCCGTGGCGCCGGCCCTTTCTGCTCCTTTGATATCTAAACTTCTTAAAACTTCTTTAAGACATTTCCTCTCACTTCCTATTCATAGTTTAAATCACAAGACTGATATCCACCTTTTTTTTTTCCATTAAGCAAGGCTTAATAGTTGCCAAAATGCCAGTTTCAATGTAAATATTTTCTTTTTGTCTTATTCAGTGTCTCAGCAGCTCTGTAGTAGTCACTGCTCTCATTAAAGCATTTTCTTCTGTCGTTTCTGATTTTTCTGTTTTTTACTGCTACCATCTATATTTTTTGTTGAATGATTATGACAATATCCTCAATAAATTATTAGTTGTAATTACATCCACCAGTGTTTCTCTCAACTGGGATTTCTTCTCAAATGTAAAATGCTGTAGTCACTGAGTAAGGAGTTTGACGGATGTTAAGGGAAATTAGGAAACTCATGGTCATTCTCCATTTTTTTTTGAAAATAGATGGGATTAGCTTACATACGCACACACTCACGCCTGTGCAACTTATATCTTTGAAAACATGACTAGGGAGTTTTCCAACCTTTGATTTTATGTAGACTAGAGCTTTATCTGTTTCTGTAAAGTTTCATAAGCAAGTTTTATTTTGGATTGAAACCTCTTAACAATATTTTTCTATTAAAAATAAATAACAGCTTTAAAAAATATTTCAAACTAATGCATGTCTTCCCATTTGAAAAAAAAAAAAAAAGATACACAGGAAAATAGCCTGCTGCAAGGCACACACTCCATCTCACTGTCATGGCTTTGATTCAACCCTGCTTAGCAGGCTTAGGTCTCTCCTCTTCAGAATTTAAGTGTCAACAACACAAACATTACAGCAGGATAAAATGATAGACTGTGCATTTCCAAAATTTAGAGGAAGCCAAGTGAACATTTTCTCGTATCTCTAGATGTATTAGTCAATGAAAGGACAAACACAGTTTTTGGTTCATTTTCCCAGGAACAGACTCTGGGCAAGCGACCTACTGAGTTGTCAGAGGAAAACATAAACAGAACATGATAGGAAATGTGCAAGCAAGGGTGTGACCGCGTCCTGAGGGACAATCTGAAGTGTGAATTACTTAGCAAACATTACCCTGCTCAGGGGTAAGGAAGACAGACTTGTTTTCCCAGCACAGCACTGTTTGAGTTAATAAGCTCCACATTCTCCATTCTCCGGTTGTCTGTCCGAAGCACTGCAACAGTGGCAGAGTGTTCCTGTGAGGATGATTACAGATGAGCTGTTAGCAGGGGAGCACACAGGAGCTGGGGTACGGGACACCAAACTCCTCCTTTCAGTGACAGCTTGAAAAACACACAGATATCAGTGATAGGCAGAAAAAAATGGACACAATGGAATAGTTGGCCAAATGTGCGTATGTAGAAATGAGCAACTAAGAGTGGAAGTATTCTTTCCACGTGGATTTAGAACACTGCAGGATATTAAATCCAAAGGAAACAAAAAAGTGCCCAATCTTGACTTGACTGTAGTTTATTTTTCTCCTTGTGTTTCTTGGGATATTGATGCTAATATACTCATATACACACAAGAATACATTCTAATGAATTGTATGTACAAATATGGAAAGCAACCCAGTAGTCTTTTTGAAAATATTATGAGCAAATACCTTCATGACTTTGCAGAGAAAAGTACAAATAAATAATTATTTACCCATACAATGATGGCACTAAATAAAATTGAAAAGCCTTGTATTTGTACTCCATTTTAGAGCTTTTTTCATCAACAGTTAGTGGTAAAAAAGTGGAAGTGCAATCCATAGAATTGAAGAGATTATTTGTAAGACATACACAGAAAAACATGGAGAAAATATACAGTGCCTACAGTGTTAGAAAGATGTTTACTAGTTAAATTTCAAAAGTCAGATGTCCCACTTTAAAAAAGTCAGTCTTAGCTAAGCACTTCAGTGAAATTAAAAGCAAAGATGTTTGTGTGTGTATGTATGTGTATGCTCACTCAGTGTCACAAATTGTCAGATAAATGTTAACTAAAATGGAATGAAGAACACAATGACTATATTGGTATTTATAAGATGAACAACAGTTTACCTCAGAAAGTCTGCAGATGTACCCTAACATGGCATACACTGCTGCAGGCAGTATAAATTGGTCCAAGCACTTTGCACAGTTTCATAATATCTAGCAAAGAGGAATATGCATACATTCTGTCAGTTCCACATTGGTGCATGCATACCAAGCATAAATATTAATATGAAGAAGCCAGCCACAAAAGAATATATGAATAAGTCTGATTCATACGCAATTCAATATAAGTAGACTAAAGTAAAATGTTAGAAGTCTAAATGGTGGTTACCTTCAGAAAGTGGCAATGAGGGAAGGTCAATCATTCTGACATTCTTCCATTTTGAAACCACCGTGGTCATTACACAAATACCTGTTTTAAAACAATGTATTGAACTATACAGTCCTGGAAGACATTGTTGCAAATAATAAAGCTGTAGGATACACTTGAATTTATGAAATTGTTAGTTTTAAATTTGAGGCAGGATTCCAAATTTGAATATTGCATTTGTATTATGGTTCTCTAAATAAATCAATAGTATGTATGTGTATACATTTCTCTGTGTGTATATAGAAATATAATCATATATAAAGTGTTATATAGTTTTTTAGCTATGACATTATACATGGTTACATGAAATATCTATCAATCTACTGACCAATAGATTGATACAGTAAGAGACATGTTTTAACGATTGGCTAATGTGAATTTGGTGACTGGCAAGGACAAACTTTATTGTTCAGATCTAATATAGTCAGACTGGAGAGCTGGGAGTTTGGAGAGAGAAAGAGAGTGAGAGAGAGAGAAGAGGAGAAGAAGGGGCAGAGAGAGAGAGAAGGGGAGGGTACAATCTGCCTGCCATGCCACCTGCTGGAAGAATTCCCTCTGGTTTCGGGGAGGTCAGAGTTTTGCTCCTGGCAAGCCTTCCACCGATTAGATGAGGTGCATCCATAGAGGTCAGTGTGTTTTACTGATTTCAATGTTAGTCTCACCCCAAAACAGTCTGAAAGAAACATCCAAGATAATGTTGATATCTGGGCACCATGGCACAGTCATGTTAACATATATAATTAACTACCATAGTAGTTAATCCTGTTGAGATTTGATTGAATTCATTCTTTCCAGGAGACAATTTTTGATACATTTGTCTTTGGTTTGGTAGGGAAAGTTTGAAAGATAAAGTGATATGAAAACAAAACTTGCATTGTATCACCAAGGCATAGACCAGGCCACATAAATGTACATGCAAGTCCAAACAGCAAGAATTTAAGGGAATCCATAGACCTTGATTTTATGCAGAACTCTCAAAACTCAGTTTTATAATTTCTCTTGTTTAGAGCCAGGACAGTCAAGTATAATGTAAAATATGGCGAAAGAGCATTCTCTTGCATTACAGAAAACTTAGCACAACTTTGGGATGTTATCAACCTCAGGAAACATAGAGCATACAGGTCAGAAGGACTGGAGACACTAGAGACAGGTGCTCACTGAAGCCTGGGGACGGTGCCATCAGTGTTCAAGCTTCTCAAGTAATGTGAACAAGAAAATGAGAGAAGTGAAAAATGTAATAGAAAAATCACTTGTGGACTAACTAATGAGAAGCTAGCAGAAAATATTGGGTGGTACTTAATGAGAGTCTCAAGATGTCAGTGAAATGAATCACTGAAATATTAATATGAATTTATTTCTTAAAGATTTATTTACTTTCTTACTTCATTATTTGAAAGGCAGCATGATAGGGGTGGGGAGACTGAGAAAGAGATAGATCTTTCATCCATTGTTTCACTCTCCAAATGGCCTAAACAGCCAGGTCTAGCCAGCCCAAATCCAAGAGCCAGGATCTCATTCCTCATCTTCCCCATGGATGGCAGTGGCCCAAAGCAAAGCACTTCGGCCATCTTCACATACGCATTCGTGAGCTAGATTGGAAGCTGGGACTCAAACCAGCATGCTGACGGTGGGACACCAGTGTCATAAGCTGTGGCTTAACCCACTGTGCTACAATGTAAATGCAATAACATGAACATAATATTAACCAAAACCTGATTAGGCCAGGAAAATCAGGAACTGTAATATCTATCTATCTATCTATCTCTCTATCTCTCTTTACCTCTCTCTCTCTCAAGCACACCCTGCCACATACACACACACACACAAATACCCTTGGCTTTTAACATTTATGATCTTTTTTAAAAACTGAATTTCATGTACAATGCCTATCTGGAGTTAAAACTGGAGTTAAACTATCATTACCCATGGGAAATTTCACCCCAGAGAGTCATTCTTACTTGTCATGAAATAGTAAATGGTCACCAGGTAACATCAAGTCGTTCATAATTACCCTATAATTAAATACTGTTTTCAAGATGAATTTACATATACCTGCATTTATAAACACCTTTGTGGATCACTGCAGTTTATGGGGGTTATTTTTGTTTTTTATGTTCTGGTATTTTTAATGATATTACCATCCATGCCAATAGGTCCTTAAATGTATAATTTAAAGTAATTTAAAACTAACTAATATTTTTTCCAAAAATACTTATCATTTTTTTCCTGGTTTTTTTTGGTTGTTTTTTTTTTTATCTTTTATTTAATGAATATAAATTTCCAAAGTACGACTCATGGGTTACAATGGCTTCCCCCCCCCATACCGTCCCTCCCACCCACCACCCTCCCCTTTCCCACTCCCTCTCCCCTTCCATTCACATCAAGATTCATTTTCAATTCTCTTAATATACAGAAGATCAGCTTAGTATACCTTAAGTAAGGATTTCAACAGTTTGCTCCCACACAGAAACATAAAGTGAAAAATAATAGATGATTTTTTTTAAATGATGATGAAATCAGATCAGACCTCTTGTCATGTTTAATCCCAGTGAGAGTCAAGTTGGGAATTGATAATTTCTTTTTTTTTTTTTTTTTTTTTTACAGAAGATCAGTTTAGTGTACATTAAGTAAAGATTTCAATCGTTTGCACCCCCATAGAAACACAAAGTGAAATATACTGTTTGAGTACTCGTTATAGCATTAAGCCTCAGTGTACAGCACATTAAGGACAGAGATCCTACATGAGGAGTAAGTGCACAGTGACTCCTGTTGTTGACTTTACAAATTGACACTCCTGTTTATGGCATCAGTAATCTCCCTATGCACCAGTCATGAGTTTCCAAGGCTATGGAAGCCCCTTGAGTTCTCCGACTCTTATCTTGTTTAGACACGGTCATAGTCAAAGTGGAGGTTCTCTCCTCCCTTCAGAGAAAGGCACCTCCCTCTTTGAAGACCTGTTCTTTCCACTGGGATCTCACTCACAGAGATCTTTTTGCCAGAGTGTCTTGGCTTTCCATGCCTGAAATACTCTCATGGGCTTTTCAGCCAGATCCGAGTGCCTTTAGGGCTGATTCTGAGGCCAGAGTGCTATTTAGGACATCTGCCATTCTATGAGTCTGCTGAGTATCTCACTTCCCATGTGGGATCACTCTCCCCTTTATTTATTCTATTGGTTAGTGTTAGCAGATACTAGACTTGTTTATGTGCTCCCTTTGACTCTTAGTCCTTTCATTATGATCAATTGTGAACTGAAATTGATCACTTGGAATAGTGAGATGGCATTGGCACATGCCACCTTGATGGGATTGAATTGGAATCCCCTGGTATGTTTCCAACTCTACCAATTGGGGCAAGTCAAATACTTATCATTTAAAAAATATTTCCAGGGCCGGCATTGTGGCATAGCAGGTAAAGTCACCACCTGCAATGCTGGCAAACCATATGGGCACCTGTTTGAATCTTATCTGCTCTACTGCCTATTCAGCTTCCTGCAAATAACCTGAGAAAGCAGTGGAAGATGGTTAAGTTCTTGGGCCCCTGCATCCATGTGGGAGACCTGGATGAAGCTCCTGGCTTCTGGATTCAGCCAGCCCCAGTTCTGGTTCTGGACATTGCAGCCATTTGGGGAATGAACCAGATGTTGGAAGATAGATTCATTCTATTTATTTATTTATTTATTTATTTATTTATTTAGTTGATAGAGTTCTAGACAGTGAGAGAGAGAGACAGAGAGAAAGGTCTTCCTTCCATTGGTTCACTCCCCAAATGGCCGCTATGGCTGGCGCGCTGTGCCGATCCGAAGCCAGGAGCCAGGTGCTTCTTCCTGGTCTCCCTTGCGGGTGCAGGGACCCAAGCACTTGGGCCATCCTCCACTGCCCCCCCATACAGCACAGAGGAGCAACCAGGACTAGAACCCAGCGCCCATATGGGATGCCGGCACCGCAAGTGGAGGATTAACCAAGTGAGCCATGGCGCCGGCCCCTAAATTCATTCATTAATATTCTCTCTCTCTCTCTCTCTCTCTCTCTCTCTCTCTCTCTCTCTCTCTGTCACTTCCTCTCTGTAACTCTTACTTTCAAATAAATACATCTTTTAAACATTTTTTATATAGGGCTGTTAATCATCATAAATAATATATTGTAAATAGATTGTTGTATTCATAAATTCATTTACATGTTAAATATTTAATTGCTATTTATGGAAGTCATAAAGATTATATTTCCTAACGTCCTTTAATCTACTCTGCTAGTTTACAATTGAGAATAAAATAGATTTGATAAAGGGAGTACACATTGGAGTACTCTGTGAAATTTTCCCTTTGTGTTAGTACAGTTCTAGGAAACTATACCCACCTGTCCTTATCTGCATGACAAACGTGATATCTTCGTCTTGGGGTCATTGTCTGTATTAAATGCAGTAAGACACATGTAAATATCCTAGTAGAGCAGGTCAATGGGCTTCTTGTCTAACATAAAATTGCAACTAATAATATAATGATGAAAATATAAAACCTAATTGAGCCATAACTTAGAATTTAGAAACAAATGATTTCATGTATTAAGAGAAAATATAATACCATCCTGGTTCTAGGAATAATGGAATTCATAATGATAGACATTTCTTAGTAACACTATTAGAGGAAGGAGGAAGTCTGCCATTCCTCTTGTGGTGCTAAATTAAATCTATTTGTCAGGACCTAAAATGAAAATATGAATGTAACATAGGCTAATTTTGTAACCAACATCTAGCTTTTCAGGTATCAATTTTCCTTTTTTAAAAGTTGGGGGAAAGGCCGGTGCCACGGCTCACTAGGCTAATCCTCCACCTGCAGCGCCAGCACCCCAGGTTCTAGTCCCGGTCGGGGTACTGGATTCTGTCCCGGTTGCCCCTCTTCCAGTCCAGCTCTCTGCATTGGCCCAGGAGTGCAGTGGAGGATGGCCCAAGTACTTGGGCCCTGCACCCCATGGGAGACCAGGAGAAGCACCTGGCTCCTGGCTTCGGATCAGCTCAGCGCGCCGGCCACAGCGGCCATTTGGGGGTGAACCAACAGTAAAGGAAGACCTTTCTCTCTGTCTCTCTCTCTCTCTCACTGTCCACTCTGCCTGTCAAGAAAAAAAAAGAGAAAAAAAAGTTGGGGGAAAGAGAGAGAGACAGAAAGACAGACAGAGATAAAGACAGAAAGCCTCCATCCCTTGGTTGACTCATTCAACAGCAGGGACTGGGTCTACCAAAACAAGGAACCAGAACCTCAGTTCAGTTCTCTCATGTGAGTAGAAAAGGCCCAATCATTTGATCCATCACCAGCTGCCTCCCGGAGTCTCCAAGAGCAAAAAACTGCAGTCAGCAGCCAGAGCTAGGCACAGAACACAGCACTTCAATGACCTGAACATCTTATCACTGTCTTAAGTCAAACCCAGACCCCTGTATTAGGGTATTTTAGATGAAAGACAAAAAACTGGACAAATGAAATATGTTCCTATGAGAAACTAGGCCACAAGGAAAGTTCATTTGTATCATATTTACTCATGAACAAGGAATCTCAAAAAACATCAAACACTAATGTTCCAGAGGTTGAGGAAAACTGTCAATCAAAATCTTACAAAGAAACACATGCGTGGACCTTATGCACGTGCTTCACATGCTTAGTATCAAAGATAATGAAACGATCAGTGTGGGAGCATAACTCCTTTAAGCTGATTTAGTAATTAAAACAAATTTTATAATTAGACAAACTGTGGGAAAAATATTTCTTCCATGAAGTTTTTCACCATAGGAACTCATCATCTAGCCCCCTCTATGATATTTAAACTATAGTGGCGTATTTCAACCTAGGCACAGGGGTGTCGCTCCCCGTCTTCGTGGAGGAACGACACTAAACCCTGCCTAGGCTTCATATCCGAGTCACGGCACCATTATGTCGCTCCCTGTCTTCATGGAGGAACGACACAGGACCCTGCGCCGTTCTTTCGCCTGCTCGGCCCTCCCCGGGTTTGCTGCTGGTTCTTCCCGGGTTGGCTGCCGTCCCTTCCACCTCCGTGGAAGGGCGGTTCCCCCTGGCCACTTTCCCCACTTCCGCAGGGGAGCGGCACACCGCCGGCCGGCTCTCTCGGGGGCTGCACAAGGTGTTCCCCTTAGATGTTCCCCTTAGATGTTCCTGGTGCATGCCGTCTCTGTCCTCCTTTATAGTCCTCTTCCACCAATCCCAGCTCTGCTACCCACACGCCGAGTACGCTGCTCTCCTCCAATCAGGAGCAGGTCCTACAGTTTATTGGTTGAACTGGAGGCAGCTGTGTAGAAGCTGTTTTCTCCTCTCCCAGCGCCATATTGTGGGAGAGCAGATGCATAGAATAAGTCTTAATTCCAGTAACTTAGTCTAGTCCGAGTTGCTCCCAGTTGCTCCCCACACAGGGGTGTGGTGCAACAGAGAAGATGATGCTTCTCATGCTCGTGTCCCTTATCTGAGTGCTTGGACTCCAGTCCTCGTTCCGTTCTCCAGTCTAGTTTCCTGCTGTGTGCACCCTGGGATACAGCAAGTGATGGCACAAGTAATTGGATCCCTGCCACTGACATGGGGGTCCTGGATTGAGTTTCCAACTCCTGGCTCTGGACTAGCCCAGCTCAGTCATGGCAGGCATTTGGGGAGTAAACCGTCTGATGATAGATGTCTATGTTTCTCTCTCTCATCCCCTCTCCACCTGTTTGCCTTTAAATGAGTAAATGTTTTTTTAAAAAAATTAAATCTGTCTTTTATATGTTTATTCCAGTCTCATCTACTTTGAAATGAAAATCTCTTTTAACTTATACTGTTAAGCATCATTTGAGACACTAATGATAATTAGTTTCCTATTACAATTATCTTCTCTATTCCACTATTTTTAAATGTTTGTTTATTTTTATATATTTGAAAGGCAGACTGACACACAAATGAGACAGAGACTGATTTTGTATCCACTGGCTCAATCCCCAAATGTTTATAACAGCTGATACTGGATTTAAGGTAGGTAGGTAAGCCAGCAGCCTGGAACTCCATGCTTATCTCCCACACGGGCAGTAGGAACTCAAGAAATTGAGCCATCATCTGCTGCCTCCCATCTCTGCCTTCTGACAGAAGGTTGAGTGAAAAGAGAAAAAGCCAGACTCAAATCAGCACTCCCATATGGGAGGGCAGCGTTGCAGTTAGCAGATTAACTCACTGTGCCACAGCACCTACCTCCAAAGAGCGTTTTCTTAAAAAAAAAAAAAAAAAATTGTTAAATTATTTGAAAGACAATTTCAGAGAAAGGAGAGACAGAAAGTTCTTCCATCTACTGTTTCACTCTCCAAATGGCCACAACAGCCAGAGCTGGGACAGCCTGAAGCCAGGAGCCAGGAGCTTCATCTGCATCTCCCACATATGGCTTTCCCAGGCACATTAGCAGGGGGCTGGATCAAAGTGCAACAGCTGGGAATGAAACAGACGCCTGTATGGTGTCACGGGCAGAGATTTAATCTGCTACACCACAATGCTGGCCCTCCAAAAACTATTTTCTCAGGAGTGACTAATCTTAATCAAAAGATTGCTACTTACTGCATCAACATCCCATGCTGGAGTGCCTGTTCAAGTCCTGACTGCGGCACTTTGATCTGAGAAGGCAGCAAATGATGGACCAAGGGCTTGGACCCCTGCCACCCATAGGAGATGGAGTTCCTGGACCCTGGCTTTGGCCTGGCCCAGAGCAGGCTGTTGCAGCCATTTAGAGAGTAAACCAGCAGATGGAGTCTGCTGGTTTCAACGTTAAGCTCATCGAAAAACACTCTCATAGAAATACCCAGAATAAGTAAGTATTAACAAAATAGTGAGATACCACATGGCCAAGTCAATGTGACAGATAAAAATGTGACAAGCAGCTTGTTTATGGAAGGGCTGATTCACTTTCCTCTGTGGAAAGCCCCTTCTGACTCATTTCCAAGGAAGTGGGACCCTGTTTTGGATACCAGCCGCAATCCATGGCTGTGCATCTCAAACTAACTGCAATCTCTTTCTCTTTGGTGTGTTTGTTTTTATCACGTTAGAAATAATACATTCCGGCTGGCACCGCAGCTCACTAGGCTAATCCTCCGCCTTGCGGCGCCGACAAAACGGGTTCTAGTCCCGGTCGGGGCGCCAGATTCTGTCCCGGTTGCCCCTCTTCCAGGCCAGCTCTCTGCTGTGGCCAGGGAGTGCAGTGGAGGATGGCCCAAGTGCTTGGGCCCTGCACCCCATGGGAGACCAGGAGAAGCACCTGGCTCCTGCCATCAGATCAGCACGGTGTGCCGGCTGCAGTGTGCCGGCTGCAGTGCGCCGGCCGCGGTGGCCATTGGAGGGTGAACCAATGGCAAAGGAAGACCTTTCTCTCTGTCTCTCTCTCACTATCCACTCTGCCTGTCAAAAAAAAAAAAGAATAATACATTCCTTTAAAGATTTATTTATTTGAAAGTGATAGTCACAGAGAGAGGGGGAAAAACAGAGAGACAGAGAGCAAGAGGTCTTCCATCAACTAGTTCACTCTCCAGGTGGCTGTCATGGCTGAGTCTGGGCCAGGCCTAATCCAGGAGCCAGGAGCTTCTTCCAGGTCTCTGACATGAGGGACAGAGCCCAAGCACTTGGGTCATTTTCTGCTGCTTTCCAAGGTTCATTAGCAGGGTCTGGGTCAGAAGTAGAGCAGCTGGGACACAAACCAGCACCCATATGGGATGCTGGTGTCACAAGTGACAGCTACACTATAGCACCAGCCCCCAGAAATAATTTTGAATGTTGGGGCAGTGTGTCTCTAGAACTGTAATTATACAAAAAATTAGTAACACCTGCTTTAAGCAGATTGAAAAACTCTTCCGAAATAAGCTTGTTTCTGTTTTTTAAAATAGAAATTTTTCCCTGTTGTGCCTACAGTCGGATTGTTTTTAAGGAGTCATGTGATCAGTTTGTGCTCACCTGGAAGATCCAGCATACTCTCCCCATCTCAGCGCTGACAAGTTCAACCATACCTGGAAAAGTCCTTTGTGCCATTTAAGGCAGAACTTGTCCCCAGGGATTAGACAATGGGCATCTTTGGTGCTTATTGTGGACTGTTTTTCTGCCTGCTGTCTCTTCCTTCCTCAGTGTCTCTTCATCATCACAGGAAAGGTGTTATAATCCCATAATCAATGTTCCATTCTCAGAAGAAGAAAGGATGTAGAGAATCAAGTAAGCAGCACTACCAGCTGACTTACCATCTTCCTAAGAAGGCTTCATTAAAAACCTACCCAGCAGTTGCTCCCTTCATCGAATTGAACTGATTGGGTGTCTAACTGGGTGTCACATAAAATCTAGCACATTCATCTGTCATAGAAGGAAATCAATAAGTTATGACCAAAATTTATAAATTAAGAAACAGCAGCATTAATATAGTATATGGAAATGTGGCATTAACGTGAAAAAGTAATAGCTGTATGAAATGTAAGTCGTTTTCTCTGAAGAATGGAATGTTTGGAAGGAAAATGCAAAGAAAAGAGGTGGGGCCAAAATGGCCGGAGCTGGGCCCGTGCAAAGCCAGGAGCCGGGAGCTTCTTCCTGGTCTCCCATGTGGGTGCAAGGGCCCAAGGACTTGGGCCATCTTCTACTGCTTTCCCAGGCCATAGCAGAGAGCTGGATCAGAAGTAGAGAAGCCAGGACTCGAAGTGGAGCCTATATAGGGTGCTGGCACTGCAGGCTGTGGCTTTACCTGCTATGACACAGCGCTGGCCTAGATGACAACTTAAATGAAATAAAATTAGTCTCTATTGATTATCACCCTTCCCTTCCTAATTTCTAAACTAGACTTTGTACAAAGATGGACCTTATGCCAAGAATATCATTATGTATGCACATTATGTATGCACATTTTGTATGAGTGCAAGAAATCCTCATTATTTAACTATATTGTATTTATCTTATTAATTTCAATTCTGAGCATCTTTTCCTATCTCTCTGATTATTTCTTTACCACATACACTATATAAATATGTGTTTGTGTGTGTGTGTATGTATATACACAATGTCTTGAATTAGAAGCTCTTACAAAACAAAACATTAAAAAACCATTTGTAGAGCTTATTTTACCCAGCACCCTGAGGGAGCTGGATTTAATAGATGCTGTAGGGGAGGTTGTATAATGGAATTTCAAACTGGCACTCTTTGGCAGTTATAATATTGTACATTATGATTGGCTTGGTTTTATAATTTCCAAGGGCATCTCTTTAAGAGAAGAACCAGTTTAAGATGTTTTCTATGTGCTCTCACATACATAAAATGCTAAATTGGAAAAATGAGACACACTTCAGAATGAGTCTTCCTGCAACTGAGTACTTGGCATTTTATAATATGATCCCTGAACTTAGTTTTCGTTATAGCACCGTTGTTCATTTACCATTCACTCAAGATCTTCCCTTTGCTCAGAAAATGGAAAACTCAATTTCTATGATGGTCAGTGGAACTTTTGACAATTTAATGAAGAAACCTTGAGAGTCAGAGGGTAAGCAAAGAGCGGTTTGTTCCTCATATCAGGAAGTAGATGTGAAGTGGTAAATACTCGGTTTTATTTCTGTTCTTAGTATTGTTCTCTGGCCTGCCTGCCCTTAGTTGTAAATTGGGAGGCATCTCAGAGGATTCTCTGAACAATAACTATTTTTTCCATTTTCTCATGATTTGCTACCTCTATTAGATGGGAGTAGGAGGCACTCACAGCTGGCTCAAATCGAAGCCAGATCGGTGCTCCCTAGCATCCATTTTCTTACTGCTCTCCATCTTCTCCCTCCCCACTTCGGGCCAGCCACGAAAATTTATTGTAACCCATAGACTCATGAAAGGATTTCACACTGTATCCTGTGGTATTATGAAAACATTTTCGAGAGATATGATCCAGGAAAGACAAGGGCAGCAATACACCTTAGACCTGAGCTTCCCTTAGGATTCTGTTTAAAATCACCTTTGCATCTACAAGTAATTCTCTGAAAGAGGAAAAATATTTCCTACATCCTCTGTGACACCTCCCAGCCTGGCTCAATTGCCAAGATGTGAGCCTGGACAACATTTCTCTCTGCTTAGAACACCACATTGCTAATCCCCATCCAGATGCAAGATAATGATGATAGTAGCACTAATGCTAAATGGAATGATGAGTTTGTGACAGTAACTGGATAAAAACATGAAAGCCAAGAGGACTTGAAACTACTGAGATTTACCTAAATCGTAGGATGATTCCACCCCCCAGGAGTCACTTGGTCATGTCTGAAGACAAGATTGGTTGTCACAACCAGAGAATTCACTGTTATTTTCTAGCCAAAGGACAAAGATGGTGCCACACATCCTATAATGCACAAAACAGTACCTACCACATCAAAGGATTCATGCTTTAAAATTTAACAGCACTGTGGATTATATGTTAATTTGAAAATTACCAATTGCAGGAAATAAGACAAAACTAAAAGAGTGGGGGTCGGCGAAGTGGTATAATATGTAAAGCTGGTGCCTGTAGTGCCAGCATCCCATATGGGCAGTAGAAGATGGCCCAAGTGCTTGGGCCCCTGCATCCATGTGGGAGACCTGGGAGAAGCTCCTGGCTCCTGCCTTCAGATGTGCACAGCTCTAGCTGTTGCAGCCATCTGGGGAGTGAACTAGCAGATGGAAGATCTCTCTTGCTGTCTCTTCCTCTGCCTCTCTGTAATTCTGCCTTTCAAATAAATAACTGAATCTTAAAAAAAAAACTAATAGAGTGAGAAAAATATATGACATTATTTTAAGTCTTAAGATGGAGTATCTATGACAGGCTATATTATACTTTAAAGCAGACAGAAAGTATATCAAATGAAATGCAACTTGCAAACTCCCTAGGCATTAATTTGAAGCAGAGGCCACTCATTTCAACACCCTCAGACCTATCAGTAAAGAAGCTCAGCCTTTACTGCAATTCTGCTGTATCTGTTTTTTATCTGTAAAGTTTATACACATAGAACAGACAACTGGTGATACACAAGCAAGTATTTCACAAAGTTCATGAAACATGGAATTAAAAATTGAGTACAAAACATTTTTGAAATCTGCAGACAAATGCTATTCAAAAATTTATGAAAAATATGTATTATGAAAAACCATGTATGGAGTTGAAAAAAAAAGTTGAACCCAAGAACATGTGTCTTTTAATTTCATTTTCCATGACTTTTTTTTTTTTTAAAGCACACTGGTATTGTCCCATTTGTAACAGTAGTGGAACTTCTGCCTGTCAATAAAATTAGTCATTTCTTTTTTAAAAAATACTTAAATATTTATTTAGAAGACAGAATGAAGGAGGGAGGGGAGAGAGAGAAAAGGGGAGGAGAGAGGGAGAAAGAGAGAGAGAGAGAGAAGAATCTTTCATGTGCTGGTTCAATTCCCAAATGGCTCCATTAGCTGGCTGTGCCAGGCTAAACCAAGGATCCAGGAACTCCATCTGGGCTCCCCACATGGGTGGCAGTGACACAAGCACTAGGATCATTTTCCACTGCCTACCCAAGCACATTAGCAGGAAGCTGGAACAGAAGAGGTACAGCCAGAACTTGAACCAGCACTCCAAAATGGGATGCTGGCATCACAAGCAGTGGCTAAACCCATGGCACAGCTCTGGCCCCTGAAATAGATTATTTCTGACTACTGCATTTAAGTACTTCCTTGATTAGATGTTACCTTCCCTGGAAAGCCTGTCCAACTTCCCTACAGAAGAATTAGTAACTTTCCTTCTGGCTCTCCAGGAATACAAAACACCTATTTCAGTTACAACTCTTTACATGATTAATATTTCCAACTTTTGCTTGTCATTCAAACTTGCAAAGCATCCAGTCCTTGAGCTCACCTAGGTTAGAGATCGCATCTTGTTTTTCAAAAAACTGGACACAAAACAGAGTGGATGTTTAATAAATACAGTGTTGATGGGAACATGAGTGAAGATGAGTAGAAACCTGGGTTCCTAAGACTCAGGCAGTCATAACGTGAATCTGCAGTCAGTGATAGAGAACGTGGTTCAAAATCTCATCCACCTGAGACCCTGCCTAAATCCAAAATACATCCGTGGTTATGCCCACCTCAGTGCACAGAGTGAATAAACAAGGCTCCAGAGACCAGTAAATGTGAGTCATTGTGCATGAGGAAACAAGAAAGGAGAGAGAGACAGTGGAAAAAAAGGAGAGAGAAATGGAGGGAAGAGCCTAAAGGAAGAAGAGAGGGGAGGAAAAGGTGGTGTCCCTCCCCCTCTTCGCGGAGGAACGACACAGGACCCTGCGCTGTTCCTTTGTTTGCTCGGCCCTTCCCGGGTTTGCTGCTGGTTCTTCCCGGGTTGGCTACCGTCCCCTCCACCTCCGTGGAAGGGCGGTTCCCCCTGCCACATTCCCCACTTCCGCGGGGGAGCGGCACACCGCCGGCCGGCTCTCTCGGGGGCTGCACAGGTGTTCCTTCAGATAGATGTTCCTCTTAGATGTTCCTGGTGCCTGTTGTCTCTCTCCTCCTTTATAGTCCTCTTCCGCCAATCCCAACTCTGCTACCCACACGCCGAGTACACTGCTCTCCTCCAATCAGGAGCAAGATCAGCTCCTGCAGCTCAGTCAATCAAATTGGCGAGAGGCAGCTGTGTAGAAGCTGTTTATTCCCTTCTCAGCGCCATATTGTGGGAGAGCAGATGCATAGAATAAGTCTTAATTCCAGTAACTTAGTCTAGTCCGAGTTGCTCCCCACAGGTGGGACTTTTTCCCACACCCCAGATGCTGTCCTAGTGAAACAATTATATAGTGATTTTTCTTACCTAAAAAAGAGACTTGGTATTACTCCTAAAACTGTTAAATATCAGTGGCCTTCAAACAAAGGTGTGTGTGTGCCCCAGTGATTCATGAAAGTAGATCATCTTAAAAAAAAAAATCCACTTGTAGGTCATGATAATCCATGACCCTTTTCTGAAAGTGAGGTACCAAGTCTTTATCCTTCCCATGTCTGTAGACACAGTAGTCCCACCCTGCTTTACAAGGGCGGCATGCACCCCACTCACCTAGATCTGACTAAGGTCTGAGACTAGTGCAGGGCAGGTATAGTACAGAGTGAGCACAATACAGTGTGAGTACAGTCTGTGGCAGTTTCACTAAAGGTAGGAAGGTGCCTACAAGCCACCAGAAGGCGTAACAGAATGAAGATTGGAAATATCAGACTCTTCCTCATAAACAAGTACAATCCAAAATAAATAAATAAATACATTTATTTAAGAGTTTATAAACAGATGGCAGTGTTAATTGATCTGATTTGTCATCTTACTTTGAATACACGCATTGAATACACTGTTCCCTATACAGATGCACAATCAAAATATTGATAAGAACACTGACTCTGTATAACTTCCCCAGATCGGGTCACCATAATCATATGGTAGATTTCTGTGCCCTTTTCTGGATAATGCATATTTTGGTTAGGGGTGAAATACAGCATCAGATAGGAGGTATGTAGGGCCCAAATGGGAGTTTCTGAGTTGAGATACATGGTAGAATGTGGCAAACATAGTTTTCATTTTATATCATTGACTCTTCCTCTCTGACAAAGACTCCCTCCTGAGAACCTTGTGAGAGCCAGGCAAATAAGGATTCAATGAAATATTGCCAAGTTCCGGATCTTACTTCATCCAGGCAAAAACTCATTGCAGAAACCCACGCCTTATTAACTCTCTCTCTTAGAGTCACCATGATTAACATGTGTACTTTACAAAGTGAACTTTGAAACGCTGATCCACTGAGAAGTATGCCCTCACAGCATTCTGACAACTCTCAGTAATGAGAAAAGCCAAGTAGTCACCCTCCTCTACCCTTGTCTGGTACTTTCTCTCTGCTGTATGCTTTACATGATTTTTATAAGGAGCAGTAAACTGCTGCCTTGGATTCCTGGGGATCAGCCCCACATGCCCAGGTAAAAGCCTAAACAAGATGCCAATGGACTTGCTCTCTTTCTTATCTTCAGACCCATAGGATGACTTTTAAAAAACTGCCTTTTGCCAAAAACTTATTGAATACTAGAAATCTAGCCATGTAGCTTTTCATTAATATACTTACTTAAAGGGTAGAGTGACAAAAACAGAGTCTTAAGCGGTCCTCTGATGCTTCCTAGGCACAGTAGCCGAGAACTGGATTGAAATATTAGCTGGGACTCAAATGAGCCCTCTAGTATGGGAAGGGGGTGTTCCAAGAAATGGATTAACCAGCCATACCACAATATCTACCCCAACCTAGTCACATTTTACTCATGTTACTTTACATATTTTTAACACTCTGACACACTTGAATTACTTAAGAAGAACATATTCTGAATTCTGCAGTTAATACACTTAGCAATTATATAATCTAGCCCTATTTTAAATAGCCAGGTAATTCTTACTCTCAAAATGTTTCACAAATGGATCCAAGTTCCTAATGCACTATTAATACAGTGGTTTCATATAATTTGAATTAACTCTTCACATAGAGGAATTGATTGAGATTCCATTTTTTTTAAGTTTATGTAGTTGAGAGAGAGAGAGAGAGAAAGCTCCATCTGCCATACACTAGTTCATGCCCAAACTACCCCAATGGCCAGGGCTGAGCAGGGACTGAAGCCGAGAGCAACAGGAAAACAATTTAGGTCTCCATTCTGAATGTTAAGAAACTAATTATTTGCTGCCCCCAAGGATCCGCACCAGCAAGAAACTAGAGGTAGGAGCCAGAACCAGAAATCAAACCCAGGTATTCAAACATGCAAAATGAGCATCAGAATTGCTGGGTTAAATACTCAACCCCTATTGCAAATCTTTAAACTCATTCCTTTCTCCTAATAACTACTACAGCTCTAAAGACCATTTATTTGTTTCTACTGTGAGATCATCAATGAATCAAAATGACATTCTGCTCTTCTTTTACATGTAAGTGGGAAAGGAAAAATATTTCTCAGTTACAGTACTATTAAAAATATCATGCAGGGGCCAGCATTGTCGCGCAGTGGATTAAGCCACTGCCTACAATGCCTGCATCTCCTTTCAGAGTCCCAGATGATCTAGCTTCCTGCTAAATGTCTGAGACAGCAGCATATAGTAGCCCTTGTCTATTAGACCCCTGTCACCCGTGTGAAAGAGTAGGATGGAATTCCTGTTTCCTAGATTCAGCATCACCCAGCCCCAGCCATGGTAGCCATTTGGGGAGTGAACCAGCAGATGGAAAATTGATCTCTCTCTGTTTCTTCACCTTCTCTGTCACTTTGATTTTCAAATAAATTAACAAATCTTTTTTTAAAGCATAATTTAGATCTTCTATAAAATATTAAAGATGTTCAAGTTCTTGTGGAACTTGACTAATCACTGAATGAAGTTCAGTTACATTTTTTTTTTTTTTGACAGGCAGAGTGGACAGTGAGAGAGACAGAGAGAAAGGTCTTCCTTTGCTGTTGGTTCACCCTCCAATGGCCGGCGCGGCCGGCGCGGTGCAGCCGGCGCACCACGCTGATCCGAAGGCAGGAACCAGGTGCTTCTCCACTGCACTCCCAGGCCACAGCAGAGAGCTGGCCTGGAAGAGGGGCAACCAGGACAGAATCTGGCGCCCTGACCAGGGCTAGAACCTGATGTGCCAGCGCCGCAAGGCAGAGGATTAGCCTAGTGAGCCGCGGCGCCAGTCACATTCTTCTTCCTTCAAACCCAGCTAAATGAATGTGCTTGTTTGTCAGTTAATGTCATGATATAAAATGATAAAAAAAGTCATACACCTGTTAATGCAGTAGTTATTTAAAGACTCACCTTGAATGTAATGAAGAAGCTAGAAGAGAGCAACCCCTTAAAAGGAAAAAGTCAAAAAATAAAAGAATGATGAACTCTAAAATGACAGGACAAAATGCCTGAATCAACTTAAAAATGTCACAACAAAAGCCTCCATAGCATACTCAGTGCACTTGAAACATAGCATGGGGCTTAGCCTCCACAGCAGTGTACATTGATGAGGGAGGGAAGATGAGTGGAACCAAGATCCATTGCAAGACTATATCATGGAGAGAATTTTTTGCAGTTGATTAATTTGGTTTTTCAGAGACTGATTTGAAAGTAAATCATATTGTATAAATTAGGGAAAACCAAGGGCTAAGAAAAATGAATAAATGGGCCGGCACCGTGGCTCACTGGGCTAATCCTCCGCCTTGCGGCGCCGGCACACCGGGTTCTGGTCCTAGTAGGGGTGCCGGATTCTGTCCCGGTTGCCCCTCTTCCAGGCCAGCTCTCTGCTGTGGCCCGGGAGTGCAGTGGAGGATGGCCCAAGTGCTTGGGCTCTGCACCCCATGGGAGACCAGGATAAGTACCTGGCTCCTGCCATCGGATCAGCGCGATGCGCTGGCCGTGGCGGCCATTGGAGGGTGAACCAATGGCAAAGGAAGACCTTTCTCTCTCTCTCTCTCTCTCACTATCCACTCTGCCTGTCAAAAAAAAAAAATGAATAAATGAATTTGTTGACCATCAAGAATTTGTTTTCTTTGATGGATAGAAACCCATTTATATCATATTGTGAAGCTCCACATGATCTAAATTAGGTGATTAAGACTTCAGCCTCTGGGTGGGCCTTAAGCTTAGCCGCTAAGGTGTCCATTTTCCACATTGAAGCACCTGGTTTGATTCCCAGCTCTGGCTCCTGCCTCCAACTTCCAGCAAATACAGACCCTGGAAGGCAGCAGGCTCAAATATTTGGATCCCTGACACTCTCATAGATTGAGTTCTAGGCTCTCTACATTGGATCAGCCTGTCCCAACCCTGCTCTTAACAGGCGTTGAGGAGTGAAGCAGAGGATAGGAGTGCGCTTGCGCACGCTCTCTCTCTCCTAATCAAATAAATAAATAATTGTGGTTTTTGTTTAAAAAAAAAAAGAAATAGCTCTGCCTCTGGAGCCAGACAGCTATGGCTTCCTAACCTCATGGAGTCTTTGTTTCCTACTTTTAGTATGAGATTGGTAGATGTATTGAGAGGAATATTGGCCAGCAAGTAAGAGTCAATTTCAGTGTCTTCTCATACAGAGGACATATTGTGAATGCAGATATATGTTACAGGTAGGAACAAAAATTGTATATCACCCTGAAAGGTGCTTGTAGCTTGGGAGAATGTCTGAATATGCTCCAATTTTAAGGAAGGGAAATGCTAAAGGTAACTCTTGGGAAGAATTTCACATAACTCTACAGCTACCCAGCTATATATTCACAGGATCAGGAGTTCTATGTACAGAAGTTCTGATGATAGCATGGATTATAAACTATTTAAAGACAGGTGGCATGCTTTTTCATTTCCCTCACTCACACCTGGGATCATCCCATACTGGTCTCTGCCCAGGGAGCACATGACAGATGTCATCTCTGTATACGGTTCAATGGTCTGCACATATCTAAGCACAGATAGTTATTTCTATTAATTCATCATTCAGTTCTGTGAAAGATCTCTTTCCTACCTTGCCAGCTGATGTTGAAAGAAGCAATGTCAGCACCAAAATCAGCACAAACTGCAGCAAGACATACTGTGCACAAAAATCGTGCACTGCTAAGATGAAGACATTATAATGAGAGCAAGGTAATGAGCAGAATAACAATTTGCCAGCATAAGACAAATTTCTTCCCTTGGAAGCAATGCCTACAGAGAATACCAACAGGAAAACATCATACCTCAAGCTGCTTGTCTGGGATATATTTTCTTATCAAGTAATGCATTTCTTATCATGATGAAAAAGAAAATAGATCCATGGCTAATGCTGATAAGTTAACAGAGATAATGTGGTGCAGTAAACATTAATTTATCATTCTACTACTTAGAAACAAAAGGGAGTAATATAACCAACAAAGCAGGAAACTGTCAAAGCAAAACTATATACCCTATATGTGAAATATGTACAGTAAAAGAAAAAGGATAAATGGCAATGAGTTAAAAAGTAAAATAGTTAAAACTGAATTCTCTGATTTTGAAACAAAAGCAGGCTAGCTCAAGACTCTATGTAATTATCAAATTTTAGGCATGTGATTTCTTTTCATTTTAAAGTTTTTATTTAATGAATGCATTTTTCATAGGTACAACTTCAGGAATATAGTGGTTCTTTTCCCCATACTCACCCTCCCATCCCAACTCCCATTCTACCTCTCCTTCTCCCATCCCCTTCCTCATAATGGTTCCTTTTTAGTTTGATTTTATGTACAGAGGACCAAATCCATGTTAAGCACTGATTTTAACAGTTTGCACCCACACACACAAACAACATATAGAGTACAGTTTGAAAACAAGATTTGCAGTTAATTCTCATAGTACAACTCATTAGAGACAGAGGTCCTACATGGGGAGTAAGTGCACAGTGACTTCTGTTGTTCCTTTAACAATTAACACTCTTATTTATGACGTCAGTGATCACCTGAGGCTCTTGCCATGGGCTGCCAAGGCTATGGCAGCCTTTTGTGACCACAGACTCCATTGGTGTTTGGACACGGCCATAAACAAAGTGAAAGTTCTCTCCTCCATTCAGAGAAAAGTACTTCCTACTTGGATGGCCCCCTCTTTCCACTGAGGTCTCACAGAAACCCTCACAAAGTCTTGGCTTTCCAGGACATGTGATTTAAATAAAGCCCTGAGACAGTAATTCCCCTCTACACAAAAGAATACATGAGACAGTGCTGTGTACATCTGGGTGTAATATTGAAAACCCAAGTCATGGGCAGAAATTCTCCTTATCCAGAATGATTTCCACAAATAAGCTTAGTAACCCTCCTCTTGCCAACTATTAGAGGCATCTTTGCTTTATCCCCTTTAAAAAGGGAAGTGAACTGTCATCCCCTTAAAAAATATTATCAGTAGTGCCATTAAGCTATAGACAAATCTTTGAAAGTTTAAACAAAAAGTTGGAATTAAAGATACAATAAGTCTGCACCTAATGGCTCTGGTGTCAAATGCCAAAGGAGCAATATAAATACTTGACTGAAATGATTATGAATGCAGCAGTTAGATTACCCTTTATGGTTATGCCATTATTGAAAAGGACACGTGCCTGGCCCTCATCTTACTAAATTTATCAAGATAATCAATATACATAATTTATCATTAAAATATCACTTGGCACATTATGTCATATTTCAATATGTGTTATGAAAATTGTGATATGTTTATCATGGATGCAGCAGAGAGCTGGTTCAGATGCAGAGAAGCCAGGACTGGAAATTACACTCTTTTATTGGATGCCAGTTGTTTAACCCATAGCACCGTAACTATACTAAAGTACAGTTATATATACTAGCACCAAAACTATATGCTTTTAAAAAATGAATACTAACCTCCAAAATAAATCATCAATTTAAATTTTTTCTCCAAAAAGGTTTCATACACATATGCTTAAAGGGTGGAAGGATGTGAGGAAAACCCTAGAGTCACTGATTTTACACATTCTGCTTCACAGGACACCTCACTTGAAAGCCTTGTAAAACAATTCTTTAAAAAGGCCCTGAGTGGTTAATGACTACATAAACAAATGATCAAAGATTATTTTTCATGCCTCCCACACTTTCCATCATAGTGTTCTGAAATATTACAGTCTTGAAAAGGTTCTTATGAAAAAAGTGTACATGAATTTCAAAGTAAACCATACCAAAAATTTATCTTTTAATTCCATTTTTCCATGAACATTTTGAAGTACAAGTGCAATTAAGGTGCAAAGCAGAAAGAGATACTTTTTATAAAGGGGGCAGTGGTTCAAAAGTGTCACAGCAACCAAAACAGGAAAGTTTCCACACACAGGATGACATCCCGTGTTTTAAGATAAACGATTAGGCTGGCGCCTTGGCTCACTAGGCTAATCCTCCGCCCGTGGTGCTGGCACACCGGGTTCTAGTCCCGGTCGAGGTGCCGGATTCTTTCCCGGTTGCCCCTCATCCAGGCCAGCTCTCTGCTGTGGCCAGGGAGTGCAGTGGAGGATGGCCCAAGTGCTTGGGCCCTGCACCCCATGGGAGACCAGGAAAAGCACCTGGCTCCTGCCATTGGATGAGTGCAGTGCGCCGGCTGCAGCGCGCCGGCCGCGGCGGCCACTGGAGGGTGAACCAACTGAAAAGGAAGACCTTTCTCTCTGTCTCTCTCACTGTCCACTCTGCCTGTCAAAATAAATAAATAAATAAATAAATAAATGATTAAACGATTAGCTTGAAGAAGAAAGGCTTTGACAATATAGACTCAAGTTCAAAAATGGCTCTATCTGGCGGAAACCAAACTGATCAGAATGTGACCATGGGGCTGACTCTGGACTGTCCCATAGCTGAGTCAGGCTCATCTGCATGTCCTGTAAAGATTAAATTCCACAACCACCATCCTCTGTTTGAAACACTATGTGACCGATTTGGTTTTTTGCCTATCCAATACATTCTTTATAATTAAATCACCCTTTCTTTAATTATTTTTCCTTTTACTTCAGTTTATAAAGTACCACATGACCTCAAGAAATGCAGGCAATTATGGATTTGTCAGTAATTTAGAAAATACCAAATACACTAATATCAAATTTTATGTTACTATCAAAAGTTGTTTAAGCTTCATCACTTTTAAAAATTGAGATGGGTAAATTACATATCATAAAACTCACCATTTTGAAATATATTGTGTTGTAGTTTTTGGTATATTCACAAGGTTGTGCAGCTGTAACCATTATTTATTCCAGAACCTTTTCATTACCACATAAAGAAACACCATGTCCATTAGAATTCTCTCCAGTCTTAAATTTCCTCTAAGGCCCTGGACAGATCTACTCCCTAAAGCCGGGAATTTGCTTATCTGGACATTTCAAATGATTGAAATCATACAATATGCTATCATGAAAATTTAATCATAGAATCAAAAAACACAAAAAAGTCTCGTAACCCTTGAGAAAATGGCAACATAAAGCTCAAGTAAAAAAAATGTCCATATAAGAATACTGGTAGGTAGAGAAATATGATTGAAGAAGGTAGAAAATATTACTGAAAACTTAAGGCTTATTAAAGACTCTATTTAAGAATATTCCGTTCCTATCTCTTACTAAATCAAAATCTTAAACAAAGTCTGGCCGTTTACATTGGCAAAATGTTTTCCTGAAGAGTAGGACATTGAATATGGACCACATTCTGATTCAGTTCTAATGGAGTCATTTCTAGTATCTGGTTGAATCACTGACTCATTTGCAAATATGTTAAGTCATTCAATTCTGCTATTTAGAATACAAAAGTGCAGAGGTATAAAATTCAAATAATGACACACTAGATGCTAATGTTTTCACAATTTTAACTTGTTTATGCAATTAATTGCTTTGTTGTGATTTTAGACATCTACAGATGTGCATAATTTAAAGTTTTCAAATGAAAATTGAATGTGTATTTATGTAGCTTTCTTTGTTTTTGCCTTTATTTGTTTTGCATAAGCAGTGCTACACTTACTCTTGCAAATCAGTGCAAACAGAGGAATTATACCACTGCAAATTGTTTCATTTACACTTCTAAATAGACTTGTAACTACCAGGAAAAAGTTATTTATTCAATATTCCAAATGTCATGAATATTTTAAATATAATTTATTACTTTGTATAAAAAGTGACAAATGTTGAAGTAACTAAAGATGTGAAAAAAGTGCAATACAATTTCACTTCCATTGAGCGAACCCAATACACCAATTAGTGTACTTTATCTGTTCTACATTTCCTTCCCAAATATGTGTGTCATCTCTCTGCTTCAAATTTGTCTCAGTAATTAAATGCTTTGAGTTAAGTTTTAATGTATATTTTCTTTTTCAGTCTAAAGTAGGCAGGCATACAGGTTAAAATAGATTAGGTTTGTGAGCTGGAAGATCACACCTTCGCCATGCCCCTGTGTGACCTCATGCCCCTACCTGGCCATACCTGGGTGCCCACCAGCCAATCAGGTTAATTAACCACTCCCCTTTGGAAGTGGGTTAAAAGCATGGGACTGGTGTGTCCGCTTCTTCTTTTCCCTGGCCTCTTGCCAGAAGGGGGCTTGCTGTAGCCCTGTGCCTCCAGGTGCTTGGCCTTCAGGCCACCCACCCTAGGTTTCCTGGCCTAGATGCTCCTCCATGTGGCTGGTTCCTGGTGCTTGGTATGAACCCAGATTTACCTCTCTTTTTCTTAGATAAAGCTCTCACTCTTCTATGCATCTTTCGCACTAAATAAAAGCTTAAAATGTACCATGCTGCCTCATTTATTTATGCCAGTATTTAGAATTCTCTAAATATTAGGCAAGAACCCTCTCATGCTTATTAATATTGGGGATTTATTAATAAGCATATGGTGATATCGTATGACACCCTAAATTCCGGTAACATATGGCGCTTCTGGGGAACTTTAAGTGACCATATTTTCATACATATTTTAGGGGGTCATTTCCAATATCAAATCCATCACTCCATAGTCAATATGTCAAATTGAGATGTCAGAGGTTTTATATGTCTAATAATATTTATGATTAAAATAGAAACACTGACATGAAACTACTTAAAGGATGTGGTAAAATAAGAAATACTATTGCCTTCATAAGCTCAAAAGACAAATAAAAATATGTGCTCCTTGGTAATTTTCAAAGGAAAGGAAAAGGAGAAAGCATGATAGGCATGGATTGTATCTAAGTGAGAAATGAAGATCAACAGAAGGGAAAAATCCAGTTTAAAGCAACTTCAAAACTTAATTTCTGACAGCTCTGTCTTATCAGCCAGCCCTAATTATCCAAATGTATCATAGTACATACAATCTCCCTAGGTTTCCACAGCTATTCCAATACCTTTCAGGGAGCAGTGCTGCACCTGTACTCCAAAAGTTCATGGAAAATGGAATTAAAAGATAAGTTTGTTTTAGGCAGTGGGTATTTAGCTTAGCACTTGAGACGCCTTCATACGTTGTTTCAGAATGCCTGGGTTCAATTCCCAGTTCTGGCTCTTGAGTCTAGCTTCCTACCAGTGCAGCCCCTGAGAGGCAGTAGCGGTAGATTAAATAATTGTGTTCTGCCATCCACATGGGAAACCTGAATTGCACTCCCAGCTTCTGACTTCAGCCATGACCCAGCCTTGTTCAGGTCCCAGCCTTAGCAGGCATTTGAGTAGTGAACCAGCAGATGGGATCTCTTTCTATCTCTACCTCTACCTCTATCTCTATCTCTATCTCTATCTCTATCTCTATCTCTATCTCTATCTCTGTCCCTATCCTTATCCCTATCCCTATCCCTATCCCTATCTCTGCCTCTCAGATAAGTTAAATTTTTTAAAAAATATTGAAGTCTTTAGAGCCAAAGATTTTTGACATCGTGCAGCTTTTCCCCTGGTATGTATTTCCCATGAATTTTTTGAAGTACCTCTTTTTCTGTCTAAAACAAGTTCTTTGTGAAGTGTGTGTTTCATATTTGATGATGTTGCATATGTATCTCCTTTTCCAAAACAGTGTAAGCAATCTGATTTCCCTCAATTGACTTCTATTTCTTCCTAGAAAATTCTGAATATTTAATGTTGCTCACCTCTTTAATTACTGGGCAGTCTTCATAATGGTCAATGGAACGGCAATTATTTGAGAAAATCCCAAGGCTGCATTCAAACTTAAGATTGCTAGATATTTGACTTGTATGTACTTTCAAAATTACCTTGTTCTTTGTTTCTCCTCCCTCTCTCTCTCTCTTTCTGTTTCTAATTAACCTTCATTTAGCTTTCTTTCTCTCTGGCTTCTTCAATTTTTCAATTATAGGTTGCTTTGGCCCAAGATTAAGTAGATAACATCGTATAAAACATTTAAGACATTATGAACAGGTCCTTTGGGTTAACTCTTTCCTGAGGTGAAGAGTATCCTCCTTTGACTAATGATCAGCCTTCCAGTTAATCAATTTTATGATTTCAGCTTTTCATATGCAGTTTATTTCATCAGTTACATTTCTTTTCAGAATGCTTTTTCTTTTCTTTTCTTTTTTTTTTTGCCTTTTCTCAGCTTGTCTTGTTTTTTAAATAAGATTTTAATTATTTATTTTGAAAGTGAGAGAGAGAGAGAGGGAGAGAGTACATGAGTTCTTCCATCTACTAGTTCATTCTCCAGATGACTACAATGGCCAGTGCTCGGCCAGGCAAAACCTGGGAGCAGGAGCCTCATCTGGGATGCCCACATGTGTGTCAGGGGCCAAAAGCCTGGGCCGTCTTCTGCTGCTTCTCCCAGGCCATGAACAGGGAGATGGGTTGGAAGTAAAGCAACTTGAACTTGAACTGACCCCCTTAGATTGCCAGCAACACAGGCGGCAGCCTCACCCACTTTACCACAATGCCAGCCCCTCAATTTGTCCTCTTACTCTTGCCTTCACTCAGCATTCTCAGGTTTTTCCTAATAGTTTGTATGTTTTTAAAAACTGTTAATCCTCTGCTTTTGTCACTTATAATCTCAATACATCCAAAATATTTATTATACCAATAAAATACACTAAATAATTCTTTCTTTTCATATTATAAATACATCTTAAAACCTTCATTGTGGTGTCAAATTGAAGCCACATGATGTTGATATTGGATTATCACAATTCCACATACACTATGTAGCAAGACTGCTTGGGTCTCTTAATAATACTGTTTTTTTTATATATGATTCCAAATTACTGTAAGACTTACATTTTTGGAGTGTAACCTAAACTACACAAGTCATATGCAGCAATAATGTTTGATTTGAAAATAAATATTATAAATCCATCTACATGTTTGCAACCAACTGATCTTTGACAGAGGAGCTGAAATCAATCCATGGAGAAAGGACAGTCTCTTCAACAAATGGGGAAAGAAAAATTGTATCTCCCTGTGTAGAAGTATGAAACAAGACCCCTACCTTAGACCATATACAAAAATATACTCAAAATGGATCAAGGAGCCAAATCCATGACTTTCATACCATCAGATTACTAAAGGAGAACATTGTGGAAACACTGCCTATTGCTATAGACAAAGGCATCTTAGAAAAGACCTCAGGAGCACAGTCAATCAAATAAAAAATATACAAATGGGATTAGATCAAGCTGAGAAGTTTCTGCCCTATAAAGGAAACCCTCAGCAAAGTGAAGATACTATTGGCAGAATGGAGAAATTATTCACCAACTATGCCACTGAAAAAGGATTAATATCCAGTATGATTCTTTATTTAGGGGACCCAAAGAACTCTACTAAGAGATTATTGGAACTCATAGAGATTTTGGCAAAGTAGCAGGGTATAAAATCAATGCACAAAAAATCAACAGCCTTTGTATACACAGGCAATGCCACGAAGAGAAAGAACTGCTAAGATCAATCCCATTCACAATAGCTACAAAAACAATCAAATACCTTGGAATAAACTTAACCAAGGACGTTAAAGATCTCTATGATGAAAATTACAAAATATTAAAGAAATAGAAGAGAATACCAAGAAATGGAAAAATCTTCCATGCTCATGGATTGGAAGAATCAATATCATCAAAATGTCCATTCTCCCAAAAGCAATTTATAGATTCAATGCAATACCAATCAAGATACCAGATCTGGAAAAAATGATGCTGAAATTCATATGGAGGCACAGGAGACCTGGAATAGCTAAAGCAATCTTGTACAACAAAAACAAAGCCAGAGGCATCACAATACCAGATTTCAGGACATACTACAGGGCAGTTATAATCAAAACAGCATGGTACTGGTACAGAAACAGATGGATAGACCAATGGAACAGAATTGAAACACCAGAAATCAATCCAAACATCCACAGCCAACTCATATTTGATCAAGGATCCAAAACCAATCCCTAGAGTAAGGACAGTCTATTCAATAAATGGTGCTGGGAAAATTGGATTTACACGTGCAGAATCATGAAGCAAGACCCCTAGCTTACGCCTTACACAAAAATCCACTCAACATGGATTAAAGACCTAAATCTACGACCTGACACCATCAAATTATTAGAGAGCATTGGAAAAACCCTGCAAGATATAGGTACCGGCAATGACTTCTTGGAAAACACCCCAGAAGCACAGGCAGTCAAAGCCAAAATTAACATTTGGGATTGCATCAATTTGAGAAGTTTCTGTACTGCAAAAGAAACAGTCAGGAAAGTGAAGAGACAACCGACAGAATGGGAAAATATATTTGCTAACTATGCAACTGATAAAGGGTTGATAACCAGAATCTACAAAGAAATCAAGAAACTCCACAACATCAAAACAAACAACCCACTTAAGAGATGGGCCAAGGACCTCAATAGTCATTTTTCAAAAGAGGAAATCCAAATGGCCAACAGACACATGAAAAAATGTTCAAGATCACTAGCAATCAGGGAAATGCAAATCAAAACCACAATGAGGTTCCACCTCACCCCAGTTAGAATGGCTCACATTCAGAAATCTACCAACAATAGATGCTGGCGAGGATGTGGGGAAAAAGGGACACTAACCCACTGTTGGTGGGAATGCAAACTGGTTATGCCACTATGGAAGTCAGTCTGGAGATTCCTCAGAAACCTGAATATAACCCTACCATTCAACCCAGCCATCCCATTCCTTGGAATTCACCCAAAGGAAATGAAATTGGCAAACAAACAAGCTGTCTGCACATTAATGTTTATTGCAGCTCAATTCACAATAGCTAAGACCTGGAACCAACCCAAATGCCCATCAACAGTAGACTGGATAAAGAAATTATGGGACATGTACTCTATAGAATACTATACAGCAGTCAAAAAGAACGAAACCAGGTCATTTGCAACAAGATGAAGGAATTTGGAAAACATCATGCTGAGTGAATTAAGCCAGTCCCAAAGGGACAATATCATATGTTCTCCCTGATTGGCGACAAAAAACTGAGCACCAAAGGGGAAACCTGTTGAAGTGAAATGGACACTATGAGAAACAGTGACTTGATCAGCTCTTGTCCTGATGGTTGATGTACAATGTAATTCTTTATCCATTATAGTATTTTTTTTGTCCTAGTACCATTGGTTGAACGCTGGAATTAACACACAATTATTCTTAGGTGTTTAAATTTTAACTAAAAAGTGATCTCTGTTAGGAATTTGGAAATCATTATGCTGAGTGAAATAAGCCAATCCCAAAGGGACAAATACCACTTGTTCTCCTTGATAGGTGACAACTAACTGAGCACCAAAAAGGAAACCTGTTAAAGTGAAATGAACACTATGAGAAACGGTGACTTGATCAGCCCTCACCCTGACTGTTGATGAGCAACTTGATATGTTATCCCTCTTAGTATTTTTTTTTTCGTTTGTTCTACTTAATACTTTTGGTTGAATACTGTAATCAATACACAATTCTTTTTAAGTGCTGAAACTTAACTGGAAAGTGATCGCTGTTAAATGTAAGAGTGGGAATAAGAGAGGGAAGAGATGTGAAATTCGGGACATGCTCAAGCTGACTTACCTCAAACAGTAGAGTTGGAAACATACCAGGGGATTCCAATTCAATCCCATCAAGGGGGCATGTAACAATGCCATCTCACTAGTCCCAGTGATCAATTTCTGTTCACAATTGATCATAATGACAGGACTAAGAACCAAAGGGATCACATAAACAAGAATAGTGTCTGCAAATACTAGCTGATAGAATAAAAAAGGGAGAGAACGATCCAACATGGGAAGTGAGATACACAGCAGACCCATAGAATGGCAGATGTCCTAAACAGCACTCTGGCCTCAGAATCAGCCCTTAAGGCATGCGGATCTGGCTGAAAAGCCCATGAGAGTATTTCAGGCATGGAAAGCAAAGACACTCTGGGGGAAAAAAAAAACCTAAATGAAAGATCTCCGCGAGTGAGATCCCAGTGGAAAGAACAGGTCATTAAAGAAGGAGGTACCTTTCTCTGAAGGGAGGAGAGAACTTCCACTTTGACAATAGGCTTGTCTAAATATGATCAGAGTCAGTGAACTCAGGGGGCTTCCATAGCCTTGGCAGCTCATGACAAGAGCCTAGGGTGATTACTGATGCCATAAACAAGAGTGTCAATTTGTTAAGTCAACAACAGGAGTCACTGTGCACTTACTCCTCATGTAGGATCTTTGTCCTTAATGTGCTGTACATTGAGATTTAATGCTATAACTAGTACTCAAACAGTATTTTTCACTTTATGTTTCTGTGTGGGATCAAACTGTTGAAATCTTTACTTAATGTATGCTAAACTGATCTTCTGTATATAAAGCGAATCGAAAATGAATCTAGTTGTGAATGGAAGGGGAGAGGGAGTGGGAAAGGGGAGGGTTGCGGGTGGGAGGGATGTTATGGGGGGGGGGAAGCCATTGTAATCCATAAGCTGTATTGAATATTCTAGGAGATACTTTCAGATGCTTATGTGAAAATCATACTGAAATCTGAATGCTTAGGGAAGTATGGAAGAATATCTTAGAATCAAACTATGAAATGACAATACACAAAACATCAAATTGACAATCCTCTTCATAAGTCAGAAATAATGTGCATTATTTTTACATTAAACTCAAAATAAAGAGAAAAAAGGATTAATATCCAGAACCTATAAAAAGCTCAAGAAACTCAACAACAACAAGACAAAAAATCCAGTTAAGAAATGGACAAAGGACTTGGACAGGCATTTTTTCAAGAGAGGAAATTCAAATGACCAAAAGACACTTGAAAAAAAAATGCTCAGGATCACTAGCCATTATGGAAATGCAAATCAAAACCACAATGACGTTTCACCTCACCCCAGTAAACAAACAATAAATGCTGGTGAGAATGTAGGGGAAAAGGTACCCTAATCCACTTCTGGTGGGAATGTAAACTAGAACAGTCATTGTGGAAGACTGTATGGGGATACCTCAGAAAGCAATCGCACTCCTGGGAATTTACCCAAGGAAAATGAAATCAGTAAATGAAAGAGTTATCTATACCCCCATGTTTATTGCAGCTTATTTCATGATAGTTAAGATATGGAATCAATCCAGATGTCCATCACCTGATGACTAAATAAACAAATTGTGGTATTAATATAGTATGGGATGCTATACAGCCATAAAAAAGAAGGAAATCCTGTCTTTTGCAACAAAAATGTATGCAACTAGAAACGATTTTACTTCGTGAAATAATCCAGTCCCCAAAAGACAAATACCATATGTTTCCCTGATCTGTGGTAACTGGGTACCTAAAATGTAGTATATAGGAATGAAATTGACATTTTGAGATTCCATGATCATTTACAGCCCTTGTCTCTACTATTGAGGAACAGTGTTTTTTTCTTCTTACTATTTGTGAAACTCTTTACTTAGTGTAGGATTCAGCTTACAAGTATAAAGTAAACTGAAAATAGAAAATTGTAAAATTTAAGAGAGGGAATAAAAGAGGAAGTAGGAGGAAGAGTGAGAGCATGGGCTGGAGGGAGGTAGGTGGGAAGTGTCACTATATTCCTAAATGTGTGTATATGAAATACATGAAATTTGTTTATCTGAAAAAAACAGATTTAAGAAAAGAAAATAACTGTTATAATCAGATGACCCACATGAGCGTATTCTGAGGAGAGCATTTTAATTATCAACACAAAATCAAATTCAATGTTCCAGCCATACACATGGCTCATGGACTGACTTCCATTTCTTCCTATCCTAGCCATGGACTGATACATAGAAGCTTCCAGATCTCTCTCTTCTTTTCTATGGAATTCTTTTTGAAATTTTTTGAAGAATTATTTTATTTATTTGAAAGAGATAATCTTCCCTCCACTTGTTCCCTTCCCAAATGGCCTCTACACTGGCCTGGGCTGGGCTGTAGTCATGAGCTTCATCCAAGTCTCTCACTTGGGTGTATGGACCCAAGGACTTCAGCCATCTTTCACTGCTTTCCCAGGTGCAATTGCAGGGAGCTGGGTTAGAAGTTGAGCAGCTGGGGCACAAACCAGTGCCCATGTTGGATACCAGCCTCACACGCATTGGGTTTACCCAGTGGGCCACAGTACTGGTCCCCTCTCGATGGAATCCAATTGCGGTTGTACACGTCACCTTACTGATGCTCTGGCCCAGTGAGAGAACAAGTGCTCTGCCTAATGTTGCCTCCTTTCCTTCAGTGCTGCATGCTTACTTTTTCCTCTGATACTGAAGACACAGAAAGTGATTTAAGTTTAATTTTGCTCCTTTGGAGTCATGATAAATAATCACAAGGATGAGCCAATATGCTTTAAAAATCCAAAGGATAATAACTCTGTTGATTCATTTTCTCAAACAGATGCCCCCTACAAAGCATATTTCATTTCTGAAACTTCAAAAATATTACCCAGCATGGGATTGGATGGATATATAATTTATGAGTTACAAGCTGTTTAAAAAACATAATAAACTCAAAACTTACAATTTCAGAATAAAATGTTAATATTTATAAGATACCATAGTGCCCCTTACATAGATTAATATACACTGAAACTACATTTCTTTACAAAACTGAAACATAATTTATTTTGAAAAGGATAGACAAAAATAATAATTCCACAGTAACAAGGAAAATAATATAATATTTCTGGATGTCTGATAAGTATTCATACATGTGTGTATATATGTGTGTGTGTGGGTGTGTGTGTGTGTGTGCACGCTTGCATTGAGGAAACTTAAATACATTAACAAATTCATTTGCATAGAAGTGAGATGAAAATTAAATTTCCTATAGATATTTATAAATTGGTAATTCATCAAGGAAATGCTGCTATCATGATTACTATTTTTTTTTAATTTTTGGAGAGTACATGTTTTCAATCTTGATAGATTAGTCATCTTTATCAAGGTAGTGCTTTTATCACTTAGAATAAAGTACACCAATGAAAATTCTCTATATAAATAATTCCATTGTATTTCTTTTTAAAATATACATTTCTTCCTTCTGAGGAGCCTACTTGGGATTAGGTGACTGAGTGAAGAAGGGAAAACTCAGAGGAACCATAAGTTGAGGCAGCCTCACAAGGAACATTGACGTCAGAGAATAGCTGTGGATGCAATCCTCAGCTGTCTGTCACTTATTGACCATATCTTGTTGATAAGTCCAAGTCTGAGTCCTGGACAAGTTTATTAACTTGTCAAAATGGAAGTTATAAAACACAAACAATGGTTTATTATGAGGCTATAGATAAAGATAGATATAGATATATAGATACAGATATACACACACACTTCTAAATGAATATACATATAATCATATCTATGTAATCTATGTAGTGAGCATTCATCCACATTTGTTGTGACAATTTCCTTTTAATACCACAAAAGGTTCAGGTACAATAAATGTGTCCACTCTCTTCATACAGAAGATATTTGTAGATAGCCAATAAGGAATATCTTGCAACAAGCTCAGGAAATGACAGTATCTAATGACTCAAACCAATTGAAGTGCTTACTTCAGCTGTATGATAATATATATGAAAATTTTTCAAAAAAAAATCCATTCTGCCATGTAACCTAGGAACATCTTTCCAATTAGTCATTTTAGAAATAATAAAAATAATGTAGAACCCTAACATAAGTGGACAGAAAATGTATCAGAAATTATTTGTGTCTCAAGGATGAAAAACTTGAGCTCAAAGTTTAAAACTAAAATAAACAAATAGTGGACTGTAATAAATATTAAGATCATGTTTGCCATGTGCTATTTGAAAAGCTTAAAAAATAAATTGACAAACGAAATAATAGTGTGTGAAAATTGTAGTAAAATTATAAAAGAAATTAGGAGATGTATTAAGGAAGGAGGAGAAGATCAGGTCAGAAAAGAAAGGCCAAATACTTAATGCAGATTTTAACAATTCTCAAGCCCATGTACATCCATAGAAGCATAATAATAATGATGATGTTCATGACATCAGCACTGATAAATATTAACAGTTATTAAATACCAGTAATAAATTCTTTGCATCTCCAAAGTCATTTACTCCTCCTAACAACTCTGTGGGTTAAGCACCATCACTGGAACACCATTTTCAGAAAAGAGTGCTAATAAACACAGAGGTTAAATAACTTGCCCTAAATCACACAGTAGCAAATGGCAGGTCTCAAGTCTGAATCCAGACTGTGTGGCTCCACAGGCCCAGTTTTTAGCAGCAGCACAGGACTTCCTGTCCAGTTAAGCAATTAAAGGATCATCAAATTTGTGATTTACAAGCAACTCTCTGCAGCAGAGTTCAATGCACATTGTGCAGTATGGAGAATGGAAAGGAACTAACATATCAATTAAGATTTTGTAATGCAGACAATAAGTCAAAGTGTCCCTGCATAAAATAAAATGATGAAGGACAGCAGTTAAGAGATTACGAAATATCAGGCAATAGAAGGCAGGAGAATCATTTAGAGTAGAGGATTGACTGAGGATAGCAAGGTGGAAGAGGGCAGTATGAAGGGTGACACCAGGGTTTTTCCAGAGATTAGAGAGAATGGTGGTATCATTTGATATGAAGTATGTAAGGAGAGAGAATAGAAACAAAGCTCCGTTTTGAACCTATGGAGTAGAGTTGCCTTAGACATGCAAGGGGAGCTGCCGTAGGCATGTGATATGTGCTTCTGCAGAATGGAATACAGATCTAAGCCAACAATACGGACCTAAGGATCTTATGCAGATAGTTGGTAATGGACACTGTGTGATAGGTTACAGGTAGTCAAGAAGGGGTTTGACTAAGAGCAGTAAGAACTAAAGAATTTTTTTTTTTTTGACAGGCAGAGTGAGATAGGGAGAGAGAGACAGAGAGAATGGTCTTCCTTTGCTGTTGGTTCACCCTCCAATGGCCACCGCGGCCGGCACACCGCGCTGATCCGAAGGCAGGAGCCAGGTGCTTCTCCTGGTCTCCCATGGGGTGCAGGGCCCAAGCACTTGGGCCATCCTCCACTGCACTCCCTGGCCACAGCAGAGAGCTGGCCTGGAAGAGGGGCAACCAGGACAGAATCCGGCACCCCGACCGGGACTAGAACCTGGTGTGCAGGCGCCGCTAGGCGGAGGATTAGCCTAGTGAGCCGCGGCGCCGGCCTAAAGAATTTTCCAAAAGTAACTTTATCCAGTATTTTTAATTCTCCACCTTAGAAAATATTTCCCACTTATAGCCATAAACAAAGTTTAAAAGAATCTAATTTAAATTTTATCATTTTTTCAAATAAAGTTTTAATGAGTTATGAAATGGTTTAAAAGAAGGAAACCAGAGGGCATAGGAATACAATTTGGAAGCCCGGATAATTGACAGAGAATCCAGATCCTAGGATTATAAGGAAGTGGTGGCTGGACGAGGCACATGATTTATTACTGCACATCTTTCTATCTCAGCCCTATGCCAGCCCTGCTTTGGCCCTACCAAGCAGCACTAAGTGATGACATCATAAGCATCTGACTTCCTCAAAGAGAAAAGCTTAAATAAAGTGTAGTGAAATAGACTCATATTTCATTCTTTCATAGTTAAAGATAATAGAACACCTGCCATGACACTAAATCTGCAAATAAAAAAATACAAAGAAGATGAAAAAGAACCAAAAAAACTATCTACTGATTTCTTCCACTTCACGCAGAATGACAAGGGTGTTTTTCACATATGCCATGAACTTTTCTGTAACTTTCCAGGATGAAGATAAACACCCTCTGTGATTTTCATGAAAGAGCACCATCCTGTCGGTTAGCAGTAGCAGTGACAGAACCTGCTTAAGTAATGTTCATCCCTTTTATCTCTGCTTAGGGAAATAATAGTCCCTACATTCATCTACAGGACACTTTGTTTTGTTAGAACAAAAGTTAGAGAAATATAATAAAATTATAAAGTGAGGGTATGCCTTAAAATCTCCAGTTTTAATAACCATTTTAGTACAGTCCAATTTTCTGTAAATATCTGCATTGGAAATGAAGTATTTTTATTACATTATCTTTGATTGGATGTCTTAGAAGTAATATTTTAAAATTATTAAAATATTAAATATCTTAAGTTCCTCATTTTCTTTTTTTTATTTTTTATTTAATGAATATAAATTTCCAAAGTACAGCTTATGGATTACAACCCACAACCCTCCCCTTTCCCTCTCCCTCCTCCCGTCCATTCACATCAAGATTCATTTTCAATTCTCTTTATATACAGAAGATCAGTTTAGCATATATTAAGTAAAGATTTCAACAGTTTGCACCCACATAGAAACACAAAGTGAAAAATACTGTTTGAGTACTAGTTATAGCATTAAATCTCAATGTACAGCACACTAAGGACAAAGATCCTACATGAGGAGTAAGTGCACAGGGACTCCTGTTGTTGACTTAACAAATTGACACTCTTGTTTATGGCATCAGTAATCACCCTAGGCTCTTGTCATGAGTTGCCAGGGCTATGGAAGCCTTTTGAGTTCACCAACTCTGATCATATTTAGACAAGGTCATAGTCAAAGTGGAAGTTCTCTCCTCCCTTCAGAGAAAGGAGGTACCTCCTTCTTTGATGACCTGTTCTTTTCACTGTGATCTCACTCCCAGAGATCTTTCATTCAGGTTTTTGTTTGTTTGTTTGTTTGTTTTTTATTGTTTTTTGTTTGTTTGTTTGTTTTTGCCAGAGTGTTTTGGCTTTCCATGCCTGTAATACTCTCATGGGCTTTTCAGCCAGATTCGCGTGCTTTAAGGGCTGATTCTGAGGCCTGAGTGCTGTTTAGGACATCTGCCAAGTTCCTCATTTTTTTTTTTTATTTAAAAGTGTGTTTATTTCTAACATTGTCAGTAAAACTGAAACATTTGTATTCAAAATGTCTCTAAGAGTTCTCATTCAGCAATTTTTCTCCATCCCTAAAATGTCCTTCTCAGTTACTGGGTGAGTGGTAGGGATATGAAGATAGCAATCAGTTGAGATCAGTTCAAGGGCTTTGTTGTCCTCTGTCCCCACCAGCATGTGTTACTCGGCTGATTGTTGGCACTCACTCAAGATTCTAACATGGAACAAGTTGCTGAAGACGTTTAAAAGGGAAATTTTCTTTTCCTTTTTTTTGGTGCTTCTTTCTGTCATAGACTCACAGAAGAGATACAAAAAAATCAAGCATTAAATAACATGAAAGTCTATAAAGGCCCAAATACGCCCAACAACAGCCACAAGAAACAGGAGTTTGTTTAAGTGTAGGTAAGAACAGCCTTATCTGGCCAGTATTTTTGTGAAGTGAACGTGGTCCCTGTTCAAGCTGTCCCGTCTTTTGGAGAGGGCTGCTGTTACTTCCTTTGAATGAGCAGAGCACACAGAGCAGCCCCGTAGCAGCTCTGTGGCTTGGCAGAGCACTGTCAGGTCCTGCAGGTCCCTGCATGGTCCCTGCTTCTCTCCCCTCCTTCAGAATAGAGCTGTTGTAAGGACAAAGGACAACCTCTCCTCCAAATCTGAAATCTCGTTCTTAGTGAAATTGCTGCAAATTTGTGAAATTAACCATATTTCCTGATAGGTATAACGTGTGGGTACTTCTGCAGTCAGTAAAAATATCACCCAAAAATCTGTCCCTAGATTTTTATTAATTAATAAACTCCCAAATATTCAGGAAAAAAGTGCTTTTCTTCCTTTTTCCTTATTGATTGATGCATGCCTCCCCCAGCCCCTTCAGTTTTACCAAGGCATTGGTGTCAGCAATAAAAGTCTCCCCAGTGTCACACTGTACCTGCAGTGTACACTTGTACACCAGAAGCAATGTCTCCACTTATGTATGCCCTGGAGACAAAGTGACAAGTAATTTAAGTCCTGTCTTGATACCCATATCTTTGTGACTAAGATGGAAAATAATGGAAATGAAATCTAGTGACTGATAACAATGAAAATTTATGCAATAATGGGCACTGAAGAAAGGCTAGGTTAGCTGTAGGATTTGGTGAAACCTGATTTACAGGTGTGGCTTTAGGCTTTATGAGGTCCTTGTTGCTAGCACCTCATTATATTTTAGTGAAAGTTGAAACTCTCCTACCTATGTCATCCTGAAACTCAGTAGTTTCTCAGTGAAACAAAAAGACAAAAAAAAAAGCTTTAAAAATAAATATTGAAATTTTATACATCCATATTGGAAGTAATTCATGCTGTCTTCTAAGATATTAATGAACTTTCATTTGCCAATATCATGATATTGGGCCAAAGCCTTTTATTACAGTGTGAATCTGATGATTAGAGTTGCACATTTTATTTCCTACAAAATTCTACATGCAATTCAAATTTTGGTTTCACATACTACAAGGCAGTTAAAATCAAAACAGCCTGGTACTGGTACAAAAGCAGATGGATAGACCAATGGAACAGAATGTAAATGCCAGAAATCAATCCAACTATCTACAACCAACTTGTATTTGACCAAGGAGCTAAAACCATTTCCTGGAGCAAGGACAGTCTCTTCAACAAATGGTGCTGGGAAAACAGGATTTCCACATGCAGAAATACAAAGCAAGACCCCTACCTTAACCCTTACACAAAAATCCGTACAAAATGGATTAAAGACCTAAATCTATGACCCAATACCATCAAACCACTAGACAGCATTGAGAAAACCCTGCAAGACATCGGCCTAGCACAGAGTTCCTGGAAAAGACCCCAGAGGCACAGGCAATAAAAACTGAGATTAACAAGTGGGATTACATCAACTTGAGAAGCTTCTGTACAGCTAAAGAAACAGTAAGGAAAGTAAAGAGGCAACCAAAAGAATAGGAGAAATTATTTGCAAACCATGCAACTGATAAAGGGATTAATAATCAAAATACATAAAGTGATCAAATAACTTAACAATAGCAAAGCAAACAACCCAGTCAAGAAGTGAGCAAGGGGCCAGCGCTGTAGCTCACTTGGTTAATCCTCTGCCTGCGGTGTTGGCATCCCATATGGGTGCTGGATTCTCATCCCAGTTGCTCCTCTTCCAGTCCAGCTCTCTGCTGTTGCCCAGGGAAGGCAGTGGAGGATGGCCCAAGTGCTTCGGCCCCTGCGCCCGCATGGGAGACCAGGAGGAAGCACCTGGCTCCTGGCTTCGGGTTGGTGTATTTCCGGCCGTAGCAGCCATTTTGGGGGGTGAACCAATGGAAGGAAAACTTTTCTCTCTGTCTCTCTCTCTCACTGTCTAACTCGATCTGTCAAATAAAAAAGGAAGAAGTGGGCAAAGGACTTAAATAGTCATTTCTCAAAAAAAGGAAATTGAAATTGCCTACAGACACATGAAAAAATGTTCAGGATCACTAGCCATCAAGGGAATGCAAATCAAAACCACAATGAGGTTTCACTTCAAACCAGTTAGAATGGCTTTCATGCAGAAATCAACAAACAACAAATGCTGGTGACGAAAAAAGTACCCTAATCCACTGTTGGTGGGAACACAAACTGGTAAAGTCACTATGGAAGACAGTTTGGAGATACCTCAGAAATCTGAATCTAGTCCTACCATACGACCCAACCATCCCAATCCTCGTAATTTGCCCACAGGAAATGAAATCAGCAAATGAAAGAGTCATCTGAACCTCTATGTTTATTGCAGATCAATTCACAATAGGTAAGACATGGAATCAACCTAAATGCCATCAACGGAAGACTGGATAAAGAAACTATGAGATATGTACTCTATGGAATACTATACAGTGGTTAAAATGAATGAAATCAGGTCATTTACAGCTAAATAGATGAGTCTGGAAAATATCATACTTAGTGAAATAAGCCAGTCCCAAAGGGACACACCAAATATTCTCCCTGATCTGTGACAACTAACAGAGCACCTAAAAGGAAACCTGTAGAAGTGAAACTGACACTATAAGAAGCAATTACTTGAACAGCCCTTGTCTTGACTGTCAAGAAACAGTTTATTATTTCATTTTATTTATTTATTTATTTGATCAATTTATGTAACATTTAATTAAAATATATATTTATAAAAACACAGTTCACAGGGAAGAGTATTAAAGTGTTAATATCTCTCTATTTAGTAAGCTAATTTGGTACATGATGCTGAACTGAAATAAATTTAACCTAGGCTAGCTCCCTAGTTGAGGATAAGTGTGGTTTAGAGCGACCTCCTATAAAAAACTACAACCAGCTGGCACCGCAGCTCACTTGGCTAATCCTCCACCTGCAGCGCCAGCACCCAGGGTTCTAGTCCCAGTTGGGGTGCCGGATTCTGTCCCGGTTGCTCCTCTTCCAGTCCAGCTCTCTGCTGTGGCCCAGGAAGGCAGTGGAGGGTGGCTCAAGTGCTTGGGCCCTGTACCCGCAAGGGAGACTAGGAGAAAGCACCTGGCTCCTGGCTTCGGATCAGCGCAGCGCGCCAGCCGTAGCGGCCATTTGGGGATGAACCAATGGAAAGGAAGACCTTTCTCTCTCTCTCTCTCTCTCTCTCTCTCTCTCTCTCTCTCTCTCACTGTCTAAATCTGCCTGTCAAAAAAAAAAAAAAAAAAAAAAAAAAAACTACAACCTAGCTTAATGCATTCCCAAATTATAACCTAACCTAACAGCATATACTTGCAGACAAGCAACTCAGTTTCAGCCAAACAGAGACTGAAAGCTGTTAAAACATGACCATATAAGGTAAATGCCAACCATGACCCAACAGGTTTATTCTGCAGGTCACCTCTACTTCTGTGCTGATTAAATATGACCTTCAGGTTTGCTGGCATGTTGAATCACCTTTGTTTAGGATACTGTCCAGTTTTAGAACTTCTTTCTTTTTAAAAAATATCTATTTGAAAGGCAGAGTGGCAGAGAGAGAGAGAGAGGGAGGGAGAGAGAATGAATATGTATGAATGAATAACTTCCATCTGCTAGTTCACTGCCCAAATGGAAGCAAAAGCCGAGGTTGGGCCAGACTAAAACTAGGAGCCTAGAACCTATCCTAATCTCCCCTGTGGAGGGGGGCAAACGCCTTAGAACTTGAGCCATCACCCACTGTTGCCAAGGCACATTAGCAGGGACCTGGATTGAAATTAGAGCAGCCAGAACTTGAATCATCCATCCAAAGTGGAATGCTGGCATTGGAAGTATTGGCATAGCCCATTGGGCAACACACTGGCTCCTAAACATTTTTCTTTTTCAAATAAACTTTGTTAAATTGAACTAGAATCGTATTTCTTTTAACAGTAGGTATATGCCTCATCATTACTGTTATCATTAAATCTATCTTTACACACATTATTTTATGTGTATTTTTTAAACTAAATGAATCAAATCAGTTGGAACAAGCATGTTTGGTAAAAATAATCACTTCTTTTACTAAGCATGCATGACTATTACTGATGGTAAAAGCAGACAAGTTAGCCGGTCAGTGTACAATGGACCTCCATGAGTCGTATGTGATAGTGGGAATGGAGAGCATCAGTTAATGTAGTACAATTCAATTACATGGAATTCCTTTAAGGGTTCCTCTATGCCTGCAGACAAGTGTCTTTCTCTGTATTTATCTGTGAGCATCTTCCAGCTTTTATTCAAACCTATATGATTCCCAGAGCTCATAATATTGTCAACACAGCCTGCACTTAAAAATTTTTGCTCAATGGACAGAAAAATTTTGAATGGCTGAAACATATGCACATTCATTTTACTTACGCTTCTATCACTTAAGAAATTAAGTAGCTCTTATTTCAATATTTTGTCATTTACATCTTGCTGCTACACCTAGTAACACAGAATTAATTGGGTAGTAGTATTTTCAGTCTCCAGGTAGTAGTCACATGATGAGTCATAAGAAAATAAATTTCAATTCACTGATACTTGCTGTTTTCAGGCATGAAACGAAGTGGTGTTTATAACATTCCATTAGAAAAAAAATTGATGCTTTTTGAAGCATTCAGAAATTTCTTACCCGACTTACAGCAATTATTAAAGAGTTAGAAAAAGTTATCACCACAATTTACCTAGGAACTGAAAATGGAGTACTTCAAAGTCTTCAATTCCTGAGATTAGAAAGCCTTTAGAATCTTAAGAACACTAAAGTATATAGACAGATATCTTAGAGTAAACATAACCACCGTGACTAACAGCACTGAGTGCTTTTGACAGGACATAAAGCCACAAACCCTGTTGTATTAGCAACACTCAAGATTAATTCTGTCCATGTGCACATAAAAATGCCTTATTGAATAGTATTGAATGTAACATTGCCCTTCATAAACCGAGAGCCATCCCACAGATCAACTTATTAGCATTAGAAATCACAAGATTCTAGCTCCTGTTCTTCTTCACGAGGTCAGAGACTACACAATTAAACAGAAATACATTTATATTTCTAAATGCTCAAGATAAGTAGTCTCTTCGGTCTGCTCTACTCTAAAGAAGGCTGTAAATCTAATCCTTAAAGATGTCCACTGAGGCAGTAACTATGTGACACCAAACCATTTAGATGAAAAGTGGAAAATTTAACTCTCCAAATGTCTCCCAATTTCTGGAGTCTTGGCATCATATAAATAAAATGCTTGGGACACTGAAACCTTGCTTTAGTGTGTGCTCTGAATCTCAGTTGCATGCAGTAACAAAATGGATGTGAATAGCTTCCCCAGTGAGCAATGCAACATTCATATCAATACACAATCTTGCATATGAGCCTCTGCCTCAGGGCCTCGGAAATATCCCTAAATAAATCCCTATCCTTGTTCATCCAACCTCAATTAGGTACATTTTATAATATCCACAATGATTTATGCCTATACAATGTATATAGGTATGTGTGTGTGACTGTGTGTGTATCTAGAAGTATATTTACTGAGCCAGTTTTTAAAGAACGCATTTATTTTTGTCATTACTTCATTAAAAAAGTTCTTATATAGCACTTTCTGAAGAGTTGCTGCCTATACAATCTTTTACTTAAATGAAGTTTTACATGGAAACCCAACATGCAAAAGATACAAGGGTGTCTCTGCCCCAGCAAAAGCCCAATAGTTTGTTGAAATGTCCACGTAGATGGGTTCTACAGAGCACAGGTTGAACATTGCTAATCTATACAATAAATCCACATCCTTGTCTGCCTTTGATATCTTCCATAAATCCTTCCCACCTTGGCTATCTTACATCTACTTTGTATTTAATTCAGAAAAACAGTAATTGAGCAAAACTTACATTAAAAATTCTGTGAGGCACAAATAGGACTCAGACTACATTCACAAAATATTTAACTCTAAAAGAAAAGACAAAATTAACTTTTAAACAGCGTGTTTTGTGTAAGTGATAAATGTTTCTGTGGTTTTTGTTTGTTTTTAGTGGTAAGCATGCTAGCAAGTTTAATAAAGAGAATGCTCCTAACTGATCAGACCAGGTAAGCATTTCAGCAAGGGTCTGAGAGCCCAGTCCATTCAGACTGGAGTTTTGTGAATGTGAGTGTGTGCCCTCTGCTAATTTTTGCGTGAAGGGCTTTCTAGACTGGGAGTTTCTGAACTTTCTCCAAGAACTTCATAATGGACCTAATAGCCCCCTTGGTTTAGGGTGGAGAAGATTCACTTACACTGTCCCCCACACCTCAAGGGGAGGGTTGGGACTCACCTAACAAGGTTATCACACCAAAGAAATACTTGCGATAAGTGACTGCTGGCCAGGCTTGCTGCTACATTTCTTGCCTCATTCAACCACACAAAATACCCAACAAACAAGCCTAGGGAACAAGGACGAGACTTTTGATATAAATGTTTGAAGAGACACATATGTTTACCCTGCTTTGAATGTTACACCGTGTCCTGTACTGAAACATCACATGGAGCCCCATAAATATGTACAATTTTTGTGATCAATTAAAAATAAAATTTAAAATTTTTAAAGAACAAATACTTGGAGATAATGCTTAGATGCTCAATAACTGAATAAATTGTAGTGATTCACTTTGGTAGAGGAGGTTGTGTACAAAATCACAGCCATATGGAAGAGCATGGTACCTTTGCATATCAGAGGCTAAAATATGGAATAGGAAGGCACACTAATGCACAGAGCAAATGAAATGGTACTTTCCCCCATATTCATGGGAAGCAATTGCAGAAACAACCACAAACGTGTGTTCAGAAGCAATACAATCTACTTATTAAGAGCACATCTTTGATCAAACAGTTTGACCGCTGGTATTCTCACTTAATGTATGATTTATGGCTAGCACTATGCCTCTGTTTCTTCATTTGTAAACTGAAGTAACATCTTTTACAAGATTACTACAGAAATTAAATAAAATCATGCATGTAAAAATCAGTATGTAACAAGTTATATTAATATCATGAAGAAAATTGGAATTTTCATAAAAATATCATGAAGAAAATTGAGCTAAATAAAATTGGAATTTTTGTATGGATGGATGAGGAAAGAAATGTATAATCAAGCCAGCATTTATATATCAAGTCTTTTCATTGTTCAATAAGCTTGTAGGTAGGTCCCCATTCATCTCCTGGGGTATAGCTTAAGAGGATCTCATCTGTCCTGCACCAAAGGGCCATTATGTCCAGTGGGAAGTTCTGGGTGAATTTTACAAATTCCATACCCAGGAGGTCCCCTATACAGTGAAAAATCCCAGACAGGGAGGAGGGAGAGGACTCATGCCCAAATCCATTAAAACTCCAATCTTTCCTGAGATACCTACCTGGTCTATCAGATTTATTTCTTTTCATGGAACTTTGCCTCAATATTCACTTACGCTTCTGTATCTGTGCCTTCATTCTTTTTTTTAACTTTTATTTAATGAATGCACATTTCCAAAGTACAGCTTATGGATTACAATGGCTTCCCCCCCTCATAACTTCCCTCCCACCCACAACCTTCCCCTCTCCCGCTCTCTCTCCCCTTCCATTCACATCAAGATTCATTTTCAATTATCTTTATATACAGAAGATCAATTTAGCATATATTAAATAAAGATTTCAACAGTTTTCTGTGCCTTCTTTCTTAGTCATTCATGAAACAATGAACTCACTGGGTTAGGAACTACCCACTCCTGCTTCACCTTCTACCACCTCTTTAGCTAAGAGACCTATCCCTCAGTCTCAGGCCTAGCTCCGTCTGTTTTCATTTGATAATACCTCCTCTTCTCTCTCTTGGGAGTATCACGATCATCATGATCAGTGCTTCCCACTTAATTTTTAAAATAATTAATGTCATGAAAGTCACCAGTGTGTAGTCTGTGCAATTTATCTTTATTTCTTTGCATACCCTCTCACCACCGTCAAGCTTTAAGCATCATCCACAAAGTAACTTTCGATTCCTTTTACATATTTTTCCCCCCACAGCTAACTGGAACTCATCTCAACGTTCATTATTTCAAACACCCCTATTTTCCCATTTACTATTGCTGCAATATTGGCTTTCTGCCCAGCTTGGAAGGACACAGTAACTCCTTTCAACAATGCTCTTATCTGAATCCTAGAATTATCTGTCCTTGTGACCATTTCCAACACATCTGTCCTGCCAATTTCGACCCCCTGACAAATTGCAGTTTTATTCCCTACTGCTTCTCTGCAGGTGCTGCTATAGAAAATCATGAAAATTTGCTAATTTTTTATCTACATATTTATGTACCCTAAGCAGGGAGAAGCTTTCAATTCTAATCAAATGTACTTTACGTTTCCTCTAGGTGAGCCTTAATTTCATTCACAATAGATCTGAGTACCCACCACCAATTTCAATTCATAGGTCTCCGTCCATTTCGCTTTTGGAGAGTGCTTAAATTGTTTTTCTAAATAAGTCTTTTATATATTTATACCTTCATTTTACTTCATGACTTTTAAATGGCCATGATTTTTCTCCTATCTTTTTTCTTTTTCTTTAAGAAGGAATTTACCACTCCAAACTCAGCCCTTTGACCATGTCTATTTCTTCTGGAACTCTATTCTATCTGCTATTTTGTCATCTTCATTTTCTCCTGTTCCCTATTGCAGCAGGAGAGTTTCTCAGGTGAATAGAGGGAAATTTTACTTTTTTTGTGGAGGGAACTGAAAAAATACATTCTAATACTAATAAGCTGCTTATTGATAACCTTGATTCCTCCTTGTAGTAAGAAGCAGTTCCAAATTTCTCATAGAATTAATCTACCAAACTATCAAGTTAAAGTGCTAACCTATGAAAAAACACATTTGTGTTGTGTTCATTTACTCAACCAATCGCTCATCAAACTCTTGCCATTTGGCATTCATCACCACTTCGAGAATAAAACTACTTTCTTGATTACCACAAAGTATGCATAATATCCAAAGCAAATAATCTGTTAACAATATTTCTCCTAAATTCACTTTCTCTGCATCTTTCATTACTATATCTAAATTACCCAAGAAGAGCTTATTGGAAAGGAAAAGACTTACTTTGGCTTACAGTTTGGAGTTTCACAATTCAAGATTGAGCAGCCCCATTGGTCTGTGTCCAGGAGAGACCGCTAACGTCTGAGCAGGTGCAGAGGAAGGGACACATGCTGAGGCAGGAAGCACATTCTGTGGTCTCCCCATGCACCACCATTATGATTAGAACACAGGCTCCTCCATTAACAACCAAACCAAAGCAAACGCTTCCAAAATGCCTGCCTCCAGATGCCCTGTTAGTACCCAATCTTCACCCTACTCCATCAGTCATTAGCATTAATACATTAAGCATTAACCATAATGTAAAACTTCAGGAACCCAATCCTTTCCAATTCATAACACTACTTAAGGTGCTCCTTTTCTGTCTCTTCTGATTTGTCACCACAACAGAATTCTATTAGTTGGAATAGACTATACTACTATATTGGTAACAGTCCACATCATATCATGGTTTATAATAGCAATCATGCATTTCTACTCATGTGGTAGATGTCTTTCCTCATATTAGTCATTGAGAAACAGACTGACCTAGAAGACATCATTTGATGGTACACTGAGAGGAAAAGAGATAGTGTCCTGAAGGCTATCACTTCCTCTCACAATGTCAGAATCACCCTGATGGCATCATATGCACTCAAGGAAGCAAAATCTATAACTCTACCATTTCCCCAGAAAGTTACTGGGAATATTTGACAACAGCACTAATTACTACCAGGAAAAGAACCAGCGCCGTGGCTCACTTGGTTAATCCTCCGCCTGTGGCACCAGCATCCCATATGGCCACTGGTTCTAGTCCTGGTTGCTCCTCTTCCAGTCCAGCTCTCTGCTATGGCCCAGGAGGGCAGAGGGGATGGCCCAAGTGCTTGGGCCCCTGCACCCGCATGGGAGACCAGGAAGAAGCACCTGGCTCCTGGCTTCGGATCAGTGCAGTGCCGGCTGTTATTGGCCATTTGGGGAGTGAACCAAATTCTCTCTCTCTCTCACTGTCTATAACTCTACCTGTCAAATAAAAAAAAAAAAAGAAAGAAAGGAACCCCAGAGCCTACTCTATCATTTGATTATTTTACAATAATCATATATTATTTTATACAAAATAAGATCACATATTATTTTTTATGTAAAATGTTTGCTGTAAATTACAGAAAACGGAGTAAGTTTATTGGACTCCTATGTTGAAAAAACATTTCAGAAGCAAAATATTCTTTAAGGAATGGTTTGATAAGGGACATGACTCTGATTCTATGAATTCAATCAGATGCTCTTCAGAGCTTTCCTTAATTCTCTTCTGACTTTATTCTCTTTTTTTCCCATTACATATATTTTTCTTTCTCTGGTCACATCAAATATAACTTCTGTGCGTTGTAGTACCAAACATAGTTATATCAAAGCAAAAGTATTGGAGTACCACTTTGAGTCTCTGCTGTACCACTCCCAGTCCAGCTCCCTGCTTCTGTACCGAAGAAAACATCAGAAGATGGTCCAAGTACTTGGGCCCCTGCCCCTTGTGAGAAACCTAGATGGCGTTCCAGGCTCCAGGTTTTTCTTATTTGGCAAGTGAATCAGCAGATGCAAGATCTCTTTCTGTCTGTGTCTCTCCCTCTCTCTGTGTCATCCTCCCCTTCAAATAAATAAAACAAATCTTTAAAATTTTATTTTATAAAGCATCTCTGTTAGAAAGACATGCCATTTTACAACTGATAAACTAAATTTCAGAGATATTATTTGGCTTCTTAAGTTCTAGGATGCATTTTTCAATATGATATCTAGCATATGCCTATGTAATTAAATTAATTAATCTGAAATAAAACAGAAAGTGAAGTTACTCAGACTAACCATATTTCAAGTGCTCAATAATTTTATTAGATTGGTGGAAGCAGATAAAGAACGTGTCCATCATTGCAAATATTCAGTTGGCCATCACTGGTTTCTAAATAGATCCTTTGACTCTGTGGACAGAGGCATGATGATTCCATCCTTAAATCCAAAGGAATCATTAACAGAAAATCCTCTTGACACCTGCAGCACAGTGACAGAATTGCTAATACAAAAAGAGAGTGATTTATAAAGCTAATGCATTTTAATATGGCCATCACCAGATACATTCTTAAGGTAAGATAATACAAAAAAGCATTAGATGAGAGGTCAAAATACAAAAGAAAAATAATTCAAGTAAAAATAATGAAAAATTGTCTAGTTCAAGTTTGCATTAACTTTTAACCTAGTTCATTCACTAGTATTTAACATCAATCTTATCTACTTGGCAGAAAAAGAATCTAGACACTAATCACCATACAATGTAAAGTTTCCATAGTCACACAAAAAATCAGTACTGTCCATTGTTACTTGTACATGTGAAAAGCACTAGGAATTCTATAAACTGAAAACAAGGTACCTCATATTCTAATAACCTGTAAGGCTTTAAAATAGATTCCTTTACATAGACTTTGGCTCCATTTGTTCAGCATTCAGCACTCTCATAAACAAAAACACTTGACTAAAAACATTGATTCAGACAGTAATGGCCTTGTCTGTAACCTAAGACTGTTTCTTGGAATAAATTTCAATTCTACACAAAATACCTTGCCATTAATTTACTGAAATTGAACTTAAACTGGTAAATGTACTGTCACTTTATTTTAAAGAGAATATACTTCCCCTTTAATAAAAGCAAGTGTGATTTTGTTATATAGTGATGATTCCACAGAAACTAAAAGAATAAGAAATAGGACAGGGCAAAGATTCTGTGACTGGGAAGATAACTGAAGACACAAAACAGGAAATCTAAATCCTATCAGTCAAAGAAGGGTGTGCAAATTCAGTCTTTCAGAAAGAGAGAGATGAGTGGATTCTCCAGAACTGGAACAAGTCAGACTGTTGAAAAGCACTGATGGCCAATATTGTGGCACAGCACCATGAATCCCCACTTGGGACATCAGCATCCTATGCAGGAGTACTGTTTCCGGTCCTGACTCCTCCATTTCCAATCCAGCTCTCTGCTAATGTACCTGAGAAGGCATTGCTAGAGGATGGCTCAAGGGCTTTGGCCTCTGCCACCTACCTGGGTGACACCAGTGGAGTTCCTGGCCCATGGCTTCAGTATGGCCTTAGCTGTCATATTCATTTGAGGAGTGAACTAGTGGATGGAAGATAGATTCATTCTCATGTTCTTTCTCTCTCCCTCTCTCTCCCTCTCCCTCTCCTTCTCGTTCTCCTCCCTCTCTCTCTTTCAAGTACATAAATAATTCTTAAAAAAAAAAAAGAAAATTAAAAGCAACCAGTTTTAAACCATCCAGCACCAGCCCTCAACTGCCTACCTGTCTAGAGGCAATATCTGAGTTTTGTGGCTCCTAAGAGAGAGAAAATGAGAACAGGAGGTGGAAGAAATAGGGAGATATTGTTCAAAGGGAATGAGCTTCAGCTGAAGATGAGTACAATCTGAGGATTTGATGTATGGAATTTTGACTGTAGTTGATAATAATATATTGTGCACTTTAACTTTGCTAGAAAGGTAGATTTGAAGTGTTCAAGCCAAAAGAAGTATTTTGTGAGTGCTCTATATCTATGTCAAGTAATCACCTTACACATTGTAAAGATACACAATTTTAATTGTAAATTATACCTCAATAGGAATGAGAAAAAGAAGTAATAAAACTGATGGAGACAGAAGAGAAGAAGAAGATGTTAGAAGGAAATAGCACTTACTGATGGAGTGAATATGAGGGCCAAGGTCCAGAGGCAAGCCAGACCAGCTCTCCACACTGGAGATTAGCAGGGCTCAAGGAAAGCCTGAAGCTATGCTAAGAGGGAGACAGAATATGGAGGAGAGAGCTGTCTCCTTGCTTTCCTTCCTCTTTGCATGAATTAACCTTCCTACCATAAACTGAGAAATGGGCTTATTTGTGAGGTGTGGTTCCTGAAAATCATATAAAGTAGTTCATTTACAACTAGAGAGCCATGGACTACAGCTATGGGTTTGTGTTTCCTGGAGAAAATCTTTTTTAACAAAGAAGTGAAGGAGCACTACATTTCTCACCCATGAGAGACAGTGTTTGTTTAAATCTTACCCATGAAAAGAGCTTGACATCTCAAGCAGCTCCTCTCACATTCTCCTAAGACCGTGTTTCAACCCCTCAGAGCAGGAGCAGGCTTCCAGCTTTCAAATTGTGCCGGAGAAAATATACTTCAGCCCTGCAGCCAAATAGTCTTTCCAGCATCTCTGCGTTCATACCAGGTCTGTGCACGGAAAGGCTTTCCTCTCTGTCAATAGCTTTCCCAAGGAGTGAACCTCTTTGCTTTTTCTTCAAGGGAGATGAACTTTCCGTAGTTATCAAACATAACCACCCCTGAATCTTCACCTCTTCGTAATAGGTTTCTATATATTTTAACATTTCAATTAAGTGCCTATAATTTTTTCCAGTCACTGTAATGATTAAAAAAAACTGTGGAGAAACTGTGATCATGTAACATATTAGCGATCTATAACAAATTGACTCAAATTTGATTTCTTTGTTTCAAATGTGACCAATTTATTTCCATACTTACTAGATAAAACAAAATAAACATTTACTTAATGGAAAGTCAATAAATATATTTTTCTCAATTATGGTTTGAAAATACATCCAAGAGAACAGTTGCAAATAAGATGCTTAGCTACTCACTTTATTAATTTTGCCACTTTTGAATTTGGCAAGCCAGTTTTTCAAAGCACTGGTGTGTGTTAAAAAAAGGGATTATTTTCACATTTTTAATATAGTAACTTTCAACTGATGATTTATTTCATGAAAATAATTAGATGCAAAATTACAATATGTGGTGAGTAGAAAATTGTTAATAGAATATGCCTATCAAACCTGGGGAATATTAAACTGTGCATATGGGCTCAGTTCAGTTAACAGAAAAATTGGATTCCAATCATTTACTCTTGATAGCAATTTTGCCCTCTGTTCTTAGGTTCACCTGACACAACAGTACAAGACAAGCTATATTTGCAAAATACCACCTGGGAACATGGCTTGCACAAAATCCATTATTTGCTTAACAGTTTTTGCATGTTCCATTCATTATTTGAAAAGTCTTCAGGTGCACAGTTGACATGTTACTGGGGAATTCCACTCCTTCAACTTCTCAGTGAAAAGTGCCACATCTAGAAGTCAGAACACAGGAAGGATTCTGTAGAGTAGTCTATCAAAGTAGCTAGCCTAAAAGTGGAAGAACTTTTTCCCTTCACAAATCCCTGCCTAAAACCTGTGAAATTTGAAATATTAATTAGCAGCATGATATTTGAGGGCTCAAATTTGTTTTCCTCGTTAATCCCTCTTCTATTAGAAAAAAAAAGCCATTTTCCACACGTGCTTAGTGTCATTAACTTCGTTTCTGGCCAGAGAGAAAGATTGTAGCTTCACTAATTTAACATATGGCCTGAGAACCTTACTAATACTATATGATAGACATATAATAGAAAAAAACTACTTTAGGTGATGTTATTGTGTAATACAGCAATGGCACCTCTCACAAAATATCATTCATGTTTTTGGAAAATGTAATCTTTATTATATTTACTTAGTTTAATCCTAAATTATAGAATCAGACTATTCCATATCTGCCATCTTCTAAAACTTTATGGTTTTTGTCATGAAAGGAACTAGACAGGGAGAAGAGAGAAGTTAGGGTAACTCAATCACATTTACCACAGAAGAAACCATCGCTGTTCTCCCCTCAGTGAATCAATGATGTCACATGTGTAGAGATATAAATGACACAAATACGTAACTTTGTACTATATACAAAGATGTTGTCTAACCTTATATTATCTATTCTGAAATCACAACAACCCTATGATGTTGGTAGTATTCTAATTTCTTTCCATTTCACAGTTGAAGAGACTGAAGCTCAGAGCAAGTGAATGGCCAGACCTAAATTTGACCCCAGACAATTGGGCCCTAGGATATGCACTGTGCTTTTATCACTGCAATTGTTAGTGAGCCGTGAGTGTCACACTGATGCCAATCATCAAATAGAAATGTAAAATGTGAAAAGTCTAAACAGAAGCCCGGTTGCGTTTTCCTAAAGGATCTTTTTTCTAACCCCTGTCTCCCCAGAACCCCTAAACATCCCAGATTTGCCTACAGGTCCTCTCCAGAAGAAATTAGAGATGCCTGTGTCTCTTATTGAAGAATGGGCATGGGGACACAATTCTATAGAATGAGAATGTTAAATTATCGGAGCATTGTTATTTGTGAAAATCTCCCCAGCTACAAGCCACACTACTATCTGGCAGAACAACGTGCTTTAATAATTTCCTTTGAATTCATTAAGTGTTTTTAATCATAGTGCTCTGAAATTGGCAAGACACCAAAACAAGAAACTGCAACACTGATGTCTTAGTTTTCTATTGCTGTGCCTTGGAGCCCAGAGTTGGGATTACCATACTGGAGCCCTGGCACCTGAGAAAGTCCACATGCTAGTCCCTGGCCAATGCTCACAAACTGAGCCCCTGGACTTCCCCAGCACCAAGTAGATACCTGTGTCCTGGAAGTTAGATTCATTTTGTTATGTTGTCACTGTCAGCCTCTACTAGGTCTTGGCAAACAAACTGGGAATTTTGTATGGACCTGTGATTGTAAGACCCGGGTATGACCAGCCTACGGCTAGTTTTGGTGGGCAGAGAAATGCCTTTGTCACTCCCCCCAACACTGGGCAGAACAAGAAGGGGCCACCAGACTGGGTCTTGAGACTCTGTGCTGGACTGGTAAAGCCCAACCTTGGGCAGATCATAATGGTTTCCATCCTGAGGCAAGCACTTGTGGATAGTCTCTGGGTTTGCTCCAGTATCAGGAGACTTGCACACTGGTCAGAGAGAATTGTTTTTGGCTATCTCACTGTGGCATTCATTAACATAGGACAAGGAGCCGGAGCCCCCAGCAGACCCAAGAAGAGGCTGGTGGGGATTGACTACTCCTTTTGAGGCACTTCCTCAGTTCATATGGAACAACACATCAACCACAGACTTGGCACAATGAAAACTGGAATCACTGAAGAATGAAATTGAAGATGCAAAAAATGGAAAGATATCTTGTGTTCATGGACTGGAAGAATAAATGTCATTAAAATATGCATACTGTCAATGACAATTTACAGATTTAAAACAGCCTCTATCAAATCCCAAAGATATTTTTCACATGCCTACCCATGACAACCAAAAACTACTAAAAGTTGTACCAAAGCACCGAAAACACCCATCATTAGCCAAGGTGATCTTCAACAAAAGGGATAAAGCAGGAGACAATATATACTATCGAACTTTAAAATATATTACAAAGCTACAGCAATCAAAAAAGCATGGTATGGACATAAAAACCGATCAATAGATTAATGGGACAGAATAGAGAGCCTAGAAATAAACCCATACATATACAATTAACCAATGTTTGACATATCTGCTGATAATTCACTGGAAAAAGAATAGCCTTTTAAATAAATGTTGCTTAGAGAATTGGATTTCCACATGCAGAAGAATGAGGAGAAAATAGAGCCCTTGAACACTGTCGGGAGAAATGTAAAATTGTATAGCTATTGCAGAAAACAGTATGGAAGTTACTAAAAAATATAAATAAAAACAGAACTACCCAATGATCCAGCCATTCCTGGGTATATATCCAAAGGAAATGAAATTCATCTATCAAAGAGACTTCTGCACTCCCAAGTTTATTGCAGCACTATTCACAGTAGACAAAAATAAAAACAATCTAAGTATCCATTGATGAACAGATAAAGAAAATGTGGCAAATATATACAATATCACACAACCATAAAAAGGATGAAATCTTGTCATTTGCACCACTGTGGATGGAACTCAATGTCATTAAGAGAAATAAGCCAAATACAAAAAGAGAAGTATCATATGATCTCATCTATATGTATAGTAAAAAATAAAAGGTGATCCCCTAGAAGTTAAAAGTATAATGGTGAAAGCAGGTGTGGTAGTACAGAGGGTTAAGCTGCCACTTGGGAACTACATCTCAGAACAGAGTTGGAGTGCTGGCTACTCCTTTCAATCCAGCTCCCTTCTGATGCACATGGGAAGCCCAGATAGCAATGCAAATGCTTGACCCCTGCCACACATGTGAAAGACTCACATGGAGTTCCTAGTTCCTGACTTTTACCTGGTCCAGCCTTGTCTGTTATGGCCATTTGAGGAATGAACCAGTGCATGAAAAATCTGTCTGTCTCTGTCTTGCGCACTCTCTCTCTCTCTTTCTGCCTTTCAAATAAATTAATAAATAAATATTTTTAAATGTAAAATAAAACAGTTCAAAAATATACTACCACAATTTAGTGATTTGGGGCTGGTGCTGTGGAGCAGCAGGTTGACGCCCTGGCCTGAGGTGCTGGCATCCCATGTGGGCACCGGTTCGAGACCTGGCTGCTCTACTTCTGATCCAGCTCTCTGCTGTGGCCTGGGAAGGTGGTGGAAAATGGCCCAGGTCCTTGGGCCCCTGCACCAGCGTGGGAGACTCAGAGGAGGCTCCTGGCTCCTGGCTTCGGATCGGCGCAGCTCTGGCCATTGCAGCCGATTGGGGAGTGAAACATCAGACGGAAGACCTCTCTCTCTCTCTCTGCCTATCTTCTCTCTGTGTAACTCTGACTTTTGAATAAATAAAATAAAAAGAAGTAGTGATTTAAAACAACGTTTCATTAGTAGCTCACAGTTTCTGGACTTACTTATATAAGTATGGTTTAACTGGATACTCTGTTCAGGGTCTTCTCATCTATTATCTACTTGGAGTTCTAATTCATGTTTGCTGAATTTTGTAACCTGTGGTTACAGAACAGAAGAACGTGTTTTCTTCCTGAAAGCCATATAGGTGTCACTCTCAACTCTAATAGATCCCTAGGTCCTGGTTCCAAAGCCCTCTCAAAAGGGTACCTCTTCAAATACATCAGGAGAGTTTCTTTTTTTTTTTTTTTGTTATGACACCAAAATGGTGATATTTTTTAACTTTTATTTAACAAATATAAATTTCCAAAGTACAGCTTATGGTTACAGTGGCTTTTTCCCCCCATAAATTCCCTCCCGCCCTCAACTCTCCCATCTCCCACTCCCTCTCCCATTCCATTCACATCAAGATTCATTTTCAATTATCTTTATATACAGAAGAGCAATTTAGTATATATTAAGTAAAGATTTCAACAGTTTGCACCCACACAGAAACACAAAGTGTAAAGTACTGTTTGAGTACTAGTTATAGCATTAATTCACATTGTATAACACATTAAGGATAGAGATCCTACATGAGGAGTAAATGCACAGTGACTCCTGTTGTTGACTTAACAATTTGACACTCTTGTTGATGGCATCAGTAATCACCCTAGGCTCTTGTCATGAGTTGCCAAGGCTATGGAAGCCTTTCAAGTTTGCCAATTCTGATCTTATTTAGACAGGGTCATAGTCAAAGTGGAAGTTGTCTCCTCCCTTCAGAGAAAGGTACCAGGAGCATTTCATATAAAGGAGGTGCCAATTCCTGTTTGAAAGTCCTACCTGATTGAGTCACACCCATAAAGAAAGCCACCTTTCTGATTTAAATCAAGGTCCATTGATTAGAAACCATAATTGCAATTGCAAAACACATTCAAATTACCATATTCTATTAGTTAGAAGGTAGTCCCAGGTTTCACCTGCATTTAATGAAAAGGGGTATACAGGTATTGTTGGCAGAATTGTGATTCTGTCTTACAGGTAGTGTGTTTGTGTATGGAAAAGTTGCAAATTACCTAAACTGGTATTTGAAAGAATATAAAATAATTGGGCTCTTTTTAAGTGGATTCCTTAATTATTTTTCTAACTTTTATTTAATATAAATATTGTGGGGAGCAACTCGGACTAGACTAAGTTACTGGAATTAAGACTTATTCTATGCATCTGCTCTCCCACAATATGGCGCTGGGAGAGGAGTAAACAGCTTCTACACAGCTGCCTCCAGTTCAACCAATAAACTGTAGGACCTGCTCCTGATTGGAGGAGAGCAGCGTACTCGGCGTGTGGGTAGCAGAGTTGGGATTGGCGGAAGAGGACTATAAAGGAGGAGAGAGACGGCATGCACCAGGAACATCTAAGGGGAACATCTATCTGAAGGAACACCTGAGCAGCCCCCGAGAGAGCCGGCCGGCGGTGTGCTGCTCCACCGCGGAAGTGGGGAAAGTGGCAGGGGGGCCCGCCCTTCCACGGAGGTGGAGGGATGGTAGCCAACCAGGGAAGAACCAGCAGCAAACCCGGGAAGGGCCGAGCAGACAAAAGAACAGCGCAGGGTCCTGTGTCGTTCCTCTGCGAAGACGGGGAGCGACAAATATAAATTTGGAAAGTACAGCTTTTGGATTATAGCAGCTCTTCCACCATAACCTCACCTCTGCCCACAACCATCCCATCTCCTACTCCTTCTCCCATCCCATTCTTCATCAAGGTTCATTTTCAATTATCTTTATATACAGAAGATCAATTTAGTATATTCTAAGTAAAGATTTCAACAGTTTGCATCCACACAGAAACACAAAGTATCAAGTACTGTTTGAGAACCAGTTTTACCATTAATTCGCATAGTACAACACATAAAGGACAGAGGTCCTACATGGGGAGTATGTGCAGAGTGACTACCATTGTTAACAATTGACAAACTCATTTATGATGTCAGTAATCACCTGATGGCACTTGTCATAAGCTGCCAAGGCTATAGAAGCCTCTTGAGTTCACAAACTCTGACATTATTTAGACAAGGCCATAATCAAAGTGGAAATCCTCTCCTCTCTTCAGAGAAAGGTACCTCCTTTGATGGCCCATTCTTTCTGCTGGGATCTCACCCACAGAGATCTCTCATTTAGGTTATTTATTTATTTTTGCTACAGTGTCTTGGCTTTCCATGCCTGAGAAACTCTCATGGGCTTTTTACCTGGGTCTGAATGCCTTAAGGACTGATTCTGAGGCCAGAGTGCTATTTAGGGCATCTGCCATTCTATAAGTCTGCTGTGTATCCTGCTTCCCATGCTGGATCATTCTATCCTTTTTAATTCTATCAGTTATTATTAACAGAAACTAGTCTTGTTTATGTGATCCCTTTGACACTTATTTCTATCATTATTAATCAATTATGAACTTAAACTGATCACTTTGTCCAGTAAGATGGCATTGGTACATGCTACCTTGATGGGATTGATTTGGAATTCCCTGGCACATTTCTTTTCTTTCTTTCTTTTTCTTTTTTTTTTTTTTTTTGACAGGCAGATTTAGACAGTGAGAGAGACAGAGACAGAGAGAAAGGTCTTCCTTTCCGTTGGTTCACCCCCAAATGGACGCTATGTCTGGCGCATTGCGCCGATCCAATCCAAAGCCAGGAGCCAGGTCTCCCATGTGGGTGCAGGGCCCAAGGACCTGGGCCATCCTCCACTGCACTCCCAGTCCACAGCTGAGAGCTTGACTGCAAGAAGAGCAACTGGGACAGGATCCGGCGCCCCAACTGGGACTAGAACCCGGGGTGCTGGCACCGCAGGTGGAGGATTAGCCAAGCAAGCCGCGGCACGGGCCGTGGCACATTTCTAACACTCCCATTATGGGTAAGTCCGAGTGACCATGTGCCGAACTGTACATCTCCTCTCTCTCTCATTCCCACTCTTATATTTAACAGAGATCACTTTTCAGTTAAATTTAAACACCTAATAATAATTGTGTGTTAATTAAAGAGTACAACAAATAGTATTAAGTAGAACAAGAAATACTAAAAGGAATAAAATAGTAAGTTGTTCCTCAATAGTCAGGACAAGGGCTGATCAAGTCACCGTTTCTCATAGTGTCCTTTTCACTTCTACAGGTTTCCTTTTAGGTGCTCAGTTAGTTATCACCGATCAGGGAGAACATATGATATTTGTCCCTTTGGGACTGGCTTATTTCACTCAGCATGATGTGTTCCAGATTCCTCCATTTTGTTGCAAATGACCGGATTTCATTTTTTACTGCTGTATAATATTCTATAGAGTACATATCCCATAATTTCTTTATCAAGACTACTGTTGATAGGCATTTAGGTTGATTCCAGGTCTTAGCTATTGTGAATTGAGCTGCAGTAAACATTGAGGTGCAGACAGCTCTTTTATTTCCCAATTTAATTTCTTTTGGGTAAATTCCAAGGAATGGGATGGCTGGGTCATATAGTAGGGCTATATTCAGGTTTCTGAGGAATCTCCAAACTGACTTCCATAGTGGCTTTACCGGTTTGCATTCCCACCAACAGTGTATTAGTGTGCCTTTTTCCTCACATCCTCGCCAGCATCTGTTGTTAGTTGATTTCTGTATGTAAGCCATTCCATCTGGGGAGAGGTGAAACCTCATAGTGGTTTTGATGTGAATTTTCCTGATGGCTAGTGATCCTGAACATTTTTTCATGTGTCTGTTGGCCATTTGGATTTCCTCTTTTGAAAAGTGTCTATTGAGGTCCTTGGCCCACCTCTTAAGTGGGTTGTTTGTTTTGTTGTTGTGGAGTTTCTTGATCTCTTTGTAGATTCTGGTTATTAACCCTTTATCATCTGCATAGTTTGCAAATATTTTTTCCCATTCTGTCAGTTGCCTCTTCACTTTCCTAACTGTTTCTTTTCAGTACAAAAACTTCTCAATTTCATGTAATCCCAATGGTTAATTTTGGCTTTGACTGCCTGTGCCTCTGGGGTGTTTTCCAAGAAATATTTGCCTGTGCCTATATCTTGCAGGGTTTCTCTGATGTTCTCTAATAACTTGATGGTGTCAGGTTGTAGATTTAGATCTTTATTTTTTGTGTAAGGTGTAAGGTAGGGGTCTTGCTTCATGTTTCTGCATGTGGAGATCCAGTTTTCCCACCATTTATTGAATAGACTGTCCTTGCTCCAGGAATTGCTTTTCGATCCTTGGTCAAATATAAGTTGGCTATAGATGTTTGGATTGATTTCTGGTGTTTCTATTCTGTTCCATTGGTCTATCCATCTGTTTCTGTACCAGTACCATGCTGTTTTGATTACAACTGCCCTGTAGTATGTCCTGAAATCTGGTATTGTGATGCCTCCGGCTTTGTTTTTGTTGTACAAGATTGCTTTAGCTATTCGAGGTCTCCTGTGCCTCCATATGAATTTCAGCATCATTTTTTTCCAGATCAGAGAAGAATGTCTTTGGTATTTTTATTGGTATTGCATTGAATCTATAAACTGCTTTTGGGAGCATGGACATTTTGATAACATTGATTCTTCCAATCCATGAGCATGGAAATTTTTTCCATTTTTTGGTATCCTTTTCTATATCTTTCTTTAAGGTTTTGTTTCTTTCTTTAAGTTTTTCTTATGAATTTTTTGCTTCCTTCTTTAGATTATGCTACAGACAACAACAAATTTTAAGATAGAGTTAACCCATTAATTTTATTTATATTAATAATCACCAGTTTCTGTCCACCCAAATACTTCAAACGTTGCTGTGGATAACTAGAGAATGATTGTTAACTGTGTGTGTGTACATGTGACCCACAGAAACAGACAGCAAGACTTTATAATTGTACCACTAAGTTTCATACATCCTATGTATTAAAGATGCCAAAATATAGCACATGAACGTGGATACCTTTGTGAACAACTCATAGCGTTATAATGAACATTTCTTGAAAATGACTAGAGTTTTCCTAGAATGTCCTGGAGATCAGTGGTTCTGAGGAATACTAAGAAGTATTACATGAAAAATGATTGGAATACTCAAATTGTTTAGAAAGCTCTAGTTAAGAATTTTCAAGCTTTCTTTTATGTAGGATTTCTCAGAACCCAAAATGTGACAATTTAATAAGCAGGAGGTATGATTTTCTCTAATTTTTGAAGTTATTAAATCAAAATTTCTTTCCCTTTCAGACCTTCTTTTTTGGAGAACTAGCACTTGACAAAACATATTTTCAAAATGTTGCTTTAAAATTCTGTAGACTCCAAAGCCATATTTACAAGTTATTTGAAGACAATGTGGCATTTCATTTGCAGTTTTTGTGCCTGCTTCTTCGCTCTATGAGGGAAGACAATTGATCACAAACCCATAGATTTACATAATAAATGAAAAATGTCTATAGCCTGTGTTGAATAGTTGCTATGTCTGAGTCAGGGATTTGAGCTGCCTGCCTCAGAAGTAGATTCAGATCAAATTAAGTAGACGAGGAATGTATTTAAAAGATGTTGATAGTGCAGAGAATCACATGGGAACCGGAGAACCAGGTTCCAGAGGCATTTGAGGTGATGCTCAGAATCCCAGCATTGGACTGATGCTGCCTGGCCAATTGCAAAGCAGTGCTGCTGAGACCAGCATCGCTGCTGTCTGACAGTGGATGCAAAAAACTGGTGCTTGCTGCTACTCTTGCTCCAGAAATGCAGTCACCGTTTAAATCACCATCAGGAGGAGTTTTCTAGTTTCTAGCATTACTTCTGCTAACTTCTGGCTTTACTTCTGGGCTAGACTTTTTTTTTTTACTTTGTTGGTGGATCCAAGGTCATATACCTGCCACCTAGCTTTGGGATGGATAGGAAAGCAAGTACCTGGCAATCTCAGATTCCCACTTCCCATCAAGACCCAGAAGGTGACAAATTGCCAGGAAGCAATTCAGGTTTTAAATACTTAAGCTGGAATGTGAATGCTTACAACAGATCCCTTGTGTAAATTTATCTCTGTATCCTTTATGTTTGAAGAAGCCTTGGGTGTGACAAGAGCTACCAAGAAACCAGGATTTGCACAGAATTTAACTTAGTATCTGGCACAGGATAAATATAATAAAAGATACCTAAACTGAAAATGCATAAAAAAGTGATCTTCCCACTGAAGTTAATGGTCAAAGGATAGAAAGAGAGTTCTTGTAGACAGTAAAGGATTAGCACTGGAGCAGCACAACCATAAGAAGTATATTTGTTTTCAGCTAGTTTTGCACTTCTGGTAAACAGAAACATGAATGTATCTAAATGATCCAGAGACAGGGTTCTCAGTGCAAAGCTTCATCTCTCTGATAGCATAAGGCTTTTTCTTACCTGCCGTCCACCCACTTTCTCCTACCTTCTCTTAAGGCAATTTATTGAATTCTGCGAAGATTCTGACTCTTTAGTTTCAGACAGATATAGCATTTGTACATTTGTCAGTATGGCGTAAATCTTGCAACTGGAGCTGAAACTTCCTATATTGTACTTAAGTTATATAAAGCTACTTTTCTGTAAACATGTTGTTATAAATTATAATTATATTCGGCCAGCGCTGCAGCTCACTAGGCTAATCCTCCGCGTGCGGCACCGGCACTCCGGGCTCTAGTCCCGGTTGGGGTGCCAGATTCTGTCCCGATTGCTCCTCTTCCAGTCCAGCTCTCTGCTGTGGCCTGGGAAGGCAGAGGACGATGGCCCAAGTGCTTGGGCCCTGCACCCGCATGGGAGACCAGGAGAAAGCACCTGGCTCCTGCCATCGGATCAGCGCAGTGCGCCGGCCGCAGTGGCCACTTGGAGGGTGAACCAACGGAAGGAAGACCTTTCTCTCTGTCTCTCTCTGTCTCTGTCTCTCTCTCTCTCTCACTGTCTAACACTGCCTGTCAAAAAATATTATAATTATATTTGATTGATAAGGCTCTGAAGCTTATTTCTTCCTTATCTGAATTGGGAAAGTAAAATCTATTTTCTACTCTCATTTCTCACCACAACGAAGAGAGCATGATTCATTGACGTTTACATCTAAACATGTAAAACTGAAGAGTCAATCCAGTGAAGTAAATCCTGACCTCATGAATCGAGTATTCCACATATTAGATCCACTGGTTCTTTAGTCTGTATATAATAATCTATGGTCATTAAGTATTGATGGAACTTGCTTATTGAAAAATGCAAATCAGAGTATCAGTCACAGAATACATCACATTAATAATCTATTCTTAAAATCTGTTTCAGGATCAGGGAATGGAAAGTTTTAAAAGTAACTTTGTCCAAAGAATGAGTAACTATGAAGGGTTGGTGATTGTCTGTCTCTATTGAAAAGGGGAAACAAAGAAGTGTGTCACACCAAGAATATAGCCATGAGACTGGCCATCTGATTTCAATCTCCCCATATACTTTCTTTTAGTTTACTGTTCTGGGTACTTTCCAAACAAATGCTGCAGGTGGATAAAAACGTTGGTAAATATATGAGGAATAGCATTTGAAGTTCATATTCTCCATCATCTTGAGCAAAGATAAAACAGAGCCATGTTACTGTCATGATTTTTCCTTCTCATGGAGTGACTCCAGTGGTAGGTACAGCCCTCAGTTAAAAATATGTAGGAAAATTATGTGTATAGTCCATTCATGAAACACCACATATCTAATACAATTTCCATTAATTTCTACTATTTTGTCATATTTCTCAAAAGGAGATTTTTCTATGAAATAATCCAAAATGCTATATCCCTATGGCTTTAGAGATTACATAGTCTTCCATAACAGAGGAGTTCTATGCTGGCATCACACACATGCACACATACACACAGATTCTCTCTCTCTCTCTCTCTCTCTCTATCCCTCCCTCCCTCCCTCCCTTCTTCTCCTTCTTCCTCTCTTTCTCTCTCTAGCCTTTGAAGGCTACCATCTTCTTTGCCAGATTATAGGATCACATTCCTTTTGTAGTCAAAAAATGACCTCAACTTTGCAGGCTCTATTGTGTTAGAGACTACCCTTCCAGTTGTCTGCAGGCAGATTGATACCAGTTGCCTGGACTTTCAGGAACTGGCCCAATCAGTTAAATCATGCTTCCTAAGTTCAGTTGGAAATAGACATATTGGGGGCAGGCATTGTGGCACAGTGGGTTAAGCCACCGCCTACTGTACTGACATCACATATGAGAGTCCTAGCTGCTGCACTTGCCATACAGTTCCTTTCTAATGTAACTGTGAAGGCAGTGGAAGATGGCATGGACCATTGCCACCCATGTGGGAGACCAGGATGAAGCTCCTGACTCCTGGCTTCAGTCTGTATCAGCTTGGCTGTTGAAGTCACTTGGGAAGTGAACCAGTGGATAGAAGATGTCTCTCTTTCTCATTCTCTCTCTCTCCCTCCCTCCATCCCTCTCTCTGATTTTCTCTCCCTCTGTTTAACTCTGCCTGTCAAATAAGGTAAAATAAATCTATGCTATTTCTTTTGTTTAAACTGTCTTCACTCTCCACAAGGGCAGTAGTGTCAAGGAATACAGAACTATAGGAATTCCTTTGGGAAAATATGGAAAAAAATTAAAGTAATTAAAGTGTCATAGTAGCAAAATTAAAGCTGCCCTGACAACAAAATTTCCTCAACCCAAAGAAATCACTTAGGAAATCAAACCCATTACAGATATCCCCCTTAAACCTCCTTACTTTCCCTAGGCGCCCCCACCAGCACTGGGGTTTTTCATAGACTCTGCAGCTTCCTGAAAAGCAGCACCTTTACAAATGTCTCCATGCAATGGAGAAACTCCCACAGAAAACAGTCACTGCTGCAATCCTCCCTCTTTGTTCTTTGGTTCATTTCCTTGACCTGAGCCTTTTAAATTCAAATATACTCCCTCAAGCTTTCAATTGAACAAGATAAACATGGGGAAGGAACCAGATGCTGAGTGGGATAATTCCTATAGATGGGAACTTCCGTCTCAGTGTTCCTTCAATTTGTATTGAAGACATGAATTGTTCCTTGGTGTTAGCCCTGTTGGATTTGGCATTTCCACATGTAATGTGGCAACATACAAATTATTAGGAGAGATCAATCCCACTTACAATGGGAGCTACATTTGCTGACAATCACTAACTCTGAGATGCCCTTTGCCCTTCTGTGAAAGCGATTGGACCACTCTGCTTTGTTAAGTTCAAATCATTGCCTCTTTTCTCTGCAGAGATGCCAGAGTGAGGAAATTTTATAGGCTCCCTAACCACTTTTCTCTTTGAATTCAGAAGCACCACTGAGTGAGTGCTCTCTTTCTCTTTCTCTCTCTGCTGTGTGTCTAGGAAGTGTTACCCACTTTTTTTATATACATATATAGTGCAGTTGATTGAAAATTGCTTATGCAATACTAAAAACCAATGTACAGAATAAATATGAAAAAGAAAACAATGGTCATTTTTGTAACAATGGAGAAAACTATCATATCTATGTAACCATTTAAAGAATTTCTATTAACTAAGTCTCAGAATTATTACATATTGTCTCTATGTTCAAAGTCATCAAAACATCCCATAAGGTTACTTCTCAAATAACTTCTTTACTTGATAATTTTTGTCCAAGTGATTAGCTAAAATAAACAGTTTCAAATCCATTCTGTTAGGGATTTACTTAATATTTAGTATAACTCTACTGCTTTGCCATTATAAAGCTATAAACTCAGGAACAGTGCTGTGGCATAGCAGGTAAAGCTGCTACGTATTGCACTGGTTCCAGATGCTCCACTTCTGATCTAGCTCCCTCCTAATGCACCTGAGAAAGCAGTGGAAGATGGTCCAGGTCCCATGGATTCAGAGCAGCCCAGCTCTAGCTAGTGTGGCCATTTGGTGAGCAAACCAGCAGATGGGAGATCTCTCTCTCTCCCCCTCTAACTCTGACTCTGACTTTCAAATAAATCTTTTTTTTAAAAAAAAAGCTATCAACTGATGAATGTGATTAAAGCATGCATCAAAATTTTAAGGTTTTTGAAATTTAGTATAATGAGAAGAAAGAAATTAAATAAACTAGGCACAAATGTTATAAATAAAAAATTATAAAATATAAGGAAGAAAAAGTATGTTTTAAGGAGTATAGTGATAAAAATAGATTTAGAATTCAAATTAACAGGATTTGTAATGTCATTTCATAAACAAAGGGCTGTATTATATTTAAAAATATGTCAAAGGGAAAACACAGTTTAGTTTTCCCATGGTTATCAACATAGGCTCCAGAGACAGTCTGCATTCAAATCACAGCTCTGCCACTCATGACTTGCTGTCTCTGTCTGTGTTTTCTCTTGTATAAGGATTAAATAACCATAAAGGTGTATGAGTTTTGCCGTAATTATGCTAAATTCTTCTATCATGTGACATTTATTTCCTATGATAAATGTAATGATTAAACAAGTATGTGTATATATTCATATATAAGTATATATATCATAACATGATATGAAATGACATTATAAATTCTGTTAATTTGAGTTATAAATGTATTTTGTTACCAGACTGTTTACAATGTACCTTTTCAGAGCAGATATTCTGGCACAGTTAAGTTAAGCTGCTGCTTGCAATTCTGCCTTCTCGTAGCAAAGTACTGGTTCCAGTCCCAGCTGCTTTGCTTCTGTTCCAGCTCCCTAGTAATATCCCTCTGAAGGTACTGGTGGTCGGGACCCAGCCACCCATTGAGGGAGACTGAAATGGAGTGCCAGGTTCCTGGCTTCAACCTGGTCTAGGTTAAACCACCAGATGGAAGATTCTTTCTCTCTCTCTTTTTTTCTCTCTTTCTCTCTCCATGTTTTTCTTTCCTGTCCCTCTATTGCTGTATTGGTATACTGGAAATAAAATACTTAGAAATAAACAAGTAAAAATAGTAAAATGTAATTTTTCTCATTTAGATTTGATAAATATTGGTTTATTTATAACATGCTGTGATTATTATATAATATAGTACATATGTACTAGAAAACGACCCATCAAATAAGAAATACAATTTAGTATATGTTCTTTCGTGATGATTTTTCATACCTGCAACAATATAAGGAACTGGAGCATCACATGCAAAAATCCTCAACAAAAAGCACTAGCTAACAGAATCCAATAACTTATCAGAAAGATTACTCACCCAGACCCAGTGGATTTTATCCCTGGTATGCAGGGATGGTTCAACATATGCAAATCAATAAGTGTGAAATATCATATTAGCAAATTGAAGAATAAAAGCCATACGTTTATCTCAATACATAAAATACAACATCTTTTCATGATAAAGACCTTAAGCAAATTGTATGCAGAAGAAGCATTTCTCAACACAATCAAGACAATATATGACAGACCCACAGCCAGAATCATATTAAATGTGGAAAAGTTGGAACCACTTCCACTAAGATCTGGAATCAAACCAGGATGCCAACTTTCACCATTGTATTCAATGTAGTCTTGCAAGTTTTAGCCAGAACCATTAGAAAAGAAAAAGAAATCAAAGGGATACCAATTGGAAAGAAGGAAGTAGAGTTATCCCTGTTTGCAGATGACATGGTTCTATATTTATAGGGGAACCAAAAGACTTCACTGAGAGATTATTGGGACTCATAAGAGACTTTTGTAAAGTTGTAGGATGTAAAATTAACACACAAAAATCAATAGCCTTTGTATGCACAGGCAATTCCATGGCCAAGAAAGAACTTGTAAGATCAGTCTCATTCATAATAGCTACAAAAAATTAAATACCTTGGAATAAATTTAGCAAATGAGGTGAAATATCTCTACCATTAAAATTATGAACCATTAAATAAAGAAATAGAAGACACAAAAAATGGACAAATTTTCCATGTTCATGGATTAGAAGAAGTAATATCATCCAAATGTACACTATCAAAAGCAATTTACAGATTCAATGGGATTCCACTCAAAATACAAATGACATTCTCCGGAGGTCTATGAAAAACATTGCTAACAATCCTATGGAAACAAAAGAAACCCCAAATAGCTAAAGCAAACTTAAACAACAAAAACAAATCCTGAGGTATCACAATACCAGATTTCAAGGCATACTGCAGGGCAGTTATAATGAACACAACCCAGTACTGGCACAAAAAATAATGTATAATTATTTGCATTGCAGTCTGCATAAAACTATTCTCTTGCATAAACTGTTGAGGAAAATGGTGTAAAATCTAAATGAACTTAATTATTTTATTGTAACCAGATAGGAGATATATAGATGTTACTTTGTCATTGGTTCTAGCTCATTGAAAAAAATTATGAATTACTAATTGACCAAAAAACTCCTATATACGGGTAAAATGGTCATTTTTCTATCCAATTATTGTTTATAGCCATTGTCTATATTCCCACTAAACTATGATCTTTTGCTTTTTACTTATTAAACTTCTTATTCAGTGAAGTTTTAAACCTTTTTACTACAATGTAAATTTAAAATATGTTACCTCAAAAACTAAAAAAAGAAAGAAGGAAGGTGGGAGGGAAGAAGGGATGGAGAAAGAGAATATCATTATGTTCTTAGATTTATATCTATAAATCATATTGAATCTATTAATAATTAAAATGAGAAAAAATAAATTAAATGTTTATTTTCAAATTATTGCAAAGAAATGCTAGTTGACTTCCCCTGAGATATTTCTATTGACTTCTTTAACTCATGGGTAGATGGCATCTGGCAAAATTATGCCTGCCTTATAAGTAGTATTCTGCTTTTCTGTCATTCAACCAGTAAATGTCCCATATCCAGGTGACAGCCTCAGCAAAACATATCTAGTATTTTATCAAAGCCTGTCATTCTCCTTGCCTAGGGCCTGACTATAAAGGGTGTCTGAATCCCAGCAAGCAACTAAAATTCAATCAAAATATAAAATGTGTACTGGGAGACTGGGAACACAGGAGATCAGAGTGACAAGGAAGGAGGGTTTTATGACTTCTACAAAGATGTGGGTCAAATTTCTCATAAACATAATGAAAACAGTCCTCTGTTTTAATTTTTAAAAGTAATTTAAAATATTATACTTACATATAGAATATGTAGTTTTAGTCATCTAAATAACTTAAGATTGTTTGGCATAATGTGGAATTAATACATAAAACAATGGAGATCTAGAGTCATTCAGAAAGTCCAATAGTATACACAATATGGGATTTCAGGCAAGATTTTTCTGTTTGTTTAAAAGTGTTTTATTTGGAAAAGTTAGTAAAATTTAGTAGCATAAAAGTAAAATTTCACCTATAAATAAAGCTTGCAACAAGATAAACTAAAATTATAAAAAGAATACATGTAAAAATTAAACTAAGATTGGAAGAAAATGCAGTAAAATTCCTTTATAAACTCATAGTGTAGGATCATTTCTAGAATCATGAAGAGAACGCAAAAGTCAAAACATAAATAACAACAACAAAAGAAGTTGGTAACAAGTGTTATAGAATTATAGGACTAATCTCTGATACACAAAGTTTCTAGAAAGCAAGAAAAAAAATGCTATAATTAAACATTAAAGATCAAAGAATGACATTTGTTGATTTCCGGCAAGATGGCGGAATAGGAAGGGAGCACACTGATAGTCTGGGGAGAGATAGTTTAATAAAAGTGGAGATACTGCAGGTTCAAGGAAGAGTAGGGGAGGAAACAGCAGAAGAAACTCTTCCGGAACGCGTGACTCACAGCGGACCTGCGTGGAGAGCGTGGGAGCCCACAGTTCGGGACACCAGTGGCAGACTCAACACACCAGCGCTGGAACGCGAGGTGAGCCGAACCTCAATAGCCTGAGACACCGGCAGGCAAGTGGAGAGAGGAGACTAGAGGGAACAACCCCCGGGGGGGGGGGGAAGTTCACCAGGCTAACTGGAAGAGAGAGAGAGAGAGAAAAAAAAAAAAAAAGGGTGACTAGTACGGACACGGGTTTCTCTCTCTCCACTCACCTCTCAAGGGCGAGCAAGACAAAGAGCAGGCGCCATCTTGGACATACGTCATAAGCAGAGCGACCTCAGGTCTGCACCGGCCCTGAGCCTAGCAGAAAAACCTGACTCTGGGCAGGGCGAATTAACAGGAGATTAGGACCTAGTAAATTTGTGGTGCTACTGAACTGAGACTGTGAAAAAAGAGACGGTGGGGGAGAGAACTCATGGAATTCACATGAGTACTCTCCAGAGACGCTACAATTCCGTAACTTTGGCAACCCAGTGGGAGACTGAAGGAGAATTTGAGCCGACTCTGAGGGCCGAACAGATTCCCTGTGTGGTCCTTGGGAAAGAGCTTCTGATCTCTGGCTCCTGTGGGTATATCATTTGCCTGCTAACTACCTCCAACTTCGTTCAGCTGTGTGGAATTACTTCCCTTTTGAATAAAAAAAAAAAAAAAAAAAAAAAAAAAAAAAAAAAAAAAAGAGAGAGAGAGAGAGATTTACCACGCCTAACCTGGGAGTGTCACCTTTGGCACACCAAACAGAGCTCTCAGGCCACACCCATCTCAAGCCCTAAGGCTCCATCAAAAACAGATAGTCCACTTAATCTAGAGCCATAGTATAACAAGAAAAAGCACCACAGTGAAGAAACCAAACATCTCCAATATGCCAAATAACAAACGCAAAAACCAAGGTAATAAAAACAAGGAAGTCACCATGACGCCCTCAAATGAAAAAGACACCCCAATTCAAGATTATGAAGATGATGACATAGAAGAAATGCAAGAAGCAGATCTCAAAAAATTGATAAGAACATTAATAAGTTCTAAAAAACAAATTCTTGAACTACAGAAATCCTTAATGGACAAGATAGAAAATCTCTCTTGTGAAAATGAAATATTAAGGAGGAATCAAAATGAAACGAAACAACTAGTACAACAGGAAACTGTGATAGTGACTGAAGTGAAGAATTCAATAGATCAAATGAAAAACACAATAGAGAGCCTTACAAACAGAATGGGTGAAGCAGAAGAGAGAATATCGGACTTAGAAGACAGAGAACAGAAAAGGATATAGTCAGACCAAAGAAAAGAAGAGGAAATTAGAAATCTAAAACGTATTGTTGGGAATCTTCAGGATACTATTAAAAAACCCAACATTCGGGTTCTAGGAGTTCCTGAAGGCATGGAGAGGGAGAAAGGATTAGAAGGCCTTTTTAGTGAGATATTAGCAGAAAATTTCCCAGGTTTGGAGAAGGACAGAGAAATCCTAGTACAGGAAGCTCACAGAACCCCTAATAAACACGACCAAAAGAGATCCTCACCACGACACGTTGTAATTAAACTCTCCACAGTGAAACATAAAGAAAAGATCCTAAAATGTGCAAGAGAGAAACATCAAATTACTCTCAGAGGATCTCCAATCAGACTCACAGCTGACATCTCATCAGAAATCCTACAAGCTAGGAGGGAATGGCGAGATATAGCCCAGGTACTAAGAGAGAAAAACTGCCAGCCCGGATATTATATCCTGCAAAGCTATCATTTGTGAATGAAGGTGAAATAAAGGCTTTTCATTGCAAACAGAAATTGAAAGAATTTGTCGCCACTCGTCCAGCCCTGCAAAAGATGCTTAAAGATGTGTTACACACAGAAACACGGTCATCAATATGAAAGAAGGTAAAGGAAGGAAACCAAGGAAGGAAACCTCACAGCAAAAGATCACAGGGAATTCAAAGCATATATTAGAACTTATCTTTGGCAAATGGCAGGGCAAAGTTACCACTTATCATTAGTCACATTGATCGTGAATGGCCTGAACTGTCCAGTTAAAAGACACCGATTGGCTGATTGGGTTAAGGAACAAAACCCATCTATTTGCTGCTTACAAGAAACGCATCTTTCCAATAAAGATCCATACAGACTGAAAGTGAAAGGCTGGAAAAAGATATACCATGCCAACAGAAATGAAAAAAGAGCGGGCGTAGCCATCTTAATATCGGACAACATAAACTTTACCACAAAAACTGTTAAGAGAGACAAAGAGGGACACTATATCATGATTAAGGGATCAATTCAACAGGAAGATATAACAATTATCAATGTATATGCACCTAACTACAGGGCACCAGTTTATCTAAAAGATTTATTAACGGACTTAAAGGGAGACTTAGACCCCAATACAATAGTACTGGGGGACTTCAATACTCCACTCTCAGAAATAGACAGATCAATAGGACAGAAGATCAACAAGGAGACAGTAGATTTAAACGACACTATAGCCCAAATGGATCTAACAGATATATACAGAACTTTCATTCATACAGCTAAAGATTTTACATTCTTCTCAGCAGTACATGGAACCTTCTCTAGGATTGACCACATACTAGGCCATAAAGCAACTCTCAGCAAATTCAAAAGAATTAGAATCATACCATGCAGCTTCTCAGACCATAAAGGAATGAAGTTGGAAATTAGCAACTCAGGAATCCCTAGAGCATACACAAACACATGGAGATTGAACAGCATGCTCCTGAATGAACAATGGGTCATAGAAGAAATCAAAAGAGAAATCAAAAATTTTCTGGAAGTAAATGAGGATAACAGCACAACATACCAAAACTTATGGGACGCAGCAAAAGCAGTGTTAAGAGGAAAGTTTATAGCAATAGGTGCCTACATCAAGAAATTGGAAAGGCACCAAATAGATGAGCTTTCAATTCACCTCAAGGATCTAGAAAACCTACAGCAAACCAGACCCAAATCTAGTAGGAGAAGAGAAATAATTAAAATCAGAGAAGAAATCAACAGGATTGAATCAAGAAAAACATTACAAAAAATCAGCCAAACGAGGAGCTGGTTTTTTGAAAAAATAAACAAAATTGACACCCCATTGGCCCAACTAACTAAAAAAAGAAGAGAAAAGACCCAAATCAATAAAATCACAGATGAAAAAGGAAATGTAACAAGACACCACAGAAATAAAAAGAATCATCAGAAATTACTACAAGGACTTGTATGCCAGCAAACAGGGAAACCTATCAGAAATGGATAGATTCCTGGACACATGCAACCTGCCTAAATTGAACCAGGAAGATATCGAAAACCTAAACAGACCCATAACTGAGACAGAAATTGAAACAGTAATAAAGGCCCTCCCAACAAAGAAAAGCCCAGGACCAGATGGATTCACTGCTGAATTCTACCAGACGTTTAAAGAAGAACTAACTCCAATTCTTCTCAAACTATTCAGAACAATCGAAGAAGAGGGAATCCTCCCAAATTCTTTCTATGAAGCCAGCATCACCTTAATCCCTAAGCCAGAGAAAGATGCAGCACTGAAAGAGAATTACAGACCAATATCCCTGATGAACATAGATGCAAAAATCCTCAATAAAATTCTCGCCAACAGAATGCAACAACACATCAGAAAGATCATCCACCCAGACCAAGTGGGATTCATCCCTGGTATGCAGGGATGGTTTAATGTGCGCAAGACAATCAATGTGATACACCACATTAACAGACTGCAGAAGAAAAACCATATGATTATCTCAATAGATGCCGAGAAAGCATTTGATAAAATACAACACCCGTTCATGATGAAAACTCTAAGCAAACTGGGTTTGGAAGGAACATTCCTCAATACAATCAAAGCAATCTATGAAAAACCCACGGCCAACATCCTATTGAATGGGGAAAAGTTGGAAGCATTTCCACTGAAATCTGGTACCAGACAGGGATACCCACTCTCACCACTGCTATTCAATATAGTTCTGGAGGTTCTAGCCAGAGCTATTAGGCAAGAAAAAGGAATTAAAGGGATACAAATTGGGAAGGAAGAACTCAAACTATCCCTCTTTGCAGATGACATGATTCTTTATTTAGGGGACCCAAAGAACTCTACTAGGAGACTATTGGAACTCATCGAAGAGTTTGGCAAAGTAGCAGGATATAAAATCAATGCACAAAAATCAACAGCCTTTGTATACACAGACAATGCCATGGCTGAGGAAGAACTTCTAAGATCAATCCCATTCACAATAGCTACAAAAACAATCAAATACCTTGGAATAAACTTAACCAAGGACGTTAAAGATCTCTACGATGAAAATTACAAAACCTTAAAGAAAGAAATAGAAGAGGATACCAAGAAATGGAAAAATCTCCATGCTCATGGATTGGAAGAATCAATATCATCAAAATGTCCATTCTCCCAAAAGCAATTTACAGATTCAATGCAATACCAATCAAGATACCGAAGACCTTCTTCTCAGATCTGGAAAAAATGGTGCTGAAATTTATATGGAGGCACAAGAGACCTCGAATAGCTAAAGCAATCTTGTACAACAAAAACAAAGCCAGAGGCATCACAATACCAGATTTCAGGACATATTACAGGGCAGTTGTAATCAAAACAGCATGGTACTGGTACAGAAACAGATGGATAGACCAATGGAACAGAATTGAAACACCAGAAATCAACCCAAACATCTACAGCCAACTTATATTTGATCAAGGATCTAAAACTAATTCCTGGAGCAAGGACAGTCTATTCAATAAATGGTGCTGGGAAAATTGGATTTCCACGTGCAGAATCATGAAGCAAGACCCCTACCTTACACCTTACACAAAAATCCACTCAACATGGATTAAAGACCTAAATCTACGACCTGACACCATCAAGTTACTAGAGAACATTGGAGAAACCCTTCAAGATATTGGCACAGGCAAAGAATTTCTGGAAAAGACCCGGGAGGCACAGGCAGTCAAAGCCAAAATCAACTATTGGGATTGCATCAAATTGAGAAGTTTCTGTACTGCAAAAGAAACAGTCAGGAGAGTGAAGAGACAACCGACAGAATGGGAAAAAATATTTGCAAACTATGCAACAGATAAAGGGTTAATAACCAGAATCTACAAAGAGATCAAGAAACTCCACAAAAACAAAACCAACAACCCACTTAAGAGATGGGCCAAGGACCTCAATAGACATTTTTCAAAAGAGGAAATCCAAATGGCCAACAGGCACATGAAAAAATGTTCAAGGTCATTAGCAATCAGGGAAATGCAAATCAAAACCACAATGAGGTTTCACCTCACCCCGGTTAGAATGGCTCACATGCAGAAATCTACCAACAACAGATGCTTGTTACGATGTGGGGAAAAAGGGACACTAACCCACTGTTGGTGGGAATGCAAACTGGTCAAGCCACTATGGAAGTCAGTCTGGAGATTCCTCAGAAACCTGAAGATAACCCTACCGTTCGACCCAGCCATCCCACTCCTTGGAATTTACCCAAAGGAATTTAAATTGGCAAACAAAAAAGCGGTCTGCACCCTAATGTTTATTGCAGCTCAATTCACAATAGCTAAGACCTGGAACCAACCTAAATGCCCATCAACAATAGACTGGATAAAGAAATTATGGGATATGTACTCTTTAGAATACTATACCGCAGTAAGAAACAACGAAATCCAGTCATTTGCAACAAAATGGAGGAATCTGGAACACATCATGCTGAGTGAAATAAGCCAGTCCCAAAGGGACAAATACCATATGTTCTCCCTGATCAGTGACGAATGACTGAACACCAAGAGGGAAACCTGTTGGAGTGAGGTGGACACTATGGGAAACGGTGGATTGATCAGCATAGCCCTGACTGTTAATGAACAACTTAATACATTATCCCTCTTAGTAGTTTTTTTTTATCTGTTCTACTTAATATGACTGGTTTAGTTCTGTAATTGATGCACAGTTATTCTTATTCTTAAGTGTTGAAAATTAACTGAAATGTGATCCCTGTTGAACATAGGAGTGGGAATGGGAGAGGGAAGAGATGTATAATCTGGGACATGCTCAGGCTGACTTGCCCCAAGTGGTGGAGTTGGAAGCATACCAGGGGATTCCAATTCAATCCCATCGAGGTGGCATGTACCAATGCCATCTCACTGTTCCAGGTGATCAATTTCAGTTCACAGTTGGTCATGGTGGAGGGACTGGGAGTCAAAGGGAGCACATAGACAAGTCTACTACCTGCTAATGCTAACCAATGGAGTAAATAAAGGGGAGAGTGATCTAACATGGGAAGTGAGATACTCAGCAGACTCATAGAATGGCAGATGTCCTAAATAGCACTCTGGCCTCAGAATCAGCCCTAAAGGCATTCGGATCTGGCTGAAAAGCCCATGAGAGTATTTCATGCCTGGAAAGCCAAGACACTCTGGCAAAAGATCTCTGTGAGTGAGATCCCAGTGGAAAGAACAGGTCTTCAAAGAAGGAGGTACCTTTCTCTGAAGGGAGGAGAGAACCTCCACTGTGAATATGACCTTGTCTAAACAAGATAAGAGTCGGAGAACTCAGAGGGCTTCCATAGCCTTGGAAACTCATGACTGGAGCCTCGGGTGATTACTGATGCCATAAACAAGAGTGTCAATTTGCTAAGTCAACAACAGGAGTCCCTGTGCACTTACTCCTCATGTAGGATCTCTGTCCTTAATGTGCTGTACATTGTGATTTAATGCTATAAAACTAGTACTCAAGCAATATATTTCACTTTGTGTTTCTGTGTGGGAGCAAACTGTTGAAATCCTTACTTAATGTATACTAAGCTGATCTTCTGTATATTAAGATAATCGAAAATGAATCTTGATGTGAATGGAAGGGGAGAGGGAGTGGGAAAGGGGAGGGTTGTGGGTGGGAGGGACGGTATGGAGGGGAAGCCATTGTAATCCATAAGTCGTACTTTGGAAATTTGTATTCATTAAATAAAAGTTTAAAAAAAAAGATCAAGGAATGAACTGAATTTTCAAAAAATAATAAAAATGCTCCTGAAATAAACTAAAACCTATTAATAAAAATATCCTTCAACTAAGATAATTCTGATCATTTTACTCCACATATCTTTTACACCCCTCTATGTTGTTATGTGTGTGTTGATGGAGTTTACAATTTTTTTCAGATTTGTTTCTCACAGAGCTATAATAAAAGTTTGTGTAGAATGAAAAAATATGCAGAAATAATAATAAGATGTTGAGCTAGGGTAAAAATGAGAAAAATAATCGAAGATGGCAATGGAAAAAGTTAGCAGCATTAGACAGAATTGGTGTGACTGAGGATGGCTCACCTTGGAGAAAGAAGAAAAAGGTGATGGATAAACATCAGTGCTACTAACAGGAGAATATCTAGAAACAAAGACTGATTTCTGGGGTAAGGTGTCCAGTTGTCCTGTTTGAAAGGTGTAACATGTAGCTGGAAATACACAATACAAGCACAGGACAGAAAAAAGTGTTTCATATACAGCTGGGTTTTGTCTAAACAGCAATGGTTGTTAAGGATAAGGGATTGCCATTATACTTAGTGAAATACAGCAGTCCCCCCTCTCAAAAAAATACCATGTTTTTCCTGATCTGTAGTAACTAACAGAGTACCAAATGTGTAATGTATAGTAGTGAAATTGACTTTATGAGCTTTGATGATTTTTACAGCCTTTATCTCTACTGTTGAGGAACAGTTTTTTTTTTCTTCATGCTATTTGTTGAATTCTTAGTGTAGAGTTAATTGTATGGGTATAAAATAACTGAAAGTAGATCACTGTAAGAGGAAGGGTGGGAACATGAGCAGGAGCAAGGGCAGGATGGGAAGTATCACTATGTTCCAAATCTGTGTATAAGAAATACATGAAATTTGTATACTGGAAATAAAATTAAAAAAAAAAAACAGACAAGGGAATGGATGAGACAGAGACGTAAAGAGGTGAAAACTTGTCGTAGGAAAGACATAATGTTCCATAACAAGGATAAGAGTTATAAAATATTCCTGTGGGGGAAAAATATGTACTCAGAAGAATAAAGGAAAGGAAGGAAACCAGTATACAATAGTGCTATATGTTCTGAAAAGTCAGTTTTTACAAGGAGATGGAGGAAGAAGATAAGTGTTTACTTCCAGAGTTCAGGTTTAGTTTCATCAGGGCATAGGAATGCAGAGCCACTCACTTTTGCTCAAGGATGGACCACATACACAACAGAAGATTATATTGCTTAATGACATCATAGCATCTTCGTTCATATAAGTATGTTCAATTATATTTGCACAACAATGAAATCCTACTTCTCAGAAAGCATCCCCATCTTCGAGCCGCCCACTGTTTTTGTGTATGCAGAGTATCATTGAAAGGAACTTCAAAAAGTACATGGAAAAATGAAATGAAAAAATAAGTTTATTTGAGTGCAAAAGAAATTTGAAATCCATGCTTATTTTCTCATTATACTCATTTTCTCTGAACTTTTTGAAGATCCCTTGTAGGCACAGATTTCAAACATGTTTGCATTTAAATAAGCTTATCTGCTAATTCCCTTTTCCACAAACTTTTTGAAATCTCCACATATAAACACATATGTATAGGTAGTATACTTGTAAATAATAGTAAACGTGAATCTGTCATTCTTACTATTTACTAGATACTCCAACTAATAATTTAATTGCTATGTGACAGCAAGATGTATTGGAGACATTTCCATGATCCTCATTTTCTCTCTCTAACTTTTATTGTGGAAAACAAAATCCATTTCTCCTGACTGGCAACACCATTTGAGAGATAATAGATAATAAGACTGAATTTTTTTTTGAGAATACTAAGGAAATAGCAGGCTTATCGTTAATGGATTTAATGGCAGAACCAACTTTCAATTTACTTGTGCATTCATTTTCAGATTTTGCAAGGTCATTGTACTTTATTAGTAGTCCTTAAAGAGAAAAGATGAAACATTCCATTTGCAGCAAAAGGAGTTTATTCAATTCAATAAGTTATCATTATTCATTATTCCATTAGTGTAATGGAGGTTACAGTTTTTCAAGGAGTAAGACTACTTTATGTTAATAAGTGACTTCTTCCCATTGCCTATTAGTATGCTGTGTTGCAATTTCTTCTCACTATAGTGTCTACCCTCAACAATGGATGAGAATAGCAAACAATTTAGAAAAGAATAATTGTAACTAAAAATAAAAATCCCTAACAATATCTTCAGCATAATTTCAAAGATCTTATTTTTTCCCCTAAACTTTCCTATATAATGATTTCTTAAAAGGAAACATTTCAAAGTTTTAAGTGCCTTTTTCATAAGGTTCTTTTGAAATGGAAAGGAAATAAAAAATGGAAGGGAAAGCATCAAACATTTCCATGTTATGCATATCTTATCTGCCACTTAGATTGTATAAGACACTTTTAGTTTGAAACAATTTGATAGAAATCTTTAAATGTGACTTTTTAAAGAAATTCTAATTTTACATTTTTTACAGTATTAGAGGACTCACTTTTTAATAATATATAAGTATTGAGTTTCCTTTAAACAGAGAAAAGAATATATACACAAATATGATGCTTTGGAAGATATTACCTTTAAAATGTAGATGTGAACACTTTGAAGAAAATGCCTCTGTGTCTTTCACTTTTCCTTTCATCTTCATCTCACTCTTTTTGTCTTACTTGTACATTCCCTGGGTATCTTTTTTTTTAAGATTTATGTATTTGAAAGTCAGAGTTACACACAGAGAGAGAAGGAAAGTCAGAGAGAGAGAGAGAGAGAGAGATCTTCCATCCACTGGTTCACTCCCCAGTTGACCACAATGGCTGGAGATAGGCCAATCTGAAGCCAGGAGCCAGGAGCTTCTTCCAGGTCTCCCATGTGGGTGCAGGGGCCCAAGGACTTGGGCCATCTTCTGCCACTTTCCCAGGCCATAGCAGAGAGCTGGATCGGAAGTGGAGCAGCCAGGACTCCAACCGACAAACATATGGGATGCTGGCACTGCAGGTGGTGGCTTTACCCGCTACACCACAGTGCCGGCCCCTCCCTGGATATCTTTTCAAAATGTATTGTTCCTCTAAATGATAGCACAGTCCACCTATTTGAAGACTCAGAACTCCTGAAATTTGCAGAGACAAGCCCATCCTCCAGCTCTATCTGATCCATTACCACAATCCATTTGCTCATCAATTGATAGATCCGCAAGACTACATTTATCTTCTCTTTTTTTTTTGAGTCACCATTTAACAGACATCTTAATCCCTACTCATTTCTTCTTGCACAAGTGTCAAATTCATCTCATAAAAACATAATCTTCTTCGTATCTCTCCCCAGTTCAGGAATCATGCTTAACTTGTATGAACACATAGGAGCTCCTGCAATCCATAAAATGTACCACCTTTTTCAAAATATTGCAATATATATATGTTCACTTTTTCTTTACTAGAGAGCATCTGCATTGATGACCTTCTTTTGCAAATGATTAAAACATAGTTATCATGAGATAAATTGACTTGAACAAGGATAGAAAAAAGTGCCAACAGTTTTGACTGAGTTCTCTTAACACACTAAGCTTAGCATTGAGGTTATGCATTCATGTAGCCTCATCTACCTACTTAACAGAATCTTTGATTTTTCTGATATCATCCCATGAACAGTCATTGCGGTTCACAGGCCAGAGGACAGAAGGAAGGAATAGGCAGTAAAACTAATAGAAATGAAAAATGTTCCACTTCCCATCGCTTTTGTCACTAGAGGTCTTCAATTCAAAGTATCAATCAGCCTTACAAGCTCTGGTGCCTGCAGCTGTGACCTCTTTTCCTGATTGGTTTTCAGTGCAAGGATAGCTGCTTTGAGAAGCTGGGTGTAGACACCTGGACTGCAGAGACACACAATGCATCTAAGCAGTGTATCACCATAGGAGGGTGAGTTGAAGAGATGGATTTCTGTGGTTAGGCTCTGCTTTTTAGATTGATGTAATAGTTGAAGGCTTACCAAACTTGAGCTGAAGATGCAAGGAGGAGTTAACATCAGAAAAGAGATTCCACACCTGAAATGTGGTTTCTTCACACAAACACATGATGGGCTGAATTAACATATGTGTGATTTGCTTTCCTTGATATCCTGATTTTACTGAATTGGAAGGAAAAACTCAAAATAGAAAGGGAAAGAAGGAAATCTAGGGAGACTCTGTCCTTTGTTAGAAAATTACAGACCCAATTGAAAATTTCCCATAACTGAATACTAAGGAAAATATTACATCATAATACATAGATGGATACTGAAAAGAGTTTAGGCCGTCTACACAGTTGGAAGGCATAATCCCCAAGGCTGCCCTCACTTCTGACATCAGGTGAAATTTCAGAGGATTCCAACCACCTCTCTCAGGAACACACTTAAAGCTGTTACTCACATGATTATTCCGTGTTAAACAGAAGAACTCAGTTTGACATGATCCAAAGGAGAATGCACAAGGTGCAGAGTGTAGACAAAGTACCAAATGCAGAGTTTTAATTTTCCTTTGTTCAAATCAGGACACATTGCTCCCCTAGAATTCACATGTGACACTCTACATGGAGCACTGCCAACCAAGGAGGCCAACTTAACTTTAGAGTCCAGAATGTTTATTGGCACTTCCTCACATTGACTTGACTGATTGATTTCAGTCTCCAGGCCAACAGATACTATATGATCCACAGCTCACACCCTGCAACACATTGAGTCTTTGTGGCATGATCAGCCCTTGCCTTACTTGCTTATATGACCAGCTCTCCCCAACTTACTTTGCTAGACTATGCAGTATGACAATGTCTGCAGCAAAGAAGGACTGTCTACCAGGTATGACGTTCCATAGGCCCAGAAATTACCTATCAGAAACTGTGCCCACACCTTCTGTTTTGACCAGGACGTATGCTTCGTTATACGGAAGTTCTAGTAGAATAGGAACTACTAGAACAAATAGCATATAAAAGAAGATATTGGACATGGCATCCTGACTGGTGTTTTAACCACTGAACACCTGCTCCCTGTGAGTACTTTTGCATGTCAAATATTTATCTTGCAAATAAGAAGTTAAAATATATATGAGAATAAATATTGTCATATGTAATTAAATTATAGCCTGATTGACTGCTGAAGTCCTTTTATATTATTTTAGGTAACTCAGTTTAAAATAATGAATCAATAGTTAGCATTTTACTGAATCCATTAGGAAAAACAAAAGTCTTTAAACCAAAGGTCAAGTGTACTATTAACAATTTCCCTTTGCAGAATTATATTTTTCTCCCTTTATTTTCGTGTGATTTGGCTCTCCTGCAAGGTGTGCTTAGTGAAGGAATAAATAACTCCCTCCAGAAACCACATAAATCTTATCTATACTGCTTGCATCCTTCACTGCTCTGGGAACCAATATATTTAAGTTCTGACCCTTAGGTCTTTATGTGCTTTGTAATGTCTCTGAAATTTTACCTTCCAATTTCATTTTCTCAACTCCATGTGGATGACCTTTGATCTGTCTAGCATTACTGAAATGAAATCTTGCCCAGAACTTTTTCAAAAAGAGATTTTACAAGCATCAAAAACAATCAGTAGACCAGAAGTTATTTAATTGCTAAAAATGTTGTGTTCAGAAAGGCAATTTTATAAAATATTAAAGCAAGTACTGCACCTATAAAATATAAACACAGTTAGATACAGAATTCAGATTCCATTTCCTGGACAAGTAATCCACAAAGGCAAGAAATCCAGTATATTCTAGCACAGTGATTGCAAGACAGAAGCTGCAGTGAGGTTAAACCCAGATCGTGCACTGCAACCGAGCGTTAAAAGCCACCAAAAAGAAGGTAATGCATACCGGTACGAGGCACACGGTACTCTTGTTAGACATTAGATCTACATATGTAATATGATTCTTTCTCTTTTCTTTTTTTTTATTTTATTTTTTGACAGGCAGAGTGGACAGTGAGAGAGAGAGACAGAGAGAAAGGTCTTCCTTTGCCGTTGGTTCACCCTCCAATGGCCGCCGCGGCCGGCGCGCTGCAGCTGCCACACCGAACTGATCCGAAGGCAGGAGCCAGGTACTTATCCTGGTCTCCCATGGGGTGCAGGGCCCAAGCACCTGGGCCATCCTCCACTGCACTCCCTGGCCACAGCAGAGAGCTGGCCTGGAAGAGTGGCAACCGGGACAGAATCCGGCGCCCCGACCGGGACTAGAACCCGGTGTGCCGGCGCCGCTAGGCGGAGGATTAGCCTACTGAGCCGCGGCGCCGGCCCATGATTCTTTCTCTTTTTTTAATTTCTTAGATGCTTCTCAAAAACTTAAAAGGAAACAATGAAATAAGTAAAGTGTAGTAAATGGATTTTTTTCTTCTGCAGGAAGAGATATGTAAATAAGTAAGGACAAAGCAAAATAAGAATTTCAGTAATGATGGAATAAAGACATATTCTAGTACAAATAAAAAAGTGAATAACACTCTGGCCTCAGAATTAGCCCTTAAGGCATTCGGATCCGGCTGAAAAGCCCATGAGAGTATTTCAGGCATGGAAAGCCAAGACACTCTGGCAAAAAAAAAAAAAAAAAACAAAAAAACACACACACCTAAATGAAAGATCTCTGTGAGTGAGATCCCAGTGGAAAGAATGGGTCATCAAAGAAGGATTTCTCTGAAGGGAGGAGAGAACTTCCTTTCTGACTACAACCTTGCCTAAATATGATCAGAGTCGGTGAACTCAAAAGGCTTCCATAGCCTTGGCAACTCATGACAAGAGCCTCGGGTGATTACTGATGCCATAAACAAGAGTGTCAATTTGCTAAGTCAACAACAGGAGTCACTGTGCACTTACTCCTCATGTAGGATCTCTGTCCTTAGTGTGCTGTACATTGTGATTTAATGCTATAAAACTAGTACTCAAACAGTATTTTTCACTTTGTGTTTCTATGTGGGTGCAAACTGTTGAAATCTTTACTTAATATATGCTAAACTGATCTTCTGTATATAAAGAGAATCGAAAATGATTCTTGATGTGAATGGAAGGGGAGAGGGAGCAGGAAAGGGGAGGGTTGCGGGTGGGAGGGACGTTATGGGGGGGAAGCCATTGTACTCCATAAGCTGTACTTTGGAAATTTATATTCATTAAATAAAAGTTAAAAAAAGTGAATAAGAAATTCTGTGGTGTGGACAAATTTCATAGGATCTCTTGAAAGCTTTCGGTAAGCCCACCTTGTAGCTTCTTATATCTTGCACAGCCAGTCCAGAGACCCTCTTCAAGGGGCTGCCCTAGAGTTTCAGGACCATGCTGACTCTGTGAACAGAAAGTAACATATACCTGGGAGTGGGTTGGTATTGTCCCAAAGTGGCCTTAGCAAATTGTCAACCGGTGCAGCAGATTGAAAGCCTAAGGTCCTACCTGAAGTTGAGAACTTGGGTAACATAATACCCTCATGTGGCTACCTCCGTTTCCCTTTTTGCCCCCTCTGCCTCCTTAAGGACTTCTCCTGGAGCATTTCCTTAATAACTCCTTTGCACTGAAACTTTTTCTCAACAGTCCCTTTGGGGAATCTAACTCCAAAAAGAAGAGATTCTGAAATTTTGAGGTGATTTCTAGTGACTTTGCACATTTCTTCATAGTGGTTAATTTTGTTTTGTCCACCTTCCTTGTCCTGATCTGTTACCGAAAGGTGAAATTTAGTTTTAAAAACTAACAGAAAATGTTAGAATGGATTATATCATCCCTTCATAGTCAGCATGAGAATAGAGCAGGGGAGGATAGGAAAATCAGTTCTCAGAGATGACAGGGTGGACAGGGAACCAGAAAAAAGATGAGTCATCAGTTTAATGTATAAGGACTTCAAACCAAAAGCAACACATGTGGACTTTTAACCCAGGGTTTCAAAAGATTGCCAAAGATTGCATTGTTTGGTATTCAGCTATTATCCTGAATGACGAATCAAGAAGAGGAGGTCATCAGTGTGGCAGAAATCACCCACCCACTGTTTCAAAAGAAAAGTACATAGAGTTAGCAAGAACCTAAGGAATACAGGGACAACTCAAAAGGTTCACAGAAAATAAAAATAAAAGATAAACTTATTTTGGTGCAGAAACGTTTGAAATTCATACATAGTTTTTTCCTAACATGTTGAAGACTCTACATATGTACATATAGTTAACTGAAATGCTTCAAAAATAACTAAATTAAATGAAATTGTCCTTCTCAATTTTCACCTTATCACTTTATCCCCTATTTGAAGTCCCCTCTTAGTTTCCCTTTTGTTTACCTTTCATATTATACATAAAATTGATTTCATTAACATTTTTGGAGCATAGCAAGTATTGGTGAAAGGTAGGCAAAATATGATAAATTGTATGATTTTTATCAAACTCCAAATCTTACTTCTCTAAGAAATTTCTCATGAGACTTGATTATGTAGATACTATTCTTTATTGGTCACAGGCCTGAAAATGGTAGCTTAGGAAAAATAAAGATTAAAAACTACTCTGAAGAGAGCAAGAGCAATTCATTGCCCTGACATTCTTGGAAAAAAAAATTCTCATTCTGGGTGTTCTGGTGAAGATTCTGATGTGGGCATAGTTCTGTCTAAACAGGTGGTCCATTAGGTACCAGACTTTTTTTTTTTTTTTAATTTCCCTTCCATTCTAACTCCTCACCTCTATTGTATTCATGCTTGACAATCAGTAAATTGCCATTGGACAACTGGGCAAGATACTGAATGTTGTGTATTCCTTGTGCCAAAGGATTCCAGGTTCTCAAATATAGTTTAATTGCTTGCAGTGTTTATTCACTGGCACTCAAGTCACGTAGGCATAAAATTATATTTTCTAAAAAACACAAATTCAGACTTCTTTATGTTTTATGTACTTTGAGCCTTAGAAATTTTCAATCAAAATCATAATAAAATATTCCATGTGAAAGCAGAACAGACTTCTATGTGTTATAAATATAGAAAGGATATCTCTTGAACATGAAGAATCACTTTCCTATGTAATTTACGAATTCTGTAAAGGAAAAGTATATCCTATCAAGGGAGAGTCCACCAATAATTAATAATAAACTTCTTTTTAAATTAAAATTATCCTATTTATGAAAGAAGAAAAGTCAATACAAGATCAATGAGAAAATGCTCAAATACATAAACACATGTAAAGTGAGAAATGAAAGACCTTTCTACCTTATAACAAATAAATAGTGACTAACATTTGGAGATGTAAACTTTAGAATAGTTGTTCAAGTCTGTGTATTCCTTGTTTTAAATTGTTCATATTGTTGTGAAATTTGCTGGGTTTTTTTTAAGTTTTGTTTTTTTTTTTTTTTTACTTTATTTGAAAGAAAGTTACAGAAAGAGGTAGAGACAGAGAGAAAAGAAAGGTCTTCCATTCACTGGTTCACTCCCCAAATGGCCACAATGGCTGTATCTGAGCTGATCAGAAGCCAGGAGGAGACAGGAGCTTCTTCTGGGCCTCCCATGTGGGTGCAAAGGCCCAAGGATTTGGGCCATCCCATGCTGCTTTCCCAGGCATATCATCAGAGAGCTGGATCAGAAGTGGAACAACCAGGACTTGAACCGGCACCCATATGGGATGCTGGCACTGCAGCCTAGGGCTTTAACCTGATGTACCACAGCAACAGCCAACATTTGCTCTTGAAAACATTGCTAAGATGTTAGGATCATCAGTGCACAATTTTGATGCACGTAGGTGGAATGTCCCTTTTAATAATTGTGTATCATTTCATCCTATCAAAGAACATTATTTTCTATAATAATTTGCTCATGACTTTCTAAGTTAGTTGCTCTCCAAAGCATATCTGCAGAGTCAACCACACGAGGATTCAAAATATTTGAGAAAAAATTATGTCTGCTGTGAACAGGTGCAGATGTTTTATTATTCCCTAAATAATTCCTTATAACAACTATTTACATAGCACTTATGTTGAGATAAGGATTGTAATTAATCAAGAGATAATTCAAAGTAAAGTGGAGGATATGCATAGGTTCTATACAAACACTATCTCATTTTATATAAGAGATATGAGTATCTGCAGATTCAGTATCTGTTGAGATTCCCTGTAGGTGCTGAAAGATGATCATAAACATACAGAAATATATACATATTTATACAAATATATGGGCAGTGAGCATATTTACATGTGTAGTTCTGTGTGCAATAGGTCAAGTTATATATTATAAGGTTAACTATGCCTCACACACTATTATTATATTCATATTATAGTAGAAATATATACAGTTCTCTACGTTTACTCATTTCAGACTGCCTCTGCACATATCTCTTGCCTCTCTTAAAATGTTTTCTAAATACATTAGAGAAAGCTGAATTACATGTTTTCAATAACAATGTATTTGGCTTCAGAATTGCACTACCCTGTTTTTCCTACAAAAAGAAAAACATTTCTTTTCACAGATCTCTATCATTAAACTCAAGCAAAGTAAAGGAGCAAATGATTTCTAAAGAGCCCTGTTCAAGGAGAGTAACAACAGATTTTCTGCAAGATCATAATCTTCTAAATATGTTTATTTCACTAAGTACCATGATACACATATCTCTTGGGTAGTGCACTTACTTATAATGAAGAATAAATCAGGTTAAAATTACTGTAAATCAAGTTTCTGCAGATGGATTTCTCTAGCTTTAGAAATGCTAATATGAGCACCTGCTTCATGTTACCAAGATGGTTTGACTTAATTTACAGATGTTATTTTTCTACTGCATACTATTTGAGAATTGATCGCAACTGGATGACTGTCACTTTGCCTTTGGAGAAGCCATACCACCTGTTTGGTGGAGGAGTGAATGAAGGAATATTTTCTTTGGAAGGAACAGCCACAGAATTCATTAAAAAGCAACGATGTGAGACTCATAAGTCATATGCTGTACCAAATTGAAATGCATATGAGAAGGCTATGAGAGCCATATTTTATTTAAAATATTACAGGAGTTTTAAAAAGAGCAACATTAAAGTAAGTTTAAAATAATATGAAGTCAAATAGTGGGGATAAGTATTTATGGTAATATCATTTTGATCTGCTTTCAGAATATCAGAATACAAGAAAAGCCCTTCAAATTTTTTACCTGACTCAGTTTTTTGCTCCAGAAGAAATGAAAATGCATCAAAGCAATTATGTGTTAAAATTCACTTCATGTATATTTTTCACTTTTAGCAAAAGAGGAATACTAGAAATTCAGAAATGTTATGCCTAGTGCCACAGTCGTCGCTCAGCATGAAGGAACCTGCCACTGTGTCTCAATCTTTTCATATGCTGAATCGTTTCATATTACTGGAGAATTCATATTACTTTTATATTACTGAAGAAGAATGGTCATTTGCCTGTGCATGAGCAATTGTCCACGGCTAAATGTAAGAACTGCCAATATTCAAAAATCCTCATGCAGCCAGTTCAGTGGCCCTCATTAAGTGAATGCTCCATTTTAGGAAACACAGAAATTTCTTTTTAGTATCTTTCTTAAAATAGCTAGGAGGTTTTGGTTTTATTTACTTTATATCCAATTAAAAATATCTAAGTATGTGTGTACACTGTCAACATAGATAAATATTGGCTATTTTGAACCATATTTGCTTGATATTTTATCTGAAGTGTCAACTTGTGAGTTGGGAATTAAATTCTTTTTCTTAATGTTGGGTTAATTCAGACAAACTTATTGAAAAGAACATCATTTTCCCCACTTCTACAAATTATAGGACTCTGAATGTACAGACCTATTTCAGAATTTTCTACTCTGTGCTTATTTTCATCCATATGCTTATCTTTTCACCAATACCACATTACTTTAAGTACTGTACATGCACAGTACTTGTGAAATCTGATTGTAAATTCTTCATTCTCCTTCTTAAAAATATATTAGTTATTCTAGATTTTTTGCACCTCCATATATATGTTGGAATTTCCTGATAGATTTTCATAAAGAAAAATACTTGCGGGAGATCTGTGTAGCATAGAATTAAACTACAGGTCAATGTCAAAAGCACTGACTTTTTTTTTTGAGAGAGGTATTCTTTACCGTTATTGCATATGAATGATCATCATGTCTATGTACCTCCAAACAGAATATAGGCCACCAAAAATTTCAGATATTTCTGGAAAACATCATACCCAGTGATAAACCAGTCCCATGGGGACATCCACCAATGCTCTCCCTGACCTATGATAACCAACAGAGCACCCAAAAGGAAATCAGCAGAAGTGTGACCACTTCTTTCCACTGGAGTCTCACCCACAGAGGTCCTTCGTGTGGGAGCTTTTCTGCCAAGGCATCTTGGCTTTCCATGCCTGACTTCTTTTTGATAGTGAGTCTACCTAGAGCAGTCATTGTTGCACAGTGCGAAAAGCCATCTCTCTTTCTCTTTCACTCTTTCAAATAAATAAATAGATGGATAAATCTTTTAAACAATACTGCATTTGGCCGGTGCCGTGGCACAGTAGGTTAATCGTCCGCCTGAGGCACCGGCATCCCATATGGGCACCGGTTCTAGTCCCAGCTGCTCCACTACCAATCCAGCTCTCTGCTGTGGCCTGGGAAAGCAGTAGAAGATGGCCCAAGTACTTGGGCCTCTGCACCCACGTGGGAGACCAGGAAGAAGCACTTGGCTTCTTGCTTCGGATCGGCGCAGTTCCGGCCATTGCAGCCAACTAGGGAGTGACCCAACGGAAGGAAGACCTTTCTCTCTGTCTTTCCCTCTCACTGTCTGTAACTCTACCTCTCAAATATAAACAAATAAATCTTTAAAAAAACAATATTGCATCTACAAATTTATAATCAAAATGTATCAATCCAATCAATTCTCCTTAATTTACTGCAACACTTTTTTGTTATTTTCTATTCAAAGCCTTACACATTTGTAGTTTAAATTGGTTCTAGGTTATTGATATTTTAAATACTATGACATATTATATATTCCTTAAATTTCATTTACATTCCTGCTTATATGTAGAATACATTGAGTTTTCAAACATACTTGTTGCATTTATTTATGAACTATAGTATTAGTCTGTAAACTGTTTTTAATTTTTCTATTCAGACAATGTCATTTGAAAGTAATAAGTGTTGAAAATTAACTGAAATGTGATCCCTGTTGAACATGGGAGTGGGAATGGGAGAGGGAAGAGATGTATAATTTGGACATGCTCAGGCTGACTTGCCCCAAGTGGTGGAGTTGGAAGCATACCAGGGGATTCCAATTCAATCCCATCGAGGTGGCATGTACCAATGCCATCTCACTGTTCCAGGTGATCACTTTCAGTTCACAGTTGGTCATGGTGGAGGGACTGGGAGTCAAAGGGAGCACATAGACAAGTCTAGTACCTGCTAACGCTAACCGATGGAGTAAATAAAGGGGAGAGTGATCCAACATGGGAAGTGAGATACTCAGCAGACTCATAGAATGGCAGATGTCCTAAATAGCACTCTGGCCTCAGAATCAGCCCTAAAGGCATTCGGATCTGGCTGAAAAGCCCATGAGAGTATTTCAGGCATGGAAAGCCAAGACACTCTGGCAAAAGATCTCTGTGAGTGAGATCCCAGTGGAAAGAACAGGTCTTCAAAGAAGGAGGTACCTTTCTCTGAAGGGAGGAGAGAACCTCCACTTTGACTATGACCTTGTCTAAACAAGATAAGAGTCGGAGAACTCAGAGGGCTTCCATAGCCTTGGAAACTCATGACTGGAGCATAGGGAGATTACTGATGCCATAGACAGGAGTGTCAATTGGTAAAGTCAACAACAGGAGTCACTGTGCACTTACTCCTCATGTAGGATCTCTATCCTTAATGTGCTGTACATTGAGATTTAATGCTATAATGAGTACTCAAACAATATATTTCACTTTGTGTTTCTATGGGGGTGCAAACTGTTGAAATCCTTACTTAATGCATACTAAACTGATCCTCTGTAAAAAAAAAAAAAAAAAAAAAAAAAGAAATTATCAATTCCCAACTTGACTCTCACTGGGATTAAACATGACAATAGGTCTGCTCTGATTTCATCATCATTTAAAAAAAAATCATCTATTATTTTTCACTTTTTGTTTCTGTGTGGGAGCAAACTGTTGAAATCCTTACTTAAGGTATACTAAGCTGATCTTCTGTATATTAAGATAATCGAAAATGAATCTTGATGTGAATGGAAGGGGAGAGGGAGTGGGAAAGGGGAGGGTTGTGGGTGGGAGGGACGGTATGGGGGGAAGCCATTGTAATCCATAAGTCGTACTTTGGAAATTTATACTCATTAAATAAAAGTTTTTTTTTTTTTAAAAAAAAAGAAAGTAATAATCAGATTTTCTCCCCCACCTTTTATCTCAGTTTTCTGGCCTTAATGTGCTTGTTAGAACCTACTGTGTTTTTTTTAAGATTTATTTATTTATATGAAAGAGTTACACAGAGAGAGAATGAGAGGCATAGAGAGAGGTCTTCCATCCACTGGTTCACTCCCTGGGTGGCCACAATGGCTAGAGTTGTGCTGATCTGAAGCTAAGAGCCTGGAGCTCCTTCAGGGTCCCCCAAGTGGGTACTGGGGCCTGAGGACTTGAGTCATCTTCAACTGGTTTCCCAGGCCATAGCAGAGAGCTGGATCAAAAGTGGAGCAGCCAGGACTCAAACTGGCTTATGGGATGCTGGCACTGCAGGTGGGCTACGCCACAGTGCCAGCCTCTAACCTATTGATTAATATAAAGGTGTAAGTAAAAATAGTGTTACCTCCTTCAAGACTGTGGATACTCTTTTAAATTATTGAAACTCCCTATTATATCTAATTTGTTAAGAGCTTTTTCATCATTGAATATTGAATGATATTAAAAGCATTTACTATATCTGTTGAGATGCACATTCTTTTTCATCCTGTTAATATGGTGAGTTCAAACATTGGTAGTCAAGTTAAACATATATTCCTGAATTAAAGCTTCTAGGTTGTGATGCATGTTCATTTTCCTATTTCAGAGAATCTGCCTTGCATTTGTTAGGATTTGATTTTTCTAAAGTTATCTACATCCATATTAATGAGAAAGATTGGCCTGTAGATGATCTTTTTTGTAATATAATTTTTCAGTTACCACATCATAAAGATTGGATATTACAAACACATTTCAAATCTTCTTTGCCAAGGCTACCACACATTAATTTATTCACCTTTTCATTCTAAAATATTTATTGAGAATCCATTGTATGTCAGACATTTAAATGTGCTACACATTTAATTATGCATTTATACCTCACAATTAATGCATTGAGGTGAATAATATTAGTATGTTGGGTTTTTGAAAAGGAAAAAAGTTAAGCAAAACTATTACCAAACTGGATAATGCAAAGGTGGTAGAGTCAACTTTTGGAAGAACATGGTAATTACCTTGGTGTCCAGAACACACTAGATATAATGCTAATACTAACAGTATTACTAACGCTAATAATAAAACATGGCAAAAGGGAGAGGGGAAGGAGGGAAAAAAGAAAAAGAGAAAATGGAAGTCAGTGCTTGGCACAGCAGTTAAGATGTTCTTGAGACACTGACATCTCATATTAGAGAGCCTGGGCTTCAAGTCCCACCTCTGCTTCTGACTCTCATTTTGCTGTTAATGCAAACCTTAAGAGGCAGCAGGTGACGACTCGAGTTCTTGTGTTCCTATTACCCACATGGGAGACCTAGATTGAATTCCTGGCTTCTGGCTTCAGCTTAGCCCAGCCCCTGCTGCTGCAGGCATTTGGAGAATGAACAAGCAGATGAAAGATGTCTCTCTTTTTTTGTCTCTCTTTCAAATATAATTCATTAATTAATTAAAAAGGGCAAAATTAAGCGCTTAATAATGGATTGGGTACTTTCCGAGTAAGGGAGGCATAATTCTCACAATTAAATTATAAGCAATATTTTACAGGTAACCTAAGTTCATTTGCACATAAACAGTTACTATCCTTTCCCTAATTGCTGCTTTTTGTCTACTTATTATTTATAGTTCTGCAAAATCCATGGCTTATTAGATATTAATGACATCAATGTCTAGATAGTTTATACCTAATCAGATTGAAGAATTTACCTGTTGAGAAGTGATACTAGAGTGTAGAACGAATTCAAGTTCATCTTTCAGGTGCTTCCTGGGTGCTTTCAATTTTATATTTCTATTGTTTTCATGTCATTGCCTCATTTCACTAAACAGAAACATTTTAATTCTAAGAGTGAAGATTTTTTCCTTATTTGAGTCTATTCAGTGTTTTCCTCACGTAAAGTAGTTTTTTTAAAAAACATATACTACCCAAAAAATAGAGATTAGGGAATTCTAATTAAATTATATCAGAGGTGATTGTACTAAGCAGTTAGTATTTTTCAAAAGTATATGTATGCTGCTCAGGACAAGGCAGATTTTTACAGGGTGAACTTCTTCCCACAATCCAGTCTCTTTTACAAGCAAGTAAGTAATGTGCCATTAGATTTAGCATTACAAAAAATGATATCAGCTTGCTATACATTTTTTCTATGGTTTCTTTAACAACCAACAATTTTCATTAATAAATTACATTTTTTAAAAAAACAATTGAAACTGGAAAGTTATCTCCCCTTCAAAAATGAGTCAAGAAAACCACTTTTTCAATTTGGCATACTTTCTTATCAATTTCCACAGTGTAGTCCCAAACAAACCAGGATTTGAATCCTGGTTCCTACACTTCTGTGAAACCCTGAACAACTTAATGAATATAGGCTTAACTTGTTCTATTCCTTCAAGTATAATTAATGCATGTTTTTCATATAAATGATACATAAAATAACTATCAAGCATCATTTTACTTTAGAGTATATGTCAGAGTATGTGTATAATACTAGCAATTGCACTTACTTAATGATAGAAACTCAAGAAATAGAGATAAAAATAATATTTTACATAATGAGTAATTCCTTCTAAATTTTACAGTGCTGCAGTAAACTGAGAAATAGAATAAGTAAATTATATCTAAAAATAGTTATAAGGATTCACAGTGATAATTTATTTTAGGTAAGCCTTTATATGTACATATAAAACAAAATTCCTAACAACATATGTTCTCCAAAACTAACTCCTCAGAGAAACTTGAAAAATTGTAAGACACAGAACAAAGAGATTAGTTTAAAGCATGGCCAACTGATATCATGGCTGGTGGGGGTACCCTTACTGATTTCTCAACTCAGTGGATACTGGCTGGATTCCTGAAGGGTCTCAGAACACTTGACACATACTGGATGTCATATTTGTATGTTTAACTGGGAAACCAGTGCGATCTACACAATTTTCAAATATTTTTCTTTCCTCTGGATAAAATACAGAAGAAATTAAACAACTTTTCCAATGTACACTTGCAGTTTTTGCTTTAAAACTTACAATTTGTCCTCAAACAAGGAGTGTGCTATTCAACACTGAGGTGAGAACCATTTATAGCTTGGGCTCATAAATACACAAAAATTTTGTTTTCCTTCTTAACTGCCAGGCTAATTCAAATATTTTCTTTAAACATTTTTTCCAGCAGAATTCAAAACATTATCATGTTTACTTATGTGTGTTTTTAAGATTTAAGATATGTTGAAAAGTCCTTTATTTCCAGGTTTATAAATTATTAAAAATATTCTCCCACATTCTGAGAGTTCCACAATACAAGCACATACTTCTGTAACTACTGATAAAAAATATATATCTTCTGAATAATTAATTTGGGGAGGATAAATATCCAGTGCCTCTAACTGTAAAAGAACGTATACATCCACCTCAGCACCTGAGACAAAATGCCTTCATTATCTTCTGCAAACTAGCAGACATCAAAGGCCTTTAGTGGGAGGCAGAAGGGGTGTGCAAGATACGTCCATCTTATGTCTGGTTAATGCTACTGCTCCTCATTGGAAATTGTAATCATACTGAGACAGTATTCTGACACATCAGGTTAAGCTGCCACTGCAACACGGGCATCCTATAAGGGTGCTGGCTGGAGTCCTGACTGCTCCATTTCTGATCCCACTCCTTGCTAATGCATCTGCAAAAGCAGCACAAGATGGCCCAAATGCTCATGTTCTTGCACTGTATGGGAGACCCAAATGAAATTCCTGGTTCCTGGCTTTGGCTTGGCCTAGCTCTGGCCAGTGTAGCCATTTGGGGAGAGAACAAATGGATGGAAGATCTCTGTGTGTGTGTGTCTGTCTCTGTGTGTGTGTGTGTCCCTCTCTCTCTGTGTAACTCTGCCTTTCAGACAAGTAGAAAATAAATCACACACAAAAAAAATTGTAATCATGCCTAGCAGCCAACACACAGAGAGAAAATAAAATTTCATTAATGACTCCTCTTTTCTGAACTTATCGATGTAAGAGTCAAGACACTAAAACACATAGTTTGGTTTCATACCCTGCTCTTTCTAGAATTTAGTAAGTTGCCTTACTTTTGTATGCCTCATATTCCTTGTTCATAAAATGATGATATGAGTTACTAGCTGCAAATATCTCTTACTATATTCTATTTTTTTAAAGATTTATTTTATTTATTTGAAAGACAGAGTTACAAAGAGAGGTGGAGACAGAGAGAGAGGTCTTTCATCCGCTGGTTCACTCTCCAGATGGCCACAACGGCCGGAGCTGCGCCAACCTGAAGCCAGGAGCCCAGAGCTTCTTACAGGTCTTCCACGTGAGTGCAGGGGCCCAAGGACTTGGACCATCTCCTACTGTTATCCCAGGCCATAGCAGAGAGCTGGATCGCAAGAGGAGCAGCCGGGACTACAACCGGCGCCCATATGGGATGCTGGCGCTTCAGGCCAGGGTGTCAACCCACTGTGCCACAGAGTCGGCCCCTCTTACTATCGTCTATGCACCAGCACTTGATACACATCAGTCAACAAAAGAGATTGATAAATTGTACTCTGTTCACTGCAATGAGGCCTTCTTTCCAGCACTGTTGAAATCAGGCATGGTCCTCTGACTTTCTTTGTCCAAAGAAATGTAAGTGGAAGTGACCTGTGTCACTTCTCTGTGGAAGCTTTCAGCCCAGTCGAATAATTCATCACATTTGCTTTCCCCAGCTTCTGTGATCATGGATGCCTGTTTTGAAATGAAGTCTCTGTGTCCTTTGGTTTCTGCAGAATCCTGATGGACATATCCCATGAGTAAAAAATAAGTTTTACTGTTTTCAGCTACTAATGTTTGGTATTGTTACTTCACCCTAATCTGTCCTGTTCCATTCTGACAAAAAGATCTACCCTTGAGGAGCAAAAACTCTTATAGAAAGAGAGAGCCAACAAGAAAATAAGACATATTTCTTAAGGAAAGCATCCGGTGTCATAGAGGGCAATAAACATTGTAGGATCAAAAAGAAATAGAGCCTGTCAGGAGTTTTAGCACTAAAAGAGAAAGGAAGAAGAGAAAAGGAATATTGTTGAATTAAATAAAGAGGTCAAATAAATCATAAATTTCAAGCCCTTAGAGAAGTGTCATGCACAATAACCCTTGAAAAAGTTGCATATTTGTATTTTTGTGCAATCTAGATTTGATATAATGCATTATATGCATTAACTGTATATTATTCAGTACTTACTTCCCACTACTTCTTGTAAGGTAAAACATCATATGTTATTTTAGAAATTAGAAAAGTAAACTTACATTACCAAAGTTCTGAAGCCTCCTTAATTACCTTTAGTTAATATGAATTTTATTAATACTAGGTCTTATGGCACCAGTGTTACAGTACCTGTGCCAAGGCCAAAGTTGTTTTAAATATAATTAGAAAACCCAGGTACACCATGCTTATTAATTCACACTACATATTTGTCTGCTTGGCAAGTACAGCCCATGAGAAAACCTGGGATGTTCATGTTGCTGTAATATACCTTTCCTCTCCCAGCTGTCAATGGGAATAGTGAGTGCAGAGGCAAGAAGAGAGAAAGAGAATGGACATTACCAAGGTTGGGTTTGCCTGCCCTTGAATGGAAGAGGCTTTCTAATAAATACAAAGTCGTTTTCTGATTTACTCATTCTCTAAATGATATTTTAAAGCAGGGGTAGGGAATATTTTTTCTTCCAAGGGTCATTTGCATATTTATAACACCATTCACAGGCCATACAAAATTATTAACTTAAAATTTAGACTGCTAAAGATTTATTGACTTTTGGGGGCTGCCATTGTGGCATAATGGATTGAGCTGCCTACAGCCTGCAGCACTGGCATTCCACAGTTCTAATCCTGCCTGCTCCATTTCAGATCTAATTCCTTGCTAATGTTCAAGGGAAAGCATTCCTTGGGCCTCTGAACTCCTGGATTCAGCTTGGCTCAACCCTGGACATTGTGGCAATTTGGGAAGTGAACAACCAGATGGAAGATTCTCTCTCTCTCTCTCTCTCCCCCTCTCCCTCTCCCTGTTCTTCTTCTCCCTCTCCCTCTTCCTCTCCTTCTCCCTTTCCCTCTCTCTTCCTCCCTCTCCCTCCCTCTCCCTCTCTCTCCCTCCCTCTACCTCTCCCTCTCCTTCTCTCTCTTCCTCTGAACTATGCCTTTCAAATAAATAAAAATAAATCTTTAAAACAAAGATTTATTGAATTCCAAGTCACATCTGTGGCTGCCTTGGCAGGCACAGATCAAAGGATTTTCTGGGCTATATACAGCCCACAGACTGTATATTACCCACCCCTATCTTAAAGGAAAGATTTGTGTTGTTTTTTTTTTTTTTTAGTTTGTTAAAGGGATCACTTCCACTAATAAAATTACAGAGATAAATAAGTACTTTCTGATATTGAAATGGAAATTTTAAATTGAAACCCAAGACTTTAGTTTGAGCTCTATTTTCCCCAAGTTTTGCCAAGGCTTAGATCAATCATCTTATAGAAGCTGTTAAACTATTTTAATTCCCAACATCAAAATACAGAGAAGCTTGTTTTCTATCATAAATTCTGTTTTCCATTATATATTCTAGACAGTTTTGATTCAGAAACAGAAAGTACTTCCAAATGTAAAGCAAAAATATTTGACATATTTCTGAAGACTTCCAACATTAGGTTATGTACTGACAGGACACAATTATGAAAGGAATAACAACAGGGTATACTTTTATGTTTACCCATTAATGACAAATGAAAAGATGCCATATAATTAATGCATAACATATACACTAATGTCCATACTCTTCCTGTGGGGAAATGTGTCATCTCTAATCCAATCATTTTCTCTATATGATGAAAAACATCATTCTGGCTTGTGTTTTGACTTTCTGGAGGTAAAATATAACCCATTGTGAAAAATAAAAGCAGCATGGTCTTTTTGAATTTCCTTGTTCCCAGCAATCTCTCTTAACTTAAATTTAACCAATCACATAAAGGAGTAAGTTAATCAAATGTCAGCTTATGTTGGCCATTTAACCAGTCTTTCTAACTTTTTAATAAAATGGACTCACAATGACCACAGCCATATTCAGAATCTTTCTACATGAACGTCCTTCACATGTTTATTGCTCCTTCTCATCTAAGAATATTTATGTCTACAAGAAACTTTAAGAGGAGGTTGAGTGAGTGGTTCACTTCTTTCATTCATTCATCTCAAATATTTATTGAACCTGGGAAAATTATCAGGCATTGTTATAGGAACTGATAAACACAATAAGTAAGGTTTCTGCACTTGTGGAGCTGTCCTTCTGGAGAGGAGATAGAAAATAGACAAGCATTCAAATAACTGACCAAAATGATTCCAGATAACAATGAATATAATGAATAAAATATAATAGGTTAATGTTATAGAGAGTCATTATAGATAGAAGCAAACTAAAAGGGAAGTCAGGAAAAGCCTTCTCAGAAAATTTGATAAGTTACTGGGGTTGAAATTGCAAATGACAAAGACAATAGAGCCTTAAGAAGATCTGTGGACACAGCTTCACTGGCTTCAGAAATAGCTTTCCAAAACCTTGGGTAGAATAAACTTGGTTTGCTTGAGGAACCTGAAAGCCAGAATGACCATAATGAGGTAGAGTGGAAGAGGAGTGATAGGAGATGATGTAGAAGTAAAAGAAAGACCAGACTATGTAACCTGGGAAGTTAAAATAGATGTAAATTTGAAATCATTGAGGAGAAGTGGAAAGATTCAGAGTATGTTTATAGACAGAACCATGGTTGAATTTATGAACAAAAATGATGTTACTATAGGCTGGGAGCTGAACAATTATACAGAAGTGAATACCATCTGTTAAAATCAGAAAAACAAAAAAGCTAACACATTAAGTATCTACTATGAATCAAGTACTCTTAGAATCACTTTAAAGATTTTGCTCTTTAAAAATTTATTCACTTTGTAGTTTAGTCACTTTAAAGATTTAAGTTATTTGCTCTTCATTATATCCCTATGAATTGAGTACTATTTGATTCACATTTTTTAAATTAGTTCATTGAAGTAGAGAGTACTTGATATAAGTGGCTTGCATCAAGTCATAGCTAGTGAGTGGTACAACACAGGGAATCTTACACTATAATCCATGCCTTTACTTGTATAAGAATACACACCTAAGTTTACCAAAAGACACATACTAGACTATCTATATCACTAATGTTAGTAATAAATGAAAACTGGAAACTACTCAAGTATGCATGACAGAAGTATGGATAAATAAAGAGTTTTATTTTCACACATTGGAACGTTATTCAGCTCTAGTAATGAATCAATACCTTCACTGAGTCAAAGAAGCACTCCAAAGTACTATTTCACTATATGATATTTGAAAGCAGATAAAACCTTTGAAACTGTGTGGTGACTCGGGGAGGGGGGGTATCAGTGGTTGATATATTTTAATTCTTGGTCTGGCTCCTGATTATACAGACATACTCAGTTTGAGCACTCTTCAAGTTGTACACTCCTGTACATTTTCTGTAATTTTATTGTATTGGGACTAAAAAGTTGAAACAAGAGAAAGATCTGGTCAAAATTAGTACGTACACACACACACAAACACACATACACACTATATGATTCCCTCTGCTAAATAAACTCAGTTCCAAAAATATTAAAAAAAAAAAAAGGACCAGCACCAAGTCCAGGCACTCCATAATTCAAAGATGTAGCAAAGAAAGAAGGACCAAGGGGATGGCATTGTGAACAGAGTTAAGCCCCTGCCTGTGATGCTGGCATCCAGTATGGCCTCCCGTTGGAGTCCTGGATGCTCCACATCCAATCCAGTGCCCTGCTGGTGCATCTGAGAGGTAGCAAAGATGACCTAAATGCCCGGGCTCCTGCCACCCCACGTGGGAGACCTGGAAGGAGCTTCTGTCTTCTGGCTTTGGCCTGGCCCAGCCCTGGCTGCTCTGGCCATTTAAGAATTGAAAAAACACATGGAAAATCTCTCACATTCTCTCTTCCTCTCCCTCTAACTCGTCTTTCAAATAAATAAATAAACCTTTTAAAAAAGGACCCCACAAAATGGGTGAGAAAATACATCTGCAGCCCACAAGATTTGAAGAATCCTAAGAGATTTAGAAATAGGTGATCAATTGTCATAATTGCTGTTGAAAAGTAAAGAAATATGAAGGCAGAAAAGTTACCACCTTTTAAAACTTAGTTCCCATTATGGTTTTTGAGATAACTTTTACATGTGTGTCACTCCACAAATGCTTCGTGACTTACAATAGGGTTACAGTCTCATGGACCCACGCTGAGATGAAAATACCCTAAGCTGCAAATTCATTTGGTATATATGTCCTACCATGCAAAGCAGCTCACCAACACAGCGCACTATAGAGCAAGGTTGTGTCCACTCCCAAGTATATGGCTGACAGGAGCTGTGGCTCATAGCCCTGATCAGCATCACGTGGGTGTGTCATGCTGTCAATCCCACTAGCCCAGAGAAAGAATAAAAATCAACATTTGAAGTATAATGTTGCTGGAATGTGTCTGATGCTTACACTATCATTAAGTGAAAAAAAAATCAAACACTTAACCATTATACTCTGGGACCTATGTATGAGAACACTGTGATCTGAAAGGACGGAAATTAATTCCATGTTTGAAATTAGTTTTTTTTTCATTTCCAAATTTGAACTAAAAAATAAATCAACATGGCTACCCCATTTCCAGTGAAGACTGTCACAACCTCAGGACAATGATATTAAATAACACCATAACATGTAAGCATTATTTATTGTTAATCTCTTCCATGAAACGGATGATTCTGAATTTCAAGTACATCACTCAATCATGAAACAGCCTGAAGTAAGGAACCCACTTATGTGATGCCCCAATTCCCACCCAGACCAAAGAACTTGTGAGATAATAAATGTGTTTGTTTTAAGCTATTAAGTTTTGTGGGTATTTTTGTTATGTAGCAGAAGGTAACTAATCCATAAGAAGCACTTTTTAAAACCTGGAAAATAAGAATTGAAAGAAAAGCTTTTCCATAGAGGAATATAAATTTTCTCTTCAAAATGATAAATCATTTCTATTGACAGTAATTAAGATGAGAAAAGCCCTTTGGTGATTCCTAAAATACGTGCTGCACTGTGGCATCCTTTTGTATGTATTCCTTTTCAGAAATATGTAATTTATTATTAACTTATGCATAAGAAAATTAACCAGTGTAGTTGTCCCACACATGATTTTTCACCAGCAAAGCAAAATTATTGTAGCTGTTTTTCAATATCATTTTTGTGGTAGTAGCGTGTGTTTATTGAATTAATTTTAGCTCTGTACAACATACTGTAAAGGCTCTAAAATGCTGTGTGTGTGTGTGTGTTTTAAATGCACGTGTTTGTGGAAGGATGAGGGGAAGTGATGTTAGAATAAGTAGTGAGAAGATGCAAATGACATAAACACACATATAGATATCTAAAGTCACATTTCCTAACCCAGATGTTCCAGATTTAGATGACTCTCATAGATCTGAAAGTGGCTTGTCATATTTGACTGGCCTGCGGATGAAGTGAATTCACCTGGATAATAGATTTAAAAGTGAGCCCACCATCCGTTGTAGAATGGCACATCGTCATCCTCTAAGGGAAAGTATTTTAGCCTTTAGCACTAAATCCAATTTCCTGTCTTGAAAAGGAGAGTCCACTTCTGAGGACACAAATCCACTCCAACCTGCAAATGTAGACACTTCACAGTTTTCACAATCCCCGGAAGAAAAGTATCATATCTCAGATAGCACCTCTAGGTTCTTAAAGAGGGACAGGTGAGGAGGAGAGTCACTCAGAATGATGTTTTAATTTTTACCTTGCTCTATATGTTTATTTTTTTTTTAATTTTTTGACAGGCAGAGTGGACAGTGAGAGAGAAAGACAGAGAGAAAGGTCTTCCTTTGCCGTTGGTTCACCCTCCAATGGCCGCCATGGCTGGTGCACTGCACTGATCTGATGGCAGGAGCCAAGTACTTATCCTGGTCTCCCATGAGGTGCAGGGCCCAAGCACTTGGGCCATCCTCCACTGCACTCCCTGGCCACAAAAGAGAGTTGGCCTGGAAGAGGGGCAACCGGGACAGAATCCGGCACCCCGACCGGGACTAGAACCTGGTGTGCCGGTGCCGCAAGGCGGAGGATTAGCCTAGTGAGCCAGCCTGTATGTTTATGTATATTAATGCATATAAATAAATGTATTAACATAAAAATACATGCAATAAATGTATGTTTTAAATTCAAAAAGAATCTCACATTTAAGATGTGTGTGAGGTCCAAGTGGTCTTTTTAACTTCTTAGAAACAAATTAATTATAATTATAAACACAAAAAATCTTTCTCTTTACAGCTAAGACCATTTCTCTTGCTCCATTAAGCAGAAGAAAATGAACACACCTACTGGGAGAAGTGTTAGTGGACATAGCATATCTGAAGTGAAATACAGAAGATATGGGCTCCTCGGAGATCAACACCACAGGGCTGTCTTCTGTTAGCTTCGTCTTTCTACCTACAGGTAGGCCCGTTTCTGTTTAAAATTGTTTTAAGTAATAAATGCTTAATAACTAGGCTTACCCTTCCTAGATAAGATAAAAATATTCAATGGATTCAAATAAGTTTCTTCTTTGCAGAAAATAGATTTGACTTGAATCTCAGGTCAAAGAAAGAAGTAATATACTGGGTGAATTTTAAGGGTTCAGTGTACTGCCTGTAACTTGTACAGCAAGTTTGGAGAATGGCAATTCTTAGGGTGAAAAAGTGGGAAATGAGATCATTGTCTTTGACGGAAGACAAAGACCTTCAGGTCACTGCTGCAGGTTGTTATCCAGGGCCACACTTGCAACAAGGGAATTCTGTACATGAGCTGACCTTCGCTTGAACAAATTAACCTTGTAAATCCTGACTTGGAGCATCTGATTGGGGAACTTAAATTTTGTGGGAACACCCTGGCAGCTGGGAGGGGAGAATGGAGGTGTCTACCTTGTTTGCTTTCCATGCTGGAAATAGTGTACCAACACCACAAGTATTGGGGAGCTCCCTGGTGTCAACAGTAGAAAATCTTAAATGCAGCACAGGAAAAAACAAAGTATGGTAAGTAAATCATCAAATGAAGAGATGTACATACTGGCTCACCTCTTTGAACAATAATGAGGTTTTAGGAAAAACTACTGTAGCATCTGCTCATGTAAATAGAATATTCTTGCTTTAGGACTGATGTGTGGTAGTCATTAAGTAAGTGAATGTAAATAGCTAATAATTTTTCCATTGTAAATATAGTTCAGTGCTACACAGGGGTGAACTGTGATTTGGTTCTCAGTATTAGGTAACATCTTATGCACTTGTTGCCAAAACTTTTATTCCTTGAGTGCTTACTGAGTATAATTAGTAAGTATTTATTTATTATTCACTTTGATTTTATCTGAAAGACAGAGAGAGGCAGGGTGGAGAAGGGGATCTTGGATTCATTGGTCTACTCTCCAGATGCCTGCAACAGCCAAGTCTGAGACAGATCAAAGCCAGGAGCCTGAAACTCAACTCAACTTTCCACTGTGGTTGGCAGAGACCCAAGTCCTTGAGTCATGAGTCTACTGCGTTCACAACTCTTCATGTCTTCAGCCCTCCAAAATGCTGGCAGTAAAATTCTAAGTGGTTGAAGCATGATAGTACATTTTCCTTTTCTATTCGATGCGAGATGTGTTATCTACACCTATCAAAGAGGACCTAGACTTCAAAGAGGGAGGTGCCTTTCTCTGAAGGGAGGAGAGAACCTCCACTTTGACTATGACCTTGTCTAAACAAGATAAGAGTCGGAGAACTCAAGCGGCTTCCATAGCCTTGGAAACTCATGACTGGTGCATAGGGAGATTACTGATGCCATAAACAGGAGTGTCAATTTGTAAAGTCAACAACAGGAGTCACTGTGCACTTACTCCTCATGTAGGATCTCTGTCCTTAATGTGCTGTACACTGAGGCTTAATGCTATAACGAGTACTCAAACAGTATATTTCACTTTGTGTTTCTATGGGGGTGCAAACGATTGAAATCTTTACTTAACGTACACTAAACTGATCTTCTGTAAAAAAAAAAAAAAAAAAAAAAAAAGAAATTATCAACTCCCAACTTGACTCTCACTGGGATTAAACATGACAATAGGTCTGATCTGATTTCATCATCATTTAAAAAAAATCATCTATTATTTTTCACTTTATGTTTCTGTGTGGGAACAAACTGTTGAAATCCTTACTTAAGGTATACTAAGCTGATCTTCTGTATATTAAGATAATCGAAAATGAATCTTGATGTGAATGGAAGGGGAGAGGGAGTGGGAAAGGGGAGGGTTGTGGGTGGGAGGGACGGTAATGGGGGGGAAGCCATTGTAACCCATGAGTCGTACTTTGGAAATTTATATTCATTAAATAAAAGATAAAAAAAAAAAAAAGAGGACCTAGAAAAGAAAGTCCTTAGCAAGCAGGGAGAGAAGGGGTGGGAAGGAGGATGGGGAAGGGAAATATGAAGAGAAGAGCCCGCAGCAGCCTCTCTGCATGTTCCCACTGAGCCTATGGATGACACACTGTCCCACCTCGGGATGACTGCCTTTCACAGAAAATCACAGTCCACCAAAGACATGTCAAAGTAATACCAAGAAATTGCAGTCAGCCATTGATCAATGGAGAGCAAACATTTAACTTCAGGGAAAAAATCCAAACTAAATTAAAGTCTAATCAGCTTTAGTCAGAGCTTCCATCTGAAGGGTTTCAGCAGCCTCTCAAACAACGGGACTCATGGAGCACATTTCAAATAACGGAGACCTTTTCCTCAGATCAATATTTTCCCAGAGGCTGATAAATTCCCAGCAATTTGTGGTCTCCTGGAGGTGTCTCCTGAAGAGCTTAGTTCTCCTTATTAAGGAGGGAACACTTCCAAATTGCAAATAAAGTGTAACAGAAAGATGCCCCTCTTGCTTTCTGGTTTGAGGACCTCCATACTCAAAAGAAATAAATCATACTATTTTGAGTTCACTCCAAAAAAATCCTTAGTTTTCAGTATTAGTGGAAGTTTTTGACTCACAACCTAGCAACTTGGGAACAGTGCTGATGAATTTAGAGAGAAATCTTTTTCTGTCTTCTTAGAAGGGAAAAAAATAGCATTAAAATAAATGGGAAATGTGGTTGTAGGAAAAACAGTAGTGAAAGGAAAGAAGAGAGAAGTTTATAAAAAAAAGTAGAAAGTACAATTTGTTATCTGAAGGAGCAATTCAAAAGGAGATGATAATGTATCTTTTTTTTAACCTTTTACATTTATATAAAGGGAACAAAATATATGTATTTCATATATACAGTTTTAAGAACTTAATGACACTTCCTATCCCTCCTACCCTCCCTCCAACCTTCCCTCCTCCTTCTTTTCTTATTTTTCTTTTAATTTTTACAATGACATACTTTCAGCTTACTTTGTCATCACAAGCTTAACCCTCCACTAAACAGAGTTCAACAAGAATTAAGTAAAAACAAAACAAACATACACACACACACACACACACACACACACTGTTCCTCAAGAGAATGGACAAGGGTTATAAACAATAATCAGATCTCAAGATGATGCATCATTACCTACAGGTCAAGATATTGTCTTTTCATATTGAAGCAGGAAAACTGCTGGCGTCCACATGTGTCCGGGGGTCAGTCTGGGCTCACTGAGGGAGATCTGTCTGTGTGAGTGGCAGGAGTGCACCTCAAGTGAACTACCGTCTGTTCTGAATGCCTACTGCTTGAAAAACAATCAGTACTTAAAGCGGTGTTTGTTTCTTCTTGGAAATGGCAGTACACAAAACCCCAAAGGAGATCAAAGAATGTCTCTGTAAAACACATCTCTATAAAATCTTCACTGCAGCCTTACAAGGATGCTACGTGCATAACCTGGAGGGGATAGGACGTGCACACTTGCAAGCAGGTGTCTGAGAGAAGACGGGTGAATGACAGCAAAGTGCAATACCCTAGTCATCTCTAGAGAGGCAATACGTGATTAATAAAAAAGCAAATGCACAACATAGACAGTGTGTGAATGAGAAGCAGAGAAATAGATTCCCATTCACTCCCTCTTTCATACCAAGATTAAAGAAAAACATTTTCCATTAACCAGAATACAAATACAGACTTTCATCTCAATGGTCCAGATGCTTATCTGTTGCATTTCAAGGCCCACCACACAAACCCTTGAGAATGAGAACAGTATTCACTATGTAGCCGACGCCATGGCTCACTAGGCTGATCCTCCGCCTGCAGCGCCAGCACACAGGGTTCTAGTCCTGGTGTGGGAGCCGGTTCTATCCCGGTTGCTCCTCTTCCAGGCCAGCTCTCTGCTGTGGCCCGGGAGTGCAGTGGAGGATGGCCCAAGTGCTTGGGCCCAGCACCCGCATGGCAGACCAGGAGAAGCACCTGGCTCCTGGCTTCGGATCAGCGTGGTGCGCTGTCCGCAGCGGCCATTGGGGGGTGAACCAACAGAAAAGGAAAACCTATCTCTCTCTCTCACTGTCCACTCTGCCTGTCAAAAAAGAAGTCTTGCGAGAGCAATGGGGTTCCTTTGCAGGTGTTACTCTGTATTCTAGTTTTCAAGTCATTTTTATAAGTAGCTCCAACATTTCCTCTGCTCCCTCAGAACCCCAGGAGTCATATGAAACTGTGCAGTTCAAAGAGTCAATTCAGTGTCAGGAATATGTGATTACTTACAGTGATGCTTACAAGGAGAGGTTTTTGCAACCCAAGGGAGGAAACTCACACCCTACTTCTTTCCACAAGAGCTGCTGCTGTTTACTTGTTAACTTCAGGAATGCTTCTGCGATCCATCAGGATCCTGCAAATTTTTCCTAGGAAAAAAAACTAAAGTATGTTGTTTTCCTAAAATCAATTCCATTGTTTAAGTGACTTCACAGTAAAACTAACATTTTATTGTACATTTCTATGAATTTTATACATACACACATTGATGTAGCCACCATCATAATCAGTATCCAAAATATATGATCACTCCAAAAACTGCGGTCCTTTCCTCCTCCTGTCTTTACCCCTTGCAGTCACCAATCTGTCCCCTCAAAATGGCTTGATGTAAGTTACAATTGTTTTGTCATTCCAAAAACATCCGTTATACAGTATGTATCTGTTTGACACTGGCTTTTTGTTCCTTTGTTGTGCTTTTGAAAATCACCCATGTGGCCGGCGCCGTGGCTCACTAGGCTAATCCTCCGCCTTGCGGCACCGGCACACCAGGTTCTAGTCCCGGTCGGGGCGCCGGATTCTGTCCCGGTTGCCCCTCTTCCAGGCCAGCCCTCGGCTGTGGCCAGGGAGTGCAGTGGAGGATGGCCCAAGTGCTTGGGCCCTGCACCCCATGGGAGACCAGGAGAAGCACCTGGCTCCTGCCATTGGATCAGCGCAGTGTGCTGGCCACAGCGCACCGGCCATGGCGGCCATTGGAGGGTGAACCAACGGCAAAGGAAGACCTTTCTCTCTGTCTCTCTCTCACTGTCCACTCTGCCTGTCCAAAAAAAAAAAAAAAAAGAAAAAGAAAATCACCCATGTTAGTGGTGCATCATCAAGAATTCATTCCTTGGGGCCAGCGCTGCAGTGTAGTGTGTAAAGCCACCACCTGCAGTGCCAGCATCCCATGTGGGCGGCAGTTCGAGTCCCAGCTGCTCCACTACCAATCCAGCTCTCTGCTGTGGCCTGGGAAGGCAGTGGAGAATGGCCCAAGTCCTTGGGCCCCTGCATCCATGAGGGAGACCCAAAAGAAGCTCCTGGCTCCTGGCTTTGGATCGGCGCAGCTCCGGCCTTTGCAGCCATCTGGGGAGTGAACCAACAAATGGAAGACCTTTATCTCTCTCTCTGCCTCTGCCTCTGTCTCTCTGTAACTCTGCCTTTCAAATAAATAAAAACATCTTTTTAAAAAAGGAGTTCATTCCTTTTCACTGTTACATGGTATGAGTGTACCAGTTTGTTCACCTGCTCACCAGTTTAAAGGCATTTAGTTGTTTCCAGTTTGGGATGTTTATGAGTAGAGCTACTATAAACATTCATATATAATTTTTATGAGAACTTATATTTTTACTTGTTTGGGGTTAAGTATTGGGAGTAAGATATCTGAGAAATACAGTAAGTTTAACTTATATAAGCTGTAAAATTCTTTTCCAGACTGGCCATACTATTTTGTTTTGTTTCAGTAGCAATGTACGAGAGGTCCAGTTGCTCTACAACCTCTTCAAACTTTGGTATTGTCAATGACTTTAATTTTATTCATTTAAATAGATGTGTAGTGGTGTCTCACCATGGTTTTAATTTGGAATTCCTTAATGACTGAATGATATTCAATATTTTTCATACTGCTATATGATAAACATGTAACCTTTTTGGTAAAGTGTTCAAATATTTGCCCATTTTTAGATTAGGTTGTTATATTTTCTTTTTTGAATGTATTTATTTATTTGAAAGGCAGAGTGACAGAAAAAAGAGAGAGAAAGAGATCTTCCATTCATTGGTTCATTCTCAAATGGCCACAATAGCCAAAGCTGGGACAAGCTGAAGCAAGGAGCCTGAAATTCCATCCAGGTCTCCCACATGGTGGCAGTAGGCCAAACACTTGGGACATCCCCTGCTGCTTTTCCAGGCAGAGAATTGGATTGGAAGCAGAGCAGCCAGGACTCAAGCTGGCTCTCTGATTTAGGATGCTGGCATTGCAAGCAGTGACTTAATATGTCATGCCACAACACCGGCTCAGGGTGTTAACGCTTTTATTGTTGAATTTACAGGGTTCTTATTTGTTCTGAATATTGGTCAGATATGGGATTGGAAATATGTTACCTTACTCAGTGTCTTATATGAGTGTTACATCTTCTTAACCATGTCTTTCATGGAAGAAAATCTTTGTCTTGTCTGACATCGCTGTTAAGTCTGTTGTAAATCTGAGCCTATAATATGCATGTGTGCATACCTGCATGTATAAGTGCATACTGGATTGTCTGATTTCTGATTTAATCTGTTGCTATCCCTTCAACCCCTTTGCTCTACATTTCCTTCAGATGCCATTTCCCTTTCTCTTAGGAACTTCCCTTTGAAAATCTGTTAGAATAACTCAGCAGGAAATTAGTTTCCCTTTACCATAGGCTTCTTTATGTCACCTTCATTCCTGATGAATATCCCATTGGACATAGAACTATGGATTGACAGCTGTTTTCTTTCAATGTTCAAAAAATATAGCATTTCTTGCACAGTTTCTGAAATAAGACATCTCAGTCATTCAAGCTGGTAGATACTACATACGGTGGTTTTCTCTTACGCTTTCAAGATTTTATTTTTTCTCTAATTTTAATCTTTTTTATTAACATATAACTGAACATTAATTTCTCTGGGTTCATTCAGTTGGGGATTGCAAACCTTCTCCAATCAGTAGGTTTATATCTTTTACCAAATTTGGAATGTTTCCTGTTATTATTTCTAAAAATAGTGCCTCAGCACTGAGACTTTTCTCCTGTCTCTTTCAGTCACATGAATATATGCTGATTTTGTAAACTGCAGCTTTATTGATTTGATTTATCCATTCTGTCAGCTTTTTGGTCAAGGGTTTAGGTTTTTCCATGTACAAAATCATGTCATCTGCAAACATGGATAATTTGACATCCTCTTTTCTTGCTCATCCCTAATTACTCTTACTATATTGAAGAAAGTGGTGAAACTGGACATGTTTGTCTTGTTCTGGATCTGAGGGAAATGCTTCCACTTTTTACCTAGTCAGTATGATACTGGCTATTTGTTTTTGGTATATAGCCATTATAATTTTGAAGGAATGTTCCTAAAATACCTAATTAGTGGATAGTTTTTATCATGAAGGAGTGTTGAACCTTATCAGATGTTTTGTTTACATCAATTGAGATGACCATATGGTTTTTGTTCTTCGTTCTATTGATGTGATTTGTGAACATTTATCAATTTGTGGATATTAAACCACCCTTGCATTTCTGGGACAAATTCCACTTGATTATGATGTATGATCTTTTAGATGTGGTTTTGGAATCTGTTTGCTAGTTTTGTTGAGAATCTTTGCATCTGTGTTCACTACAAACACACATCTGTGGTTTTCTTTTCATGTCATTTCTTTGGTTTTGGTATCAAAGTGATACTGGCATCATAAAAAGATTTTGGCAGATTGCCATCATGCTCAATATTTTGGAATAGTCTGAAGAATATTGGAGTTATTTCCCACTTGAATGTTTTGTAGAATTCAATAGTAAAGCTATCAGGTCCAAGACTTTTCCTTGATGGAAGACTTTTGATTACTCATTGTTTGCTATGGGTATCCTTGATTTAATCTTGGTAGGTTATATGCATCCTGGAATTTATCCATTTCTTCAAGGTTTTTCAGCCTATTAATAAATAGCTTTTCATAGTGGATTTTTTTAAGATTTATTTATTTATTTGAAAGGCAGAAATACGGAGAATGAAGGAGAGAGAGGATCTGCCATCTGCTGGTTCACCACTCTCCAAATGGAGGCGATGGCCAGGGCTGGACCAGGCCAATATCAGGAGCTAAGAGCTTCTTCTGGGTCCCACACAAGGGTTCTGAGGCCTAAGGACTTGACCCATCCTCTGCTGCTTTCCCAGGTGCATTCACAGGGAGTTGGATCAGAAGTGGAGCAGCCAGGAATTGAATGGTGCCCATATGGGATGCTGGCACTGTAGGCCATGGCTTAACCCAATGCACAATAGCGCCAGCCCCCATAATAGTTCCTTATGATCCTTAGTATTTAGTGGTATCAGTAATAATATCTCCTTTTTCATCTCTGTTTACTTATTTGAACTTTTTGTATTCTAAGGATGAACTTACTGAAAGAGATCAAGAAACAAACCCTATTCATAGTAGTCATAGACACACACACACAATCAAATATTTAGGAATAGGTTTAACTAACAAACTGAAAGATGTCTACAATGAAAATTATGAAACAATGGTGAAAGATCATCAAGGACACAAAAAAATCAAAAGATATTCCTTGACCGATGGATTGAAACAACCAATATCATTAAAATATCTATACAACCTTAAGCAATTCATAGATTCGATGCAATCCCTATCAAAATGCCAATGTCATTCTTTACAGAATTGAAGAAACAATATTATGATCTTAATTCTATATATAGGAAATACATGAAATTTTTTCACCATATATAAAAAAAATCAAAAAGAAAGAAATATACCAAAAAGGAGAAAAATAAAAAGCAATGTTAAAATTCATGTGGGAGTTGGTGCATTGGCATAGCCAGTAATGTCACCGCTTGCAGTGCCGGCATCCCATATGGGTGCTGGTTCGAATCTTGGCTGCTCCAGTTCCAATCCAGCTCTCTGCCATGGCCTGGGAAAGCAGTAGAAGATGGCCCAAGTGCTTGGGCTCCTGCACCTGCAAGGAAGACCCAGAAGAAGTTCATGGCTCCTGGCTTCAGATCGGCACAGCTATGGCCATTGCAGCCATTTGGGGAGTGAACCAACGGATGGAAGGCCTCTCTCTCTCTCTCTCTCTCTCTGCCTTTCCTTCTTTCTCTGTGTAACTCCAACTTTCAAATAAATAAATAAATAAATCTTTTTTGAAAAGTTCATGTGGAATCTCAAAAGACCCAAAACAGTCCTAAGCAAGAAAAATCAAGCTGGAGACATCATAATACCTGACTTCAAACATACTAGAAAGCTGTAGTAATTAAAAGAGCATGGTACTGGCATAAAATCTGACACATAGATAAATGGAGCAGAGTAGAGCCCAGAAATTAATCCATGTGCATACATCCAACTCATTTTTGACAAGTGCTTAGATCATATAGTGGAGTAAGGGTAATCTCTTAACAAGTGGTCCTGGCAAAACTGGATATATATGTGTAGAAGAATTAACTTAGATTCATGCCTCTCACCATATACAAAAATCAACTCAAGATGGATCAAAGCCCTAAAAGTAAAACCTAGACTATGAAGTTTCTGAAAGAAAATGTAGGGGAAAACTCCAAGACATTGATGTAGGGAATAGATTCTCAGACAAGACTCCCAAAACACAGACAACAAAAGAAAAACTAAACAAATAAGACTGTGTCAAACTCTTTTGCACAACAAAGGAAATGATCAATAGAGTGAAGAGACATCCAACAGAATGGAAAAAGAATATTTGCAAGCTGCCTGTCCAACAAAGGAATAAAATCCCAAATGTATCAACAACTTGAAAAACTCAATAAAAACCAACCAATCCAATTAAGAAATAGAAAAAAAAGGCCGGCGCCGCTGCTCACTTGGCTAATCCTCCGCCTGCGACGTTGTACTCTAGGTTCCAGTTCCAGTTGCTCCTCTTCCAGTCCAGCTCTCTGCTGTGGCCCAGGAAGGCAGTGGAGGATGGCCCAAGTCCTGGGGACCTGCACCCACATGGGAGACCAGGAAGAGGCACCTGGCTCCTGGCTTTGGATTGGTGCAGCGCGCTGACTGTAGCAGCCATTTGGGGGGATGAACCAACAGAAGGAAGACCTTTCTCTCTGTCTCTCTTTCTCTTACTGCCTAACTCTGCCTGTCAAAAAAAAAAAAAAAAAAAGAAGAAGAAAAAGAAAGAAAGAGAAAGAGAGAGAGAGAGAGAAAGAAAAAAATAACCTCAATAGGGCCGGCGCCGTGGCTCACTAGGCTAATCCTCCACCTTGCGGCGCCGGCACACCGGGTTCTAGTCCCGGTTGTGGCGCCGGATTCTGACCCGGTTGCCCCTCTTCCAGGCCAGCTCTCTGCTATGGCCAGGGAGTGCAGTGGAGGATGGCCCAGGTGCTTGGGCCCTGTACCCCATGGGAGACCAGGAAAAGCACCTGGATCCTGGCTCCTGCCATCGGATCAGCGCGGTGAGCCGGCTGCAGCGGCGACCATTGGAGGGTGAACCAACGGCAAAGGAAGACCTTTCTCTCTCTGTCTCTCTCTCTCACTGTCCACTCTGCCTGTCAAAAAAATAAATAAATAAATAACCTCAATACACAGAACTCAAAAGAAATACAAATGGCCAACAAATATATGAAAAAAATGCTCAACATAACTAGCCATAAGGAAACACAAAACAAAACTACAAAGATATCACCTTAACCCTGTCAGAATGGCTAAAACCCAAAACACAGAGAGCAACAAATGCTCTCAAGGATTTGGAGATAGGGGAATACTTAAACTCTGTTGGTGGGAATGTAATGTACTACAGCCACTGTGGAAAACAGTGTGGAGATTTCTTCAAAAACCTGGATACAGGTTGACATATGCTCCAGCAATCTCATTGGATATATACCCAAAACACTTGAACATAATGTACCAAAGAGACACCTACACTACCATGTTTATAGCAGCACTGTTCACAATAACCAAAATTTGGAACCAACCAAGGTCTCCATCATCAGATGAATGGATAAGAAAATGTGCTATATATACACAATGGAATATTATTCAGCTATAAAAAAGAATGACATTATACCATTTGCAGCAAAATGGATGCAACTGGAAAATATCTGTTGAGTGAAATAAGCCAGACACAGAAAGACAAATATTGCATGTTCTCCCTTATATGTGGGAGCTAAAATTTGTGTGTTTTTGTTTTTGTTTTGTTTGTTTTTTTATTTTTTATTTTTTGACAGGCAGAGTGGACAGTGAGAGAGAGAGACAGAGAGAAAGGTCTTCCTTTGCCGTTGGTTCACCCTCCAATGGCCGCCGCAGCTGGCGCACTGCGCTGATCCGATGGCAGGAGCCAGGTACTTCTCCTGGTCTCCCATGGGGTGCAGGGCCCAAGCACTTGGGCCATCCTCCACTGCACTCCCTGGTCACAGCAGAGAGCTGGCCTGGAAGAGGGGCAACCGGGACAGAATCTGGCGCCCCAACCGGGACTAGAATCCGGTGTGCCGGCGCCGCAAGGCAGAGGATTAGCCTAGTGAGCCGTGGTGCTGGCCGCTAAAATTTGTTTAAGAAAGAAAGAAAGGAAGGAAGGAAGGCAGGAAGGCAGGAAGGGAGGGAGGGAGGGAGGGAGAGAGAGAGAGAGGGAAATGCTTGTGTGTATCAGTATTGCTGCAAATATAGTTTTGCAAAAGTTTGTTCTATATCTTTGTTGAACCAATGGCTTAGAATATTATACTACTATAATTTTAATGTGATTACTTTAAAATTCATTGTATATGAGTGAAATAATCAATTAGTATTTATAGCTATTGTATATATGCTCAATGAACTAGGGTCTTTTGGCTTTTTACTTGTTAAACTTCTTATTCAATGAAGTATTAAGCGTTTTTACTGTAATGTAAATTTAAAATATGTTATCTCAAAAACTAAAAAATAAAATGGAAACAACATCCAACTTATTAACATCCAATGGTAATCACATTAAAATTATAGTAGTATAATATTCTAAGCCATTGGTTCAACAAAGATATAGAACATACTTTTGCAAAACTATATTTGCAACAATACTGATACACACAAGCATTTCTCTCTCTCTCTCTCTCTCTCTCTCTCTCTCTCTCTCCCTCCCTCACTCCCTCCCTTCCTTCCTTTCTTTCTTTCTTAAACAAATTTTAGCAGCCAGCACCACAGCTCACTAGGCTAATCCTCTGCCTTGCAGCACTGGCACACCGGGTTCTAGTCCCGGTCGGGGCGCCGGATTCTGTCCCGGTTGCCCCTCTTCCAGGCCAGCTCTCTGCTGTGACCAGGGAGTGCAGTGGAGGATGGCCCAAGTGCTTGGGCCCTGCACCCCATGGGAGACCAGGAGAAGCACCTGGCTCCTGCGCCAGCTGCGGCGGCCATTGCAGCACCACGGCTCACTTGTCTAATCCTCTGCCCACGGCGCTGGTACCCTGGGTTCTAGTCCCGGTCGGGGCGCTGGATTCTGTCCCATTTGCTCCTCTTCTGGTCCAGCTCTCTGCTGTGGCCCAGGTGTTCAGTGGAGGATGGCCCAAGTCCTTGGGCCCTGCACCCGCATGGGAGACCAGGAGAAGCACCTGGCTCCTGGCTTCGGATCAGCGCGGTGCACTGTCTGCAGCGCAGTGGCTGCAGCGGACACTGGGGGGTGAACCAATGGAAAAGGAAGACCTTTCTCACTGTCTCTCTCTCTATCACTATCCACTCTGCCTGTCCAAAAAAAAAAAAAAAATGACATGAAAGGTCAAATCTTGTTGCCCTACACATGCCTGAGATTTGTTGTGTTTTTTTCAAGTTTTTCTATCGTTCCAACTGAATAATTCTCTTTTTTTCTTTAAAACTATTTTAATTTTTGAGATAACTTTTTCAAACATTTTTAATAAATATAAATTTCGAAAGTACAACTTTTGGATTATAGCGGTTTTTCCCCCCATAACCTCCCTCCCACCCGCAACCATCCCATCTCCCACTCCCTCTACCAACCCATTCTTCATCAAGATTCATTTTCAATTATCTTTATATACAGAAGATCAACTTAGTATATACTAAGTAAAGATTTCAACAGCTTACACCCACACAGAATTAGCGGTAAAACTAGTACTCAAACAGTACTTTATACTTTGTGTATCTGTGTGGGTGAATAATACTCTTGTTGAGTGTTTCTGCTCCCCTGTAAATTTATACATTGAACCCTGAACCCTAGGTGCATCCCCATGTTGCAGTTAGTGCCCTTATGAGAAGAAACCAGAGTCCTCCCTCTCCCTGCCTCCCCCTTCTCCCCATCTTTTTTTTTTTTTTTTTTTTTTGACAGGCAGAGTGGACAGTGAGAGAGAGAGACAGAGAGAAAGGTCTTCCTTTGCCGTTGGTTCACCCTCCAATGGCCGCCGCGGCCGGCGCGCTGCAGCCGGCGCACCGTGCTGATCCGATGGCAGGAGCCAGGAGCCAGGTGCTTCTCCTGGTCTCCCATGGGGTGCAGGGCCCAAGCACTTGGGCCATCCTCCACTGCACTCCCTGGCCACAGCAGAGGGCTGGCCTGGAAGAGGGGCAACCGGGACAGAATCCGGCGCCCCGACCGGGACTAGAACCCGGTGTGCCAGCGCCGCAAGGCGGAGGATTAGCCTAGTGAGCTGCGGCGCCGGCCTCTCCCCATCTTCTAACAGCACAGTCCGAAGGTGACTGCAAACCAGGAAGAAACTTTCATCAAGAACCAGGTTTTCTGTCAACTTGATCATGAACTTCTCGCTCCCAAACCAAAACATCTTTTTTTTTTAAAGATTTATTTTATTTATTTGAAAGACAGAGTTACAGAGAGAGGTAGAAATAGAAAGACAGGTCTTCCATCCACTGGTTCAGTCCCCAGATGGCCACAATGGCCAGAGCTGTTCTGATCCAAAGCCAGGAGCCAGGAGCTTCTTCTATGTCTCCCACATGGGTGCAGGGGCCCAAGGACTTGGACCATCTTCTACTGCTTTCCCAGGCATAGCAGAGCTGGATTGGAAGAGGAGCAACTGGGACATGAACCGGCGCCATGTGGGATGCCAGCATTTCAGGATGGGGCTTTAACCCGTTGCACCACAGCGCCAGCCCCACCATAATCTATAATCTGTTGTTTTGTTAAAGGAGTCCAAGCTGTCTAAGATAGTCACTGCTCTCTTCTTGAGTTCACTGACTCTATCCTCTTTGGTTGGTAAATGAATGGAAACTTTGTTGCCAGTGTATTATCTGTTTCTTAAATTTGACTTTCCTTTTATTTCTATTTATTTGATAATCTTTGCTGTCTTTCCATTCATCTAAGCATGATCACAATTATTTTGAAGTACTTTTTAAAAGCTGCTTAAGTCTTTATCAATATCTATGCCTTCTAAACAAAAAAATCTGTTTTTTCTATTATGAATTGACAGTTTCCCAATTTTTTCTCAGGAGACGTATTTTATTTATTTTTTTTTAAACTTTCATTTAGTAAATATAATTTTCCAAAGTACAGTTTATGGATTACAATGGCTTTTCCCCCCCATAACTTCCCTCCCACCTGCACCCCTCCCATCTCCCGCTCCCTCTGCCATTCCATTCACATCAAGATTCATTTTCGATTCTCTTTATATACAGAAGATCAATTTAGTATATATTAAGTAAAGATTTCAACAGTTTGCACCCACACAGAACATAAAGTGTAAAATACTGTTTGAGTACTAGTTATAGCATTACTTCACATTGGACAACACATTAAGGACAGAGATCCCACATAAGGAGTAAGTACACATTGACTCCTGTTGTTGACTTAACAATTTGACACTCTTGTTTCTGGCGTCAGAAATCTCCCTAGGCTCTAGTCATGAATTTCCAAGGCTATGGAAGCCTCTTGAGTTCGCCAACTCCGATCTTATTTAGACAAGGTCATAGTCAAAGTGGAAGTTCTCTCCTCCCTTCAGAGAAAGCTACCTCCTTCTTTGATGGCCCGTTCTTTCTACTGGGATCTCACTCGCAGAGACCTTTCATTTAAGTGTTTTGTTTTTGTTTTTGTTTTGCCAGAGTGTCTTGGCTTTCCATGCCTAAAATACTCTCATGGGCTCTTCAGCCAGGTCCGAATGCCTTAAGGGCTGATTCTGAGGCCAGAGTGCTGTTTAGGACATCTGCCTTTCTACGAGTCTGCTGTGTATCCCACTTCCCATGTTGGATCGTTCTCTCCCTTTTTTATTCAATTATTATTTGCAGACACTAGTCTTGTTTGTGTGATCCCTTTGACTCTTAGACCTATCAGTGTGATCAATTGTGAATTGAAATTGATCACTTGGACTAGTGAGATGGCATTGGTACATGCAATCTTGATGGGATTGTATTGGAATCCCCTGGCACATTTCTAACTCCACAATTTGGGGCAAGTCCCATTGATCATGTCCCAAATTGTACATCTCCTACCTCTCTTATTCCCATTCTTGTATTTAACAAGGATCACTTTTCAGTTAAATTTCAACACCTAAGAAGGAGAGGTATTTAGATTCTATTCTGGACATTTTTAATGTTAGGTTTCTGGACCTCCAGCTTATGTTTCAGAGACCTGCAATAACTGTGGCATGCATTCTGTTTAGGTTGTACAGCTATGTCAGTTGAGAGAGACATGAAAGTATACTTACTCTGTTATCCAGAAACAAACTCCTCCACAGTATATTCTATATATCTTAATTAACTTATTCTGTTTTCCCATTAGTAGTGGTCACATTCCAGTAATTGAGGAGTGTATTTTTGTAAAATTTTACTTTATCCTTTACATTATTGGCTTCTAGAAACTTTGGAGCCTCCTTAGACACTTCATTCTTGACCCTGACATACTACACTAACAAAATTATAAAAAACAAAGAAATATTAGTTAGTAACAAAAATAAGTATAGATTTGAATTATGTTACTATTTCCCTTAGCACATAACATAGGTATTTTTAATTCATGACCTAAATAATGATGTGACTTTTTAGCATATCTCCCGGAACCTGGTTACTTAGGGATATGTCTGTACTCACACCATACTAACTAGAAAGTCAGTATAAATAATGTACTCCACAAGCTACTATACTGACAAGCCAGAAAATTTATTAACTTCTAGTTTTTCCTATGTTGTCTTTCAATCCAGCACTCTACTACGTCCAAGGAAAGTAAAAAATATTCTTTAAGTTCATCTGCTATAATCTTCAAATTACGCCTGTGGAATTTTGAGGATACAGAATACATCTTAGTAGTATCTGGATGGCTTGCACTGAACCTCTTTCACATCATGGGAATATTGTGAAATGGTTACAGTGACCTGATATTGTGAAACAGCCAGCCACTGTCCATGCACTTGTGAAAAATCAACATACAGCTTAACTCTGAACAGTTGGAAGCCCTGCCCATGGAAACTTTATAATACCACATGGCCAACATATAAGAATGCATCACAATCACAAATAAGAAAACAAATCCTGGCAGACTTTTGGTCAGATTTTATTTTTGACCTTTTCAGTCTCAACCATAAGAATGTCTTTCTCTAGTTAAACAAATTTTGACTGAAACTGAATACTTTAATTATTGAAACATTAATAATTAAAGAATTGGCTGGTAACTAGAGAATTAAATCAAAGACTTGGCTTGTAACTAGAGAACCCATAATCTTTTCCATTCTACATCATCTTTATAGCATTTCTCGATTGGGTGCATTTGGCTTAAGGACATATCTTTTCTAAAGTTCAAAATAGTTTATAATAAAATAACTTGGTTTAGTAGAACTCATATTTTTTGAACTGGAAAGAATTTTAGACATCATATAATTATACCACTCACATGTTAAAAGTAAGAATTCTCAGACATTATTCTACAAAAGTCAAGAACCCGGTTTCCTAAATCAGAGTCTGGTACTCTTTCTTACTAAGACAATTGTTTTGTGAGTCTCCTGTCCCTTTGAGAAAAGTACACAGGTATGCAAACGTTTGCCAAAAGGTTAAGAGTCCATTTAGTTCTCATGGATGCTGTGAGAGTCTCTAGAGTGGAAATGCTTCACAAAGAGAATCCACTAGTCGCCTGCACAGAGAAAAGTGAACATGTTCCACATATCTTAAACTAAGGAACTTCCACATGGGATGAAAATATAAAATATATAAAATATTGATGTTCTGGAATAAAATATGACAATAATCCCATTTCCTTGAGATGAAGGGTTGAATCTAACCAAGAAAATCCACAAACTCTAAAGCAAAGAGAAAGGAATTTGTGAATAAAAAACATAAAGAACTCTGAAAAACACTTTTAAAATATGTCCAACTTTGCCTACACTCAGCTCTGTGCTCCTGCAGTAGATGGAAAGTCTCCCACAGACATTCCTGCCCCAGCCCCATATTACATTACAAAAGGGACTCTTCAGATGCAAGTGGTGCTGTTTTATGTCACTAAATGTGTGGTAACTTGTTCCAGCTGTGATTGAAAATTAATAGAACTATCTAGTTTTTTAAGAGTGAAAATTTAGTTGATAGCTATAGCTGCAAATATATTACATAATTTTTGCAGATTGTTGCTCATTTTAGAATTTATAACTGTTTCCAGTAACTGACTAAATGTTCATAAATAGGAAATGGTTAAATAAATTGTGCTACATGCATATTATGAAATACTACTCAACTTAAGATAAGAAGGAGAAGGCTTTCCACAGTGATATAAAGAATATACAAGATGCACTGTTAAGTGAAAAATGCAAGCACAGAGTATATACAAGTGTATAAAAAGAGGAATAAGCTTAAAAAACACATTTGTAGTTACTGGTATAGGCATAAAATTCTTTTGAAGGATATAAAAGAATGTAACACTGATGGTTTGTAAATGGAAGGAAACTTGGGTGATGGAGTTACAGATGGGAGGGAAATTTGTCTGGATTATTATTTTCAGCCATACAAATGTGTTGCCATTCTACTATGTAAACTATAGATATATAGATGATCGATGGATAGAAGAATACAAAAATAATATATTTAAAGTTCTCTTATACCACCCTGCTCATCAATGTAAAGGAAGAAATAATAAAAAAAAAAAAGGAGGGGGGATGAGAGAAAAATACTCATTAAAATTGTTGATAATGTTCCAAGTGCTGTTATTGAGATGTAAAATTGGGGTTTTTCCCAGCCTCACTGGAGTTGTAATACAAATCCTCTTGAAAAAGTACCAGTCTCTTCTGGAGAGCTCATGTATTCTCACGAGATGTGACTCGGAGAGGGACATGGTACACTGTTGTGTTCATAGGGAAGGGGAGGACCAGAAGAGAGATTCATGACTCAACCTGTGAGAACTGAGCAAGGAAAGAGCATCAAGAGCAAGCCACTCCCAGCATCTGGCACTTCCTTCCCAGCGGTCAGCGTCTGAAACTTTGCTCTGTTCACCACTCTGAGAAGGAAGCCTCTCCCCATTTCAGGGAACCTATTTAATAGCATCATAGAAAAAGATCAGATTTGCCCAGGATGCAGAGGAACCAGCAGCAGTGGAAAACCAGGACTTTTAGTTCTCCATCAGAGTTCCTGTGTATGGGTTCCTCCCTGCTGCAGACTTGGCCAGCTGGTGACAGTGCCAGCCAAGACCTGGGGAAGGGCACTGCCAGCTGGGTCTGGAGCCCTTCAGATCAGCAAGGAAGCATTTCAAGTGAGATTGGGCAGGTAATATCCAGTGACATTAGGAGGGTCTTGAAAATTAAATGATGCTAACTAACGGACTGGGCACTTAGAGCAATGATTAAGCCTCTGCTTCAGTTGTCCACATCTTCTGTGCCTTGGTTCAAGTCCTGCTTCCTCACCCAATCCACCTCCCTCCTAATGCACACCCTGGAAGGCAGAAGGCACTGGCTCAAGTACTTGTGTTCCTGCCACCCATGTGGGAGACCAGGGTTGAGTTCCAGACTCCATTCAGGCCTGAGCCTCGTCCAGCCCCAGCTGTTGGGGGCATTTGAGATTTAGAAAGGTGGACCAAAGGTCTCTTTCTCCTCTCTCTCTCTCTTTCTCTCTCCCCCACCCCACCCCTTACCTCCACTACAAATAAATGTAAAGAAACAAATATAAATTAAGTAATGCAAGGTAAACCATCAGGCACTTTAACTGATTGTTCAGAGAAGAGTGATCAGATCAGAGATATGCTTTGGAGTCAACCTGGTATAGTGTACTGTGTAAATAAGATGAGGACAGCAAGAGTCAGAAAACATATAGGATGACAGAAAATAGCCATGGGTTCAAAATCAGTTTTAGCCTTTTAAAACTGAAGGAGGCTGCTAAGAAAGTACACCACTCACAGCTAAATCTGATTAAATTCCCAAAGCATATTTTTTAAGGGAGATGTTAAGGAAAGAGATGTCAAAGTTAGCACCAAATGAAAATATCTACAGTTTTTCAAAAAAATAATTTCCAAAGGGTCAGCCAGTTAATTTAAATACTCTGATACATCTGTGATGAAAACTCTGATATTTCGTATGAAAGGGTCATTTTTAATTGTAATTGTATCACATTGCTAAAATAGTAATGAAGGAATGTTACAGCATCTGTCATAGGACATTGAATGTGACCTCAACAGTCTTAGGTTATGAACCCCAGGATTGCCATACAGTACACTGGACAGCATTGCCCTCTTCAGTGAAATGTTCACCATAGACTGAGCCCCGCAACACTCCTTAAAAACCCATACTTGACATCACTCAGATATTAGTGATTTCATATTTCCCTGGATAGCAAAATAATAGCGCTAGCCAGATCTTCAATCTGAATCCTTATGGAAAGAATGACTTTCAATGGTGGAAGGTACCATGAAAAGTAAGGACCAGGAGGGCAACTCTGGTTTTTCATTTCCTGACTGTGATATCCTAGACCTGTACTTGGTGAACAAGATTGTCAATTTTCCTCAATTCTTTGTGTCTCTAGTCTATGAAAGGGTGGAACCAAACAAAGAAGTTATTAAACAATTAAGTATATTAAATGTGATTTAATAAAATTGTTATAATAGTGATAAATATCAGGCCTGCGCCGCAGCTCAGTAGGTAATCCTCCGCCTAGCAGCGCCGGCACACTGGGTTCTAGTCCAGGTCGGGGCACCGGATTCTGTTCCTGTTGCCCCTCTTCCAGGCCAGCTCTCTGCTGTGGCCAGAGAGTGCAGTGGAGGATGGCCCAAGTACTTGGGCCCTGCACCCCATGGGAGACCAGGAGAAGCACCTGGCTCCTGCCTTTGGATCAGCGCGGTGTGCCAGCCCCAGCCACAGCATGCCGACTGCGGCGGCCACTGGAGGGTGAACCAACGGCAAAGGAAGACCTTTCTCTCTGTCTCTCTCTCTCTCACTGTCCACTCTGCCTGTCAAAAAAAATAGTAATAAATGTCATAAAATTGACAACAAAATGAAGACTAAGAGTCACAGGTGGATCACATCAAAGGAGATGGTGTAGCCATCAATGCCTGAAAGATAAGAGAGTCTTAAATATGTGAAGAGTAGGGAAAAGTAAATGATACAGCGTGTACTAATGTCCTGAATCAGAAAAAAGAGTAGCATGTTCCAAAAAGGTAAGATAGTGTTGGTGCAGAATATTGAGTGAATGGGACAAAGCTGACATGCAGCTTAAAAGCTAAGCAAACACATAACATAAAGATTCAGCCTACCTTCTTGACTTGGTAAGGAAATTAAATTTTATTTTGAATGTGATAAGACCTTTTTGCAAGGCCTTGAAGTGAAAAATAGCGTTAGAGTGGTCATATTGTTGCAAGATCATCTCACCTGCTCTGTTTGTGAACAGTTTCCAGAGAGACAGGAGAAGGTGGCAAGAATTGAGCCTCTTTTCCAATAATTCATCTATAACTCAAAAGGCTCTTGCTGGTTTAACTCATTGTTTTATAGGGTTAGAGGAGTGCTGGAGAAGATGATTTATGGCAAATCCATCCATAGCTTTAAACTGGAAAACACTTGCTCTGAAATTATGTCAATTATGTTATTATGTTGACTTATATTAAAGTCTTAAAAATGGGATTGTGGTCATAAAGTCATAGGTGAAATTTAAAGCAAGACAGACTCATAGTGATGTGTCATCTCCTTCAAGAAGGAAAGGCTCAGTGCATGCTCATAGTCTGTACTGCACATCTCCACCCAGGAATTTGAAGCATCGTGGGAGATAGCAAACAGCGCCTGCACTAGCCTCATACTGTGAGGAGGCTGTTTTAACATCCCACTCTATGTTTACACAAGAATGTCAGAAATCCCACCAATACCTAGGATTCCCAACAAAGTTGCCCTTTTTCATCCACTTCCCAAGGAAAGGGTGCATTTTTTACCTAGAACAAGAAAGTGGAAATAAAACTACTGATATTTTTCTAGAAAACAGAATTGCTAATTCACTCATTCTGAGGCTACTTTCATCCACTCTCCCTTAAGTGGAAAGGACAGGGGGATATGGAGGGAGGGAATTTTGCTCACTAGATATTATTCAGAGATCTTCTCTACTTTAAAACAACTCATCTATATTATCTATGTAGCAGATTCAAATACAGGAAAATATTATTTCCCATAAAAAGTAACACTTTAAATATTCTGGTTTCTGGATGCAGCATAAACAACAGCTTAGGGACTTCTGGAATTGAATTAACTACTCCAGCACTTTGAAATTATTCCGATTTCCTATTGTGGGCTTACATAGCTTCCAAGTATCCTCATGAAAATGAAATCATGCAGGAAACATTAACAGATTAAGAACTTTCCAACTGTTGGCAGAATCTACTGGTACAGATAACTAAATGAGATTAATACTATTGATAATATTCTCTATACTCTGATGCGCATCATTATCTATTTCAATTGCTAACTCATCTGTCATGCTTTATTTACTTTTATTTTAAAATTGTTATAAATAGCAGAAAACTGACTTCCATGTAATACCAATACCTTCTGTGCAGCAGTCAGGCAAAAAATGTCTCCATGAGCATGAAGCTCACTGACCAGATGTCAGCGTTTGGGTCTTACGTTACCAGCCCCAGAGTCTGAGTAATGCCGAAAATGTACTGCTCAAAACTGGCGCAAGCTTAACGATGGTATCACTGCCTGTACCACTTTATCGTCTTCCCAGGGTGGAAATACAGCAATTACTTATTCCTCTTTTTGAATTAGATGTGAAGACTGGAAGATTCTGCAATGCAACGTGAGGGGACATTTCTACAACAATGAGATGGGTAAGCCGTACATTTTCAGCCTCACGGCTGACTAATACCAAACTGCTGAAACTGTACTGGCCCAATTAGCGATATAGTGTTTTAAAAGTGTTTTAAAAGGCTTCTGCCATGAGAAGCCAAGATTCAAGGAAATAGGTTTTATGGATTGAAATCAAGTTCAGCTCAAGCCTCCAGAAAAACAATCACCCAGATTAGGAGCCTCTTTACTGAGGAGCTATAGACCAGTCATGAGTTTGGGAGATTTGGACAAGGGTTTCATTCAGATGATATACAGTCATAAACATTGCAACTCCAGTGAAATGATGAAATTCGTGTTTCCTTACTGGGATCCATTAATAATTCGCATCTAGTGGATACTTTATACATACACTGACATCTCAAGATCCAGCATGCCATTTCCATTATTTCACTTATTCTCCAAGATTAAAAACTTTCCACTTAATTCCATATTTGACAAATTAGAAAACAGGTTCTTAAAGTTTGGATGACTTACTCAACGTCATGGAACTCAAAAGTGTTGGGTAGAGAATTTGAATGCAAGCTGTCCCACTCTCAGCATTCTCTATTTTCTAAAAGTATTCATTCAGCACCTACAGTGGTTTCTTAAAACGCTATGGGGTGCATGCTCTTAGTTCCCTTCCACAGCAGAGAAACTGAGGCACAGGGAAACAAGAATCCACGTGTTTAAAACTGTGCAGTCCCAGATCTGAACACTCAAGCTAGGAACTCCTGTGCCTTTAGGTTAAAATCGCAGGAGGGTTAAGTACAAACCTTAAAGCAGTTTCATTAGTCACCTGATGCACTGTAATTATAGTTTCTCAATACTTTTTGTACTTTTTAATATAGAAACTGCAGTGGAGTCTCATTTATATGTCTCTTCCACAGACATATCTCAGGGTCTGTTGCAAAAGAAAAGCCAGAATTTACCAGGAGAAAGAGTGACCTGTGAAGACTGGTTTATTTTATATACAATGCAACCAAGAAAAGGAGAGTCCAAAGCTTACCTGTGTGAAGGAGCGGGAGTTACAAGGGGGAGTCTCTGTCCCTTCTTCTCAAATTTGTTTTGAGTTTTATTTGAATGGCAGCAGACAGATAGGAGACAAAGCTTCCATCCACTAGTTCAGTCCTCCAAAAGCCTGCAACAGCTGAGGGGAAGCTAGGAGCCAGGAACTTGATCCTGAGCTCCTGCATGGATAGCTGGCACTCAGTTGCCTGAGCCATCACCTGCTGACTCCCAGGGTGCTCATTAGCAGTAAACTGGAATCAGGAGCAGAGCCAGGACCCGAACCCATTCCAAGATGGGATGTGAGCATTCCAGGTGGCATCCGAACTGCCTGCACCAACACCTGCCCCTTCCTCTCTATTTTGCTGGGAACCTAAAGCAGGTTATTGGAACACTTCAAGGATAACACGTTTGTGCATATTTTGTCATTATCCAGGTGTCATCAATTGCTATGGCATCAAAGAAAAGTAGAAATGTTTGTGATTGCAGTTCATTTGTGAACATACAGCTTGGCACTGGCTTCTGAACAGTGTTGTCTATTGGCCACAGTTTCAGGCTCACATCACATTGTTTCTAACTGTGGCATGTACTGCAGATAAATTCATTTGTGTCTCTTGTGTCTGTATGAAAATCAACAGGCTGGAAAACTGAGTGGTACCTTACACTTCACTTTGGGCTCTGTCAACATATAATCAGATCAAGTTAAAAAAATATCTTTGTCTCACAGTAAAAGAAAGTTCATATCATAACCCAAGGGAATCAAACTGGAAAAACATTTGTTTCATGGCAGTTATGGGATAGCTTATCAGATGAAAATGATGATTATTTGATATGTACAGTGTTTAGTTGTTACAGTAGAGGCTACTAGATGTTAGGAGATTGGTTAAAAATTATTTTATACCATTTTGAGCAGAGAAGTTAAGTTCTATGTATGGTTACTGGAGTCATTTATTAGAAATAACCTCACTTTTACTTACATTCAAAAACTTATCTAGGTATGGCCTGTATGGCCTCTCTGCTCAGAAGAATAGCAGGCCTGGTTTAGATTTTATTTAACATTTCCCACAAATGATCACACTTTCTCTGAGATTTCTTATGTCTATAATAATTGAAATGGAGCACGATCAGGTCGACTCAGTTGTCTCTATGTTTCCATTGGCTGCAGAATCGGAAATCTGTACCAATATCTGTACACTTTTTGTGTGTGGTTTTTTTTTTTTGAGATTTTATTTTAATTATTTGAGAGGTTGAGTTACAGAGAGAGACAGGGAGAGACAGAGAGAAAGGTCTTCCACCTGCTGGTTCACTCCCCAAATGGCCACAGTGGCCAGAGCCGAGCCAATCCAAAGCCAGCAGCCAGGAGCTTCTTCCAGTTCTCCCATGTCGGTGCAAGGGACCTAGCACTTGGGCCACCTTCCACTGCTTTCTCAAGCCATTAGTAGGAAGCTGGGGTGGAAGAAGAGCAGCTGGGACACAAATGGGGGCCCATACAGGATGCTGGTGCCACAGGCAGAGGCCTAGCCCACTATGCAACAGCATTGGCCCCATGTGCGCTGGTTTTATAAGGCACAGGACATTCTTTTTTCTGGCTTGAATCATCCTCAAATAAATGTGGATGTAAACCCAGCAGTCTGGGAAGCAACATTTTTGATCTTGGCAGAAATAATTCAATTACGTATGCCAAGTCAGTACCTGGAACACAGTTGAGCACAATGTTTAGGAGGATGAATTTAGGAATCACATTGCCTGGGTTCAGAGGTCAGCTTTGCCACCCCCTAGTTGTGTGATGGTGGATAAGTGACTAGGTGAAAGTCTAATGAGGATTCAAGTAGTTAAAGTAGTTAATGTATGTAAAAATTGTGGACTGATTACTGAACCATAGAATGGACTGTTTTTCACTGCTATGTTCTTCTGTAAATAATTCCTTTAAGCTCAACCTTCCGCCTGGATCCTCATTCGTTTCAACAATTGTGTAAGCATCCAATTTCCTGTATTGAATCTCTTTTTGCTCAAACTAAATAAAATGGCTTTTATTGTCTCCAACTGAACCTTGACTGATATGCTGGCCATTCAATTTCCTCTTGAATCGTAGTTATTGAATTACAGAAATTTAAAAAAAAATAGAGGATATGAGGCAGTTTAAAAACTAAAAAGAAACTTTGCAATTTGGTTATAAAGGTAGGATTGGACCCACATCAGTTAAGTAAATTAACAGATGTTTCCTGAGACCTTTGAATATATTCCCAGCCACAGTTCCTCATGTTGCAACCCTGTGATGCTGCTGTCCTTGGTAGCTTACCCTTTAGCTCTTTTTCTTCTCATTGCAATTGGCAAACAGTACCACACAGAAAATCTTGCTCAAAATCTGATCCACGTTGGAACTTTCTCTATTATATTCTTTTTCATAAAGGATTAGATATTTGAGAGCCTCCAAAAGTCACCAGTGAAACTAGCAGATCCAGTGCATATTTCACATCACTGTTTGGGTTAAATGATGATTATTAATGTAACAGGAGCCTTCTGTATAGATGGGAGTCAATTCTCAACAAGTAGTGTGAGTGGTACTGCTATTGTGGTACTGCTATTGACACATTGATGAGACCAGAAACCCACAAGTCATCCTGACTTCCACTCGTGCAGTCACATCCCAGATACAACCCAACTGAATTATCTCCTGACTGTCAAACTGTGTCCCAAAGTAGATCTCTCATGACCACATTCTCAGAGGTGCAGGCAGCCTCAGTGAAGGAAACAGGCACTGTACATGGCAAGAAAATAGGATTTCATGCATACTGGATGTTCTTCAAAACATGCTGGAATCTCACTTGGGGACCTGAGCGTTTCTGACTTCAGAGCTCTTACCAGGACTTGCATGGCTGGATCCATCACATGCCTGTCAATAGCTTCCAAGCGTCAGCTTCTCCAAGAGCCTTTCCCTGGAAACACATTCTAAAACTCTTGGGCTCAGCATCGCCATACTCCTCCCCTACTTTAATTAAAGGACACTTGCCGTGATATGGCATGTTTTTTAATTGATTGTCCAACTTTCTTTTTTCTAATTGGATCACTGTGCCATCAGAGACAGGACTCTGTGATGCTCTCTTGAATCCATGGCAAGGAACAGAAGTACCTGCAGGAGTTCAAAAAATATTTGAAACAAGCAGAATCTCCTCACTATCAGCTCCTTGATTGCCTGAATGTTTGTGACCCTAATCAGAAGTATTAAAATTATAGATCACTCCACATTCAGCATGACAGTGGAAATCTGACAATTGGCCCAGGCCACATTTGATATTCTTTGTGTCTGTTCCATGTGTTCTACATAATAGCCATCACCAGGCTCAAAGATGAAAGGTCAGAGAAACACAATGCAGAATGTTTAAAGAGAGGCATTTATCATTTTTGAAAAATCTTGTAACACCAACTCACAGTGGCAGCGAATCATCCTGAAGAAACCCATCAATCACTGTACAGCAGTTCAAAGAAGGGGCTCTGAGAACTGCTCCACTACACACTCTGTGCAAAAGCTGGATTGTGGCTCTGGTCTTGTGACTTCAAAAGTGATTACTAGAATTCTTTTAGATTTTTCAAATTGTGAGTATTCACATGAGCTACCATGTTATATATCTCAGGTGGCTAAAAGCTTAGGCTCTAATACAGTCTATATAATCTGTTTAACCCTTAAGTCGCAATATAATATTTAATATTTGGTTCTTTCCTTCTCTACTACATTTTAAAAATACTGATTTTGCGCTATTAACTGTTCAAATATTAACTATCACAATAATCTTTTTTCAACAATATGTGAATTCAAAAATTGTAAATATGAGTACTAAATTTATTAATTACTTTGGTAGCCTATGAAAGATATATGGTTTTCATTGTACAGCTAAAAAAAGAGTAAGAATATGAGCAGTATACATAATCCATAATTGCTGATACTAGACTGTCTTATGGTAATTTTAGTATTCTCTCCATTCTAAAAGAAAATTATAGACCTGAACATAAATGCAAAAATCATGTCACTATTTATACTAACAAGAAGAAGAAATAAGACACGCAGTAACAATTCATTGAAGAGTAAATCCACTGGAAAATGAAGACAAGAGGTAGATGTAGTCATCCTCAGCTCACAAATGGGGAGACTTGGCCCAGGAGTCCAAGTTCACACAAACGGTCAGGAATGGAGTCAGGATTCAAATCCACAGCTGTGTGATTCCAAGGCCCACGTCCCAGTACTGTCATTTACTCCTTAATAAGAGGAACAGCACACATACATGCACAGTCACATAATATACATTTTCATACATAGACACCTTTTTTCATAGAATAAGGACTGTTATCCTTAAATGGAGGGTCCCTGGAGTTTCAGAATTCTATCAAAATAAAGAGTTGGATTGGAGGACCCTAGAATATACCCTAAGTAGAATAAGCAGCATGAATTTGAAAATTAGCACAGCAACTTCAGGACAGAGAAAGGAGTTTAGCATAGAGCAAATAAAATTTTAAGTTAAAGGGAAGGAAAAAAAGATGATAAAGTCAGATTGTAGAGGCCTATAAAATCTAACTAGAGAAAAAATGACATTGAACTTTTCTAAGGCAAAACAGGAGATGCCTACAATTACATTTGTGTTAAAATTAATCTAATGAAGGTTTATGAGAGAAAGTGATCAGGAAAGACCAAGTGTAGATGCTAATCAGGAGACTCGACTCATATGACAATGCAAGAGAAGTGTATAAAAACCTGGAAAACTTAGGAAGCAATAACCCAGGATTAGAATTACCAAGGACAGCAAGGACAAGAAGTAGCTTTGCTTTGTGCTACTGCGGTTTGGATGGCAGAGACTTAAATTAAGAAAATGCAATTTTTATTGAATTATTGAAAGATGATGCGATTTCAGATGTTGACAGTAGAGAAGATTTTGTAAAGAGGGGAAACACCTCTTCCTGTCACCTAAATATGTTCTCGGATTAGATGAGCTAATGAATAAACGGTGAGTCTTTACAACAAAGCCTTAAGCAGAATCCAGGCTATCTTAGTTCTTTGAGACAAAAAAGTTATGTCTTGTCTCTATTTATGCTACTTACCACAATTTCTTAAAGCAAACTGATGATTTTGGTAAAATGAATTGTTCAGCATAAATCATGCTAAAGATTGTGCCAAGTATTAAGCTTGAATTTCATTGTCGTGTCCCCACAGTCACACAGGATAGCATAATGATATATGCAGGTAGAGTTAGCATCATTATAAATGGTGTTTACCATTGCAAGTCATAGTACAAGACTGAGAAAGGTGCATAGCAAAGAATTATCCAAGTAAATGAAGAAAAGAGATGAAACTCAGCATGTGTGTAAAAAATTGTATTGAGACCAAGGTATGTCTGGATTCTTTGAATGTCAGAGGATTTTTCCAGCCACCTTGAGTTTTATGGTTTGCTAGTGCCATTTCAAAGACAGAAATTCACATTAGGTATAGAGTAACTAGGCTTCATCTCTTACTCTAATCCTCATTCACCAATCATGGCCGCCCTGTTTTTGTTTTTTTTAAATTTTTTTTTTAAATCAGTGAGTTAGAAACTAAGTCCTTCTTAGCATGAAAGAGTAGCATCATTGTTTAGTAATATCTACCACGTCTGTATGTGAGGGATCATTGTTGTCATTTTATATCTTCTGATCTCTGAGTTATCCCATCCATTTTGATTTTAAAAACTTTCTAAATGTCTATTGGCCCTAATCCAGAGAATCCAATCTTCTTTACCTCATAGTTTATTATTGAGTTTCAGAGTTATATTTTAGTTTTTAAATTTATTTATTTATTAGGAAGTCAGAGTGAGAAGGGTGGGAGACTAAGAGAGAAAAAGATTTTCCTTCTATTGGTTCACTTCCCAAATGGCCACAACAGACAGGGCTGGAACACCGAAGCCAGGAGCTAGGAGCCCTATCCGAGATGCTGATGTGGTTGGCAAGAACCCAAGTAGTTGGGTCATTATCTGCTTCCTCCCAGGCGCATTAGCCAAAAGTTGTATTGAAAGTGCAAAGTAGGCCGGCGCCGTGGCTCACTAGGCTAATCCTCTGCCTTGCGGTGCTGGCACACCAGGTTCTAGTCCCGGTCGGGGTGCCAGATTCTGTCCCGGTTGCCCTCTTCCAGGCCAGCTCTCTGCTGTGGCCCGGGAGTGCAGTGGAGGATGGCCCAAGTGCTTGGGCCCTGCACCCCATGGGAGACCAGAAGAAGCACCTGGCTCCTGTCATCGAATCAGCGCAATGTGCCGGCCGCGGTGGCCATTGGAGGGTGAACCAACGGCAAAAAGGAAGACCTTTCTCTCTGTCTCTCTTTCTCTCACTGTCCACTCTGCCTGTCAAAGATAAAATAAAATAAAAAATAAAAACAATAAAAAAAAGAAAGTACAAAGTAGCTGGTACCAGAACAAGGCTCATATAGAATGCAGGCTTCCCAAGGGCAGCGTAAGCCACTGTGCCACAGTATCTGCCACCTTTTGTTTTATTTTTAATGGACAAATAATAATTGTACATATTCAGGCAGTACAATTTTGCCTTCTCCATGTTTATAACCAGTTTACTATCCTAAATAGTGATACTGCCTCCAGGATGAAAGGCATTGCTAATAAAAAAGGGAGTATAAATCTGAAAGCAATTGCAACTTTCAGGCCAAATTAAGTTTTAGATTAAGGTTAAATTTATTTACAAATGGGAAGCAAATAAATTTTTCAATCTGTAATACTTTTACAATTTTTGAAACTTGTTTTGATATATTTTTCTTGGTAAAGCATATCTATGACATATAATATGAAGAGTTTTGATATAAACACATAATCAAAATCTACATACATAAAGGTATATCCAATCAGAAGGTATGTTCTCAGGCAAAAATTTAATGCCTTTTAGAAGCCAATAAATCTTCCTCTTTAAGCTGATCTCAGAAAAGAAAATACATTACATAAAGCTCGATCTAATTGGGTATTCAGTGAGAATAACTTCATTAAAACTTCAGGATGATGACATTATTTTCCATCAGGGTCACAGGGATAAATTAGGCAACAAAGAAAGTGATTAACTGGAAGAAGTCCTTTTAATTTACTTTAATCATAATTATTAGTAATAAAACCCAATCAGCAGGATTAATTTCTCTTAACAATTGAGCTAGGAAAGAAAGATGATTAGGAAGTCATGCAGCTAAAGAGTAAAACTTTCAAGTAATTATTCAACCAATATTTGTTTAATAGCAAGTATATGTAAAGCATCCTAGCGAATACAAAGGTCATAAGGCATTCTACCTTTCTACCTACTCTCTGAGAACTTGAACTGGCAGCAGAAGCTATACAATTCATAAAGAGTATCTTTTTAGGACTTTTCACTTCAGAAAATTGGTAGAGATGTAAGATTACTAAGGGAAATCAGAAAATGTTTCTTGGAAAAGGTAGTTCTTGAAAAGTCCTAGGAATGTGGCTAAAACTAAGTAGTGAAAAACTTTAAGATCCTCCAGGTAGAAATAAATATTTTACAAGAGATGAAAGAAAACTATAGAAAAACCAGAGGGTTAATTTGGCTGCAGCTGATGGTTAATGAAGGTAATTCAAGAAACTTGATATAGATTATCATACACTCTACATACGCTGCATCTTATTTAGAAGACATTAGGGAGACAGTAAAGGACTCAGAGTCAGAGATGCAGTGGTCATAACCGTACTTTATGACACTGGTACAGTCAGTTGGCAGATACAGGAAGCAAGGACCTCTGTAGAGAGGCTTTGATAAGAAGTCAGAGGAAAGAAAGTGAAGACTTGAGTGAGGAAAATGACAGGCCGGCGCTTCGGCTCACTAGGCTAATCCTCCACCTTGCGGCGCCGGCACACCGGGTTCTAGTCCCCGTTGGGGCGCCAGATTCTGTCCCGGTTGCCCCTCTTCCAGGCCAGCTCTCTGCTGTGGCCAGGGAGTGCAGTGGAGGGTGGCCCAAGTGCTTGGGCCCTGCACCCCATGGGAGACCAGGAGAAGCACCTGGCTCCTGCCTTCGGATCAGCGAGGTGCGCCGGCCGCGCCGGCCATTGGAGGGTGAACCAACAGCAAAGGAAGACCTTTCTCTCTCTCTCTCTCTCTCTCTCACTATCCACTCACTATCCACTCTGCCTGTAAAAAAAAAAAAAAAAACTAAAGACAAAGTGGTTCTCACCATACATTGTTATCAATAGCTGAAAAGTTAGTGGTTATTCATTAGCACTCTTTGGTAGGCAGAACCTGAATATGTCTTTCAAGGTTCTTGTACAAGCTCCACCTAGCCCCCCAGGATGCGGGGTGTAATGAAATAGGCATCTTGTGACTAGTTTATTTCATAAAGCACAGTTTACATTAATAGTGGGAGCCATGTTTAGTGGACCAAACCTAAACATTTGTCTCCTCAAAAAATATTTCTTTAGGAAAGAGGTTTAAATGTGGGATTTGATACTAGAGGAACTCTATTGAGACTGAGGTATATCTAGAATCTTTCCAAAATTTACTTATTATTAACAAAGTATAAAATGCTTCACTTTATATTGGAGAAACTGGCAAAGTAATCAAAGTCATCATCAGAGATTAACTGTCTTCATGTGTCTCCTTGTGTGCTTCACTGAGAACACATCACTTTCATAGGATTCCTGGCAAAACTCTATAACTTGATATAATTGAGAGGAAACATCAGACCAGCCCAAATCGAGGAATATTCTATAAAGCAGATAGCCTACATTTAAAAAAAATAGTTGATATCTTGAAAGACAAAGACAGGCAAAGAAACTACTATAAAAGAAAGGAGACAAATGAGGCATGATAGTCAAACACATGGATCTTGGATTGGATATTTAATCAAAAGGAAAAAAATTCACTACAAGGGAAAATATTGAGACATTTTAAAAGTTTGAATATAGAATGAATGTCAAGAAATAGTATTATATTCCTGTTAAACTTTCATACTTTGACAATTCTAAGAAAAAATGACTATTTTTAGGAAAACACACATTGAGGTGAAGGAACATGATGTCTCTAACTCCCAAATAAGAAGATACACAGACATATTACATGTATATAATATAAAATATATGGATATATTTTATGTGTAGGCACAGGCACATGCAGAAATACATATATGTACACTCTTGTGTACATACACTAAGGAGAGAGGTAGAATAATAAAATAAATGTGTCAAGAATTTAACAGCTGGCTAATCTTTACAGGAATTATTGGTTCTACTCTTGCAGCATTTCTGTAAGTTCAAAAGTCTTTTTAAAAAGCAATTGAGAATCCTAAAGACAACAACAAAATATTTTTATTCTTCTTTATTGTACCTTCCATAACCATAATTAAAGCTTACATATAATATCACTTAAACTTGACTATATAATAAGTCAAAATGCAAACTATTAAAATATAACTTTTTGTAATACATAGTGTAAGTTGCTAAATATAATTAACCTGATTTGGAGGTATCTAAAGCAATGAAATATGTTTTATTATTTAAGCTTAAGATCAATGCACTGTTTTCAATCATGTCATATAGCTTGAAAAAATCAATCAAAACATTGTAATTTCTATAGCTATTATTGTTCCAAGTTTAAGATATACCATTTTTAATATTATCTATAATCAAAGCTTTTTATACATTCTCATTCATTCATATTTTTAAATTTATATTTTGTTTGAATTTTATGAACATGTAACACACATTTTATGGGGTACAGTATAATATTTCAACACATGAATGGAGTGTCATATGTTAGATCAATTTTTACTTTTTTTGAGGAACCTCTCTACAATTCTTCATAATGGCTATTAATTCACATTCTCCCCAATAGTGTATTAAGGTCTCCTTTTTGCCACAGCCTCATGAGCATGTATTAGTTTTTGCCTTTTAAATAGTATTTATTCTAACTGAATTGAGGTGCTTTTTCTTGGTAGTTTTGATTTTACAAATAACCTCTGATTATACTGACATTGAGAATTTTTTCATATATTTGTTGGACTTTATTTTTAACTTTTATTTAGCAAATATAAATTTCCAAAGTACAGTTTATGGATTACAATGGCTTCTTCCCCCTCATAACTTCCCTCCCACCCACAACCCTCCCAACTCCCGCTCCCTCTCCCTTTCCATCCACATCAAGATTCATTTTCAATTATCTTTATATACAGAAGATCAATTTAGTATATATTAAGTCAAGATTTCAACAGTTTGCACCCACACAGAACATAAAGTATAAAATACTATTTGAGTACTAGTTATAGCATTAATTCACATTGGACAACACATTAAGGACAGAGATCCTACATGAGGAGTAAGTGCACAGTGACTCCTGTTGTTGACTTAGCAAATTGACACTCTTGTTAATGGCATCAGTAATCACCCTAGGCTCTTGTCATGAGCTGCCAAGGCTATGGAAGCCTCTTGAGTTTGCAAACTCCGATCTTATTTAGACAAGGTCATAGTCAAAGTGGAGGTTCACTCCTGCCTTCTTTGATGGCCCGTTCTTTCTACTGGGATCTCATTTGCAGAGATCTTTCATTTAGTTGTTTTTTTTTTTTTTTTTTTTTTTTTTTTTTTTTTTTCTTCCCAGAGTGTCTTGGCTTTCCATGCCTAAAATACTCTCATGGGCTCTTCCATTCGGGGCGAGTCTGATTGAGCATGTCCCAAACTGTACATCTCCTCCCTCTCTTATTCCCACTCTTATATTTAACAGAGATCACTTTTCAGTTAAATTTAAACACCTAAGAATAATTGTGTGTTAATTACAGAGTTCAACCAATAGTATTAAGTAGAACAAAAAAAACTACTAAAAGGGATAAAGTATTAAGTTGTACATCAACAGTCAGGACAAGGGTTGATCAAGTCCTGTTTCTCATAGTGTCCATTTCACTTTAACAGGTTTCCTTTTTGGTGCTCGGTTAGTTGTCACCGATCAGGGAGAACATTTGATATTTGTCCATCTGGGACTGGCTTATTTCATTCAGCATGATGCATTCCAGATTCCTCCATTGTGTTGCAAATGACCGGAGAGAGAAGAGGGAGAGAAAACGGAAGAGGGAAGCAGAGAAATGATAAGAAAGAAGACACTTTCACTTATCTGTTCATCCACCATAAATACCATAAAACATAAAGAAGAAGTCATGGCATCCTATTTGGAGAATTATTACAAAATGCTTTAAGGTCTACTAGTCCCACAAACCATAATCTGCATTTATTATTCAATCATCAACCCTTCTTAGCTAAGAAGGCTCTTAGAAATTATGTGATTATAGACATGCTGCCATTACCCACAGGAATTGCTGATGGACAATATGAGTAGCCATAATACTGGTTTATTTTTTTTTTCATTTTTACTCACCTGAAATGGACAGATTGTCCATTCATAGATTCACTTCCCAAATGGCCGTAACAGTCAGAACTGGGCCAAGCTGAATTCAGGAGCCCAGAACTCAATCTGGTCTCCCGAGTGGGTGTAAGAGACTCAAGGACTGGAACCATCATCTGCTACCTCTCAGTACATGCTTAAGTGGGAAGGTAGAACTAGAAGCAGAGCTGAAACTCAAACCCTGGCCCTCCAGTTTGGGATGCCTGTGTCCCATGTGGGATGTTAACCACTGTGCAGGTCATGCTCTAGACAGCCATAGTACTCTTCCCCAGTGAGTCCAGACTCAGCCTAAAAGTCCTCACAGCAACCCTCCCAGTTAAAAGAGACAGATATGCAACCAGTCTGTCATTCTCAGTGTAACAACTGAAAACATATGTAAAGTATGTAGCATTGAGTTTTGGAATCACATTGACTTGTTGCTAACATCATTTTGCTATGCACTAGCTGTGTGATCTTGATGGTTTTAATTAACTCCTAAAACTGCAATTTCATCGTACATAAAATGGAACTGCTACCTACATTTCAGGTAGTGGTAATGACAAATGAGAAAATGTAAATAAAACACATAGCACAATGCCTTACATGTAATTAATATTGGTTCTCTAGTAAGCACTGTGTATAAAATGAAGAGAATAAACAAACCACCTGTGCAAGACTTATGCCTTTAAATATACACACACACACACACACACACACACACATATATATATATATATAGACAGGCAGAGTAACACAGTGAGAGAAAGAGAGACAGAGAGAAAGGTCTTCCTTTTTTGCCGTTGGTTCACCTCTTAAATGGCCGCTATGGCCAGCGCGCTGCACCAATCCGAAGCCAGGAACCAGGTGCTTCCTCCTGGTCTCCCATGTGGGTGCAGGGCCCAAGCACTTGGGCCATCCTGCACTGCCTTCCCAGGCCACAGCAGAGAGCTGGACTGGAAGAGGAGCAACCGGGACAGAATCTGGCGCCCCGACCGAGGTGAGAACCCCGGGGTGCCGGCACCGCAGGCGGAGGATTAGCCAAGTGAGCCGTGGCGCCGGCCTTAAATATATTTTTATTATAGTATGAGAAGGTAGACTTGAGTAAATGAGTTTAATCAGTGTTACAACTGCTGCAATAAATGAATGTTTACACACTAAAATATGTTATCTAGTGAGAGTTTACAGAAAAACTTGGATATCTGGTAGAATGTTGACCGGAAGGGTATGAATCTTCAAAAAGACGTTAAAGAAGGTAGGTGTAGGAAGAGATTTCAGGGGGTAAAAGGGTAAAAGGAGGTTTGGCAGAAAGGGAACAAGGATAAAGTAATGTCACCATTGCCAGGCTGTAATTTGGGGTTTTCAAATACTATCATTCCCCAGTGAGAAGTCTACAATGTGTTCATTGATTATGCAGAGCAAGGTAACCCCACCAAGAGTAATTCACTAGATTGGTGAGGATATAAGCCAGTTGGCTAAACATTAAAAACTGAACAGAGTGAAATCTGAGAGAGAGTGATTTTAACTGAGACTTGGGAATTTTAATTAAGAACAGACAGTTACAACTACAGGTTACTAGGTAGAAGGGAGAAGTCGTTGATAGGGATAGAGGTATCAGGAAATAGTGCTTTGAGTCTGGGAGACATTTGCACACACTGCCAAAGAATTTAAGAGTTTACATTTAAGAGTTTAATAAAAAAGTCTCCCCAGTTTTACCTATCTCGTGCCTCCTTGGATAACATTAACAAACAGACTTACCCTAGAATCCCAACTCCCAGCTTTTGGACACTAATGCATCATTGTCAGTCTCTCCAAGCCCTCAGGAAAGGGGAAGCCCAACATCTACTTCCACAAAAGTCTTTTTAAAACAATTTTACATTAGCAAGTCTTGTAAAAATACAAATAAAATTGTTAATTGCCTGCCATCTTAGTCTGTTTCATGCTGCTGTAGCAGAGTAGCTGAGACTGGGTAATTTATAAAGAACAAGATTTTATTCTGTCACAGTTCTGGAGGCTAGAAAATCCAAGATGAAGGTGCTGGCATCTCATGTAGGCTTTCTTATTATCTCCTCACATGCTGGTAGTTCAAGAGACACATAAACTTTGTGTCCTCCCATGCTACGAGAGAGAGAGAATGGCCTCCGACAAGCCCTTTTCATAGAGGCATTAATTACCCATGAGGGTGGAGCCCTTGTGGCCTCAACACCTCCCCCTAAGCCCTACACTACACTGTTAGGTTGGGATTAATTTTTCAACATCTGAATTTGGGAGGACACATTCAGACCATGATACCTGCTTAAATTTTTTTTCTAGAGCTCCCTATATCCCAAAACTGCATATTCTTGCCTACTCTGGCAAATGCACTGCTTATTTTTCAAGGTCTTTTCCTTCAGTGTTTCCCCCTACTATCATCCATGCACTTTGTGGTTAGAAGTTATTGGCACTTCTCCTTACTTCACAAGGATGTATTAAATGCATATTGTTGGAAGCTCTGTGAAGTGCTCAATACAAAGTTGCCATGCCACTGGCTCGGCCAGTGCCTTCCTCATCTACCCAGTCTCTCTCCCAGAAAACCAATCAGTAGCCCTTTCACCCATCATCATAAATTACACATACATAACATGATGTGCTGACCATTGACCATAGTAAGTTTTTGCATATCCATCTCACCATCAACACAAAGATATTCTTGAAAATTGCTTCCACATTTTGTGCAACTTTGTATCACTACTATGCCATATATGCTTGGACTAAATCAAAGATTGCTTTGGAAATGAATGAATGATTTAATCAATGCATAGAAATGGCTATTTTTTTAAATAATTTTAGTTAAAATTCCTAGTCCAAAGTTCTCCTGGACATTCCTACTTTTCATTCCCAAGGAGTAGATTGAGAATGGTGTCATAAATGGAATTTAGTTCATGGAAACTAGAGTCTTAAATATTTCCAGTATTCTGCTTATGATAAGCAAATATAGTTAAAGTCTATCATTTCTAAAATGATTGATTTAGATTAAATAAATGTTATTTTATCAGAAATAAAAAAAATAAATCCTATGTTTTCAAGACCATCCAAGCTGGGACTGTTTCATATCATGGTGAAGATTGAATTTCCAATGAAATGATTTGGCTCTAGTTGATTAAATGTAGTTTTTTTCCAGTTTTATGTATTAACAAAAATCCTCACTTGGAATATGTTCCCAATTGTGCTCTTGGAAATCTGATCAAAGAATGTAGAAAATCCCCAATTTAGAGCTTTCCTTGTTGACATGGCTTCTGATTTCCTAAAAGCTGGAGTGTTGGCATGTAATTATTCTGCTTTGTTATTCTGACATGGAATGCCTTCAATCAGCAATTAGCAATTAGCACACATATGGTTTCAATTAAATTGATTTATCACCAGTAACTTTTTAATACAGAATTTAGTTACAGTCTATTGTGCCTTGATAATTAAAATGTAATTTGGTTTGTTGATTTTTTTTTTACTATCTTGTGGGAAAACAAGTAAGGTTATAAAATCTTGCATTATCTGTTTATTTAGTTCTGCTAATCTTGCACTGGGGTTTGCTCATAGTTGGAGTATTATAAAGTCCAGACAAATATTAGTACTTTCATTGCCACCTCCACTGTTATTAATCATTTTCTACTATAGCATAATGAAGAGTAATGTTGTCTTAAACTACATCATTGTGGGGAGCAACTCGGACTAGACTGTTACTCGAATTAAGACTTATTCTATGCATCTGCCCTCCCACAATATGGCGCTGGGAGAGGAGTAAACCGCTTCTACACAGCTGCCTCCAGTTCAACCAATAAACTGTAGGACCTGCTCCTGATTGGAGGAGAGCAGCGTACTCGGTGTGTGGGCAGCCGAGTTGGGATTAGTGGAAGAGGACTATAAAGGAGGAGAGAGACAACATGCACCAGGAACATCTATCTGAAGGAACACCTGAGCAGCCCCCGAGAAAGCCGGCCGTTGGTGTGCCGCTCCCCCGCGGAAGTGGGGAAAGTGGCAGGGGGAACCACCCTTCCACGGAGGTGGAAGGGACGGTAGCCAACCCGGGAAGAACCAGCAGCAAACCCAGGGAGGGCCGAGCAGACAAAAGAACAGCGCAGGGTCCTGTGTTGTTCCTCCGCGAAGAGGGGGAGCGACAATCATGAACCAGAAAACATAACTGTTAAAAATTCTATTTGCCTTTTATAAAAGGACCACACCAGGGAAGAATTTGGACATCTTCAAAATCAGTTCTCGGAGTTCTTATTTTCTGTTTTCATTCACCGACCCCGATCTCTCTTTGATAGTATCCACACAACCAAGTGAACACGTATACAGGGCTGCTCTGCTTCTCAATTCTCTACCACGAGTGAAAGTGAGAAAAGCTTGTGTTCACTGTCACTTATTAAATACACTCCAGTGTGAATGTGTTACATGGCATTGACAATGCTGGTCATTTTCATGGTAAGCCTAGGCATACAAGTGATCCAGAGTGAAAATGTTTCTGTTTTCTAAAGAACCGAGTAAGCAGTAATATATATATATATATATATATATTTTTTTTTTTTTTTTTTTTTTTACAGGCAGAGTGGATAGTGAGAGAGAGAGAGAGACAGGGAGAAAGGTCTTCCTTTGCCATTGGTTCACCCTCCAATGGCCGCCACGGCCAGCGCACTATGGCCGGCGCACCGCGCTGATCCGATGGCAGGAGCCAGGTGCTTCTCCTGGTCTCCCATGGGGTGCAGGGCCCAAGCACTTGGGCCATCCTCCACTGCACTCCCTGGCCACAGCAGAGAGCTGGCCTGGATGAGGGGCAACCGGGACAGAATCCAGCGCCCCAACCGGGACTAGAACCCGGTGTGCCAGCGCCGCAAGGGTAATTTTTTAAATATTTATTTATTTGAAATACAGACAGAGAAGGAGAGAGACAGAAATCTTCCATCTGCTTCTTTACTACCCAAATGATCTCAACAGCCAAGGCTGGGCCAGAAAGAAGCCAGGGGACAGAAGCTTCATGCAGGTCTCCCACATGAGTACAGAGGCCCAAGTACTTGGGCCATCTTCTGCTGGCTTCCCAGGTGCATTAGCAGAGAGCTGGATTCGAAGTGGAGCAGCCGAGACTCAAATTGGCACACATATGGGATGCTGGCACTGCAAGCGGAGGCTTGACCTTTTGTGCCACAGCACTGGCTCAGGTAGTAATTTTTAAAGGCACATATTTTCTTGTTTTCCTTTAAATATTATGATTATTTCTTTAGCTTATTTAGAACCTAAGTCTAAACATTTATTTAAAAGGAACATTTTGTTAGTAGAAGGAATGATTCTGCAATTAACCCACCTAAAGTTACCATGGTATTATTTCCCAAAGTTACTGGAAGCTAGAAACTGCAAACACAGCCATCCACATGCTTGCCTGCAGCCTCTGGACCCCCATAACTTAATCTAACCAACGTTTCCATTTAATTGGTGATATCCCACTTTAGAACCTCCAGCTGGTCTCTTCCTTTGCCAGCTTTCTGGCCTTATGTTGACAGCTATCTTCTCTCTCATAATTTCCCTCAGCTTCAAGTCCAAGCACCCAACCCATTCAGAATGCCTGGACTGATACAGCCCCCTGGTCTGTCTAGCCAGGCAAGCCGGCTGTTCAAGCATCAGATCCACAAAGCCCCCAGCTCTCCAGCACCTGTTATAGCTAAAGATGAGGCGGTTAGGCTGAGACAAGAATGATACCAGCCGTTGTTTATTATTGGATAATAACTATGTCATGGCAGAGGACAAATTCTTTAAACCTATTGACTAATTCACACATTAACACTTTCAAGCAGGTATCAGCCTTGTCCAACATTTTGTGTGTAAAGAAATTGATTTTCAAGAAGTTAGATATATTTTATCAATTCCTCTCAAATAAGAAGAGGATAAATTCAAGAACTCCCTTTCTTTACAGTCCATTCTTTGCAAAATTTTGTTGTATTGCCTTTTGAGGTGCATAAAAGGAGCGGGTCTTTCTCCAGGATGAGAGTTCAGAGAAAAAGTGAGAGAGAAGAGGCATGTATCACTACAACTCCTAACAGTGAAGGAGTCAGATTCAGAATTTGGAGGGAGTGGACAGTCGCTATGGGGTTGGATTATACTGGTGTGGCTACTGAGGTTTATGCTTTACAAGGAATCAGATAAATTTTCAGCACCATCAGTCATGAACATATTGAAGAAATAACAAAGAAAAGTGAAAAGCTATAAAATTTTAGCTTGGCTATGGAAAATTATAATCATCTGTTGTCCATCCAGGCTTAATTACCATGTAGCACAACAGCAATTATGCATACCATTAAATAGATGCTACATTAACTTATGCACATTTTATTTGATCAAAGTAGTAAAGCACAGTTTGCAGTTTGTTCATGCTTTAGAGTTTGTGACTCATGCAACATAATAATCCACTCAGGGTTAAAAAATATTAAGATATGAGTTGATTACGAAGCTTTATGATACTGAATTGGCTAATCAATTTTATAACTTTATATAAACAGAGGAAATGCAGCTGTTAATCTAACAATATGTCACCTTCTCTGCTAAAACATTGCATGGAAGTAAAATATCTCCCTTAATGATGGAAGCGAAGTCTGAAAACTATCTTGTAACTTCAATTTCTAACAACATTACCATTTTCTGACACCACCAAAATTTAGAATTTACTTTATCTAGAAAAATGTGTAAGTTGATTTCATTAAATTTTATCTGGAAGGTGGAGATCAGTTGGCAGGTGTTTGAGTATTTGTGTAAAAATCCACAAGGTACAGCTGTTTGAAAGGCTTTTAAAAAGCATATTTTCCAGGAGATGTGGTCATTTCAAAACTGCCATGAGTTCAACAATCTTGCACAAGCGACAAGCAGATCCCAGGGACTAATGCCTGGCACCACATTAACAAAGAACCTTGAGAAAAGCAACTGGAAGAAAGATGGGTAGATAATCTCTGAAGAACATGCTTAAAGGGAAGCTACAAATACTTGAGACATTCTGATAAAATACTGTAGACAGAAGTCATGTATGTGTTTTGTTATTTTTGCTTCAATTCTATCTTTGGTGAGCTGAGTTAATCACAAATGATTTACTAAGTGCCTTCTCTTCTAATGCTCTAAAAGTTGAGGTGGGGGAAGGAAAATAAAGGTCTGTGATCTACAATAGAAAAGAGAGCTATTCTAGGTTATTCCAGAGCATACAGTCAGCAGTAATGAGTTGGAGTGAGGTAGGTTTTATTATATTGTAAAGCAGACATTCAAACAACTAAAGCAGAAGAAAGCAGTTAATCTACTGTTAGTTTTTTTGATGTAGTTGATTTTTGGTTTGCTTGTTTGCTTTAGATGCTGGGAGAGAGAGAGAGAGACAGTGAGAGAAAGAGAGAGAGACACTAACAAAGAAAAAACTCCTATCCACCAGTACACTCCCAAATGCCTGTAAAGGCTGGGGCTGGGTCAGGCCAAAGCTAGAAGCTGGTAACTGAATCCAGGTCTCCCATATGGGTGGCAAACTCAAGTATTTGAGTCATTACCAGTGTCTCCCCTAATCTTCATTAGCAGAAAGCTGGAATTGGGATCCAGAGCTGGAGCTCAGATCCAGGTAATCCAATGTCTAACCTTTAGATTAGATGCCCTATTAGTCATCCTGAAGAACTCTGCTGAACCATCCAATTTGTACCACATTTATTCATCTGAATTAAAGGATTGCTAGCATTCGCTATAAAATACATAAAATTCAGCTCTTTGCTTGAGATCCATAAGTACCAAGTATAGGACTTCAGAGGGTAACAACTTCTTAAAATTATATAAGAAATTTCTGTATGTATATGCATTTTATCAAGGATTAATGTTTTTTGTTTATATCAGAAGCTCAAAGAGATTAATGTTATAGTCAAAGCATCATTGATGTAAATAAATAGTTCTTCATTGTACAAAAGGGCTAGAAATAAAGCCAGTGCATAAAGTAAGAAACTCCCATAAAAGATTTTATTAAAAACATTTACCACCAGCATTTTTTTTACTTATGCTTTGTTACAAAGCCTATTTTAAAGACTACTTAGATTGGATTTTTAAAATGGCTATGTAAATCTAGTGACTAAATATCTAACAATTCTTTAAATCATGTCTGGTAAATCAAAGATATATAGTTGAGAATATTTCTGATATAACCTGGTCATCTTACCAGATTTATCTTAGTTATCCTGTTTGTATCAGCACTGTAACAAAATGACTTATGTATTTATCCCTGAATCCCTATATTCAACTGTGAGAATGATGAAATCTTTCAATGTCCATGTAAAACAGATACTTAGAAAAATCCCCATTTTGAATTAATACCACCTATAAAGCAAAATGTTCATTATTATAATATTCTTTCTCCAACATATGTATGAATATATGCACAATATCAGAAGTGGAGACATCCAACTTATTTCTTAAATTGCATGACAATATACTACCTACTTAAAAGTGCCTGAATGGGACAGTCATTTAATTCAGCCATTAAGACACTGATGGAGATAACAGTGTCAGAGTTGAACCCGGCTCCAGCTCCTGATTCCAGCTTCCTGCTGATAAGGACTCTCAGAAACGGCAGTGGTGGTTCAAATAGTTGGGATCCTGCCACCCACGTGGGGCCCCTCGATGACTTTCCAGATCCCAGCTTCAGCCTCCCCCTCCCCGACTCACCCCACCTTCACAGGTATTTGGAAAGTGAACCAATGGATCTCTCTGTTTCTCTTTCATTCTCTATCAAATAAATAAACATTTTGGTTTACAAAAGAGCATGAATGGGCCCAAAGGAATGTTAAGCAAGGGGGTCAACTTCCCTGATATTCTGTTCAATTTGGATAACATCATTGGCAATGCAAAGTAAAGACAGTGCTGCCAAAGTCAATATGCTAGATCTCTATGTCTACACAACAGCTTTCTCTGTGCTAATAGTGTTTATACCATCTGTCTGCTTCCAATTAAAGTCCATTTTTGATTCAATGACCAGATGTTCCATATTGTGGGGTTGTTTTGTTACCTTCTCTCTGCTTCCAAATGAGTGTATTTACTCCAATGTTGATGTCATTTTATTTTTTTCTTTTCCTTTCTTCTTACATTTCTGATATCATAAGCTACTATGTGTTAGATTTTTTTGTAAGCCATGTAGCAGATTTTCCATTTCTTTCTTGAGATTTTATTGCCTACACACTCAGTTTTCTGAATGTGCCTATAGTTCTCATTTCATTTAATGCTTGTTCACTAATTCTGCTTGCTGATTTGATCTTTGATATAATAACTATACCAACAAAATTTTCAAGCACAAAAATCTTACACAAGTATTAAATTTTAGCTTAAAACACTAACTCTATTATTCCTCCAGGAAGGCAAGTGACAGTGTTTGTATTCTGTGCTTTGTTACTGTAAAGTGCTTTCTGATTTCCATCCATAAATTTCACATTCTTCCAATCCTATTTCCATGCAAAGTCAACTTCGCTCAATTTTAACCAAGAAAATAAAAATCAAATTTTGTAATGATTAGATTTCAATATCATAATCTATGTGAGTTTTACTGATCATCCTAATCTTGGTGGAAAATATTCCAAACCACTGTTGTTGGGTTTGGACTGTTGTCATTCGTATACCATTTAGTGAAGGGTAGATGAAGAACAGCTACAAGTTTTTAAATTTCTGTCTTGTCATTGGCTTTGGTAACAGGTTGGCAACTTCTTTGGAACTGTCCACATGTTCACTATAATGTCATAGTTAATTTGAATGTCTTTTCTATAAAAAGCGCCTACTTCTAATAAAGGGCACTATTTTAGTAAATAAATAAAATATTTTAGGACATGAACACAAAGATGCTAATAATCTTAGAACACGCCCTAAACGCATGCCATAATAGTAACCACTTGAGCTCAAGTTACTCTATGGTGAAGCCTTTGGATAGATCATGTCTATAGATTCCTATTTCCTTCTTATGAAATATATAAAGGACTGCTATCATAGAAAGTAATATGTATCTGAATTTTTTACCATTTCAAGAAAACGAAATTTAACTGTATTTAGTCTTTAATAGTAGTTGAGCATTTAGTAAGGTTTGAGCATAAAATAATGTTTGATGAAGAAAAATGTATGTTCTGTTGTCACTGTTCATGCTGTTCCATATTCTAAGCATTTATTTTCTTCTAATGAAAATAGTTTCCCTAACATCTGTATGCAATTGTATCAGGTTTTCTGCTGGAGTTTCCACATACCCAAGTTCTGTCTGCACTGAAGGTCAAGATTAAATGTAGGTCTTCCAGAAAAGCCTGTGTACTGCCTTTAGCCACCTTAGGAATGACTGCCCCCTTTGCACTCTTTCTACATTTCTTGTGGCAGTTTACAGATAGTATGATGGGGCATCTTGATATCTGTACTATATTATATCTTTATTTATTTTAAAGCCTATGATAATAGATAAGATGGCTTATCTCTCTAATTTCCTATACCACTTAACACAATTACCAAGAATCATTTCTGCATTAATCAATTAATAACTGAACCTGCAAGAAGCTTCCATGAGCTTTAAACTTTCTCCACAAATAAAAATCTCAATAACTTGTGTTTCATTCAAGCCCTGCTATGTTACAGAAATTAATCTAATAAAATAATTCACTGTAAAATTTTAATAGCTACAAATTATTCCTTTCTTAAATGTTACTAAGCCTGAAAGATTACCAACAAAGGACTAGGAAGTCTGAAGGTAGAGGTATTAGGAGGGTTAGGGGTTGAGAGTCACCTGTTCCAGGATGTTGCTATTGTCCTGTAGCTGCTCCTATTCTTTTTGAATAAATGATACTTTAAGCGCTGGAGAGCTACCGATATAAAGACTGTGGAAGTCTGCTTTGGGCGACTTCATTAAACTTCATTACAAACACTGGTTATTCTCAAGTTTAATTATTTCCATTTCTAATTTTTTTTTTAATTTTAAATAGTTTTTAACAGATTCAGTGTCATTTGCAGATACCATTCCTCCCTCCTTCCCCTTCTGCCTCCCTCCTCTTTAAATCTCCCTTTCTTTTTTAGTGTTTGAGATAACATTTTTAAAAATACATTGCAGTTGGCCAGCGCCGTGGCTCACTTGAATAATCCTCTGCCTGCAGCGCTGGCATCCCGGGTTCTAGTCCCGGTTGGGCACCAGCTTCTAGTCCCGGTTGCTCCTCTTCCAGTCCAGCTCTCTGCTGTGGCCCGGGAGGGCAGCGGAGGATGGCCCAAGTGCTTGGGTCCCTGTACCTGCATGGGAGACCAGGAGGAAGCGCCTGGCTCCTGATTTCAGATCGGCGCAGCGCCGACCTTAGCGGGCATTACGGGAGTGAACCAACGGGAGGAAGACCTTTCTCTCTCTGTCTCTCACTGTCTATAACTGTCTCTCTCTCTCACTGTCTAACTCTGCCTGGCGAAAAATAAAAATTGCAGTTAAATAAATGAACTTCAGTTTTTGTTTTATTAAATGAAGATTTTTATACCCCACTCTCAGAGATTTAATTTATGGGTATGAATTTCAGGAATTTCCAATTTCATACACATCCAGTTGATTCTGCTGGTGGTGCTCAGAGGACGAGACAAGGAGTGATGCTATTTTAGAGGCCCTAAAAAGTCCACCTCAAGTTAAAAATCTGTCTCCTGGGAATGATGCGGAAGATATTTTCACGTCCTTCAATGGCCTAATTTCCATATTTCATCCCATTTCCTTAAATATGAACACAGGCTGCTTTACATTTTTAATGCAGAAAAGGAGAGAAAAGAATAGCCTAAAATTAAAGAAAATTTTGTATTTACCTACTATTTATTTATTTATTTAAAACACAGAGTGACAGAGAGAAACAGAGAGACAGGAAGAGAGAGATCTTCCATCTCTGGTTCACCCTCCAAATGCTTGCACCAACTGAGGCTTGTAGGAGCCAAAGTCAGGATCTGAGTCTCCCAGGTGGGTGACAGGGACCCAAGTCCCTGAACCATCATATGCTGCCTCTGCAGTAGGAAGTTTGATCAATAGCACAGTAGATGGAGCTCAAACCAGCATTCTGATGTGGGATGTGGATCAACAGCTTAACCCACGTGCCATGACACCCACCCCCTTACCCATCTTTCTATACAAATTTTATAATTAAAAGTAAAATTCTCATATAAAATATATTAATAATGTTAAGACTATATACTGTGCTAAAAACATGAGACTGTGGCAAGCATTGGCATATCAGGTAAGAACCCACTTGAGACACCTTATGCCTTACCAGAGTACCTGGGTTTGAGTTCTGGCTCCACTTTCAGTTCCAGTGTCCTGTGAATGCACACCTGGAAGACATCAAGTAATGGTTCAAGTGGTTGTGCCTCTGCCATCCACACGGGGATCCAGACTGAATTGCCAGCTCCTGGCTTCAGCCTTACCTGGCCATGATTATTACAGGTATTTTCAGAGTAAATCAGCAGATGGGAGATTACTCTCTGTCTCTCTCTCTAAAATAAAATGAAAGAATAAGTAAATAAATAAGTAAAAACATTGAAAAGCATAGGCATAAACTTTATATTTTATATTCAATAACTATAAATTATATTTTACAAAATTGAGTGAATTAATGTTGAATGTAATCCTTGAAAATTTTTACTAATTTTGTATTTTATTTATATGATATCAAATATAGATATGAAACTGAAAAAATAAATGATGATAGTTTTCAGCAATATTAGGGTGTGGTGGTATTCTCCTTTTTATTTGCAATAGAAAACTATCTCAGCTCCCCATGACTTAGGAAATTTTGAGTGAATGAAGAATTCAATTTTTGCAAAGTTTCATTTCAATTGTATCAAATATTATTTCTTCCAATAATCTAATGTGAGAAGATTGGAATTTCTCACTCTTGCCCACATCTTTTTCAATTTCGTGGACCATAGATAAAACCAAGAGAGATGGAAATATCTTTAAATTCAAAATTCTCTTCTTTTCCTTAGTTTCATATCACACCATTTGATATCACATCATTTCATATAAAAATACGAAAATCATTCAAAAAATATGTCAAAATAGAATTAAAAGATAAGTTCCTTTATGTGAAAATTTTTTTGAAATCTATGCATAGTTTTTTCATAATATGTATTTTCCATTAACTTTTTGGAAATGCTTCCAGGCATGAATTTCAAAAATTTTTTTGCAGAAAATTTAGTTTATCTTTTAATTTAATTTTCCACAAACTTTTTCAAGTAGCCTTGTAGGTAGTAAGTCTCTACTAAGTCCCAAGCAGTTCTCTGAACCTGGAAAGATAAAGTGGTGAACCAGACAAATAGTATTCTGATTCTCATGAAAATTAAATTCTCGTTAAATAAATAGCATACTACGTTGAAAAACCATGTTGAAAATTAAGAAATATTACACAGTCCAGATGTAGAAAAAAAAAGTTCAAAGACTACTCTTGATTTTGTTGGTTAGAGAAGTAGCTCTAAGCTGAGATGTCAGTTTCTAGACTTGAAAACAAGGAACTCAGATGGAGAAGGTAGCTTGAAAAAGACATTTAGCATGGAATGAGATTGGTCTGTATTGTTCAAAAAGTAAAAGGAAGAAGAGTTGTTCAAGCTTAAATGAGTAAGGAGAAATGTGTGACGTGAGGCTAGGAGGTAGGAAAGAACCACATCATACTGAACTTGCAAACTAAAATAAGGAGCTTGGATTTTATTTTTTGAACAATGGAAAGTGATCAACGGATTAGAGTTTAAAGCAAGAGAATGATATGACACATTTTCATTTCATATAAATTCTGCTGACTGTTCTGGGAAAAAAAAGGGATAAGAGAACAAGCTGTGACACAAGTACAAGTAGACAGCTATTGAGAAAATAAAATGATGGGATTGCCAAAGGTGATATCATCTCAAAGTTTAAAAAAAGTAGTCAAAATTGGGATAGAGCACACATTTTGTACATAGGTATAGATGGATAGATAGATTATAAATAGACAGACATACAGAAAAAGGATATGCTGTTATTCCATGGACAAAACAAAATTCAAACAGAGTATATTGGATGCAAGATGTATGGTGAGGGAGTAATGGGTATAAATCTAAAAAAAAAAAATTCTGCAGTTCTGAAATGATGCAATGTTCTATTCCTAAGCTGTCTGATACGGTAGCCATGAGCAATATGTAGCTATTGAACATGTGAAATGTGACTGGTGCAGCTAAGAAATTGAAGTTCAAGGTTCTATTTAATTTGAAATAGTTGGAATTTCAATAGCCACATGCAGCTGATGGCTGTACATTGGGCAGCACAGCTCTAGAAACATGGTTTTGCTATTTAGTGAAATGGGCAAAAGTAAGGGAAATTAGACTTGGAATGAAAATCAACTGAGTTCTATTTGAATCAAGTTTGGAATGACTAATGCATATCCACATGGCAATATCAAGGAGTATGCAGAATGTGTAAATCTGGGGTTCTTGGAAATATCTGGAATAAAATTATAGAACAGAGCATTGTTAGCACATAATTATACCTGCCATGAACCTCAGTGAGGTCACCTAGAGAGAGCATAGAGAACACAGGGTCCAATGACAGACCAGTAGCATCATAAAAAATGATGATTAAATAACAGAATTCATAAAAGAAGACTAAGAAAAAAAGCCAATCTCAAGAGCTCCATGTTGAAGGGGAGTGAGTCACACATGCATGCTGAGACTCTATTTTTCAAGAAGGGCCATCTCTTCCACAGTAGTTTTGAAAAGCATCTTTGTCCTCAAAACGTGAAGCAGGACCAGAACAGGGCCCAGAGAAAGGAAAGCTCAGCTTGACAGCCTGCAAGGCAGAAGAAAGGGGAAGGGGGCAGATTCGGTAGGCATTTGAGACTGAAGCTAGGCTTAAACAAGAGAAGCCTGATGTTTGTTTTGCATAGAACATTCTGGAACCACGCTGGTGAAAACATCTAGAAAGAAGCTAGAAGACAATTTTTTAAAAAATTGGTTTTATTTATTTGAAAGACAGTTACAGAGAGAGATAGACACAGAGAGGTCTTCCATCCGCTGGTTCATTCCCCAGACGGCTGCCATGGCTGGAGCTGTGCCAATCCAAAGGCAGGAGCCAGGAGCTTCCTCCGGGTCTCCCATGCTGATCCAGGGGCCCAAGGACTTAGGGCCATTAGAAGACAATTTAATGACTGCAACATTTGCCTTTCAGAAACATTAAATGCAAATTTCTAATAATAATGGTGTTTCCCTTTTTGTAACTACAAAGCACATTGAATCTTTTAAAAACTAATTACAAATTAAAATTAAAAATTATTAAATTTTGACATTTTTATTTCATGAACAAATCCTTTAAAGGTAGCATCACCTTTAGTTTACACTATGCCTTATTGTTTCAGGAGGGTCAAGTATAGATGAATCATTCTATCTGTTACAAAAAAAATAATGCAGAATTCTACCAAAGATCTAACAAATATCTGAGACATTTTGAAAGTAATTAAAAGAATTTTTGTGCAGCAAGTTAAACCACCTCCTGTGATGTCAGCATCACAATGAGCCCGGGCTTGAGTCTGGCTGCTCTGCTTCTAATCCTGCTCCACGCTAGGGTGCCTGGGAAAGCAGTGGTAACTGGCACAAGTACTTGGATCCCTCCTCTCATAAAGGAGACCTGGATGGAGTTATAGGCTTTTGGCTTCAGTCTGGGTAAGCCCTGGCCATCTGGTCATTGCATCCATGTGAGGATTGAACCAGCAGATGGAAGCTCGCTCTCTCGCTCGCTCTCTCTCTCTCTTCCATAATTTTAAGTAATAGAGAATAACTTTCACAGATAGGTATTTTTATAATTTTATTAAGTTTTTATTAAATTACCTTTCAATTTTATTTTTTTAAAATTTTATTTTGGGGCTGGTACTGTGGCATAGCCGGTAAAGCCGCTGCCTGCAGTGCCGGCATCCCATATGGGCACCAGTTCTAGTCCTGGCTGCTTCACTTCCGATCCAGCTCTCTGCTATGGCCTGGGAAACCAGTCGAAGATGGCCCAAATCCTTAGGCCCCTGCACCCACATGGGAGACCCAGAAGAAGCTCCTGGCTTCCGACCAGCACAGCTATGGCTGTTGTGGCCATTTGGGGAGTGAACCAGCGGATGGAAGACCTCTCTCTCTGCCTCTCCTTCTCTCTCTGTGTAACTCTTTCAAGTAAAATAAATAAATCTTAAAAAACTATTTTTTAATTATCTTTTTAGAATTTTATTAAATTACCTTTTAAAAATTTATTTATTTATTTATTTGAAAGTCAGAGTTACACAGAGAGAGGAGAGGTAGAGAGAGAGAGAGAGGGATCTTCTATCTGCTGGTTCACTCCCCAATTGGCTGCAACAGCCGGAGCTGTGCTAATCTGAAGCCAGGAGCCAGGAGTCTTCCGGCTCTCCCATGTGAGTGCAGGGGCCCAAGGATTTGGGCCATCTTCAACTGGTTTCCCAGGCCATAGCAGAGAGCTGAATCAGAAGTGGAGCAGCCGGGACTAGAACCGGCTCCCATATGGGACGCTGGCACTTTAGGCCAGGGTGTTAACCCACTGCGCCACAGCATGGACCCCTAAATTATCTTTCAATTAATTCAGTCTATGTTTAATCTCAGGATCTTTTGAGATTCACAGTGGTGTGATTTTCTTTAAACTTGACAGAAAGAAGGATCTTCCCACTCTGAGGACTTACATTTCTGTTTTTTTTTTTTTTTTTTTTTTTTTTTTTGACAGGCAGAGTGGACAGTGAGAGAGAGAGACAGAGAGAGAAAGGTCTTCCTTTGCCGTTGGTTCACCCTCCAATGGCCGCTGCTGCAGCCGGCGCACCGCGCTGATCCTGGCAGGAGCCAGGAGCCAGGTGCTTCTCCTGGTCTCCCATGGGGTGCAGGGCCCAAGCACCTGGGCCATCCTCCACTGCACTCCCTGGCCATGGCAGAGAGCTGGCCTGGAAGAGGGGCAACCGGGACAGAATCTGGCGCCCCAACCGGGACTAGAACCCGGTGTGCCGGCGCCGCAAGGTGGAGGATTAGCCTATTGAGCCACGGCGCCGGCTCATTTCTGTTTCTATCTGTAACTTGGTGGGGAAAAAAAGATGGGATGGAAACTGCCACCATGGATTAATGAACCACATAAATATTGCTCTATGATAATAGCCTATTATTTACACATACCTATAGCTTTTTTCTGGAATTCTAATAAAGGTTCACAGTGCACTCATGAGCTATTAATCATTTTGGTGCCTCTGTAAAGTAGAGGAAAAATACTGTATTATTGTCCTTCAGTTGTCACACAACTAATTTTGTTTTCTTTGGAAAGTGCCCAGATATTCCTATCTTTGCTGTATTAGTTCATTTTTCATCACATAATGAAATATCTGAAGCTGGTACTTACAAAGGCGTTTATTTAGCTCACAGTTTTGAAGGTTGAATGTCCAAGACTGGATAGCCCTTCTGGTTTGGCCCCTGGAGAGGGCCCAACAGCAAATGGTATAGTGGCAGAAGGACATGTAGGAGCAAGGGATCACATCACAGGAAAGGAGGCCATAGAGCGAGGTGTCTTACAGAGGTGTCTTGTAACAACTCACTCTCAGGAAAGCTCTGGGGTCCCATGAGAGCTACTTTTATCTCACCTGAGGGCAGTCCCCACAGTGACCTAAGGACCTCTCACTAGGCCATGCTTTAAGAGTAAAGCTCCCACCACCTCATCAGCAGCATCCTTTAGAGCAAGTCTCCAACACATGAATCCTTGGAGGGCAAACCATATCAAACCATGGCTTTCTGCTTCCAGCCCCTGGGTTCATGTCTACCTCACAGTGCAAAATACATTCATGATACATTCTCAAGTCTTAATTTTGTCAATGTCACTCCAAAGTCCACGTCCTAAGACTCAAGGCAACCTCTTTTAGCTGTGAGCCCCTAAATTTAAAAAAAAAAAAAAATTCCAAGGTAAATGGTAGAACAGTAATGGGATCAACATTCCTATTACAAAAGATAGAGAAGGAGAAAGGAACAGTTGGCCCAAAGCAAGATCGAAACATAGCAGACAGATATTAAAGCCTGAGGGTCTAAAGCTGGCATCATGTACATCCTGCAGTCAAATCTCACTGGAAGCAAACGTGATGCCATAACTCTTGCGTCTTTGCCTGCAAAGTCAGCATCACATGGGCACCAAGGTCTGCTCAAAGCATGACCTGCACCTGAAAGTGTGCTTTGCCCATTGCCTGCAGAGGCATAGTCCAGGCAGTCCTGATGGCAAGACCGTGGAGAGCACCTAAGGTTCCGTGCATCAGCTCTCCTCTGAAGGTCTGTGACCTGTGATGGGAAGGGTGGCCTCAAAGAACTCTAAGATGCCCTCCTGTCGCTTTTTCTAATAGTTCTGATGATTAGCATTCCTGATAATTCTTTAACAAGTGGTCACTCAGAGGTATCTTCCTGTCCCGAGGAAGGGACACTTTTCACTCCTTCCCTGGTCATCCTGTGAATTTTCCAAATCTTTCCACTCTGATTCCTGTTGCTGTTAAGTCTCACTGTGAACACGACTAAAAGCTGCCAATAATGCCCATGCCCAGCCTGAATGCTTTGTTGCTTTGAAATTTCCACCACCAAATAAACTAGTCCATATTTCTTAATTTCCCCCACCTATAAAGCCTCAGGGCAAGGAGTACGGTTGTTAGCCAGGGTATAACAAGGATGATCTTTCCTCCAATTTGCAACCAGATCCTCATTTCCATGTAAAACCACTCCCCTAATTTGTTTGTCTTCTGAGCTCTCACTAGAATTCGTCATAATGCCCCACTTACAGCATTCTAAATATTTTTTGTCTAGTTCCCCAAACTCTTCAATCTTCTCCCTGTTACAAAATTCCAAAGCCACCTCCCCATTTTTGGATATAATTATAGTAAAAACTGCATGTGTTGGTTCCAGTTTTCTGTATTAGTCCATTTTCTATTACTATAATGAAATACCTAGGCAGGCTATCTTTATAAATAGGAGTTTTACATAGCTCACAGAGTTGCAGCTTCAAAATCCAAGGCTAGATTGCTCCAGTGGATCAGCCTCTGGTGAGGGCCTAACAGTGGATAGTATCACAGTAGGAGCAAATGAAACAGGCAGGGAACACATAACAAACAAAGGGAGCCAGGGAGTGAGTGCAGTACCCCAAAACTTCCAAAAGCACAACCCAGCTGACCTGAAACTCCTCAATGGGCCCCACCTGTTAAAGGTTCACCCACCTCCCACCGCCTTACTGAGGACCAAGCCCACACAGAAACTCTTGGTAAACAAGCTGCATTCAGATCACACACACACATATACACATACACATACAAACACACATACTTACCTGGCAGGGGAGACACCATGATCACACATACAAACATACATACATACATTTACACAAATTCAAACACAAATACATACACACACACATATACATAGACATGTACACACATACACATACATTTAAACACATGCAAACACAAATAAACACATACACACACAGGACCTGTAAGGTGTTCATGGAAAATACTTGCTATAAAAAAGATTTCAGATTTTTTACATCTAAATAAGCTTAGCTTTAAATTCCATTTTCTGTGACTTTTTGAAGTAACTCATACACACACAGATACACATCAATACGTATTGCATAAATATTCATAAAATAACAATAGTAATTATAAACACAGAGACTTAGAAAGATCAGACACTGCCATGGCTTGAGTGTGTCTCACAGGGGTTCATGTTCTGGAAGCTAGGTGCTCAGTGAAGCAACATTGAGAAGTGGTGGACCTTTAATATGTGGGGCTTCATGGACAGTAAATAGTTCATAAGAGTACCACCATCAGAAAGGATTATTGTGATTCTCTTAGAAATGGGTGAATTCTTGCAGGAATAGGTTTTTAGGAAATGAAGTTGTTAGGTAGGAAGTCAGATATGAGCTTATGTGTGTGTGACATAAAGGCCTAAAGAGTTGACATCTAGGTCCAGCATATGCATCTCAAAGTCATCCCAATAACGTTTCAGGAGCAGCCCAGTATTTGCATCCTGCCCTGCCCTTCTACCCAATAACCTGCCAGTGGGGGTCCCTGCCCCTTCTGCCTAATAATCTTCCAGGTGCAGCCCAGTATCTGCACTTCAAACGCCCAGCCCCTTCTACCCGATAACCATCCTTCCTCTAAGGCCGGGCAACGCCAGCCAGGCTTCCCCCTGTCTGATATCTTCAGGGGGAAAACTCAAAGAAAGGAATTTTTAGTATTTACATCCAAAAAATTCTTTGTTCCAAGAGGAGCAGAGGTGGGGAGGCAAGACCCATCCCCTTAAAAACCCGCAACCTCAACCGGACTGCCCGCTCAGTCCTCTGCCTCTATGCTGAGCCACCCACCTAGCCTGGCCAGGTGCACTCTTTCCACTCAACCATGTAACCCACTCTCCCCCAGTCTGAGCGACTGGGCACTCTCTCTCAGGTTCTGTCTGGAGAGGTGCCCATCCGTTCTTATGGATGTCCCTTCCCTAATAAACCTTGCTATTTGCTTTCCACTTATCTCTGTCTCACCCCTGAATTCTTTCTTGCACGAAGACAAGAACCCTGCCATTCACCAGTAACAAAGCCACCCCGCATGCTTGGTTCCTTCTGCACTTGGCTTGTTTCTCTTTTCTCTTCTCTGCCACATTGTGATGGACTCACCACTGCCCTCCCCAGACACTATAGTCATGTGGTTTAGATTTTCTAGAATCGTGAGCCATATCAGCTCTTTTGTGCTCAGGAATTTTGTTCGGCAACAAAGAATGAACTGTGACAGACGGACAGATAAAATTTTAATTCCCAACTATCTAAGCTTACCAGGCACTGAATGTGAAAATGTGGGAGGAAATGTTTTACAGTCTGCACAACAGTGAATACAAGACAATTAAAAAGTAAATCTTTAAGATACTACAGCCAGAGGTCATTTAATTCTTTAACGCAAGACATACTTTTCTGTGAGTATGTCTATATGGATCATTTTATATTCATCTGCTGTAAGTTGAAATCCCAGCCTACCCACAAAATGTATGAAATAGAAAAGTCCTGATTATTCTAGAAAAACAGAACCAATTGATTGGGTAATGGATCGATCAGAAGGAGTTAATGCAAAACAGAGCCTCAAGAGGCTGTACAAAGATGCAGAAACGCAGACCAGAGCACAGTGAAGAGAGCCCCAAGGCAAAGGTAGAAAAGCCATAGAGTAATCACACAGGAATATTTGGCAACTTGGGAATATGTAAATCTTCATCGAAATGCTGATGATTTAGACTCAGATATAAAACTGAATTGTAAGGAATTGCAGATGAGGAATCTTAGCTTCTTTTACTGTTACAGTGATGTTTATGTCATCCAGCTATCCAGGTGGTCTGAAGTAGCAAGAGACACAGAAAGTGGATCCCTAGAATTGGAATACAACAAGAAAACACAAACCTTTTGTTTTTCAAAATGCCATTGAGGGTATTTCCACTTTTTTGATAAATAATTTGAGTTGTGGAATCAAGATTCAGTGTGTATTATTTAGCATTAGGTATTTATCAAATCATAATTTAAAATTGTATGATAAGCTGAATATGCTATCATTATAATGTGTGGTGTCCTCATAGATAGTGCTCTTACGGTGAATCCATCAGGCGTCTTCAAGTCTCTGTGGAGGAAATCTACGACAGATACATTCCCACTCCCCTTGCTGCACAAGAGCCAGAGTCAGAGTGTGTAGACTAATCAGAAGAGTTTGTTTAAGTGACAAATCTTGAACCATTGGATCTGGATACAGACAGTTAATAAGCTGAATATTTTACTTTAAAATGTAAATAACCATTCACCAATTTGAAATTGACTAAGGATGAATTGGAATATTGATCAGGGTTTATTGCATAAATTGTCTCTAATGCATTATTTCTTATTTCCTGTTTTAGTTTCTTCAAAGTAGTAACAGAACAAGAGACATTTGTAAGTCAGTATATATATAAAAATTTTCAGGTGTTTATTATTTATGTAGTCTTTTATAATCATCACACAATTATAAGTATGTACATATATACAAAAATTCAATTTCATGTTAATTTCATTACTATTCTTTTACACAGACCAATAAATTTTATTTAACATACACAATTTTCACTAGTTTATGTAATATTAATTTAACCTTTTGTATTTGCAATAACTATTGCTAGTGACATAAACCTGTTAGAACATATTTTCAATTCAGCTGACAGGAGCAAATATTCCTTGGCAAAAGAAAGAATTTCCAATATTCAGTAAGAAAGAAATTTTCAGCATACATTAGACAGTGTGTTTTATATGGAAAACATGACTTATATGTCAAAATAAATAAGAAGAGGTTGATTAGGAGATCTGCAAATTATTGATGGATGGATGGACATATGAATTTATATATGCACAAGGATAAGAATCTAAAAATAGGTAGAAAAGGTAAATATTATAACTTAAAATTGTCAAACAGTTCTACCTTAGGGAGCAGAAATATTTAAAATTAAGATTGAATTTTTTCAATATCCTTTTTAAAGAGCAAAAGACATATAACAATTGTAGCTGTTTAAATATCATATAATTATGTGTAGAAAAGGAGAAATGGTTTCATTCATGAATAAACAAATCCACAGAGTATCTTAGTTTGTATAATTGCATTCATTGGACAAATTATTGATATTCTGTGTAGTAAAATTACTACTTAGACTATCTGGATTTCCTGTGAAAGTTCTTCTTTTCAAAGTAGAAAAAGCAAAAATGCCCATTTGTAGTTGGGTTAGGTGTCGCTCCCCCTCTTCATGGAGGAACGACACAGGACCCTGCGCTGTTCTTTTGTCTGCTCGGCCCTTCCCGGGTTTGCTGCTGGTCCTTCCCGGGTTGGCTGCCGTCCTTCCACCTCCGTAGAAGGGCAGTGCCCCCTGCCACTTTCCCCACTTCCGCGGGGGAGCGGCACACCGGCCGGCTCTCTCGGGGGCTGCTCAGGTGTTCCTTCAGATAGATGTTCCTGGTGCATGTTGTCTCTCTCCTCCTTTATAGTCCTCTTCCACCAATCCCAACTCTGCTACCCACATGCCGAGTACGCTGCTCTCCTCCAATCAGGAGCAGGATCAGCTCCTGCAGTTTGTCAAGTTGGTGAGAGTCAGCTGCATAGAAGTTTACTCCTCCCCAGCGCCATATTGTGGGAGAGCAGATGCATAGAATAAATCTTAATTCCAGTAACTTAGCCTAATCTCAGTTGCTCCCCACAGTTAGGCCCTATGAACTTTATTGGGGGTAATTTTCACTTCATTTAGATAGAGATCATTTCCTGTGGACTGAAACTAACTCATAGAGAAAATTTATATATTTGATTTAAAAAAACTAATCAGAAAAATTCAGCCACAGCATCTTTTTCATGGAAAAAAATCATGAAATATTAGATATCAAGATAAATGAATGAATCTGTATATACTGTATGCTACTTAGAATAGCAAAGAAGATGAGGATAAAATGGAAACATGTCAGTAAGTGAATCCTTAAGTGCTATCAAACCTGAGAAAAGTTCATATAAACATATATCCAGATTTCTTTTCCCTAGTACTTACTCAAGTCAGGGAGAACATAACTTGTATCTTTTAAGTGTCTAACTTACAACTGACAAGTTTAAAGTCTATTCTGGCTCTGAGGTGAGGAACTCAGCAGTAAAGAAAATATATGCGAAATGCATGGCTGTTATTCATTTCAGTGTTGTCAGTTTAATTGGGATGGGATCACCATAAAGAAAGTCAATGTTTGTTTACTTCCAACCCACAAACTTTGGATAGCTCTCAGTTTTTATTCATGTATTTATCACTCCAATCTCTTTGTGCGAGAATCTAAGATAGGGTGCTACAGACTGGAGCAAGGATAGTGCACCTGCCTCAGAAACACAGGTGTTAAATTGAAACAGCAACAAGAAGTCCAGGTCAGGCCTGTCATTTGAATTCCCAAGACTCTGCCCAAGTTCTGTCAACATCCCAACCCAGTTCCTGACACAATAAAAAGTGTGTGTCCCATTTCCCATACACCTAAAGGATTGTAGCCACAAATTTGGGAAGGAACTCTTCTTTCTGAAAGATCTTTCTGTCATGAATAAAAACAAACCTTTAAAAACCCAAGGGTGTCTGAAGACCAAAGGCAAAGGCTTAACCAACTCAGAGGTAGAGAAAATCTTCCTGAACCTGCCTGCTCTGGGCTAAGGCTAGACCCATTTTATTTCCACTATGAACCTTCAGACTTCAGACTTCTTATCATTACCAGTGGGGTCCTGGCCCTCAGACTCACTGAGATCAGTTGCCTGCTTCTCAACTTCCATCTACCCAGTGGCTGTGCCTTTTACACATTTGGGCCCCATCTCACTAGTTACAGTGTTGATGTGTCCTGTTTTCATGTGAATGTTGAAGCAGTTTTAACTATGAAAAAAAGAAAAAACAAGAAAAGTCCCAAGTTGCACGACCTTGAGAAACTACTGCTAAAGAGCAGCAGTCTAGCATTTTAGCCTTTAAGTTATCACGGATAATGTCTACATTGTAACTAGTTTTCATCCATATGAAAATATATCCAGCCTACTGAACTAGTGCAAAATGATGTCATTCAAACTGAGGGTGAAATCTAGGTTTTTGCCAACATACTACAGCCAGTATCATGAAATAAAATATCCCAGTATCCTACCTGTGTATGTGTGCATACAAAGTGGTTTTGTATAATTCTCCCATGAAGACACTTGGGGTGGGCTTTCAGTGCAACAGTTCTGGCTTTGGCCTGACCCAGCCCAGTTGGTGCAGGCGTTTGGCGAGTGAACCAGTGAATAGGAGATCTCTGTCAGTCTTCTCTCTCTCTCTCTCTCTCTCTCTCTCTTTCAAATTAATTAATTAATTAAAAGAAAGATGTAGAGTAAAAAACTTTTAGGAGTATGTTGTCAAACTTAAAGCTTCTAGGAGCTGCTCAAGTCTCCTTTCTCTTTTAAAAGAAAATCTTTTCACATATAACCTACTTCTTGAAGTGGAGCTATAGGCCCAGAAATAGTTTGTTTAAACATAATATCTTCAAGCAGTCAGATCGAGTTTTTCCTAGAAAAAGGAAACAAAATCAGTTCTAATCTGAGTTATTCCCAAGGCCTTAGCATAACAATTAAAGGATTCAAATTTCTCTATGCCCCCTTTTTTTTATCTACTTAATCTGTTGAAATTGTCAAAGCAGAGTTGAAGTTTCCCATCGCAATTGTATTCAATTTCTCCTATAATTTTTAGGACCATTGGTTTGTGTAATGTAATAGAAAAGCGAGTGCTATGGAAACACTTAGAACTTACTCTGCACTATTACTCCGCCCTTCATGAGCTCTATGACCAGCATCCAGGCTCCTTAATCAAGAAAAGGGCCTTGAGAATAAAGGTTTTGTGGGAATTAAATAAAATAATGCATTTACTGTAATGGATGACAGGCTTAAACATTCAAATTACAGCTATTACCATTTCATGGGTTAATTATACTCTTTGCGCATGAAGCTTTATGAATTTTATAGCTTTGTTGTATATTTCATTTTATCAATTTAAAATTAACCATTGATCACCTATTTTCTTCTTTGAATTTTACCTTAAAATTAATATTCCCACTCTGATTTAATTTGTTATAATTGCCCTTAACTTTCTTCTTAATATTTCTGTGTCATTCTGATTGAAATATATTATAAGAGTTAAATAGGAAGGAACTAAAAGTCTTTAGGTGCATGATTTTATTTATTTATTCCTTTAAAAAATCGCTATGGCCTGTGGTTGGCAAGTGGATTATCAATGAAGAACAATGGGAAGTCAGAAAATATTTGGAGGGAAAAAAGATAATGTCGTGGACTAGGATGAGAGCGATGTTTGGTTGGGCAGGAAGAGGAAACCAGTAGGGAATATATTCTAGAATGTCTGAAAGTTCCTTGAATTGAGCAATTGTATAACATGTATGACAGTGAAGAAGATTCAGCCAGCAATAAGTATGAAGAAATGTAGAAAATACATATATATATGATAATGTTAATTTTGAGAGTTTATTGGACTCCCAAGTAAATAAATGGCCAGATTAACAATTAATAATGTAAATTAGAGGCAAATTTTAAAATCTAAATTTTGTGTCTAGATATTTAATATTTTTCATAATACACCTTTTCCATGAACTTTTTAAAAAATTATTTATTTAGTTAGTTATTTGAAAGGTGGAGGGACAGAGAGAGGGTGACAGAGAGATCTTCCAACCACTGGTTCACTCAAAAGATGCCTACAACAGCCAGGAACCAGAAACTCAATCCTCATCTCCCATATAGGCAGCAAGGGCCGGTTACATAGGCCATCTTCTTTCCGCTGTCTTCCCAGGAGCATTAGCAGGAAGCTGGATCTGAAGCATAGTAGCTGGGACTCCCATCAACACTCCATTATAGGAAGCTGGCATTGCAAACAGTGGCTTAAACTGATGTGTCACCACACTAGCCCCTATAAACTATTTTTTTTTAAAGATTAATTATTTATTTGGAAGAGTTACAGAGAGGCTGAGGCAGAGGGAGTGAGAGAGGCCTTCCATTGATGGTTTACTTCCCAAATGACTGTAAGGACCAGAGTTGTGCTGATCTGAAGCTGGGAGCCAGGAGCTTCTTTCATGTCTCCCACACTGGTGCAGGGGCCTGAGGACTTGGGCCATCTTCTACTGCTTTCCCAGGCCATAGCAGAGAGCTGGGTCAGAAGTGGAGCAGCCAGGACTTGAAACTATGTCCATATTGAAAGGCAACTCTGCAGGCAGCGGCTTTACCCACTACACCAGCCCCTAAACTTCTTGGATATGTATCATATTCATGGATTTCAAAATTTTTTGCACCAAAATAAACTTACCTTTTTTTTTTGCATTTTATTTATGTATTTATTTAAATAGTAGAGAGACAAGGACAAAGGGAGAAACACACTGACAGAGAGACAGAGTGTGTGTGTGTTACATCTACTGGTTCATTCCTGAAATTCCTTAAGTGGAGGATGGATTGATCAGAACGAACAGAAAACGTTAGGGAAGGGCAAACAGACACAGCCAGGTGCCTCTGTCACTGGAGGAAAGGCTATGGAAGCCGTAGAGTTCTTGTCTTCACGCAAGAACAAATTCAGGCATGAGACAGAGAGCAGAGTGATAAGATTTTACTGGGGATAGGGCATCCGTCAGAATGGAAGGGACAGTGAGTGCCCAGTTGCTTGGTTACATGTTTGAATTATAGAATACACCTGGGCAGGCCAGGCGGGTGGCTCAGCAGAGAGGCAGAGGACTGAGGGTGCAGTCTGTTTGGACACCCTAGGTTTTTCAGAGTCTGTTTACCCTACCTGCCTCCCCCTCTCCTCCAGGACAAAGGATGGGAAGTCCTAGTGGAAGGGTTTGTTGGGTGAAAATTGGCAACTTCCTCCCTAGATTTGCTGGTGCAGAGGGGCTTGCTTTAGGGCCTCTGAGAAGGTTGTATTGCCCCATGTCAAGTAAACCATTTGGTCCTGAGGAGAGAGAATTCTCCTGGGAGCTTTCCTTGAAGGAAGGGCTGGGACCCCCTGGAAAGTTATCTGGGTCTGGGCAGGACTTTGAAGTGCAAAATGCTGGGCTTCCGGAGCTTCCTCAGTAGGTGCTGGTCTTCAGGACTTTTTCACACACCCATAGGCTAAATTTCTGACGTCCTACCTAACACCTCCTTTCTTGGTTTTTGTTGCACACATTGCTCTGTATCTACCAGCATCTTGTCCCCTTTTGTCCTATATTTGACCATCTAGGAAAGTCCATTTTCCACATCACGATTAGATTTGCCTCTTGTTTTATTCTTTATTTACAAAAAGACACACTTGAATTCTATAATGGACAATAAAATTTCCTAATACAACTTTTTAAACGTTAACCAAATCACATTCACCTTTAACCAACAGTCCTTAAAACTCAGCTGATTATATTGTTCTCTTTACAGCTTTAACTCCTGTGTCATAAGGGGCTTATTCTCGTCCCAAAATAATTTTTAAAATAAGCCAATTTAGAGATTGATATTTCCTCTGAACCCTAAGATAACGTCCTCTTTCCTTTGTCCTATGGTCATTTTTCTGGAAATATACAGCAACATCTTGTGATTGACAGGATTCACTGGGTAGGGCCAGTCCTTGGTCCTGCTTATTTCACTGTTTTATAGGGCTGCAGGCTGGGGTTGATGCACATGTACTTCAACCCGACTGCTAGTATTTCTTAGATTTTTAAGTATCAAGACTTCTTGAGCTATTTGAACTGTTTGCTTGAAGAATCTGAAGAATCTGAAAACCCAGTGTCAAGTGGACGATCCTAATTTTCTCAGTAAGCAAAAAGAATTAGTGATGTGTCCCCATTTTATTTTTTTTCCAAATTCTTTTTCCACGGGAGTTATAGTAGTGAGTATTTCTTCTAGAACCTACCAGTATAGTGTCTGTGATTTGTAGAGTTTAATATTAGTGAATATCCCATTTTTCTTTGTCTATTTTTAGGCACCCCAATAGGAATTTGTGTCAGTTTGAGTAAGAGGTTGTTATCCAAAACATATTTTAAATCAAGATTCTCACAACTCATACTTAAGTGTATCTACAAAATATTTTTATTACAAGATTTTTTTTTCTTTTTAAAAATTGTAGACTAGAACAGACAAAATGCAACCATGTTAAAGTCCGTTAAATTATAAAACTTTACTGAAAGTCTGCATACCTGTAAGGTCATTTACGTATATAATTAATTTGAGAAGAAATAAAAGTAATTCATGTTATATAAACGTTTGAGCAATCTGTAAAAAAAAGAGGGGGGCTTCTAAGTGTTCCAAACTATCTCTTGGTGTAACATATAGGAATCTTAACTTAATTCTTAGAAATTTTGTGTATGTTGCTAATTCGATTTGTGTTTGATAATCTTGGAGCCATGCTGTTGTGGCTTTGAAAGCTGCCTTGAGCTGTTGGTGTTTCTAACTCACACTGAAGCAGGTGCAGAGAAACTGTCTGCTAGTCACTGCACATTATTTGACTTTATCATTGCTATCAGTGGCTGCCCATTCTTTGCAAATGGGACTGTTATCAGTTTTCAATAATGAAAGTCATGTTTAAAAATAAATTTTGTTTACCCTTCACTGTCAGAGAGCTCTCCTCAAAGAGTCCTATCTGTGAATTTTAAAATTACACATGCATCCCCAAATCAGTGACATATTTTCCTAATCACTGGAGCTCAGCTTCAGTTTTCAAAAACAAGTCCAAAGTGTATAACTTTGGGTTCATAGCAACAAGACCATGCATAATAGAGAATGTGCATGCCAATATCCAGAGACTAAACAAACAAAGGAGAAATTGATAATTGGCATGGAAAATACAAAATGTGGCAAATGGTTCCTCTAAATATTGAGGGAAAGAGGGTTAAGCATAATGCAATGCTTGACACTAATGAAAACGTCCAGTGTGTTCCTTTCCCAGAGCAAAATAGCGTGTTAATGGCTGTGCTCAGTGTCATTTCTGTTAATGTCATGTCCAAGGAAGCACTCCTCCTGGAGCTATAAACTGCATTCAAGGACAAAGACCAGAACTGCTTACCCCCAGCTCCTCACTAATCGCTGTCAGAGTGGTCTTCATTACTGTGAGAGCCTGGCCATGCAGGATTAGGGCAGTAGCCTGCCTTCATCATTTCCTCTCCAGAGGAAGAGAAAACCTCCGGGACTCTACCAGGAAAGACTCCTCTCCTCCCTAAAATTTAATCCCCACCTGCTCGTCAGAGCTCAACTCAAACCCTAACCCTATTGTGAGGAGGGCATTTAAGCAGAAGTACAGCAACTTATGACAGTAATGGGAACTGAGGAGGGGATGGTGGAGTTGAGGGGAGGAGTGGGGACATAGAAATCTCCATCCTGATGTCTTCCGTGGGCAGTCTGGAATCGCTTACCTGAGGATATGGGTCAGAATAGAGTGATGGTTGGACCTGGGACTAAATCACAAGGGACTGTGTGAGACCACCTGGACCTGTGTGCTTCTCTGCACAGCCAGAGATAGCAACACTGTCAATTAGGGGCCAATCAGTTGACTACCCTGCCTCATTAGGGTCTTGGTGTTCCTTAAATGGCCCCTGATGGAGCAGGTCCCTTGGCTTCCTAGCCCCAAACATCAGTGAGGACGCCATGCATTTGTTGTACTAATCTATGATCCTTACTTTATGTTTAGCAGCTTTCTGACTATTCAAAACTTAAGTTTACATATATATACATATATATATATATATATATAAAATTCTTAGTTTGTGCTGTGAAATTTAGCTATGATAGTATTGATTGGTTTAATTTTTATAACAAATCTGAGACACATACCATCCCCATTTTAAAATTAAGGGCACTGATGGGGCCGGCGCTGTGGCTCACTTGATTAATCCTCTGCCTGTGGCGCTGGCATCCCATATGGGCACCAGGTTCTAGTCCCGGTTGCTCCTCTTCCAGTCCAGCTCTCTGCTGTGGCCTGGGAGGGCAGTGGAGGATGGCCCAAGTGCTTGGGCCCTGCATCTGCATGGGCGACCAGGAGGAAGCACCTGGATCCTGGCTTTGGATCGGCGCAGTGCCGGCCATAGAGGCCAGTTGGGGAGTGAACCAACAGAAGGAAGACCTTTCTCTCTGTCTCTCCTCTCACTGTCTATAACTCTACATGTCAAATAATTTTTTAAAAAAATTTAAGGGCACTGAGTCTTCTCATAGATAAGTTATACATCTAAGCTAGTAAGAAATAGGGCCAAGGCTCATAATCATGTCACTCATAAAATAAAGCTTATTCTACCACATGCTTCATCTGCTTCACTTGACCAGGAGACACCATTTCTCAGGTGTTTGATTGATATGCTTCAATAGTCAGAGAAGAAAGTTAGATAGGAATGCATGTGTGCTTGGAACTGGAAACCTACTAATAATGACAACAACAAAGTGTCCCCATAGGGTGCTATAATATTCTGAAAATGTAATTCTCTTTGTTATAGTATCAATGTTAATTTCAGCCCTATTTTCAACTTACAGAGCTTTGCTAAAATGCATTACTTTTTAAATCTTAAAACATTTAATAGCAAGTATTATGTGCATTTTGTAATTGTCAGTTTTTGTATTATTTTTGAGATATTTATTTATCTTATTTGTAAGGCAGTGAGACAGAGAGAAACTGAAGGACAAAGATCTCCCATCCTCTGGTTCATCCCTCCAATACCCACAGCGGTCTAATCTAGGACAGAACCCAAAGTGAAGAATTCAATCCAGGTCTCCCAAATAGATGGCAAGAGACCTAACTACTTGAGTCATTACCACTGTTTCCTCAAAAGTGTACATTAATGTCCCGTCCCGCGGGACAGCAACTGGCGCCGAGCACCTAGAAGGAGAAATGAAAGGGACAGGAGACACAAAGATGGCAGCCAGACAAGTCCTGATCAAGCTGTGAATTTTTATTTTTCAACCACACACTTATATATCATAAAGGCAGGGTGTCGGGCGGGGGAAGGAGGGGGAGCTTATCTTGTAGCTGCAATGCTTGTGCAAGTAGGGGGAAGGTTACAAGGTCTTAAGGCATAAGGTCACACAAGGTTGCGTTATCAGTACTATCCGGTCTGGGCTGTTTAGTCCTGTCTTTCCACTAAGAGGCCACATGCTGCGTGGTCCCCGACACATTAGCAGGAAGCTGGAATCAGGAGGGGCACCAGAACTCAAAACCAGGCATTCCAATCTGGGACCTAGGTACCCCAATCAGCATCTTAACCAGTATGCCAAAAACCCACCATTAGATTAGTTTTTAGAAAGGAACAAGAACAAAGTGACAATGGATTAAAAAAGTTCTGTATATGACATTTCTGAATTGGAGAAGGTAAATATAATGGGTATTTCTGTTTAGGAGGAAATACCTGTATTTGGACAAGTGTTTGCATTCTTTTATTTTGATACATAATTGAGCAGAACTTATGTTTTTAGGATTGTGGACATTCAAATGTTAATACCACTCATGGAGACCAATTAGTAATAAAAATAAGAAATGAATAGTAATTTTCATGTTAGTAGTTACTGCCTCCATATGGAGCATAACTGAATTTAATAGAATTTAGGGAAGGGGTATTTCTTTAGTGGCCCCTTCTTCTAAATGGTTTCTCCTTTTTTCCTGCCTGAAGTTTTCTCTTTCCCACTTACCTCCATAGACACATGATAGATAGCAACTCAACCTTTCTATTCAAAACCTACACCCCAGGAAGCAGACAAAAAGACTGAAGAATAACTAACTTAACAATCCAAAATTTTTGCTTTATAATCATTATAAGTACAATGGAAATATAGCTATTATTATTATTATAGTCTGATCATTAAATGATTTTTCTGTGCCTAATAAACATTAAATATTGCCACAACTTTGTGTAGTAAATACTGTTATCATCCCAGTGTTACGAAGAAACAGGCTAAGAACATCATGTGAATTTTCCAAGATCACACAGTTAGTAAATGTAAAATTCTCTATCTCTTTCTACTCTCTTTTTCATTGTGTATGTGTCTTAACTTAATGAAAATTTTTTTTCGAAAGTTGGCCTTAAAGAGAATCTCTACATCTATTTTGCCTACATGTAAATTTAGCTCAATTAGAAGATACAGAAACTTTCATTGTATTTACAATTCCATAATTTTTTCTAATCTAATTTTGTAGTAAGTTTTCCATTTGGATATTCTATTTGGAATTTAAGCAATAGTTTAATTGCATTAGTTAATTTGCATAGTTCCTCTAAGTATAATAATAAAATATACAGATTAATGAGGCATATCATAATTATAAAAGGTATTTGGTGATATGGTTTCTCTAATAATAAATACATATAAGGGAGGCTTATCATAATTATAGAATATATGTGGTGACCAATAACATTAATCAAGTCATTAAACATACAATCCAGAGATTTTTGAATTAAAGCAATTAATCTGGTTTGTCTAAATTGAAAAAGATTTACAAATCATTACTTTACACTTTCCTCATCACAGTTCCATGTGAAATGAGTATATAAGAAACTCCATTTCTTTAAAAATAGTAACCTGTCTAAATCATGAAGCTTTTCTGTTGCAAGTGACACTAACTGGCATTCTTGTTAGCACTCTCAAAACAGAGGTCAAAACTGGAGGTTCATTGGAGCTGAATTGCCCCTTCTTATAAGTGGTTCCTCTGGGTTGAGGCACAGAAAACTGAGAAAAAGTTTGACATTTACCTTTATTATAAGAAAATCAGGAGGCATCAATGTTGATCTGTGAGTATTGATTGTTTGACATCTTGGTATAACGTTATATATGAAACTTAGATGTCTAAAACAACTAAAAAGGTCAGATCAAAGCATTGCCATTCCACAATTTCTTATCCAAAACCTTTGAGGCTAGATATGGATCAACAGGGAACTTCAGAGTATTGGCTGAGTACATAAAGAAAACAATGCATGTGGTTTATAACATCCAGTAGAGTAAGGAGCAGCATTACATTAATATTTCCATGGCGAAACATGAATATGCTGCACCGTGGCATAGTAGGCTAAACCTCAGAATGCAGCACCAGCATCCCTCATGGACGCCGGTTTGAGTCCCTTCTATACCTCTTCCAATGCAGCTGTCTGCTTTGGCCTGGAAAAGCAGTAGAAGATGGCCCAAGTGCTTGGGCCCTTGCACCTGCATGAGCGACCCAGAAGAAGATCCTGGCTCCTGGCTTCAGGTCAGCCCAGATCCGGCCACTGCAGCCATTTGGGGAATGAACCAGTGGACTGAAGACCTTTCTCTCTCTCTCTCTCTCTCTGGTTTTAACTCTACCTCTCAAATAAATACATAAAATAAAAAAAAAATTACTGAAAGTGTTACGGAAAAAAAATTGTTTCTGAATTGCAGATAAAATATTGCAGACCTGTACAAAAATTGTGATAATTTGGCCAAAATGGCAGAAATATTGCAAAGTAATGAAATGTAGACTTTATTTATTGATTTATGGTTTCAACAAACACATAACAAGCACTGACTTCATGCCTATTACTGTGACAGCTGAGACAAAGAAAACAAGAGAAATTCAGCCCAGATTCGAATGGTGTTTTGTGACCAGCTTTATTCATCTCAGTAAGATCAGAAAAGGAAGCAAATAGTTTAAATGTACCTCAGAGAAATTAAATAAAGAATAATACTTCTCAGTTCCAGGGTTATTAAATACACAAGCTTATGAAATCCACTTTCCTCTGGAAATCTGAAAAGACAAATCATCTGTCTTGGATGATTTGAAGGCAACAGAATCAACAGTGTAGCTTCTTCAGGTCTCCTAGAAACCAAGATTCTGTAATTCAGTATTAATATTCTAAGCTCTGATTCTAATGAATTTTTACAATTAAATACTTTTTCACAGCATTGTCTACGTGTATGTATGTTTGTGGAAGCAGTTGCAGTGTACGCACACACAGACACACACATATACATCTAAATAATCACAAATAAGAAATGTGCTGCACACAAGTCAACAAAAATCAAATTAAATTTCAGTTAACTAAGCTGACTAAAGTAAATATGATAAAAATATGAACTAGTATGTTAAAATGTCAGCCTGTTTACCTTGTTTACTCATAAAACTCTCATTTTCAATTAAGAATTTTATGTTAAATGGAAATAAGCAATGTCATTGGCATTTTAAAAATATCAAGGACTTTATTGTTAACATTTTTGGTAGCCACAAATCATGACCCAAGAAGGCAACAATATAAACACCAATAGTATGGTCAGTTAGATGGAAAAGACATTTTATATTCTGCATCCGTCTTCTAAAAACACCATTGTTCTCTCACTAAATTTTAAGAGAAACGATGTGTCATTCTTTAAATAATAGTACACTTAATAGCGATCATTGTTTTCCTAAAGTTATTTTCTCCCCAACATTTACTAAAGATCATTTTCTGTGGTCATGCACACACAAGTCATTAAACCCGATAGGCCAGTCAGGCAACTATATTTCACATAATAAATATTTTTGCTATCATACTTACATATATCCATATCTGATGGACAAATAAAATATGATGTTATTTGCTGAGATTTGACAATGGAAGCTGTAGTGCTGCCATCACATAGACTTGTTAGGGCGGAATGGGATGCTACAAGGCATCTTTCCAAGAAGCATTACCTAAATAGGGTAGGATGTGAATTATTCTTGTGGGAAAACAATAATTATTACCTCTAGAATGTTTGGGGGGCAGGTCAAGTTCAAGGTCATTTTGTAAAAAAAAAAATAGATGTTCCTATATAAGTAGCAATTGAAACATTCTTTAGACGATATTTCACCAGCATGGGAGAAATTTGAGATTGCATATGTTCCACTGAGGCAGCTACTCTCAGACACCTAGGAAAATGAAATAACAACTGTCAATTTCTGTTGGGCCATTAATCACTCCCATCTCACAGGCAGAAGACATAAAACCAGTAAGACAAAAATTTGAAGGTTTCTTTAGTATGAGTCATGAAAGACATAAAATTAGAGGGAAATGGCACTCATTCATTAAGAATGTTGAGCAAACCATTTGATTAAGCATACAATAAAAAAATGTTCGGGATTAAAGCAAGCAGTTGATGTATTCCACGAAGCTGCATTGACTTCCAGGTGCTAGTCTTGTTCCTCGGCCTCCATTGGGTATACTTCATCTCTCATTTGTTGCCTTGAATTACAAATGACGTTGGCCTTAGTAGACTGTGGTGGGTGTTTTCCTACTGTTCAATGTTGGTATCATACATGGTGGATGAAATACTAAATTTTTCAGAAGTGATGAATAGATGCTCATGATTCCAAAACCCTGGAGTTTATAGAAAGATTGTAGTGGTAACTCCTTAGACAGGTCTCAGACGGTAGTGTAAGACAAAGCTGATTAATCCAAAAAATCTAAAAATGTGTTTTCTGACTGGCTTGTATGGGTGGGTATTGCACTGAAAAAGAGTCACACTGAAAGACTGTAATTTTATTGGAAAAGGGTGTTTCTTGTGAGACTTTTTCTAAAAATCCAATTTGAGGTGCTGAACTGCTTGATAAGGTGGCTTCTGGCTGATTACCATGTATCTTGTTTCAAGCTACCACAGTAGTTGTGGTGTCAAAGGGCCACAGCCAGGAAAATTGAGAGATGCATCAGGAATTTAAAAAATATTTAGCTTCTCTGGAAACTCATCGTATACAAAATGGAAGCATTCATAAAATCTATATTATGTAGTTATTGTGACAAATAAATGAACTAATGCAATGTGGAAAGCTTGGGACAGCATCCAGGGGAAGCTTTGTTTCTATAACTTTTATCATCCTTAAGAAGGACATGGTATGCTGCTCTGTACACATAGAATACATTGCTCTTCGATTTAAGTGCCATTTTTCTGACCGATGTTTATGTGTTGGTAAAAGTATTACACACTGTTTAAAAGAGGTCTAGCATGAAAATCATTAAAAATTCCCTTGGGGGTCACTGCCTTGACAGGGACTGATCTATCATGAGATCTGGCAAAATTCATTTAGACATTACAGAATTAGATTCCCTTGTCTGTGATGGATGGGGTTGGGCTCAACACCTCTAAATTATCCTTGTTCTCTGAGATTGTGGGGAGCAAACCGGACTAGACTGAGTTACTGGAATTAAGACTTATTCTATGCATCTGCTCTCCCACAATATGGCGCTGGGAGAGAAGTAAACAGCTTCCGCACAGCTGCCTCCAGTTCAACCAATAAACTGTAGGACTTGCTACTGATTGGAGGAGAGCAGCGTACTCGGCGTGTGGGCAGCCGAGTTGGGATTGGCGGAGGAGGACTATAAAGGAGGAGAGAGACGGCATGCACCAGGAACATCTAAGGGGAACATCTAGCTGAAGGAACACCCGTGCAGCCCCCGAGAAAGCCGGCCGGCGGTGTGCCGCTCCCCTGCGGAAGTGGGGAATGTGGCCAGGGGGAACTGCCCTTCCATGGAGGTGGAAGGGATAGTAGCCAACCCGGGAAGAACCAGCAGCAAACCCCGGGAGGGCCGAGCAGACGAAAGAACAGCGCAGGGTCCTGTGTTGCTCCTCCACGAAGAGGGGGAGCGACAGAGAACAATAAATTCCTTTAATCAAACAATTCTTTGTTGTTTATGAAGTCATAACCTAAACTGAGTAAGTATATCCATGACTCCATCTTTCTAAAAAAGATTAGGATAAGCATGGTTGTCTTCTACACCTCTCCACAAATTTTTAAATGCTTAATTATCATGTCTCTATACAAATAAAATATTTCTAGCAATAGCATTCACAGAAATGGCACCCTCCTCTAAGAGTGAATGGGTTGTTTTAGTGCCATAAAAATTCAACATTGTCTCATATTTGATATATCAACCACATCAGTGGCCAATTCTTTTATTATTATTGCTATCATTTAAGTACTTCTCTTAAGCAAGTACAACATTATATAATCCATCTGAACAGAATAAATTGAGCATCTCTGTTGTTTTGGATTTAATAAATTTTAAGTGACCCAAGTATATCCTATTGGTGTATACTGTTGATTGATCTAAGTATATTTTATTGGTCACGTAAAAACCATCCTTCCATTCTTCTTTGCTAAAAGAACCTTACTTTCTTCAGGTTTCACTGCTCGACAATGTCCTTCAGCAAAGACTAAGTTCCCACTGGTGACAGAAGATTAAGTTTACACCATTTCCCCTTTATGTGGCAAAAAGGCATGTGACTCAATCCTGAGGAATGTGACCCAAAAGAAAGTGTATAGAGTGGCTTTTGGGAAAAGTTTCTTTTTTCATAGAAAAGAGAGAGGAAGGGAAATGTCACATTACTGTCTCTGGCCATTATCGTCTGTGTGTGATGTCTGGAACTGCAGAAGCTATTTTGTGACCAAGAGTTGAGGCAGCTCTGAAAGGATTTAATATGAAAAGACGTAAAAGTCTGGATCCTTCATGATTTCACAGAGTCATCGAATTTATAAAAACTGAATTTGAATAACTTTGGACTTCTTGTTCAAGTCACTTTCAGTTGGTGATTGTGTTACCTCTAAGAGCATCCTTCCTGGTACATGATATATTTGTCCAAAAAGTTTAGTGCTGTAACAAATTTCTAAGCTCTCATTGGCCTAATCTACTAGAACTAAATTTCTAACTCACTTCATAGTCAGATTCTGTTCAAAAGAATCCTCTGGTCCGTGCAGCCATCCACAGCACAGGCTTCTTCTAGTGCAGTTCTGCTTCCTTTACCTGTAGACAAGTGTGAGGAAAAAGAGAATATGAAGGCCGGATTCCAAAACCTGTACTTCTCCCCATGTAAACAGTAGTCAAGCCATGGGGCCAGGAGGAAGCAGTGTGGAAAACATGCAGTATTGTCTCTGAGATATCGACATCTATAAATCTGTATTTGTCTATGTCTGTATATAAATATAATTATATAATAATAAATATAATTAGATAAATATAGATATAAATCTATAAATTATATATATTCAATTGCTTTAAGCATTCTGATACAGTTACAGTTTAAAAAATCACTGCTGGCGGCCCCAGTCCAGCTCTCTACTGTAGCCCGGGAGTGCAGTGGAGGATGGCCCACGTGCTTGGCTCTGCACCTGCATGGGAGACCAGGAAGAAGCACCTGGCTCCTGGCTTCGGATCAGTGCAGTGTGCCAGCCCTACCGGCCATTCTGGGGGTGAACCAACAGAAGGAAGAGCTTTCTCTCTGTCTCTCTCTCACTGTCTAACTCTGCCTGTCCAAAAAAGAAAAAATCACTGCTGGCTTAATTACTTGGCATAGTAAGTGCAAAAGTCACCTGCTGTATCATCTACTCCATGGAATTTTCCCTTTATATGTAGTCATAAAGATCCCTCATTGCCCAGTAAAATCAGACATATTTGTTGTAAAGACTGGAAAGAGATACAAAATAGGTGTTATTAACTGTATAATGTATTTTCAAAGTTCATGCTGAATTTGAATGGAAATAAGTCTATTCAATCAGAATAAGTGTTGGATAAAATGAATAATTTAAACAGCATAACTTTAGATATTTGGCTTGAATGCTGAAATGAATGTTTTGCTTTTTTATTAAATAAATCCTAGACAGTTGAATATACTTTCAATGGATAGCTTGTCAAAACCTAGAAGTTATCTATAATATCACTTTTTCCTTGTTTCTCCTTTAATATTTCTTCTCTAAACTACCAAGATTAAAGTTGAAAAGGGTTTGCAGAATACACTGTGAATGATCTCTTCCGTGCTTTTATGTTCATGCATGAGCATGTGTGTGTGTGTGTGTGTTACGTGCATTTGTACTCTCACTAGCCCCATTTTACATGCTATATTTTAGAAATAAAGTTTCCGGTGCAACGGAGCAGTCCACAGATCAATCACAAACACTATCTACTTGCTGTCAGTAGCCAACATCTAATACTTATGGGAGAAACAAAAACACAGGGAGAAAGCTAACACTGAGCTACTTGTGGGAGATTTCTCACGTCTGGCGGGTGACAGAGAAAGTGAAGCAAGACCAATCCCATTACCACCAGTTATGCCTCAGCCGCTCCAATCTCATTCATTTTGCTTTTATTTCTGATGTGTAGAGACTGTTTGATGAATTCCCTTCTGGGGACAGGAGAGTCTTGGAAGAATGTACATTAAAAAGTTATGAAGAAGGCATAATTTATTAAACCCAGCTCATTATTGGAAACTGTTAGCATACAATCCATTTAATAGGGCTCATTGATGGAGAAAATGACTGTTGTTTTGATCTGATCAGATAAGTGATGGCGTAATTCCCCTTGTCTGTAGTGATTTACTTAATCTTGAACAACATGAATATTCACTTAAGCTCTGCTTGCTGTTGGAAAACAGACACATATGTTCTGTTATTTATTAAGGGCAATGGCTTTACATTTTTATTACGTTCTGTAACAAATAGACTATTCACATTTTCAGTGGGATGATGGAATAATTGAATGGAGTAGCTATAGCTCTGACTACAAAATGGGCAAGACAAGGAAATAGCCATACTGACAAGTGCCAAGACCTAGGAGCCTTGCATCTATTACCAACACTCACTCAGGAGAATAATCAATCAATAAAAGAGATGTCCCATCTGCCTACTTTGCAAAAAGAGTAAGGCTCAGCATTGTGAAGAAACAACATAAAACAGCAAGGGATTAAGGAGAAATACAAGTCACATACATTGCAGTAGCTGGTCACAGATACAAGGCAGTCGATTATCAAAGAGTAAAGGATAGAGGTAAAGAGAACATGAGATCTGGTGACACTGGACAGTGCTGTATCTTAAAGCTTCATCCCAGATCATAGACAGACTTTCTTCTTGTAATTATGTAACATTGTTTTGTTCCCAGTGTTACAAAGTAAATTCCTTTTAATTTTTTTTTTTTTTTTGACAGGCAGAGTTAGACAGTGAGAGAGAGAGAGAGAGAGACAGAGAGAAAGGTCTTCCTTCCGTTGATTCACTCCCTAAATGGCTGCCACAGCCAGCGCGCTGTGCCGATCCAAAGCCAGGAGCTAGGTGCTTCCTCCTGGTCTCCCAAGCGGGTGCAGGGCCCAAGCACTTGGACCATCCTCCACTGCCCTCCCCTCCCAGGCCACAGCAGAGAGCTGAACTGGAAGAGGAACAACCGGGATCCGGCACCCCGACCAGGACTAGAACCCGGTGTGCTGGCGCTGCAGATGGAGGATTAGCCTAGTGAGCCACGGCGCCGGCCCCCTTTTAATTTTTTTAAGATTCACTCATAGCGTGCACCGTGGCTCACTAGGCTAATCCTCCATCTGCGGCACCAGCACACTGGGTTCTAGTCCCGGTCGGGGCACCGGATTCTGTTCCGGTTGCCCCTCTTCCAGGCCAGCTCTCTGCTGTGGCCCGGGAGTGCAGTGGAGGATGGCCCAAGTCCCTGGGCCCTGCACCTCATGTGAGACCAGGAGAAGCACCTGGCTTCTGGCTTCCGATCAGCGCAGTGCGCTGGCTGCAGCGACCATTGGAGGGTGAACCAATGGCAAAGGAAGACCTTTCTCTCTGTCTCTCTCTCTCGCTGTCCAATCTGCCTGTCAAAAAAAAAAAAAATTCACTCATTTATTTGAAAGAGTCGGAGAGAGAAGGAGGAGAGACAGAGAGAGAAAGGTCTTCCACCCACTGATTCACTCCCCAGGTAGCCTCAATGGCTAAAACTGGGCCAATCTGAAGCCAGGAGCCAGGAGCTTCTCCTGGATCTCCCACAGCTTCTTCTGGGTCTCCCACGGGGCTTCAGGGGCCTGAGCATTTGGGCCATATTCCACTGCTTTCCCAGGCCATAGCAGAGAGCTAGTTTGGAAGAAGGGCAGCCGAGATATGAACCAGCACCCATATAGGATGCCAGCACCACCGGCAGAAGTTTGACCTACTAAAGTAAATTATTTTAATGACAGGATAATTTCAAATAATATATCAGAATTTCTTAGCCTCTTGGACTTCTAATTTTCCCTACTACAAAGATAATATAAACAATAATCTTTTGGAAATTTTGCTCTTATTTCTAATACACACACCCCAAAGTGGAATTGGTGGGTGAAAAGGTGTAAAAGAAACTTCAAAGTGTGGGAAATGGAATTAACTGATTAAAATAAACAACCTAAATTTTATTTCTCATCATGAGCTCCATCAAGTTCAACAGTTTCGTAAGCAATGATAGCCATTATTTAGTCCATCACAAAAGAAATGGGTTTCTGGGAATTTAACCATGTCAGTGAAGTCTTTTTTGTTTTGCTTTGTTTTTACCAACCAAAGAAATATGCATGCCTTTAAAGATGATTTCAGGTTAAGGAACAGGAAGAAGTCAGAAGGAGACAAACCAAGAGTGTGATGGGGATGTCTACTGATTTTCTATCAAAATTCTCACAAAATTACAGTGTTTGAAGAGAGAAATAAATGAGAGCATAGTCATGGTGAAGCTTTTCAGATCATTTTCTGTGGAAGCTTGCATTAACATCCTCAAAACACTGCTGACAAGATGTTATCCCTTCTTTGGTCCTCCAGAAAGCCAACATGCAAAGTGCCTTGAGCATCTGAAAAAACTGTTTCCATGGCCTTTGCTCTCCACCAATACACTTTTCCTTTAGCCAGGTCACTTCTACTCGTTGACAGCCATTGCTTTGACTGTGCCTTGTCTTCAGGGTCAGACTGGTAGAGCCACGTTTTGTGTCCTGCCAGAATTCTTTGAAGAAATGCTTTAGGATCTACTCCCCATTTGCTCAAAATTTCCATTGAAAACCTCTGCTCTGTCTGTCAGCTGATCTGGGTGCAACAGTTTTGATGTCCATCAAGCAGAAAGTTTGCTTCTCTTTCATTTTTCAGGCGGAGTTGTGTAAACTGAATCAATCGAGCTGACTAGCATTGATTTTTTTATGCTGTTAATTGTTGGTCCTCTTCAGTTAGGGAACAAACAATATTACTATTTTTTTTTGAAAATTGATGTGGATGATCTGCCACTACAGGCTACTTATTGAGTATATCTCATCCTTTCTTAAAATGAGTTACACACAGTGTGGCATTGTGACATAGTGCGTAAAGCCACCACTTGTAAAGCCAGCATACCATATGGGCATCAGTTTGTGTCCTGGCTGCTCCACTTCTGATTCAGCTCTCTGCTAATGGTTTAGAAAAAACAGAAGATGGTCCAAGTGCTAGAGTCGCTGCCACCCAAGTAGGAGACACAGATGCAGTTTCAGCCTTCTGGCTTCAACGTGGTCCATTCTGGCCAATGCAGCCATTTGGGTAGCTTACCAGTAGATGGAAGTTCCCTCTATGTTTCTCGCTATCTCTGTTAACTCTGACTCAAATAAATTAATTAATCTTTTTTAAAAAAGTGTTGAATTTTTTGGAGCAATGTCCATATAAAGTTTGCATAAAGCATCGATGACTTCACCATTCTTTCAGCCAAGCTCCATCATCTTGGTGTTTGCTCTTGCTTCAGTTTTAGTAGGATTCTTGTGGCTTTGATAGAGTCTTTATTCAAACTGATGTCTACTCTCCTTCGTGACTCAGGGATCCCTTTCACATGTGTTCTAGCTAATTAATATACATGTGTTTTGGTGCAAAATAATTTTTAAATTGATGTGTAGTTTTTTCATAATATACATTTTCCATGAATTTTTAAGACATCATTTATATGGTTATTTACAAAAATTCTTTATACACTGTCAGTCATATGGCTTTCCAAGAAAGCACTCAGTTTTGTCTCTGCAACCAAATAATCAAAGCGTATTTTTCACCCAAAGCACTAGCTGTTGTTTTTTTGCAATTTTTGCTCTTCTAATGAATTGGAAGTAACATCACATTGTGGCTTTCATTTTCATTACCCAAGCCCTCAATGAGTTTGGTGTGCTATATATCAATTTAAAGGCATTTAAGTTTGGTCTTTATGAAATTCTTATTTCTATTTTTGCCTATTTTTCTTAGGATGCATTCCCTCTAACATTAATAAATTTGAAAGTCTACTTGCATATTTTAAATCTTATTCAAGGTATCTATAAGTGATTAAAATAATTATGGATCCAATAGTGTGGCTGAGCTCCTGCTAAATAGAATGCAAGGTGCTGGAGAGCCACCCCAGGAGACACAACCTGTTCAGATGCAGTAACAGAGCTAAGACGGATGGGGAAATATATGTACTACAAAGCAATATTTAGTAAATACTGCGAACCAGATGTGTAACACAATTAGTAATGGAGTAAAGAGGGATTTACTTCTAGTTAATATGGTCAAAAAGACTTTTCAAGGATTAGAGTATGAGCCTGGCTTGGATGAGTTGGTACAATTTTAACAAGTGTTAAGTGGGAAAAGGTAATCCCTGTAAGAGTAACTTATTATTATAGGAGTCACTTATTATTTTACAGTCTTAACCTATAATCTTTTAAAAGTCAGGAAAATTTTAAAGCTACCTTGCATTTATTTCTTTCAGGAACACTAAAATTAGTAAACGGTAATGGGATAACCTGAGAATTAATGCAAATTCATAAAATATGTAATTTGAAATGAGACAAATGATCTCATCCAACCTGCGTCGTGGTTGTATTTGACTTTTTACCATGCTGTTGTCCTTAGCTTCATAGAGTGCCATCAGTAATAGTCACATCAATAACTCACTTAGGGGGCCAGTTCTTTGTGTTGGCTGTATGATTCCGAATACACGGCCAGCTCACAAAACAAGCACAAGTTCCTAAGAGTTCTCAACCTGCCTCAAAACAAGGAGGGTGCCCCCTTACTGCCCTCTGTTGGGCCTTTCAGCCATTCCCCACAGAGGCATCATTACCTTCCCACCCCCCTGTATCTATCACATGTCCTTGCTTCCGCCGTCCCTAGAACTGGAAAGTAGTGTCTTAGCTCCCGGCACTGCATTTCACTAGACACGTGTTAGGGCTTGTCTCCTCTCTGTCAAGGGCTGCTGCTTCCAGGAGCTAGCACTGGGGTCTTCACCATCTTCTTCCAGGCAGCACACGCTCCAGTGAGGCACAGCCCTGAGGGCACTGGAGAGCACAAAGTACCAAAGTGGCCCCGAGGCCTCTGGCAAGGAGTCAGAGGTGCCTCTTTTCCCTCTGGAGTTACAGACCAGTATGGGAGTCAGAAACATCTGCTGCCTGCTTATTAAATGCGCTCTCTCACACAGGAACAGACAGGACAATGGCTAGAGAGTGGGAGTATGTTGTTTTCATACATTCCCTGTGGACCTACAAGCCGCCTCCCCTGCCACAGTTGGGCCAGGAGAAGATGAGGAGTTGCCAGGTCATCCCACTGCAGCTGTCTTGAAGGAGCACTTCCCACACATGCCAAGGAGCTCCTCACAAGCTTCTGGCCCTAATGGGGAGCGATAAGTCAGAGGATTAGAATCCATATTCACGTGGCTGAAGGGTGCAGTGTTCTGGTCCCCCGGGGCAGCCTCGGATGAACCCACAAATGCTTGCCATGAAGACAAGTCCTCTAGGAGCCTCTGCAAGCCTAGGAGACTCCAATACCAGACGACAGCAGAACTGCCTACTGAGGTTTTCCTCCCTGGTGGTTCTCTCATAGACTCACCCTTCCCAGGCTGCAGCTTGGACTGATGAGTAATGGGATTGCGAGTGCAGGGCGCAGGAGAAAGGTTGTGTGAGACGCAGGAAATACGGATGCTGCTGACAGTACAGGCTATGGAAAGGAAGGAGCTCTACATGTAAATGCATTTGTCAAACATTTCAGCTCTTGAAATGCACTTTGGTGTTGAAACTTTCCAGAGACTTGTTTTACCTCTCAGAAACTGGTCAGAGATAGACCTGGTGGAAAAACACCACTCCTGCAGAGGTCAGAGCTGGCAGTGGTAGAAAGAATCGAGATTTTTCTCCTGGAAACCAGTGAATCTTGTTCTTTCATTTCAGTTCAGTGGTCATTGAATTTTCACAATATGCCAGGCACTCTTCATAGCTAAGAAATGAAGAAAAATAAATTGATGAATTTTATCCACCGTACTGCTTTATGAGATGAGCACCATTATCAACCTCATTCTTTAGAAAAATGAAATTTAAGCATAGAAAGTTGAGATAACTCAAACAGTAAATGGCAGAGCTGAAGTAGATTGTCCCCTATAAAAATGAATAAAAGCAGCAGCATTATAGGCCAAATAGAAATTCAGAATTTCAAAGAATACACCCTTTACTTCTGTAAAGTTGCTTTCCCTTGGGGGTAAAAGAAGACTGCAAGAACAGAAAGAAAGTGCTTTACATATCTCTTTTATGTTCTTAAGGTGGCACTCCACATATGAATCTAGTATAAATTACCAGTATAATGCAAAGTTAGATAAGGAATGATTATTTGTCTCTACATTATGTTTTCTGAGTCTTACATATAATGAAGCATAAAGCATATAAGATACTACAAAAATCAAATTAATGATGTAGAAGAAAATATGAGGAATTCTTCTGAAGCGTAAAGAGAATGAATAAAAGAACTAAAAGGAGAAAATTAAGCCATACAGAGAACAGATTCCCAAAGCTTAATCAAAGTCTATAAAAGTAGATGGAGCAGAATCAGTAAGTAAATAACGGGAAACTTTCTTCATCTAATAAAACCTCATCGTGAAATCTGAGAGTAAGTGTTCTATTCTAATAAATCAGTGGAAAGAAAACAATAGCAAAATACGTCTAGTGGAATTGTTACATTTAAAAGGCAAAGAAACAATCCTACAACAATCTAGAAAAAAATATATATACAAGGAAATGAGATAAAATTGGAGCAGATTGTTCTGCAATGCAAAATTCCAGGAGACCGTGAGGCAACATTTATCAAAGTCTCGGGAAGAAGTTAGCCATAAACTCTGTCCCCAGGAAAACTGTTGACAGTGTGAAAGCAGCACACAGATATTAGATATGCAGGACGCTCAGAACATTTCTCATCTGTATTTCCTGCCCATATGAGCCAAAGACATGAGTTAAAACTCAGGAATGCAAATTTCATACCAAGAAGGACTGGAGTGAGCACTAGGATCTGGTAAAGTAGCTGTGACCAGGAAGAGGAGGACGACAAAGAACTCCTGGGGAGGAGGCAGATCAAAGAGGGACTAACAGGCCAGGTGTTGTTCAGGATCGGGGCATTACCGCCCAGGCAACAGGCAACAGTGGCTTGGGAGCAGTAACCACAAGACTCTCTGAACAGGGTGCAGCAGAGTGGGGTGAGGTTTCTAAAGGTCTGCTGTGTCAGCAAGCTCTAAATGGTTAAAATCCGCTGTTCAAAAATCTGAGTTTGGTGTTAGAATGCTTCTAAACTAATGTGTGTGTGCCTTCAATGAAGAAATAATCTAGGGCCCAAAGCATCCTTGGTTCTTTCAAATAACAATTACATTGTGAGTAATGCATACTTATGTGTGCGTAAGTATTATATATGTCTGTAGATATATAGATATATATGGATACTGTTTCATGCTGGCATTTGATATTCAACAATGAAATTGCCAAACTATAATTGCCCTAAGTGATCATGAACAAGGAAGGGTTGAATATTTATTTCCCCTCAGTGAAAACAATTCAAGTGAATAAAAACAGTGAACAGGAAAAATCACTGCTTAAGCATTTTTACCAATTATGAATGTATATTTTAGTGTGTATAATTACATATAAATTATTTTAGCTTACATAAAATCACCAAGGGAATGGCCTATTGGTATGCCTTTCAGAGGAAATTCTAACTATTTCATTCTCTCTCATCCTTATTTTTATTCTTTGTGTTTCCTTAGAGTCACTCTGGCATGGCTTCCATGGAAAGAAAGTCAATTGAAATACATATTATTGATGTTATATTAACAGACTCCACAGCTAGCAATGTGAACCTTGAATATAACCATATAAAAATACAAATGGCCTCATTGTTTGGGGTGAGGAGAAAGGGGGAAATAATAAATAACAGCTTTAAAATAGTGAGAAATGGAAATAAAACATCATTCCAATAAATTAGCAAACAAGACCCATTAGACTTATAAAAATGCAAAGCACTCTGCACTTTAAATGGAGTTAATAAAAACAGATGGGGAATATTTTATTAAGATGCTATTAAAATTGTTTTTTTTAAATCCCTAAGATAACTATAGAAAGAAAGTTTGCTCTGAAACTGAAGTGACAGTAATAATAAGGACGAGTGTGTATGTTAGGGGAAAGAGAATCAGGGCAGCTCAGCTCAGTGTCTTGTTAGGAACCTATTATGGCGTAGGTACTCAGGATTTCAAGGTGAATACAAAAACACTCTATCTAAGGCCACCACAAACATATGCAGCCATTGGTCTTGTCTTAAAGTAAATAAAACTGGTAGATGAGAAATAAAACAGACCACTATATAAAGAATAGTTGGTCTTTCCCTTCATAATTACCTTAGTGGTGATTTTCCCTGTAAGAGTATGCAGTTTTTGAAAATATGAACTATATTTGCAGGTTTTCCACTGTGTTTCTAAATCTTGCAGTGTGATGTTTTCCAGAAGGTGCCCGGTAGCATTTCTTAAATTAACAAACATTGTGCAAAGAGACGAGCCTGGATTCATATTCTGCCTCAAGTTATAAAATCAAGGCTTATCCACATTACTCTGCTAAGGGTATGCCAAACAGTTTAAGTTTAATACACGTTTTCCTTGAATTTTTTGAAGATCTTTTGTGTCTCTTTTGAGTTCTGTGTAAAGATATTATTTTCATTCTTTTTTTTTTTTTTGACAGGCAGAGTGGACAGTGAGAGAGAGAGACACAGAGAGAAAGGTCTTCCTTTGCCATTGGTTCACCCTCCAGTGGCAGCCGCGGCAGGAGCCAGGTACTTATCCTGGTCTCCCATGGGGTGCAGGGCCCAAGCACCTGGGCCATCCTCCACTGCACTCCCTGGCCACAGCAGAGAGCTGGCCTGGAAGAGGGGCAACCAGGACAGAATCCGGCGCCCCAACCGGGACTAGAACCCGGTGTGCCGGCGCCACCAGGCGGAGGATTAGCCTAGTGAGCTGCGGCGCCGGCCTCTATTTTCATTCTTAAGGACTGTTATTTTAAGCTTAGAGATGTCCAAAGCTCAGACTTCATACATTTCTCTTCATTTCCAAATGTAAAAGTGTAAAAGTTAAGGAAATGTGGTACAGTTCCATCATTAAACCAGGGTCAGTCTCTACTATGGCATGAGTAGGATTTGCCTCCCTAACTAATATAGACTTAGTTTCTCTTATACTGTAGGGAAGGAGACAGAGAGACATATAGAGATAGAAAGCTCCCTCTGCTGGTTCACTCTTCAAATACCCACAACAGCCCAGGTCTGGGACAAAAGCCAGAAACCAGGAACGCAACTCTAGTCTCCTAAATGAGTAGCAGGAGTCAACTTGCTTGGACCATCACTGCTACCTTCAAGAGTCCACAACAGCAGAAAGCCGAAATCAGAAGCCAGAGCCAGGAATCGAACAAAGATTCTCCATTATTAAGCAGCAGGCTCTTAACTGCCTGGCTGGATGCCTGCCCCCCAAGAAGAGGTTTAAACCCCAAAGTCATGGGCTGGTGGTTCTAGTAGGTTGGAGGTTGGATCCAATTCTAGTGTGCAAAGCAAGGAGGTTTCATGGGAGGTCCTTAGTCATTGGTATATGTCCTCAGAAGGTAGTTTTCACCAGCAAGTGGCTTATAAAAACTGAGTTGGGCCTGTGTTCTCCCTCTGCTGGCTGGTTCATCATCTGATCCTTTCTGCACATACAGTTTTCCATACTCCATTCTAACCAAACAGCTGAACCAGTGCAACCCCCCAATCTTGGACTGTGAGCCAAAATAAAGCTCCTCTTTTCTCAAGCAGTTCTTCATGGGTATTTTATTATAATAATTCCCTGAAGCCCAGTCAGAAACCAAGAGATCTAAGAGCCAATGTGCTGGTAGTCTATGACCAATCTGGCATTGTCATTGCCACTTTGTGAGATCAATTTATTGACTCCGAAGGGATCTCTGGATCACAGATTCTCCTTCCCTATTTGGTTTTGGTTTAGTTTTCCAATTGGAGGCACTGGCGTAAAATTCAGAGCAGAAAAGGTGATGTCCTTAGGCAACAGCCAGTGGCATGGACAGATGTGAGATTCACAGAACCTTACCGGTATGATTTTGCAGACTGAAAAAAAATGGTGGGAATTTCTTAGAGAATCCAAAATATTAAGCAGCTGCCAGGTGAGTTATCAAGAACCACTTGCTTTGGTATTTTAGGTTGAGCCCTTTGATGGAAGACCTCCTGACATTTGGTCCCTGCATTCCTGTAAGAGTTGAATGAGCCTGTATTTCAGTGAATGAATAAATAAGTGGATAATCTCGGGTAATACTGCTGTCTGTGCCCACCTCCAGACCTTATAGGCAGATGAAAAGCAAGAGTAGAAGACCTCACACCGTTGTCTTTGAATCTACAATAATAGCCAATGGCCAAATCAGTTTTGTGAGTAGGGAAAAAAGTCTCCAGCTCATAAATTTTTCAGTATTATCTTACTTTAAATATATTTTGTCTGAGACAGAAAGTGAGAGAGCAAGAGCAAGAGTGAGAGGGAGAGAGAGAGCCTTGGCAATGGAGACTGAGTAGAGCCAAAGCAGGGAGCCCAGAACTCGATCCAGCTTTCCCATGGGGGTGGCAGGAACACAATAACTTGAGTCATCACTCCTGTCTCCAGGGTCTGCATTGTCAGAAATCTGAAGTTAGGAGCTAGAGCCAGGAGTCCAACCCAGTCACTACAATGTGGGTTTTGGGTACCTTAACGCTCATCTTAATGATTATGGCAAACACCCATCTCTCTTAATATCTACTAGGAATTGAACCTGGTCTGAATGATAAGACTAATCCAACCAACTTCTTGAGTGTGTCAGCAGCTGGGTTCTCACTGTGGTCTTCCTCACTATCTGAGATAAAAGCAGTCTATGAACTTGCTCCTTGCTCAATGTTCCAGTTATTCAAATGCATGTTAAAATAGACTGTTCTTGGGTATTGCACCACTCCTATTCTCTTCAACTCTACATGGCATGGCATGTCTCTGTTATTCTCTGTACTCAAACATCTGCTTTGACAGCTGGTTCTTAGTAAAAACTTCACTCTGATTCCAAGTGACTACTTAACATTTTTGGCTTTTTCTCTTCTCTGCTATTATCTTCTAAGTTTTATAGGCTATAAAGTTGCTTGTTCTTACTAATACAAAGAGTATCTATGTTGTAATTTTCACAAACTCTATTTTGAACAATTTTTCACATTACCACTGAGTTAGAGATGCAATCATGTTGAGAAGCTGTGGGTGGACATAGGATCTGAGAACTGTTTCTGTAGTCTGCACTGTAACCAGATCTTACATATTCTACTCTGGATCATTGAATCACTCTCTTAATTTTCTCCTCACTCCCAGTTGCTTCCAGACCACCTGTCCCACACTGTGTAAGGTTACAAGGGATCACGTAGATCAGGTCTGAGATAATGCAGGAAGACAAGGAATTCTCTTTCAGGCCTACACCCCCAAAACCTTCCCATACATTAAGTTGGATACTTAAGACCCCATGAAACACACTGAAGACCTAGCAGTTGGTGGAAGAAGCCTGGAAGCCTGGAAGCTTTCCAGTGACTCACACTGGATCACAACATGAGCAGGAGAATAAAAAAATGCGTCTTTGTTAAACCACTGAAATTTTAGGAGTTTAGGTTTAAGGATATACTAGAATGTTCTCCTTAAATAGGTTGGCCTGTACTATCCAATCTCCAACACCTCTTTACAAAATAGAATCTTAAAATTTTAGAATGGTTTTCCAAGATATCCCTCCAATAAATTGTTTCAGTGTAAACTTCCATTCACAGACCTCATGCATAAGATTACAGTTTGGATTGACTAAGCTGAATTTAATGTGATTTTAATAATCTGAGAATACCTTCATCTATTTTCTCCATTTAAAATTCCTTTTCCTAAAGATTTGCCTCTTAAAATCTTACATATATAACCATTATGGTGACTAAATAACCACCATCACTATGTTTTTGTGAATGTATTAATATGTATGTATACACACAATAATGTGCATTTTAGGAGTTGGCATGAAAATAAAATAAGGTCTTCCTGGTATTATTTCATACACAAAATATAAACTCTCATTTGTGAACTGAGTTGGCATTGATTCTTAAATAACCTGTAGACAACTTTCCTTTTCATTTCTTGTCTCAAATGACAAGTCAAGTCTCACATTGTATTCTATACTCAGAACTCTGATGCATTAGACAAAAATTTAAGTAAAGAGTTGGATGTCAGTCCTAATTTTTGAAACTGTGTCTTACTTTCCTTTCGGACATGAGTAATATATTACGGACAAGGTGTTGTTTCACCACTCTTTTTTACGCTCACTGAGGTAGGATCCACAAACAAAATGAAAGATGCTCATTCTGAAGAGTGATGGTTTATTGTTACCTTTATAGACTCCATGTGGCAAAGCTACATAAATGCTCTTACACTGCTTGAGCCAGGGTTGCATACAAAATCACTCTCAGATCTTCCACAATCCATGTATTTAGTGATCAGTCAGCATTCTAAGGCATGAAAGCCCTCTCCATTGTGTTATGTAAGAGTTGGCTTCACGCATGGGGAAATGTGGAGCCTTAGCGCTTAACTGACATTCGGAAGACACAATCTGTCTGCAAAGAGCACCATATGTTTACAGTTACTGTCTATCAAAAATAGGAATCATTGTCTGGTGAACAATCCCATAATAAACCATTGTATCTTTCATATTGAGTAGCTGAGTAGTAGGGAAAAAAATCACTTTGTTACAAAGTAGACTGATTTCCACTTGGAAAAAAATTATGTAATCTTGGTTTACCCTGTCAGAATCAAAGTAATTTGTTCTCAATTCTTGAATTGTATATGGCAACCAAGAAGTCAGGTTTGCTTCTTGTTTCCCTGAGCATCTGAAATTGTAAGAGATAACTAAAAATGGCTTCGGGTGGTGTTGTGCCTTTAAAACCCCGATGGTGTCTTTCAGGGTTTTATATATATATATATATATATATATATATATATATATATACAATGATTAGATAAATATCTGGTGAATTTAATAGAAAAGTCAGCATAACATCCAAACACATAAATTAGGATTTTTAATAAATATATTAAGAGTAAATGAATTATGTGCTCCTATCTTGTTTTGGCATAAACACAACACCATAAAAAAACCATAAAAGATGAAAATCTAATACCTATTACTTTGGAGAGGGACAAAAGCAATATAAGCCCTGCTGTTTGTGAACATAAAAGAAAATTGCTTATCTGACTCAGGAAAAAGTTCAACTAACTCTAAAAACATCATTCCTTATATTCTCATTCACACACTTTATTTCGCCCGTTTTCATCTAGTCCTGGTTTTTTTGTTTGTTTGTTTGTTTGTTTTTTAGGTTTTTAAGGTGAGATCAAATGTATTCGGCTTGACAATAGGGTTAAACAGGAAGAAAGCTAAATAAATCTAATGAGGGCCAGTGCTATGGCTTAGTGGATAAAGCCACCACCCACGGTGCCAGCATCCATAATGGGTGCTGGTTCAAGTCCCTGATGCTCCATTTCCAATCCAGCTCCCTGCTCATGTGTTTGGGAAAGCAGTGGAGGATGACCCAGATCCTTGGGCCTCTGCACCCACGTGGGAGATCCAGAAGAAGCTCCTTGCTCCTGGCTTCGGATTGGCCCAGCTCTGCCCATTTCAACCAACTGGGAAGTGAACAAGCAGATGAATCAATTTCTCTCTCTCTCTCTCTCTCTCTAACTCTGCCTTTCAAATAAATAAATAAATTTCTTAAAAAATAAATCAGATGAACATTTCAGTTACAATTTGAATGTCAGTGAGTCACAGTTTTTCAGAGGTATTAATTATAGTTAGGAGCACTGGCATTGTGGCACAGAGGGTTAAATCATATCCTGTGACATTGTCATTCATAGGAGTCTCAAATTCAAGTGCTGGCTGCTACATTTCCATTCAAACTTCTGGCCAACACATCTAGGAAAACAGCAGAAAATGGCTCAAGTACTTGGGCTCCTGCACCCATGACCCATGTGCAAAGCTGGGATGGAGTTAAAGGCTGCTGGTTTCAGCTTGGCCCAGCCCTGGCCATTGCTGCCATTTGGTAAGTGAATCAGCAAATGGAAGACCTCTCCTCTCTCTCTCTCTCTCTCTCTCTCTCTCTCTCGCCCCCTTCCTCCTACCCTCCCTGCCTCTCTCTCTGTGTCTCTTCTTCTCCCTGTAACTCTGCTTTTCAAGTAAATAAATAAATCTTGATTAAAAAATATCCAGGTGAACAAGGGACCATACAACAGGTTAAAAAAGGGGAAAATACTAAACATTAATCATTTGTTCAAGAGTGATTTTGAATAAAATAGATTTTAGGTTTCAGTTTAAAATTAAATAGATAAGGAATAACTACTAAGGAAGACAAATGATGTGATAGTATCAATACAGCAGAGTGGAAAAATATAAGGAAGCAAAAATAAGAGAAAATAAATAAGAGAAAAATCAATGATAAATAGTAATGAGGATTATATAATAGGGGCCAGCACCGTGGCTCACTTGGTTAATCCTCTGCCTGTGGCGCCAGCATCCCAAATGGGCACTGGGTTCTAGTACTGGCTGCTCCTCTTCCAGTCCAGCTCTCTGCTGTGGCCCGGGAAGGCAGTGGAGGATGGCCCAAATGCTTGGGTTCCTGCACCCGCATGGGAGACCAGGAGGAAGCACCTGGCTCCTAGCTTCGGATTGGTGCAGCACCGGCCGTGGCAGCCATTTGGGGAGTGAACCAACGGAAGAAGACCTTTCTCTCTGTCTCTCTTTCACTGTCTATAACTTTATCTGTCAAAAAAAAGAGATTATATGATAGAAATATGTACAATTGTAATAGAAATCACAAGAAATTATTGGAGTGGATGAACTATTGATTCACACAAAAGCTATTTCCCACAAATATAATGCTAAGTGAAAGAAGCTACAAAAGAATACTGCATGATTACATTTATGCAAAAATAAACAATGGGTGTTGGCATTGTGGCTTAGCAGGTTAAGTCGCCCCCTGCAATACCTGTATTCCATATGGACACAGGTTCAAGTCCTCGGCTGTTCCACTTCCATTCTAGCTCCCTGCTAATGCACCTGGAAAAGCAGTGGAGGATGGCTCAAGTAACTTGGGCTCCTGCACCCACGTGGAAGACCCAGATGAAGCTCCTGGCTCTTGGCTTTGGCCTGGCTCCTACCTCGCCATTGCGGACATTTGGGGAGTAAACCAATGGATGGAAGATCTCTCTCTCTCCCCTTCTATCTGTAACTCTTCCTTTAAAATACTAAACAACGATAATATATTAATGGATTGAATACTCAATATCATGAAAATGTCAGCTAGGAAAGCTGATTGTAGAGAAAAGAACTAAAAGCATTAACAAAATTTAGAACATGGACAGTATGAAAAGCTACTCTAGTAGACTATAATCAAGAACTATTTGAATTATACTATCTTAAGCAGCATGTATCCCCAAAAACATATTCAAATAGACCAATGAGCTACATAAGCCATCCAAAAACATCAATGGTAATTTGATTTAGAATACAGAAATCAAGTTCTGTCAGTGAGGAAAGGGTGGATTATTCAGTAAATTAAGTTGGGATAATTGATGATCCTCACAGAAAATGTAAGAAATAAAATGCTCTTTTCCACTTAAAAAAATCAACTTCTGATGAATTATGGACCAAACTATAAAAACATTTACTTTTAAAACATTTAGAAATATATGTTTACAGCCTACCTAGGATTAGGGAGGAATTTCTTGAGACATGAAAAGCACAAAACATAAATAAGACCATTGATAACTTTGACAATATTAACATATTAAACTCCAATTCAAAATATACATTTTAAACAATATTTTGTTTCTAAAGATTTATTTATTTATTTATTTATTTGAAAGATTTACACAGAGAGAGGAGAGGCAGAAAGAGAGAGAGAGAGAGAGAGAGAGAGAGAGGTCTTCCATCCGATGATTCACTCCCAATTGGCCGCAACAGCCAGAACTGCGCCGACCCGGAGCCAGGAGCCTCTCCTGGGTCTCCCACACGGGTGCAGGGGACTTGGGCCATCCTCTACTGCTTTCTCAGGCCACAGCAGAGAGCTGGATCAGAAGTGGAGCTGCCAGGTCTCGAACTGGCGGCCATATTGGATGCCAGCGCTTCAGGCAAGGGCGTTAACCAGCTGCACTACAGCTGGTTAAACATAAATATTTAGACGATATTTTAAAGCCAATTGGCCAGACTTCTGCTACTGGAAATAGAAAGAAGACATATCCTATGCTTCCCACTAAGCATTCAGGTAAAACAGCTAAAAGCCCTAGACATTACAAATATAAAGCAAAGAAGAAGAAGAATTATAAAAACAGTTGGAAGGAAGCACACTGGTTAGGGTTTCAGGACCAGAAAATGACAGAGATGAGTTCACGTGCTTCTCTCTGCCTCCTGCATCGCAGACTACAGAAGACAACAATCTGGGAATGTCATTAGACAGCATTAAACAGCCTCAGGTAAAGCTTGCTCGGGAAAGGGAAGCCTAGCGAGACAGAAAGCTTTTCAACAATAACTGCTCCATTACAGAACAATTCCAAATATCACATAAACAAATGTAGTAACACCCAGCTCAGCCCACACTGCCAAACCAAACACCGTGTTCCCCTCCTGTGCGTTGTTGTAATGAGATGCCACACACGCTAGCTAGGAGAGTTTCAGAGACAGCTGAGTGAGGAGCCAGGACAGTTCCAGGGTACCTCCAGCAAGGTGTGAGCAGACCACCAGGACAGCCTGGGTTTCCACCCCCATAACTGGAGACAACAAAGTGATCTTTCCCTCCTCTACTTCCCCTTCCTCTTCACCAGGGCAGCATCGGAGGAGGCCAGGGAAGAGCTAAGAATTCCAGTACTTCCCAGGGTTCAAAAGGCCACCCCTCCACACAGACAGGGAGGGTCAGCTGAAATAAGGCATACCTGCCTCTCCCTACCAGCTCTCCCCACCACGCATTAGCAGAGGCCAGATGAAGAACAGCACAGGGGACGGGCACAAGCCCTCTTCCCCGGCTGGAGTAATGTTAGAATAGACCTGCTATAACTCAGGACCTAAATAAGTCCAGAGTTTCATGATGGAATATACAAAACATTCAGACTTAAATTATTTTTAAAATTACTTGTTACATCCAGAACCAGAAAGATCTCAACCCAGATGAGGAAAGAATACTAACAGATGGCAGCGCTGAGAGGACACAGATGTTTCAATATCTAACAAGGGTTTCACAACAGCCCTGGTCAAAGGACTTCAGCAAACAATGATGAACATGGTTGAAGCATGGCAGAAGCGAAGTCTCAGCAAGGACAAAGAACAGTTAAAAACGAAGCAAACAAGAGTTTCAGAACTGAACTTGATAGAAAGTCAACAGGTGTGTCACCAGCAGAAGGGTGCGAGGAATCAAAACGTAAAGAGGGAAATCAGAAAGTATCCACTTTGCACAACACACAGAAAGTGCTGAATGGAAATGAACAAAACCTTTGGAGTCTAAGCAGCTATGACCAAAAGCTCTCACATCTGTAACCCTCAAGTGCCAGAAAACAGGGAGAAAAGATGAGGGTAAAACAACACTCAAAAAAATATGGCTAAAAATTTTTGCAAATTTGGTAAAAGATATCAACTTGCACTGTCAAAACCTGAACAAATCTCAAACAGGATAAATTTAAGAAATCCATGCAAAGGCATATCCTCATTAAACTTCTAAAAACTAAAGACAAAAATTATTGACAGCATCCACGGAGAGATGGCAGACTACCACTTTGGAACACGAAATCTAGTGACATTGGATTTCTCATCAGCAATCGTGTAGTCTGGGTTACCCCAATTGTATCACTGTGCAAATACTGGAAGAACTGTCAATACAAAATTCAATGTCCAGTGAACATATTCTTTAGGAATGAAAAGAAGTCATGCCAGTCTCAGATGTAGGAAAACTGAGATAATTCGTCTGAAGCAGACCAGAATTGTAAAATGTGTAAGTACCACAATCAAAAGAAAGAGACTGGGAGATAGACAGAACCATGACTGCACTATATGATGTCCACAAGACACTTTTCAAGTATAATAATATATGTGGATCGAAAATAAAGGATGGAAAAAGATGTACCATGCAAACACCAGTCAGAAGAAAGCAAGAGTGGCTATATTCATATCTAATAAAATAGACTTCAGAACTTTTTTCTGGGGAAAGAAAGACACTTTACATAGTGACTAAAGGGCCATTCCACCAAGAAGCTACACCAGTAAAAAAAAATGTGTACCTATACATCAGTGAGGGACACGCAAAATAAGTGAAGGGAAAATGAATAGAACTGAAAGGAGAAATAGGCAGTTTCACAATTACAGTTAGAGACTTCAGCATCCCTCTTTCAAAACGTTGTGGAGCCAGATGCAATGCTTCTGTATACTGTGTTACATCACAGTCCAGTTTTGTGTGCTCCACTACACAGTCTGGTTACAGGATTCTGTGCATTGTAAACATAGCAGCATGAGAAAGATTAAGTACCTGTGTTCAGATTGTAAGATCTAGTCCAGACGTGCTGTGTATATTATAACGTTAAACGAAAACAGAACCCCCCCCCCTTTGTATTATAGTCATGCGGTCTTATGTATGAAAAATAACACAAAATAAAGAAAAAGAAACAAAACAAACAAAAAACATTATAGAGGTACTACGCAAAAACTCAGTGAGGGTGTAGAACTGAAAACATCAATGGATAGGATTTAATTGACATTTATAGAACACTCCTCATAACAACACATTCTTTTCAAGCATTTGCAGAAAATATGCCAACATCGACTATATCCTGGTTTAAAAACAAACCTACCTCGACAAATTTAAAAACTATTGAAATTATATAGGGTGTGTTCTTTACCACAATCAACTTAAACTAGAAATCAATAACAAAAAGATCTACAGAAAATCCCCAAATACATGGAAACTAAACAACTCATTTCTAAATAATCCCTGGGTCAAAGGAGAAATCTCAGGGGAAATCAAAAAATGCATGGAATTGAATGAAAAAAAAAAGTACAAGATACCAAAATTTGTGCACACAGCTAAAGCAGAGCTGAGAGAGACTGTTATAGCAATAAATGTTTATATTAGAAAAGAACTTTCTAACTCTGCTCTCATCTTACCTTTGTAAGGAATGCTCCCCTGATATGAAACCGAGACAAAAACAGCACACAAAAAAGAAAATTGCATTCCATTATCCCCCATGAATATAAATGTAAAAATACTCAGCAAAATATTAGCAAATTGAATTCAGCAATGTATGAAAAGAATCATGTACAATAACCAAATCGAGTTCATTCCACGTATACAAAATTGTTTCAATATTTGAAAACCAAAGTCATTTATTGTATCAACAGGCTGAAGAAGAAAATCACATGATGGTAGTAACTGATGCAGAAAATGACTTGACAAAATTCAACCGTCGTTCATAATGAAACAAAAAAGTCTCAGAAATCTGGGATAAGAAGGGTACTTCTTCAGCTTGATAAAGAATATCTACAAGAAAACTCTCCTGTTAAAAAAATCTCATAATAGGGACTGGTGCTATGTCGGAGTGGATAAAGCCGCCACCTGCAGTACCTGCATCCCACATGGGCACCAATTCATGTCCTGGCTGCTCCACTTCTGATCCGGCTCTCTGCTATGGCTTGGGAAAGCAGTAGAAGATGGCCCAAGTCCTCAGGGCCCTGCACCCACGTGGGAGACCTAGAAGAAGCTCCCGGCTCTTGACTTTGGATCTGCGCAGCTGTGGACATTACGGCCATCTGGGGAGTGAACCAGCAGATGGAAGACCTCTCTCTCTCTCTCTCTCTCTCTTTCTGCCTCTGCCTCTCTGGAACTCTGCCTTTCAAGTAAATAAATAAATCTTTAAAAACATCACATAATATTCAAAAAGACTGAATGCTTGTTCCCCCCAAAACCACAGCAAAGCATTGATGCCTGTAAGGCCACCACAGAACACACCAAGCACCAGAGTAAAGGAAAGGGAAAGGGAGAAGAAGGAAAAAGAGGGAGAATGAGGGTGAGAGAGAGAGAGAGAGAGAAGATAGAGAGAGAGACAGAGAGGGAGAGATCAGGAGACAGAGAGAGATGGAGAGAAAGAACCGCGTGTTCAGGAACAGGTCCTTTTAAAACTTTACCAGGGGGCAGGCAGGGAAGTAGGAGCAGCAAATCCCATTAGGATGGGGGTGGAGTTGGCACCTGTGGTTGAGCCATGTGGCCACCTGGCTTCCAGCAATGGCGGCGGGGCTAGAGCCTAGGATGGTGTTCGGGTGTAGATAATGCCATAGATAAGACTGCACCATTTTACTAACAATGCCCACCTTCACCATTGCTATGAAACACAGGTCTAGAGGTTTCTTTCAGGAACAAAAATCAGGAAAAGGAAAGACAAGGTATACAGATGAGAAAGTAAAGAGGAAAATTCCCTCAGCAGAAGACAGGATCTATGTAGAGAACTATACTAAGTGATAAAAGTCTCACACTTTGTGATTGCACTGTATTACTTCCACAAAGCAACAAAATTATATGGATGAATCCCAGATTAGTGGTCATCAGAGGTTACAGTCCATGGAGAAGAAGGGAGGCGGGATGACTTCAAAGGGATTGCATGAGGAGGCATCTGTGTTAAAGGACTAGCTCAGTCTTTTGGTTGTGGCACTGGTTATGTGAATATACATGTGAGATAAATAGTATAAAACTGTAAACACAATGTACCAGTGTCAGATTATAAGTTATGGTCTGTAGAAACTAGGTGACAGGTAGTCATGATCTCTCTAAATTATTTTTGTGATTTCCTCTGAATGCACAATTATTTCAAAATACAGAGTAAAGAAAAAATAGCCACAAACTAGAAGGCATTTGCTGTTAAAGATAAAGGTGACAAAGAATTAGTATATGAAATTTATAAAGGTTTAAAAATCAATAAGAATAAACAACCAATTAGAAAATGTGCAAATGATGAAAGAAAAATCTAGAGGAGGAAAAGATGCTAATACGCATCATTAGTCACCATTGTTTACAATCTCCACTGCTTCCTATGTGTTTGGGACATTTCATTGAAAAACCATGAACTTCATCTGAGCTATCAAGTGAAAGCTGAACACATCGAGTTGCCCATGTAGTTACTATGTAAGCTCATCATTTCACTCACTTTTATAAAATATTCACAATTAAGGATAAAAATTTCTTCAATCAGAGATTCTTTGAAATACCCAACCTCAATATACACCATAATATCATTTCTAAACTGTTAGTATAAAAGTCAGAATCTCCTTCTTTCTAACTAGTTAAAAATATCAAGAAATGAAATAATGCTGCTTTATTTATCACATAAATTATGTGTGCAGACAATAGAGTAGGTGTTAAAAGAAGTGGGGGCATGGAGGTAGGGGTTACGGGGGAGTGCACTTCACAGGAAGATCTGCAGTTGAATCAACATAGGCAAAGTTTAGTAACTGACAGATATAAGGCGTTTTTATAAATTGATTTCAGGCAGTCATTTTTAGCAACAGTGTCATGATTTCTGCTTCAGTTCAACTAAATTACCGTGTATGTCTACTCCTGACCTAAAGGGAAGTAAACCTTCTACTAAGGTGTCAAAGCTACTTTCTATTATAACCAGATATCTCTCCAAGCTCAAGATTAATGAGAAAATAAATCTCAGCACACACCAAAAGGAAAGAAACATTCCATTCAACAACCTTCATCAATCTGGTTTTTAGTCTAGCTTCATAACACATATGAGATGATGCCTATTTTCTGTAGCAGTATTCACTTCCAGGAAGAGAGCATGCTCAGAAAATGAAGATTCGAGGTTCTCCATGAGAAGATTACTCTTGGATACTCCAGTCAGCAGAATCACCCTGAATTGAGCCCTCTAAAAGCTTACTAGGGGAATCCAATTCAGGATGACCACAGAGTCACAAAGTGAGGTTTTCATTCCTTATGGTGCCAGATTTTTCAGTGTGTTATTGGAGGTATGAATAGTATACATTCAGGAAACAATATCAAAAGAGTAACTTATTAGAAGAAAAATGTAAGATAAATTTAGCATCATTTGGCTTTATTTAAAAATGGGGATTGTAGAAGTTTTTTTTTAATAAAAGTAGGAAAGCTGGGATGTTTCCGATGTTTTAAAATTTAAACAAGTGAATAAACTCATTTCAGCTTTAAAAGGATTTACTTACCAGGGGCCAGCGCCGTGGCTCACTTGGTTAATCCTCCACCTGCGGCGCCAGCATCCCATATGTGTGCCAGGTTCTAGTCCTGGCTGCTCCTCGTCCAGTCCAGCTCTCTGCTGTGGCCCGGGAAGGCAGTGGAGGATGGCCCAAGTGCTTGGGCCCTGCACCCGCATGGGAGACCAGGAGAAGCACCTGGCCCCTGGCTTCGGATCGGCGTAACTCTGGCTGTTGTGGCCATTTGGGGAGTGAACCAATGGAAGGAAGACCTTTCTCTCTGTCTCTCTCTCTCTCTCACTGTCTAACTCTATCTGGCAAATAAATTAAAAATAAAAAAAGGATTTACTTACCAAACATGCAATAAATGAATCTCTGGCAATGTTTTTGAAAAATGTATTTCCTGATATGTTTTTAGATTTCCAGGAAAATGCTCCACTTCAGACTATACCTACCATAAGCGAAATACATATATGAACACACCAGATAACATTTTGAGTTTGATTTCAATGAATTCTGAAATAACGGTCCTTCATCAACAATTACTCTGTTGTTTATTTACCCTTTTCTCGCAATGCTAAGTTGTAAATTTTCATTATCAACTATGGTTTGAAAATGTAGATTACAGTCAAAGGACCAGTGACAATCCTTTGCTTTTTCCTACCTGAGTATCAAGGAACTTGAATAAATTCAATCACTGACTTTATTTTTTTGTCCATAAAAATGATTTATGTATGTTATTAAAAGATGAATCTCAAGCAAAGGAATAATTTCAAGGGAATTAATCATTCTCTGCTTTTCACTTTACTGAGCCGTTTCTTGTTTATTTGCTTTTTTACATTTCTCTTTTCTCCTCATGGAACAAGTATGATACAGTTTAATTTTGTTATATTCTTTTCTTCCCTAGATTTATATGTTTACTCTAATGTTCTTTTAAAATCTCTTTATTTATGATACAAAAAAGTTTGCTATTTACTGAAACCTCAAGCACTAAAGCTAAAGTATTTCAAAACCAGCTTAGGAAAAAAAAATGGATGTGGTATTTCCAGACAACAGAAAACTATTAAATGAATTTCATAGCTGTAACAAAACTTTTCTTTTAAAATAGCAAGAAGATATTTACATCAAAGTGCATTACTATAATCAAATATAGCATTATTACACTGAATATTGTTTTTATATATCATACAAGGCTTGCTATCACTGAAATGTATTATTAAAAGTAGAGTGACAGGTGTGGCAAAATCTACTGCTTCCGTGCCTTCTACTACATTGTCTCATCACATACTGAAAGAAAAATGTACCACATGAGATAAAGAATAGAAAGAACAACTCCATTGGTTATTATCTTGTCACTTCCTATATACCCAGACTTACTTGATGGCCATTCTTTTAAATGAATAAGGAACTCGAATACATTATAGACTATAGCAAGTTTCTTACTAAGATCTCTCTTTCAACTTACTCACCTATCTTTAAGTGATTACATCCAAGCCCACGTCTCAAATCAATTCAAATTTTGATGGTACTCTAAATAAGCTCAATTTCAGAATTCTTCTTCATTATCTGTATCCACCATGGACAATGTCTATGCAATAGCTCTATTTGGATATCTCATGAGCTCCTCAATTTCAGCATATCGAACATAGAGACAAAGTTTATCAGTCCCTAATAACTTGCAATATTTCCTCCTAAGTACCATTTTCTCTGTCCGTTTGTCTCCATCTCCACTGTGAGAACTATGTTTAAACTATGACTGTCTGTTATCAACTCTTCTATAACCAACAGTCTTCCCAGTGGTCTCCCAGAATCGAGAGCTAGCCCTATCCTGGCCATTATTCATTCCATCATCTAGGAACCTTACGTGGTCAAACATATTTGGTGCTATATTCAAGTAATATGACAAATCACAGAGAAAAGTGAACAGTGGTGTTGACAGACTGTAGAACACTAATCCTGTCGATGTCCCCAGCGGATTCAGTGCAGTAATAGGGCTCAATGCCATACCAGAGGAGATGGAGAAAATGAGAGGTGGTAAAATGGAGATTCTGTGGTAAGACAACCATTTTAAGGAGCATAAAGCTGAAGCAGATAAATGGAGCAAGAGCATCATTGAAATATTCAGTCAAGAGAGAACTCTCAAGGGTGCAAGAGAATAAATTTATTCTAATACTGACAGAGCCATTGCACCCCAAGAGGACAGAACAAAAAGGACAAAAAATCCAAGTTTCTGTTTCAGTCATGGAAAAAATTTCAGATACAGTCAAAGGCTATTAACAGTAACCTCATGAAAAGATGTCCACTTCAACCATATACAATGAATTTCAAAGTAATCACTAAAACTATAGTAATTTATCTATAGATATACTATAAACTGTATATAATATGTATTAACCACCACAAATAAGAGAAGGTATGTGTGATTTTTTTCTTTTTGGATGTGGCTTAATTCTCTTAGTAGGATGATCTCCAGTTGCATTCATTTTGTTACAGATGTTAAGATTTCATGCTTTTTATGGTTGAATAATATTCCAAGTTGTATATATACCACATTTTCTTTATCTAGTCATCAGTTTATGATCATCCCTCCTGGGAATACAGTCAAAGGAAATGAAAGCAGCATATGAAGGAGTTGTCTGCACTACCATGTTTATAGCAGCTCAATTCACAATGGCTAAGATATGGAACCAATCAAAACTGATCACTTTTATATGTGATTTGAAAATAATTAAGAAATAAAATTCAAAATATCTTTCCATTTATAATAAAAGTAGATATAAAATTCATATAAAATATTTAGGAATAAATTTAGCAAAATGCATGCCCAACCTCTATATAGAAAAAAGTATAAATCTTTTTTAAGATTTATTTAGTTATTTGAAAGGCAGAGTTCCAAGAAAGAGAGAAGCAGAGAGACAGATAAATATCTTCCATCTGGGTCGGCGCCGCGGCTCACTAGGCTAATCCTCCACCTAGCGGCACCAGCACACCGGGTTCTAGTCCCGGTCGGGGCGCCGGATTCTGTCCCGGTTGCCCCTCTTCCAGGCCAGCTCTCTGCTGTGGCCAGGGAGTGCAATGGAGGATGGCCCAGGTCCTTGGGCCCTGCACCCCATGGGAGACCAGGAAAAGCACCTGGCTCCTGGCTCCTGCCATCGGATCAGTGCGGTGCGCCGGCCACAGTGTGCTGGCCGCGGCGGCCATTGGAGGGTGAACCAACGGCAAAAGGAAGACCTTTCTCTCTGTCTCTCTCTCTCACTGTCCACTCTGCCTGTCAAAAAATAAAAAATAAAAATAAAATAAAAAAAAATAAAAAAATATCTTCCATCTGCTGGTTCACTTCCCAAATGGCCACAATGGCCAGGTCTGAGCCACAGAGAAGTCAGGATCCTGGAACTCCATCCCAGTCTCTCAAATGGGTTCAGAGGCCCCAGAACTTGGGCCATCTTCTGCTGATTTTCCAGGTGCATTAGCAAGGAGCTGGACCAGAAGTGGAGCAGGCAGGACTCAAACCGCATGCAATAGCCTGCTTAGCCACAACACTGACCCCAAAGGAACAATAACTTTTTAGAAATCAGGTTTTTTTCTCCAAATAAAAGTATTTCCAAGCATTTAGTTTACATTATTTACAAGGGCAATTTAAGAAAAAAAAAAACAGATTTTGTGTGTTTCAGTGACTCATAATTATTCAGTAATGAATTCCTCGGTTCAGGGGTGGGCATTTGGCACAGGGACTGACATTGTTTGAAATATCCGTATCCCATATCCAGGCACCTGGGTCATGTCCTGGCCCTGCTCCCCACTCTAGACCCCTGATAATGTGCAAACTGGCAGGCAGCAAGTGATGGCTCGATAGCTGTGCCCCTGATACCCATGTTGGTATCCCAGATTGAGTTCCGGGCCACTGGCTCTCTCCCTCCCTCTGTCTCTCCCTCTCTCTCTCTCTCTCTATAAATCTCTGCTACTCTATCTTTCAAACAAATAAAAAAAGAAAAAAAGAAGAATTACTAAAGCCAAAATGACACCTGGAGTGATTCCAGATTTGTCAACCATTACCTCTGTCACCTTGCTTAAAAGTTGTAAAAAATTTAGTTAGCCATTTCTTCAGTAAAATTATTTTAACTATATCAATTTTAAGTAACTGTTTAACCAGATATGTGCGTTGGATTATAGAAACATTTCAAAACTTAGAGTTATTTCTTATACAATGAGAATAACTCTAAATCTTCTGTAAATTAAAGCATAGCCATGGTAAAGAGAAGTCAACTAAATTTATTCATTTGTATAGGATTATCTGTGGATACCAGAAAGGGAATATGCTTGTAAAAATCACTGTTTTGTTTTGTTTTGTTTTGTTTTGACAGGCAGAGTGGACAGTGAGAGAGACAGAGAGAAAGGTCTTCCTTTTTTGCCGTTGGTTCACCCTCCAATGGCCGCCACGGCCGGCGCGCTGCAGCCAACGCACCACGCTGATCCGAAGGCAGGAGCCAGGTGCTTATCCTGGTCTCCTATGCGGGTGCAGGGCCCAAGTACTTGGGCTATCCTCCACTGCACTCCCTGGCCACAGCAGAGAGCTGGCCTGGAAGAGGGGCAACCGGGACAGAATCTGGCGCCCCGACTGGGACTAGAACCCGGTGTGCTGGTGCCGCTAGGTGGAGGATTAGCCTATTGAGCCGCAGCGCTGGCAGAGTTATTTCTTATACAATGAGAATAACTCTAAATCTTCTGTAAATTAAAGCATAGCCATGGTAAAGGGAAGTCAACTACATTTATTCATTTGTATAGGATTATCTGTGGATACCAGAAAGGGAACATGCTTGTAAAAATCACTGTATTTTAATATTCTGTCAGAATAGTGCAGAAGATACAGGTTAGTGACATTTTGCCAGGTTGGAATCTTTAAAGAGAGAAGCAGAAAGCAATGTCTGCTTGACCACAGGGGGACATGCAGACTCTAAGTTTTCATTGAAGTAGGCAGAAATTGTGTGCATATTACACACAAACAGATGGTCAACAGTTGTAAGCACTAGTTGTTAAGAAAAAAACGATGCTATCAGTGTTAATAACTAGGAAAACCTCCCTCACACTGTGTGCTTTCCTTCAATATTACAGTTCTAAGAATGATTTTGTTCCACCACATAGGAGTAATCAGAGATGGTGTTTTGTACAGTCATTGATTTAGAAGTGAGTTAAGTTGAATCACTTAAATGAAGATCTTTTTCAAAAGATATATTCGTATCTTCAGATGTTCACTCCATGTTACTTGTATAGGAGGGAGGAAAGGTGGTAGAAGGGGGATTTTCTTCCAGTTAATAAAAATGTTTACATATGAACCGTGGTGAAGGCGGTCAGGAAAGCAAGGTTTCGGCCCCGACTCTTCCTTTCCCTGTACGACCTTAACAAAAACACCATTGAAGTACTCAGAGCATCCTTTCTCTCAACTGTAAAACATGAGTGGGTAGAAGATGAAATAAAAGGCTTTACTGAGCTCAACACTCTGTGATTCCTTGGGGAAGCACATACAAGACATCTCAGAGCCATAAAGTAGGCCTCAGCGGGCCCCAAGGACACAGCGTTCATATTATTGCTCATGACCATTGCAAATATTTTTGTGGCTTTAAGCCGTATATCTGAATGGCAGCGGGGGGGGGGGGGGGGGGGAGGCTGTCCATGTGGTGTAGCAGGTCAAGGCCCTGATGCACCAGCACCAGCACCAGAACCAGCACCCCCTACTGGAGGGCCTGCTGCAGTCCTGACAGCTCTGCTTCTGATTCAGCTTCCTGATAACACTCTTAGGAAGGCAGCAGATGGTGGCCCTCGTACCTGTGCTCCTGCCACACATGTCAGAGACCAGGATGTACTTCCTGGCCTCTAGCTTCTGCCTGCCCAGACCTGGCGGTTGTAGTGATTTGGGGAGTGAAATAACACATGCAAGATTTCTCTCTGTGTCCCTATCTCTCTCTGGGTCACCCAGCATTTCAAATAAATAAACATTATGAAAACAAAACAATGAGTGGGCATGAAGTAATTATATGCCTACCAAATCACAGTCTTCTCTAAATTTTACAGAAATGTGTGGGGCATTACCAGCAGTGTATGCTGTATTTTATTCACATGTTGGTTTATTCAGTAAGAATCCATTGACTCCCTACTTTTTATCAGACACATTGCTGGAGCTGTGCTGGAACTTAAATAAATGTGGCCGTTCTTCGCATGGGGCATCCACTTAACTTCATTTATTTTTGTCTCAGTCTCTTCTGTATATATTAGGGGTGATGATGAGTTGAGTATATTAAGGATTTCCTCGGTTAGAAGGCTCTGTATGGGCTCTATATGAAGTAGTGGACATACATTATACTTATACATTCCTAGAAAAAAAACTTTTATTTGATAAGTTATAGCTCATGGACCAAATATGCAATTACTTATTCTTATAAATAAGATGCTATTGGATCAAGCCATGTTCTTTCATTGGGAATTGTCTGTGATTGCTATGATGGCAAAACTGAATGCCTGTGGTAGAGACCATATGACCAACAAAGCTAAAAATATTTTCACTATCTGGTCCTTTATAAAAAATATTCACCAAACCCTGCTCTAGATTGACTCGGAAAGGAAAATCTAGCACTTCTGTGGTTAATCAATTAACCTGACATTTCTGCTTCATCTTCATTGCATTCTTTAAATAGAGTGTGGAGAAGTCAGCTACAGAATATCCTTTATTATATAACTATGAATACAAGAAAAACTTGTAAAATAGTGTATTTCCATCCACATTAATAATGATGGATATAATCTTTATCTGGAAAATGTAAAAAAAAATTTCCCTCCAAAATTTCTATCTGAGGAAGCAGGAGTTGTGATGCAGCAGGTTAAGCCACCACTTGGGAGTCCGTATCCCATATTGGATTACCTGCCTTTGAGTCCTGCCTCCAACTCTGATCCAGCTTTCCTGTGGGCTGAAGTGCACCCTGGGAGACAGTAGGTGATGACTCAAGTACTTGAGTCTCTGCCATCCACGTGGGAGACCTGGATGGAGCTGCAGGCTCCTGACTTTGGCCTGATCCAGCTCTGCTGTTGTAGACATTGGGGGTGAACCAGAAGATGGAAAGATGGAAGATATTTCCCTCTCACTCTCTCTCTCTCTCTGAGTGTGTGAGTGTGTGTGTGTGTGTGGGTGGTGCCTTTCAAAAGGATAATAAATAAATGAACATTTTAGAAAATTATATTCGAAGAATAAGAATATTAAACCAACTCATCAAGCCTTGGTGTGGATTTTTAAGATTGGCATCTGCAGAGTCAGTCTTTTAGAGCTGTCATCTTCCCTCACAGCTACCCGCACTACTAATAGAAAGTAGAGCATTTATCAGCATCTGATGAAAAGGCAGCATTTTTAAACAAGAATAATGGTGACATACTTTTTTTAAAATTGCCATTTAAACGAGAAAATCACTATTGCAGATAATCATCACTTGCAACTCCAATTGCAGACAGGCTAAATTGTCTGTTTAGGAAAATTACCTCTAGGATATTTAAGGATTGCTCTGAGATATACAAATTACAGATTGACAAAATTTTCCTAGGATACTAATGAATTATAGATAAATACAGCTTTCTCAACAGTTCAAAATAAGAAGTTGCTACATTAACCTTAAAGACAGCAAGTGTGTTTTCTTCTACTGCCTTTTTTAAATGGTTGCTCTAGAACAGCTCAGACATATGTGTAGCAGGACTTAACTCAGTACCTCATTCCAGAAATAACTGTCAACTTTAACAAATGAATGACTTAATGAGTCACTAGCAGAGAACATTTGTACAGTCAACAATTAGGTGCTTCTTTAAAGGAGTGATTTGAAACTATTTTTTTAATATTTCATGTAAAAGTCTTCCTGACTAGTGTTGTCTCTTACACTCTGCTGTTGCCTGAACTTGAGCACTCTCTCTCAGTGGCTAGAGCACACTGTGGCTATTTTATCATGTATTGATACTGTGTTATGATTGCTTGTATTTTGTTTCCTCTATCAGACTGCAGCCTACTTTAATTCCAAAATCAGTATGCTAATAACCTAACACCACATCTAATATCTAGCATTGTACCATTAAACACTTCTGAATGAATTGGTAGAACAAACTCATCTGGAATGGTGTGGTTTTGTATGGAGAGACTGGAAAGGCCAGTGAAGGCTGCCCTTGGGCTATGATACTGACACGTGAGGAAATTTTCAACAATCAGAGGGGCAAGGGACCTAGTTTATGCAAGAAGAGTATGCAAAGACATAAAAACTAGGATTTAGAAATTGTTCAGTATGCCAATAGCTCAGTCAAAACTCATAGGAAAAGTGGGGAAATTCCAAGATGCTTGCAGTCAGTGAGGTTGGTGCTCTGACCTTATTTTTTTCCAGTGCCCCACTGATAGGGATTTAATTGTACCTCCCAAAAAATATTTTAGAGCTCTAACCCCCAGAACCCAGGAGTGTGATTGTACGTGGAAGTAAAGTATTCAGATGCAATCAAATTGAGGCTGTTAGTTTGGGCCCTACTTCAGTAACAGGTATCCTTTGAAGAAGAAGGAAATATGCACACAATTGCACAGATAGAATGCAAGGTGTCAATGGAGACAAACACAGGAAGTCAGCTATGTGACAACAAAGGCAGATACTGAAGTGTTGCAACCACAAGCCAAGAATTATTAGCAAATACCAGAATTCAGAACTGGCTAGACGGAATTCTCCCCTAATGGTGGTATAACATCCCTGCTGATGCCCTGGTTTTGGTCTGGTAGCATCCGTAACTGTGTGAGAAGAGATTCCTGTGATTTTAAGGCATCTGGTTTGTGGTACCTCACTGTGGCATCCCTAGGTCTCGAGTACCCACATCACCATTGGGTACAAACAGCTCATAGCTGTGCTCTTATTAAGAGAATTCCCCTGACCTTATGGGTGCAGCGTAGTGTGATAACTCTGTGGTGTCATTGATACTCCAAGGGTCCCACAGATGAGGCTGAGACTAGACTTTCTCAGAAAGCACATCTTTGCTACATTCTTTCTTTTCCTCTCCTGCTTCACTCAATTCTCCAGATACTATTCCTGGAAGTACTCCCTCAATTAAAAACTTCCAAAAGAATCAATACCTCAGGCTCTGCATCAAAGGATGGCTGAGTTTAGGTTCTTATTTCTGAAGCAAGAAAATAATTGAGGATGAGATATAGGCAAAGGGCAACAGAGGAATGAGATTTATTTACACGCAAAGCAAAAATACACTCTATAGGGATTGTGGGCACATCCAAGAGACAGCTGCAGTCATTCAACAAGGTTCAGGTCCACACCATTATAACATCTGCAGTCACAGGGCATACTGTCTGGGTGGGGTTTAATTGAATAATCATAAAGGGCAGAGTTGGGGTTAGGCCTGCCTGCTGCCCATTTCCTTGTCCATTTTGGAAATCTCAGAAGTGTCATGGTGTAAAGTGCATGATTGGAGTACGAGTATCCACAGTGGTAATTTTATTATACTGACCTTGTAATTAGCTAAAGGGCATCACAGAGATGGAACCATGTTGGTTATTTCTGACTGGTGCCAGTTCTAAGAGGCAGCTTATTGGAAGCTATAGTTTTCTGCTGCAAGGAACGGGGAGGTTGGAGAGGGGCAAACGGGGCTGCTGCAGAGACAGGACTGTGGGAAGGAGCTGGCAAGCTCAGCTCTCCCCTTCTACTTTCTTGCCTATGTCATTCTGTTAGGGACTCTGCGCTAACACAATGCCTCTGATCTTTAAGAAACTAAGACAGGGCCAGCGCTGTGGCTTAGCGGGTAAAGCCACCGCCTGCAATGCCAGCACACCATATGGGCACCAGTTCAAGTCCTGGCTGCTCCATTTCCAATCCAGCTCCCTGCTATGGCCTGGAAAAGCAGTAGAAGATGGCCCAAGTCCCTGGGCCCCTGCACCCACGTGGGAGACCCAGAAGAAGCTCCTGGCTCCTGGCTCCTGGCTCCTGGCTTCAAATTGGTGCAGCTCTGGCCATTGCAGCCAACTGAGGAGTGAACCAGCAGATGGAAGACCTCTTTCTCTCTCTCTTCCTCTGCTTTTCCTTCTCTCTCTGTATAACTCTGCCTTTCAAATAAATAAATAAATATTAAAAATAAAAAAGAAACTAAGACAGTGTTCTATTAGAAAGTTGACTACATGTCCAGGTTTCTATCTGCCATGCTTCCAAATTCTTAATGGATCTTCCTTTCATTCTCCAAAAAATAAAAACTTTCCTTGGATTAGAAGTCACATAATCACCTTGGATAGGTAACACAAATCCAATGAAGATGGTTAGGCAGAGACGTAATGTTGATTTCATAATTTTTGGTTTTAGAATAATGGATGGATTCAAGGAAAGCAATTCGAAGATTCCCAAATCTAGTTGAGAGATTATTTCAGTAGTCTAGTTGAGAGGCCAAAAGCCTCAATAAAGTCAATGAAACAGAGATAAACAAGGAAGGAACATTCTGTGTCGACAGAATTTGGTTACTGGTGGTTGTGAGGAACAGGAAGCCTGTATTGATGCCAATTTCTTATTAGGGTGAGAATTTGAAGGAAAGAATGACTTTTAAAATAAGATGAAGTAAGTTGTATGTGATCAGAAGACGATATTCTTATTGGACATCCAGAAGGACATACCAAGTAGCTTCTGCTGCATGTTGTAGGAGAATGTATTCATACTTCATGAGTGAGTAATAAATGGAACTATGTGGAGCTGTCCAAGGAGACAGAAGACAGTGTAGTTCGAGTCCTAAATTCTGTTGCACTCCTACTTTGTAGGCAGACTTGAAGGATCCTCAAGGAAGCCCAAAAAATGAATAATGGCAACATTTTACAGGGGAAATAGATTTTCATAGGTCACATTTTTCCAGTTATCTATAGCTTTGTAATAAATCACCCCAAATGTAGTGGTTTTCTGTAAATAAAAAAAGTACTCATTCAATCCCAAGATTCTCCAAAAATCCTATTGCATGTGGCAATAGACTCAGGCCTAAGGTTAGGAATCTCATTATATAAATCGAGTCCAGATATGAATGAAAACAGTTCCTCAGGACAAGTGCCCCTTGATCTAAAAACCAATTAACTCAAGAGACAAGTTAACTTCCTAATACATATCTAACACTCGATAATGCCACATACAGTCCCATTCAGTAGGGAAAAAGGAAATCCCTAGTCCATAACACTTCAAAAATTCAGCTTGGACAAACACTGCCACGTTCTTAATTAAGGTCCAATTGTGCATCCTATGAATGATTCTCCCTAGCCTTGGCTTGGACCTTTGGACCATCACCATTTTCCCATAAGAAATTTCCAGTGTTTGCCCCAAACTAGTTTTCTCAACCTGCATCCTATCCACAAAGATTTGGAGGATACAAAGACCTATATTCATTTTGTGTTTTTCCATCCCTATAAATTCAAGCTACCATATAGTATAAGGCCTTTTAAAATTGTGTGGGTATTATATATTGGCTATCATGGTGAAATTTACTCCACTAATCAAAAGTCTCACAAACAAATCCCTGTGCCAGAAGCCTTTTCCTAATCGCAGATCTCCTGCATGGCAATTGCACAATACCTCACACTTCTTGGAAGCTTCAACGTATAAGGAAGGGGAACTGCAGGACAAGCTTTTAATACTTTTCGGTGAATTGAGTAAAGCTGGCAGAGAAGGGAGGGAGCTTACTGCTCTAGTCTAGGAGAAGATAGTTTTTTTAAAAAGTGGAGAGAGTGCAGTCTCAGGGAGAAGTTAGAAAATGACAGAGGAAATTCTATGCAAACTAGAGGGACACATTGGACCTATGTGGTGGGCATGGAAGCCCACAACTCAGGACCCCAGCAACCGAGAGCTTCTGCACCAGCATTGGAGAGTGAAGTGAGGCCAGACTGAAGCAGCCCAAGTCACTGGCAATAATGCTGCAGGAAGAGCCTAGAGGGAACTCAGCTTGGAACCCTGTGGGATTTAGTATACCTGCCAAGCTAGAGCAGAAAAAGAAAGGAAGGGCATGTTTCTCTCTCCTCAGTCACCCCATAATGGTGTCCTGTAACAAGCTGAGAGTGGGTGCCATTTTGTACATACATAACAGCTGTGCCAGCTTGTGTCCACGCCCAAAGAACCAGCCCAATGGAGACTCCTGAGTCTGGTGGAGAGAACTGTCATGGGGCAGGGTGCCCATGACCATGAAGCTTGTGTGCCAGGACTTTGAAAAAACTGAGGCTGTGTAGGAGGGCTCATGTTGTGGCTGGGACTTTGAACAGTTACTGTGGGAGACTCCACACACTCAGGGCTCCCTGGTTACCTGGGGAATCTAAGCTTACACTGAGGACTGCACAGATCCTTTGTGTAGTCTTTGTGGCAGAGAGGACAAATAATATACCCATCGGGGCTTGTGCATATGCAGTGGTCTCCTTTGAGGAGAGGAACTCATCTGAGCAGAATACACCTCCCCTCTGATAATAAAAGAGAGAGAGAATATGTATGATACAAAACCTGGGTGTGTCACCATAGACATGCCCTTTACCCTGGAGAACTGAACAGAGCTCCTGGTCACACCCACTACATGCCTCTAGGTATTCACTGAAAGCACACTCCATGGATCTACAGAGGCATACTACAAAGATAAAAGCTGCAACAGCAAAAAAAAAAAAAAAAAAAGAAAAGAAAAGAAAAAAGAAACCAACCAGTATCTCCACAAATGCCAAATAACAAACACATGAATTCAAAAACAAGAATGAGGAAGACAACATGACACCCCCAAAAGAACACAATACTTCATACTAATTTGTGAAGATGATGAGATTAAAGAAATGCCAGAAATTGAATTCAAAAATTTTAAGATTACATAGAAGTAATCAGAAGAAAGTGCATGAACTAATGAAATCCATACAAGACATGATTTCTCCCATGACTGAGATCTTAAAGAGAAAGCAAAATGAAATCTTGGAAATGAAGAATTCAAAAATGCACTGGAAAGCCTTAACATAAGAATCAGTGAAGCAGAAGAAAGAATATCCGACTTAGAAGACAAAGCACAGGAAATTATACAGTCAGACCAAACACAAGAAGAGGAAATTGGAAAACTAGAAAATACTGTTGGTAATCTACAAGATACTGTCAAATGACCCAACATGCAGGTTCTAGGAGTTCATGAAGGTGTGGAAAGAGAGAGAATTAGAAGGCCTATTTAGTGAGATAATAACAGAAAACTTCCCTAATTTGGAGAAAGAAAGGGATATCCAAGTACAGGAAGCACATAGAAGTCCTAATGGAGATGACCAGAAAAGATCTTCACCATGACACATTGTAATCAAACTCACCACAATAAAGCATAAAGAAGAGATCTTAAAATATGCATGAACAAATGCCAGATTACTTTCAGAGGATCTCCAATTAGACTCACAGCAGACTTCTCATGAGAAATGCTATAGACTAGGAGAGAATGACAAGATATAGCTCAAGTCTTAAGAGAAAAAAACTGTCAACCCAGAATACTATACCTGCAAAACTCTGATTTATGAATGAGGTGAAATGAAGACCTTTCATAATAAACAGAAACTGAAAGAATTTGTCACCACCCATCCAGCCCTATCTAAGATGCTTAAGGATGTGCTGCACACAGAAACATGTCATTACTATGAAAGAATGAAAAGGAAGAAAATCTCCCAGTAAGCATACAAAGGAATTACAAAGTAAAAAATAGGAATATTTTTGGAAAAATGGCAGGACAAGTTTGTTTCTTACCAATAGTCAACTTGAATGTAAATGGTCTCAACTCTCCAGTTAAAAGATAAAGACATGGGGCCGGCACTGTGGTGTAGTAGGTAAAGCCATCATCTACAGTGCCTGCATCCCATGTGGGTGCTGGTTTGTGTCCCAGATGCTCCATTTTCAATCCAGCTCTCTGCTATGGCCTGGGAAACCAGTAGAAGATGGCCTAAGTCCTTGGGCCCCTGCACAAGCATGTGCATATAAAGTCAACTAAAAACAGATCTCAGTAAAAAATAAGAGTGGGAATAAGAGAGGGAAGTGGAAGTTTGTAACTGAAAGCAGTATAGTTCTGCATGCATTGTTACAGACTTACTTCAAAGGGTTCAGTTTAAAAACTTACCTGGGGCCGGTGCCGCAGCTCACTAGGCTAATCCTCCGCCTAGCGGCGCCAGCACACCGGGTTCTAGTCCCGGGCGGGGCGCCGGATTCTGTCCCGGTTGCCCCTCTTCTAGGCCAGTTCTCTGCTGTGGCCAGGGAGTGCAGTGGTGGATGGCCCAAGTCCTTGGGCCCTGCACCCCATGGGAAACCAGGAGAAGCACCTGGCTCCTGCCTTTGGATCAGCGTGGTGCGCCGGCCGCAGCACGCCAGCCATGGCGGCCATTGGAGGGTGAACCAACGGCAAAAGGAAGAACTTTCTCTCTGTCTCTCTCACTGTCCATTCTGCCTGTCAAAAACAAAACAAAACAAAACAAAACAAAACAAAAAACAAAAAACAAATTAAAAAAAAATCTTACCTGGGACTCCAAATCTCATTAAGCTGGATAGTAAAAATAGTAAAAATACCATGTTACATGTTAAAGTGTTCATATAAATAGGATCAAGTGTCTGGTAATAATAATAATAGAATTAAAAAGGAGAGAATGTTCTAATACGCGAAGCAGTCCACACAGCAGACTCATAGAATGACAATTGCTTTATGTAGCACTCTGACCTCAGAATCAGCCTTTAAATATCTTGGTCTGATTGATAAGCCCATGAGAGCATTTCAGGCATGGAAAGCCAAGACACTGTGGCAAAAAATGTTCAACATGAAGGATCTCTGTGAGTGAGAAAGAAGTGGCCATCAAAGAAGGATGTACTTTTCTCTGAAGGGAGAAGAGAACTACTTTGCTTATGGCCTTGTCCAAATACTGACAGTGTTTATGGATTCAAAAGGCTTCCATAGCCAAGGCAGCTCATGTCAAGAGCCTCAAGTGGTCACTGACATCATACATAAAATTTTTAATTGTTAAATTAACAACAGGAGTCACTGTGCACTAACTTTCCATGTAGGACCGTTATCCTCAATGAGTTTTATTATGAGAATTAACTGTAAAACTTGTTCTCAAATAGCTTGTATGTGTGTGTGTGTGCATGTATGCAAATTGTTGAAATCTTTACTTAATACAGAGTTGGTCTTCTGTGTATAAAATTAAGTGAAAATGAATCTTAATGGAGAATGGGACAGGAAAGGGGAAAAGGAGGAGGAGAGGGTTGAGAGTGTGGAGGGGAGGGTGGATATGGTGGGAAAAATCCTTATATTCCTGAAGTTGTACTTATGAAACTTGTATTCTTTAAATAAAAGGTTTCTTTGGGAAAAAATACTTTAAGGAGTCCTTTTGTGTAACAGAAACAGTCTATGAGAAACAGCCTTAAGTCATTCTGGGGTCTAAACAAGATCAGATCATTCTCTGGTCTTCATCTTTACCCTAAGCTTTAAAATCCTAACAGCTCCATAGAGTTGACCCTTTACTTAACACTCTTTCTTATTTTGGAAACACTTGTTGACTTGGAAATTTGAGCCCCTTTATAGTTTCTCTAAGTTTTAATTCCAATTTAAAATCTGGAAAACTTGTTCATTTTTCTTTTCTCTCATTTTTAACAACTGAAAAAAGCAAAAAACATTTTCAGTAATCTGCACAGAAGTCTTCTGAGCTGGCCAATTTCATGAGATATATTTATAATCCCATGATACCATAAGCAACAGTATCACCAAATATTGTCTCTCCATAAGAGTGCACCAGTTCCTGGGTTTTCAATAACACTTTCTTTGCATCCTTGCTAATAGTCTCCTCCATGCCTACTGGTCACTCAGTGCCTGAGCCCAGAGACAAGGGCAAAACTCCCACTTCCAGGCACCAAATTCTGTTCCACTCTCCTTCATGCATAAAAAAACAACCCAAGCTTAATGACATTAACAACCATTTCATATGCTCATGGAAGGTATATGTATTCAAGAACAAGTTTTAGGGCCGGCGCCTCGGCTCACTAGGCTAATCCTCCGCCTTGCGGCGCCAGCACTCTGGGTTCTAGTCCCGGTCTCGGTGCCGGATTCTGTCCCGGTTGCCCCTCTTCCAGGCCAGCTCTCTGATGTGGCCCGGGAGTGCAGTGGAGGATGGCTCAAGTACTTGGGCCCTGCACCCCATGGGAGACCAGGAGAAACACCTGGCTCCTGCCTTCGGATCAGCACCGTGCGCCAGCCGCAGCGGCCATTGGAGGGTGAACCAACGGCAAAGGAAGACCTTTCTCTCTGTCTCTCTTTCTCTCACTGTCCACTCTGCCTGTCAAAAAAAAAAAAAAAAAAAAAAAAAAAAAGAAAAAGAAAAAGAACAAGTTTTAATGAGTGAAATCAATGCAGCCCCTGGTATTTAGCAACCATATTCAAACATTCACAAAATGACCAGGTAACAAACCCTCACAGGTTTGAAACTTCTTTTTGTCTATAGCTATGTCTTAGCACCCCTACTTTTTTTATCTTTAGAGCATTTAATGAACAGCAAGAAAAACGGGAATCTGAATTTCTAGCAGGTATAACATGCTCCAGCACCAAAAATTCCACTGCCTTCCCATGGCTAATTTTCTACTTAATCTCTCTAAATTGTTTTATGGTTTAAAGTTATACACAGTTGTAATTAAAACCTAATAAAAACATCCATCATTCTTTATGATATTTAGAACCATTTATGAATTCATAGGCAAGAATATTCATGGTCATACCAGCCTGGACACTTTTTAATGTGCTAGTAAAAGAGAAAGGGAATACTAAGGAAATATTAACTATTGCCCTTGTTCCATTTATATTTATTATTAGTTCTGATATGTTCTGTGTGCTGCACAATATAAATTAAGCATTTGAATGCAATTGGTTCAAAGTATTAACATCCATTAAGAAAAACATCAGAATCAAGGTAATTAAATGTTGAACATCTTCCAAAACATTTTGCTTTACCTTCTGGCCACAAAAGAATAAACTCAAAAGCAACAGTGCAATTACCTTTTGGTTCTCACTGTGCTGCCTAAAACCAGCACACATTTAGGAATAAAATAGGATTGAATTTTTATAGGTTTAGAGATTATTCTTCAGTCTCTTCAAATTTTAATGACCTAATCCATTCTGTCCTTTAAAAAAGTTACCTCAGAATTAAGAAATAAATGTATGCCAAAAATCAACAAAACAGGGGCCGACGCTGTAGCGTAGCGGGTAAAGCTGCTGCCTGAATTACCGGCATCCCATATGGGCGCCGGTTCAAGTCTTGGCTGCTCCACTTCTGATCCAGCTCTCTGCTATGGCCTGGGAAAGCAGTAGAAGATGGCCCAAGCCCTTGGGCCCCTGCACCCACGTGGGAGACCCAGAAGAAGCTCCTGGCTCCTGACTTCGGATCAGCTCAGCTGTGACTGGTGTGGCCATTTGGGAAGTGAACCAGTGGGATGGAAGACCTCTCTCTCTCTCTCTGCCCCTCCTTCTCTCTCTGTGTAACTGTGACTTTCAAGTAAAATAAATAAATCTTTTAAAAAAATCAACAAAACATTAAGTTTATTTCAGTACTGATGGTCATCTTGTCTTACTTGCAAGCACACAAAACACATTACAAAATTCACCAGTAAATTTGACAAGTAGTAAATAAATTTAAGCAACATAATTCCTTAGTTCTTAGTAACAGAGAGTCAATAAATTAGAAACCATAACTTTTGCCTTTAAGCCAATCATAGATACTCAAAGAAAACCTATATATTTTAAAGAAATTTTAGATAAAGCTGAAAATCTATTTTCTTCCATTTTAATTATTAATACATACTTAAACTATATCCTATGAAAGAAAAACTATCTTTGATTTATTACTTCCTCTTTAAAAATAAATGTTTAGATTTAATTCATGTTGACTTCTTTAATGTTGAATTCTTTAAATTCATGATGTGCTCATTTCCACAGACACAAAGGGAAGGGAAGTGGAGCGTTAAAGCTTGTGCCAACATCTCTTTGTTTCAGTTATCTGTATCACTCCCAAGGAAAATATTTGACCTACTCTTCATCTTGGTCACTTTTTAATCTTTGAAGATTATTTTGTTATTTGCTTAAAGGAATCTTATATATATATATATATATATATGATAACCAAAGCTTACTATACTATTATATAAATATCTGTAATTCCTCTTTAAATCACATATATATTATATTCTGTTTGAAAGGAATAATGATTTAATATTTCCAGAAACAATAAAATTGTGTTAACAACTTAAAATAGATCATGCGCTCTTATACTTTCAAATTCCACATACCTTTTTAGCCAGTCTAAAGAATCTGAAATAGTAAATCTTCTCTCTCTTTCTTTTTTTTATTCAGAAGGGAAATAACTTCAACAATATTACTGAAGATAGCTATTTCACACACTTAAAAAAATCTATTGTGTGTAGAAGTCTAAAATATGATGTATAAGTTATATGGTATATCTATGCTAAGGAAAGATGTTCATTTTCTAAAATTTTCCATAACCTCATAACATTTTCATGGTACAGAATCCATCTGAATGTTTTAAGTGTCGCTCCCACAGTTTCTCCTGGTTAAACAAATGCAGATGCAAAGAATCCTTGTGCTCTTCTGTGTGTCTGAAATTATCTGTACAAGCTTCATTTCTTTTGCTTAGGCTTTAATCACTGTTAAATTGGAAAGCCTTCAGAGAACATTAACACTCTAATATAATGTCAACTGTTTATAAATTTAAAATGCATTAATATTAGATCTCACAAAAGCTCTTTTTTTTTTTTTTGGGTCCCAAAGAGTGAGTCTTGGAATCCTAAGGAAGTGTGTGTAGTGTAGAAGAGAAGTATCACAGAGGGGAGAAGGAAGGAACCAGAGGAGAGTCCAGAAATAGAAAGATCTAACAGCAACAATTTTTTTCCACCAATGAATTCTGTTTCATGCAGGTCCTGTTTTTATGCACCACCAGGTTACCTTGAAGTCATAACGTGGGAAATCAAGTGAAAAGTTCCTGGTGTTCCTACAGCAACACAAGGGTAAGGCTTCCCCTTTCTATTTGGCTAAGATGGAAATACTCAGAAGCTATGTCTGCCCTGAGATATCCACTGAAGACGGTTGCCATTGCCATAGTGGGAAACCAAGTGCACAGAGTAAGACAGCTTTGTATTTAAGATGCTTTGTTTTCTAATTATTTAAAAAAATTCTATGCTGGGGTAGGCATTTGCCTAGTGGTTAAGTTGCAAGTTAGGACAACCATGTCCGACATTGGCGTGCCTAACACCTGTTGCCAACTCCCTTCTAATACAGGCTTTGGGAAGCAGTAGTGATGGCTCAAGTGACTGGGTTTCTGCCACCTATATGGGAGAGACCTGGATTGAGTTCTTCGCTCTTAGCTTTAGCCCCAGCCCAACCTCAGCAGTTGTAGGCATTTAGGGAGTGATCCAGAAGATGGAGCTCTCTTTCTCTCTCTGTCTACCTCTCTGTGTCACTCTTACCCTCTCTCCATTTCAAATAAAGGTTTTTTTTTTTTAATTTTTTAAAAAATTTTATGCTGCTTTTTGCTCTATCAACCTGGATTTTCCTCCCTATACTACCCCCACTAAGTTATGGAGACCTTAAAAAGGGAGAAAATAGGGTCAAAGACAGCTCAGTGGAAATTATCTGGGCTGAGGTTACCAGGAAATGGGGAAGGCACTAATGCAAAGGAAACTGGGAGGAAGAGCAGATTTATGGTTGGGGATGGAGTTTCACCAAGGTAGCACAGTTCCTTCTAAGTTCCCTTTTTGTGATGCCACTGAGAGCTAATTGTTTGTTAAAACTCCCCAGTGATGGCAGCATTGAGAGAGGTCAGGTGAAGGACATTGCCCTGGTGAAGAAGATGGACAATTTGACACCTAAGACAGGAAGGAATGAGACTGTTTCCTTCTGTTACCTTAGATGTCAGATCACTGGTCTTCATGTTCTCCATTTGATCTTCATGTCCTCAGATCTGGGAATCTGTCATACTGTGTTCCTAAAACACAAGGAGTTAATTATTAATGAAAATTTGCATTATCTTTTAATTCCATTCCATCAGAAGCATTTTGAAACATACTTGTATTTAGATTTGGCATTCACTTTTAACACCTGATTCTATAATTTTTTTCTTTACTGGAATTACAAATTCTTCAAAGTTTTTAAGTGGTTTTCAATTTAAACCTTTATATTTTCTGCCAAATTCCTGCTGTTCACACAGAAAGCAAACTGAAAGTGAGAACTATTTTAAACAAAATTACACAGGTCAGCAGAAAATATCTTTTTTCATCTTACATTTGGCACTAATCATTCCTTCCCTGACTGCTTGTGGCTTCCAGGTATCAGTCTTGCCTACCATCCCTAGGTAGTTTTGTTTTTTAGAAAGGCCTTGGATTGTAAATTCAAGATAAATTCTTGTTTCTTTTCTTAATATGCATCTCAATCTATGATTTGAAAATCAAAGCTTTTGCTTTCTTCCAGAGAATTACAGGAATAGTTTTGGTTTTTTTTTATTCTCCTGGGGTCAGGTTGGCCTACTTCCCCAGTATATATATATATATCCAGGACTGCTCTCAGAGGTGGATATAACTCAAATCAGTTATTTTACTTCAGGTCCTAAAAGCTTGTGTCCTGGGAAAATAACTTCTAATTCATCCCCTGCTTTTTATTAACCACAAATTGCCTTTGGCTCTGTACTTTCCCACCATTCCTCCCTTCAGGATAGAATTTCTGCAGCAAGAAGGTGAAGAGAAAAGAAGAAAATGAAGTCAGCTTGTGAGTTTCTGAGAAGACTGGAAAAACCAAGCAACACAATATTTTGAGCAATAGGGATTTTGCAGCTTTTATTCCTGCATATTGAGTTCCAAAAGCCAAGTTGATGCCTGTGTTACAGGAACATAAAGTTAAGATTTGTTCAAGAATCAATTCAGTAAAATTTATCAGGTTCATCATAATAATTTTAGATTATTAAATAATATATTAATGTATAATAGAATATGGGGCCGGCGCCGTGGCTCAATAGGCTAATCCTCCGCCTTGCGGCACCAGCACACCGGGTTCTAGTCCCGGTCAGGGTGCCGGATTCTGTCCCAGTTGCCCCTCTTCCAGGCCAGCTCTCTGCTATGGCCCGGGAGTGCAGTGGAGGATGGCCCAAGTCCTTGGGCCCTGCACCCCATGGGAGACCAGGAAAAAAGCACCTAGCTCCTGGCTTCGGATCAGCGTGATGCACCAGCCGCAGCAGCGGCCATTGGAGGGTGAACCAACAGCAAAAGGAAGACCTTTCTCTCTGTCTCTCTCTCACTGTCCACTCTGCCTGTCAAAAAAAAATAATAATAATAGAATATGGAATATAGCAATGCCTAATATGAAATAGAATAATGACCTTTGCTTCCTTACTAGTTCTCCAAACTCTACTTTTCCCACATGGTTTGGGTTCCCTTCCTTGCAATATGTGAACATTACCCTGGCTTCCTCAACTTCTGAGACTGCTTGCATACAAGGAATGTGCTCTTACGTCTCATGTTTCTGTTCTTTTTAAAAAAGAGGAATTCTCAGTGGGTTCACCATTGTGCCTACTGGTCCACGTTCCTGGAAACCACCATACGCACCACAACCCCTCTCCAAATCCTGTCTCCCTCAGATCTTCAATGAGGCCCTGGCCTGGATACCTATAAAAGGATGATCCCAATTTGGGTAGGCAGCAATTTTCTCTCTTGAGGTTTCCTGAACTCATGCCTGACTGCATACTATCCTTTTACCTTTCTTTCTTTTCCTTTTTTTTTTAAAGATTTATTTATTTATGTGAAAGGCAGAGTTACAGATAGGCAGAGGCAGAAAGAGAAAGAGAGAGGTCTTTCATCCACTAGTTCACTCCCCAGATGGCCACAATGGCCAAAGCTCTGATGATCTGAAGCCAGGAGCCAGAGCTTCTTCCAGATCTCCCATGTGGGTGCAGGGGCCCAAGGACTTGGGCCATCTTCCACTGCTTTCCCAGGCCATAGTAGAGAGCTGGATCAGAAGTAGAGCAGCCAAGACTCCAACCGGTGCCCTTATGGGGTGCCAGGACTGCAGGTGGCGGCTTTACCAGCTATACCACACTGTCAGCCCCTCCTTTTGTGTATCAATAACTGCTGCTCTTCTGTTCAGTTATTAAAAAAAAAACACCTCTTATTTGTGTGTAACTCACTGTAGCATGTGCTTTTAAGCAAATACAACCTCTACATTTATTAGTCATAAATTGCATGAGCCACAAGTACGAGCCTGACGACACTGCAAGGCAAGGATGGTGAGAAAACTAGGAGACTACCAGACCCAGAATGTCTTTTTTTTCCCCCAACCTTCAGAGGGTTGTTTTCCTAGTGACACTTGGGAAAGCAGTTTTTTTCCCAATCAAATGGTCACCAGGCTCCTAAAGAACAGGGGGAGAAAAACCTTACATCACACACCAAAAAAATGTGTGATTAGTAATCCAAGAGGCCAGGCAGATGGGGGTGGTTCTTGGTGAACTGAGTAGCTGGAGAAGTATCTTTGGATTATGTGGCTCTAGCACTCATCCAACAGCAGGTGACACAAACATAGGAAGTGCAGAATAGGGAAGGGAAGACTATCACAAAGTGATCCCAGGACAGGAAAACAGGGTCAAGGAAGAAATAGTAATGTTGGCTACAAAAGGAGTCTTACTCAAGGCCAGATACAATGACAAGCATGTGTATCCATTCAATTAAAATCTACTTGTCTACTTATGGGGGTGTAACTGAGGCAAGGTTCATTACCTTAAAATGAGTTGGTCTTGGAGAGTTCACATTCACAAGGCAGGAATAAAACACAAGGAAGATTTAATGTCATTGTGCATAACAAAGGGAGGACCAATAGGTGCTTTAAATATTCAGCACTCCAGATAGTGAATGGCACACACTGACAGCAGGGAATGGAGTGGGCACTGTGCCAGTGGGCTGCAGGATCCCAAAGCAGTGGGACCTTACCTTGTTGTGTCGTTCCAATTTTAGTATATGTGCTGCCGAAGCGAGCACACCTTGTTGTGTCAAGTGAGACAAGAAAACTGCATTGTGGCTGTTATGGTGCACTTGGTTAGACCATCACTTAGAGTGCTTGGGGTTGAGTACCACCTCTGCTTCCAATCCTACTTCTGTGCCGGCCTGCACAATGAACTGGGTTTTCCTGAAACAGAGAGTGGGAATGCGGGGACAAGGACACAAAGAATGGAGCCAAGACAAGTCCTGATCAAGGCTCGTTTATTGAATAAATCCAGTAGTATTTAAACATGACCAGTTGTTCACAAGAAGGAGCACAAAAGATTTACATATCAAAAAGGCTTTTAAGGTTACAAAGAGTTCCCGATAAGGTTCTTAATTATTGATTACAAGGGTACAATAAAACACTTAGGTGATAAATGCAGGTTACAGGTGTGACTGATTATCTGTATCATCTCTTGTGAAAGGTTTAGGTTCTTCCTGCCTCTTCCCGGAATCTCCCTAGCCTAATTGTCTGTGCCGGGAAGTCTCCATTCATATGTTTAAGTGTACACAAAGGGAGCGACTACCTGTGGCTGCCCACATACTTCCTGCTAATATGTCTAGAGGGCAACATAAGTTGGTCCAAGTATTCGGGTTCCTTCCAGCTACATAGTAGAACTTGAATGGAGTGCCTGGCTCCTGGCTTCAGCCTGGGCCTATCCAGGCTGCCTGGTCTTTGTAGGCTATTGGGGAATGGATGAGGGGTGAATGATATCCTTCTTTCCTTCATTCCTTCCTTCCGTCCTTCCTCCCTCCCTCCCTCCCTCTGCCTTTCAAACAAGTACATCATACATCTTTTTCAAAAACAAGAAAATTCTATAACTGGATCTCAGCAGGTGCAACAGTACTGTCTCAGCTCAGGTGTGTATTCTGCTAACTCAGATTCCACTAAAGGGACGGATATATGGTAATGGTTTTCAATCCATAGCAATTTTGTGACCGAAATTGTGGATGTTTAGCAATATCTCAAGACACGCTTAGTTGTCATGGGCATGGAGGTAGTGTTATTACCAGCATCTACCAGATAGATGCTGGGTACGCAGCTAAATACCCTATAATACACAATATATCTCCATCAGCAAAGGCTTACCTGCCCCATAATGTCAGCAGCACAGTGGCTGAGAAACCCTGCAGTAGGGCCTCCCTCAGCAGGGCTGAGTACAGGTTTGGCTGTAATTGAGAGCAGCCAGGCATCAAGGGCCAAGGGGCTCAGAAGCAATCAGCACATAAATCATTTTAAAACCCATTGCTAAAACTAAGTCATGGGTGATTGAATTGTTCTATTTCTTAATTGTGGTGTTGGTTAATAGATGTAAACAGTTGTCAAGCTCACTAAGCAGTGCACTCAAAATAGATATGTTATTGCCTGTAAATTATGCCACAAAGAAGTTGATTTTAAAAGCCAAATCATACTCTGATCTCATACCCAAAACATGGTATTTGCTTTAAATTCAAACTGCCACATTATCCACTCATTGTTTTCAACAGATGTGTTGAATATTTTTATCCAAGATATTTAGGATAGCTTTAATCATGATCAGAAAAAAAAAATCCCTGCTCTCAGAGGAATTGTGGCTCTGCCTTTTTTTTTAATAGGTTAGACCTTCATACATCCATGGTCAGTCTGTTGAACAAAGAGAGAAAGTTCATTAAAAAGGGGACAAACTGGGAGATCCCAAATGCAGGTTGTCACTGGCACATTCCCTAATGAACAGGCTAAAATAGCAAATCTCTTAATTAATCCCCCTAACAACCTTATAAAGTAGGTATCATCATTGCTCCCATTTTAAAGATCGATGTCATATAACTTGTGAAAAGCTAAATAGTTAGGGTAGATCTTGGATTTGAAACTAGGTCAGTCTGATTCCAGGGTATCATGTGTTGTCTGTAGTATAAAATAATTCTTGGGAAATGTGTAGGAGGAAGCAAACCATAGAATTAAGATGATATGCAGCCACCATTGCAAAGCCCCAAGATTATATCTGATCACTGGATATTGAATTCTTGCAGGGATGCACTGTAAGACTTCAGCCAAAACTAGTCAATGTGAAAGAGGTGGTATGTGCCCAGGGAAGCCATTTCTGGTTTCCTCTTGAAATCACAGGAACTTCATATTGCTCAGACTTCTTGCATGCAGGAGAAGCATGTGAGAGGTTTTGATTAACAAAACGTGTGCATGAGTCATGTATGCCACCCGCAGACCTGGCCCCAGCACTGTGGAAGCCTCTGCTGTCTCACAAAGTAGGGGCAGGGCTATACCCCTGGGACTAAGTGAAGGGCCCAAGGAGGCCCAAGACTTTGATGGCACATACATTGCTGCCTGGGAGATCACCTGCAGCACCTTAGACTTGGAGAAGTAGATCTCTATTCCATGGAGCCACTAATATTGGGATGGTTTCCTACATTAGCTCACTTTCATAATCTCTCCTGGGCCTGGCTCCGTAAAGCAAAGAGGAGAAAAATTCATAAATAACACTAACAATTTATGATTTATTCATTTATTTACATGCTAATATGATTCCAGAAAACATTTGAAGTACAGAGCAAAGATACATACTAAATAATAAGATAAAATAGATCACAGTTGGGAGGAAAGTGAAGCTGAGGTAAATAAATTGAGAAAAGAAGATGGAGCCATGATTAAAGTCCACATAATACATTGCTTGCCTCCACAGAGGTGGGTCACAGATTTGGCTGTGTGCTTTCTAGGAACCAGAAGAAAGAAGACATCACAATGGAGTTTGTTATTCACAGCACCCACAAGGCGGAAGCAAATCAGCTACCTGGAAGATGCATGTTTCTTCCAGTTCAAAGACCAGAGAGAAATTTCTCCTGTGGGTCCTCATAAAAATGACACTGTGGAAAGTATTAAACCACATTCTCACAGTAAACCTGCAATGGGTCTTACGAGTCTGTTATTATAAAATCTCTTAGTACAGGGTGGTGAGAAGATGGCTGAGAGCCATTCAGGCTCAAGGATGCTGTCAACGAGGGATGAGAAGGGAATTGGTAATGAAACTGAACCCACTTTGTGTGATAATTTTATAATGAATTGACATGTTTAAAACAATATTTTGTGAAAGCAGCATTAGTTAATTCTAGTGACAGAAATATTATTCTCAAGTAAATCCCAATTTTTCTTAGTTGTAAGTCCAAACAGAAGAGCCGAATGTCAGCACTGTTACAGCATGAACACACACATTTGATGGATTTAGGAACCATGTCATTGCCAGCCAATTACAGAGAGGTCCAAGTGCTTCCGTGGGATTCCTGCAGTCTCACTTGAGGGGAAAATGCAGCAGCAGCCTATAGGCCCTGGCTATGAACGAAGATTTCCAAATAGTTGTTTGCACAATTGTTCCCTTTCAGCACATAGAAGGCAAGGAATGTGGCTCTCCTCTCAAAACCAGTGGCTCTCTCCTTATCACAGGCGATACGTTCCATGGACGCCTGAAGCCATAGATGGTACAAAGGTGATATGCTACATTCAGATATGCTTGTATTTACTATGTCTTCTCCTGTGTATCTGCCTATGATAAAGTCTAATTTATAAATTAGACACAGTAAGAGTTTAACTTGTAATAAAATACAGCACTTAGAACAATAGGTCCTCTGGTGTCTCCCTCAACATAGCCTCATTGTACTGCACTCGTATGTATTTCTTGGGAACATGTAAGATGATGCAGTGCCTACGTGATAAGATGAAGTGAGGCCAGTGACATAGGCTTTGTGATACAGTCTTGGGCTACAGTGTAAATGCTGTTTGAACACAGGTACTGCAGTACTGTGACAGTCAACCTGATAAATAAGACAGCGCTGACTACTAAAAGATAGGTATTGGCAGGCGCCATGGCTCAGTAGGCTAACCCTCTGCCTGCGGCACCGGCACCCCAGGTTCTAGTCCCGGTTGGGGTGCCGGATTCTGTCCCGGTTGCTCCTCTTCTAGTCCAGCTCTCTGCTGTGGCCCGGGAAGGCAGTGGAGGATGGCCCAAGTGCTTGGGCCCTGCACCCACATGGGAGACCAGGAGTAGCACCTGGCTCCTGGCTTTGGATCAGCGCAGTTCGCCGGCCGAAGCTGCCACTGGGGGGTGAAACAACAGAAGGAAGATCTTTCTCTCTGTCTCTCTGTCTCTCTCTCTCTCTTGCTGTCCACTCTGCCTGTCAAAAAAATTAATTAAAAAAAAAATAAAAGGTAGGTATCATGTACAGCCAGGATATGAAGGACAAAGGAATGTTTCATGAGTGGGAAGCAGCAGTAAAGACCAAGATGTCATCAAGCTACTCAGTGGTGTGCAATTTCAAACTTAGAAATTATTTGTTTATGGAATTTTCCATTTAATATTTTTGAATGGTGGTTGACCATGGGCAATAGTGAAGTCACAGAATGGAGTTGGGACATTAGTGCACTGCACATTTTTCTTGCTTTTGTTCTAAAAAAGAATTTCTTTCTAGAATGATGCATCTATCTTATTTTTTTAAACTTTCTTTCTCATTTGTTTTCCTAGAATAAATAAACAAAGCTATTTAATCATTTGGTATTTCAGTTATAGAAACAAACAGAGGAGCTGGTGATGTGGCCTAGTGGGTAAAGCCTCCTTCTGCAGTACAGACATTCTATATAGGTGCCAGTTTGAGTCCCAGCTGCTCTGCTTCCAATCCAGATCTCTGGTATGGCCTGGGAAAGCAGTGGAAGATGGCCTAAGTCCTTGGGCACCTGTGTGAGACACCCAGAAGAAGATTCTGACTCCTAGCTTTGGTTCAGCCAAGCTCCGGCCATTGCGGCCATTTTGGGGGTGAACCAGTGGATGGAACACCTCTCCCTCTCTTTCTCCGCCTCTTCCTCTCTGCAACTCTGCCTTTCAAATAAATAAATAAATCTTAAAAAAAAAGAATAAGAAAAGAAACAAGCAGAGATACATAGTGATTTAACAGTCCTGGTCAAGGCAGTAGCAAGTGTCCCTGCAAGTCAAGTAAAGTTGGAAATAGAAGATAACTATAACAGTGATTTTCAGATAGAGAAATGTTAGCTGTAGAAATGTACATAAATATATTTGGCAATTCCCAATGCAAAAAATTATACTATGAGGTGATCTTTTAAAAAGTAAAACTTTTTTTTTTTTTGACAGGCAGAGTGGATAGTGAGAGAGACAGAGAAAAAGGTCTTCCTTTGCTGTTGGTTCACCCTCCAATGGCCGCTGCGGCCGGTGCACTGAGGCCGGCACACCGCACTGATCTGATGGCAGGAGCCAGGTACTTATCCTGGTCTCCCATGGGGTGCAGGGCCCAAGGACCTGGGCCATCCTCCATTGCACTCCCTGGCCACAGCAGAGAGCTGGCCTGGAAGAGGGACAACCGTGATAGAATCCGGTGCCCCGACCGGGACTAGAACCCGGTGTGCCAGCGCCGCAAGGCAGAGGATTAGCCTAGTAAGCCGCGGCGCTGGCCTGGCCAAAACTTTCATAACCTACATTGAGATTAGGCAAATAAGTCAGAATAAGAAGCATGCTTTTTTTTTTCTTAAGAGGAATCAACACATGAAGAAAAACTTTAATTGCTGTTGCAAAAAACATCTGTATGAAGTAGAAATTGGTTTCCATAACATTAGTAGAGAATATGTTCTAAAATGTGGAGGTAACTGGACATAAAAACCTGGCAGAAATAGAACAGTCCCAGATGGTTAGGCTGAGGCCAACATCTAATGAGGACGAAAACCTTGTCTGTGGGGAATTTTGGACGATACCTGCAGAAATATTACACTGTGCATAAACCAAATTGAATTGTTTTCACAAGCGTTGTAAAGTTTCATATAGTAAAAGTTTTTTTCTACATGCACTTCAATTTCACAGCAAGAGTGGCATAGAATACCTAAACACAGAAGAGAGCATTCATGCAAGATATCTAACTCCTTGATATAATAATGCATACAATTCAAAATGATTCCACTATCATTACATCTAGGGCTCTGTGTAACAACAAAGTGGTGGTTACGGAAAGCATGGCCCCCAGTGTCAACATCTAGAAAGCAGCCACCACCTTCTATGTGTGTTCTCTTTTTGCGTTTTTTCTTCATGTTTCTTAATCAACTCGGCTGTTGTTGCTGCTTCTTAGCAAAACTGGTAAAAACAAAATTGTAATCGTTGAACATAGCACTCTGGCAATCAAGACGTTTAAAGCCTTCAATCTTCTGGGGCGAAGAAAGCACTGTGCGACATTTAGAACTCTGATTAACAAACAAGGTGGTCACAGATTTTCCTGGCTTGAAGACTTCCACGACTTTCCTGATCAGGTCATCATAGGAGGTCTGACTTAAGTATGTTTCAAAGCTAACATAAGAAAATTCTGGTTCCGGAGTGATGTGAATAGTCCAATAAGTTCCATCCGATTTCATTCCATTCATTGAATACCCACAAGGATTGAACAGTGTGGCATCAATGACAGAACCTGGTATCAGGTCACGAATTCCACTCTCACGAGTGACGTCCTTTGCAGTAACACCATCTTTCATGTAGAACTGGTCCATGACTGCTGGGTCAAGCTCACTCATCAGAATCTCCAGGGTTTGGTCTGGCTGGCTGATTACCCGACTCTCTGGAAAATCCAGAGTATACAGGTACCAGCAGTCAGAATTCATACGTCCCATACAATATGCTGCTCCATTTGGGAAAATCGCATTAAGAAACTGTTTCTTCCTGAAAATTCCGGTGTGGGCACCCTTGGTGAGAAGGCTTCATGAAATTCTTACGAGAATAAAAGAAGCTTTGAATTGAGTCAAACCCCCTGTAGTCCCTAGCAAGCTTCAGCAGGGCAACCAGCACTTTCAGCAAGAGGGTGGTACCACGTGTCTTCAAAATGAAACGTCTCTTGGACACACACGCTACTCTCACTGAGTACATAAGCTTCCTGCTTGTCAGTTTTGTTACACTTATGATTGAACATTGCACATCCTTCAAAAGTATGTCCCACTCAGATCTCGGGATAGTACGAAGATCCCCAGATCCTTGGTTTGCGTTGGGTTGCTGCCGGGAGAACCAAACCTCCAGCAGCTTCTCGGTCCCTTCGAAAAAATGTGCAGTTTCCATCACCGTGAGACTAGCGAACAAACAACAACCACAGAAAATCAACTAAATTAAATCTCTTCTCCCACCGCTGCCGCCGCCACTCTGGATTGTTCCAGCTGTGTTAGTAAAGTTCAGGTTCCTTTTTTTTTTTTTTTTTTGCTATATTTTATATTAACTTTTTTTAAAAAAAGGAATAATAAAATTTTCCTGGCTTTTTTTTTTTATGAGTGAAAGTTGAACGTGAGTCTGTTGGAAAAAAGAGGCAGATACAGTTCAGTCTCTTGTAGTCCGCTGCTTCCCCGTTAGAGAGAGTTGAGCGAGTGCTAGCTGATGTCGCCTGCCATACTGTGTAAGCGCAGCATGCTTTTAAGAAAAAAAGTATAGGCCGGCACTGGGGCTCACTTGGCTAATCCTCCGCCTGCGGCGCCGGCATGGCACACCGGATTCTGTCCCTGTTGCTCCTCTTCCGGTCCAGCTCTCTGCTGTGGCCCGGGAGTGCAGTGGAGGATGGCCCAAGTCCTTGGGCCCTGCACCCCATGGGAGACCAGGATAAGTACCTGGCTCCTGGCTTGGGATTGGCACAGTGCGCCGGCCATAGCAGCCATTTGGGGAGTGAACCAACGGAAAAGGAAGACCTTTCTCTCTGTCTCTCTCCCTCTCACTGTCTAACTCTGCCTGTCAAAACAAAAAGTGTAGTGAGACTTTTTTTACTTTGATCTTTATCAGTTACTTGCTGCAACTTCCCATACATTCTTAGAATACAGTGACTGTTGTGCGGTCTGCTTATGGTGGATTTGATATTTAAGAATATCCAGAAGTCATCTTGGGGCCAAGTGTATTATAATCATCCCATGGTACATATGTTTTGAAATACTTTTTAAAATTTACATTTTTAAAATTTATTCTTATAGTTAAAGGCAGCTCATGATTTGACCATGTCTGTTCCTTTCAATATTAATTTGTCAATTGTATTAGGTGACAGGCAGAAATGATTCATAGAGAGGGGACCACTTTATCAATCATGACCCATAAAGCATTTAAAATAGTAGATATGGAAGTTAATATTGATTTAGAATGAGAAAAGGAATCACAACATTTATAAATTTTTCAAAAGCAAACACCAGAGGCTGGCGCCACGGCTTAATAGGCTAATCCTCGGCCTTGAGTCGCCGGCACACTGGGTTCTCGTCCCGGTAGGGGCACCGGATTCTGTCCCGGTTGCCCCTCTTCCAGTCCAGCTCTCTGCTGTGGCCCGGAAGTGCAATGGAGGATGGCCCAAGTACTTGGGCCCTGCACCCCATGGGAGACCAGGATAAGTACCTGGCTCCTGCCATCGGATCAGTGCGGTGCCCTGGCCACGGCGGCCATTGGAGGGTGAACCAATGGTAAAGGAAGACCTTTCTCTCTGTCTCTCTCTCTTTCACTGTCCACTCTGCCTGTCAAAAATAAATAAATAAATAAATACACCAGAAACATCACAAAAGCCAGAAAACTAGAATAATATTTTAATTATTAATAGTCTAATACATTTCTGAAAAGTTGTTTCCTATAGATTTTGGCTGCCTACTCTCTGGTAACTTTCTCATACAGTAATAATGTTATTATTTTCTATAAAAATAATACACTAACAAGATAGATCACAATTGGTTGTAGTTGTTGCTGTTTAATGTTTGTGTGTGTCTTTTACTTATTTAAAATGCAGAGAGCTTCCACATACTGGTTCACTCCCCAAATGCCCAGGACAGATATAGCTGAACCAGGCCACAGTCAGGGGCCAGGAATTCAACCTGGGTCTCCCACACAGGTGGCTTGCACCCAAATTCTTGAGCCACTACCTGCTGCCTCCTTGGGGGTGTATTAGCAATAAGCTGGACATGGAAATGGAAGGGAGACTGGAACCCAGGAACTCAAATATGGGATGTGAGAGTACCAAATGTCACCAACTTCTACACCAAACACCCCTACCTCCATTGTTTTTCTTTAAATGATACTCAGTCTAAAATATTTCAGTCCTTGATTTCTTATTGGTAATATGTACATTTTTAATTGCTTTCTAAGCACAGGAAGACCTCTACCAAGAATCTTTTACATAGGAGCCTCAAGTCTTGAGCTTTGTCATGCAATGGCTAATTTTAAATATTCCTTGAATTGATGACTTCAGCAATCAGTTTGTCATCAAACTTCTCACTGTTGCAATACATAATGAGTTTCATAATAACTACATTGTCCACATTTCTTCTAAACTTTCCACTAACTATGGCTAAGAAAGAGTGTTCTCTTTTTCTACAAGGTCACATAAACTGAGGAAAACTATGACAGTAGAAAAGCCCCAATGAAACAGACAGAGCCCTTAATTCAACATAATTAAAATATCATCCTTTTGTACATTTTACAAAAAGACAAGACAATGGGAACTTAGCGACCTTGCTTTTCTCAGGGACTTAGAATAGACCCATGCATTTGAAGGACCCTGAAACTAAAATGTCCTTAGTTTCCAAGGAAATCCATTTCTTCCAGGAATAATGAACAAGACAAGCACTCTCCATATTTTTTTACCAGAGTTTATATGCAAATAAATTAAACCAGATAAGTAACTTAGGAAAAACTTCTATATCAACCTGTAATTTAAGATGGTCTCTATACTAGTAAGTCCAAGAAACCAAAAACTGCTTTCTAATTACACTGTACAGAATTGAGTCTTTACTCAAAGATTACTCTGGTTTTTCATCCTTTTCCTCTATCCTCTTAGCTGTGATTTATTGGTATAAGAGACTTAACAAGTCAAAGAAGTGAATTGGGGGGCCAGCACTGTGCATAGCAGGTAAAGCCACCGCCTGCAGTGCCGGCATCTGATATCAGTGTCGGTACCAGTCCCGGCTGCTCCACTTCCAATCTAGCTCCCTGCTATAGCCTGGAAAAGCAGCAGAGGATGGCCCAAGTCCTTGAGCCCCTGCACCCACGTGGGAGACCTGGAAGAAACTCCTGGCTTCGTTTCAGTGCAGCTCCAGCCGTTGTGGCCAACTGGGGAGTGACCCAGCGGATGGAAGACCTCTCTCTGTCTATCTCTCTTTCTCTCTCTGTGTATCTCTGACTTTCAAATAAATAAATAAATCTTTTTTTTTTTTAAAGGCCTAAGAGCAGCATGGAAGGAGAGCAGCTGAACAAATCATTTACTGACTTTGGCTCAAGAGAAGAGATCCACAGAGTAAAGTAGTGCAAGCATTAAGAAACTTACAATGTCTAAGGCAGTATGAGGGTCTACATAGAGAAGAGATTAGGACATGGACAATCAGCAACTATAATGTAAGTCCCAAGAATTAGATGGGAAAAAAGTCACAGAAATAAAAAAAGAAGTAAGAGACACAGAGTACTTGAGTTAAAGAGGATAGTGGACCACAGGTAAGACTATGGGGCCACCAGAGTTGCTGGAGTAGTTTGCTGTGTAGGTGACATTGGAACAAAAAAGAGATGAAGACAAAGGGATGGAAGGAGGCAGGGAAGGAAAGAGAAAGACAAAGACAAGATAGAAAAAGAAGGTATGAAAGAGCAAGAGAGGAAAAAACCAGTATTTAAATACATACCTTCTATCTTGAGTTCATATGAGGGGAACAGTTGGAGGTAGCGAAGGGATAAAAGTAAGTCCTGACCTCTTTTTAGGGATTTTTTAATAGCAATCTGAGAAAGCAATTCTACTAATTTAGGGACCAAATGGCACGATGTCCATTAGACTTAAACTATTCAGGAAAAAAAATTAAGTACAGAAAGAGAGTAAGTGCAATTCATAAAGAAAATGAAGTAAAATACTAAAAATAGGAAATTTTATTTAAACATAATAGGTGCTTCTTGTACTAATATTATTTGTTTATAATTATTTCAAAAGTTTTATAAATAAAAATAATAATGAAAAAACATTCCAGGAGTTCCTCATCGCCTCCATAAATGTGCCAGAACCTGAAGTCTCCTACATAAAAGACCCAACCTGAGCGACATCTGAGTGACTGAGAGAATAGGAGCAAATACTTGGATTGACCCGTTGCAAGCTCTGGCAGGTTTCACTTCTCTGTAGAAATAGCATTTCCAGGTTTGGGTTCATTTAATGGCTCCACAATCAATGCCTTCAAGTCTCCCAGAAGATAATGGAGATGAAGCAGATGCACAGTTTCAGAATCCTGGTGAGTCACTGGGATCACAGGATCCGGCTTTCTGAACCGCCTTTCTATCGCCCAGGTGTGCAGCTGTCTCCAGACCTGGAGCGTAGCCCACTTAAAGCTCCAGCTGCCAATCTGAAAGAGCTATTTATTCAGTCTTGTGCAGCAGGAAATGGAATTGCAAGTCATGAATAGCATGCACAAGTGCACACACACACACTTGAATTCATACAGTCATGTATGAACAGAATTTCTCCGCCTTTTCTTTGGGGCACAAGCAATAGGTCTTCCAATGAACTCAATTAGGCCATGGAGTACAATGATTATGTCAGAGACTTTGAAATCAAAAGTGATTTGGTTTAGATCCCAATTCCAATGAAACCTCACAGCAAGTTATACAGACACATGGAGTCTGAGAGTCATCTATAAAACAAGGATGACGTCTGTGTTTTCTCTTTCAAAGTATAGATATCAGGATTAAGTGAGATCTTAGACCCAATCCCATGATAAGAACTGGATCATGCCAGCTTTTTTAACATCTGTTAAAAGGGACACCTTTTATTGAATAACAATATTCTTTATCCTTTTGTTCATGCGTCTTAAATTTATTAAGCACCTACTATTAAAACACTGCCCTTTTGCCTAAGAAGCATATAGTCTAGTAAGAAGACACAGACTTATCTAACTAATCACAACGAATTCCATCACTACTATAAAAGTATTATAAATCAAATTCTAGGTGACCTGAAAGGAAAGAGAACTTGATTCCTCCTGGGGGTTTTAGGAAAGCTCCCTAGAGAAAACACCGTGGGTGTGGAGTTTTGAAGCTTACAACAAAAGGAAAAGGAAGTGAGGGCATCTTACAGAGTAAACAAGATGAAGAGTGAACTGTACAGTTTGACCATGAAGTTAGCATTTTCCAAGAGGTTGTAACTGAATCATTCAGAAGACCAGAAAAGTATTTTGCAATCTTTTGGGTTTTTTTTGACAGACAGAGTGGACAGTGTGAGAGAGAGAAAGGTCTTCCTTTGCAGTTGGTTCACGCCCTAAATGGCCGCTGCGGCCGGCGCACCGCACTGATCCGAAGCCAGAAGCCAGGTGCCTCTCCTGGTCTCCATGTGGGTGCAGGGCCCAAGCACTTGAGCCATCCTCTGCTGCACTCCTGGGCCACAGCAGAGAGCTGGCCTGGAAGAGGAGCAACCGGGACAGAATCCGGCGCCCTGACCAGGACTAGAACTCAGTGTGCCAGCGCCGCAGGCAGAGGATTAGCCTATTGAGCCACGGCGCCAGCCAGTATTTTGCAATCTTAATAGCCTCAGTAAAATCACATTTTCTCCTTTCTCTAAAATTGAGGTTCTTTTTTCCTTGTAGAAATGTAAAACTTCAAACAGATGTTAACACAGATTCTAATTTTTAACTCAGTAGTAGCAACAAGTTATATAAATTCAGGACCAAAAGAAAGTTTCATGATGCAGGATGGAAACATAATTTCTTTACCAAATAATTTATTTTTAAATAAACTTGAACCTAGTCCTTAAAAATCTAATACAGTAGATGTTGAGAGAAATGACAAATACTGCACTTTAATTTTTGGTTATGTGGTTCTATATAATGAAATTTCAGTCTCCAAAGACTCATGTGGGTGTAGAAAATACACTGTTCTCCCTATGATATACACTCTATCTACTACTTAAAATAATTGTGTTCTATTTTTAAAATATAACTTTACAGTAATCTCATTTCCCCAAAGATGTTTTCTGTTTTGTACCAATCAATTCATAAAATGTCTCATTTCTCTTAAAATGCATTTCATAGTCAAAGTGTATCATACTAAATCCAGATTCTCTAGGGTGGTTCATATTTTTCTTGCCAGCTATTATGACATGAAGACAGATTATTAGCTGCCTATATATGAAATAGGGCATGATGTCTGAATCAGGTTTCTATTCCTATATAACAAACTACCGCCCAACTTACCGGCTTAAGGCAACAATTTATTATTTTCTCTTACAGTACTGGGGGCTGATTGGCTCATCCAGCAGCTCTTGTTTAACATGCTGCATGTAGTTGAGGTCAAGTCTGACCATAGTTGGAGTCACCTGAAGACTAATTCATGTTTTGTGCCTGGGAAGGAATGACAAGGTTTGCTTGTTGGGCATATCTTTCTCCTGCCTACTTCTTCTCCTCTACCTCTCCTTTCCTTTCCTCCCTCGACCCTACAACTCCATAAAACGTCTTTTCCCCTTCTCTCTTCCTTTTCTGCCTCTACCCATTTCTGCACCACTCCCCAACATGTGGCTTTTCTCTATGACTAGCTTGGTCTGCTTCTTGGCCTTGAAATCACAGGACAGATTTCTTACATGGCAGTTGACTTCTCTCAAGACAAGATTCAAGTTGCCTGGGTGGAAGGAGCAAGCATTTTAATGAATTAGTCTCTCAGGTCTCAGCATGTGATTCTGCTGCATTCTATTGGTAAAGTTGGTCATTAAAGCTAAAAGTAAGTGCATTGGACTGCACCACTCAGTGGGGAAAGTTACAAGGAAATTGGGCTCATCTTTTATTTACCACAATGCCTATTCAAAAATGGAATTTGCTAGATTTCTTTAAATTTTTCTTTGTTCCATATGAATTTAAGGAGACTAAGATTAGCATAAAACTCCTAAATTCAGAATATGTTAATTAGTTTTCTAATTCATTCATTGCTTTCTAATCAGTAATTAATATAAAAAATATAGGAAATATAAAGTTTTTCTAGTGTTCAGATTGGCTTATTGATAAAAACGTTATTTAGAGAGTATTTTGAAGTAGTTATCAAGAACATGCTCCATGAGTATTATCTGGCCATTAACATAAAAGTCAGGAATCACATCAGGACTAACTGACCCCAGTTACTTCCAGTCTCATTCCATTTTAGCTCACCACTCACAGGAAATATCAAATCTGCAAAATGCATTTCTGAAATCTCATTCTCTGGAATACCTTCAGCAAATGGAACCACTCTACTTCCTATACTTCCAGTGCACAACCCATCTTCATGACAGCTAGAGAACTATCAGAAAAGAAGGGCTCAAGAGAAAGATGTGCATTAAGTCAAGATAAATATTTTAAGTGACACAACCAAGTTCTCATCTACAGATCAGTGATGAGAAACTGTGTTCTTATGGCAGCTAGAAGACAGTGGATTTCCTTAAATGAAGCAGTTGTATTACTTCTAGATGTCTATTGCTGCATAGCAACTTACCCCAAACTTAATTACTCAAAATAATGATCATTGTATTATACCCATGAATCTGCAGATCAACATTTAGGGCAGGGCTCAACTGGGCAACTGTGCTCTATTCCATATTGACTGGGATCATATTCAGTGATATTAGCTGGTGGCTGGGCTGGGCTGAAAGGCCCAAGATGGCTTCACTCCCGTGCCTGCCACCCAAGTCAGCCATCTTCCTTGGGTAGGTTCTTGGAGATTCTCTAGGAGGCAGAGAAAACAAACTGCCTACACGAGGCTCAGGAGTCCCAGGCCAACGTGTTTCATGCGGCAGGAGAAGCCACCAATATCCTTAGGCCTGGGACACCGGCACTTCTTCTATATTCTTTTGGCAAAAATAGTCACAGGGGAACCATCCACATTTAGAAAGAGAAGATATAGATGCTATCTCTTGATAGAAAGAATTTGAAGCCATATTTAATTTTCCACAGAGCCCATGAGGAAGCAGACAATTCTGAAGCCATATGGTAGAATCTCTGGCCTGCAGATTCCTAACAGCTCAAAACCAGATACACAGAACAGATTCAACTAATATGAATGAGAATCATCAGTGAGCCCTATCTACAGATAGTATTAGTTAGATTGAAAAGTAGAAGTGAGACATAACATAAAGCTTTCCAAATACAGTTAAAGCATTCTTTTAATATGCAAAGACATTAAATGGAATTGTTAAAAAATAAAATGCATATATTCTGTATATATTAGGGCAAAGACACCATCTTTAGTACAGGATATACCTCACCATTCACTTAGAAGCTAATCAGAACACTAATCTTTAAAGGTTTTCTGAAGAAGAGGGCATGATTTTTCTCTTTCAAAAACTAGAAAAAGATTTTAAAAGCATACATTGTGTAACCAGTTCTCAAAACAAATCCTAACTTTCATTATTTAATTTTTTTGTTTTATTTCACTTGTTCTTTTAAAAAATATTTATTTATTTATTTAGAAACAGCTCCTTTTTGCTGGGTCACTTTCTCAAATGCCTGCAACAGCCAGGCCTGGGTCAGGTGGAAGCCAGGAGCCAAGTAGGCAAGGACACAAGTCCTTGAGCCATAGTCTGCTGCTTCCCAGGGAGTACATTATTCGGAAGCTGGGATCAAAAGCAGATTCCGGATTCCAGGCACTCAGATGCAGCCCTCAGTCTTAACCTCTGCACTAAATACGCTTAAATCTCACTTGTTCATTACTCCGTATAAATGAGCAAGTATGTACTGAGGCACTACACTCGCTCCCAGATGAATAACACTGTTTAGGTTAGCTGGACCCCTCACAGTCTAATCAAACACCACTTTCCCAGGCTTATTTATCACTGGTTTCCTCGCAGTCCCCTGGAGTGAACAGCCACAAGGAACAGACATATAATTACATAAGTTGGGTTCATTGTGTGTTGTACCAAGGAAGGCCACAGACCACCAGGAACGAGGGGCCCCCGCGGCCCTCGGTCAATGTTGGGAAGGCCCGGGCTTGTTTTCCCATGACTTCTGACCATCTTATTAAATCTCGCGGGGAGGCAGAAAGGCCTGCCCAGGGGCTGTAACTGGTCAGAAGCGTAAGTGCCGCATCACACATGCTGTTTATCTCTGTGGCTTGTGCAGTGTCTGCGCTCAGGACCCTGCAGGCATCAGCTCTCCTGGTCTACGGCGGCGGGGCTGGCGCTCTGTGACTGCCCCGGAGGCCCGGCCCCGGCCATCCGAGGCCGACTCTGAGCGGGAACGCGTCCCGGCCTCTGCCACATTCACTCCCCTGTGTCTGCGGGAGCGCTCCGGCTCGGGTTTTCTCCCAGGTCCCTGGCGTTTGCACTGCTCCTCCTCTCCCAGCTGGGACAGAACAGAGCAAAATCACAAACGGTGTTGGCTGGGAGGATGGGTTTATTTTCCTGTTCCATAAACTGCTGCCCTTGACTCAATGAAATCGTTTCGGGAAACAGACCCCAACAATCCTAAACCTGAGGTCAAGGAAAGAACCGAGTTCTTAAGGAACCACCGCCGCAAGACCCAGGGGTCCGTTCTTCCGGGTGAACGGCGCGAGACTTCATTTCCCACAATCCTGCCTCTGTGCTCTGAACTACAACTCCCACAATCCTCGGAGCCCGCCACTTGGTCGCGTTTCCGGATGTCTCTGCGACGTTCGCTTCCCATGCTCCTTTTCGGCCCTTACACAGGGGAACAAGGTCGTGCAAGGAGCGAGGTTTCGTGTGGTTCCGCCATTTCTCCTTCTGCGGTCTCTGTGCCTCGCGCAGAGCTTCCAGCCGCGCCATGTTGGGACAGAGCATCCGGAGGTTCACAACCTCCGTGGTCCGTAGGAGCCACTATGAGGAGGGCCCAGGGAAGGTTAGTGTGAAAGGGTCCCAGGTGGGCTAGGGGAGGGGGCTCTTGGGCACGAGCTGCGTGGAGAGAGAGGGCAGGCCGGAAACTCAGAGAAGTAGGCTAGCGTTCCGCTTCTCCCAGGTCGACCCCCAGCGACCGCGGCAGTAGCCCCGGGAGGACGTGGGCAGGTGCAGCCGGCAGCCCTACCTGGCCCCGTGGGCCGCTGCCCCGGCCGAGGTCGGCTTGGCCCGGGAGGCCGCCCGCGGCCGCCCGTGTTTGGGACTCGGGCCGAGCTGGAGGTCATCGGACTCTGAGTGAAGGTCATTGGGAACGGATGAGGAGGAGAGGGCCTGTGCTTGCGGATCCAGCCTTCTCCAACCAGTTGTCTTGAGTTAGGAGATCTGGCTGCCCTCAGGTGCAGCTGGGGTAACCTCAGGTCCAGGTCATTGAAATGGCGGCGTCCGCAGCAACACCCTTGGGGAATCCGCGAGGCCTGCTTGGGAAGTGCAGGATTTAGGGCGCGTGGCTGCTTGGTTATGCCAAAGTCAGAAGGTAATGCTGTCTACAGGGCCGTCTGTCTCCTGGGTGGAGAGTTGCCATCTTACATCTGAGTTCTTAACACGACTACCTGGTGCTGGCTGGAGTCAGATACTTCTTAGCTGGTAGTGAGGGTCAAAGGATTAGGAGGGTAATGTCTAAGAGGATGAGGGACGTGACCTATGTGACCTGAACGTGTGACGGACATCTCCAGCGTTCCCTGCGGACATGACTTTGGATCTGCAAAATGAAACTCTGACTTTCTCGTTTCGTTTCCTGTTCTTTTATTCCAACAGAATTTGCCATTTTCAGTGGAAAACAAGTGGAGGTTGCTAGCTATGATGACCTTGTATCTTGGATCTGGATTTGCTGCCCCGTTCTTCATAGTACGGCACCAGCTGCTTAAGAAATAAGGATGTTTTAGGTCATCCGTTTAACAGGTAATCCGTGGTTTTTCTGATCTCCCTAGAGCTTTTTTTCTAAGTCCACTAAAGCACTGAAATGCTTTCAGTTTTATACTGTACCACACCACACCGATTCCTGGAGTTACGAATTGATAAACCTATAACCAAATATTTCCTTGACCAAAGCGGCTAGTCTTTATTGAGTACCACTGATTGTCAGGCCCATTATACTTTGCTAATCCATAAAGATGTTAAGTTGCCCAACTTCTGATAACTAGTGTTGGTGGACAGGATTCTTGCCCAAGCAGTCTTGTTCTAGAGTGGCTTGTAAACAGGTAAACTGATTAATATTGTTCTGTCTTGAGAAGTTTTACTAAAAGTAACAGTGGCTTAGAACACTTCTGTTGAGACTGTAAAGTGTTCAGTTCTGCTGTTCTCGTCCAGTGTTTTTTTTTTTGTTTTTTTTGTTTTTAAGATTTTATTTATTTGAAAGAGTAACACAGAGAGTTGGAGAGAGAGATCTTCTATCTGCTGGTTCACTCCCCAATTGGCCACAGCAGCCGGAGCTGTGCCAGTCTGAAACCAGGAACCAGAAGCTTCCTCATGGGTCTTCCCATGTGGGTGCAGGCCATCCTCTACTGCTTCCCCAGGGCATAGCAGAGAGCTGGATCAGAAGTATCGCCCATATAGGATGCCAGCCCTGCTACGCCACAGCACCCTCCCAAATCGTTTTTAAAATCTTGTGTTGGTAATCCTAACTTAAGTTGTGAAAACTCCCAAGAGATTTTTAAGAAAAAAAGTTTCTAGTGCTGGTGGAGTTAGTCTCCTATGATGCTAGAGTTATTAATAGTCTGTGCCTGATCAGCTCAGCCAATTTGGGAAAAGTTAAAGCTTCTGAAGATGGTTTTCTCATGAAGGCGTTGGTTTTGAAGGATAATGGTTTCACAGCACCATAGGCCATTGTCCCAACTGAGAGAATAGCAATAGGGTACAGGTTGAGAAAGCCTGGAGTGTGTGCCCAAAGGAGTCTTGCATATTGCGAAGAACTGATCTGTGTGTGAAAGAGAGCTTCTTAGATGATTTGTGATGAGTTTCTCAGCAATGCTGTGAGAAGCTTAGTGGGATAATTGGAATTAGTCCCAAAATATACTTCAGAAAGTTAAATTCTTTTTTTCTTAGTTTAAGAAGGGAGTGATTTATCCATCATATGGAAAGGTTTTGGTGCATATGATGAAGCAAATCAGTATGATTACAATCATGATACTGTAAACGCTTTCTGATGTACCAGTTAAACTGACAGTTTATTGATAAAAGTAGATGGTTTTAAACAGGATATTTTACTGATGATAATTTTTGCTTTTATTTTGCAGATAACAGCATTTCAAGAGGTTCAGTCTCTGGAAAATGGATCAAACTCTTGAACTCATAGCATACTAGATATGTTTGTAAATAAACTTACGACTTGAATGCTGAATGCCTCTTCTCATATATAGGGAATGTGATAATTGAGTGTGTGCTTGCTTTATGATTTGGATAATATTCCAGTATTAGTTTCTTAATCAAGATGTGTATGATTCAACTTGTTATGTGACCTCTTTATTTAATTTTTGCTCTTTTGGATTAAGGCATTATTGAAAATTGATGATATAAAAGAAATGCCAAGTTATCTATTGTCTATAACTTTCTTTTACAGGGAGAGAAAAGATTTAAGAGCTTCATTTTTTCCCAGGCCTATAGCATTAAAGATGAAATTTTTTGTCTGATAATGGTACTGCTGGCCACTATTAATCTTGTTGAGGCTGAATAAAAGTATTTAAAATGGAAGAATATACTGTAGGAAGTATTCCAAACTTACTATGGAGTTTGACTAGTAGCAAGGGGATAAAAGATAACAGTTGAATTATGCTTTAAAATCTTAAGGGCCTAGTTTGTAGGGCTTTGTTTTAGGCAGGGGAAAGTAATTCGCAATTGAACATTTTAATAGTTTGGTTGCTTCTGAAATAAGAGTGGATGAATAATGTAAAGCAGATTATAAACTGGTAGTCTCTCTGGCCTCCAGATTTTGGTGAGAGGATGCTATATGTTTCTAGATAACATGTATTTCTGGATTCTTGAACAGTTGCTCAGTGTGGTTCCAGATCTTTTGATAGAACAAAATAGGTGCCTACACAGCACTTATAATGTTAGGCATCCTCTTAGCCTTAGTGTAAAACCACCTGATTTGCTAAAACTTGAAATTTTTATTCTGTTTATATGCTAGTGCCTGTCTTTAGACTCCTTAACAGCCTGCACTTGTGTGTCAGTTTGTTTTGATTAAGTAATCATAAATCTAATGTCATGGTTGAGAAAGTTTTTCTATGAGACAGTAAGATTTCTTACCTTTGGAAAAAGTAGAAGCAAGAATAAGACTGTAGGATTGATAAAATGATCTTGTGATTTCAAATCTTTGCTCTATAATTAAACTACAAATTTAGCCATCTGTGTGGGTTTTCTTGGAGGAAATGGGCATAGTATTTTTTGGGTTGTCTTAAAATTGAGCTATATAAAGAATTTTTCATTTCTGACGGATATTAAATGAATATGATTTTCCTTCCAGTTAAATACGTCAGAAATCAAAAATAACAGCATTGGGCAGCAAGAACTTGATAGAAGAGATCAAATATTTGAGGTATGGATACACATGAGTAAAAGGAGCATAGAGAGCCCCATCTCCAAAAATACTGGATCATTCCAGGTCTAGGATGTGTGTATACTCTGAGTGGTAGATGCCATCCAGCTGCCTAGGTTCTGTATTAGGGTTCACCAGAGATAACCACCAGGATACATATCAATAGATTTGTTGGAGAGAGTTGGCTTATAGAATTGTGGAGGCTTGGCAAGTGGAGGATTTAATTGGGCAAGGCATATGCAAAGGCCAGATGGAATTCCTTGCTTAAGAAAGGTTCTGTGTATGCCTCAACTGATTGGATGAAGCTTTCCTAGGTCAGCTTTACTCAAAAGTAAATGGTAATCTCATTCAAAAAATACCACAGAAATATCCAGAATGATTGACCTCACAATTGGACGCTGATTAGAGTTTTCTTGGGCACGTAACTCTGGTGTAATTCTTATAAGGGAATTTTTTTTATGGAAATCTTGTGGTTTTAAGAGGTTTTTTTATTTCCCTTATGCTGTTTTTTATAGATTTAATCCAACATTTAAAAAAACACTTTTTAAATAAAAGTGAGTGTGTTTTTGGAAAAGATTATGCTGGGTTAGCCCAGGCATGCTTTATGTGAAATTAAAGAAGGCCAGAATAAGTACCTGTACTTTTTGCAAGTGCTTCCCTGATTCCAGAGTACTTAAATAAGGATGCTGGGCAGGACCCAGGATTGATTTTCAAGAGAGGTTTCCATGGTTAAACTACCACCACGCTGAAGGAAAAAGGTGTCCTATAAATTGTTACTGAGCCATACCAAGGAGTTCACACCTCAGGATTAGCACTTGCTCCTCATCAACCTCAGCAAGTAGTTATCTTTGCTGCACTTTACTCATGTCAGCAGACCAGTGAGGTTTTTGTTTTTTTTGTTTTTTTTTTTTTTTTTTTTTTGACAGAGTGGACAGTGAGACAGAAAAGTCTGCCTTTTTCTGTTGTTTCACCCCCAATGGCCGCTGCGGCTGGTGCACCGCACTGATCCAAAGCCAGGAGCCAGGTGTTTCTCCTGGTCTCCCTTGCAGGTGCAGGGCCCAAGAACTTGGGCCATCCTCCGCTGCACTCCCGGGCCACAGCAGAGAGCTGGACAGGAAGAGGAGCAACCAAGATAGAATCCGGGGCCCTGACCAGGACTAGAACCCAGTGTGCCGGCACCGCAGGCGGAGGATTAGCCTAGTGAGCCATGGCGCCGGCCATAGGTTATAAAGATGAAAAATATAAATGTCTTAAAGGCAGCTTCTTTAGGCCCCAGTTGTAGAGTAAGATAAGAGGCATTAAAGTGGACATTGTGTAAACACTTCTAGTTCATCCCACAATGATGGTGCAATACATTTTCCAAGTTGGAATTTTTTTTCCAGAATATTTACTTTAGAGGTAGCTAACAGAAAGGTCTTCCACCTGCTGACACACTCCCCATATGGCTACAAAGGCAAGACCTGGGCCAATAGGAAGCCAGGAGCTTCTCCCAGGTCTCCCACTTGGTTGCCAGGGCCCAAGCACTTGAGCGATCTTCCACAGTTTTCCCAGGCCATAAGCATAGCTGGATCAGAAAAGTAGCTGAACACGAACTGGCACCCATATGGGCTGCTGATGCTGCAGATGGCGGCTTAGCTTGCTGTACCACAGCACCAGCCTCTACCTGCGGTTCTAACCAACCGTTCAGACATTCCATTCCTACAGTCTACAAGTAATGCTAGAATGATGGTGCTAAAGTGCAAGCTGATTATGTAAGTTACCACCTTTAGAGTAAAACTCCCTCTAACTGTGACACTGGGTCGGTTCTTCAACTTCTGTCTCCAGCCACACAGCTCTGAGTTATAGACCACCACTTGTATCAGAGAAGTTGGCAAGGAGATTATTGTGGTCTTTCTGAGAAGTTTTTTCATGTATCTTGCATCTCTAATTCAGTGAGCGATCAGTGAAAGGGAGTTAAAAGGCAAGAGTGATAAAATTGCCTAAAGAGAACAAATCTTGGGCTTCTCACACATGGAAAAGTTGGTGTTTCAATGAGTAAAAAAAATTTTTCCAGATAATTGGCTGAATTGGTGTTTACTACCAAATGTAAATGGTTGCCAAAACAGGGATCACTGTCCATACCAGTCCACCTTCTGTTTTTTTTTTGTTTTTTTTTTTCCTTCAGGAAAATTTTCTTTATAGGAAAGGAAGTATGTGTTTTATATCCTGGGAGTAGCTCTTCCTTAAGACCAGCATTTGAGAAGCACTGGCTTAAAGAATTTAGGCATATTTAATCTTGTATAATAAAAATAGAGCTTAGGAATTTAAGAACTTTCTGTCTTCCTTGGGTTGTTTTTCCTAAGTTATTTCTTTCGTTGTCATAGGATGCATCTTGCACAAGCTTGATAATATCCAGCAAGAAAAGTTTCTATCTCAAAGTTATTTTTAAGGGTGAAGAGAAGAGAGCCACTTTTTCTGTATCTACGCTATTAGAGTGAAGACCTTTTGAGTATGTAACTCCTATTTGAATGTGGTACAAACAGTGTGGTCCTCCTCTAACCTAGAGTAGAAGTCATTAGGGCTTTTCACATACACCACCATTCTAAACCTTGTGATCCCTTCCTATGCCCTTTGCTTTGATAAATGAAAAAAAAAAAAAAAAAAAAAAAAAGAAATGATGTATGTACTTCTGTGTGGAACTTTGAACGTCAAGGTGCCATTCACCAATTTCCCGTCCTGCTGCAGACAGCCTGCAACAGGCTGGGTCCCTGAGACGATACTGAGTAGAGCCCCTTGTCAGATGCATAGAGTGAACAGGAAAGGTAAAGCTCCAGTGGATTTAGGAGTGTTTCTTCCTGCAGCAAAACTTGGCCTACTCATTAAGGTACGTGGTGCCCCATATGCAGAAAACAGTTAACTTCTCTACATCTCATGCTTAGGTGAGGAAATAAGTGTCAGCTAGTTCCTTTCCTAAGGACTCTTCCAGTTTAAAGTGGGTTGAGTCTATAATTAGAAATATGGATGCCACACAAAAGATCTCTTAGCACTTCCCCTGTGTGGTCAGGGACCACAATGATGGAGATAGGCTTTCAAGGTGGTTTTGTTTTTCACTGGCTGTTTTGAGGAGAGTTTCCACCTTAATCTCCCAATTTTGATGAACCCTCCTCAGTCATTGGACAGTTTTGTGAATATTAGAAAAATTTCTAAGAATGTTCTTCCAGGTGGGTATAACACACCTGCTTGTCCCCTGTGTACATTGGAAACTACAACTCCATCTCATATTTTCAGTCATTCCAAATTTGAATTTTTTAGATTATTCCCTCTAACATTCACTGCACCTCCTAATTTTCTCAGATATAACAAAAGATGGATATCACAATAATTACATTGAATGTTTTAATAGAGTGCTCTGTTTCAGAATAAGCTTTGGTTCGAATTTTAGTACTTTGGTAAATATTAGGTTTTCACCAAATAGATAGGTGAGAATTAATACTAAAGTGTTTAATAGCATCTCTAGATTTGAGGAGTCTACAAAAAGTTAATGGAAATATGTGTTATGAAAAAATTCATAGATTTAAAATTATTTTATTCCAAAATAAGCTTGTCCTTTAATTCTGTTTTTCCATAAAGCTTTTGAAAATTGTACCTTGTACATAAGAAACTGATCTAGGAAATTCTGATGCTTCAAGGAGAAACATCAGATGTTCAGTGAAATACCAATGTATTGATAAATGTATCTGCCTTATATCTTGGTCCTGATTTGCTCAACCAATATTATCAACAAAATTCCACATATGTTATGAAAGTTTTCTTAAGTGCAGTTCTATCTCATCTATAAACTACTTAATGTGAATTCTGTTTGGGCTCAAACAAACTTACCACAACAATCTCACTTTCCCCAGATAGGGTATTTATGGAGCCATATTAAATTACCAATACTTCTCATTTTTTACCTAAATGATGGCGGTTTGCATTGGTTCTATTGTCATGAGTAGTTTCCCTTCTCAGCTACTGAACCACCCAGGGCTCCCTCCATCCATTTGTACATTGGTTTTGAAAAACAGGATTTTACCAGCACCAGATATTGGGTAAGTGGACTTTCCACACTCAGGGTAGTAGAATTTTTTTTTTTTTTTTTTTGAGATTTATTATGTATTTCATTTGAAAGGCAGAGTTAGAAGTATCTTCTGTCCACTCTCCCATCTGCTAGTCCAGTCCCCAAATGGCCATAATGGCTGGAGCTGGGCTGACCCGAAGCCGAGAGTCTGTAGCTTTTTTCGGATCTCACGTGGGTGCAGGGAGCTGGATCGAAATGGAAAAGCAGGGACTTGAACTGGCACCCATGTTGGATGCAGACCGCAGGTAGCAGCTTTTCTTCCTGGCCCCAGCAGAACAATGAGTGTCATTGTTTCCTTAACAGTTACACGAGATAACCTTGACAATCCCAAATGTTGCCTTTGTCCTGGTAGTTTCCACTTTTAGGAGCATAGTTCTCAATTACAGTTCCAATAAAGACTTTTGATCGCAGAGTAGGATGAGTTGACTGCAGGACTCTGCTTGCAATGCTTGCCATTGTCGGATTTAATATTAATGTTCTGGATTTTAGAAACAGAATCCCAAATATTTCCAGATTTTCATGGAAAGAAGGAGATTTCCTAAATCTGATTCTCTCTACATGTCCTCCCAAAACCATACTGGTGGTCTAGGAAAGCAAATTCACCTATTGTGCCTTTAGAATGAGTATAGAGAAATAAACATTAAGGTGAGCAAAATCTTGGCTACAGACTGCACTGAAGGGGAGACGTAAGCAGACGTGGTGGTGGGGTGGAGACATGGTTGAGCTGTATAGATGGGGAGTGTAGGAATTATGAGATACAGATAAAATTTCTCTCAAACACCAAGTACCACTCAGAACAGGAAAATACTGAGAATCATTGAGATCTTGTAGATTGGGAAATTGAAATAAAATGACTTAAAAAGGAACAGAGTCCAGGTCAGAGTTTCAGAATGGTACCACTTCCAAGTAAACACAAGTGTCAGGGAGATGGTGCCCTTGAAGACTTGGTGGTAAAGAAAAAGAAAAAAAAAAATGGAGAGGGAATGTTACTGTAAGTACAGAAGAAGGGTCACTCCAAGACTGCCTCATCAGAACGCGTGTACTGTTGGGTGAAGAAGCTATAATATTTCACCAAATGAAAGAGTGCTTTTCCGCGGAGGTACTTAGCCTCAGACTCCCCAGGTGACACTCATATAAGGTCACTATTGTAAGAAGAAAAGAGAAATCTGGATTTGTAAAATTTGATTTCCGTTGGTGAAAACTTTGTTTTCAATAAAAATACCCAAAAGCAGAAGAAATCTGAAACCAATCCAATCTTAATTAAACACATTTCTATAAGCAGTTGCAGATAAGACATCTTTTTTTTTAACTTTTATTTAATGAATATAAATTTCCAAAGTACAGCTTATGGAGTACAATGGCTTCCCCCCCATAACGTCCCTCCCACCCGCAACCCTCCCCTTTCCCGCTCCCTCTCCCCTTCCATTGACATCAAGATTCATTTTCAATTCTCTTTATATACAGAAGATCAGTTTAGCATATATTAAGTAAAGATTTCAACAGTTTGCACCCACATAGAAACACAAAGTGAAAAATACTGTTTGAGTACTAGTTATAGCATTAAATCACGATGTACAGCACATTAAGGACAGAGATCCTACATGAGGAGTAAGTGCACAGTGACTCCTGTTGTTGACTTAACAAATTGACACTCTTGTTTATGGCATCAGTAATCACCCTAGGCTCTTGTCATGAGTTGCCAGGGCTATGGAAGCCCCCTGAGTTCACTGACTCTGATCATATTTAGGCAAGGTCATAGAATGGAAGTTCTCTCTTCCCTTCAGAGAAAGGTACCTCCTTCTTTGATGACCTGTTCTTTCCACTGGGATCTCACTCGCGGAGATTTTTCTTTCTTTTTTTTTTTTTTTTTTTTTTTCTGGAGTGAGATAAGACATGTTGAATTAGAAATTCAAAAACTTGAAAAAGGAACAGGGTGATGAGAAGTCATAAAAAACAGGGTCAATCAAATAGGAAAAAAAAAATACGAGAAAAAGAATAATCTTTGAAATTATAAGATGCCTGATGTTAGATTACCTGAAAATTTAATAAAGGAAAATGAATGAAAGTCATAAAACTGCTATGAAATAAGCACAGAAAAGTAAAATTTACATGAAATGCACAAAATCTAATGTTCAGTGAGGTTAGACAAATGCATATACCTGTATAATGCAAACTCCTAATAGACTGCTTAACATTAAAGTACTGTAACTCCACAAAGATTTTGTTGATGCCCATTCCTTTTCCTAGTCCTAGTCCCTTTCCCCATTCGCTGCAACTGCAACTATTCTGATTATTTTCAACATAGATTAGTGTCTTCTAGAACTTAATGTGGTTTATATCTTTACATGTAAAAGTCTTAGAGCAAAGATGCATTAGGTGTGATTTATAAAATTATGTTATTTTAGGAAGCATGAATATTAGATCAATTCTAGGAAGTTAAAACATTTGACAGGAAATCTGACCTAAGAAGCTACGGCTTATATAGTGCAGTTGCTGAAGCGTGGAATGTGGGGTAAGAGAATATGTGGGTTAGGAGAATGAGCATCAGGTGGGGTGAACATGCCTTCTCCTCACATGTCTCTTAGGTAGCAAGTAGAGAAAAGAGAGATGAAAATAACAGAGTGTCCTTGTAGATACCTGCTGCATATTTACATCTGCATTCCTAGGCCCTAGTGGTTTCTGGAAAATAGTAAATCGTCCATAAATGTTCATGAAATTGAATTGAAGGAAAGAGCATCCCAAGTGCGGAAAAGCGTATGAAGATAGTGGGAGACATGAGAATAGGTTTCAGTCTAACAGTGGCATAATTGAGTACCCCAGGATGACACTGAATAGATGTGAGGAGACTTAAAAAAAGTCCATGGAAAAGTAGAACAAAAAGACAATATGAATTTGCCATGAACTTTCTGAAGTCCCTTACCTGATGTACCTGGTTGTGTGTATGTGTGTGTATGTGTGTGTATAAATCTGAGTGGGGGCCGGTGCCACAGCTCACTTGGCTAATTCTCCACCTGCAGTGCCGGATTCTGTCCCGGTTGCTCCTCTTCCAGTCCAGCTCTCTGCTGTGGCCTGAGAAGGTGGTGGAGGATGGCCCAGGTGCTTGGGCCCTGCACCTGCATGGAAGACCAGGAGGAAGCAATAAGCTCCTGGCTTTGGATCGGCGCAGTGTGCCGGCCACAGAAGCCATTTAGGGAGTGAACCAACGGAAGGAAGACCTTTCTCTCTGTCTCTCTCTCTCACTGTCTAACTCTGCCTGTCAAAAAAAAAAAAAAAAAAAAAAACAACTGGGGAGTGTGGAGAGGTGTTAATTTTATGACACAAGGACTGGGATTGGTGATGGGCTGCAGCTGTTTACAGTCCTGAGTGGGTGGGAGGCAAGAGCAGTATTGCATCTGTGACTGCTACCTGCCTGGTGGTGACTAAAGGAGAGATGCCATGGGAAAGAAGAATCACCCCAAGGGGAGTAGATTAGATTAGAATGTAGAACCTGGAAGGGGAGAATACTTTCTGTAAGAGATATTTAGAAATAAATTCAGGGAAGCAGTGCTTCTGTTACCCCTGATTGCCTACTTCACTTATGGACTTGTTACCTCTGTGCACATCCTTAGGTTCTTGAGTGATTCTGTCATACTATGTGCATGTAGAAAATGCAAAAACTGGATCTTTATATTGTGATTCAGACAAAAGAAATAAGAGCAGAAAATTCTTCAAAAGACCAACCAATGTGAAAAGTGTTCTGGCTTTTTTATCTCCAAACTTAATTTAATTCTGCTCCTAGAATCTAAATGCCTCTGCATTCTAAGACCTGTGGTAGAGTCTTTTGCTGTCTTGAATACCTAACACTCTCTCTGGCATTATAAAATAACTTTATAGTACAGTTAATCAAATGACAGTAAGAGGCAGTACTCTACAGAGAGCTCATTTTAATATTTAATAAGATGAATATTGAACTGTAAAGATGAACAGCCCCCATTTGTATATGTACCTAGTATGTCAGTACTCCATCAAAGCAGCAACTCAGTCCAGAGCTTTATAAGCCCTGCCCAAGGACTGCCTGACCAAGATATATATTCAGGTCACTCAGTATCTAACTGTCATGTTTAAGGTCCTGTGTAGTGGTCTTTGGGAGAAACACTAAGACAAGTACGATGATATTTTCTTTTTTTAGGAGTGCAGAAACATGGTATAAATACAGATCCTTATTTGCATAAATTAAATACAAATTTAGAGTTCCAGAAAAGAGGCCCAAGAACAATAGGAGCATGAGGGAGCTGGAGAACTGTTATTTGGGAGGCAAGTTTTAGGATGTGGGTACTGAGGAATAGGCAGAAGTTGACCTGGTAAATAGGTGGAAAACAAGACGGGTTTTACGAATGTAAAGTATATACTTAAAATACATTAGCTGTACACACATACATATTTATATAGAAAGAGACATGCATATTTATTATTTGCAATGATATATTTATTTAGATGAAATTCCTTAGGCACTCTTCTTGAGTGCTCAAGGTAAGCATTTTATTTTAGAGGTAGTTTAAAGTAACACGCAAATACTATTATTTAGGTATATAAATTAAATCTAGAAATATGGAACACTAAGCCACTAAGCCCTGGTTGTTATGACAACCTGTTTTGTACAGTTTGTCAGTAATAATGATAAACTCAAAATATCATTGAAAGAATCTTCATTAAGACAAAACTTTGGACCTCAGTGCCCCATAGTCAAATGAGTCATCAGTTTGCAAACGTGAAAAACTTCCCAAGAAATACTGTAAACTAATGTGTTAAAAGAACTTGAAAAGACATATTTCACTCTAAACATTGAACCTATGAGAAACAAAAATGATTGCTCAAAAGAAATGGGGGCCCAGCACTGTGGCTTAGCAGGTAAAGCCAACACCTGCGGTGCCTGCATCCATATGGGTGCTGGTTCCAACCCCAGGTGCTCCCCTTCCTGTCCAGCTCTCTGCTATGGCCTGGGAAAGCAGTAGAAGATGGTTAAGTCCTCAGGCCCATGCACCCACACAGGAGCCCCGGAAGAAGCTCTTTTGTGGCCACTTGGGGAGTGAGCCAACAGATAGAAGACCTCTCTATCTCTCTGCCTCTGCCTCTCTCTAATTCTGCCTTTCAAATAAATAAATAAATAAAAACAATTTGTGCACACACACACACAGGAATGAGAGCAAAGGCAGAGGATTCGTAAATAATTTTCAGCCAGTTTTTTTGATCATTTTCTATGTTCCTAGAAATATATATAAGTATATATCCTTTTTTTAAAATTAGAGTTACACAGAGAGAGGAGAGGCAGAGAGAGAGAGAGAGGTCTTCCATCCGCTGGTTCACTCCTCCCTGTGTCCACAATGGCCGGAGCTGTGCTGACCCGAAGCCAGGAGCCAGGAGCTTCTTTCAGGTCTTCTTTTGGGTGTAGGAGCCCAAGGACTTGGATCATCCTCCACTGCTTTCCCAGGCCATAGCAGAGAGCTGGATCAGAAATGGAGCAGCCAGGACTCGTACTGGTGCCTATATGGGATGCCAGCGCTGCAGATGGTGGTTTTACCTGCTGCATCACAGTGCCAATCCATATGTATATATATGCATGTGTGTGTGTATCCTTTTTTAAATTAATGTAAAGAGGACAAATTTCATGTATTTCATAGATACAGTTCAAAGATGATAACTATACTCCCCTCCCTCCTTCCTTCCTTCTTTTCTTTTTCTTTAATTTTTCAAATAACATATTTTCAGTTTACTTTATAATCCTTAATTTTCCCTCAGAGAATGCATTTTAGACACATGTAGATATACAAAGAATGAAGGATACATTTATATATATGTATGACTTGATACCCCTCACAAACATACACATACATATAAAGTAATAATTTCAAGAGAAAGAATAAGGAAATTCATGGATTGTTGATTTTATGGGGACATTGAGAGTCTCTGAGAGAAGATAGACATGGCCTGAAACTTGATGAAAGATTGTTAGTACATTTAGAGTATAACAGAGACAGATGAATGAGCTATTTCACATAGCGTTTCATGAGGCGTATGCACCAATATGACAGCTTCATGGATCCAGAGATGATGCCTTCAGGTTTAAATGTTCAATTTTGTCATCTCATTTGTGTAAGGAAACCAAAAATCACAGAAGACTTTTATAGATGTCAATGACAATATATTCTTATCTACATAATAATCTTCCATCAGAAGAAAACTTACGGGATTAAGTTAATAGGAAAACACATGCTTGTTATAGTCAGAGAAAATAAAATGTTTAGAAATAATACATAAAATGACAGTGCAAAATGATTTTTAATATTCAGAATCAACTAGTGTGTATTAAGTGATGAATTCTGGGACTTTACACGTTATCTAATGCATCTTTTACATAACGCAGGATATTGATAGCTCTTTGTATCTTGCAGTTACCTAAACTGCTATTATGTTAACTGACATGGAAACGTTTAAGTCAAAGTGTGTTTTGTCATATATTTCTCCTAATCCTTCATTCACTTGATCTGAAAACTGGCAGTTGTTCCCTACTGTGTGTGTGTGTGTGCACACGTGTGTGCACACCTGTGCTCAGTGTATCTAGGAAGGCATAATCTATTCCGGATGTTCTATTAGCAGTAGGTTCTGCAAAAGATTCACTAAAACGCATCTAATGAAGCTAGGAACATGTCTGTTCCTTTAAGTCTCCAAGCAATCATGCTAATGATAGCTAAAAATGTAACTAATTTTATTCCTTTAAAAACAATTATGTAGATATTTTCATGTTTTCTTTCCTTGACAGCTGAAAATATGGGGAAGATTGATGACTTTTTACAAACAGGAAAGTTTAGAAATATGTAGACAGGAATATAGTAGCACTATGTAAGTGTTGAATTTAGCTTATAAGACAACACTGTGGCATAGATAATTCAAGTTCATTCATTCACTTAAGTATTTCTTGAGCACCTACCACAAACAATACATTGTTGTAAGAACTTGATAAAAGTGAACACAAGAGACCCAAATTTCTGCCATTGTTAACCCTATATGCTAAAAGGGAAAAGACAGATAATAAGCAATATACATATTAAGTAAACTCAGTAATGTCTTAGAAGTTGGAGCACTATGGGAAAAAACTGGGAAAGAGGCTTGATGAGTAGAGTATGAAGGGGTAATTAATAATTGTATGTATAGGCCTCACTGAGAAGTTACTAGTTAAGCAAAACCTTGGAGCTGTCTGAGGGCAGACTGTTCATCAGACAAGAGTTTGACCATTAGGTTCAAGGAACAAGTAAGGTCAGAGTGCTTGAAGTGGAGCGATGAGAAAGAACCCAGTAAGGGAGGGCTTACAGGAGGCTGGATCAGGGAGAGCCTTGTAGGAACCTTGGCAAGGGAGGCCCAGTCTGACTTAGGAAGGCTTTCTGTGACTACTGCATTGAGAACAGACAGTAGGGAGTCATGGTGGGAGATGGAGGAGAAGGAGAAGCAAACTGCCGTACTGAAATGACAGAAAATAGGGCCCTGAACCATCATCCATCTGTGTTATGTTAGCTTGAGCTCTCCAGAGAAACAGACCTCAACAGGGACACACACACATGCAGAGAGAGAGAAAGAGAGGGAGGGAGGGAATGAGAGTGAGAGCAAGCAAGAGAGAGACTTATCATAAGGAATTGCTCATGTGGTTACGGAAGTTGAGAAGTCCATGACCTGAGGTTGACAAACTGGCAACTCAGGAGCGCTGATGGTGTGGTTCCAGCCTCAGCCTGAGGGCCGAGAGCAAGGAAAGCTGGTAGCATAAGTTCTAGTCTGAGTCCGAAGACAGGAGAACAGACGTCCTAGCTCAAAGTCATTCAGGCAGAGAGAGGGAGTTGTTTCTTCCTTAGCCTTTTATGCTCACAACTTCAACAGAGTGGATGAGACCCTCCCACACTGGGGAGAGGACCTGCTTTGCTCAGATTTAAAAAGTCAGTCTCTGATTTAAAAGTGTCTCATCCTGAAATAGAAACCTCACAGATGCACTCAGAAACAATATTTACCAAGCGCTGTTTAACTCTATATATAATATATAATAAATATATATATTTAACCAAATATCTGCGCACCACAAGGACCTAGTCAAGTTGATGTATAAAATTAGCCATTAGATATTGTAAAGGTGGAGCCAATCGGATGTCCCGACCAAGGTTTCCTGAGAAGTTCTGTGTTAAGAAGGGAGAGTAAGAAATCAAGAATGTTTCTCTCCTTCACACACTAGAAATGCTGGCTAAGAGTGTGCTGGTAGGCCCAAGCAAATGTACCTCTTAAGTTACTTCCAGGACTTTGAACTCAAGTCTGGCTCATGTCCCAGAAGCTCTTCATCTCAGGGATGCAGTCGAATCAAATACTCCCTTCCAAAATTAAGCATTTGTCTTAGAAACAGTTTGTCTTATTTTAGCCTCTATACTTACAACTTCCAGTGATTTTTGCCTTCTAAATTTAAAAACCTGCCTTCTATTTGGTTTTCAAAATGATCCTTATCTATGCTAAGATAAATGCTCTTGTTTTGAGCCAAGCCTAGGCTGATAACATAATTATGAGGAAAAAATAATTAAGTCATTGAAAGAGGCTCTGTCTTAAAAGACAAAAAAGCTTATTTGCTTCCAATTTTTGATACGGAAATGAGTGCGTGCTTATCATCCACAAGCATATTGTTTACATGTCAATTAAATTTACAATGCCTACAAATACTTTAATTATACCACTATTAAGAGCTGGAAAATTATACCTAGTCATGCTTGAGATATTCACTCTGAGATGTCAAACTAAATTACAGGTGAGGAAAAAACAAACATGTGAAATGCCGCAATGATATGCACAACTGCTATAACAAATACAGTCATCATTTACTTGATTTTTGAGGATAGGAATTTTATCAGAAGAGTTATTATTACTGTTTGCATCAGCAAGTCTAATCTCGAGGCAGAATGTTAGGGTTTTGGAGGCAGATCCCTATGTCACGAATGTCCTTGTATGGATGCGGCAACAAAACAAGAGTGTGATCAGGCTATGCTTTCAAGATCAGCTTTCACTGTTTTCCCTTAAAGTACTCTCTTCTTTAAATTAATCTGGGTCTTCCACTTTCAGTAGTCAAGTGAGGCTAAACCATAATAAATGTAGAGACATAAAACTTCCCTGGATTTTTCAGTATCTATGCAAAACAAACCTAGACTCCTGGGTCATACAAAAATACATGCTATAAAATAACAGGTTAGTTTTGACTTTGCTGGGAAACATTTGCACATACCATGAATACTGTAGTCTTTGCCCAGTTAATTCCTCTGATCTCAAATAAAAAAATTTTATCTCCCAAGAAGATCAAAAAGCCTGGACTAGACCCATTGTACCAGGAAGACTGGAGAACCAGTTCCACTGGGATGTCCATGATGAAAAGGGAAGACGGACTAACACTTGGAGAGCTGTATAGATAGGTAGTGCTTACAAGGAGAGATGGACATTATCTGCCTCCTGGAGAGATTTTATTTACCTATCAAAGAGTTGGAGTAAGGAGGAGACTAGTTGTAGGAAGGAAGAGAAGCAGCTGCCTCCTTCCTTTTCATAAGCAGGAAATTTTTTTTTTTTTGGCTACAAATGGAAGACAGTTGACCTGGTATTCATTACATGCCCATTGCAGTTATCTACCATGAGGAATTTGGTAAAAAATCCCTCTTGTCCCAGAACACATTATTTGTACATTCAGGATAAAATGAATAAAGGGGAACATTAAGAATGTAAAAATAATAATTCCAAAGTCAAAAGAGTTAAACAAAATGATTAAAACAAGTGTATATTCCTTAGGATAACTCTGCTCTTTGTTCCATGACAGAGGATGACAGGTTTTGCCCTACTGTGGCAGCATGACAATAGAAATTCTGGTGCTTGCTGTGTCCAGGGAAGGGAGAGAAATGGAAGTGGTAGAGAAGACATCTACCTGTAGACTTCTCCCAGAGCATGCCTCTGTGCTCCAGCCAGAAGTAGTCACATGGCCCTGCCTCACTCAGTACAAGGAGAATGAAAAATGCTGGAAGCATGGGAAGTGGAATGTATAGTAGTGACCTCCTTTCTGTCTTTGCTTCCATTTGCATCACTCTGCAGCCTCCCAACAAAGAGATCAGAGACATAGGAATCTAAGTCAAGACCAGTGCAGGAGCTTTGATTCCTCACCTGGTGCCACCCTCTGGCCTCTGTACCACTGGAAAGTTTATAAAATGCAGAAATGTGTTGTTCATGGATCTAGAGGCTGGGATTTCCAAGATCAAGACAACAGCAAGCTAGTGTCTGTGCTCCTCACAAATGGTGCCTTTTATGTGCCCTGACTTGGTAGACACCAACAGGCTCCTTGGAGCTGCCTTTCTTTTCAGGGCACTAATTATTATTCATGAGGGTAATGACCCTCATGACCTAGTTACACCTCAAAAGTCCCACCTCTTACTATCCGTACTTTGGGAGTTAGGTGCCCAGATATAAATTTTGGGAGGAACAGAAACATTCAGGCCATAGCAATGGTGTAACGCCTCTGTTCCTATCACACTTCTCTATCGTATTGTAGTTCCTTTTTGAGATAGGGTAAATATGGTTTCAGCCTCGCTCTGTCACTTCTATGAGATGTGATTCTAAACTGACTCCTGTGACTATTTTTGTGAAAATATTTCTTGACAGTGGAAACAAAATAGAATTCTGATGACTATAGCTGATCATAGATAATATGATTATAATTATTATTAATTTTTTTCTCTTTACAAATTAGAAATGACACCGTAAGATGTATTAGTTCTACAATGAGAAAGAATAAAAAAATTTTAAAGATATCACTTGAGCTGAGACTGCTAATATTTGCAAAGAAAAAGTAAACTCAAGACTCCCTTTTATACTGGGCATTTGTTATGGGCTTATTTGTAAGTCAGTTCTCATTATTCACAGTTATGTTATGTAAAATTACTGCAAGTACTGAATTAATAAATATTGAATCTTTGTACCTAGGATAAATAGAGGATTTGGTCCCTGTTTTACCTTCACAATATTTTTGTCTACTTATCAGTACAGTATCCTTATTTTTAAGTATGTTTCTGGTTAAAGATACTTTATTTAATATCTTTTTTTTTCTTTTCCTTAATGGACAAAATGAGCCATTTTAATTCAGGAACCTGCTATTGTAGATGTGAGCAGTTATCAGTGTGATCCAGAGACCCCTGGAAGTCCTTGCAATCCTTTCAGGGATAAAGTCATAACTGTTTTCATAAAGACTAAGATTTCTACAATATCAACATTTGAGCAAATGATGATGAGCAAAACTGCTGCTGCTTTAGCACAGATGGAAGCAGGGGCACCAGCGTGCCAGCAGTTACTTAACTTCTTCACCACCACATCCAATTTGAAAAGGAAGACAGCTTCACTTAAGAATGTCCTTGTTTAATTTTATTAAATCTCAACCTCTGGGCACATCTTCTTCTTCTTTTTTTTTAAGGTTCATTTTATTTATTTGAAAGAGTTACAAAGAGAGGTAGAGACAGGGAGAGAGGTCTTCCATTTGCTGGTTCACTCTCCAGATGGCCGCAATGACCAGAGCTGTGCTGATCCGAAGTCAGCAGCCAGGAGCTTCTTCTGGGTCTCTCTCGTGGGTGCAGGGGCCCAAAGACTTGGTCCATCTACAGCTTTCCCAGGCCACAGCAGAGAGCTGGATTGGAAGAGGAGCAGCCGGGAATAGAACTGGCACCCATATGGGATGCTGGCACTTCAGATCAAGGCTTTAACCTGCTGTTCCACGGTGCCAGCCCCTGGGCACATCTTCTTAATATTCTATGTAACAAAATGGAAGTATGCATAAAGCAGTTCTGTAAGATGACTGTGTTTGAGAACAGCTTCTACAACTGAGTTGTTACTTATTTCATATAACTTCATCTTTATGTTTGCTCCATTGGGAAAGTGAAGGTTCCACTGGGACTTTTGTTTTTTAGTTTTATTTATTTATTTTTCCACAGAAACCTTTTATTTAAGGTCTAAAAACTTCAGGCATTTCATAAATACAACTTTAGGAACATAGTGATAGTGACTCATCCCACCATACCCTCCCACCCTTCTTCCTCTTCCCTGTCCTATTCCTATTCTTGTTTTTTACTAAGTTCTATTTTCAATTAACTTTATACACAGAAGATTAACTCTACACTAAGTAGAGTTCAACAAATAGTATGAAAAAAAAAACTGTTCCTCAACAGTTTTTCAATTTCTCTTTTGATTTCTTCAGTGACTCACTGTTCAGTCTCATTGTTCAGTCTCCATGTGTTGCATATGTTCTAGAGATTCTTGAGTTGTTGATTTCCATCTTCATTCCACTGTGGTCAGAGCAGAAGCATGGTATTATTTCAAGTTTTTTGAATTTGCTGAGACTGGATTTATGGTCTAGCATGTAGTCAATCCTAGAGAAAGTTTCATGCACTGGTGAGACGGATGTGTATTCTGCAACTGTAGTATGGAAAGTTCTGTAGATGTCTGTTAGGTTCATTTGGTCTATAGTGTCGATTAACTCTATTGTTTCCCTGTTGATTTTCTGTCTGGTTGATCTGTCCATTGCTGAAGGTGGGATATTGTAGTCCCCCATTATTATTGTATTGGAGACTATGTTTCCCTTTAGATCCATTAACAATTCTTTTAAACAGTCAGGTGCCCTGTAATTAGGTACGTATGTGTTTATAATAGTCATATCTTCCTGTTGAATTGATCCCTTAATCATTACACAGTGCGCTTCTTTGTCTCTTTTGACAGTTTTTGTGTTGAAGTCTCTTTTGTCTGATATTAGTATGGCTACACCAGCTCTTTTTTGCTTTCTGTTAGAATGGGATATCATTTCCCATCCTTCCCCTTTCAGTCTATGTGTATCTTTGTTGGTGAGATGTGTGTTTCTTTTTTTTTTTTAAGATTTATTTATTTATTTGAAAGTCAGAGTTACACAGAGGAGAGGCAGAGAGAGATCTTCCATGTGCTGGTTCACTCCCCAACTGGCTGCAATGGCTGGAGCTGTGCTGATCCGAAGCCAGGAGCCAGGAGCTTCCTCTAGGTCTTCCCATGTGGGTGCAAGTCCTTGGGCCATCTTCTACTGCTTTCCCAGACCATAACAGAGAGCTGGATTGGAAGTGGAGCAGCTGGGGCTGGAACTAGCACCCACATGGGATGCCTGCACTGCAGGCAGAGGCTTTACCCACTATGCAACAGCGCTGGCCCCAAGAGATGTGTTTCTTGTAGGCAGCAAATAGATGGGTTTTGTTTTTTAATCCATTCTGCCATTTTCTTTTAACCAGAGAGTTGAGGCTATTTACATTCAAGGTGACTTTTGTTAAGTAATGGCTTTGCCCTGCCATTTTTCCAAAAATATTTCCATTTTTTCACTTTGAATTTCCTTTTACTGAGAGATTTTTTTCCTTTACCTTCTTTCATAGTGATGACCATGTTTCTGTGTTTCTGTCTGCAGTACATCCTTAAGCATCTTTTGGAAGGCTGGATGTATGCTGATAAATTCTTTCAATTTCTATTTGTTATGGAAGGTTTTATTTCACCTTCATTCATAAATGAGAGCTATGCAGGGTATAGTATTCTGGGTTGACAGTTTTTTTTACTCTTAAGACTTGAAATATATCTCACTATTCTCTCCTAGCCTATAGGGTTTCTGATGAGAAGTCAGCTTTGAGTCTAATTGGAGATCCTCTGAAAGTAATCTGGTGTTTTTCTTGTATACATTTTGAAATGTTTTCTTTATGTTTTATTATGGAGAGTTTGACTACAAAGTGTTGTGGTGAAGATGTTTTCTGGTCATGGCTATTAGGAGTTCTATGTGCTTCCTGTCCGGGGATATCCATTTCTTTCTCCAAATTAGGGAAATTTTTTATAATTATTTCACTAAAAAGGCCTTCTAATCCATGCTCTCTTTCCACACCTTCAGGAAGTCCTGAGACCCATATGTTGGGTCATTTAATAGGATCCCATAGATCTCCAGCACTGTTTTTTAGTTTTCTAATTTCTTCTTGTTGTTTTTTGTCTGACTATAAAATTTTCAGAAATTTGTTTTCTATCTCAGATATTCTTTCTTATGCCTCACTGATTCTGTTGGATAGAGACTACTACATAGGCAAAGCTGTCACCTAGGTATGTTTTCATCAAACAGAGGAAAAATCTTTCCTCCATGATGGTGACTACTTCTTACTTTCTGCTCTTAGACTATTCTTATTGCTGTCTGTTATCATCTGTATGTTAAATGTGCCCCTCAAAGGCCCATGTGTTGAAGTCTTGGTCCCCAGGGTGGTAGCATATGGAGGGGCTGGATCCTTGAGGAGGTGAGGTCCCTGTGTCACTGAGAGTGTGCCCTCAGAAGGTAGTTTTCATGAAGGCTTTTATAAAAACCCGAGTGTGGGTCCGCTGACTCTGCTCCTCACTTACTATGTGATGCTTACCGAGATACATGCTGGCATCCACCATGGAACTTTGGCCAGAGCTTGCACCACCTTATTTGGACTTTCAGCCTTCAAAACTATAAGCTAAATAAGTCTTTCTATTTCAGTAGCTTGTTTCAGGTATTTCATTGTAGTCAGAAAAAGCTGGTTAATACACCTAAATATGATCATTGTGTAGGAAGAAATCTGAGTAGAAATCTTGGTTGGCCTTGTGTTGGTGTGGAATGTTATATTATCCAGTGTTGGACTCATCAATATATACCCCATGCCATATTTTTACAACATGATATTGACACTCTTCTATGAAGTGGTGTCACTTTGGTTCCCCTCCCCTTGAACCTGAGCAGAAATGTTTAACTGACTCCCATAATCAATATCATAGAAAACAAAGCCATAAAAGCTTCTGCAGGTTCTCACTGGCTTGCTTTCTCTCAGGACACAATTTGGGAGTCCTGAGTTAACATGTCAGAGCATGGTGTCTTAGCCCACTGCTACTCCTTTAACAAAAATACCTGAGACCAGTTCATTTGTAAAGAACAGAAATGTATTTCTTAACAATTTTTTGAGAACTCCAGGCAAGGCAGATATGGTGTCTGGTGTGTGCTGCTCTCTGGTTCCAAAATGTTGCCTTATTGCTGTGTCTTCACAAGGAGAAAGGAGACAAAGGGGTTAAATGCATGGCAGAAGAGATGGAATGGTATAGAGAGATGTTTCCTGGGGCCCATTTGTAATGGCAACAACCTCTTCATAATGGTAGTGCTGTCATGACATACTCACCTCGAAAGACTCTTCCTCTTCTACCATCTTGGGGTGTGAGTTCTGACTTAGACATTCTGCAGGGACACAGTCCTTCAAACTGTAGCAATGCAGGGAAGACCCCATGAGCCACATAGAAATGGAGAAGATAACTGAGCAGCTCCTGCTGTCAGATGCCCGTCTTGTAAGTAAGGAAACTTGGGAGATGGCATAGCCGAAGCCATCCTACTGTCACCACAGGAGGGACCTCACATCAGAACCATGCTGTTCCCAACCCACACAAGCTATGAAAAAAAATTATTATTATTATTATATAAATATTATATATTATATAATATACAGTATATAATATATTATATATAATATTATATATAGTATATATAATATTATTATATGAATAAATATTATTATATAAATAAATTATTATTATTTGTTACTTTAATCCATTATATTTAGGATAATTTTTGTATGAAGCATTATGACTGAAACAGCTTTGGAAGACTGTACCATGGGAGATCTTGTAGATTTTACTTATTAAAATACCAAGTCCTTTACAATTACTGATTTTCTGAAAATTTAAAGTTCTATAATCAGTTTTTTCTTGTATTTTCTTACAATTTGATCTTGTAAGTTGGCTATACTCTGTCTGTGTCTGTGTGTGTATAAAACTGGAGATTTTGGGGCTGGTGCTGTGGCGTTGTGGGTAAAGTTGCCGCCTGTGGTGTCGGCATCCCAAAGGGGCACCGGTTATAGCCCTGGCTGCTCCTCTTCTGATCCAGCTCTCTGCTATGGCTTGTGAAAGCAATAGAAGATGGCCCAAGTCCAAGTCCCCCACATGGAAGACCCAGAAGAAGCTCCTGGCTGCTGGCTTCAGATCAGCACAGCTCCTGCCATTGTGGTCAATTCGGGAGTGAACCAGCAGATGGAAGACCTCTCTCTCTTTCTCTTTCTGCCTTTCCTCCTCTCTGTGTAACTGACTTTCAAATAAATAAATAAATCTTTTTTTAAAAAAAAAAGCTGGAGGTTTTTTTGAGTATCCAAGAACATAACTTTTGGGGTACAGAAATGCACAGTATCCATAAAAGTTAAAATAAGTTTCTTGGAAATCAAACTTGTTTCTTTTTCAGATATTTCAAAAGAAGTCCATTTTTGGTTCTTTGCAGTAGGATGTGCTTTGATTGAAGGATCTGCTTTCAATTTAAAAAATAGTTCAAATTAATCGTTATTTCTATTTTGCATCAAATGGATACATTTTGTGTTCTATCCAAGGTTTCCCAGCCCACATACTCCATCAACATTCTCTGCTGGTTTTTTCCAAAGCTGTTTCTGATGGGTTATTATCTGTGAGTGGGTTGGTTGAGTTTCAACTTAATACACTTTCTTAACTCCAAAAATAATTTCTTTTCAAACTAAAAGAAAGTATAACTTTTGCTGTTTTTAAGTTTGTTTTAACAGAATGTGCCTCATATCCGTATTTCACCAAGTCTGGGAATTTGATTTTTAACAAATAACGATTAATAATTAGTTAATTCTGTCATCATTTCTTTATCACCCTGAAAGAGGGAAAATCATAAGGACTAAGCCACAAAATGTTGAGAGTTTAATGGAAAACTTTAGCTGCCAAGCAGAGAACCCAGCTCAGCACTGAATCTGGGCTCCAAGTTATTGCAGGAAAGAGATAGGGCAGGTCTTTCAAAGCCAAACCATCTGGGTTTCATTTTACTTTTGAAAACACCTCCAAGAGTTGTGGACCAGCTGGCAGTGTCTGAGTCTGTCAGATGGGTGAGTGCAGGGCTGAAGGGAACATGGCTGCCATGTGGATGGAGCACCCACCAGGAGTCCAGCTCCCTCTGCTGCATACACAAGACTACTGATTCAGGACTATAGCATCTGTCGAGTGCTGCACCACATCATCAAGCGAGGAGCCAGGTGATGGTTTTTCAGCTGTGTTTGGTGTCAGTTACTGTGTTATAACAGGAGGGCCATCTGTGGTGTGACATATGTACCTGCTAACGGTTTACACAAGGATCATTCTTGACATTGCAGCAGCTACTGGGAAAGCCTACCGTCATTACCAGGTACCTCCCTCCACTCGATGCTCTTGGCTCTCTGGAGTTTTGAATCCTGTGAACTAATAATGAAATGTGGTAGTCATTATGTAGGTAAAATTTGGAAACAGCCAAAGCTAGTTAGATACTCTGATTGAATACTCTGATAGAATAGAGCTAAATGAGAGGAGAACTTAAAAAAAAAACACACTCAAAGGGCATTTGTAAGAGGAGGGAGGCTGAACTGCTTTAACTTCCTTCCCTCTACTATGAAATTGTCTCAACTACCTCTTCAAGCTAGACTTTGATCTCACTGCCAGGCCCACTCTGATCAATCTTTTCTTTGGTTTTTAAGAAAAATGTAATTTAGTTCTTAGCATCTGAGTTTCCAAGGCTTAGGTTCTGGAGATTTAAGGGTAATTTTAGGGATTCTTCAAAGGGATATTTTTTATATGAAGAGCAAGTTTCTTTTTACCTGCTATAACCAAAATCTACATAAGAGATAATTCCTAGTTTTCATTTCAAAGATGCCATTTTGAGAGTACTTTTCATTACACGAATTTACAGAAATTTTTGTTTGCCTGTCAAGGAAATGTTTCCATATCAACTAATGTTCAGTGGTAGTTTGAATTGAATTTCCCATTAGGAAATTTGAAAAAGATTTTAGATATTTGATGTGTAAAAAGATGCAAAAGGGGCCTGGAAGAGTACATACAGGAAAAAAAAATCCAAAGTCCAGCTAGTCCAAATAGTAGATGAATTAGAAGCTGAGAAACAAGAATGATCAAAATCAGGGTTTAGAAAATATATCTGAAAAAGTTAAAGAGGAAGGGAGCCCAGAATAGGTGGGGGTTATTAGTTTCAGCAATATTTTAATCTCCATTTCCTCAGCTCCTTTCTGCTTAGATCAAAAGAGATTCTGTTGATCAACATTAAAAATCAAGAATAAATTAGGAAAACAAAGAAGATTCCGAGGAAGAGTTTAGGGAGCAAAGAAAAATGGAATGAAGGATCAGTGGGGAACAGAATTCTGTAGCAGATTTTCCAAGGTTAGAGTTTATTATTCTATAACAGTAAAGGTGGGGAAAACCAGAGTACAGTGTGTATAGACTGCAACTCTCCATCTTCTATACATAAACTGCCTAATGGTATCCATGGCCCCACCCCTTGTGGTTGGAATGGATATCATTACTTTATTTATTTATTTATTTATTTATTTTGACAGGCAGAATGGATAGTGAGAGAGAGAGACAGAGAGAAAGGTCTTCCTTTTGCCATTGGTTCACTCTCCAATGGCCGCCACGGCTAGCACACTGCGGCCGGTGCACTGCGCTGATCTGATGGCAGGAGCCAGGTGCTTCTCCTGGTCTCCCATGCGGTGCAGGGCCCAAGCACTTGGGCCATCCTCCACTGCCATCCCCGGGCCACAGCAGAGAGCTGGCTTGGAAGAGGGGCAACCGGGAAAGAATCCAGCGCCCGGACCGGGACTAGAACCCGATGTGCTGGCGCCGCTAGGTGGAGGATTAGCCTATTGAGCCGCGGCGCCGGCTGGATATCATTACTTTAAAGGCTTTTTGTTTGTTAAGGAAATAAGCCTTTTGCCATTCACACCCTTTATATATAAAGCAGTCTTAAATGTTTGTTTTGGAATCTAGGGAAGGGGGATTGATAAGGGTGAACACTAGATTCTATTATAAAGAAGAACTTACTGTTAACAATGGAAGCCCTTGCTTCCAGTTTCTGCTCTCTTCTGTTTTCTTCAGTTAAAAATGAACTTTAACTGAAACTTCCTACTGTATCTCTTGTTAGGTTTGGAATTAAAACAATTAAATGGATTTAAAATGAAAGAAAACTTTACTCTTAATTGGAAATAAATTGGTTTTGGATAGTTCAGAAACTAAATGGTAATGGGATACAAAGTAAATTTAGATGATAAAAAAACTTGTGTCTTCCCTTTCATTCTGATAAAGAACAACATTAGGTGAAGAGATACTTGAAAAATACTTCATAGTTATAAAGCATTGACAGTGAAGCCTTAAATTAAGCTACAACTAATACCATGTATTTTGTGAGGCACACTTCACGGCTTCTTGCCCCATCAGTATCACTTCATTAAATCAGCACAAAGAACTTCAAAATACCATGGTAGGTAATTTAATAAAAATTACTCAATGTACCTGATCCAATTTTTCTGCAGCTAGATAATAAAAAGGTGAATGTGAGAGCATTCAAGATTCTATCCAGTTCCATGGTTTTAAGTGCCACCTATAAGCTGAGGTCTCCCAACTCACCGTTTTCAACCTTGACACATCCACTGAGATCCAGCCAAATATACAACTGAACATTTGCAAATTACCAACAGCCAAGCCCTAATATGAGTATTAAGCCATAACTATATATAAAATGATGTATTTCATCAGATCTAAAATCAGGGATCTTTTTCCCCCACACTCTACCTCTCCTCCCCCACACTCCACTAATAGTTTTTTAAATAAAATATTTTTTAAAATGAAGTCTTACTGATTGATTGATTTGGAAGTCCTAGTTGTAGAGAGAGCCAGAAAGAGAAAGATAGATATTCCATCCACTTGTTCATTCCCCAAATGGCCACAATGGCCAGGGTTGGGCTGGGCCAAAGCCGTGGGAGCCAGCAGTTTCATTCAGGTCTCCCGTATAGATGGCAGGAGCCCAAACACTTGTGCCAGCTTCGCTGCTTCCCCAAGCCCTTAGCAGGGAGCTGAATCAGAAGTGGAGCAGCTGGGATGCAAACCAACACCTACACGGGCTGCCAGGGTTGCAGGCTGAGGATTTATCACAGCACCAGACCCTCCTGCACAAATTTTTTAAGTCCAATTTTTTTTCTCACCATTATCTCACTGCTGAAGACCTGGTCAGTTCTAATATCCTCACCCTTTTGCCTTTCCTGTCTCTGTTCTTGCTTTCCTACAGACTAGTCCACACTCAACACCCGGCATGGTTGTCTGAAAGCTTAAATCAGATCATATAACTCTTCCACATCAACTTCTTCAATGAATTCCCTCTCTCATTGGTTGTCAACTCAAATCCAGGCTCTTAGCCTGAGAGTCACAAATCTCCCCAGTGCCATTTCCTGTCACCACTTATTCTCACAGTGACCTTTTTCACGCCAGGAGGGTTTTGCATTTCATATTCTCTCTGCCTTAGCATGCTGTCTGCCCCCATCCTCTTTCCTGCTCTCCTAACACACGCACACACATTTCATGTGGCTGCCTTCATTTCATTTTCAGCCTAAATGTCACCTCCTCACTTCTGGTGTAGCACAACTTTATTTTCTGTGGAGCATGTATCTGAAATTATGTTACTAACTTCGATGTTCGTAGTCACTCTATTTCTCCTTAAGAAAAAGCAAGCAGGCAGGGCCCACTGATGTTCATGTCATTTAAATTCCTTGTACTGGGTGAGAAGAAACTGAGGCCCACTCAGCCTCTTAGGAGTGGAGCCAGGATGGAAGGGATTCTGAGACAATTAAGCAGAATTCTCCAGGCGCTATTCCCCCATCTATCACTTCTTCAGTGATGGTTAAATTAAATACCCTTCATTTCCAGTTTCTCCAGTGTGAGAGACATCTGTCTACCACAGCTCTGTAATGGGCATATGTCATTTGGAAGGACACCAAAAGTAAAAGCTATCCATGTCTAGCTACTGTACTTTATCCAGTAACTTTTTGTTCACATAGAGGAAGAATTGTAGAATTTTGTTTTGATTTTAACGTTCAGAGTTTCCTACAATCTCAAGTCATTGCCATTGTATAGGGAGTGGCAGGAACTCTGAGTAAATCATTGTAAAGCAATAGTAAACTCTTGGTAAATCATTATAATTCAAACTCCAAGAGATTATGGGATTATTCTGTTGCCTCAATATTTTACTCAAGAGCACTTTTAGAGAGAACTTTCAGTTCTGAAAACTAAAATGTCCAAAGTGTTTATTTGCTCAATGAAGCAGAGTAGGCAGAATAAAGATATTTCTTTGCAGAAGAAAGGCCTGAATGTTTCCTAGGACTATGAAGAAGAGTCCTGAAGTGCAGTGGGATGCTAGAACAAAGCAGAAGACAGGAAAGTGTCAACAGCTTGGCTTTGTGTGTGCTTACTGCTGGGGAATTACTTTTGGGAATTCAACTTCTGAAGTTATTCTGTTTTGCTGTGATGTTTGTGTGTCTTACCTTACAGTTGAATGTCAAACCTGAGTATCTGAAGATTTTTACAAGCTGATTTCAAAATAATAAATCAGTTATAGCTTGAGGAATTTTGGAAGTAAATAATACAGCTTATAGAAATCATTCATTTAGCAAGCATGGATTAATGTAATCATGATTAGGATTTTACCAGCTTCCATGTGATGCACAAAGAGGAAGAACAAAGCATGGCTCCTGTCCCTTGAGTTTTCATGGTCAACATTGCCCTACATTGTTATTTCGCTATCCTGCTCTGAGCCAAATTCCTAGCCATACCCTGCTAATGGCATCACAATAGCCAGATTACTATGGCTCCTGCAGTCAACATGAAAATGGCATTTCTTGTTTTTCAAAATTGCCACAAAAACCTATAAAAATTAATTCAACATATGGTTAGTAGACCTTACGGTGTCATGCTTTCTTAGGGAGGGATAAAAGAATGTAAGAAGATTTAAAAAACCAGGGTCTTTCCTAAAGTGGAGATGAAATAAGTACAGTAGTATCCCTTTGTCTAAGGTTTTGCTTATGTGGGCTTTTGATTACTTCAGTCAAAAATATTAAATGGAATTTCCATAAAGAAGCATAAATCTTAAATTGCACACCGTTCTGGGTAGTGTGTGGCGTTCCCTCTGTCCTACTTGAGACAGGAATCATCCCTGTGTCCAGCATATCCGCACTCTTCATGCCACCTGCCCATCAGTCACTTAGTATGCTTCTCAGATATTAGATCAATGTTGTGGTAACACCATGCTTTCATTCAAGTCATGCTTATTTTACTTAATAATGGCCCCTAAGTACAAGAGCAGTGATGCGAAAGAGACTTTAGGACATAAAACACACAAGGACAGGTTAACTGCTCCTGTGTGGCAATGTTCCAGGGCAAACAGAGGAAAACAGTATATTTAGGTGTTGATAACATGGTTTCCAGCATCCACTAAAGGTCTTAGAACACATACCCTGCAAAGGGGGTTGGTGGTGGAGATTGTTGTATACAAATAGTCACACTATAAATTCACATGTGGTAATTGCTCTATGAGAATTACCAACAAAATGCTGTAGAAATTAAAAAAAAAAAAAAAGAGACTACAACACACGGGAAGGATGGGGAGGAATGTCTCCGGGAAGGGTATGGCAGTTGTGCCATGTCTTGATGGGTGAAGGTATTTTTATGAACACAGATTGGGGAAAAAGCTATAGAAGGGAGAGATCCCTGATGGAGAGAAACATAATCAAAGGAATGGAAGCAGGAACAACCAAAGATTATTTGGGGAGTGAGAAATATCTCACTTGCACTAACAATTAGAGTTTATGCTAAGGAGGATTTAGATGAAGGTCATAAATGTCAAGCAATATAGTTTGAACCTAATCCTCTAAGTAATAGGGAGCTACCGAGTTTTGTGAACAGGAAGATTATAAACTTAGAATTGTGCATTAGGAAGATTAATCTGCCAGTAATAGACAGAATTGATTGGAGTAGAGAAAAACTGAAAGACCAATTAAGAGGCTATTATAATAGTTCAGTGGAGAGATAATGAGAGAAGGGGCCTTGGGAGTGGAGCAGAAGAGACCAATTCAAGAGATTAGGATAGTCAGACCAATGGGATTGAGTGATTAATTTTTGGTGGATGGAAAAATGGATAGAGGAGATAAGGATGATAACAAGGTTTTAAGCTTGAGAGACTCGGAAAATTATACCATTGGCAGAAATGAATTCTGTGGGGTCTAGTGACACTGTTTCAAAATTCTATTTGGAACTCAGTCTAGACGTGTTTGAGACGTTGCACAATTGGAAATGCAGATCCAGAGCACAAGGAAAAGGAAGTAACTGGTGATATAGTAATTTGTGTGTGTGTGATAATCCATTTAAGTAACTTTCTGTTGACACATTAAAAACTCAGCGAACTCACTAAAGCAGACACAATGGCCATTATCCCTTATATAAATAAGTAGACTTCAAAATGTTCATGAAAATGCTTATCTTGAAAAAGCTATTCCATGTACTTCAAAATTTTTGGTGTCAAAAATATATCTTTTAATTCTACTTTCCACAAACTTTGTGAAGTGTCCTCGTGGGATATGAAAAGAAGAGAAGGAATTGTAAAAGTGGGCGACAATCAGTCAAGCAAGCTCTCCAGACAAGAGAATTTTTCTTTCTTTGAAAATAAAATCTGGAATCACAAGATTTTCTTGGATTTTGCTTTAAATTTTCTCTAATTTCAGATGGGACTTTTGAATCTATCATTCTCTCAGTACTTGAATAATCAAGTACAATGAGAAGATACTATAGGTTACAAATTTTAAAATATCAGAGATATTACTCAATTTTTTGAGAAAATTTAAGTATGTATTTTATCAGCAAACTCAGTGAACTAATGGATTTTGCATTTATCTATTCAATAAATATTTATAAGAAAGGAGGACACATAATACAAAATTATTTATGCCTAGAGAAGTGGGGCTGGAAGCTATATATGGGAGAGATAAAAATTATCCCACTGATCCCTTGGTCCAGACCAGGCTTTACTGAGGGGGAAGTAGCTAATTTAAGCCATGAAGCTTTACATGTGGTAGCACATAGTCCTAATGTGAACTCTTAACTAATAGTGGTGAATTATTGCCACAAGTGACTAGATTCAGTATTTCCCCTTTAGTCTCCTTTCCTTTGATTTAATCACTGACAACTAATCACTTCTTGAAATTATCTCACTCATTAACTCAATTTTAATACAATACACATATACCTAGGAGATATCATGTGCCACACATCTTTCTAGATCTTATAAATCCAGCAATATAATAGAAAAAAAAAAAGCCAAAACAAAAACAACTTCTGTCTTTATGTAAGAAGTTGAAGTTTACACTACCGAACGCGAATCAAAATTCAAACAGATTTTTGTCTAAGTGGTAGATACTTCGTTTTCTCACTTTGCAAATGGTACCCATTTGTGTATTTGTGTCTTGAATGCTGCTGGTTCCTTCTGACAGCACCGTTATGTGCTCCAGGGAATCGACTTAAGTGGCTATTGTTGCTGTTTTCCAGTGAAGGATGATGAAAATTTCCTAACTTTTTCTTATTCCATACCATAAAATATCACCTTTTTTGCAATAACAGTCCTTTGTTTTCTGACAAATAATAGAAGTGTTTGAGAAGGGCTGGTGTTGTGGTACAGCAGATTAAGCTTCCACTTGTAACACCAGTATCTGGTATCAAAGTACCAATTTAAGTGCCCTGCTTCACATCCAGCTTCCTGTTGAGGCACCTGGGAAGGCACAGAAAACAGTCTAATTATAGGGTCCTCTGCCACCCATGTGGGAGATCTAAATGAGTTCCTGGCTCAGTGCTAGCAATTGTGGCCATCTGGGGGAGTGAACCATCTCTCTCTGTCTCTCCTTCTTTCTCTTTCTCAAAAAAGTGTTTGAGAGAATAAGTGTTAAACATAAACCATATAAAGAGAGATTAAAGATGTATAACCAAAATCTAGCTAATAGAAAAGGTATAATATAATTAGAAAATGTCCATTTTGTAAATCCTAATACAGTAGCTGACCTAGATGGTAGTCAATGGTTGCTAAAATTGAATAAGTAGTTTATGGTAATTTCACAAGTATAATGGATGATGAAGATAAATCTGTTGGTCATTCTTAATATCATTAGAAGTAGGAAAATCAGACAGTGTGTGTCTGCTAAGATGCAGTAAGGAATATACAGAACCACATATGTGTTTTGCTAAATAAAACGAAGTGAAATTAGACCCGAATTTCTGATTCTAATCAAGCTTATAGATCCATTCACTATATAGAGAGACTGTAAGTCTGGATAAAGATGCTAAGGGAAAACGCACACACACACACACACACACACACCCCATCAATTAAAATTACCAGGAACAGGATGGAAGAGTATTTAATGAGAGTAGGAAGATAGAAAATGTTACAGAATAAAAGAAATTTCAGATATGTATCAATATATATGATGTGTGAAATTTGTTTGTATTCATATTCAAATAATCAACTGTAAAAATCTTTTTGAGAAAATGGAAAACATTTAAACATAAACTACATATGAACTTATCTAAAATAATCATCGCTAATTTTGTTAGCTATGGTAAAGGCATTGTTATTATGTTTTTTTAATTCTCTGTTGGACAAAGTAATTACGGATGAAATGATATCTCTGGATACTTATTTAAAATACTCTAGCAGAGAAGCAAAAACAAGTGAGAAGTAGATGAAAGAGCTTTAACAGTTGTACAATTGTGAAGTATGGGTCTTCATTCTTTTTTTCTTTTTGAAACTTTCCATAATAAAAAGATATTTTAAAAGAGTTGCCCATGAATCTTATAATAAAACTGTCCTTTTAATCTTTGCAATTGTTTTCTCATGTTGATCTTAGACAGCCCCCATTGATGTTATTCTTGGCTGTGGGGACATAGTGTCAAGTAGAGCTTCAGAAGCCATGTACTTTTCATTCTCCTGACTGGCAGATGAGGAAAAAAGAGACAAAAATACTTCAAAATGACAAGAGATATGATAGGCAATTTGAAAGAAATTGGAGAGATGAAAACCCCTAAGGCTTACCATATTACCTGACCCAAAGACTTCTGAAAAAACCTCTCACTCCCTTCCCCTCCATGATTATAATCAGATTTCAACTGACTAAACTGTGAAACTGGCAGTTGGTTTGGTGGTATCTGGGCACTCTAAATCATCTCTACAATGTCACTACCACAAGGTGACTTTTCCCTGGAACAAAATCTTCCTGCATCTGTCTCAGCAAATGTTGACAAAAGTATATGAGAACAAGAGTGACAGTAAGATTTACCATGGTGAGACAACGGGTAATAGGAATTACTCTATAAATTAACAACCGTAGATGAAATTATTTGTGCAAATGCCAGCACACAAAGAAGACACAATCCATTAGATATAGTTAGTGCTGTTCTCGTTCCTGTAAAGGTTGCTTGCACTTTGACCTGCTCTATGGGATTACAGTAGCTTTGAGCAGCTGACAGTACTGAAACTAAAGCCTATTGTTCAGAGGGTAGTGAAAGCAAAGGTAACACTTGTCTCATCTTAGAGTATCAAGATGTGAAAGCAGAATGCCTAAGTATCTACCATTTCTATGTATTAACTAATTGTATGAAAACTCCATATATGCACACATAAATAAAGAAGCTTTATTTTTTTCTATTTCCAGAAGGGGTTCACTCTCACAAGAATATATTCAATTGTTCTAAACATTATTCATGAGTTTTATTTAGGAAACTCTGTTTTATTACCTTTAACCAAAGAGATGCTACCTGAATCTTATGGCTCTAAAATTTGCCTCTTGAAGCAAAGGATAAAGCATTTCTTGTCTAATTTTTAATGAGTTGAGTTGTCTTAATTATACAAAGTTATAGCCCTCTAGTAATACAAAGGAAAAGCAATACTGTCTTTCCTCCTAGCAATCTGCCAACTGAAGTTTGTCTTCCAAACAAAACTGTGATGGTAACTACATAAACAAGAAATGATCCAAAACAATATATTCTGCACATCTTAATCATCTTCTCTGTGCAAGATATCATAGGCTAAAATATATGAAGGTAAAGATATATCAACCTAGACCCTGCCCTAGTTCACAATTAATAAAAGAGCCAAGATAGTCTATTAAGTAATATGTTATAAAGTAGAAAATGGTTTTTCATAAATCCTTAGAGTTTAAAAAACAGTTATCAGATATACCAATGGAATAGAATAGATTATCCCAAACTAAACAGACTGTATCTGTCTTTCATTACTTTAACCAAAATACCCTTGAGGAGCTTCTTGGGAAAGGAAATCTTACACTTTGGAGGGTACAGTACAGGATGAGGGGACTCCATAGTCAGGTATTTGGTGGAAGCTCATTGTGGTGGGAACAGAGAAAAGAGCACATGGTGATCCAGGAAACAGAAAAAGAGCAACCCGACAAATTTGAACTCAAATAATCAACTCCCTCCTAAGAACCATTCTCCAAGGGCACATCCCCAATGACCTAAAGACCTTCCACTAGACTCACTTTTAAGACATCATCATTAGGGCTGGCGCTGCGGCTCACTAGGCTAATCCTCCGCCTTGTGGCGCCGGCACACTCGGTTCTAGTCCCAGTCGGGGTGCCGGATTCTGTCCCGGTTGCCCCTCTTCCAGGCCAGCTAGCTCTCTGCTGTGGCCCGGGAAGGCAGTGGAGGATGGCCCAAGTGCTTGGGCGGCCATTGGAGGGTGAACCAACGGTAAAAAGGAAGACCTTTCTCTCTGTATCTCTCTCTCACTGTCCACTCTGCCTGTCAAAAACAACAACAACAAAAAACCACATCATCATTAGATCAAGTCTCTGCCCTTAATACATAAATCATTAAAACCTGTGTTTAAACATATGCACAAGTTTAGGAAGATATGTCCTACTCAACCCTAACAAATGCATTTCCACAAGGTTGCAAAGACAATTCAATGAAGAAAGTTTAGTTTTCACAGCAAAAGAATCTTATATCCATTCATAAATTTAACTCAAAATAGATCATGGACAAGCATATAAAACAAAAACCCATAAAAATTCTATAAGAACAAAAAGAAAAAATATTTGTGACCCAAAGATTACTCAAATATAACACTTGGAGCACAGTTCATTAAAAATTTAGTGAAATTCATCAAAACTTAAAAACATTTGCTCTTTGAAACTGTTGAGAAAAGTAAAAGACAAGCCAGAGACTTGCAAAAATATTTGCAAAATATGCATCTGCTAAGGAACACGTATCCAAAATATTTAAGGGAGTCTCAAAACTCAGTATTAAAAAGTAATCCTAACTTTAACATTATACAATAAACAATATTGTATTGAAACATCACATAGGGCTCAATAAATATTATTTTATAGGTCTCAAAAATAAAAGAAACAACCCAATAAAAATTGTGCACAAAGATTTGGAAGGTCATTAGAAGGAAGGAGTCCTATGTATGGGAAATAAGCACATGGAAAGATATTCTGCATAATTAACTATTGAAAAATATCAACTAGCACCTCTAGGAGAAAAAATATTCTCCATGATTAATCATTAAAAATATCAACTATAACCCACAAGGAAAAAGGCTATTTGACATGATTAATCATTAAAAATGTTAATTAAAACCACAATAAAGGGGCTGGCACCATGGCTCACTTGGCTAATCCTCTGCCTGCGGCGCCGGCATACCATGTGGGTGCCAGGTTCTATTCCTGGCTGCTCCACTTCCAGTCTGGCTCTCTGCTGTGGCCTGGGAGGGTGGTGGAGGATGGCCCAAGTACTTGGGCACCTGCACCCACGTGGGAGATCAGAGGAAGCACCTGGCTCCTGGCTTCGGATCATCATAGCTCCATTTGGGGGGTGAACCAATGGAAGGAAGACCTTTCTCTCTGTCTCTCTCTCTCATTGTCTAACTCTATCTGTCAAATAAAAAAACACACACACACACAATAAGATACTGCTTCACACTTGTCTGAATTTAAAAAATTTGGGGGATAAAAAGCAACTGACAAAGTCAAAAGTGCTGGCAAAGATATAGAACAGCTGTAACTCTTTTTTTTTTTTTTTTTTGACAGGCAGAGTAGACAGTGAGAGAGAGAGAGAGAGACAGAGAGAAAGGTCTTCCTTTTCCATTGGTTCACCCTCCAATGGTCGCTGCGGCCAGACGGCCCGCGCACCGCGCTGATCTGAAGCCAGGAGCCAGGTGTTTCTCCTGGTCTCCCATGCAGGTGTAGGGCCATCCTCGACTGCCCTCCCGGGCCACAGCACAGAGCTGGACTGGAAGAGGAGCAACCGGGACAGAATCCGGTGCCCCAGCTGGGACTAGAACCTGGGGTGCCAGCGCCGCAGGTGGAGGATTAGCCTATTGAACTGCGGCGCTGGCCGAACAACTGTAACTCTTATACATTGTTATTATAAATGCAAAGCAGTCTGAAAAATAGATTTTTTTAATAAAACCAAATTTATAAAATCCAGTAATGCTATCCAAAGCATGTATGCAAGGGAAATGCTTACAGAAATACACACACACACACACACACATATACACATATACCCCCAAATTATTTGCTAAAGTTTAAAATGGCTATATTAGTAATACTTAAAAAGTAGAAGTAATCTAAATAACCTTCCCCTAATGAAAGGACAAACAAACTGCATGATTATGCATTGGAGTACAAATATAGTCAACAAAAAGGACAGACTAGCAACACACATAGAATATGCATGGCAATCAGGTGCGTCATGCTAAGTGTGTAAGGCCTGACTCAAGCAGCTGCATCCTGTAGTATCCCACCTGTATGTCTTCCTGAACAGACAAAACTGCCAAGGCAGGACGCTCACCAGCCAGGACTTTAAAGTGAGAGGAGAGGACTCTTATAAAGGGGTCTAAGGAGGTCTTGATGGATGGAACTGTTCCAGATCTTCACTGTGATTACACAACACGCATTTGTCAAAAGCCATAGAGCAAACACTGAAAATGATGTTGTCGATGCAGAGAAAGAAGAAAATCTCGGTGGGTCAGGAACAGTTGTGTTAGGCAGTGGGAGGAACAGCAGCTTAGGGTTAGAAAAGCCCCGAGAAGGCCGACTACAGACTGTGTGCAGGTGTCAACGTGAAAAGGAGCAGTCAAGAACCAAGTGGGGAATGTTGGCGAAGACAGCACTGGGGTGAGTGACATGTAAAGAAGGCAGCCCTCCTGTGAAACCCCGGTGAACACGGGAGAGTCTCAGGACGGAAGTGATGTACATCTGTCGTCAGCAAGAAGGACTCCGTCAAGGTTTCTCAGAATGTCTTGTGTTTCAGTGATTCTGTTTCTAATTGAGAAAATGAGTGGTGGCCATGGAGTCTGCATTTGTAACAGGACTGCTGACCCCATCTCCATCTGCAGCCTTGTCTCTGGCATGCAGCATGTCCTCCTCTGAGTGGATGGAGCCATTGGGTACTCACATGTCGTGACCCTACACACATTCATAGCTCCCACCTCTTTCTGGAAGTCTGATATGGTAAAAGAGTTCTGCAAGAGGTAAACTGCTATTTACTATGTAACTGGAGCAGCTCCTAAACTTTTCAGAACCTCACCATGCATGTCAATCAAAATGCCTGCTCTCCCTGTGTTAGAGTGACTTAGAGGTTCACTTGCTTGTGAACAGCCTTTGAAATAATCTACCAAGTGCAATAGAAACGTGAGGCATTTTAATCCTTTTGGGTTAAAACACTAAATCTCCTGACAATCCTATTTAAATGCAAATATGTTGTATAAGAAGGTATAACATTAGCACATATATTAGGATTTTAGCTATGCATTGGAGTAAATGTCTGTTTTCTTTTTCCTGAAAAAATTGTTACTTCCAAAGTGGGTAGTAAGGCTGGGCGAGGGAAAGCATCAGAAGGAAAGGAAGAAGAAAGGAGTTGGGGAAAAATCAATGTGTGTCTCTGAAGTCCAGGCTTAGAAGGGTTGTACAGCACGAGGGGCAGAAGCAGAGATGAGAGAGTCCAAGAGTCAGCAGGCTGACTTCAAGCTGCTGCCTAGGCTTGGTCCTAGTTCCTTGAGGCGGGGAGAGGAATCTATCCCAGAAGATGTATTTTTTTTCCCCTTTACCAGAGGTAAACACATGGGAAGTAGCGGGCATAGTTGAATAACCCATTGCAACCTCTTTATTTGCCCACAGGGTGCTATGTGCGTATGTCAAGCTGTGTGGACCATGGAGCAGCTCAGAGCTGTACAGCTGCTCCTTTGAAGGGGCCAGGGCATGTATGAATGCCCCACGGCTCTGCATCCTCCACTAGGCCCTTAAATGTGGATGGCCCCAAGTGTCCTGCAAGGAGAACTACTCCGAACCTTCCGTTATTCCACTTCCACTTTAGCCCTTCCCAATGTTACACCTTCCCAATGAGGTGAACTGGGCTGTGACATTGCCAGACACCAGTTTCCATAGAGGCTTAAGGACAGTACACCTCCAGAAGACAGGGACCGGATTTAGGTCAAGCCTAGCCCTGTAGCTCACTCGCACATTCCCATCATGCTCTTGCTTCCTGTATTTCAGGAGGGAGGCCCTGGGCTGATACTGGTTACGGCTCAAGATCTCTGGAGGACCCAAGCACACATAAGGAGAGTGGCGCCACACTCAGAGAAAGGGGCTCCCTCGTGAAGACGAATTTCTGAGCTCTCACCCTGGCACTTGCTTGGCTTACCGGCAATGGCAGTCAGTGTGTCCACCGCGGGGCCTACTTGTGCTTTTCAGCCACAAAGGTGCACGCCCACCTTCAGGTTTTCCAGCCTAGAGAACTGCTACAGGCTTTCAAGTCTCCTGCACAGCCTGCCTTGCCCCAGCAGGAACCAGCGTTAGCTGAGCCACATCTGGGGCCTCTCCTGAGCATTCTGTCTCTCCCCATTAACAGCCTCTGAACAAACAAACACTCTGAGAGGAAGACAAGAAAATGCTAGAAAAATAAATCTTTCCAAAACAAGCACGCGTATGCATCCCTAGTCAGTCACTGTTTCTCAAAAGAGAAATGAGCTCCAAATGTAGAATTCACTTTGCACAAACCCTCAGTTCTTGTCTCTGTATTCATATCCAACATTTGGCAGTAAGACACTAATTCTTCTCCTTAGAATTCATTTTCTTTCTTTTATACAATTAATTAATCAAATTTTTCTGAAAGGTAGAACATTCCCACAGCAACAAATGCAAAATTTACAGAGAGTAAATAAAAAAAATCCCTCTTTTTCATGCTAATCCCTAGCTACCCATACTGTTGTAGAAGCTACCACGGCTGCCAATTTCAGAAATAGTCTCCCTGTATTTATATATGCAGTATACACACACATCACACATACATGGGTGCTTTAAAAAGTTTATGGAAAACCAAATTAAAAGAGTTTAATTTTTTTTAAATTTTATTTAAAGACAGAGTTACAGAGAGAGGTAGAGACAGAGAGAGAGGTCTTTCATCCACTGGTTCACTCCCCAGATGGCCACAAGGGCCAGAGCTGCGCTGATCTGAAGCCAGGAGCCAGGTGTTTTTTTGTTTTTTTTTTTTTTTTTTTTTTTTTTTTTTGGACAGGCAGAGGGCAGAGTTAGACAGTGAGAGAGAGACAGAGAGAAAGGTCTTCCTTCTGTTGGTTCACCCCCCACAAATGGCCGCTACAGTTGACGTGCTGCGCCGATCCGAAGCCAGGAGCCAGGTGCTTCCTCCTGGTCTCCCACGCAGGTGCAGGGACCCAAGCACTTGGGCCATCCTGCACTGCCTTTAGGGGCCACAGCAGAGAGCTGGACTGGAAGAGGAGCAACCGGGATAGAATCCTGTGCCCCAACTGGGACTAGAACCTGGGGTGCTGGCGCCGCAGGTGGAAGATTAGCCTAGTGAGCCATGGCACCAGCCTGGAAAGATTTTCTGTATAAAACTAAGACTTGAAGAAAACCTGAGAGAAAATGGAATAAAAGAGTAAGCTGATTAGGGACAAAGATGGCTGAATAGAAAGAAGCCTCATTCACCTTCAGCAAAAGCAAAATAGCAGAACTGGACTGGAAGAGGAGCAACTGGGACTAGAACCCGGTACCCATATGGGTTGCCGGCACTGCAGGTGGACGATTAACCAAGTGAGCCATGGCACCGGCCCCAAGGAGCCAGGTGCTTCTTACAGGTCTCCCACGTGGGTGCAGGGGCCCAAGGACCCAGGCCATCTTCCACTGTTTCCCAGGCCATAGCAGAGAGCTAAATCAGAAGAGGAGCAGCTGGGACTAGAACCGGCACCCATATGGAAAGCCTGCGCTTCAGGCCAGGGTGTTAACCCAATGCACCACAGCACCAGCCCCTATATTTTTTTTCCCAAAGAAATATTTTATTTAATGAATACAAATTTTGTATGTACAAATTTAGGAATATACTTATTTTTTCTACCATACTCATCCTCCCACCCATACTCCCAACCCTTCCTCTTCCTCCCTCTCCCTTTCCCAGTCTCATCCTCCATTAAGATTCATTTTCAATTATCTTTGTACACAAAAGACCAACTCTATACTAAGTAAAAAATTCAACAATTTGCACACACTCACAAACTGAGAAAAAAGTTTTACAGTTAACTCTCTTAATACAACTCATTAAGGACAGCGGTCCTGCATGAGAAGTTAGTGAACAGTGACTCCTGTTGTTAATTTAATAATTAACACTCATGAATGTTACAAGGCTCTTGACATGAGCTGCCTAGGTGATGGAAACCCTTTGAATCCACAAATTTCATCAGTATTCAGAAAAGGCCTTAAGCAAAGTGGAAATTCTCTCCTTCCTTCAGAGAAAAAGTACATCCTTTTTTGATGGCCACTTCTTTCCACTGGGATCTCACTCGCAGAGAATCTTCATGTAGAAGAATTTTTGCCACAGTATCTTGGCTTTCCATGCCTGAAATGCTCTCATGGACATTTCAGCCAGACCAGGATGCCTTAAGTGCTGATTCTGAGGTCTGAGTGCAACTTAAAACAGTTATCATACTATGAGTCAGCTCTGTGGACTGCTTTCCATGTTGGAGCTTTTATTCCTTTTTAATTCTATCTGTTATTACCAGACACTTAATTCTATCCATAGGATATCCATATTTTTATTATTTTTTCAAAAAAACAGCTCTGTTTTGCTGATATTTTGTATTTTTTTGTTTCGATTTTGTTGGTTTCATCTCTAATTTTAATTATTTCTCTTCTCCTATTACTTTTGGGTTTGGTTTGCTGTTGTTTTTTAGATCATTGAGATGCATTGATAGCTCATTTATTTGGTGCCTTTAAAATTTCTTGATGTAGGCACCAATTGCCATAAACTTTTCTTTCAACATTGCTTGTGCTGTATCCCATAAGCTTTAATGTGTTGTCATCTTCATTTGTTTCCAGAAACTTTTTGACTTCTCTTTTAATTTCCTCTATGACCCAGTGTTCATTCAGGAGCATGTTTCTCAGTCTCCAGGTGTTTGCATATGTTCTATAGATTCCTGAGTTGCTGATTTCCAGCTTCATTCCATCGTGGTCTGAGAAGAGGCATGGTATGATTTCGACTTTTTTGAATTTGCTGAGACTGGCTTTATGGCCTAGTATGTGATCAATCCTAAAGAAAATTCCATGCACTGGAGAGAAGAATGTATATTCTACAACTGTAGGATGGAAAGTTCTGTAGGTATCTGTTAAGTCCATTTGGTCTATAGTGTCAATTAACTCTGTTGCTTTCTTATTGATTTTTCTGTCTGGTTCATCTGTCCATTGCTGAAAGTGGGGTATTAAAGTCCCCCATTACTATTGTATTGGAGACTATATTTCCCTTTAGACCCATTAACAATTCTTTTAAATAGCCAGGTGCCCTGTAATTTGGTGCATATATGTTTACAATAGTCACATTTTCCTGTTGAATTGATCCCGTAATCATTATATAGTGCTCTTGTCTCTTTTAACAGTTTTTGAGTTAAAATCTGTTTTGTCTGATATTAGTATGGCTATACCAGTTCTTTTTTGGTTTCTGTTAGCATGGAACATCTTTTTCCATCCTTTCACTTTCAGTCTGTGTGTCCTTGTTGGTGAGATGTGTTTCTTGTAGATAGCAAATAGATGGGTTTTGGTTTTTAATCTATTCGGCCAGTTTGTGTCTTTTAACTGAAGAGTTGAGGCTGTTTACATTCAAGGTGAGTATTGATAAGTAACATCTTTGTCCTGCCATTTTTCCATAACTATTCCTATTATTTACTTTGAATTTCCTTTGCAATTTTACTGGGATATTTTCTTCCTTTACATTGTTTTGTAGTGATGACCCTGTTTCTGTGTTTCTGTGTACAGCACATCCTTATGCATCTTTTGCACAGCTGGATAGAAATTCTTTCAATTTCTGTTTGCTATGGAAGGACTTTATTTGACCATAATTCATAAATGAGAGCTTTGCAGGGTATAGTATTCTGCGTTGACAGATTTTCCTCTTAAGACTTAGACTATATCTCACCATTCTCTCTTAGCCTGTAGGGTTTCTGATGAGAAGTCATCTGTGAGTCTAATTGGAGATCCTCTAAAAGCAATCTGGCATTTGATCATGCACATTTTAGAATCCTTTCTTTATGTTTCACTGTGGTGAGTTTGACTACAAAGTGTCATGGTGAAGGTCTTTTCTGGTCATGTCTATTAGGAGTTCTGTGTGCTTCCTGTCCTGGGATGTCCCTTTCTTTCTCCAAATTAGGAAAGTCTTCTTTTATTATTTCACTAAAAAGTCTTTCTAATTCTTTCTCTCTTTCCATGTCCTCAGGAACTCCTAGAACCTGTATGTTGGGTCATTTGACAGTATCCTGTAGATTACCAACAGTGTTTTTTAGTTTTCTAATTTCTTCTTTTTGTTTGTGGTCTGACATATAATTTGCTATGCTTTATCTTCTGAGTCAGATATTCTTTCTTCTGTTTCACTGATCCTGTTCTTAAGGCTTTCCAGTGCATTTTTTATTTGTTCTATTGAATTCTTCATTTAATTTTGCTTCCTCTTTAAAAGATCTCCATTTTGTGGGAGAAATTTTCTTTCACATCATGTATGGATTTCATTAGCTAGTGCATTTGCTTCTGATTACTTCTATGTAATCTTGTGATTAATTTTTTGAATTCCATTTCTGGCATTTCTTCAGTCTCATCATCTTCACAATCTAGTATTGAAGTGTTGTGTTCTTTTTAGGGCATCGTGTTGTCTTCCTTACTCTCACTTCTCGAATTGTTGCTTTTGTTATTTGTGGAGATCCTTTTTGATTTCTTCTTTGTGTGTTTTTTTTTTTTTTTTTTTTTTTTTTTGCTGTGGCAGCATTTATCTTTGTGCTATGCCTCTGTAGATCAGTGGTGTGTCTGTTTTCAGTGAACATCCAGAGGTGTATAGTGGGTGTGACCAGGTACCTCTGTTCAGTTCTCCAGGGTGAAGGTGTGTCTAAGGTGACACACCCGGGTTTGACATGGTAAATCTCCTCTATTTTTTTTTTTTAATCAGAAGGGAGATTTGTTCTGCTCAGCTAAGCTCCTCTCCTCAAAAGGGGCCAGTGCCTGAGTGCTAGCCCCAGTGGGAATAATATTCATCTGCTGTGTCCCAAGGACCACACAAAGGATCTGTGCAGTCCTCAGGGTAAGCTCAGATTCCCCAGCAGTGTCCCTCACCAGGTAACCAGGGAGCCCTGAGCATGTGGCTTCTCCCATAGTGACAGCCCAGAGTCCCAGCCACACCATGAGTCCTCACGTTTTAACAGTCCTGACACTCAAGCCTCCCATAGTCACAAGCACCCGGCCCTCTGTTAGTCCTCTTCATCAGAGTCAGGAGTCTCTATTGGGCTGGTTGCTGGGGGCAGACACGAGCTGGCACAGCTGTTACATATGTCCATATGGGTTCAATTAATGATTCCTTGATCTATCCTTTTCTCCTTAGACCCTTTACTGGGTCTGCCTGAGATGATTATTTGGTATTAGAAGATTTTAATAATAAAGGAAAGAGAAGCTGCTCTTAGACCTTAGCCCCAGTACAATATTAGGTAATTATTAAAACTACTCATTTTTTTCCATTTTCTTTGGACATAAGGAAGTATCGAACTTATCAGCAGAAAATCTCTAGCAATGGGAACAGACCGTTTAATATTTTTTTGTTCACAAGTCCTTCATTTTAATTCATTTTCTGCCCTACTTTCTTTTCCTCCAATTTTCTGATGCATTTTACTATTCTGTTGATATCTTACTGGAAAAGTATTCTTTAAAATGTAATAGTAAATGCATTGTGATGAAAATTTCCTGACTGTATAAAGAGAGGATTCCTTGGCTTGTGACATTTATCAACTACCTACTAATACCTACTGGGAAGCATGTAGAAGCAGAGGAATGTAGTAATTAATTTTATTATGCTATAAATGCATATTGATCTAAAATTTCCATCATGTAGTGAGGTGGACAGAGGGGGGTAAAAGGATTCCTTTCCAATCAGCTCTCCAATACCATGCAAACAACTTCTAATATATCCTTCTAGAAATCATCTCTGCATTAAAAATAAACCTATGCATACCAATATCTGGATAACATAAATGGGATCACAGCTTATTTTCAAATTAGAATCCATATTTTTAAGTCAATTTTGGAGTAAAGACATATTATAGACATACTATAATGCATTTAAGTGCATTGTGAATTCCAAGTATTTATCCATTCACAGATTCCAAGAATTTATGCTTTAACAAGTGTTGCAGTGAGTATCCTTGTACATAACTTGCCATTGTAATTCCACAGTTACAAGAACTCTTTATTGAAAACTGGATTATAGTGAGACTCTCTATAGCATAAAGGAAAATAGAAGGATGCGTTTATCTGAAAAGGGCAAATGCTAAACTTACAAAGAAGGGGAAACATCAGGTTTTTTTTTTCTTTTAATTTCCATATTTTACATCTATTTCAACAAAGTCATTCTCAGAAGAAAACATTCAAAGAATAATAGTTTTCTTAAATTAAGGAAATAACATTTTCAAAATGAAATCAAATGAAAGCTTTCTAACTCCTGATTTTTAAAAATGATGCATTTATTTATTTGAAAGTCAGGGTTACAGAGAGAGAGAGGGGGAGAGACAGAGAGAGATCTTCCATCCACTGGTTCATTCCCCAGATGGCCATAATGGCCAGGACTGGGCCAGGCTGAAGCCAGGAGCTTCTTCCAGGTCTCCAAGTAGGTTCAGGGGCTAAAGCATTTGGGCCATCCTCCGCTGTGCATTAGCAAGGATCTGGATCAGAAGTGGAGCAGCCAGGACTCAAACTGACCCCCATATGGGAAGCTGGCATCTCAGAAGGCAGTTTTACCTGCTATGCCACAACAGTGGCCCTTCTAACCACTTATTCTGATTGACTTGATGAGTCAGGGACATTTTCAGCAAATGTTAGGAAGGAGATATGAAGTACAGGGTTGTAAGCTATGGGTCAGGATTTGGGGTCTGTAGACTTTTAGTCTTTTTTTTTTTTTTTATCTGACTAGTGAGATTGAAATTGCTTGTCACCCTTTAGTTTGATACTACATGGAGGATGAATTTGATTTCATGTTTCTCAGTGGAGTCAATAAATATAATAAATTTGAAAACCAGAATAGAAGCCCTCCAATAATAATTTTGTTAAACTTGCCCAAGTGACTGACAGGACTGCATTTTGCTAACTAGTTATCTCAAGTTTATTTCTAAGGACTCTGAGGCTATTTGTTCCCATCAAGGTCAGATGACCTAAACCCCAGGACTCTCCTTAGGAAAGCCTGGCTCCAGTCTTGGGACAGTGGGCAGTCTCCCACCTGGGGTCCTAGGCCAGGGCTCACAGGCACAGACAATCTAGGGGACTCCATTGTGTGACTTCAGCATGGTTTCTTCTCAAACAAATCTGCCTACAAATGTCCCTTCTTTCAGGTATGTTTCATGCCAATCTTTCCTTGAAAAAAATCTTTGAAGTCCAAAGGAAACAAAAGATTGTTTGGAACTTTTGCTTTCTTGTGATTTTTAAGTACTTTTTTTTTTAGTAAACCTGAAGGAGTCCTAGTAGAATTTTCAATGTAAAGGTTTCCAGAAATAATTTTTGATGAGGTTTCACTGTGTGATAAATTGATTTCCACTGGCTTACTTTTAATAACATTAAAACTATAAAACAAAAATAAGGAATAGAATTGAACAGTAACAATCATCAAAATAAATAATAAAAGCTTTTTGTTAAAGTAACATTTTCACAGACGATTATTACTTATCTGTAAAATGAGGATGCAGAGACAGATATAAGATTCTATGTTCCACAGCCCACCAATACAATGACTATTCTGCCAATTCAAAGAAACATATGCACTGAATCACCCTCCAAATACCACCCGAATAGCTGTTTTTAAAAGGAAATACAGCTAAGCAGACATGGCTTGCCAGTCATAATAGAAATGGGCATCTATTGAAAGCTTATTCTCCCTGCCACTGTATTTGGTTCTACTTACATTTACTTATTTTTTTTTTAATTTTTTTTTTTTTGACAGAGTGGACAGGGAGAGAGAGAGAGAGAGAGAGAGAGAGAGAAAGGTCTTCCTTTGCCGTTGGTTCACCCTCCAATGGCTGCCGCGGCCGGCTCACCGCGCTGATCCAAAGCCAGGAGCCAGGTGCTTCTCCTGATCTCCCATGAGGTGCAGGGCCCAAGTACTTGGGCCATCCTCCAATGCACTCCCAGGCCATAGCAGAGAGCTGGCGTGGAAGAGGGGCAACCGGGACAGAATCCAGCGCCCCGACCGGGACTAGAACCCCGTGTGCCGGCGCTGCTATGCGGAGGATTAGCCTGTTGAGCCGCGGCGCCAGCCACATTTACTTTAATCATCAACCAATTTTACTCTGAAATATTATTAAATGTAATTTGCATTTTTCTCCTCTGTATTTTTCTCTCAACAGGAATTTTTTTTTTCCTCTCCTCACCCAGGGTGAAAGAGAGTTGGAGTTTGCCCAAGGTTTTTTCTGCTTCAGTCTATATAAAATGTGGCTTTTATTTTTAGTCTATCAATATGGCGAATTTATCCCCGTTCAATCAGCTTTGCAGTCTTAGCAAACACCCCTTTCATTAGGATGTGGGATCCGTACACATGGCTGGATTTGGTTTGCCAATGTTGTATCGAGGATTTGGGGGCCTGTGGTCTTCTAAGTCCTAAGATATCCACTTGCCTGTTGTCTTGTGTCAGAGGTATTCATACTGCAAGAGTTAAAGCAGAATTTGTCTGAAAAACCTTTTCCTCCCACCATTAGTTTTTGGAAGTCAGTCCATGTCAGAGTGGGAAGAGGAGACACCACTCTGTGGAAGGAGGTAGGAGGTATGAAGTGAGTAGGCAGAATGAACAGAGCTCGGAGCTCGTGAGACAGAAAGATTCCTGCACACTGTGGAAGAGGGTGATGTGTGGGACTGTGGGCCTATGCTCCCGTGCAGCAACCCAGGGACGGAATGAAACTGCAGACGGCACCTTTGCCAGGTGCAGAGGCAGGCCAATTAGCCCAGGTTTTCAACTTTGACAAGGCTCCCAAACAAACTATGCCCAAGTGAAGTATGGAGATACTCAGGGAAACCCAATTTCTAATGAACCAGTGGATCAGACATTTTCCTTCCCTGCTGTGACCATGTATGTATTGATAAATAGAGAACCCCGCTTTAGCTCAAAGCAGGATGAGAACTGAATTCTCGTACAACCTTCAGCTGATAAATGCTGCCCTCCTTCCAACCCCACCAAAAACCAGAATTACTACAAATTACTCATCACCACAGATACAGGGCTTTCAGCGTTATCTTTAAACAGATTAAGAAAAATAACTGTTATGACTCTTTTTTAAAGGAGGGTAGCCTGGCCGGTGCGGGAGCTCAAAGAGGCAGAGGTTACTGGCGGCGGTCACTGCTCAGTGAATTCACGCCCGAACGCAACCTTCCTTGCTGAACAGCCCCCGCTACTCAGTCCAGACTTCCTAACTGCCTTCTAAGGACCCTGGTGCAGATTCAGTGTTGAACAGCGCGGGGAGCCACCCACAGAGCGCCGAGCCATTGTTCAAGCGTTTGCTCTGGGCCTCCCATGAATAGGGTTCCTGCAGGCCGTGTTCCCCACCCTGAGGAGACGGGAATACCAGCCCCAGACTCCTGGAGCTTCCGTTTTCTCCACCATTTCTTGGAGTTCAGCAACAGCAGTTCCTTGATCGTGTCTCTAAGTCAGACCCTGGGATGTAATTTGTCTTGGCCTGAAGGCTTGAATTAATTTAAAGCTGTAACAGCGCACTCTCTTATTATCCCTGCGTCTATCTTGCTCTTCAGTTCTCCTCAATGATGTTTGTTTTCGATTTGCCAGCTTGAACCTTATTTTCTTTTCTGGAGAATAAAAAAGAATCAAAACAATATGAATAAATCTGTACCCCCTGCTTTGTTAGTTAACCTTACAGCTTTTGTCACGAATGGTGGACTCTGCCCAAAGGCATGTGTGCATTGTTTAGGACCACCCCATAGTGCCACAACCCAGCCAAGAAAGGCTGCTTATTAGGATCAAGACCAGAGAAGAACTAACGAGGTGGATACAGAGTCAGAGGCAGGCATTCAAGTACGTTGCTGAGATGGGCCTGATGAGATTAAGCTGTGTTTGGGAATGCTGCATGGGAGGCACCTGCAATGTTTTCAGTGAAAGCTGTAGCTCCAAGCAGTTTCTTATTGGAGGCAGCCTCAGGCCGCACTTTACCGTTTGCACAGGTCAACTCTGATATGAGTGGGGTTACATCTATAAAGGGTCCCCTCTGTATTTGACATTGTATTGTTGCCATTACTCTGGCAAGGTGGCAGTGTTTGTGCTAGAATCCAGTGCTCCCTTTTGTGAAAAGACTGTGGGCTTGCGTTGGGCCAGGGAAATCATGATTCCTCTGTTTTGCTCCCCTCATCAGATTCTTCCACAAGTTCCCCAATATTGAGGTTTCCTACCCCAATATTGAGGTTTGATTCCAACCTCTTTCCTCATCTAGGTCTATTGAGAAGCCTTTGTCATTTTGTGCTGAAAGTTTTCAAGCGCTCAGGTCTTTGTAGACATCCCTCGGGCTCTCTTCATCTTTATTACCCTTACGTCTTCTCAACCTTGAGTGTCTGAGCTCAGTGAGCTCCCTGTTCAGACTTGCAGATTTCCCCCTTAGCTTCTGATGAATAAATCTGGGCAGAGCTAGCGTGGATTTGATAATATGGGGAATTCACGCCTAAAGCCTCCGGTTCCTCCTGACCTTATGTCCTTTCCAACTTCTGACCAGGTGTACAGCGTCCTTTGTCTCAGAACCCTGAGCACGTTCTGTGATGAGAGTATCTGGCTTTGCCCTGACTCTTACTGCTTGGCATTTATGAAATCTGAGATAGACACAGTGACCCTCTCCTGTGCTTTGTGCTGCCTGCATGTTCATAGCCCTTCTTCCTAGATGGCAAGAAGTAGATCCGGAGTAACGTTTCTCATCTCCAAAGTCGGTTGTTCTCAGTCTCCATTATGCATCGCAGTGGGTCTGCAGACGCCTGACTCAACCGCTTGAAGAGTTTGCAGTGCCCCTTCCTAGGGCCAGCTGCAGGATTATCGGGACAAGGACAGCCTTCATTGTTCAAGAAGGCTGAGAATTTTGAGCTAGTGACAGCAGAGTTTTAATCCGAGCATGAGACCCTTCTAAGTTTGTTTTTCACACAGCTTTGATGCTTGATCATAGTCTCTAAATATAGAGAAAAAAGCTACTAAGACCTCATCATTTAGTATGAAATTTAAGAAAAAAAAAAAACCACTATTGGGAGACTGAATGAGTGGTTCAAATTGTCACTCTATTCCTGTGAAATCTCTACCATTATAAATCTAAAAGATGTTGGGAACAGTGTTGCTCCCTGAAATTTAATTCCTGCAAACATTGGAGTTTTATCAGAAGCTATTTTTAAAAGTTTGTATTTTTCTCACATTCCTATTATTTTGAGTAGATTACTAGTATTTCCTGGACCCGCTTCATAAATCTAACTTTGTATTCTTTTAAAACTTACTTTCACATAAAATAATAGGCTCACTATTTCCCAGAGGCATGCAGCCTTTCTTTCTAAATGTAAAAAAATGAGTTCACCAACATGAAATTTTTCCTCCAAATTGTAAGCTTGGCTTCCACGTTTCAGGTGATGTCACGGGAGGAACAATTATGGCCTTGTTCATTTTGATTTGTTTGGCCCCATGCCTCCTCACGTTGCTAATGAAAAATAAACTGTTCTACATGGGTCATTTATGATGTGATTTAATAAGATACTTTGTGTATTTCCAGCCTGCAGCATAATGTATTACCTAGTAGGAAACCACCTACTTGGAAAGAACTTATTAGCATTTTTTGTTCTGTCTTCCTCTTTGTCTAATGGCTAACTCAAAGCAAAGAGAAATTTGTTATTATTAAAAGGACTGTAAGACTTGAGGGACAAATGAGGGCTATTGTTGAAATGAGAACTTTGGCTAAGCCGTGTTCTCCTTATTGGCCAATTTCCTGAGTCCTGCTATGTAAGTTGAATTTCCCTCTTGCTCATTGTGTCAAACTGTCAATATTTTCTCTTTCTGCTGGTGAGACAGTTCACTCGCCAGCAGGTCAGAGAACCTTGTCTCATCAGAAATGTGAGAATGTGACCTCTTTCCTGCCAAATGAGCACATGTCAATGAGTGCAGTTGTAAGTCATTGTGGATTTTGTACAAAGGGAACGTCACATGTGTCATTGGCTAGGTAGGGGATAGCATAATGTAGAATACAAATGCAGACCTAATTTCATCCAGAAAATTGATACAGCATGTTAGTAAGTTAAGAGGGTCATTGTTATTTATTGCCATAGTTGGTTATTGTCAATATAACAGAGGCTGGAAAAATGGTTTATGTTATAAAGCTTGTATTTATATTAAATGGAAAAGGATACATTGGTTATTTAGTGGCAAGACTTTATAATCCATAATTCCTCCTTTTAAAATTTTTAACACCTTCATGATAGTTCATAGATACAATTTTAGCAATATAATGACATTTCCTTCCTTTCTCCCTCTACCTTTTCCTTCTCTCTCTCACTTTTGAGATAACATATCTTTAATTTACATTGCACTCAAGTAAAAAACAAAAGGACTCTAGTGGAAATATGCACAAGAATTATAAAAAAATCAAATGGAAAAATGACTTTCACCAATATACAGTAAATTTCAAAGTACTCACAGATCATTACAACTATAGTAGTATAACATCCTTAACCATTAATCTGACAAAGTTTACAAAACTGTATTTGCAGCAATACTGATAGACACATCATTTTTTTTTTGTTTTGGTTTATTGTTTTTTTTTTTTTTTAATTTAGCTCCCATATATAAGGGAGAACATGCAATATTTGGGTATTCATCTTTCTCTGTCTGGCTTATTTCATTCAACATTATGTCCTCCAGCTGCATTAATTTGCCTGAAATGGTAGAATTTCATTCTTTCTAATAGCTGAATAATATTCCATTGCGCATATTATGTATATATACATACGTGTGTATATGTATATATACAAGCTACATTTTCATTATCCATTCATCTGATGGCGAATACCTTGGTTGATTTCATATTTTGAATAGTGCTGCTATAAACATTGTGGTGCAGACATCTCTCTGTTTGTAGTTTGTAAAGAAATCTCCATACTGGTTTCTACAGTGATTGGACTAATTTACATTCCCACCAACAGTGTAGCTCCAGAAGCTCCTTGCCAACATTTGTTATATTCTGTCTTTTGGATTTTAGCCATTCTATCAGAGGTGAGGTGATAACTCATTGTCGTTTTGATTTGCATTTCCCTGACAGCTAGTTATATTGAGCATTTTTCCATGTATTTGTTGGTCATCTATTTCTTTTGAAACTGTTGAGATCCTTTGCCCATTTCTCAACTGGATAGGTTGGGTTCTTTTTGGTGATGTTGTTGTAGAGTTTTTAGATTGCTGAGTGTTCTGGATATTCATCCTTTGTCTGATAGGCAGCTTGTGAATAATTTTTCCTGTGGGGAGCAACTGGGAGCAACTCGGACTAGACTAAGTTACTGGAATTAAGACTTATTCTATGCATCTGCTCTCCCACAATATGGCGCTGAGAAGGGAGAAACAGCTTCTACACAGCTGCCTCCAGTTCAACCAATAAACTGTAGGACCTGCTCCCGATTGGAGGAGAGCAGCGTACTCGGCGTGTGGGCAGCCGAGTTGGGATTGGTGGAAGAGGACTATAAAGGAGGAGAGAGACAACATGCACCGGGAACATCTAAGAGGAACATCTATCTGAAGGAACACCTGTGCAGCCCCTGAGAGAGCCGGCCGGCGGTGTGCCGCTCCCCCGCGGAAGTGGGGAAGCTGGCAGGGGGAACTGCCCTTCCACGGAGGTGGAAGGGTCGGTAGCCAACCCGGGAAGAACCAGCAGCAAACCCAGGGAGGGCCGAGCAGACAAAAGAACAGCGCAGGGTCCTGTGTCGTTCCTCCATGAAGAGGGGGAGCGACATAATGGTGCCGTGACTCGGATATGAAGCCTAGGCAGGGTTTAGTGTCGTTCCTCCACGAAGAGGGGGAGCAACATTTCCCATCTGTTGGATGTCTCTTCACTCTGTTGATCATCTCCTTTGCTGTACAAAAGCTTGATATAATCCCATTTGGTTTAGTTTGGCTTTTGTTGCCTGTGCCTTAGGTTTCTTTTCTTTTTTGTGCCATATATATATATTTCTATATATAGAAAGTGAATTAACAGTAATACACCATATATATATATATATATATATATGGCGCAAAAAAGAAAAGAAACCTAAGGCACAGGCAACAAAAGCCAAGTGAATTAACAGTAATACACCATAAATTCTTATTTTGACACAAACAAAAATAGTCATCTGGTAAATTCACTTTGTGTAACAAAATACAGAAGACTTGACCACATTTAAATCACTGAGAACAAGAGAGAAATATTGCAAACTGTAATAGATATTACATCCATAAAAATTTTCCCAGTCTTTATTGAAATATTGCACAGTGCAATTGCTACATGGCAAACTAGTGTAGCATAGAAGTAAAAGCAAAAACAAACCAAAGAAAGCAAGCCACAAGTCTAAAATTGTTAAACAGTTAATAGTTCAAAGTTAGTAATCAAATCTATATCATTGCATTCTTTAAAACAAATCTTCCTACACCTTGAAGTGTATGATTTAACTTTTACTTAATACAAACCAAGTTTAAAATTAGCAATAGAGATTTTAAAAATGAAAAATTTTTGCAAATATAGTAAAAACATTTAACATCCGAAGAAAAGAAAAACAACCAAGTATGATATTTGATAACAATTTGCAAATTAAATTATGTAAATCTGCAACTTGGAAATCATGCAGTGTTTAAGTAAGCATTAAAAACAAATCTAAAATGGTCTTAAATAAGTTCAGATTTTTCTGTTGATAGACTAAATGTAAACTTTTTAAGCAAGTTTTTGAAACCTGAAAATTTTAAACATACTTAAAAGTCCATGATTCAGGGTCGGTGCTGTGGTGTAACGAATGGAATGGGTAAAGCCGCTGGCATCTCATGTGGGTGCTGATTCTAGACCTGGTCGCTCCACTTGCAATCCAGGTCTCTGCTATGGCTTGGGAAAGCAGAAGATGGCCCAAGTCCTTGGGCTCCTGCACCTGTATGGGAAGACTTGGAATAAGCTCCTGGCTCCTGGCTCCAAATCTGCGCAGCCCCAGCTGTTGCGGCCATTTGGGGAGTCAATCAGAGGATGAAAGACCTCTCTCTCTGCCTCTCCTTTTCTCTCTCCCTGTAACTCTGAGTTTCAAATAAATAAGCAAATCTTAAAAAAAAAAAAGTCCATGGTTGTTGTTAATTAAGAGTAATATATGCCTTAGGGTTCTTATCCTAGAAATCTTCCTCTACACCCATGTCTTAGAGTGTTTCCTCTGCATTTTCTTCCAGAAACTTCATTGTCTCAGGTCTTAAATTTCAATCTTTGATCCATCTTGAGTTTATTTTTTTATATCTTGAGAGGTATTGAAATTCATTCTTCCACTTATATACTTCCAGTGTTGCCAGCACCATTTGTTGAAGAGATTATCTTTAATATATGATCAGAGCACTTTTGTCAAGAATCAGTTGGCTGTATGTATGTCGATTAATTTCTGGACTCTATTCTGTTCCATTGATCTAAGTGTCAGTTTTCATGCAAATACCATGCTGTTTTAATTACTAGAATTTTGTATGGTGGTTGTTTCCAATTCTGTAAGAATGTTATCGGTATTTTGATAGGGATTGCATTGAATCTGTAGATTGCTATAGGTAGTATAGACATTTTAATGATATTAATTCTTCCAGTCTTTGGCAAGGAATGCCTTTCTATTTTTTGTGTCCTTGCTGACTTCTTTCATCAATATTTGATAATTTTCATTGTAGAGATATTTCACTTCTTTAGTTAAATTTATTCCTAAATATTTGATTACTTTGTGATTATTATGAATTGGATTTCTTTCTTGAGTTTTCTTTCAATGAGTTCATCATTAATGTTGAAAAATGGTGTTTATTTTGTGCTGAATCAGTTTACCAGTTCTAATAGCTTTCTTTGCTGACATATTTAGTGTTTTCCATGAACAACAACATGTCATTTGCAAACATGGATGTTTATAGTCTATAGTTCTTTAAAAAATATTTATTATGGAAAAAGAGAGACATTGTCCATCTGCTGATTGACTCTCCAGCTGACCACAATATCCAGGACTGGGATGCCAGCATTGTAGGCATCTCTTAGACTTTACACTTCACATGAGAATTGTTTTTGTCCCAAAATGCACCACTGATTATCATTGGTTTTGTTCACATGTCAGCAATACAGTTGGAAAGGAAGACTCTGAGAATAAAAATCAGGATAGTGTTTGACACGAAGCCATAGATTCCTTGGGGATGTGTTGAGGATTGTGTAGGAAAAGGGGGTTTAGGGATTTTCTCTCCTTCAGCAGACTGGTTAGTGGAAGGGTGTACACTCAATTAAAACATCAAGTCTGTGTGGAAGTCTGAGCAGTTCCTAGTTTGTTCCATGGTGGTGTCAGATTCCTCCAGCAATTCTGACATAATTCACAAGGTTATTTCTGTATGTATAATAGAGATGTCATAAATATAGAATATGTTCTTAGACCAATTCACAGGAACTAACTTCAGGTGTTACATATTGCTTAATTTTATGCCCCCCCCCCTTTTCTATATTCCCGTGTGTCTTGTTTTAGAAGACATTACATGTTTTAATATCTTAAATGTCTTGGTTCTTTACAACCATATATATATATATATTTCTATAGACTGTTCCACTGTTTCCTATTAGGCACATTTGTGAAGATCTTTTTCAACATTAATAATTCAAAACTTAGCTGCAAGCAGTCAGCCTGCTGTCATCAGATAACAATAAATATATTAATTCTGATTTTTCATCTCTTCCAAAGACCTATCAATGTGAATTTAATTTAAAATTCACTGGTCCCTTCTCTGAGATCATCTACTTTCTAGGTTTTCATAGTTGCTATTAACCTTAAAGATATTTTACTTCAAACCAGACAGACACAAGTGAGTACAAAGAACTTTGTGGAAAGAAAATGATGTACTTTCATTATCCACTAACTTTCTAATTTTGAGAGCCATTATTTGTTGTGAGTGATCATGTGACAATACCCATATGAATCCATGTGCTGTAATTATAATAATTTGCAGTAATTCAACACTGTTAGCCTGAGCAAAGTGCTCTTCTGCCTGTATCATTGTGTTGTTATGTATTTGTCTATGCTGTGAATCCAGGGCTCACAGATGGTTATTATAACCTGACATACTCTATTGTAGGAGACCTTCATAAATTCGTTAACCTCATTTAAAAAGACACAAAAAGCTAAATCAAGAACATTCCCTCTGACCATTTTAGAAATCAGTAATGGCCTTATAGCAGTAATACCGCTTTTGAGTGCCTGACAGGAGAAATATGTTTTGGGGAAAGGAATAGTCATAGGGAGTTTAATAATTGTGATGATGGATAGGGAACACACTGAAAGTCTGCTTATTATAGGAGCAGCCTTAGAGCTGCCGGGTGAACAGAGCAGTAGAAAAGCTGCTTCTGAGCAGATGCTGTGTGAAGAAGGAAGAGGCGGCCGGGAGAGGTACTTTTGTAAAGGAAGCTCAAGTTAGAACTGTAAAATCCAATGGTAGCAGTGACTGCGAGAACTAACCACACTAATGCACAGTGCATAAAGGCCTCCGACCACGGACAGACATAGTAGGATCATGTTTGGAAAGGACATCAATTCTGGGAGAACTGATGCATTCTCCCAGACATTATCATCTTTTGTATTACAGAAAAGATTGACTCAAGTACAAAGCAACAAATATCCATGATTTTGAACTGAATATGGGCTTGGTGCTTTACCAATGTTTGTGGAAACAGCCTGGCTACTGACTGACTGAACAGAATAATCATAGGATTGGTTCCTTGATCTCTGCTAACATTCAGCCAACTTGATTCCTCTTACCACATTCTAACAAGTCACATAAGAGCATCAGGTGACTTAAGCAGGGTGTCCTGAAGCAGAATAAGATCTTCAGGGCTGATGGCAGTGCTGTGGTATAGTAGGCTAAACCTCTGCCTGCACAGCCAACATCCCATATGGGTACTGTTGTGAGTCCCAGCTGCTGCACTTCTGATCCAGCTCCCTGCTAATGCACCTGAGAAAGCAGTGGAGGACGGCTCAAGTGCTTGGGCCTTTGAACCCATGTGGGAGACCTGGAAGAAGCTCCTAGCTTTGGATCAGTCCAGCTCTGGCCACTGTGGCTATTTGGGGAGTGAACTAGCAGATGGAAGATTCATATTCATTCTCTCCCTCTCCCTCTCCCTCTCCCTCTCCCTCTCCCCTGATCTTTCCTTCTCTTTCTCTGCCTTTCTAATAAATAAATCTTTCAAAAAACATCTTCATAGCTAAGGGATAGAGTGTCTTAAATCCAGATTCCGTGAATGGGTGAGTAGTTTATATAATTTTGCCATCTATGTCATTTTATAAATAATTGCTGTAATAATTGCTGTAAAATATTTTAGGAACATTATGTAATTCTCTTAGATCTATAGCTGTTGGAAGCTCTTAAGATAAATTTTTTAAAGATTTATTTATTTAAAAGTCAGAGTTACACAGAGAGGAGGCAGAAAGAGAGAGTGTGTGTTGGAGGGGGGGGGGAGATATCTTCCATCTGCTGGTTCATTCCCAAAATGGCCACAATGGCCCGAGCTGGGCCAATCTGAAGCCAGGAGCCAGGAGTTTCCTCCTGTTCTCCCATTCAGGTATAGGGGCCCAAGGACTTGGACATCTGCTATGGCTTTCTAAGGCGATAGCAGAAAGTTGGATCAGAAGTGGAGCAACTGGGACTCGAACTGGCTCACAGATGGGATGCCGGCACTGCAAGCAGTGGCTTTACCTGCTACGCCACAGCGCCAGCCCCTAAGATAAATTCTTAGGTTATACAGAAAAGTGAAATAAAGTTTCAATTTGGACCCAACCCAGGACTGTGCCAATTCTTAAACTGTTTTCTAATTAAAAAATAAATTAAAATGAATTTAGTAGGAACACATTTTTAACATCTAGCAATTAAAACAAGTCATAAAAATAATCACATGTTTGGCTGAAAGGGAGTGAAGAGCAGACATATGACGAGAAAGGAACCCAAGGGTTCCAGGGGAACCTACCAGCATGGGGAGGCAGGAGGAGCGTGAGCTACTGCGCTCTTACAGGGAGCTTTTCCTGCAGTGTTCCTCGGGTTCCGTGAAACACGCCCAGATCCGGCTCCTCAACCCGGCTCTGCCTGCCCTTCCTGGAGCCTGCCTTCTCCCAGGCTGCCTTGCCTCATCCCCTTCTTTTCAGTCCTCTGCCTAGCAGAGACTTTCCTTGTATGTGTACAAGTGAACTCGGGTGCCCTTCATCCGCCTCAGTACAAACCTGCTTTTGAGTGTCCCTTGTTCCTGGGTCACCTGAGGAACTGGGCTTGAGGGACCGCGAGAATCACGGGGCAGTGTTCATTCTGGGAGCGATGCACAACACCTGGGGTCTATGGGGTTCACTCTGGGAGCCGTGTACCACACTGGTGGCGGTGATGGCACGGATGAGGCCTCCAGATAGCTGAGTTCTTGTCCCATGTCTGAGTCGCTGTGGCAGTGTGACCTCAGTAGGTCAAGGCTTCTTTCCTGGATTCAGTTCCAGGTCTCTGAGGTGGTTAGATGGAGTTAGTTTCCTGTATTCTGTCCTATGCTAATTTAATCCAACTTCCTCCTTTCAGCAGTAGGGAAATTGAGCTATGGAAAGAGTTATTACAGTCAAAAATGTCATTTATTCTATAGCAGTATTAATTTATGTTTGTATTACTTCATTTGTATAGAAGTTTGCTTGCGTAGAATTTTATGTGTATGTAAAATAAAGTCATTGGAAACCCTCATGCCCCCAAAAATTAACCTTTCTAAACTCTGTGCCCATCAAACAACCTTATTTATATATTCTGCTAATCAGAATCCTCCGCAGGGTTTTCTTTTAGACTGGGGAGGAAAATGAAGAGTCAGTGGTAGAAGTGGGAGACGGGGGTTTTACTGCAGATCAAGTTACACAGGGAAAGGGAGAAGTGGTCAAGAGTCAACACTGTCACCACCTCTGAGTGCTGTGGCTGCTGTTAAACAGTGAGCAGGTGTGTGCTTATACAGCATGCTTGCTGGGTTCCTTGGTCTTGCATTTGTTAAAGCAATAAAAAAATCTCAGTTATGGAGATGCTATTGTTTTATTTTATTGGAAGTTGATATGCACAATGTTACATATGTGTACATACCCTCGTTCATATTCCTATATTCCCAAATATACATGTTTGATATATTTGTCATTATTTAGGCATAAAGTGATGACTGTTTTTTATAGCACAATTTCAAGATGGTATTACATGAACTTTCCATAATAATGGCTAGCAGAAATTTGAAATTTAAAAATGCTCTGTGAGGGAGAGGCATGTTGAGCCTGGCTTTACCTGTCCTTGGGGGACAAGTTCCAAGGGGTTCCATGGATGCTTGAAACCATGGTTTAAAAGATGTCTTCAGGATGTTCATGGAAAATGTATAGTGTGAAGAACTATGCATGAATTTTAGAATCTTTTGCACCAAAATAAACATCTTTTAATAACATTTTCCATGAACTGTTTGAAGCACTCTGGCATTACCAACAGAGTTTATTTTGGTGCAAAAAATTCTGAAGCTACATGGAAAATGTAATTATGACTGCCCTCCCTATCTTCAGTGAGCTAATTGAAAGGAGAAGTCATTTGGAGTGTATGAGAACAACCAAAGCCCACCAGGGGAGGGACTTCCCAGAGACTGAGTTTGAGCAAAAAAATTAAGACGGTTGGCTGTACTGGAGCCCGACTTGGTAAAGTGTATTGTTTTGGACAAAAACTTATTAGTGTGTTCTGTGTATCTGATTCTTAGTACAATACATGATAATCAGCACTTTGAGCCCTCCAGCCCTTCATTGTGCATTGAGTCTGTGTACATGCTATAATGATAGTCACAACTAGCAAAGAAATAGTATTTTTATCTGATTTCTATCCTAAATAATGTTAAAGTGTTGCCATGTTCATTTCCAAGGGTGCCCGGCTGAATTTTCTTGGTCAATACTGCCCCCTTCAGTTCATTTCAGGGGTGTGCATGGTAGTAAGCAGAGCACACTATCTGTTCCTGGGCAGTGGGTGTTCAACCTAGCCCCAGGAGACCCAGACACTCAGCCAAACCCTCTGTAGGCGGGTGTGACCTCACTGGTCACGTGGACCTTCAAGTTCTTTCCCAGACATTATTTCCACATGAGAGAAGATGTTGTGTCTAAGGGAGTCGGGAACCAAAACCAATATCCACAGAAAGGAAATCACGGACAATTAAATTGCCTTTTGTGGCCATGACTGATTGGAAATCTCAGCAGATTTCCCCTAAAATCATAGGAGTTCATTTTAACTATTAGACATAAAAATAAAAGATCTTGTGAGAGTCCTTAGCTTTTGGGGTTGAGAAAGGAATGTGAGCTGGAGGTTGTTAGATTCAGCCAAACTTTCTTATTAGATTTCCTTATTAAGATTATCATTTACAGCAATTTTTACAGCATTCTGCTTATTGAGCAAGCTGGGAGAGTATAGAAAAGGCTGCCTGTTTGTGGAAGACGTTAGGAGAACTTGTGAGAAAATTTGGGGAAAACTACTTTTGCAAAGAAGATATAATTTGAATTTTACTTTAAAAAAAAAACTATTAGTAATTGTTTTTTTAAAACAACCACAAGCTATAATTGTAGACATTTTGAAATACTCATTAAAGATCCTGGGAACTATTTAATGATTTCACAAAACATTCCACAGACTTAGACTGGCTTTGAAAACGATTTGCAGAAGGCAAAAGTCTCAGACACATAATTTGTCACCAGGCAACCCTGTAATGCCTGAGCATAATCCCATCGTCCACTCTGATGGCCTCCTCCTCCTGTGTTCACCTCCAATTGACTAACAAAACCTAATTCTACATTCAACCCTATGATTTTCCCACCAACACAGATTTTCAAGAAAAGACGCCCATATTGTAGTCAGGATCTCTATACCATAAAGGTGAGGATGCACACCTTTTGTTTTCCATAACAGATACTGACAGAAGATGGGAGGGCCGTGTTGAGTCTTTGCCCTTGAATCCCCACCCCCTTTTAATTCTTATACTTTATCTCCAGTTCTGTGGCCAAAAAGAATTACAGCATGGTGTGTTTGTGTGGGCTTTTTATTTTAATAACAGAGAACTACCAATCCATAAAGTAATTGTGTTTATTGTATGTAAAACTTTTATTTGGGATATTCTACAAAGCAAATATGGAAAATTTAATGTCAATTGCAATTTTATCTTTCTCAAAAGATAAAATTAATTACTTTAAAAAGCCACTAAAGCAGCATCACATTTCAAGTTTTTTTTTTTATTGGTCTTATGTGTGTTCATATGTGTAATTTTTCCCATTAAAATTAAAATCCAAGACTAAATATTCAGAAATTTAAAGAAGTAGACAGGAGGGGAAAAGAAAGGTGCTGTATGATTTACTCTTGTTGTTTGTATCCCAAATTTCATCCTCTGTGTACTGTTCTGGTTTTACCTATTTATTTTCAGAGGGAACTAACTATTTTGTAACCACAATAAACTATACAGAGAATGCACTGCACAAAACACAGTAGAGGTTCAAGGACTGCTGTGTTTCTTTAGCAAGACTGAAGATCTCAGTTGCTGGTCTTCGGGTTTTAGGCTGCACTCTTCGTGTTTTGAATGGGTCACTGGACGTAGGGTGGCGAATATGCTGTTAACCAGATACAAACAGAAGAATCCTCACCTGGCCCAAGCAGAAGAAGGTAAGGCATTTGATTTCATATAACTACCAAAGTTCCTCCCCATGAGACAGTGCCAGGTGGAGTTACACTACTCGGCAAACTCTTTATTTTGTTAAAAAAAAGTGATAAAACAAAAAGCCCATTTATTTCATGAAAGGGAGGAAGACGGAGGGAGAGAGAGAAAGAGGATCTTCCATCTGCTGGTTCACTCCCAAAATGGTCGCAACAGCCAGAGCTGGGCCAGGCTGAAGACAGGGTCTCACACATGGGTGGTTGGAGCCCAAGTATGTGTACCATCTTCCACTGACTTCCGAGGTTCATTATCAGGAAAACGAATTAGAATAGGAGTAGCCAGGACATGGACTGGTACTTTGATAGGGGCTGCCAGCAGGACAGCAGTGGCTTCACCTGCTGTGCCACAACACCGGCTTCTCAAACTCCTTGATAAGGGCTGTTGGACCTTTTATTTCATGATGACATTTTATGACAACATCTCATGTTTCTTGATACCCAAGACACTCTTGTCCCCAGATCTATTCTCTACTCAGAATCCAAAATGAACATTTAGAAGAGTGATTTTGATGATCATGTGGCTCCCATTCAGTGACTTCCCACACACGTCGGAGGAAAGTAAAGCTCTTTGAGTCTGTACTTGATCTTGGCTCTGCTTGCTATGCACCTTACTTAGAAGATTTGCTGTGTTCCCCAAGGTGGCTGCCATTTACAGGGACCCCATTCAGTCCCTCAAAGACTCTTTTCTGATGCTTTCACGTGCTGTAACCTGATTCTGGGAAGCCTTCACCCCTGTTCTTCATGTGGCAAACACTTCATTCTAAATACTTTGGTTTGATACCTCCTGAGAGAGACCAACCATGTAAGTGAGAGCCTTCTGGTTATTCTCTTCAGTGTACACTCTTGTCCTCAAAGCATTGATTATAGTGCTCCTTTATTTGCATCTTTATATGTCAACCATCTATTTCTCAGTGTGTCCCTAGAGTAGTAGAATGAATAAAGTTGTGTACCAAATCAAATTTTAAACAACACTGATTGATGTACTGAGCAAAAGGTAGATATCAGCATAAACATGAAATAATCTCAATGTTTTATTCATGGATTTTTGTTATCTAATATTTATTGGCCATCTATTGTGTGTTAAGAACTATCCAACTATTCTACCTTCTGAGACTATATGAACTGGAAAACACTAAACTGTTCTGATTGAGCTTATATTTGGGGGCTGGATGGATGTGCACACAGTGGGGTAAATTAAAAGGGCAAAAGTACTGCAGAAACAAATCAGGAAAGGAACAAATGAAACAAAAATGAAAATCGCTGCAGAAGAAAAGGTGGGAGTGCATCCAGGAACAGCCAGGGAGCGGAAGAAGAGCAAAGCCAGAGAGATCCAGCATCTTTCCAGCCACTTGAGGAACCACGGTTTTTACTCTGTGTGATATATGAAGTCCTTGTAGGTGTTAAGATTTTTTTTAATTCACTTTTTATTTAACCAACAGAGTCAGAGCTGTTGCCTACTGTTGACTCCCCAAATGCTCACAACAACCAGGAGCTGGAGCTGGGAGCCACGAACTCAATCCGGGTCTCCCATGTGGATGCCAGGAACTCAATCACTTGAGCTATCAACACTGCCTCCTACTAACAGGAAGCTGGAGTCAGGAGGCAGAGTCAGGAATTGAATCCAGGTTCTCTGATAAGGGAAGCAGACATCTTAACAGCTAGACAAAACATCCATCCCAGGCTTAATGTTTCACAGAAGAGATGAGATAGCTTGAACAGGCTCCTTGTGTCTGCAGGATTGAGAGCAGTATGCAAGGGACCGAGAGTGCAAGCTGTGAGCCCCCTTCAGGCTCCAGTGGAATCAATCCAGGTGGGGGGCGATGGTGGTGGAAGGTAGATTGAATCTGTTTGCTATAAATGGTCCATCAATTTTATCACCCACATTTTTCCTGGGAAATAAACAGTGGCAGGGAAAGCAGCACTCGCAATGTCTAGGGCAGTGGACAGACCAAGACCCCAGGGACATGACTCCCAGCAGACTTACCTCTAGAGAGTGTCCAGTACTTGCAAGAAGACTCTAAGGAGGATTAATCAGAATAGGATGGCAAGCCCTAGTGGATGAAACAAAAACGTTGTCTCTGGAAATATGGAAAGAGTGCTGAGAGAGAGGAAATAAGAGGCCAGAGGTTGGAGCCTGTGAGATAATAGAGGATCACGTATTCCACGGTGCAGCCGTATTCTTAGTGGTTGTCTTTTTTCAGGAAAGCCACCAAATCATGGAACAATGTGGGTCTCCATAGCTGGTAATAGTGTACACTGCAGTGGGTGGGGTGGGGAATTGGGTGTAGAGGCAGAAAATGCTAGGTAGACATGGGAAGTCACCAAAGGGAAGGGAGACCTTGTTCTCTTACAAAACCATGACCTTGGAGGCTGAGGACAGGCTGTGTAGACCTGGATGGTTTTGGAGATTACAGCCAACCTCTGTACATTAGTCTAAATCTAAAACCTTTGATTTGGGCTCTGTCCCAGGTATTGGAGTTAATAATTTGAGATGAATAAGGAAGGTATCAAGTTGCCAGTGAGATAAAAATTTGTCAACCATGGTCATTTAAAACAAAATCAGCAGAACACCAAAAAATGATCAGCGTTTATACCTCCAAATCTGGCTCTCCTATTAAACCACCAGAACCAAAATGTCTGACAGGAGAGGCACCTGCCAAAGTGGTGACAGCCACCGTATTTCAGAAAGCCAATGGTGCAGGTAATTGTTCAACATAACAATGTTGTCGAATAATAGTTTTATAAAATATATTTTGGGGCTGGTGCTGAGGCGTAGCAGGTAAAGCCACTGCCTGCAGTGCAGGCATCCCATATGGGTGCCGGTTCCAGTCCCAGCTGCTCCATTTCCTATCCAACTCCCTGTTATGGCCTGGGAAAGCAGTAGAAGATGGCCCAAGTCCTTGGGACCCAGTAACTGCATGGGAGACCCAGAAGAAGCTCCTGCTCCTGGTTTCGGATCAGCCCAGCTCCAGCTGTTGCAGCGAACTAGGGGGGTGAACCAGCGGATGGAAGACTCTCTCTCTCTCTCTCTGCCTCTCCTCCTCTCTCTGTGTAACTCTGCCTTTCAAATAAATAAATCTTTAAAAAATAATTATATTTTCTAAAATTTTTTAATAAAAATTTATAAAATGTAGGGATGAAAAAATGCCACAAATAGTTTCCTCTAAAACTCACTGATTATTCTAAAAATAATTTAAAAACTTGAAAAAATTACTAAAGTGTGATTTTTATTATTTTAAATGATTATGGTAATAGCTAACAATAAGTACACTACTAAACTTTCGCTTTCTATAGCCATAAGAAATTGTGCTTCCATATTTGAAAAAATAGAATAAGTCATTTAATACCTCTTAAGGATTGCATACCTAAGGAAACAGGTGTGCTTTCTCAACAGTACTGATTAACCCTGAGTTAGCTCTTTCTCAATACCTACACACTTCTAGCCCCATCTTGCCCTCAGCTGACACCACTTTCCTTTTTTCCTATTTCCGATCTGCATTTCATGTTCATATGCAGTAAACCTTATTCAAATGAGTGTAAGAACAGAGAACTTCAATATCGAACACTGAAGACCATTCCCAATAGGTCTCGCCCTCCCATCGTGAAGCCTCCATCGCGGAGCCTCCTGGTTTAAAGTAAGAGCCTCAGAGTCAGAAACCGGCGTGAGCCCCAGGCCTGCATCTTTCGGGCTGCACAAATTCAGTCACAATGCTCATCTGGCTTAAGCTTCAGTTTTTAAAATTGTAAGGTGGAGACAACTTTACTTCCTTGTTTTGTTACTATATAAGTGAGATGGCATGTAATCATAAACCTTTGACATGCACTCAGTGCTATATGAGTGGCAGTTATTGTAATGCTTATCCATTCTTTCAACTTTTTAGTCAAGGCAGTAAATTTGTACACATTTATGAGACACCGTGGGATGCTCTGATAGATGTATATATCGTGTAATGGTTAAAGTAGGATAAACATACGTATTTCCTCAACCATTTCTCATTCCCTTGTGTTAAAAACCCTCAAATAGATAGTACATAGAAATAGTACATTATTGTTATCTAGAGTCACCCTGCCAAGCAGTAGAACCACAGAACCTCCATTTCCCATCTAACTGCAACTTAGTAGCTATTGATCCGTTTTCCCCAATCTCCTACTTTCCCCAGAGTCTGCTAACCATTATTCTACTCTCTCTATGACATCACCTTTCTTAGACTCCACATACTGAATGAGATCATGCAGTATTTGTCTTTCTGTGCTTGTCTTATTTCACATATCACAGCATTCTCCAGGTCTATCCATGTGGTCTCTAATGACAGGATTTCATGCTTGTGTGTGTGTGTGTGTGATGGAACAGTAGCCCATTGTGCACATTTACATATAATTTCCCCAGCTGTGACTAGGCTTCCATGGATGGCTTATGAGTAAAATAATATCTATTTGAAGGATATTTTGGAAAGAAAATTACTGTTATTAGGTGAATGTAATAAAATACATGACATTGTATGCTTTAAATGGGGGAAATGTATGGCAGGCAAATTATATCTCAATAAAGCCATTTAAAAAATGTATTTTGACCACATGGTTGAACCTGAGGAAATTAAACGAAATATAGCAGGCATGAAATGACAGATCTTGGGGCTGGTGCTGTGGCGCACTAGGTTAATCATCTGCCTGCGGTGCTGGCTTCCCATATGGTCGCCAGTTCTCGTCCTGGTTGCTCCTCTTCCAGTCCAGCTCTCTGTTGTGGCCTGGGATAGCAGTGGAGGATGGCCCATGTCTTTGGGCCCCTGCACCCACATGGGAGGAAATTCCTGGCTTTTGGCTTCGGATCGGTGCAGCTCCAGCCATTGTGGCCATGTAGGGGGCGAACCAACGGAAGGAAGACCTTTCTCTCTGTCTCACTGTCTGTAACTCTGTCAAATAAAAAAAAAAATGCCAGATCTCTTATATGTAAAGTCTCAAAAAGTCAAGCTCTTAGAAGCACAGAGTAGACTGATGGTTCCCAGGTTCTGGGGCAAGTAATAGAGAATGGGGAGATGTCAAAGGATAAAAAATTTTAATAGGAAATCAGTGTCTGGTGCAGGAGTTAAGATACCACTAGGGATGCCTGAATCCCATATCTAGGGTTCCTGGATTCTGCTCCTAGCTCCTCTTTCAATTCCAGCTTCCTGCTTAGACATACCCTAGGAGGCAGGTGATGGCTCTGCCATGCATGTGAGAGACTTGGGCTGAGTTCCCAGCTCCTGGCATTGGCCTGGTCCAGCTCTGGATGTTGCAGACATTTGGAAAGTGATCTAGTAGATGGAAAATCTGTCCCTTGCTCTCTGTATCTCTGTCTTTCAACTAAATAAAAATAATTTAAGTTAGAGGTTAAGTTCAAGAGCTCTATGTATAATGTGGTATCTTAAGTAATAACAATGTATTATAAACTTTAAATTGTTATTAGTAGACTTAAGCATCCTCACACCAAAATGGTATACATACAGTGCCTGCTCATGAGCTCAAGTTAGCCATTCTATAATGTATATGTACTTCAAAACACTTTGTATACCGTAAATATACGTAATTTTCAATTTTCAATTTAAAATGAGATTTAAATGAAGGAAAATTATGTAATAATTAGAAATACTTGATTTTACAAAGTCCAATTACAGACACTTTCCAAACTTCCTAAAACTGCATTATTGAAAGCAGTAATGGGTTCCCTGGGCCATGACGGGTTTCCTGTCACTGGAAGCGTTTGGCCATGGGTTGATGGGTGCCTGGCAGAGGCATCAACAAGGGATTTGAGCATAGGATGAGTGTTGGGTTTAGATGGCCCTCAGGGATATATTCAGGAGCTGGCACTGTGGCATACAGTTAATGCTGTTGCCTGCAGTGCCAGCATCCCATATGGGCGCCGGTTCAAGTCCCGGCTGCTCCACTTCCAATCCAGCTCCCTGCTATGGCCTGGGAAAGCAGTAGAAGATGGCCCAGGTCCTTGGGCCCCTGCATCTGTGTGGGAGACCTGGAGAAGCTCCTGGCTTCATATTAGTGCAGCTCTGGTTGTTGTGGCCAACTGGGGAGTGAACCAGCAGATGGAAGACGTCTCTCTCTCTCTCTCTCTCTCTCTCTCTCTCTACCTCTCTCTCTCTCTACCTCTGCCTCTCCTTCTCTGTGTAACTCTTTCAAAGACATCTTTTTTTTTAAAATGGATATATTCAACTCCAAATTTTTGTTCAACATTCTGTAGTCATAGTAGCAAAACTGCAAGAAAAGCTAACGCAATTCAGCCCCCATAAGTAAAAATAGAGCATTACAAAAAAGTGGAGGTAAAATTCCATTGCAGTATTTCAGTTCAGAGTTCATAGGCATGGACAACAGAATGAATCCTGGATCTCAGTTTTGTGGAGTCCACAGGCTCTACGCAGGCACTTCCAAGTGTTAATGCAATTAATAGGTAAGTTTTGGGCAGGCATTTATCCTAATGGTGAAGACACATCCCACTTCAGAGGCCCTGGGTTGGGTATAATTTCTTGGAAATGCACACCCTGGGAGGCGACAGCGATGGCTCCAGTGATCCAGTTCCTGCCACCTACATGGTGGACATGGATTGAGTCCCAGGTCCTAGCTCTGACCCCAGCCACTACAGACATTGGGGAAGTGAACCAGCAGATGGGAGCATTTGTGCTCTTTCTCTTTCGCCCTTCCCCATCACTCCCTCTAAAATCAATTGATTAAATTTAACTGATTTTAAAATAAGTTTATTTTGGTTCAAAACTTGTTTAAACTCATGTATAAATTTCTTATAAGATGCATTTTCTATAAACTTTCTTTAGATTCCTCATATAATTTTGGAAGCCTATAAAAATTTACAATGCTAAACAATGTTTATTTTGAATGAGAATATGAATGATGAAAAGCTGACAAGTGGCAAAAATTTCACAAATTTAAAAATTTGTGTTTCTATTAATTAGCTGCCTAGCATACCTCTGAAAACACTTGCTGATGACAGAACCCTTTTATATAAAGGCAGTTTTGTACTTTTTGTAGAATTTGGTTGAAATTTGTTTTTATTATTGATTGCTGGAAAATACTGTTTCAGCTTCACCACTCATTGGCAATGTCTTAAGTGTTTAGGATTACTGTCAACTCCAGGAATACTGCTCTGTGGTTTCTTTTGTATATAAGTATGTGGTCTAAGGTTTCAGATCATTTCAAGCTTGCCTATTCACTAATTTATGTACTCACTAACCAGGTTGTCTTCAGTTTCCTAAAGTCAGGATGCTTAGAGAGTTGGCACAGTGCACACAGAAAGATTCCTGGAAGCTATCCTATGCTGGGACAGAAAACGATAGTTTGACAGTCACAGAGGTGACTGCAAGCCACAGTTACGTCCCACAGAACTACTCAAAAGTATTCCCAACTAGCCAGATCCAAAAATGCCTGTAGCCAGTGCAAACTCCATGGCACTCAAAGTTTGGAAAATCAGTGCAGTTTTAACCCACTGAGATTTGAGTGTCTTAATTTTGCAAGTTTCATAAAATAAATTCCTGTAAAAACATTGCTCCGTCCCTTCCCAAGCTTGTGGCAGGGGCCCATGTATGTGGATCCCCAAAGCTCTTAGCTTCCTGATAAATCCGTCTCTGTGAGAGGGTGCTTTGAAAACTGGCTAGCACAATGCTAGCACTATGCAGCCTGAGAAATGTCTGAGGGAACTGGGGATCTTTAGCCTGGAGCACGGGAGACCTGGAGGGACATGATTACTGTCTTGAAATCTTTGCAGGGCTGTCATATAGACATCTGTCCAGTCAGAGACTCTGAGCAGCTCTCCAGGACAAAACTAAGAACACTAAGGAGTTGCAAGGAAGATTTCCACCAGCCGTAAGATAGAACTTCCTAAACAATTAAAGTTGTCCAAAATGAGGAGGGTTGCTGAGTCGTAATGGGCTCCTTGTCGCTTGAAAAGTTCTACAGAGGTCAAATGATTACCTGTCAGGAAGAGTGCTTGCTGTCGATGGGACTTCCGTAATGAGTGGAAGTTAAGGCTAAATAACTTCCAAGTTACATTTTAATAGCTGTCTGATGTTTCCCAGGAAATCAGGAAAAAGAAACATTCCTTCAATGCATGTGTGATCAGAGTAGATTATTAAACAGATTTCAAGATAAAATCTTAGAGAATTGTCCACGTATATCAAATCATCACTTGGAAAATTGAGAGTTATATACCTTAGAATTTTCCAATAATATGTTGGTTTAGCCTCAAAACTCAGTTCTATGCTTGATATTGTCATACAATCCTATTCATAACTTTTATTCGCTCATAAATAATTATCAACTCCTTTTATGTGACAAACTGTGCTACACTTGATAAGCACTAGTAAAATAATTATTAGTAAAGCAGTTCATGGTCTCTTGCTTCATATGACTTATAGACAAGTAATACTTCTATGTGTGTAAAGTTTATATATTCAAGAGATCCTAGATAGTTTATAAGATTTTATTAAGCATTGTCATCAAATGCATGAACAATCAGGTCAGTCTGGGCTCAAATCCTAGTTGAGTGTGCAGATCGGAAAAGCAGGCTCTTCTCATCTGAGTTTCCTTGTCCATGAAGTAAGTATAACACACTCTATAGAATTGCCATGAGTATAAATGAAATAACGGTTGCTAAGTGTTTGGTACACATAAATGCCCTAAAATATTAGTAATTTTTTTAAAAATGTGTTCTGCGCAAGAATCTTCTCAGTGTGCATATTATAGAGGAGGTTTAAATTAATAGGCTTAATATAGAAAAGAGAAGCCTATATATTCCTAATTTACCTGTTATTTCCTGAAAATATAGCATATCTTATATGATTTATCTAAATAAAAACATGGTTAAAACGCTATAATTCTTATTAATAAACTACATAAAGCCCTTGTTGGAAAATCACATTTCAAAAGAGAATCATCACTTTTTTTTTTTTTTTGACAGAGTTAGACAGTGAGAGAGAGAGTCAGAGAGAAAGGTCTTCCTTCTGTTGGTTCACCCCCCAAATGGCCGCTACAGCCGGTGCTGTGCTGATCTGAAGCCAGGAGCCAGGTGCTTCCTCTTGGTCTCCCACTAGGGTGCAGGGCCCAAGCACTTGGGCCATCCTCCACTGCACTCCCAGGCCACAGCAGAGAGCTGGACTGGAAGAGGAGCAACCGGGACAGAATTCGGCGCCCCAACTGGGACTAGAACCTGGGGTGCCGGCGCTGCATGTGGAGGATTAACCTAGTGACCCACGGTGCCAGCTGAGAATCTGTTGCTTGAAGATTATAAATTTTGTGCCATAAAAAGTGAATACTACTTTCCATAGCAGGTATTAAATAACACGCAAGTTTCAAAAGGTGAATTTTTATAAAACAAGTAAACAGAAGTTCAGCCAACTGCATGAAGGAAGAGTAAACAGATTTTAGGTGACTTTTCATTTCTTCTAGGTTACCTTTTTTAATTTTTAAATTATTTATGTAAGATGAACATATTTCATGTATTTCATATATACAGCTTTAGGGGCATAGTGATACCTCTGACCTTGTCTCTCTCCTGTCCTTTTTTGCACCCCCATCTTCTTCCTTTGTTATTTTTTCTTTAAATTTTTACAGTATAAATTTCAGTTTATTTTATAATCATAAAATTAAACCCCGACTAAGTAAAGAATTCAACCATTAGTACGAAGAAAAACTCATTCTTCTTCAACAGTATGGACAAGAGCTGACAACAATATTCAAATCTCAAAATATCAATTTTTCTCATATCCATTATGTTTTTTATACTCAGTTACTACAGATCATATTTGTCTTTTGGGGACTGGCTTATTTCACTAGGCATAACGGTTTCCAGTTGCATCCATTTTGTTGCAAAAGACAGTATTTCATTCCTTTTTTTTTAAGATTTATTATTTATTTATTTGAAAGGTTTGCACAGGGAGAGGAGAGGCAGAGAGAGAGAGAGAGAGAGAGATAGAGAGAGAGAGGGAGGGAGGGAGGTCGGCCGGTCTTCCATCTGATGGTTCACTTCCCAACTGGCTGCAATGGCTGGAGCTGCTCTGATCCGAAGCCAGGAGCCAGGAGCTTCCTGCAGGTCTCCCACGTGGGTGCATGGGCCCAAGGACTTGGGCCATTTCTACTGCTTTCCCAGGCCATGGCAGAGAGCTGGATCAGAAGAGGAGCAGCCGGATCTCAAACCAGTGCCCATATGGGATGCCAGCGCTTCAGGCCAGGGCATTAACCTGCTGTGCCACAGCACTGGCCCCAGTATTTCATTATTTTTTATGGGTGACTAGTATTCCATAGTGAAGAAATACCATAATTTCTTTATCTAGTCATTAGTTGGTGGATATCTGGGTTGGTTCCATACCTTAGCTATTGTGAATTGAATGCAACAAACATGGGGGTACAAGTAACTCTTTTGTATGCTGATTTCATTTCCTTTGGGTAAATTCCTGGGAGTGGGGTGGGTGGGTCATACAGGAGATCCATTATCAGGTTTCTGAGGGATCTCCATACTATCTTCCACAATGGCTATACTAGTTTACACCCCACCAACAGAGGATTATGGTACTTTTCTCCCCACATCTTCACCAGCATTTATTTATTTTTTTTAAATTTCTGTATAATAGCCATTCTAACTGGGGTGAATTGACTTTAATCATTGTTTTTATTTGAATTTCCCCGATGGCTAGTGATCTTGAGCATTTTCTCATGTGTCTGATGGCTATTTGCATTTCATCCTTTGAAAAATGCCTGTTTAAGTCCTTTGCCCATTTCTTAACTGGATTGTTTTATTGTTGCTAGGCTTCTAGAACTTTTTATAAATTATGTATATTCTTAATTGCATAGTTTGCAACTATTTTCTCCCATTTTTCAGTTGCCTCTTCACTTTGCTGAGTGTTTCCTTTGCAGTATAGAGGCTTCGTAGCTTGATATAATCCCATTTGTCTATTTTGATTGCCTGTGCTTCGGGTCTTTTCCAAAAATTTTTTGCTTATGCCAATATGCTACAGAGTTTTCCTGATGCCTTCCTCGAGTAATTTGATGATATTAGGTCATGGATTTACATCCTTGATCCATTTTGAGTGGATTTTTATAGAAGGTGTAAGGGAGGGGTTTTGTTTCATACTTCTGCATGCAGAGATCCAGTTTTCCTAGCACCATTTGTTGAGGAGACTGTCCTTTCTGCAGGGATTGATTTTAACTTCTTTGTCAAAGATCAGTTGGTTGTAGATGTGTAGGTTGCATTCTGGAGTTTCTATTCTGTTCCATTGGTCTACATGTGTATTCTGTGCCAGTATCAGGCTGTTTATATTACAACTGGCCTGTAGTACGTCTTAAAATCTGGTATTTTGATGCCTCCAACTTTTTTTTTTTTTTTTTTTTTTTTTTTTTTTTTTTTGCTATTTAAGAATGCTTTAGCTATTTGGGGTCTCTTGTGTTTCCATATGAATTTTAGCATTTTTTTTTTAGACTTTCGAAGAATGTTATTGGCATTTTGGTAGAGATCACATTGAATCTATAAATTACTTTTAGTAGTTTGGACATTTGGATGGCATTTATTTTTCCAATCCATGAACATGTAAGATTTTTCCATTTTTTAATGTCATCTTCTCTTTTTTTTCTTTAATATTTTATAATTTTTATTGTAGAGATCTTTTACCTCCTTGGTAAGATTTATTCCAAGATATTTACATTTTTGTAGCTCATGTGAATGGAGCTGATCTTGCAAGTTATTTCTCAGCTATGATATTGTCTGTGTATAGAAAGGCTATTGATTTTTGTGTATTGATTTTATATCCTGCAACTTTACCAAACACTTTTATGAGTTCCAATAGTCTCCCAGTGGACTCTTTTGGTTTCCCTGTATATAGCATCATTTCACCTGTGAACAGGGATAATTTGACTTCCTCCTTTCCAGTTTTTATCCCTTTGATTTCTTTTTCTTACTTAATGACTCTGGCTAAAACTTCCAGATCCATATTGAATAGTAGTAGTAAAAGTGTGCAACTGGTTCCAGATCTTAGTGGAAATGCTTCCAGCTTTTCCCCATTCAATATAATGCTGTCCGTGGGTTTGTTATGTATTTCCTTGATTGTGTTAAGGAATGTTCCCTCTATGCCCAGTGTGCTTAAGGTTTTCATCATGAAACTGTGTTGCATTTCATCAAATGCTTTCTCTACATCTATTAAGATAATCACATGGTTTTTATGCCAATTTTTAGTGTGATACTTCACATATATTGATTTGCGTATGTTGATCCATCCTTGCATGCCAGGGATAAGTCCCAGTTGGTCTGGGTGAATGATCTTTCTGGTGTGCTGTTGCATGTGGTTAGCTAGTATTTTGCTGAGGATTTTTGCGTTTATGTTCATCAGTGATATTGACTGTTGTTTCCTTTCTTTGCTTTATCATTCTTTGGTTTGGGAATTAAGGTTATGCTGGACCCATAGAAGGAGTTTTGTGCAATTCCTTCCTTTTCAGTTATTTTGAATAATTTGAGAAGAACCGGAATGAATTCTCCTTTAAACTTTTGGTAGAATTCAGCAGTGATGCCAGCAGGTCCTGGGCTTTCCGATGTTGGGAATGTCTCTGTTACTTACTCATTGTCAATCTTGGTTATTGGTCTGTTTAGGTTTTCTGTGTTTTCACTCAATTTTGATAGATTGTATGTGTCCAGAGATACATCATTTTCTTCTAAATTTTCTAGTTTGTTGACAAATAACTGTTTTTAGTAGTAATTACTGATAATTCTTTTTTATTTCTATGGTGTACATTGTAACATCTCCTTTTTCAGCTGATTTTATTAATTTGAGTCTTTTCCTTTTCTTAGTTGAGCCAATGATGTATCAATTTTTTTGTTTTTTCAAAAAATCAGCTGTTCATCTCAGTGCTCTTTCATAGCATTTTTGGTTCCAATTTTGTTTATTTCTTCTATAGTTTTTTTTTTTTTAACTTTTATTTAATGAATATAAATTTCCAAAGTACGACTTATGGATTACAATAGTTTCCCCCCCATACCGTCCCTCCCACCCACAACCCTCCCCTTTCCCACTCCCTCTCCCCTTCCATTCACATCAAGATTCATTTTCGATTACCTTAATATACAGAAGATCAGCTTAGTATACATTAAGTAAGGATTTCAACAGTTTGCTCCCACACAGAAACATAAAGTGAAAAATAATAGATGATTTTTTTTAAATGATGCCTCCCGAGTCCCGAGGGAGACCGGGCCTTTGCAGGACGCGCCGCTGGCCTCTGCCCGCGCGGGCGTTCCTCGGCACCCTGCGGCCTCCGGGCGGGTCCCCACCCTGCGGTGCCCCGGGTCCCACCCCGCGGTGCCCCGGGTGGACGCGAACGCCGCAGCCCAAGGCCTCCCCACTGACCCAGCACTCCTCCTCAGGGCCGCCGGCCTCGCCCATGGCCGCCGGGGCCTCCTATTTCTTCTATAGTTTTAATTATTCCTCCTAATAATTTTTGCTTTGGTTTGTTCTTGTTTTTCTAGGTCCTTGAGATGCATCTTTAGAGCATTCATTTGATGTCTTTACAATTTATTTATGTAGGCACCAATTGCTATAAACTTTTCTCTTAACACTGCTTTTGCTGCATCCCATAAGTTTTGATATGTTTTGTTGTCCTCTTTATTCATTTCCAGGATTTTTTTTTATTACTGTTTTGGTTTCTTCTATGACTCACTATGCATTTGGAAGCACGTTTCCTTTTTTTTTTTTTTTTTTCTTTTTAAAAGATGTATTTTATTTATTTGAAAGTCAGAGTTACACAGAGAGAGAAGGAGAAGCAGAGAGAGAAAGGTCTTCCATCTGCTGGTTCATTCCCCAAATGACTGCAACGGCTGGAGCTACGCCGATCTGAAGCCAGGAGCTTCTTCAGAGTCTCCCATGTGGGCACAGGGGCCCAAGCATTTGGGCCATCTTCTGCTTTCTCAGGCCATAGCAGAAAACTGGATCAGAAGTGGAGCATCCAGGACTTGAACCAGTGCCCATATGGGATGTGGCACTGCAGGTGGCGGCTTTACCTACTACGCCACAGCACCAGCCCTTATAGAAGCATGTTTTCCAGTGTCTGTGTCTTTGCATTTTTACTAAATTCTGGAGTTGTTAATTTCCACCTTCATTTCCTTCCACTGTGGTCAGAAAAGTTATGTGGTTTGATTTCATTTTTTAAAAATTTGTCAAAACTTGCTTTATGGCCTATAATAATGTCTCTCCTGGAGAATATTCCATGCACTGATGAAAAGTATGTGTATTCTGCACTTGTGGAATGAAATGTTTTGTAGATATCAATTAGGTCCATTTGGTTTATAGTATAGATTAGCTCTGTTGAGTTTTTATTGATTTTTTTATCTAGTTCATCTGTCCATTGAAGTACCCCACTATTATGGTATTGGAAAGTATGTCTCCTTTTATATCCATTAACATTGCTTTTAAATTACCAGGTACCCAAGCATTGGGTGCATATATGTTTATTATATTCACATTTTCCTGTTGACTTGATCCCTTAATCATTACATAGTGCCCTTCTTTGTATTTTTTAACAGTTTTTGTATTAAAATCTCTTTTGTTTGATATTAGGATGGCTACACCTTCTTGTTTTTGCTTTCATTAACATTTAACACCTTTTTCAGTCCATTCACTTTCAATCTGCATGTATCTTTGTTGGTGAGGTGTTTCTTGTAAGCAGGAAATAGATTGATCTTATTTTTTAATCCATTCAGCTAGTCTGTAACTTTTAATTGGAGGATTAAGTCACCTACATTCAACAGTATTATTAATAAATAGTGACATGGCCCTGCCACTTTTCCATAAGTATTCTTATTGTTTGGGTTCCTTTGCACTTTTGTTAGGAGATTTTTCTGCCTTCGTATTCTTTCATAATGACAGCTATCTTTTTGTGTTTCATTGTGTAACACATCATTTGTAAGGCTGGACCAGTGGTGACAGATTCTTTCAGTTTCTGTGTATTTTGGAAAGTCTTTATTTCACCCTTATTCATAAATGAGAGATTTGCAGGGTACTGTATTCTAAGTTTACAGTTTTTTTTTCTTTTAATGCTTGGACTGTGTCTCCCAATTTTCTCGGACTGTAAGGTTTATGGTAAGAAATCGGCTTTCAGTCTAATTGGAGATCCTCTTGTGTTTCTTTCATGCACATTTTGGAATCTTTTATTTTTGTTTCACTGTTGTTAGTTGACTAAATGTGTCATGGTGAAGATCTTTTCTGATCCTGTCTATTAGGAGTTCTATGTACTTGGACATCCCTTTTTCCAAATTATGGATGTTTTCTGTGATTATTTAACTAAATAGACCTTCTAATCCATTCTCTTTCCACACTTTCAGGAACTCCCATAACACATGTGTTAGGTCATTTGATAGTATTCCATAAATCTTAGATGTTATTTTTAATTTTCTTTTTAACTTTTCATTCTTCTCCTCCTCCTCCCCCTCCCCTTCTTCTTTTTCTTCTTTTCTTCTTCTCTGACTCAGATATTTCCAAAGATTTGTCTTCTAGATCATATATCATTTCTTCTGCCTCATTGTCTATTGTTAAGGTTTTCCACTGTATTTTTTTGACATACTGAATTTTTCATTTCTAATATTTCAGTTTGACTTTTCTTTAGAGTATCTATCTCACAGGAATATTTTTCTTCCACATTATATATGGATTTCTTTAAATTATAAATTTGCTTCTCACTGTTTTTAAGTAATCTTATGATCATCCTTTTGAACTCCTTTTCAGGCATTCCATCAATTTCTTCTTCTTTACATTCTAATATTGAAGTGTTGTGTTCCTTTGGAGGAGTCACATTGGCTTAGGCTTCACGTGTTCCTATGTTTATTTTTAGGCATTTGTGGAACCATTGAGAGGCCTGTGCTGGGTGGGGCCGGGGTGCTGCAAGAATCCAGGGCTTCTTAAAAAGAAATTCAGCATATACTATGTGTGATATTTACATTAAGCTAAGCATGAAACACTTCTATGTGTGATATTTACATTAAGCTAAGCATGAAACACTTCGCTGGAATTCTAATTAGTAAACTCATAGTTTAAAGATACAGATCTCATTGGTATGTATGAATTGGCAGTATGTGATGACCCGTATGAAGGTACTCACTGTCTTAGAGATAGATAAACATCCTTGACATATGTGAATGGCCCAAATCCTTTTTTTTTTTCCAAGTGATCAGTGGAGGTGAGTAATACAATGAGGAAAAGATGTGAGAGCAAGAATGCTAAACAATTGCACAAACACACACACACACACACACACTCCACTAGTGTTCCACCTTCAGATACTAGGAGACATCAAAAAATTTGTAGAAAATGGAATTAACAGATTAAGTTTACTTTTTACACAAAAATCTACATTCATGAATAGTTTTTCACAGTATACATTTCCATGAACTTTTTGAAGATCCCTTGTTACACATGAATTCTCCTTTTGCACCAAAATAAACATCTTTTAATTCGGTTTTCCATAAACATCTTGAAATACTGTCTTATATGTATGACTCCAGTGTTTTCACACAGATAATAAAATGTGAAGAAGAAATTTTATGCCTAGGAGTCCTATCAGGAATTGGGGGCAAGGTCATTTTAATGGCGAATACGGGACATACTTGAAAGTGATTTACAAATGAAGCAATGGCAAGTTAATGACTGCTGAAAATGTCTGTGCACAGATAGATGCCATTCTGCTAGTGTTGTTTACACATGGGACATCAACACTAATGGCAGTATCCCTGAGGGCCTGAAGACACAAACTGAAAGTGACTTCAGCTAAGTGCTGGCGCCTCCGTGAGCAGTTTATTAGAGCATAAAACATCCCCGGGCCCTCAGTGCTACACAAAACCAGCAACTCTAAATGAAAAATGAAAGATGGCCACCATGAATGGACAAAGTAGAATCAGAAAACAATGAAACCCAAAAGAAGTTATTACAGGTTTGTATCTTATTTTTCCCTATTCATCAGTTTTCACCAGTTTAATGTAAAATTTTAAAAGCTTAGTTGCGAGAATCAATATGATCAGAATGAAATTGAGTTTAATATACTTCTAAGCTTTCTAAGTTGAGATGAAATCAAGACTTCTTACCAAGTCATTTTTTCAATCACATGCATGATATATAGACCATAGCAACACCTGCCCTTAAAGAGAAGACCCCAGATATAATCACTATGTTTGCAAACTCTGTTGTGATAAGAGCTCTTATTGAACCACAGTAAATGCTTTGTGTTATTTCATTTTCCCTATTTTTCAAGGAGCTTGTTGACTGTATTCTAGCCCTTCTTTGTTTTCTAACTTTCTGTAGCCATTCACAGCTTACCAGGGTAGACAGCCATGAAATGAATGCTGTGTAGTAGTAATTCACTAATGCCAAAAAACTTTCTTTCCTGGTTATAGGGTAACACTGCAAGCAATTTAACAGCTGATTTTAACTCGATGGACTAATAGCTGAATGGGTCAGAAGTTTATAATTCTTTGAACGAAGTAATTTCAGTTCTGTGAACAAACAAATGAACTTGTTGGCCTTTTTTATTTCTAATAATATCAGGGAAAATTACATGAAAACTGCTTCAGCAGGCAAGAGATTCATTTATTATTAGAATTAGTTAAGTCTTCTGGATGTATAGTTTTTAATTTCATTTGTTTCTTTACCAAATGTCTCTGATTTCAGTCCAACTCTAAGTTCAGATAGCTTGCAGTGTTTGTGTGTCTTGCCAGTGAAGTGATCATTGGGGAATTTAGTCACGGTTTTTCTACTCTTCTTTTTTCTTGCTTTTTTTGGCAAACTTTTCAAACACCTTCTGCATAATTATTCCAGTCATACAAGTGACTCTAATCTATTGATAAGGCTAAAGTTACTAGGGCCAATGCTTCCAGATCACATAGTCCTGGTAAGATAATCCCCTTTTTGATGCCTGAGACTTTCTTTCTTTGGCCTCCAGACTTGCCCTAAAGTGCTGGCGGTCTATGATCTTGACAAGGCTTGCTGGTGGAACCCGATTATAACAGAACAGTTTTCATTGTGGTACAAATGCCCTACTTGAATTTTAAGAGCCTAATAGGCTTTTGTTGTTTTTCAGAAGGACTTTTGAGTTACACATACCTAGGCTGTGTTCTACTGAATGCCAGACCACTCACAATAGGAATTAATATTATATAGAGCAGGACCCCATAAATAGGGAGGCTGAATACATACATGGTATTGGAAATATTTCACCCAGTTTCAAACACCCTGAAGCCATGGAATCAGTAACTCCTTGTCTGACTCTTGATCAAGATCTTTTGTTTCTTCCCATTAAGTCTCAGAAGGACCCGTGTTTGCATTTGAATCTCCCTCCCTTTTCATGTTAGAAAATTATAATAGACATATAATGTGGGGCTCCATGGGATGCGCAGCCATGGAGCCCCCACGTCAAGGTCGGTCTGATAGCTATTGCTGTGTCTTTATCACAAGGCGGATGTTGCTAGTTTCAGTTAGGGCAATGCTTTCCCACGGTCGGGACGTTCCAGAGGAGTTGAGAATGTTGTAAACAACAAGATGGCGCCGAGGACCGCGCGGTGAGCCTGCCTGCTGCGTGACACCTCATCTGATTGGCCTGAGGATGCGTGCACACTGCGTGAACAGACAGCGGATTGGAGTGTTCCGTGCATGGACTTGAGCCCGCTTGCAATTGGCCAGATTTTGTATATAAGGAGGGGGCTTTCCTGTCCACTCTCCTCCTTTCATTCTTTCTCTGTCCCTGTTATTTTCCCATTAAAAGTCTGCTGAAGACCGATAAGCTGCGAACAGTGTCATTCCTTTGCGGGCAAGGGAGTGGCAATATAACAATTTAATGTATTTGTGGGCTACCACGTGATGTTCAATATATATGTGCGTTATGTAATGTCAAATCAAGGCAAATATATCTAGCTCATCAAATATTTAACATTTCTTTATTGCAAAGGCATTGAAAATCTTCTAGTTTTTTCTTTTTATAGAGAAATGTGCAGTATATTAACATCATTTATAGTCACCCTACTATGCAATAGAACCCTCGCACTTCTTCTATCTAGCTATAACTTAGTACCCATTAACCAGCCTTTCCCCATCCCTCACTCCCACGTTGCCTTTGCTGCCTCTGATAATTACCATTATGCATTTAACGTCCATTAAATCACCTTTTTAAAGATTCCAAATGTCAGTAACATCATGTACTGTTTGTCTTTCAGTGCTTAGCTTATTTTACTTAACATGGTGACCTCATGGTCAAACTTTAAAATATATTACGAAGCTACAGTAATTCATGAGGTGATGTTGGCATAAAAACATATTCATAGACCAACGGAACAGAATGGAGACCCACACACCAACAGCCAGTTGTTTTTTTGATAGCTTCTAAGAACATATATCAAAAAAAGTATTTGTTTTATTTTTGATGGTATTGTCAATATCTAAAGGCCTTCTGAATTTAAAGAAAAAGAAGGAAAAAAGAAACCTCATCTTACCCAGTTTTGGACCTCAAAACTAATCTCCAGGCACACAGCCTATTTCTCCAAACATAATGGTTTTGTTTTGTTCAATTTTGATCTTTCTTTATTATATTCACAAACTTGGAAAACCAGTATTTCCAAGTACATTGTAGTAAGTGTCACAAAATTTGGCGCAAAATTAATTTTGTGTGTTGGATGAAATCCTCCAATTAGATTATGTTACTGACAAATGGGAATGCACACCGGGAAATGAAATAAACACATGTGAACAAGGAAGTATTATGACTCCGTAGGAATTATAGGAAAACTGGGCTGGATCAAGGTCCAAGGGGTCATGGTAGTGAATAGAATTGTTAAAGAGAAATGAAACAGTTAGAATATGTTTTAGAAGAAAGGTGTTAAATTTGAGAGAAAAAATCATGAAGCATTAAAATTGGAAATATTCCTAAAGAACGTTAGGTTAAAAATCCTGTTATACCTATAGTTTTAATGATCTGTAATTACTTTAAAATTTACTGTATATGGGTTAAATGGTCCCTTTTCCATTCAATTACTATTTATAGCCATTGTCTATATTCCCACTAAATTAGGGACTTTTTGTTTTTTACTTGTTAAGCCTTCTTATTCAGTGAAGCATAAAGTCTTTTTAATGTAATAGAAATTTAAAAAATGTTATATCAAGAACTAGACGAGAAAGGGAAAGGGAGGGAGGGGGTAGGAGGAAGAGAGGGGGAAGGAGAGGGAAGGGATGAAGGGAATATCATTATATTGTTAGAACTGTATCTATAAACTATATAGACTCTGTTAAAAACTAGTTAAAAATTAAAAAGATAAAAAATCATAATACAAGCAAAAAAGATCCCTCTACAGATGAAGAGGCTGATGGAGACTTGAAGTGGCATTGTCAATTGCAGGCAGTTGTTAATAAATCTAGTTCAAGGAGCTACAATCCCTGCCTCAATATAGGTGTACTTAGTGCAGCTTCATGTGTCCCCGTTGCATTTCCCATGGCAAAGAAGCCACTGGAAAGGTTACGAGGCAACCAGAAATACAGGGGAATGCACCGTCTGAGACGGACAAGCAGAGAAAACCAAGTCAGTCGGTAATCCAGGGGGAATGTAAGAAAGGATGGAAATAACACCAACTAGACAGAACCGTAGCTTCAAGGGAAAGAGTAAGAAATCAAAGTGCTGTCATAGAGAGGTTGTAGAAAGAAGTAACCAACTTGACCTCTGAAATCACAATAGTAACTAATAATTGATATTTGGAAATAGTAGTCAGCCCTTAAACTGAGTTATGTGTTACAGTCTTTTTAATGGTATCACAATAAACTGAGTCATGTGTTACAATCTTTTTAATGGTATCACAATACGTATTCAAATGCTGTTGTGAAAAATGTGTGGTTAGCAAACATCTAGTTAGTACATTGTCTGGTCTGTAAAGGGTGCTCAGTGAGTAGGGGTTGTGGTTATTATCATTATTACTGTTTTTGAGTACTACAGCAATGTTAAAGTTTAAGAAATGAGAAGTAATCCCACCAGAATCTGTTGGATAAAGCAAATTTAGGCCACCGTTAGTCAATTATGATCAAGTTGAAATAAGACATGGTTGTATGCTTAATTGTAGAAAGGGGAAGAAAACATTTATTTTTTAAAAAAGATTTATTTATTTGAAAGTTAGAGTTACACAGAGAGAGGAGAGGCAGAAAGAGAGGCAGAGAGAGAGAGAGAAAGGTCTTCCATCTCCCCAGTTGGCCACCAAGACCAGAACTATGCGGATCCAAAGCCAGGAGCTTCTTCCAGGTCTCCTACGTGGGTGCAAGGGCCCAAGCAAGCACTTGGGCCATCTTCCACTGTTTTCCCAGGCCATAGCAGAGAGCTGGATTGGAAGTGGAGCAGCCGGGTCTCGAACTGGTGCTCATTTGGGATGCCAGCACTTCAGGCCAGGGTGTTAACCCTCTGCACCACAGCGCCAGCCCCAGAAAACATTTCTTTAACCTGAGGTATATTTTGAAAAGAACACAGGGAAATTGTTTTTATAACATGTTATGTAAAATAACAGGTTTCTGTGTTTCATCTTTACTAATAAGTACATCAAATTTTTTAATGACAATAATGAATGTGTTTTTGCAAGTCATGAAATTAGTACTGCTCTCAGATTTCTTAATAACTGTCTTTTGAAACACTAAAATTTTTATAAGTAGCCAGTGTTGATATCCAAAGTGATCAGATGTCATGAGGTTTCCATCTCATAACTAATTTTCCAAATATTCACCTTCCATCCATAAATGCTTCATTGGGAAAGTCGGCATCTGAAAGCTTGCTTTAAAAATATCCTCACTTTTGCTTTCTCTCAAGTACCTTTTATGTGATTAGCATTTATGGGCCACTGTGGGGGTTCACTGATTCAAAGGTGGTTAACTGAGAGCTAATGGAGGCAGAAGACTTAATAGCGTTGTTCTCGGCATTGAGTAGAGCGATCTAATACCATCTCTTTTTCGGACCTTCTACTATGTGAGCTGTTCGGCAGTCAGTTTTAAAATGTTCGAAATCAGAGATTGTGCCTTTGTTTCCATGCCCTCAGCAGTGCCTAATTCAAGAGTGTTTCTCAAAATGTCTCAATTAATTGGAGGGATTCCTTAGAGGCAGCATATGGGGCATAGTTAATGCCAATTATAAAAACATGAAAGGCCCTGGGTACAACGTCTTATGTGCTGTCTTCAAGCTGTTCATGCCGTTAGCTGTTACACTCAGCGTCTCTCTTCTGCATCTCGTTCCTTTCGTTTATATGATTGCTCCAAGCACTCCCTTTGTGCTCCCCCCATTCCAAAACCTGCGTTCTGGAAGGGATGCCTTGTCATGCACCATCGTATGAATTTAGAACACTGTCCTTACTCTCCCAGACGAATCGGCTTCATGTATCTGATCTGTAAAGATGGCTTTAAAGAATTGGGTCATCTGTCAAAGTTATCTAGATATTGAAGATATAAAAGATCATCCACATATATAAAGACACAAAACTTCTAAGTAAGGTAAGGGACAAATTCCTAGGTCCTTAAAATTATACCATGAGCAGGTCAGGACACATCCATAGCTAAGGTTGGTCCTGATGTTGTTTGCCTGGTTCTTATTCTTATAATGTGCATGGGATATGTGAGCATAAGCTCAAGGACAGATTTAGGGAGATTTTTTTCCTCGGGAGTTATGATAAAACATTTAAATATCAACAAGGAGGGGGCTGGTGCTGTGGCGCAATGGGTTAATGCCTTGGCCTGAAGCGCCAGCATCCCATATGGGAGCCGGTTCAAGACCTGGCTGCTCCACTTCCGATCCAACTCTCTGCTATGGCCTGGGAAAGTGGTAGAAGATGGCCCAAGTACCCACGTGGGAGACCCAGAAGAAGATCCTGGCTTCGGATTGGCGCATCTCAGGCTGTTATGGACAACTGGGGAGTGAACCATCAGCTGGAAGACCTCTCTCTGCCTCTCCTCTCTCTGTGTAATTCTGACTTTCAAATAAATAAATAAATAAATCTTTAAAAAAAAGAAGAGGCACATGTTTTTGGATGTCAAAAATAAGAAAGACATGGTTTTTGGTTACTGACAAGTGACCCTGGAAGAAATTATGTCTGTCTTCAGAGGGCTGATGTGTAAATACAAGAATCTAAAATCATAAAGCTTCCATGAAAATAGAACATTAGATATTTTATGAGAGGGCACTAGGTCATATTTCCCGTATACCCTGACCTCATTAAAATACCTGCCAAGCCTTCTTTGTCCCATACAAACGCACTGGGCATTCTACTGTTTGTCCACACCAGATGGATTTTCTCTCATCTCCCACTGGAATAAAAATCAAATTTGCTCTCTGTCGTGGGTTTAGATATTAAATCATTTATTCTTGGTCACAACGCTCAGAAGGGTGTCCCGTGGAGAAGAGCATCTTGCAAGGCAGCTGTGTTAGGGAGCTGTGGTGTGGGATCGTGTTCAGAAGGAAGAGGCCTGTAATCAGCTCTTCAATGAATTTTAGTAGCTGAGTCCCTGTGGGCTATGATCTGCGACTTAGTGTTCTATTGAATATCATGCAGTATCAAAAAAGTTTTACACCAAATTCCCACTGAAATGCATGTGAGATAATTTTAACATGACTCTCCATTATATAAACTGTTGCCAATTAACTATTAATTTATAATTAAATTTAGGATATATAAAAAAATTAAATTTAATGTAAAAGACTGTAAATGGAAAAAATGAAAAAAAGCCTCTAACACATTGTATGTAATGCAAATACAGATTCTTAAGGTTTCTTATAATTTTGGATACTTCTCATATTTTTACTTAACACTTTCAGTCTTTTATATTAATTTGGAATAAGTTGAATCAAAATTAAGATCTTCTTAGTCATTATATAATAATTCAGAAAATTATGTTGCATTAATAAATTTTTGCTTAAATGGTCTTTTCTAATGTTATAACATTTGAGAATTCAATAAAAATGTTCTCAGGAAGGATTTTATGAACAGATTATATGGACCTACCAATCGCTTTGTGTGGACATGTAGGTAATAAAGGTATGAGGATTAAAATCTGTTTTTAATAACAGTCATATATTTAACTAGGGAAGATCCAAAGAGTGGACACATTCATTTAGAGCTTTGGAAAAGTACTATTAAAGGCTATTCATGTACCTTAATTATGCCAGGAAGTGGGGTAAAAATTTACTCCTTCTTCATAAATGACACTTAGAATGTAATGTTAGGTGTTCTGTTTTGTGGATACTGGGAAATAAAGTTCTACAAAACTGATGACTTGAAATTTAACCTTATCGTCTAGCAACCCATCTCCTGAAAGTAAGAGTGAAGCCTACGAGTCGCTGTCCTGTTAATGCACGGAGGAAAGAAAGGGCACGTTTCCTAGCAACAGAAGAGAGGAATATTTTCATCCACTCAGTGAAGAGATTATCAGTATTATCAGGACTGACGTCTGATTGTTCAAAGTGATGTTTATGTTCTGTAAAGTCTATAACTGACTTGTGACTTTCACTTTTAAAATCTTATGAAAACCTGTCACAAATGATCAAATGCTGTTGATGTAAACATTCTTTTTCTTCAGAATACTAACAAACAACCTAAGTATCCAAAAGTACTTGACTCAAAATTTATACCACCCGATATGGTCATGTGACATAAAGCAATATCCACAAAAACAAGGGGATGTTTTTATATTTCAGGATTTCCCCCAAGTCAGAGAGGTGGTATTAGATAATCACCAGGAAGACATTCAGAAGAGCAGAGTACGTGTCGTATGCGTTTCTTCTTGTACTTTTTTTTTTTTAATGTGACAACAAGGGAATAGAGAGGGTTAAGCAAGATTATTGAAATAACACTTGTAAACTTGCAAGCTGATTTTCTATCTACTGTTCAGAATCCTTTACGATTCAAGACAGATCCATTCTTCTCTTCCTATACTAGCAACCTGATTATGATCTCTGCAGCTCTGGAAGCAAGTCAGATGTTAGGAGATGAGCCTGAGCAAAACTTGCTTAGAAAAGAATTTGTATTGTTCTTTTTTAAAAAGGCAAAGATTTATTTCTTCATTTGAAAGAGTTAGACATAGTCCATCTGCTGCCTCACCCCTCGCATGGCTGCAGCAGTTGGGGCTGGGCCAGGCCAAAGCCAGGAAACAGGAACTCCATCTGTCTCCCACTTGGGTGGCTGGGGCCCAAGTATCTGAGGCCCCACTGCTTTCTCAGGTGCATTAGCAGGAAGCTGGATCAGAAGTGGAGCAGTGGGGAGCTGGCGCTGCAGGTAGTAGTGTAACCTTCTATGGCACAATGCCGTTCCCACTTGTGCCATCTGCAGGCATAGAAACAATTGCCAATGCCCCTCGTGTGTGGAAATCCTGAGGTCTGATGAGACATTGTCTCGCTGAAGCACAGTAAAGTCCCTGTAGCCACTCACTTACCATTTGACAGTGGATTTGATTGTAGAACCAGTTTCTGCTCGGCACTGCAATGATCAGGTCTGAACTAACGGCAGCTTAGAGCAGGTGGAGTGGTCCCCTAAAGTGGGTGGGTGGGTGGTCAGGAGAGAGACACGCTGTCTTGGTGTCTGCATTCGTGGTCCCTTTCCCCTACTTATCATGGCTCACGACTGGCATTCAAGAAGCATGGATGCATTTGGAGAGGGGGCGGGGGTCTTTTTTGTTTTTAAAGCTTTGGCCATCTGTGGCTGCCTGAGATTAACCCTTGGCTCATAGCGGGGATGGGTACAAAGCACTTTGGAGATGTGGACTGTGTCCAAATGAAGGCAAGGTGGGAACAGCCAGAGTTTGCTGCTCCCTAGAGAGAGGGTGTCGCAAATACTTGCATTTCAACGCCTGCCTCCTGCCCATGATGAGGTGATGCTAGGATGGACCAGAATTGGGCCCAAGAGCAGAGTCTTCAGCCTGTGGACGAGACACAGTAGTCTCTGAGTGACTCAGATCAGGTCAGGGGGCAGGGGTGGGCTGTGATAGCAGTGGATGTTTGGAGCTTCCTGTTGGATCTGGGAAATACAGGTTTGAAATCTCACCCATAGGTAGCAGCACTTTGGTTGACATTGGCTTAGTATTCATAAGTATTAATGCCTAAAAACAACAGATCATTTCTTTGTAGCTTTGGTCACGGGAAGCGATCCTGTCTTGGAATTCGTGCTGCATTGTGGCTGGCATAGTGACTGGAGCCCAGGGCCCCAGGCTGTACCCTGAGTGCACTGCTCCTCAATCGATGCCCTTTTAAGTGTGACTTATTTGGAGGAAAACATACAAGAAAACCATAAATTATGTGCTGGGTGAAGAAAGTTGCCAGCACAGAGGCAGCTTGTGATGGAGTTGCGGGGGATAGCTTGAGATCAGCTCAGTCTGTTTTAGTCTAATTAAGCCAAAGCTTAATGATTTGAGGAGGGAAGTCTTTCAGGCTTGCAGCAGCAAAATACTGTTGTTGTGTATGTGTGGTCTTCCTCTTCCAGAGATTTCAAGATGCTGTGTTCTGGTAGGTAGTGGAAAGAGATGCCAAAGTTTAAGGCTTGTTTTCCTGTTGCATAAAAAGTCATCATCATCCCGTGGTGCCAAAAAGTATTTAGTGTTCTTATTTAAAATAACATTCTTTTTCCAGCAGGCTGTATAAAAGTCGAACTATTGCACTCACGCATGATGATGTCACAGGCATTTTTCAAGAGAGGAAATTCATATATCCAAAAGACACTTGAAAAAATGCTCAGGTTCATTAGTCATCGGAGAAATGCAAATCAAAATGACAGGTTTCACCTCACCCCAAATATAATGGTCCTCATACGGAAATCAACTAATGACAAGTGCTGGTGAGGATGTGGGGAAAAAGATACCCTAATCTACTATAGGTGGGAATGTTACTGGTGCAGCCACTGTGGAAGACAGTATAGAGCTATCTCAAAAATCTGAATATAGACCTACTATATGATCCAGCCGTCCCACTCCTGGGAATTTACCTAAACCTTGAGAGATCAGCATCTGGAAATTATCTGTACCCCATGTTCACTGAAGCACAATCCACAATAGCTAAGATATGGAATCAACCCAGATGTCCATCAACTGTTGTCTGGACAAAGCAATTATGCTATATATACACTATGGAGTACTACTCAGCTGGTAAAAAAAAAAAAAAGAAATCCTGTCTTTTGCAACAGGATGGACAAAACTGGAAACCATTATACTTAGTGAAATAAGCCAGTCACCAGATATTGTGTGTTCCCTAATCCAGGATTACTAATAGAGTACCTAAAATGAAATGTATTGGAGTGAAATGGACATTTTGAGATTCGAAGATTGTTTACAGCCCTTGTTTCTTCCCTTGAGGAACAGTATTTTTCCTCCTTTGTACCATTTGTTAAACTCTTTTTCTTAGTGTAGGGTTAAATATATGATCACTAAGTAAACTGAAAATAGATCTTTGCAAAAATTGAGAGTGGGAATAGGCTGGCACCATGGCTCACTGGGCTAATCCTCTGCCTTGCGGCACCGGCACACCAGGTTCTAGTCCCGGTCAGGGTGCCGGATTCTGTCCTGGTTGCCCCTCTTCCAGGCCAGCTCTCTGCTATGGCCCTGGAGGGCAGTGGAGGATGGCCCAAGTGCTTGGGCCCTGCATCCCATGGGAGACCAGGATAAGCACCTGGCTCCTGGCTTCAGATCAGTGTGATGCGCTGGCCGAGGCAGCCATTTGGGGGGGGGGTGAACCAATGGCAAAAGGAAGACCTTTCTCTCTGTCTCTCTCTCTCTCTCACTGTCCACTCTGCCTGTCAAAAAAAAAAAAAAAAGTGGGAATGGAAGAGAAAGGAGGAAGAAGGATTGGAGCATGGATGGGGAGGGAGGGTAGGGTGGAGAGTATCACTCAGTTCCTAAATCTGTGTATATGAAATACATGAAACTTGTATAACTTAAAAAAGATTTTAAAAATATTTGATTTAGAGCAAAAAAATTTAAATTCATGCATAGTTTTTTTTTATAATACACATTTTCCACAAGCTTTTTGAAGACCTTACTACAAATAAGCATGGCTTGGAATGTGGAAGGGTATTAGGAAATTTGACAGAGTGCAGAGTCCAGGTAGCTTGGATGAACAGCAAGGGGCCCGTTTGGAAGTCTTGAAACAGAATGATTCCACAATTTTGAATTGACACCATGATAGGTAGAAAGGATTGTTATTCCTTGAGCTGAAGATTAAAACTTCGGATTTTTCTGCTCCCTTAACTCTAAGTAGTGGAAGGGAGGAGGGAATAATCCATCTTGAATTGGAGAAAGTGGGCTTTACCTGGTAGACAAAAGATATATACAGTGGAATATAGCATAGAAGGGGGAAAACAGTAAAAGAAACAGGTTTGGAGTAAGATAAATATCTCAACATTGCCATTTTCTAGTTGTGTTTCAAGGAAAAGGAAATTAAACTTTCCTGTATCCCAACTCTCTTCTTTTTCAAAATGGAAACTAAAAACTCACATGGTTGATGAGAATATTAAAAACTGTGAGATACCTAATACAGTGCCAGAACCAAGCACACAACAAATAGCAGCTGTTGTAAAGACGGATCTATTTTTCAAACCTCTCTCTCTCTCAATCTTGCTGGAGGTCTTTATCTTCTAATAGGACAGTGATACTCTTGGGTATACTAAGGCTACATGCATATGCAGAGTTACAAATCAGATGGAGGAAAACTATGCAAAATAAAGGACCCCAGAAAAGCATGGAAGTGGGAGATGGAAGAGATCCACAGAAAATTGTTTTATAAGCTGGCCCAGGGTAGACCTTGAAAATTAGGATTGGGAAAAGAGGTATTGCCATTTTTTTCTGTTTAGTGCAAGGTCTTCCTTCATTTTAGTCAAAAATCTGTTTTTGAAATTGAACTCTCTGCTAGAAGTCATCATATTGATAGCCCTGAAAATTTAATTTTCTCATCCAGTTCGAGTACGGTTTCTTAGCGAATCTTGTCCTTGCACTGAAAAAAAGAGATGAGAACCTGTTCTTCACCCTTCTTTCAAGGATATTTGTCATCAAAATTCCCTCAGGTCTGAAGGATGCTGCAAGTAGCAGTTCACAGAATTGCCTCTCACCTGATTTTTCCACACTGAATCTTTCCCATAGGAATAAATTAGAATCTCTGCAGTGTGGTTTTTTTTTGTTGTTGTTTAAATTTTACTGGATGGCATCTGGACTCAGTCATTTCTCACCTGGAAAGGTCTGATTTTTGCAGCAGTCACCTGAAGATTTGATTTTGCATGGATTCCAGCACCTCTTCCTTTGTTGTAAAGGTTTCCAGATTGTATTTAGGTGTGGGAGGTTGGAATGTGCTTTGTATGCACACAGTAATTTGACATTGATTAGTGTGGATCCTCTTGAGTGTTCATGGAAACATTTTCTTGCTTCAAAACCTTGACTGGGGATGCAGCATAGGAATGCTAACAACTTTGCATAAAGTATATGCCTGTGGTCTGAGCATAATCATAACTAAAAGTCTTGGAATATGATATTACTTTTTTGTGAGCTGCAGAACTGCCTGGCCTGTAAGATTACTTGGCAGGTTACTTTTGTTTTTAAGATTCATTCAAACGGCAGAGTGATGGAGAAGCAGCAGCTAGGGAAAGATAAAGCTCTTCTTTCTGCAGTTTGACTCCTCAAAACCCACAACAGCCAGGGCTGGACCATTTTGAAGTCAAGAGCAAGGAGCTCCATCTTGGAATCCCACATGGATGGCAGGGGCCCAAGCACCTGGCTTATCTTCTGCTGGCTTTCCAGGTGCATTGACAGGGAACTGGATCAGAAGCAGTAAGTGGCGGCTTAGCCTGCTGAGCCACGGCAAAGGCCCCTTGGCAGGTTATAATTAAGTAGCGTTTGCCTAAGCAGTAGATTAACTGTGGGCAGTATCAAATTGGATTTAAGAACAGTGAAGATAGGATTTCAACCTTAAAGTTTCTGTAAAAATATAAATAAGACCAGTGTCTATAAATAATAATTGATAGAATTAAAAAAGAGAAAATGATCCTACATGGGAAGCAAGATACACAACAGACTCGTAGAATGGCAAATGCCCTAAATAGCACTCTGGCATCAGAATCAGCTCATGAGGCATTCGAATCTGGCTAAAAAGCCCATGAGAGTATTTCAGGCATGGAAAGCCAAGACATTCTGGCAAAAAAAAAAAAAAAAAAAAAAAAAACAACCAAAAAAACTAAATGAAAGATCTCTTGAGTGAGATCCCAGTGGAAAGAACGGGCCATCAAAGAAGGAGGTACCTTTCTCTGAAGGGAGGAGAGAACTTCCACTTTGACTATTGCCTTGTCTAAATAAGATCAGAGTTGGCGAAATCAAGAGGCTTCCATAGCATTGGCAGCTCACGACAAGAGCCTCAGTTGATTACTGACGTCATAAATAAGAGTGTCAATTGTTAAATCAACAACAGAAGTCACTGTGCACCTACTCCATGTAGGATCTCTGTCCTTAATGTGTTGTACTATGCAAATTAATGGTAAAACTAATTATCAAACAGTACTTTATACTTTGTGTTTCTGTGTGGGTGCAAACTGTTGAAATCTTTACTTAGTATATACTAAGTTGATCTTCTGTATAAAAAGGAGGGTGAACCAACGGCAAAGGAAGACCTTTCTCTCTGTCTCTCTCTCTCACTGTCCACTCTGCCTGTCAAAAAAAAAAAAAAAAGAAAATGAATGTTGATGAAGAATGGGATGGGAGAGGGAGTGGGAGATGGGGTGGTTGCGGGTGGGAGGGAGGTTGTGGGGGAGAAAAGCCGCTATAATTCAAAAGTTGTACTTTGTGAATTTATATTTATTAAATAAAAGTTGAAAAAAATAAAGAATCTTTAAATTGTTCATGAAAAGGTATATTTTGGTAAAAATTTATAGAACTATGTTTGGATTTCAAATTTTTCTCACCAAAATAAATTTATCTCAATTTCATTTTTCCACAGATTTTTTGGGGTACCCCAAAATTTTTAAAGGCACCCCTTTATCTTCCCTTCTTCAGAACTATGTTGACAAACATATTCACTGGAAATTCATGGACTCTGATGGTACCTATATTTTGCTACCCATCTATAAAAGTAGCTTAATTCCCATTTCACTTATGGAAATGGCTCCTTCCTAACATTTATCTTATTCCATGTCCTTGTCTCACAATACAAACATCAGGCTAAGTCAGAATTCAAAAGATAAGATAATTAATAAGATAAATAATAAGGCTGGAACTGTGGCACAACAAGTTATTCCATCAGCTTGCTAGCATTGGCATCCCAACTAGACTATATTGATGAAGAAATGGAAAAACAAGTGGTAAGACTACTAAATGTATTTGAACATTTTATGAAGAGCTCAATTTAAACAGATTTTTGTAGTCATCATTAAGAATGAAACAATAGAATGAATATTTGCCAAAATTAACCCAGTTTTTTAACACTGTGCTCAAGACCCCAACTCACTCGTCCACATACAAAAAGGTTTTCTGTATGTACACTACTGAGTTAATATATTTTCTATGAAACTAAATGCTTATTTAGAAGAGCAAGACTATTTTGAGTATATTCCTAAAGATGAATAAACTCCCATTATATCATCCCACTCACATTCCTTGCAAGACTGACATTTTAAAAGTTTCATCTGCATGCACCATTAATTTCGAATATACCTTCTTAGATATTGCAAGTTTTCTAATATTTGGAGCTATAGGCAACACCTTTAGTAAGTTCTATCTTATTTACTCCATTTATTTTGTGTGACTGAGTAGGAATATGCCTTAGAGACCTCAATCTCAGAAAACATTATTTTATTACTTCCAGGTACATAAACTCTTTCTTAATGATTCAACTGTTGTTAGCCCCTATTGGGTCACAGTCATTGAAATTCTATGTGCTTAGTGCCTTAGCATTTGCTAGTAACTTTCTCAGCATAAATATTTCATTGCTATTCATCCTTAATAAGGGCTATACTTTTGATAGAGTTATTGTTAGAATTTGAAGAGTGAGTCAGAAACTTTGGCTGGTCAGTGCAATTTTATTTTCTAGAGATTCTGCTTTCAAAGGCAGTTTAAGTCTAAAGACCTGTGTACGCGATACGGCAAATGCGTACCCTTCCTGCCTTCCCAATGAAGCCCCATAAGAAAGACAGGTATACAAGCCCCCAAGTTCTGCAGAAATCATAGACATGCAAAAGAATGGTGTTCACTGATTTTCAACTTCAACTCCAGCCTTTAGCTGACCTTGGTCAAGGTGTTAGACATCTCATACCCAAGGAAATTCATGAGTAAACAAATTTAATAGTACCTGACTCGTAGTGTTCATGTGATGTTCGAATGTAAAGCTTTAGCAAATGGCTGACACGTAGTTCAAACCCAATCAAAAAGTGGCAATTGTGGTTTTCAAGGACATTAACTCAGAGTTGTAAGTGTCGAGTAGAAATACTTTGGAGTGGCCCCCAGGATAGGAGTAGCACCTTGAAGCTGCTGATTAAGGGTTTGGGAAAGGACATACTGTTCAGATTTAAGGGCCTTTGTGAGATGAACATTCTGAATCACCTGTAACCAAATGCTTAAGTAGAAAACAAATTCCATTCTTTTGTCCACTTGTGTCTTCCCTGTTCCTTCCTACCACGCACACCCTGGGGCTGTAACAGATATTTGTTTAGCATCCTATACCTAGTAGTTCTGCATACACCTGCATTATTAAATTATATCAGTTTTTCATCTTCATTAGAGGTGATTTTAATTTGATAATATTTCCTTGTGTATTTGCTTTTTAAATTTGAAATTAATTTTTCTGTTATCTCATTCTTTCCTCAAAACCATATTCTCCTTTTATGGAAATAAAGCCTGTAACTGGCCTTCAGATAAATACCTGGAAAATGCTGACTGTAGCACAGGACTGTCTTTTGGTATCTCTATTATATTATACCTGGTTTCCAAATAATATGTGTTCATTTATTAAGCAGGTAATATTACATATACAAAGAATACACTGGTGCTGAATGTATGCAGACCAAACAGTCTCCATTCAGCATATGTGGGATCACCATTCTTTTCAAAAAATGTGAAAGTGGAATTAGCCAGCAGTTACATAATTTAATAAGGCTGCCAATTACTCAACACAGCTATATTGTGTCCTAAGGAAGTTCCCAGGGAGTAATCTCAAGTTCTGAACATGTGTACACCTATTTTTTTCTATGTTATAATCATTTAAGGTTAACAAGGGTAAGATAGCATGCTGTATATTTGCAAAATACTAAAACTAGGTTCAGGAAGAACTGTAATATATGCCCAATGAATATTTGTGCAATAACTAAATTAGTGAATGAACAAATGAATTCTTTAAAGTATCCCTTGTCTTTACCTTATAAATCAGTAAGTAAAGAAAGCCTCACTGTGAAATACTTAAAATTACTTGTTAGAAACTTGCTAGCAGCACTGGATGATGAGAGAGAAAATACAGTGTGGCATCATTTTACGTACCATTGCTCAGAATTTGGCCATGTCTTAATCTTTTTTGCCCTGAAACTCTGTCTGACATCACTTGACCTGCAAGGCTCTTTCTCACTTACGGATCAGAGGTTTGTGAAATAGTGGGCCCTGTAGCAAAACCGGAGTATTAACTTGATCATTAAATTTTCTTACTCTTCTTGCTGTGTCCTAATCTTAGCATCATTGTAATGCATAGCTTTCAGTGTTAATGGTTCATTAAGGGAGAATGTTGACCTCTGCAACATCCTCTACAGAGCTATTAAGTTTCATCACCTACATTTGTGTTTGCGCATTTACCTTATGTATCAAAACTAATTTTGTGACTCCTTAGCTTGCATATTCCTCGTTAGAGAGTTCAAACTCATTACAAGTACAGTGTTTTCTCTAAACCAGGTCACTGATTTCAAGTGGTGTCTGCCTGATGCCAAATTAGTTGACTTCATATATATTTTGCTTCCTTTACTTTATCTCCTTCATTGCATTTAGTAAAATTTTTTTATAATTGTGATTTTTACTTGTTTACATATTCTCATTATATCTCCCTGGAAAACCTGCTGTATAGTAGAAGGCCTCTAATTCCTCCCTGGAGGCCAAGCATTTGCTGGGTGCTAGCAAATATTTGGACCTTAATGTGTAAGACCAATAAAGGCATCCAAACTGTAAGCTTTTCATTCCAAATGATGATTTTGACTTATATATTTATCCTTGTTGTTGTAAAAGTTTTGCTATTGAAAGATCATAAATTTGACATCTGAGATGGAAAACGTAAACTAAATCTACCTTGTATCTGAGGAAACACTTAAAAGAGTGCCTGCCATATTGGGAACCAAATAAATGTGTATTGTATCCAATGTTGAAGCCCAATGCTTTCAAAGCGTTTTTCTGTCATATCGTTGACCAGGGATCATTTTATTACTGTCAACAGTTGTTTAGGATAAATGATAGATTGGTAACTTATTTTTATCCATTTAGCTGTTCTTATTCAATATAGTCAAATACCCCATCTAATTTTGTGTGCATATTTTGATTACTTGATTACATAGGTAGGCTAATTGAAGGGAGTGAAGGGATCCTGTTGCATCATGGACTGTCCTCTTGATTGATGATTGGTAAATTAAAATTTTCTGATGTGATTTTTGTCCCTGAGCTGTCAAAGATGTTGCCTTGGTGCTGTGGAAGGCATTCACAAGCCCACAGACTCACCCACCAATCATTTCTTCACTCCCCCATCTCTGTTCTTTCTAGCGACCCCTCTCCAAATTGCAACTTTGGCCGTCAGCTTAGTGGTATGTGGTGATATACCATCCAGTGCTGCAGTTTGAGAAACTGGTACAAATAAAACAACAGGATAATTTGGTTTTTATTTTATTTTATTGTGCTTCTGGATCTGTTCTCATTATTTCTCATGTATGCTATTTAACCTGTTCTGCCTAAGTATCTGATGCTTACTAGTGATTTTGCAAATGATACAGTGAAGCCGTCCGTATTAAAGGGAAAGCTGTGTTACAGAGTTGGTCACTACAGAATTTCAGTAACCTCTAAGTTAGACTAGTCTGTCAGTCCCTGATTTCTCCCCTCTCATCCTAATTGCTTCCAAATTCCAACTTCTGTCTTAAGCCCTAGGCTTCTGAATGATTGAAAGTTAAATCTGAAAAGATTCACCAGAATTAAACTGATCTTTAAGTGCATAGATTGAATGATTATTTGACCAAACAAATCTATGAGTTCATTAAGGAAAAAGCTATTTAATTTGGGCAATTTATGCAAACAAGAGTTAATTTGGTGAAAACAGAGATCACCTAATATATGTGCTCCAAGATACTCTGTCTCAAGTAAATTCCAAGAACAGGATTTGTAGGAGACCCTAAGAGTTTATGACTGTGAAACAAAGCAGTCAATTTAGTTACAGCTTAATATTTCTAACCTCATACTTTCAGAGAACATCAAGAAATTGCTGCCCTACATTGCACCAACAGACTGAGATGACTCACATAGCAATGCACTAGAAGCAAAATCCTCAAATGTTCAAATATATCTGCTGCTTTTAGTGATAAAATATGTTTAGATCAATATTCCTGGAAGTCAACATATAATAAAGATTGAGGCAATCTATTGAGCTGTTGCAAAGGACACATAAATCAAAGGTTTTTGTGGTTGCTAAGGACAGTGTCCTAAGTGTGTAATGAATGCTGTGCACCTGAAGCTGCCCTGCCTTTTCCTTTCTGACCCACACACCATCTTTTTTGAAGGTGGATGGGAGATGAATTTCTAAAAATCTAGACTGACCACTACACGTACTTTCTATGAAGTCATTTTTAAAGATTTTTTTTTTATTGGAGAGTTAGATTTACAGACAGAGAAAATGAGAGACAGAGAAAAAGTCTTTCATCTGTTGGTTCACTCCCCAAATAGCCACAGTGGTCGGAGTGGGGCTAATCTGAAGCCTGGACCCATCAGTCAGGAGCCAGGAGCCTCTTCCTGGTATCCCATGCAGGTGCAGGGGCCCAAGGACTTGGACCATCTTCTACCGCTTTCCCAGGCCATAGCAGAGAGCTGGATCAGAAGTGGAGCAGCCGGGAGTTGAACTGGCACCCATATGGGATGCCGGCACTGTAGACTGTGGTTTTACCCACCTTGCCACAGCGCTGCCCCCACCCCCGAAGTCTTAATGTGATTCACAGTGCATTCTGTTTCACATATTGCATTTCACCTTACTGCCTTATAATTAAAATCAAATGAAAATTTTTAAAGATTTATTTGTTTGATTTGAAAGGCAGAGTTAGATAACTAGACAATTAGAGAGAGAGCGTGCACTTCCAAAGCACTGGTTCACTCCCTGGGTGGCAGCAGCAGCTGGGTCTGGGCAAGACCAAAGACAGGAGCCAGGAACTCCATCCAAGTCTCCTATTGTGGTGGTAGGGGCCCAAGAACTTGGGCCATCTTTCCCTGCTTTCCCAGGTGCAGTATCAGGGAGCTGGATTGGAAGTGGAGCAGCTGGGATTTGAATCAGTGTTCTTATAGGATGCCAGAATTGCAGGTGATGGCTTAACCTGCCATACCACAACACTGGCCCCTATGGTTTGTTTTTACAAAATAAAACAGCCCTGGAATCAGGGTGGGCCTATGAATGACCCATTTCAGGTCCAAGACTGGGTCATAAACTTGTTTGTGTGGCCACTGAGTTCTCAATGAGCATGGGATTTCAGTTCAGCAAGAGGAGGTGTGTGTCCATGGAAGCGTGTTTCCTTGTTCTCAAGAGAGCTCTTACTCAGATTTTCCTTCATGAAATCCATATTTTAAATTGTTAAGATGATCAATTTCTTTCCATATAAGTTGAACCAAATATCAGTTAACATTAAAAACATCATAACAAATTATGAATATCTATATATTGTCATGGTATTCATCACAACTATAATTGCACATATCTAAAGGAACATACAAATACGAGATATGATTCATTCCACCTACAGGCTCGTGATGGTGAGGAGGGAGCTCTCTCAAGTTTAGAGTGCATGCAGATCTGAATACCCACTAATGGGAAGTGTTTTCGTTTTACTCAGCATTGATAAGGGTGCACAGGACCAGCTGAGTTGGACTCTCAATGTGTTCTAACATGAGGGTTGAGAGAAGGAGAGAAACCTAGTCCAAACACTCTTAGATCAGCTGTCCAGCACCCTTACAGCTAATTCAACTCAACTCTGAGCAAGACGCTGTGTATATTTGTGTTGTGGGAAATGACCTCTAGTATTTTAAAATCTCGTGTTTTGAATGAAGGAGCAATCTAACATATGACATAACTTGTGGAAGGGATATTTCCTTTCTTGTTACACAAAGAATGAGAAACTCAGTCCTGAAATCCAAATACATTTTCATTGTGCATGAAGTCAGATAGCTTTGTTTGGAACACGCCACTTTACTTCATATTCAAAGTAAGGCCTGAGGTGTAGAAGGTAAGGCCTTGCATTTTGTCTCATCTTTTACATTTTTGATAATCCTATCTGTTGTATAGCCTAGCACTAACCACCATCTTCAGATAGAAGTTGTAGCAAACAAACAGATGTGCATGCATTTTAGGTGATGTTCCCTGCCTTGGTAACCCTCAATGATTTCCTAAGCTGATTCTTAAGGTTCGTTTGCTGGGAGACTTTTCTTGAGAGCATGTATTAGATCTGTAATATTTGAAAATGCGTAATGCAGTGATTGATTCCAACACGGTTGATTTTCTGCAAAGTCTGTGGGGTACCACTCAGTATCACACCAAAACCCAGAAAAATCCTACAAATCTACATGTGTAATTTGGCACTTCTGATTCACAGGAGGCCAGGCTAATGGCGGAGTGGAGCTGATGGAAGTCAGAATAATAGTGCTTGGGTATGGTATTTGCATAATGAGGTTGGAACTGACATTACATTTCCTACATGGGGTAGGAGTAGCAGAGTGAAGTAAATGAAATGTTGGGGTATCAACAATTGTTCAGATTGCACCGTGTGTTGCAAGCATTTAGCAATTTGAAAGGTTAAGGAACAAAGCAGTTATTCCCTGTGAGACCCTTCACAAAATATTAACAAACAACAAAATGAAACTGCCTATGAGGAAAGACCTATATACCCATCTTTCCAATCCTCTCTCCTCCCTTCTTTCCTTCTCTCCCTGCCTTCTCTTTTACCAGTGCTCTGTGGATAAAACAATTTATACTCCAGGCGTGTGTTAAGAATTAATAACTTGATGGCTTAATCGCTTCTAGCCTTGTCTCAAGTCAGCCATTCCTTCTAACTTGTCATTAATCTTCAAGAAATGCCCAGTACTAAAATTGTTTCCGCCCAAACCATGCTAGTTAAAAGTAATCATGTAATAAGCAAACAAATCTATCACTTCGAAGTTATTATTAATGAACAGATTATATACATGCAGAAACCATCCCCCCCCCCCAAAAAAAACCTGTTTCCAAGGATAAAGTTGTTAATTAATAATGTAATTGGAGCATGGAAAATTATCAGGTCCCTCAAAAGAAGTCAGAAATCTTCTGTTTCTGTCCTAAAATATAATTGACTCCCTCGTGATTACATCTTTACAGCAAGGAAAACGATTGTCCAGTGTGTATTTGGAATGGACCCTGGGCCAGTGTTTCTCAAACTTTAATGTGCATGCGAATCACCCTGGGATCTTATTAGAGGCCCAACCTGATTCAGTAGGTCTGGGTGTCTGGATGCTGTCCATCCTAACAAGCTCCCGTTGATGCTGCTGCAACTGACATAGGGAGCACACGTGTAGTAGTTGCTCAGAAGGCTCCAACAGGACAGGTAGAAATATTTGTGTTCTTGTGCTCCAAGGCAGGGTAGGGGTGGGGAAAAGAAGGTTTGAGAAGAGTCCTAGGAGGAGGAACAGGGGAGGCAATGCGATATCCACTCCACCGGCATCGTTGGTTTCCTGGGGGGAGAGGAGGTGGTCCCTATCCCCTGCCACTTTCCAGGCCCTGTGCTACCTGCTGGGGGACAGTGATGAACCCAGGATGTCCGACTGCATGTTCCATGAGGCTGGTCTCCGGAGGACCCTTTGCCCTTAGCACTGCAGACTGGGAGAATGTGATGAAAAGGAATAGCAAATTTTTAGAGTTGGATGACATGGTTTCAGCTATTCTCTTCTTATGAGTTCTGTGAATTTAGTAAAATTCTTCTCTGAGTCCAGGTTTTCAATGTCTTTTTAAAAAGATTTATTTATTTATTTGAAAGAGTTACAGAGAGACAGAGAGGTCTTCCATCTCTTGATTCACTCTTCAGATGGCCAAAACAGCCAGGGCTGGGCCAGGCTGAAGCCAGGATCCAGGATCTTCCTCCTAATCTCCCACATGGATGGCAGGGGCCCAAACACTTGGACCATCTTCTGCTGCTTTTCCTAGGCAGATTAGCAGAGAGATGGATTGGAAGTGGCCCAGCCAGGATATAAACTGGTGTCCCTGCAGGATACTGGTGTCCTCACGGGATGTTGGTGTTGCCTGCGACTGCTTTACCCACTACCCCACAATGCAGGCCCCTCCAATAAGTGTAGGTCCCTCCCAGTTTACATACGTACAACTATAAAGCATAGGACTCTAAAGGAATGATTTTTTTTCTAATAAATCCGAACTCTAAAAAATAAATCTTGCAATTTAAATGAGTCACCATGGAAATCCAGTGCTCTGAATAATTTAGGAACTACACTTCTGGAATTTCCTACAGCATTTTCAGACTCACTCAAAAAATCAGGGACATCATTTATAGTCCTATTTAACTGAGACATAAAGCTATCTATTAGAGGAAATGTTAGATGAAAATCTCATCTGAGAAATTGTTAAATTCTCAAGACTAGGTTCCATAGCTCCGTTATCTAGGTATTTTCTACAGCAGGATTTCTCTTACTTCTTTATTTATAAGCATCTCCTACAGTGTGCGCTGAAATACATATTTCTGGGATGGCCTGTGGACTTACTGAATAAGCATCTCTGAGGGGACCTATATTTTTCTCACAAGGGTGACTCTAATGGCCGGGAAAATTCAGATAAATGATTCTATCACTTTTCACAGTGTTTGGCACCAAAGAATTTACCTGTTGTCTGAACAAAAGATTAAAGAATGAATGACCAAAACTGTCACCAGGTGATAAATAAACAGGCCATTCTGTGCCACCATCTCAAGCTTTTTTTTTTTTTCTTTCTTAAAACCAGATTAGGGCTTTTTAAAAAGATTTATTTATTTATTTATTTATTTGAAGGAGTTACAGAGGAGGAGAGGCAGGGAGAGATAGAGAGACTTTCAATCCTCTGGTTCACTCCCCAGTTGGCCACAGTGGCCAGAGCTGTGCTGATCTGGAGCCAGGAGCAGGAGCTTCTTCCAGGTCTCCCACGCGGGTGCAGGGGCCCAAGGACTTGGGCCATCTTCTACTGCTTTCCAAGGCCACAACAGAGAGCTGGATTGGAAGCAGAGCAGCCGGAACTAGAACCAGCGTCCGTATGTGATGCTGGCACTGCAGGTGGCAACTTGACCCACTACGTCACAACACTGGCCCCAAGGGCTCTTAAACTCTTAAACAAACCCTTCTCCACCCCCGGCCCTTAGGTTCCATGAGGGGTAAGACCACGTGCTGTGTGCTTTGTATCTCCTTCCCTCCATGGACAACTGGCATGTAGTAGGTGCATATACATGTTTGACCTGGGTGCAAATGCAGTGCACAGCTCAGAGGACAGCGGCCAGTTCAGCTGTAAACAGGACAGAGGTCATCAGCTGGAGTACCTCCACCTAAGGTTTCCTTCAACACAGCTCTCTCCAGTTTTCAGGTCTCAGAAGTTCATCGGACTTTTCTCTTGAGGAGCAATGGCTGACTCCAGAGCCTTGAAATTTTCTAACCCAGCTCTGAGAACTCATCAACCACTTGTATACCATCGGATGTGCCTCTGATGTGCCACAGTGGCCACGCGTGTCTGGGTGCTCATGCAGACAGATTGTCAGGATACTCAGTGTCCTAGCTCCCCTGCTCCCACAGAGACACTGGATTCTGTTCTCCAGGACACTCAAATCCAGTTCTGCTTTCCAAGCAACTCCTCCTTTTTCCCTTCTCTATCTCTCTTCCTACTTCCTTTTTCCTTCTTTTTTTCTCTCCTTCCTGCCCCTGCCCTAGCCAATAGCTTTCTCCCTTCTCTTTTGTTTTTCCTTCAACTTCCCCTCCCTCCCCATGCCAGAGCCATGGTTGGGTACAGAGCAGCAATGCATCCTGCTTTGGGGCATCCATTCTGCTTCCTCTATGAGTGCGAACATCAAAGGCACCAGGGAGGCCAGCTCTCTGCAGGTGAGGCTGCACCACATGCCCTGAAGCTTGGCAATTTTCCTTCAAACGCCCTTGAGGGAAACAAAGTGCTCAGACTTGGAAGGACAATAGCAAACCGTGGAAACTTGCCCAAGATGTGCTAGAACATTGAGCAGCAACTTGAGTAAAGAACACTACGACAGAGAGCGTGAATAAAATTCACGCTAATGCATCTTGGAAGTGAAAAATCTGGGGGTAGAGAAGGCGGCTTAAGGAGACAGTGACATGTATGGTGATCTAAAATAATTTTGCTTTTAGAGGCTGGCGCTGTGGCGCATCGGGTTAAAGCATCCCATATGGGTGCTGGTTCAAGTCCCAGCTGCTCCTCTTCCAATCCAGCTCTCTGCATTGGCCTGGGAGAGCAGTGGAGGATGGCCCAAGTTCTTGGGCCCCTGCACCCAGGTGGGAGACCCAGAAGAAGCTCCTGGCTCCCAGCTTTGGATTGGGGCAGGTCTGGCTGTTGCAGCCAGTTGGAAAGTGAACCAGCTGAATGGAAGACCTCTCTGTCTCTGGCTCTACCTCTCTCTGTAACTCTTTCAAATAAATAAAATAAATCCTTAAAAAATAATTTCACTTTTTAAAAGCCTCAAGTATGAGCAAAACAAAATCTGTAGAAAAAAACACTGAATGCAAGAGAAGCAGTATTAGATAACATATTTGAAAACCTCGATTTGTATCTAACAAATAAGAAGCTAAGAAATCTGTACAATATAGAAACAAAGAGGCAGTTAATGGTCAGATAGGAAAACAAATTTTGATGTTTTCCTACTCAATGAGTGCAGAATCATTTGAGCAAAAATCTCATGACTTTCCTTTTTTATACATTTAAATTTATTTTTAACACATTTATTAATACATTCTCAGGATCACAGAAATGAATGATAATCACTACAACACAATTCTCATGTTAATGTGGATAGATTTCATGTAGTTCACACAATCCTAAGAATATAATGTTCCCTCCCTCCCTTCCTTCCTTCTTTGGTTTTTGAGAGAATATATTTTTAACTTACATGACAATCAAAAGAGTAAAAAGGCCCTAGTTTAGTGGAAATATAAGCAAGGGCTATCAACAATAATCAAGTTAAAAGATGACCATTTCACTAATATGCAGTATATTTTAAAATAATCACAGATAGAGACCGGTGCTAAGGCATAGCAGGTAAACCTGCCACCTGCAGCGCTGGCATCCCGTATGACTGCCAATTCGAGTCCCAGCTGCCCCACTTCCCATCCAGCTCTCTGCTATGGCTTGGGAAAGTAGTAGAGGATGGCTCAAGTGCTTGGGCCCTGACACTCAAGTTGGAGACCTGGAGGAAGCTCCAGGCTCCTGGCTTCAGATTGGCCCAGCTCCGGCCACTGCAGCTTTTTGGGGGAGTAAACCAGTAGATGGAAGACCTCACTCTCTGCCTCTGTAGCTCTGCCTTTCAAACAAATAAATACATATTGTTTAAAAAGTCACAGATACTAAAACCATAGTATCAGATAATTCTTAACCATTGGTTTGACAAAGATATAAAGCAAAGCTTGGCAAAACTTTATTTACAATACTGATACAGGCATTTAGTTTTTGTTTTTGCTTTTAACTAACTCCCATATATAAGGGAGCATTGCAGTGTTTGTTTTGCTGTGTACAGCTTATTTCACTCAACATTATGTCCTCCAATTGCATACATTTAAATAGAAATGACTCAATCTCCTTCTTTTTTATGGCTGAGTAATATTCCATTGTGTTTATATGTGCATATACACATACATACATGTATATATATGTTTATATACCACTTTCACACCACTTTCACAACACTTTAAGAGACATTTTTCTGGTAAATATTATGGTTAAGAATGAAACTGTGGGAGCAGAAATAACTGAGTCCAATTGCAAGTTAGTTCACTTACCAAATTTGTGACTTTGTGTAAAGAACCAAGGCCAGGTTTCCATAAGGAAGCATCTATTTTGTTTGTTATAGGGTTGCTGCGAACAGGAAATGAGTTAATGTTTGCACATCCGGGATAATTCAATGCACTGACTTTTGTATTCCCTTTTTCCAGCAGAATTTGGCGCAGTGTCAAAATCACAGAAAATTGCTTCTTGCTATTTGAGCTCCAAATAGATTTGAAGGAATATTTTTTGAGTCAGATTTGTGTGTTACAGAGGCTTAAGTTTACCTTGGATTAGGAGAAAACATAGGTGAGTGTGGGTGAATTGGAAAGGGGAATACAGATAGGAATGAGAAAGAAACTCTAGGAATGCTTAAGATGGAAGGTATTCTCTCACATACTTTTCAAGGGAAATTACAGTCTGCTTCATACAATATACCTAAAAAAAAAGCACAGAAAATAGGATTAAAAGATGGCACAAAAATATTTGCGAATCCTTGCAATGTTTTTTTTTTCATAATATGCACCTTCCATAAACTCTTTGAAAATGCCATGTGTGCATGGATTTCAAACTTCTTGTAGTAAAATAAATGTATCATATAATTCCATTTTCATTGCATGTCTGAAATATGCTCATATATTAGATAATCTCAGACTACAGGGAGCAAGAACACAGCATGGGTGCAGTAGAGCAGAAAGAATGATGCGTGAGAGCGAGGCGGGCTCCTTCACCCACAAACATGCACCCTTTGCCGTTACTGGCATCAGCCGTCTCTGCGAGTGACCAGCAGCAGAGAGCAGAGGGGACGCGGAGAGCAGGGGAGCTGGGAGGCCACTGTAAGCCATGGGAAGGGTGCAACCGCAAGTGCCAGCCAGTCCAGACCAACTCAGGCCAGCGAAGAGGATGGCAGTCAGCACAGATGTGACCGTGGAGCGCTCTGCACAGGTCACTCTGGACGATGAAGTGCTTTCTCTTCCTAAGTGCTGGGTTCCACAGGAGTATCTTCAACTTTGCTACCTGCCCCATCCCAAAACCACATAACTGTAAGAGGAGGAGAGTAGAAGAACCTCTCGGTGGGCTTAGTTCGTCTGGAAATTAGGATTCCATCTCTGCCACTAGTAGAATGGGTTTTAAAACAGAAGTTCGGGGGCCGGTGCCATGACTCACTCGGTGAATCCTCCACCTGCGGCACCAGCATCCCGTATGGGCGCAGGTTCTAGTCCCAGCTGCTCATCTTGAGGGCAGTGGAGGATGGCCCAAGTACTTGGGCCCTACACCTGCATGGGAGACCAGGAAGAGGCACCTGGCTCCTGGCTTTGGATAGGCGCAGCACCGGCCATAGTGGCCATTTGGGGAGTGAACCAACAGAAAGAAGACTTTCTCTCTGTCTCTCCGCTTACTGTCTGTGACTCTACCTGTCAAATAAGAAAAAAGATACAGAAGTTCGGTCATAGAAAACAAATTCACTTACTTTGTTGGATCACTAAATTCATAGTCAGTAACACATACCCTTTCTGTATTAATAAAGGGCTAAGCCCTATTCCTGGCACAGAAAATTAGGTTTTTAAAAGATAGCTTTGTCAAACCCATGGTTAAGAATAATACATTGCTTACTTTTAATGACTGATTGTTTCAAAATTTACTGTATGTGAGTAAAACGGTTATTTGATTATTTATAGCCCTTGCCTATATTCCTACTAGAGGAGTTGAACTCTTTATTTAGTGCAACATTGCACCTTTGAGTATAATGTAAATCTAAACATTTTATCTCAAAAATGTAAAAGGCAATGAAAGAAGGGAGGGAGGGAAATAAGAAGGAGCGGTGAGTAGGAGCATCAGAAAGGAAGGGGGAGGGAGGGAGGGAGGAATATCATGACCATCTTAGAATTGTATCTGTCAACTGTGTCGAATCTGCCCTTTATATTAATATCACATTAACATGAAAAAATAGTTAAGTATTTTTTTTAAAAAAGAAAGAAAAATGTAAAAGATAGGTGGTGTTGCATCTGGTAGACGTAGAAGGCATTTGAAGTTTAACAAATAAAATTGAAATATTTTTGTCTGGTACTAGCACTTTCGTATCTGAAGGAAACTTCACCGCTTCCAGATGGAAGGAAGGTAGGCAGGTTGGAACATTATCCAGGTGGGAACGGGATGCCTCAGTGATCCTTGTTTCTCAGAACACTTACCATGGGGTTGGACTCACTATTCCACATCGTGAATGAGAAAATATTTATGAAAATATGAAAAATCAAAGAAGAGAAGTGCACTATTGCTGACATTGATGTGGGGAAATAGGAAAATACAGGGGATACAGCTTTCAAAACGGAACTTACAGAATCCACCTGTCAGCTAGCAGGTGATGATGGAAAGAAAGGTATCAGGCGAGTATATCCCTGGTAAGCAGATGATAGTTGACGTAAACTGAAAGAAAAGGAGACGTCATTAGATCAAGAAGAAAAAACCCTAAAAGTTATTGATCTGCATTCATGGAAACATCTAGATCGTTTGATTATGACCTCTCCCCAGAAACCTCACATGAGTTTTTTCTTCCAGCTACCCCAGATGATAGATGTGTGCAAGACAACTTCCTTTACTATCAATTCTTTTAAAAATTCAGAAATAATAATTACATATTTCTGGGGAGGAATGTGGTGTTTTTGATATCCATTTACATGGTGGAAGGATTAGATCGAATTGATATCAATCCTTTCTGACCCGATGCAGCAAGAGTGCCCAGATACCAGCAGCGGGAGAGTCAATCGCCCTCACATATGCTGTTGCACTGAAATTACTTTATTTCTAAGTACTTTTTAAACCTTTATTTATTTATTTGAGAGGCAGAGTTATAAACAGAGAGAGAGAGAGGGAGAGAGAGAGGTCTTCCATCTGGTGGTTCACTTCCAAATGGCTGCAATGGCTGGAGCTGGGCTGATCCAAAGCCAGGGGCTTCCTCCAGGTCTCCCATGCGGGCGCAGGGGCCCAAGGACTTGAGCCATCTTCTACTGTTTTCCCAGGCCATAGCAGAGAGCCGGATCGGAAGTGGAGCAGCTGGGTTTGGAACCGGTGCCCATATGGGATGCCAGTGCTTCAGGCCAGGGCGTTAACCCACTGCACCATAGCACCGGCCCCTGGAATCTTTTTAAACTTCATCACTTAGAGCAAATTTCCTCTGAGGAAATCCTCAATGACAGTTCAATGAGACAAGACTAGAAAAACAAAGCAATGGAGTCACTGGTTAATTTTTTTTAGTTTTAAATGTTAATAAAATAATGAAAGGTCACTACTGATTTTTATAATTAAACACAACAACTGAACCAAATTACTGGGAAAGGTAGCCACAGAGTACGTTCTGAATACTCCACAGAGGAGCTGAATGTCAAGTTAATCTTACAGATTGGTACAGGGCTTGAGTTATTTGCCAGGGTACTTTAATTTTACTATGCACTCGAGAGTTCCCAGTCTCTAAAACTCAGAGGTATTATGCTTATTAAGTTTTCCACCTTTGTTCAACCAAAATGTCACTAGAGGAAGAAGTAGGCACCAGTGTTAATAACTGAAACTCCTTATTTTCACCTGCATTTAGAATGCAGTGGAAAGAAAACCCAAATATCAAATGCTGGTCCTTGCAGGTATTTTAATAGGCTATATTTTTTGTTAAAAGATTTTTGGAAATTCATGCAACACACACACCACATAAAATTCATCATGTATCATAACTATCGGTAGGGCTTAGCAGCACTCACATAGAAATCCTCAGGGCCACACTGTGGAAGGTTAGTGGTGGCACTATTTGACATTTGAAGAAATGTTTATTCAAACAAAACACAGGAGCACAGGGACTCTGTGCAGCTGTGCAGTCCTGAAGCAGGAGAGGGTGTAGGCTGCAAAAGAGAGTAAGGTGCATTGTGGAGACACAGGACACGCCCCTTGTTATGCATCTGGGCGCCGACATACCAAAAACATGGACGTGCCAATTAGTGATGCTTGCTGTGATTCTGTGTGGTATCTGCACTATCCAATAATGATGGTTTTCCTTTTTTCAGCTGACTTACACGAGTATGGATGGTCTCTAAGATAATTCTAAGAGTTATCCGGTCTAGTTTTATCTATGATAATGAGTTTGGAAGGCTAAAATAGAGTGTGCCATGGGCCAGAAAGCATATAATTAATGTAAAAATGGTGAGTGGGTGGGTGGATGGATGGACAGACAGATGAATGGATGGGTGGGCAGACAGGCCAATATGCATTTCAAGTCCCCCAGCGAGATTTTTGCACTTTTCCTATATGACAAAAATTTATTTAAATTTCAGTTAAGAAAGCTGGCCTTGGTTACTGTGCATTTTATTTTGCTGCATGAATTGAAATAGAAATTATGGCACTCTGTTCTTTTCATAAAAAGTTATTTTTTAGGAGTCCCAAGGTTCTACTTCTGGCACAGTGGTAAAAGACATTTAAGTAACTCAATTATAATTTTGAAGTGGTATTAGGTCAGCATAAAATGCAGGTGTGTTTATGCCACTCTGACTGGGTCAAGGGTGGTAGTATTCAGTGCCTCACAGGACTGTATAATTGCATAATTTCAGAGCTTTGGAGAAATTTCTTTTCTCCAGTGAATATCAAGTAGTTCCTTTGGCTGAGTTTTTTTCTCCCATCTGTGTTAAATCATTACTGTGTTCCTGGGGTGTTTGGGCCAAAGTTACGTGCAATCATACTTCAATTTCATAAACTTGTCAGTTATAATTTCTCAGAAATAATCATATTATTCCTGAAATTGCTCACTGGGACAAAGGGCAGGACCTACGGAACCTTCTCTTACTGGTCCAGTTCATCATCTGCTGCCTTACTACTCATATCTCAGCCTCCTCTTTCCTGAGTATCTGATTTTTATCCTTGGGCATATTACTCAATAATTAGTTCCAGGTGTCTGTCACATAGTAGATAGGATGGATATGAATATGTGTAAGACACATCCTCCCAGAATTGACTGGCGTTATAGATAGGAGAGTTATATAATTAACTCAACAAGAAACTATGGGGCCATTAGAGTATTGAGGGGAAGAGAAGGAATCTACAAGTATAATTTATAAAATTTGCCTGTAGCACAAGGATCAATAAACGGCCAACTTTCAATCTCAAGACCAAGGGAAGGGTTTAGATGAACAGGTATTTAGTAGAGGAAATCCTAAGGATCCCCCACTTGAGAATGTGGAACAAGATCCCTGGGAGCAGTTCTCATGTGGGAGATGCCCTGATTGCTAAGTTACTCCTTACTGTTTTGTAGGCTCTGTGACTCAGGGTCTGTGTTGGTTTCCTAGCAGTGTGATAAGAGAACCAAAATGGCTGCAAACAATGGGATGCATTATCTCACATCCTGGAGGTGCTGGCTGGCCTTGCTCCCTCTAAGGGCTCTAGGGGAGAAAGTGTCTTGTGCCTCCTTCCTGGCACCCTGCAGTGTCCTTGGCTTACAGATACATCATTTCAGCCCTGTGACTTCACACTGTCTAACATCAGTGCATGCCCAGCTCTGTCCTCATATAGGACATATAGGACAGTAGTCTCATATAGCACAGTAGTCCTGTTGCGTCAGAGCCTCCTCTAGTGGCTCCCATTTTAATTCACAGACCCTATTAAAAAAAAAAAAAAAACAGATGCTGAGGATTAACACTTCAGTGCTTCTTGGGGTGGGGCGGGGGGTGGGGCAGAATTGAACACATGCCAGGGTCTGTAGTGGGTGATGCTGCTGTGTTTCCCAGATGCCCTTTCAGAAGTGGCTCCTGTTCTCCAGCTGCCTGGGTGCTGTCTTGATTACTCTTCAGGAGCCACTTTGATGTGGAGGCTACTGTCACCCCCAGCCTCTTGCAGGGCCCTGACCTTGAACTGGACTCACTTTCTGGTGCTTGTTGCACTCACAGCTACTCTGTGGCTGATGCTTGTGTGCAGTTGACATCCCATCTCTTCATTTTACTCCCCAGACCTTTCCTGTTCTGCCCAGTGCAGTCTCATGATACATCACCTAAACAGAATTGTGGGAGGGGCACCTGGCACAGCAGGTGACACGGCACTTAGAATCCTCCAGTCCCAGCTCCACCTCCCAAACCCAGCTTCCTGCTATTAACACAAGGAGTCGTGATGGCTCAACTAATTGGATTCTTGCCACTCACATAAGAGACTTGGGTTGAGTTCCCAGCTCTCAGCTTCAGCCTGGCTCAACCCAGTCTGTGGCAGGCATTTGGAGAGTGAGCCAGTAGATGGGAATGTTCCACATTCCCTTCTATCTTCTCAAGCAAATAGAAAACTAGAGTTTAAAGGAAAGCAAATACGGTTCCATGGAATAATTGCCCCCAAATATACCCACATCCTAAATCCAAGGACCTGAGCATATGTGACTTTTCATGACAGAGAAGAACAGGTGTGAGTGGAATTAAGATCCTCAGTCAGCTGAGCAAAGAAGAGATGACTGTGGATTATCCAGGGGGGACTTGCTGTAATCACAGGAGGCCCTAAACGTGGAAGGAAGAAGAGGTCATTGGGAGATGGAGCCCTAGCACAGCATTCAGAGCAACATGACATTGCAAAGCTTACAGTTGAGGAGGTGGGGACCATAAACCAAAGAGAGCAGGAAGCCTCTGCAAGCTACAAAAACAGTTCCCCTAGAGCCTCAAAACCCATTCAGCCCCTTGATTTCATCCTAGGGAGTCTTGAGAGGCAATACATTTGTGCCCTCTCTACAGTCACAAAGTTTATGTTACAGCAGCAACAAGAAAGGAAAACAAATCCCTATTGCACCTTCTGCTTCCAGAAAGCCTGACCTCAATCAGGGTCCCCCCCACCCCAGCCCCATCACAGCTGCCATTCCCACTTGCCCTATTTCCCCCTACTTGAAAATGAACCAATAAATAAGCACACGGTTTACTGGTCATGCTGCAGCACGATTATTTCCTATAAGAGCAAGATCTGTTTTAAATTTTTTGCCACCATTTCTTTCTGTCTGCAAGAGGGTTTCCAAAACAACACGTCAGAGGATTGTTGAAAGCTCACGCACGTAATGTGCCTGGAGTGTTGTGAATGCTCATTACATTTTAGCTCCACAAGCTCTGAAGTGTGCACCTCTCTGAGGATGAACGAGTGGTCACGAATAAGACCCCATCAACATGATTTGAAATATAAAATGTTGCAGTTTAAATGCTCTATTTTATTTCCCATGCAAAAAATCTTCTGTTATCAGGAAAGCCGAGGCAGTGGGTGAGTAGGGGAGTGCTTGCTGCAGCTTTTCCAGTTTGACCCTCCAAGCCGTAGCCCTGGGATAGAAACAGTAGTGAAGACTTGTCATTCTGGATTTTGCATCGTGCTCACTTCTGTTCTACAGAGGGTCCCCGGGTAATGCTCCGTCTGTCTCTTCACAGCATCTCCCAGAGTGTTCTCAGAGCCTGAAACAGATGCTTGGAGATGATGCTTGAAACACAGATTTCTGAGCTCCACCCTGTTGAGTTGGGGCCCAGCCAGCAGGCTCTGGGTGATCTCCCCACCATCCTCTTCTTTTTAAGACAACCCTCAGGTTGCAGAGTCATTTGATGCAACATCTCAGTTCTGCGTGCCTCAGTTTCTCCATTTCTATCATTGGATAGTAGGCTATTTAACAGGTTCTTTCCATGATTTCATTTCAAAAAACTATGAATACTGTCCATGGAATAAAATTAAGATTGCTCAATCTAAAAAGTAGGTTTGCATTTAAGTGATTGAAATGTTCACATATTGCTGTTTCTTCCAACAAAAATTCTGAATATTGTCCACAAATCATTATAAAATATAATTTAAGTCACAATGCAATCGTTTTTATTGCTTTAAAAACATGGTGAGAATAAATATTTAATTTTTACCCATCTTAAACATTTTCTTCCATCTAAAAAGTTGATCTGCCCAGGAAGGGCAAATTTTTAAAAGCGATACCAAGGCAGCCAGCCCCAAAGAGATAAACAAATATTAAAGAACTGCTGAAAATTCTTGACAAGAAATGTCTGGGCAGAGGCAAATGGAGACGCAGAAAGAATACTGGGTTTATGTGCAACTGGCTTATAAATTGTTCTTGATAACTTCAACTTGGGAAGACAGTCAACTGTCATCACATTTAATGGTTCTTTCTCTTAGTGTGTTTTTTCAAGTTCCCTTGTGTCGTGGAGTATACCAACAATACATGTACACCTATGCATTATATTCTGAAGTTATATTTATACCCTTAAATTTATATTTGAATATTTATACAAGAAGTCTTTAAGAAGGGTGAGGTGCTAAGTTGTATCATTTACATAAAAAGTTAGTGTACAATTTCAGAGATGGTTGGAAGGATTCGTGTGAATTGAAATAAGCAGAACTTGGTTTTTTTCCCAGTAAATGCTCCTGTGAATTTATCATTCACAATGACTAATAACATTTATATTCACCTAGATTTGTGCAACTTTTAGAAATTTGCTTCAAAAAAGAATTATTCTCTCAGCTCAATGCTCGGCCATGTGAATGACAGTACAGAGATTTGAGGCTTGGACTGATACGGGATGGCATTTCAGAATGTCCGTGAAAAATGTATGTTGCAAAAATCTATGCGTAGAGAGCTGGCGCCGCGGCTCATTAGGCTAATCCTCCGCCTTGTGGCGCCAGCACACCGGCTTCTAGTCCCAGTCGGGGCGCCGGATTCTGTCCCGGTTGGTCCTCTTCCAGGCCAGCTCTCTGCTGTGGTTCGGGAGTGCAGTGGAGGATGGCCCAAGTACTTGGGCCCTGCACCCCATGGGAGACCAGGAGAAGCACCTGGCTCCTGGCTTCAGATCAGCGTGGTGCACTGGCCGCGGCGGCCATTGGAGGGTGAACCAATGGCAAAGAAAGACCTTTCTCTCTGTCTCTCTCACTGTCCACTCTGCCTGTCCAAAAAAAAAAAAAAAAAAAAAAATCTATGCGTGGATTTCATGATTGTTTGCACTAAAACAAACTTACTCTTCAATCTCACTTTTCTGCAGACTTTCTGAATTACTCCCATAAGAGGGGAATCACCACTCATTTGGTGAAATTTGCTCCCCAGTGGTAGTATCCTGTGCAGATGCAGAATGTGAAGTTTTTGAACCATGGAGAACATTTTTTTGACTCAACTCTAGTCTCAGGTGTTGCAGTAATGGAGGGTGTTTATTAATCAGGTTGAGGTTTTAAATTCTCTTCCGCAATGTGTCTTTCAAAGGCTTGTCTCCTTGGAAGTCTGACTCAGGTGAGTTATGTTATTGGTCGTGAAAGAAGTCCAGTCTAATGATGCCATTTGCAAAAGGCAGTGCAGCAACTTGAAGGAAAAAATGTTACTTACATCTCAGAATAGTACAGACATTTTGTGAAGTACTGAGTAGCAATTTAAAATCCTGTTTGTGTGTTTCTAGATTCCCAACAATAGAACTTGCACTTTGTATACAGGCTGAAGGAAAATTCAGAGGGCTAAACCATTAGGGAGTTTGGAGTTATGTAGAGTATAAAATACTGAGTTAGTTTTTAATCACATTTTAAAATTAATTTGATTAGTGTACCAAATGGAAAAAATATACATGTATAACATTTTATAAGTGTAAACCTGTCCTAGCCATTCAATTCCAGGAGATAGAGCCAGTCACCAGGCCTAGTGTTTCTTCCCAGAGACATCCAGAATCAAATATGCATGAATGAACGCTTGTAGAATGTTGACATCAAGCATTAAATTAATTCAAACTTTTTTTTAAGTTCTAAGTTCATTGATTATTAAGTGTGTATATATATACATATATATTCACATATATATGAATGTCTTTGAGAACACCAGAGAAGGAAGGTGTTGGACAATGTCCTAATCTGCAAAAAATGCTTCATTTCATGAGATAACTGAAAATAACTACATGTGTCTGGAGTAACACTCTTTCATACACTATTCTCTTAGCTGCAACTTCATTGCTGTTTTCAGGGAATGTATATATTAGCATGAGAGTCTTTAACAACAGAGATGTTTTAGTAATGTTCTCTTGAGTCAACATACTTCATTCCCATTCAAATGACTGAATCCTTGGGGTCCACTCATGGTGGACTCATGAGAAACGCTGATTGTTAAACCTGGCTGGCTAACAGGGCTGCACTGGGTCGGGACAGGGAGAGGGGTGGCTGGGTTGACCTGAAACTTAGGAAGGAGGACAGCTGAGCAGGAGGCTGCATGCAAGTTCCATTCTCTCACAGTCAGAGTGGCTCACACCCAAACTGATGAGCATAATCCCCATTTCTTTTCTCACCATTGCAATGGTTAGTCATCCTATTTTAGAAAATTGCATACAACAGAATAACATCCACTAACATCCCATGGAAGAGTGATATTCAAACACGTGGGTGCCCCCAAAATCACCCTGGCAACTTCTGAAAAATGCAATTTCTCAAGCTCCATCCATCAGGGATATTGGCCCAGAGAATTGGAGGTAAAAACTGGAATCTGTGATTTGACGAGCAGTCCAGGCGATCATGTGGTGGTGATTCCAATCCACCCCTGGGACAAGTCCAACACAGACATGGTTAGGATTCTTCACCTAGTCATCCAGGCCCAAGGTCACACACACAGGGAGAGGGCCAATATGGGAGTTCAACCTCAGGCCCTTCCCTGATACCTCTCAGGCTTGAGATCACTGGAAAACATCTCCGAGGCAAAGGGTTCATACAACTCCAGTGCAAACGCTAAAATTATAACCATAAATTTAATGTGCACTTTCCCTTGCTGAATTCATAATTTTTCCTCACACAACATGCAACCCAGTTTACATGTATAAACGAGAAGATTTATGGGAGCAATTTTTAGAGCCTGGTGTGTAAAAATTAACCTCCTGTATCTTATGCTTTAACACCGGGGGGGATTTCACTTACTCCTACTAATCAGTATTCCTCTTTATTCCCTTTTATTACAAAAGGAGCTGTGATCTGCCTCTGCAGTAGAGCTTTTCTTTTATATCACAGTATAATTTTCTTTGAAATGTTATATTTATTGAAACTTAATCTGAGAAAATTATATCAGCTGGAATTGGCCTTGGCACCAGCATTTCAAATTTTTATGTTTAAATTAATTGTGCATATATAATCTCATGCTGAGAGTAATTTCCCCAAAATATAGCCTACCTTTTGGTAAGTTACCAAGAGTTAAGCATTCTGGCATTCTTACTAGCTTTTCAAAGTCACCAGGACCAACGTTAGCAATTCCTCATGTGCAATTCTGTGTTTCCTGTTCTTGCCTTGGGCTAAGCAGTATTGACCTAGGATTCTATTTGTTCCTCACTTTTTGACCCCATGTCTAGTTAATTGGTTGTAGGGCCATTGGCAAGGCCATCTACCCAGGAAATCTAAAACTCATATTTAGGCAAAAGCTGTATCTACTTGTCAACTAATCCCCCTACCCAAGTTGCCATAGCAACAAGAGATGAGGCGCCTATATTTTAGAAGCATGAACTAAGCAAATATCATCATTTATAAACTGTCTTTGTTGAATTGAAAGGTTCAAGAAACTGAAAAAAATTATTCCTCTCTCCAAGATTGCTAGGTGGAAAACTGCAAAATATCTGTTTTGTTACAGTGAAGTGCTGAGCAAAATAGAAAGAATAACTCATCCCACAGGTACAGGCATATACATAGTCACCTTCCCTCTCTTTTTCTGTACCTGCCAACCAGGCAGTTCTAACAAGAGGTTGTATAACAAGAATAGGCCATTTAAAGTTAGGAATGGGATGCTGATCTGATTGGAATACAACAGGAGGATAAGGGAATTCTTTCTTCAACAATGGCTTGTGGTGCTGACATTGTGGCACAATGGGTTATACTGTGGCTAGGGACACCCCATCCCATATCAGAGAGCTCCTGTGTACTTCCAGCCCAGTTTCCAGATCATAATATGTGTGGAAGGAAGCGGTGATGGCCTAAGTTCTGGTATCCCTGCCACCCATTTTGGAGACCCAGGTGGAGATGCAGGTTCCTGACTTCTAGCCCTGACTGTTGTGACATTTGTGGAGTGAATCAGCAGATGGAAAATCTTGATTCGTACACTCTCTCTCTTTCAAATAAATAAATCATTTTTCCCTAAAAAGAGGGCGTGTAACTGATATTATAAGGACACTGTTGTTGAGCCCCATGTACAAATACACAATGCCAGAAATTCTCACTGTTGTTCAGCCCTCCTTCAGATATAAAGAATGAAGAGCTCAGACAGTTACAAATGTGTTTTCTCTCTGAAAGAAAGTAATTCAACATTATCACATGTTAATTTAATTTGTAAGAATGTATTGACAAGATTATTGGGAATTAAATTTCAAAAAAGGTCTTTTTTTTTAACTTTTATTTAATGAATATAAATTTCCAAAGTACGATTTATGGATTACAATGGCTTCCCCCCCATACCGTCCCTCCCACCCACAACCCTCCCCTTTCCCACTCCCTCTCCCCTTCCATTCACATCAAGATTCATTTTCGATTATCTTAATATACAGAAGATCAGCTTAGTATACATTAAGTAAGGATTTCAACAGTTTGCTCCCACACAGAAACATAAAGTGAAAAATAATAGATGATTTTTTTTAAATGATGATGAAATCAGATCAGACCTATTGTCATGTTTAATCCCAGTGAGAGTCAAGTTGGGAGTTGATAATTTCTTTTTCTTTTTTTTTTTACAGAAAATCAGTTTAGTATGCATTAAGTAAAGATTTCAACAGTTTGCACCCCCATAGAAACACAAAGTGAAATATATTGTTTGAGTACTCGTTATAGCATTAAATCTCAATGCACAGCACATTAAGGACAGAGATCCTACATGAGGAGTAAGTGCACAGTGACTCCTGTTGTTGACTTTACCAATTGACACTCCTGTCTATGGCATCAGTAATCTCCCTCTGCTCCAGTCATGAGTTTCAAAGGCTATGGAAGCCCTCTGAGTTCTCCGATTCTTATCTTGTTTAGACAAGGTCATAGTCAAAGTGGAGGTTCTCTCCTCCCTTCAGAGAAAGGCACCTCCCTCTTTGAAGACCTGTTCTTTCCACTGGGATCTCACTCACAGAGATCTTTTTGCCAGAGTGTCTTGGCTTTCCATGCCTGAAATACTCTCATGGGCTTTTCAGCCAGCTCCGAATGCCTTTAGGGATGATTCTGAGGCCAGAGTGCTATTTAGGACATCTGCCATTCTATGAGTCTGCTGAGTATCTCACTTCCCATGTTGGATCAATCTCCCCTTTATTTATTCCATCGGTTAGTGTTAGCAGGTACTAGACTTGTTTATGTGCTCCCTTTGACTCTTAGTCCTTTCATTATGATCAGTTGTGAACTGAAATTGATCACTTGGAATAGTGAGATGGCATTGGTACATGCCACCTTGATGGGATTGAATTGGAATCCCCTGGTATGTTTCTAACTCTACCATTTGGGGCAAGTCCAATTGAGCATGTCCCAAATTATACATCTCTTCCCTCTCTTATTCCCACTCTTATGTTTAACAGGGATCACATTTCAGTTAATTTTCAACACTTAAGAATAACTGTGTATTAATTACAGAATTAAACCAGTCATATTAAGTAGAACAGACAAAAAAACTACTAAAAGGGATAATGTATTAAGTTGTTCATTAACAGTCAGGGCTATGCTGATCAAGTCACCGTTTCCCATAGTGTCCATTTCACTTCAACAGGTTTCCTTTTTGGTGTTCAGTCAGTTGTCACCGATCAGGGAGAACATATGGTATTTGTCCCTTTGGGACTGGCTTATTTCACTCAGCATGATGTGTTCCAGATTCCTCCATTTTGTTGCAAATGACTGGATTTCGTTGTTTCTTACTGCGGTATAGTATTCTAAAGAGTACATATCCCACAATTTCTTTATCCAGTCTACCGTTGATGGGCATTTAGGTTGGTTCCAGGTCTTAGCTATTGTGAGTTGAGCTGCAATAAACATTTGGGTGCAGACCGCTTTTTTGTTTGCCAATTTAAATTCCTTTGGGTAAATTCCAAGGAGTGGGATGGCTGGGTCGAATGGTAGGGTTATCTTCAGGTTTCTGAGGAATCTCCAGACTGACTTCCATAGTGGCTTGACCAGTTTGCATTCCCACCAACAGTGGGTTAGTGTCCCTTTTTCCCCACATCCTCGCCAGCATCTGTTGTTGGTAGATTTCTGCATGTGAGCCATTCTAACCGGGGTGAGGTGAAACCTCATTGTGGTTTTGATTTGCATTTCCCTGATTGCTAATGACCTTGAACATTTTTTCATGTGCCTGTTGGCCATTTGGATTTCCTCTTTTGAAAAGGCACTCAAAGGAGTAAAACAATCTGTAGAGATCTTCTGGACAGTATCAATGGGCGGAGTGTACAAGTTAGACACTGAACTGACAATAGTGTGTGGTTATTGAGAATTGTGGATACACAAGAGTATAAAGAGTTTCAGGGAATATTGAAATGATCCTCCAAGTATATATCTTAGTTTTCTAGAACCTACTGGTATTTTTCTCTCCTATGAACCAGGAAACCATATTCTGATTGATTTTCCAAATTAAATGCAAAATCTAGGGAAATAGTGAAATACCAGAATGTTTTCCTTGGTGATTAATTTCAATGAACATTCCTTATACTCATGGGATGTGTTGGCTCTGGTATTCTCTAGTATACTTCAGAAATGAGGACAGATTAGATGCTCCAAATATTGGAAACTTCTAGCATATCACAGTATTTTCACATAGAAGCAATCAAAAAATAGAAGCAAGAAGGAGATTGACAATGCCCTTGGTACTTCTGATTGAATATACAGAGCAAATGGTGGATCCTTTGGATATTCAAGTCAGTCAATTTAACTTCTAGAAGAAAACTTTAGAAAGTGTGTCTAAGTCAGAAAAGGAATTTTAGCCAAGACACAGCAGAGACAAGGGCTTTTCACACTAATCAATTCTCAAAATGTCAACTTCACTCATATATATTACATTTTAGGTTTTCTATTAGTTACCACAGATCAGGGAAAACATACAGTACCTGATTTTGGGGAATGGCTTATTTCACCAAGTATGATGGTTTTCAGTTGCATCCATTTTGTTGCCAAAGATGGGATTTCGTTTTTTTTTAACTTGAGTAGTATTCCATAGTGTGTATATACCATAATTTCTTTATCCAGTCATCAGTTGTTGGACATCTGGGTTGATTCCATATCTTAGCAATTGTGAATTGAGCTGCAGTAAACATGTGGGTACAGATAACTCTTTTATTTGCTGATTTCATTTTGTTTGAGTACATTCCCAGGAGTGGGATGTCGGTCTTATGGTAGATCTATTTCCAACTTTCTAAAGAATGGCTACACCAGTTCACATTTCCACCAACAATGGATTAGGGTACCTTTTCTCCACATCCTAGCCGGCATTTATTTTTGTTGATTCTCTATAAAGAGCCATTCTAACTGGGGCTTGGTGAAACCTCATTGTGGTTTGATTTGTATTTCCCTAATAACTAGTGATCCTGAGCATTTTTTATGTATCTGATGGCCATTTGCATTTCATTCCTTGAAAAATGCCTATTCATGTCCTTTGCCCATTTCTTAACTGGATTGTTTGCTTTGGTGTTGCTGAGCTTCTTAACCCTTTATAGATTCTAGATATTAATAGCTATCAATTGCATTGTTTACAAATATTTCCTACCATTCTCTGTGTTGCTTCTTTACTTTGCTGAGTATTTCCTTTGCAATGTAGAGCTTCTAAGCTTCATGTAATCCCGTATGTAAATTTTGGTTTTGATTGCCTTTGCTTTTGGGGTCTTTCCCAAGAAGTCTTTGCTTATGCCAATGTCTTACAGAGTTTCCCCAATGTTCTCTAGTAATTTGATGGTATCAAGACATAGATTCAGTTCGTTGATCCATTTTGAGTAGATTTTCGTGTAAGATGTAAGGTAGAGGTCTTGTTTCATACTTGTACATGTGGAGATTCAGTTTGTGTTGAAGAGACTGTCCTTACTCCAGCTCTTGATTTCACTGATCTTTTGTATTTTTGTTTCAGTTTTGTTTATTCTCCAATATTCTGTCTTTCCTCCTACTAATTTTGGGTTTTGTTTGTTGTTTTTCTACGTCCTTGAGATACACTGAGAACACATGTATTTGATGCCTTTCCAATTTCTTGATGTAGGCACCAATTGCTATAAGCTTTTCTCTTAACACTGCTTTGACTGTATCCCATAAGTTTTGGTACATGGTATTGTTGTCTTCATTCATTTCCAGAAATTTTATTGGTTTCTTCTATGATCCACTGTTAATTCAAAAGCATGTTGTTTAGTCTCCATATGTTTGCGTATGTTCTATAGAATCTTGAGTTATTGATTTCCAGCTTCATTCCATTGTGGTCAGAAAAGATGCATGGTATGATTTCAGTTTTTTTGAATTTGCTGAGATTTGCTTTATGGCCTAGCATGTGGTCTATCCTAGAAAAGTATATTCTTGGAACTCTGGGATGAAAAGTTCTGTAGCTAATAGGTAAATTTTGTCTTGTCAGTTAGTTTGTTGTTTCTTTGTTATGTCAATTAGCTTGTTTCTTTGTTAATTTTCTATAGTTGATCTGTCCATTGATGAAAGTGGGGTGTTGACTTCCCCATTATTATTTTATTGTAGTCTGTTTCCCTTTAGATTCGTTAATATTTCTTGTAAATAGCCAGGTGCCCTGGTATTTGGTACATATACATTTATTATAGTCACATATTCCTGTTGAATTGATCCCTTAATCATTATAAATGGTTTTACTGTTGAAATTTTGACCAATGTGTCATGGTGAAGATCTTTTCTGGTCATGTATATTGGGAGTTTTATGTGCTTCCTGTGCTTGGATGTCCCTTTCTTTCTCCAAATTGGGGAAGTTTTCTGTAATTATTTCACTAAATAGGCCTTCTAATCAATTTTCTCTTTTGACACCTTCAGAAACTCCTAAGACATGAATGTTGGTTCATAGTATAGTATGCCATAAATCTCCAACACTGTTTCTATTTTTTTTAAATAATAACCTTCTTTTTCTTTTTTCTTTTTCTCTTTCTCCCCTTCCCCTCCCCCTCCTCCATTTCTTCTTTCTTTCTTTCTTTTTTTTTTTTTTCTGATCTGACAAATTTTCAAAGAATTGTCTTCTAGATCAGATATTCTTTCTTCTGCCTCACCCAGGCTGTTCTTACGGCTTTCCACTGTAATTTTTATTTGACATATCAAATTCTTCACTTCTCGTATTTCATTTGGTTACTCTTCAAAATCTCAATTTCAGAAGAAAATTTTTCATTCATTTCATGTATAGATTTCTTTAATTCATGAGTTTGTTTCTCATTGCTTCTGAGTAATCCTAAAAATAATCTTTTGAATTCAGTTTCAGGTATTCATCAGTTGCTTCGTTTTCACATTCTAATATTGAAGTGTTTTCGTTTTCTTTTGAGAGGGTCATGTTGTCATCTTTATTCTTGTTTCTTGAGTTTCTGAGTTTATTTTTAGGCATTTGTGGAGATACATGTTGTTTTTTTCCTCTGATGCCTTTTATCTCTGAACTCTGCTTGTGTGGCTTAGTAGAGTGTCTCCTTGTCCAGTGAACACCCAGAGGCATGTGCTAAAGTGTGACCAAGGAGCGCTGGTCAGTGCTCCAGGGGAGGGTGAGTATTCAGGGTGACACTCGATTGACTATGGTAGATCTCTTTTTAGCAGAAAGGAGGTTATGATCACCTCTGTTGGCATTATCTCACCCTCAGCTCCTCTCTTCCAATGTGATCAGTGATGGGTATTAGCCCACAGTGGGTGCAGTACTCATCTGCGCTGCTGTATGAACCACACGAAGGATCTGTGCAATCCTCAGTGTGAGCATGGATCCCATTACAGTGACCCAACCCAGGCAATCAGGGAGCTCTAGCATGTGGAGCATGCTCGCATTGATTATCCTAAGACCCAGCTACACTCTACACTCTCTCATGCACTCCGTGTTCCCACAGTCTCAGCAAACAGAGCTCCCACAGTCACGAGGTACAGAGGATCCACTCTGCCCCACTAGGCAGTCCCATCACAGACAGGCAAAGATGTTCCCAGAGCCAGCTGCCTGCAGGTGCATCACCTAGGTGGTTTGATCTCTGGAGCCTGTGATATGTTGAGAGCCTGGAGGTACCTCCCAGTCTGATGTGGGTGCCCAAGCCCCTGTCAATCCTGCTATCCACACTCAAAGTCAGTAGGGAATGAAAATTTTTTTCCTCTGGTAGAATCTGGATCATACGCGTGCACAATTGCCGCTGGCCTCAACCCCTACTTGTGTCAGTGTTGCCTTTTCCCCATCAGTTGTTGGGTGCACGCACCTGAGTTGCTGTTGTCACTACCACTGACAAGATGGTGTCTTGTGCATGCCTCCACAGGCTCTGCTCCTGCCCCAAATCGTGCCTGCCCTCTCTCAGCCAGTTGCCAAGTGTCATTGTCGAGGAGGATGGGGAGAAAGAAACGTCACTTTTTTTTTTTTCACTGGGTCAGTGGTACCCTGTCCCACTTAGGGCTCCAGGCCAAACTCAAGCCAGGCTCTCCTTCTGGCTATCTCACCAGTGGCATGGGCTGCTGCAGTCTGATCCTACCCTGCTCTCTGCAACTGGCACTTTCTCTGGCTCTCAGCTGCTGGGGTGGTGTGGCGTCCATGCTTACGCACATATCTGCTCCTTCCACACAGCATTCTTCTTTCCTCCATAGAATTTCCACTACAGTTTTCTCCCTAACTCTCCCCTGAAAATATACTTCCTACACTTTTTTTTTTTTTTTTTTTTTTTTACTATTTACCCCTAGCCTAGAGCAGTATGCCCTTCTGTATTCTGCCATCTTGGAATCTAGCCTGGAATTAAATCTTAATGCCATCTTAGATTCTGAAAATCTAGGACTTTCTGTTGTCACTTTACAGAGATACTGTGAAGTGTTAATACACATATACATCATACTGGTTTTATACTAATTATTATTTATAAGGTATTATGTAAGATTTTGTTTTTGATTGACATGTTATAATTGTACATATCCATGTTGTATTGTGTGATATTTTGACACATGTATAGAGTGAGCAAATCAAGATAATTATAGATAATTATATCTATCATCTCAAACATTTTTAAATTTTATTTTAAAGATGTATTTTATTTGAATGTCAAAGTTACATAGAGAGAGGAGTGGCAGAGAGAGAGAGAGAGAGAGAGAGAGAGAGAGGTCTTCCATCCGATGGTTCACTCCCAAATTGGCCGCAATGGGCAGAGCTGCGCTGATCTGAAGCCAGGAGCCAGGAGCTTCCTCCAGGTCTCCCACGTGGGTGCAGGGGTCCAAGTTCTTGGGCCATTTTCTACTGCTTTCCTAGGCCATAGCAGAGAGCTGGACAGGAAGTGTAGTAGCCGGGTCTCAAACCGGCACCCATATGGGATGTTGGTGCTTCAGGCCAGGGCATTAACCTGCTGCACCACTGTGCCAGCCCCATATTTTTAAATTTTTAAAATGCATATTATAAGAATTTTGCTTTTATCAATTAATATACAACTTACTGAATTTTATCAATTTATACCATATCTAGCGCAGAGTTTAAGAAAAATCATAAGCAACTGAAGTAATTAATATTAAATACAAGGTAAAAATAGGAAAAGGAATGTGTCATGGATAAAATGCATACAGAAAATATACATGTTGGACATTTATTCACATAACAATGGTTTTGTTTCAGATTTTTTGGAAATTAGTGCCAAGAGAGGAACAGGAGATATTTTGCAGTGTTACATGGTGGACTGACACAACCATCATTTTTCTGCCTCTCATATTTTCACACCCTCCTTAAGAGAATGGCATGCCTAATGGGAATTTCCAATCTTGATGGAAATGGATTTAAATATTGGGTAAATCCAATTTATGAATTCAGAAGAATTACTGTCTTAAATGTGCAAATTCTTTGTATCATTACTTTTCCTATCTTCTGAAAGTTGTTATGAGTTAAAAAACTTGAGCAAAGATACAGCAATAGCAGTAGATACAATTTGTGCTTTAGGTTCATTAATTCTCCAAAAAAGTAAAAGATTTCTTCAACATTTTAGTCTAGAAAAGGGTCATTATCTAGAAATGTATGGGTTTATATTTGGCTACTGTTCATAATGTTCCTTAAAGATCCCATCGGTGGGAAAATACCTGGGTTTTATGAAAACCAAGTTAGTGCAAGAGTAGTACACTAGTCAAAAACTGTGAGCTGGCAGCCAGGAGCCAGGAGTCAAGATTAACAACAAAACATAAACTGTGCAGTGAAACTGCAAGCAGTCTGTGAGGCGATTCAAATGGATGATGATTTTGTTTTAATATGAGCCAATTAAATAGTTCTGTGTTTCATGAAAACCCCTTATTTTTTCTTCAAAAAGTAAGGGAAAGCTATTCTGGATCCTTCATCTTTTCTTTCTGCTTTCTATTTATAATAAACAAGGTTCTGTTGGCACTAGAAACCAGCAAAAGCTCCTTTTATGACACAGTCCTTGAGTTTCAGAGTTGCTTTGCTGAGGAACTCATGCAAGCATGACACTGTCTGCCTGACCTTCCACCTGATCCTTCCAATAGTTCAAATAAACTTGTCTCAGTGAGGTTCCAGACCCCAGCCACACATCAACACCAGCACAGAGATAGAAGGTCTGACATGGTAAAGAGACAGTTGCATATCACTGTTGTTAAGAGGCAGAATGTATTCAAAGCCGGCGCCACGGCTCAATAGGCTAATCCTCTGCCTTGTGGCGCTGGCACACAGGGTTCTAGTCCCGGTCGGGGCGCCGGATTCTGTCCCCATTGCCCCTCTTCCAGTCTAGCTCTCTGCTATGGCCCGGGAGTGCAGTGGAGGACGGCATGGGAGACCAGGAGAAGCACCTGGCTCCCGGCTTCGGATCAGCGCGGTGCGCCCGCCGCAGCGGCCATTGGAGGGTGAACCAATGGTAAAGGAAGACCTTTCTCTCTGTCTCTCTCTCTCACTGTCCACTCTGCCTGTCAAAAATAAATAAAAAAAAAAGAATGTATTCAAGGCCACCTCACTTAAGAAATCATTAACTGGGGGAAAGAAACACTTCAGCAGAAGGACTTGAGGGGCTTGAAACACACAACAGAAATTGGGAATGTCACTGTACTGCTCAGTCACACAGCCCCTCCAGTCTGTGACAACTCCCAGGGACAGAAGTGCTGATTTCCATCATTCCTGGAAAGAAAAATTCTCTTGGTTTTGGTTGATATGTTGGTGTCAAGGGCACAAAGTCTTGGGAGCAAATATGATCTTGTATAAAAGCCAGTATATTGTGGATTACTATTTAATTACATAAATATCAATATAGCACCATCCCAGTTACTTTTTCCTCTAGTCTGTAATTATCAGAGAGAATGGGGGCACACAATGAAATCAGAACCAGAATTATAGCTGAGAAACTGTGATCCTATCACAAAATATTAAATTGTATTTCTGGTTTTTAATACCAAGTGAATGTAAGAGCAGTAGACTAGAGCAAAGGCAGTGATAATTCTGTTTGGAACTGTCTTTGGGAAGCAGAACAAGACTTTAACTCTGAGAATCCCCTTTGAACAAGCAGAAAGGAGAGGATGACTTAGTACACAAAGCAATTATGCTGATTTGTTTCACCTAACCTTGACGTGTCTCTCAATACATGAAATGGCAGTTTGCCTGAATAATGAGTTTTGATTTCAGAACCAAATAATTTTAAAGAACCTGCAGTGTACTCACTGTTTACCCCACTGAGTATCATGCACAATATCTTTTTTTTCTGAAGGCTGATTTTAAGCTTGCTTCTGGCAGACACAGCACATAGTGCTAGGAAGGTGATGCTTACAGGATGATACATTACTTGTAGGACCAATGAAGACAGTACAAAGATTACAGGGCAAGGATGCAGTGGAAGGGACCATGGGGACACAGAACACAAAGTAAAAAAAAGGAAATTAGCATGACAGTGACAAATGGCCTAAATTTCACTTTCAAGGGGGAATAGTTAAGCCAAAGTAATCATAATAATATTAAAATGTTCTAAAAATAAGAATTGAACCTAGTTTTAAAAAATGTCTCCGTATTAAGAATTGGTTAATATTTAAAATTGCTGTATCTGACATCAAAGTCATCTTCCATCAGTATTTGTCCCTTCACCCTTTTTCTGAATCTTCTGGATGTCCTGTTCTCCTGGTTGGGCTGTGTGCAACTGAAGGGGCTATGTTTAATATCTTCTTTACCGCTCCTCAGCGTATCAGACAGTGAGGCCGCTCATTGTCAGGTTCAGTTCTCTCCCCTCTACTGATCTCCACAGCCCCAGCTGTAGTTCAGGCCTTCACCTCCTCCCACCTGGCTCCAAAACTGTTGTTATCCACTCTCCTAAGTGTTTCCCTCTCCCACTGGCCCACAGCATGCAGCTGAATGTGTCTTCTAAATGCACAACCGTAATTTTGTCATTTTCTGAATGGGAACACTCACATCAGCCCTTCCAAGGAGCTGGAGGAGCCTGCTCTTCCAAGTTCCCCTTCAACTCAATGTGATCGTCCCTCCAGCTTTGCCCCTCACCGTCTCAGAGTCCACTCGGCACCATAGGTCTTCCCAGCAACACCCCCAGCTTTCTTTTCTCTGGCCTTGTGTTTTCATAGTTCCTCCCACATACACCCACCTTTCAAAACTCAGCTCAACCACCACCCCAGGAAAGTTCTTTATATGAGAGAGAAAGCCGTCTCTTCTTCAGGAACACATTGTTTCTGATAACCGTGGAACCATTCTCATTTATTTTAAAGGAATGCATGTGTCACACCTTTCCCTATTGGCCATGTGTCCCCTGACCAAGAACAGAGCCTGTTCAACAATAAGTGCGGTATGTCCAGTGTGTGATCAGACACTTTTAATGAATAAAGTAATAAAACGGAAGTTTAATTAACTTTGACTGAATTCACATTTAGAGTTAACATTGTAAAGAAGTTGCTAAAATAGGAGGACAAAATGTTTTATTCTAAACAAGAAAAGTAGTGTTTGCTACTTTTTTTCATCTATTGACAGAACAACCTATTCATAATTTATTATACCGAGTTTATCTACTTTATGATGATATCAAACTTTGTAGTAAAAAATAGGTTGAAAGAAGATAAAAGATGTTAATGGATATATCTTAATTATAGCATATGTAGCAATTGAAAAAAAATTTCTCAATGTTTTATACATTATTTATTATATTTAGAGCCAGAATAATATTTTAAACACATTTTAACAAAAATATTTGAACAATGGATTATCATGGATGAGTGCTATATCTTAAACATACAGTTTTTTATTATAGGTGTGGCTAAATCCTGAGAACACAAAAATCAAACTTTGTAGGTAGGATGTGATATAATTCACCCTATATTTACATATATAAGTATGTGATTTATATTTTGACACTATGAAGAAAATTGAAAAATATAATAGAGGTAATGAAAAACCTGATGCAGAGAAATCAATAAAAGGCTGTTTTTATTGGTATAAATGATAGAATAAAGGTTTGAACTACAACAGCAGCAGTGGGAAATGCAATGAGGGGAAAGAGAAGTGAGGAAAGCTCAAATCATAATCAATGGGCCTTGATCAACCATTCGGGGAGAGGCCTGAGGGCGTGGGAAGACCTTCCAATAAACAGAGGTTGTTCTAAACCTGGTAGATAAATAAGATTTCGCTGGTAATGCCAAGAGGTAGATATTAAATGGCCCAGAAATTTGCTGACAGAATGGACCACATAGAAGAGTCTAATAGAAAGGAGCTTTAAAAGAGAATAGAGAAGGCTTCAGGGCAGAGAAACGCAATTCATGAGATCGTGTCTGTTGGGACTTCTGCTTAGTTTGAGTCGCGCGGAAGAGAATGCAGGGTTGATACTGTTTCAGGGAAGAGATGCTGCCAAGAATTGGCTGTGCAGGAAGATGCTGGCAACTCCCCCTGAAAAGGTCAAGTTCTAGTGCCTGCAGGGAGGCACAGAGCTCCAGAGGACCAGTGTGGGAGGGGAGGGCAGTGACTTGGATGAACGTTTGTGGAGTTTGATGGTAGGGAATCAACTGCTTTAATTTACTAGTAATAGATCTCAGTTACTATAGAGAAAAGTCCCCAGTGCGCTTTAAAAAAGTTCACTTTTTAAAAAATTTTTTAAAAAGTTTACATTTAAAGACTTTAATTCATGACACATTTTGACCTTTAGTGTCACGGTTGTATCCATGTTTACAGAAATCTAATGTGAGAAATGTTGTATTTATTTAATGGGAGACATAAACTCATCAAGTTCTATGACCACAACTGAATTCATGCCAAGTGTGTGTGTGTGTGTGCGTGTGTGTGTGTGTCTGTTTCAAGAATGAGTTTTACATTTTGAGCCCTATCTCAGGAACAGAGGCATCTAAATCTTACAATCCTATCTTTCATTTTTTACTAAAGTACATTTCTTCCATTACTTTCCCTATGTTTTTTAGCTACAAACATTGTATGAAATTAGATATAACAAATAGTACTGAAGTATTGAATTAATTCCATTTCGACCTTCTCTTTTAGTAACCGAGAATCACAAAATGCCCCCGTGGCGTGGGTTAGAGATTTTATCTTGGGAAAACAAATAAGCCTTTCTGTACTTCAACTTCCTCCTTTACAAAGTTGACATTTTAGCTGCAGGAACTGTGAGTTAACCTGGTATGAATACTCCCACCTTGGCAAATTTAACAACCCACTCACAAAATTCCTGAATATTTTTAAAATGAATATAAGCTACATCAAACATACCATGTTTAAAGAAAAATAAATAATAAGAAGGTTTCAGGAAGCATGGGGCTTCAAGGCAGAAATAATGTTTTAAACAAGATTGAAAATTAGATTTAAATCAACAGAAGATCCAGATATAAGATCATTAACTTCAAAAGCCATGGAATTAATAATCATAACAATAGATGGAAAAGACATATAAAATTGTAAAGCTTGGAAGATTGAAACCCAGAGAAGAGGTGAGGGAGCTATAAAAAGTGAAATATACCTCAATTTGGTTAACAAGGCTGTAAGGGACAGTTTTAAAAAGGAAGTGGCATGATTGCTTATTAAAGTTTGATATAAAAAAGTATTTATAGCTATTGTAGCATGGATGTAAGTTCACATGAACACGTCCTTCAGTATCTACATCCAGTGAAAGCCAGGCCAGGGTATGATAGAGGAGTCAACAAGACATCCTCTATTAAGTTTTGTTCAAGGTGAAGTGAGTCTAGAATAATGAGATAGTTATCTGCTTCCAGATTTATATCTTGTGCTGTTACTTTCTGAATTCCCTAATTTGGAGTCTACTCCTCCTCCCACCCCATACTCATTCCCACTCCAGTGGGAATCTTCTAAAATCTTAATCCAAGTGCCAGTCTCACTCTGTAAGACTGGTAGTTCCAGCTTTGGAGCAAGGAAGCCGGTTTTGCCTGCAGGGCTCTCATGAGATCCTTTGCCCTCACCAAATTTTTCTTAAGCAAGGTATAAAACCATGATTCACACCAAACCACATGCCCAAAGTCTGGACTCACACCACAGTTGCATTTCCATGGTTATACCATTGATTATCCTGTTTAATGCTTTCTTAGAAATAAATATCAAGCAATAGAATTGGATCTCTATAGCTGTTTCTTCTAGCAGCTGCATTCTGCCCCCTTGATCCACAAGTGGGTGGATCTCTACATGCAGTTGGAATATTTGTGAACGGATTCTAGCAGTTGTTGGCTTTTGAACTGGAATTCCTAATAATGATTGTTTCCTAAATTTCGTTTGACTTGGTTACGCCTGTTATTATTATTATTTTTTTGCCATAATGTTTTGGACTACCTAATATACTCTCTGTTGTCAGCTACTGTAGCAAAGCACTGTCTCCTAAATGTGCCCACTCTGTACTTCCTTATCCCCTGTGTGTCTGCTCAGGAAACGTGTCCACCAGGCTGACTCCCAGCTTGGGGCATACTGCATATTTTATCATACCCAAAACAACGGGAGCAGTGTGCCTTCTTTGGGGAGATGGAAAATTATAAATCCACAGAACTGAGTGTTTTATTAAAAAAGTAACTGGAAGGGTGGTGATTTGGTGCAGTGGTGAAGATACCTCTTGACACACCTGTATCCTATCAGAGTGCCTAGGTTTGAGTCCTGGCTCCATTCTCAATTCCATCTCTCTGGGCAGCAGGTGATGACTCAAGTACCTGGGTCCCTGCTACCCAAATAGGAGCCCTGCATTGACTTCCCAGCTTCTGCCTAAACCAGCCCTGGCTATGGCAGGCGTGTGGCATGTAAACCAGGAGATGTCTGCCTTCTGTCTCTCTCACTCTCAGTTTCTGTCTCTCAAGTAAATTAATTAATTAGAAAAAACTGCCAGAATTCTATTCAGTCATGTAAGAAATCTGTCCCTTCTATCATGATACTGTGCAAAAGTATATTTTATTTTGTTTCATAGGATAGGTTAATAATTATTTTCTGGGAAGAGAAGGTCAGGGGACTAAATGTGCTTCCCAGTGCCTGCTGGTGAGTAGAGAATAGGGGTCATTCTTCTCCCGTGCCTGATATCTTATGGGTTACTGTTTGAAAGTAAACAGATTCTGAAACATGATGAAGATCTAAACATTTTTTAAAATTGATGTCAAAACTATACACAGATAGGGAACTGAAATAAAAACACAATTGCTTCTCTAAGATTAAGAGAGTCTGTACGTGAAAATGGGCAAAAAAAAAAAAAAAAAAAAGATTAAGTGACCTTTCAGTGGCAGGCTGGCTATTGTGTGGAGGACCCTCCAAGGATAGTCAGATTCCCTAGGAGAGCACAAATATGATGAGTTTTCTATTGAGAGGCTAGTGCACATTGTGTAGGGTTAGAGATTAAAATGAGGAAGTTGCCAATGTTTCTTCTCCCTGTAATGCAAATGCTTCCAATTCATAACTGTGCAAATAAATTTCATCCCATGGACATAAAATTGAATACCTTCTGGTGAAAACAATAACACAAACATTACATTTTTTTGTCCAACAGGATATTAGATAGTTTTTTAGCAAATTCATCTCAACATTTCTGACTAATGATATATTTCAATTCTACAGATTCTCCTTGAATTATCTCACTGCTTCCCTCATGTAGCAATTAGTTGAAATCTTTAACACATGTTCATTTTCCAGTCACCTGAATGTCCTTATTCATACAGATATATTTGTATCCTACATAAATGAAGCCCACCAGCAGTATCTTTGGGGCTGAGTAGGTATCCTTCAAGGATTCTCATATAAAGACTGCCTCGCATCCTAATCCTCTCTCCTGTTTTCTCCCCGAAGCCCAACTCTGGAGTACGAACTTTGCTTCTCAGTATGACCAGCTTTCCCGCAGCTTCTTCCTCTGCAACCCGGAACCTTTGTGAAGTCACAGCTTCTGTCTCGCAGAAACTGTCCTGACTGTCCCTCTTGCATCTTATAAATTGCATAGCCCAACCTCTGATACTGGCTAACGGGAAAGATGCTTTTTGGGGCCCAGGGGTGTGCACACAAAAAGGGAGCACAGTGAGGATTACATAAACTTCCAGGAAAACGTACCTAGGTTTCCTTATGAGATTTGTGTGTTCTTTGTGTTAACGTATCATTGCCTTGAGTACACTTGAGGTGCACTCATACACACACAGAACCAAATTCCAAAGCCTCCTTCCACTGGCTCAACAGTAAGCAGCGCCTGCCCAATACTTCCGCTGTATTCCTGGTTTTTATTTCTGGCTACAGGAGAAGTCAAAAAGGAGGGTTATTAGAGACTGATGGAGAAGAAATATCTGGAAAAGGAATCCCACTTCAAAAGAATGAAATCCAATGGAGTTAAAACGTGTGCAACACATCACAAGCTCTATTATAGTCTCTTGCCTAGGGTGCCTGGCATTTAGTAGGTACTCAGACAATATTTGCTGTATTTTTTTCTTAAATTCTAATCCCAAGTGCCACAGACCCTGAGGGACCCATTTGACTCTTCCAAGTACGTGTCCTTGAGCTTGGAGGTCATTTGTGAGTGAAAGCATCTTCAGTGAATTCTACCTCCAAATGATAATTGAAAGTGTTTCTGAATGAAGGACCCCTATAATTTGTTGACTCTGTAATCGTGCTTTTATTCCTTTACCTTATCCCATCCTTTTTCTCTCAATCGAAGAAAAGTGTTAGGATACAATAGCTGCACTCCCTTTGCCTGAATCATGCTGCCTACTCTCATTGTGTGCTCACTGAGCATTGTGTCTCTCTGTCTGGATTCCTTTCAACACTTTTGTTCTACCAAAAACCCTTCAAGTTAGGAGTCCACAGACAGGGAAATGAGAAGGTAGAAGGGGGAAAACACATACTACGGGCACACTTTGGAATGAAAAGTAAACCAAAATGCAGCCTTTGTTGAACTGTAATGGGCTCAGCTGCAGATAATACTTTGCAGAGTTTCTCTGCAACAAGGCACCTGGAATGGAAAAATGCTCCCTCCTATCGGGACAAGTTTCTCTTGTTCCCATCACCACTTTCATCAGCAGCTGATGTCAAACTTCATACATTTCAGGCCAGAGTCAACACTGTAGTTGTCATTTCAACAAATTTGGAGAGTAACTGTTTGTGAGGGACTTCTGAGGTCTGTAGGTCAGACTTGGAGGTGTGAATTTTTTGGTGTCGGTTTGGGTGCTAGAAAATGCACCACTTCTGTAGTTAGACCTCCAACTTCCTTGACTGTTTCACGTACTTGTAAACTACTTTGGTGTTGAAGAAGACATAATTTGTTTTCCAAAGTGCCATAGCTCTTGTCTGAGAACTAATGCATGATTCCAGCATTTAGTACCCCTACAAGGGAGCCCTGGAGCATTCTGGACCAGTTTATATTAAACCCAACAACAAATGGCTGTGCTGGAGGGCTTCAGTGGCTTTTGTGAATGATCTTCAGGTTATCAAATTGGAAAGTAAATCACACAGTGCTCTTCTAACTTTGTTATGATTTTTTTTTTAAAGAAAATGATCTATTTACTTGAAAGGCAGAGTTAAAGAGATCAATGGAGACCGAGAGATAGAGATCTTTCATCTGCTGGTTTACATGCTAAATGACCAAGATGGCTAGGGTCATTTAGGGCCAGGCTGAAACCAGGAGCCAGGAGCCAGGAATTCTGCCCAGGTCTCCCATGTGGATAGAAGGGGCCCAAGTACTTTGGCCATCTTTCACTATTTTCCCAAGTGCATTAACAGGGAGCTGGCTCAGAAGCAGAGCAGCCTGGACTCAGACTGCTCTCATAGGGGTTGCCAGTATCACTAGCAGTGGTTTAATCCACTGTGCCGCACACCAGCCCTTTGTTATGCTATTTTTAAGGGAAAAGCTTTGATTTTATAAGTGTTTCAGGATAATAAGACAATGAACATCATAATCATATTCTTTTAAGATTTTCAAAAATATTTTTACATAATTTTGTTACCTGAACCTAACAAATCACCTCCTTTTGGTAACAGGATCAATGATATCACCCCCATTTACATGGGAGGAGAAAATTGCAGTACACACAAGTGACTTGTCCGAGATTCACAACTCAAACAGAACCAGGGGTGGAATAAATTTCTACTGGTTCCTAGTGCAATGCTCTTCCACGGTACTTTCCCATATTAGTTGCAATCATGGTCCTCCAGCTGGGTACATGTAGAAGTCCTGTGTAGGCAAAAGGAAGATTAAGGCTCTTAAACAACAGCTGGACATTTCTAGAAGCAATAACATTTGGAAAATTAGGAAAACACTGAATCACTTAAGAGAAGCAGCAGAGAAAAGAGGGAGTGGCAATGATCGAGTTTTTCCTTTACACCGGCATAGAGGCCAGAGCTCAGCTTCCACAGTGATCTCATTTCCTCTCTGCAATTGCTGCAGTAGCAATGGAAACACTCAGAGCTAGGAGTTGAGCAGCCAAGAAGCAAGGTGTCTACTCAGGATCACGCAGCTTAGCAGGGCCAGGTTTTTAAATCCATGTCTCTCTGAAGATCTTGTTTATTTTACTAATCATAAACGGCATACCCTGGAAGATCAAAGGGCAGATATGTAAATATCTGGAGTAAATTCTGCAGATGCTCACTCAAAGATTAGAAGTATGCTGAAGCACCCCTCTTTGGAAGAACGCACAAGGACAGATTTTGCCATCATAGCTGTCCAGCCCCGCACACAGCAGAGCAGAAGGTCATACGCAGCACTGTGTGTATTAGATAAATATCAGCTGCAGTATCTGAGAAAGAGTGAATTGTAAAGCACCTTGCAAAATGGAAGGTGATGTTACCTTTGGGAAATGGCATATGTATTTTCCCTGGCTTTATTGCCATATAATTGACTAATAAAAATCATATATATTCAAGGTATACAGTGTGATCTTTTGATCTATGACTGCATTGTGGAATGATTACCACAGTCAAGCCAATTAACTTATACCTCACCTCATCTAATTGTCTCTTTTTTTGTTCATGAGATGAGAATACTTAAGATGCTCCCTCAGCAAACTGCCAGTAGATAGTACATTGTTAGTAACTGCAGTTACCTTGCTGTACACGAGGTCTCTGGAACTTATTTGTTTAGTAACTGCAAGGTTTTTTAGTGTATGTTGGTTGTGCTTTAAATGCAAGGTTCTCCAGAAGAGGGGATTCTTTCTTCCAAATCTTTCCCTAAAGAATGCAAGAGGCCAAAAGGGATGACAGAAGGAGCAACTAAAATTTTTTGGGTAACTTCAGTGCTCTGAAGCTCTGTACTTGACATCATAACAAGAAACTTGCTTTCTCTTGGGGATGGGAGGTGTAAGAGCAGTGTCCTTTTGATGGCATACTGGTTGTATTTGATGGAGATAATTGAGGCTCGAGGAGATTGAGGATGTGTCCATGTGAAAGGAACAGAACCAGCACTGGCCCCTACTTGCTCCTAGCTCATGTGCAATGTTTATTCCATTAGAGTAAAACGTGTTTTCTCTTATACACATAGGATGTGTGAAGAAGAGATGTTGTGGGAGAATGAAGCACTTTACATTAGAATTCTAGTAGATTTTCTTCACATATAAGAGTATATAATCAACACTCATGAATGTCTTAAATAACAATACTGGTGCTTGCTTTGCATCTAACGAAACTAAGTAGGCAGCATTATTAGAGCAAGCCCTCTCTGGGTGTGTTAGCAATGTGTTAACCATCACAGTTCAGTTGTATTTCCTATCCCCATTTAAAAGTAAACATGCCTATTCTTATGAGGAATCAGAAGCCCAAACAGTGTACAAGACTGTGAAGAGTTAATGATAGATTAGGAGGAATACATTTTAGCTCACAACTTTCCGACTCACCTAGCCTGGAAGCCAACATGACTGTTAATTCCAGAGTAGCAGCACACGGTCTCCGATCATGACTCTTTGAAGTGACAGGGAAGATAAGGGTTACATGAAGTCTTTCATCTCCGATCACGTTTGTCTGTGGAAGCCATTTACACCCTGGCAAGAGGAACCCCCTGATATTCCTGTTGGCACATTCAATGTAGAAGTAGGCCTGCTGTGACCTAGAAAATAGTGAATTCATTTACATAATCAGTGCACTGTCCTTGCAGAGATATATTTAGAAAGACCATGTTGGCAAGAATGGGATCAAGACACTTTTGAGAAAACTCACATGGCCTTTTAAGCCTCAACTTACTACACAGGAGAGGCTGAGATTTCTTGCCAATTTGGGATTAATGAAGTATTTAACAAAGAGAAAGATTAATTTAAAGAACACATTGCTCCAAAAGAGGTCTTATTCAGGAAGTATGAATGCATTAAGCCATTTTTTGAAAACATTTATGAATGCCAGTACTACACATGGTTGCTTCAAGAGATTGGCATTAATCCTGAGTCAATTATAGGAGTTATATTCCTCTGATCCTAGCCTGAATGCTGGTTAGTCATATTCCTTGGCCATGTCCCTTAAATTTTCTTGGCATCCATCTATTCATTCGTGAGATGAAAGGTTGAATTCAGAGGTCATTGACTTATGGTCCTTATGCAGAATTTAACTAATATAGATATTCTACTTATACTGCTCAGTATTTGAAAGAAACGTGAATATGTATGGCATTTTTAATACTCCTTTGAGTTTACTAATGCTATGCATATCTTTCCTGGCGTGGTGAACAGAAAAACCTTCATCCCTCTCAGAATTACTGCAATAAATTTCTCAACTTCTGATTTCATAACTCTGGTTTCTTCAGTTGTCAAGATCAGTTTGGTGACTGGATTAAAGGATTCCCATCTCCAAGAACCACACAGACACACAGATTTCAGGTGCTGAAGCAGAGCTCTGAAGTTTTGGGGCTATTAACAACTTGGCAGTAGCTTCCTAACTTTGGAGCCTGCATTTCTAGCTGGAGCAAATGGAAGTACCTGCCTCTGCACGAGAGCAAGCAACAAGTCACCAAGAAATTCCTGGAAAGGCTCAAGATAGTCCTTTGTTTTTTTTTTGGTTTTTTTTGTTTTGTTTTGTTTTTTGTTTTTTGTTTGTTTGTTTGTTTTTTAAAGTATTGGAAAAGCAGAGCTGCAGAGAGAGACATACACAGGGAGGTCTCCCATCATCTTGTTCATCCTCAAAATGACCACAACATCTAGATCTGGGCCAGGTGGAACCCAGAAACCAGGAAACCATCTGGGTCTCCCACATGGAAGGCAGGGTCCCCAGCAGTAGGGTCATCTTCCAATGCATTCCCAAGTGCATTAGCAGGAAACTGGATTGGAAGCAGAGAAACCAGGACTTGAGCTGGCACTCAGTTGGGTGTTGGAAATGGTGGCTTAACTCCATTATGCCATGAGTCCAGCCACATGATAGCTCTTTAAAGTCTATCTTTATGGCATGGTAAGGTGAGAATCTAGACATTATCAGTTAGCAGTGAGCATCATATGAACTTTAATAGCTCATAATCTTTTTTTCTCAGGTAGTTCCAGACTCAAATTAACTAAACACTTTTATTTAAAGAGCACCGTGCTGACTGACCACTAATAAAACAAAGAGCATTAGGACAAGAGCGGACAGGGCCAGTTAACTCCTTGAGGTTTAAATCCTAAAAGAAACAGCTGCCCTTGCCTACCCATGTGCTGTGATCTGTACAAAACCCTGTGAAATATGGGTCACAAGACTTCCCTATAGTACATGAGATGGGAAATGGGTGAGATTAAAAATCAAGTTTAAGTGTAATGCGTGTGAAATAGATGAACAGTTCCAGAGAGGAGAGGATAAACCAAAAACTGTAATTTGGTCGCTTAGGATAAGGCATAAGTCTAAAACTATGAATGTTATTGATGGTAATCCTTGTTAGAAACATTCTCCTATAAAATCTGTAACAATGAAATATAAAAAGGAAATAGATATTAAATAAAACATTAAGTAGTGAATTTTCATTTTACAGAGTTATGAAGAAAATGCAACATGCACAAAATATTTTGACATTTACTATGGGACCCTGGAAACAATAGCAATGTTGCTGACCACAGGAGAACCAGAAGGCCCAGGTTTGCAAAAAAAAAAAAAAAAAAAAAAAAAAAAAAAAAAAAAAAAAAAAACTAGCAGCACCTACTTCAGAGTTACTAGTTGTTGAAAAAGGTTGCGTGGTGGTGGTGGTGGTGGGGCTACTGCTGTGGCATAGCTGTTTAAGCTACCACCTGCAGCGCTGGAATCGCATATGGGCTCCAGTTCCATTCTCGGCTGCTCCACTTCTGATCTAGCTCCCTGCTAATGCACCTGAGAAAGCAGGGAAAAATAGCCCAAGTGCTTGAGTCTCAGCACCCATATGGGAGACCCAGAAAAGTCTCCTGGTTTTTGCAGCTCCAGCCATTGTGCCCAGCAGATGGAAGGTCTGTCTCCTTCTCTCTCTCTAACTGAGCCTTTCAAATAAAATAAGTAAATCTTAAAAAAAAAAAAAAGGTTGGACACAAATATAAAACACTGACTTTTCTTTGACATCCACAACTCTTGTTCTTAACTAATATGTCATTTCAGTTTCAAGTTTTCACGTCAGTATGAAAGTAGAGTTTTGGCTGGTAACAGTTATCTTCATTAGCAGAAGATGGTGCTTAAAGCTATATGAACTCAGTTCTATACAGGGCCACCAGAATTTTTACATAGAAAATGATTTGGTTGCTTAAAATGGGATCTAAGCTTTTTGTCCAGATAATAAATATCTTCAGCTTTGTGGGCCAAATGGTCTGTGTCATAGCTACTCAACACTGCAGTACAAAAACAGCCTCTGGCAACACATGAGAGGATGTGGCTGGATACTAATAAAGCTTTATCTGTGAAATACAAAATGCCCTTCCGTAGGAAATTAGTTAAGTATATGATAAATTACGTGAAATGATTGTTTCCCTAGATATAACCCAGCTAATTAGCAGCCATTTCATATTGTTCAACCTGGTAAATTATGTTACATCTGTGCAATGGAAACACCATTGTATGTAATATTCAGGTATATAAAATGAATGAAAATTCCTGTGTATTTAAAATGTAGGGGTGTTTAGCATATATTGCTGAAAACAGGGTAAACCTTGTCTACAGCATACTAGGTTTATGGAAAACACAAAACATAAGTCATTCATGAATCTGTTGCTTTAAAAAAAATCCCTAAAAATATCAAATGAAAGTGTTTACAGTTGGAGGAGGTGGAACAGATGAGATGAGCTAGCTAGGGATTAGGGGAGAAATATATTTCACTGTGTACCCATTTATTATTTTGGATTTTTGATACTTGACTGTTTTCAAAGCAAGTTTACAACTATAAACATCATTGGTATGTATCTTGGGTATATTTTACTTATACTTTTGTTTATTATACTTTTTTGCTCATGAAAATGGTGAATTCTAAAGGTTTGCTTCTATGTGAGGAAGAGAGAGGGAGAATGATAACATGCACTCTCATCTACTGGCTTCCTCTCTAAATGCCTAAAACAGAGAACTGGGCCAGGCTGAAGCCAGAAGCTGGGAACTTAGTTCAGGTCCAAGTACTTGGGCCATCACTGTTGCTCCCCTGAGTCTACATTAGTAAGAAGTTGGAGTCAGGAGCACACCCAGGAATTGGAGCCTAGGTATTCCAGTATGAGACACAGGCTTCTTAAAACTGGCATCTTAACCACCCAATCCAGGTCCAAATATTAAGGTTACTTTATTTACCAATCCATCTACTTGTCTTAACAGTAAGTACTTTTATAACATTACTTAATGGCTGGTGGGTGTTGAGTATCTATTGAACTATGTTAGTCAAGATTTTAATTGCTTTGAACATTATTTTATCTTTGATCATCCCAATTATACTCTATCTATTGCCTTCTTTAGTTGTGATAAGACTATCTAACATGAGATCTAACTCATTAGCAAAACTTTAAGTTTAGTACTATTAGTAACAGACACATTATAAAGCAGATCTCAGAAAGTTACCCATGTGAGTAACTGAAACTTCATACCCTTTAAGTAGTAGTTCTTCATTTACTTGTCATTCAAGCCACTGGAAAACACCATTCTACTCTCTGAATCTATGAGTTTGACTGTCCTTTTGTGACAGACTAGTTTAACTTCACATAATGACTCCAGGGTTATCCATGTTGTTGCATATTGGGGATTTCCTTCTGTTTTAGGCTATTTCATTGAATATAGCCAGCACATTTTCTCTATCCATTCATCTATAAATGGACATGGATGCTGGTTCCATATTTTAGCTGTTGTGAATAATGCCACGATGAATGTGGGAGTGCAGATGTCTCTTTGAGGTCCCGATTTTGATCTTTTTTGATAAACACCTAGAGGGGAAATTGCTAGGGCATGTAGTAGATGATTCTATTTTTTAGCTTTTTGTGGAACTTTCATACTGCTTCCTCTTCTCCCCAGTGTTGGGCAAGGGTTCCCATGATCATTTTTATTTTTTTAAATTCATTGATTTATTTGAAAGAGTTACTCAGAGAGAAAAAGAGATGCAGAGAGAGAGAAAGAGAGAGAGAGAGAGAGAGAGAGAGAGAGAGGTCTTCCATCCACTGGTTCACTCCCCAAATGGCTGCAATGGTTGGAGCAGGGCTCACCTGAAGCCAGGAGCCAGAAGCTTCTTCCAGGTCTCCCACGTGGGTGCAGGGGCCCAAGTTCTTGGGCCATCTTCTACTGCTTTCTCAGGCCATAGCAGAGAGCTGGATCGGAAGAGGAACAGCCAGGATACCAGCACTGCAGGTGGCAACTTTACCCCTTACACCACAGCGCTGACCCATTTCATTCTTTATTAAAGATGAAGAATTAAAATTCAGGTAGGGAAAGTAAATTGTTCAGCATTGCAGACATAAAAGTGGTGGATCTGAGATTCAATCCCTGGTCCAATGACAAAGATTGTGTTTTCCTGCTTTCTCTCTCTCTTTCCTCTTCCCTTCCTTCCCTCTCCCTCTATCTCCCTCTCTCCCTCCATTCCTTTCTTCCTTCTTGCCTGCCTGCCTGCCTTTCTTCCTGTTAGTTCATATAGCAAATATATAAAAACTTAAAAAGTTAGTGCCGCTATCACTGTTCTATACATTAAGAGACTTTAGGGGGCCAGTGCTGTGGCTCAGTAGGTAAAAGCCCCAGCCTGCAGCACAGGCATCCTATATGGGTTCCAGTTCAAATCCAGCTGCTCCACTTCCAGTCCCGCTCCCTGCTAATGGCCTGGGAAAGGCAGCAGAAGATGACCCAGGTGCTTAGGCCCCTGCACCCCTGTGGGAGACCTGGAAGAAATCTCTGGTGTCTTGCATTGGTTCAGCTCCAGTCATTGTGGCCATTTGGGGAGTGAACCAGCAGATGGAGGACCTCTCTCTCTCTGCCTCACCTCTCTCTGTAACCCTGTATTTCAAATAACTAAAATAAATCTTTTAAAAAAGATTTGGTATTCTGAATTAAAATCACCCATATATTATGCAAATAAAATTGATAATATTCAACCATTTCTTAGCTACAAATATGAAGATCTTCAATTGTTCATGAAAAATGCATACTATGAAAAAACTCTATGGATTTCAAACATTTTTTGTGCCAAAATAAAGTCATCCCTTAATTTCTTTTTTTTTTTTTTTTTTTTTATCTTTTATTTAATGAATATAAATTTCCAAAGTACGACTCATGGGTTACAATGGCTTCCCCCCCATACCGTCCCTCCCACCAACAACCCTCCCCTTTCCCACTCCCTCTCCCCTTCCATTCACATCAAGATTCATTTTCGATTATCTTAATATACAGAAGATCAGCTTAGTATACCTTAAGTAAGTATTTCAACAGTTTGCTCCCACACAGAAACATAAAGTGAAAAATAATAGATGATTTTTTTTAAATGATGATGAAATCAGATCAAACCTATTGTCATGTTTAATCCCAGTGAGAGTCAAGTTGGGAATTGAAAATTTCTTTCTTTTTTTTTTTTTTTTTTTTTTTTTACAGAAGATCAGTTTAGTGTACATTAAGTAAAGATTTCAGTCGTTTGCACCCCCATAGAAACACAAAGTGAAATACACTGTTTGAGTACTCGTTATAGCATTAAACCTCAGTGTACAGCACATTAAGGACAGAGATCCTACATGAGGAGTAAGTGCACAGTGACTCCTGTTGTTGACTTTACCAATTGACACTCCTGTCTATGGCATCAGTAATCTCCCTATGCACCAGTTATGAGTTTCCAAGGCTATGGAAGCCCCTTGAGTTCTCCGACTCTTATCTTGTTTAGACACGGTCATAGTCAAAGTGGAGGTTCTCTCCTCCCTTCAGAGAAAGGTACCTCCCTCTTTGAAGACCTGTTCTTTCCACTGGGATCTCACTCACAGAGATCTTTTTGCCAGAGTGTCTTGGCTTTCCATGCCTGAAATACTCTCATGGGCTTTTCAGCCAGATCCGAGTGCCTTTAGGGCTGATTCTGAGGCCAGAGTGCTATTTAGGACATCCGCCATTCTATGAGTCTGCTGAGTATCTCACTTCCCATGTTGGATCACTCTCCCCTTTATTTATTCTATCGGTTGGTGTTAGCAGATACTAGACTTGTTTATGTGCTCCCTTTGACTCTTAGTCCTTTCATTATGATCAATTGTGAACTGAAATTGATCACTTGGAGTAGTGAGATGGCATTGGCACATGCCACCTTGATGGGATTGAATTGGAATCCCCTGGTATGTTTCCAACTCTACCAATTGGGGCAAGTCAGCTTGAGCATGTCCCAAATTATACATCTCTTCCCTCTCTTATTCCCACTCTTATGTTTAACAGGGATCACATTTCAGTTAATTTTCAACACTTAAGAATAACTGTGTGATAATTACAGAATTAAACCAGTCATATTAAGTAGAACAGACAAAAAAAAATACTATGAGGGATAATGTATTAAGTTGTCCATCAGCAGTCAGAGCTATGCTGATCAAGTCACCATTTCTCATAGTGTCCATTTCACTTCAGGAGGTTTCCTTTTTGGTGTTGAGTCAGTTGTCACCGATCAGGGAGAACATATGGTATTTGTCCCTTTGGGACTGGCTTACTTCACTCAGCATGATGTGTTCCAGATTCCTCCATTGTGTTGCAAATGACTGGATTTCGTTGTTTCTTACTGCGGTATAGTACTCTAAAGAATACATATCCCATAATTTCTTTATCCAGTCTACCGTTGATGGGCATTTAGGTTGGTTCCAGGTCTTGGCTATTGTGAATTGTGCTGCAATAAACATTAGGGTGCAGACCGCTTTTTTGTTTATCAATTTAAACTCCTTTGGGTAAATTCCAAGGAGTGGGATGGCTGGGTCGAATGGTAGGGTTATATTCAGGTTTCTGAGGAATCTCCAGACTGATTTCCATAGTGGCTTGACCAGTTTGCATTCCCACCAACAGTGGGTTAGTGTCCCTTTTTCCCCACATCCTCGCCAGCATCTGTTGTTGGTAGATTTCTGTATGTGAGCCATTCTAACCGGTGTGAGGTGAAACCTCATTGTGGTTTTGATTTGCATTTCCCTGATTGCTAGTGACCTTGAACATTTTTTCATGTGCCTGTTGGCCATTTGGATTTCCTCTTTTGAAAAATGTCTATTGAAGTCCTTGGCCCATCTCTTAAGTGGGTTGTTGGTTTTGTTTTTGTGGAGTTTCTTGATCTCTTTGTAGATTCTGGTTATTAACCCTTTATCTGTTGCATAGTTTGCAAATATTTTTTCCCATTCTGTCGGTTGTCTCTTCACTCTCCTGACTGTTTCTTTTGCAGTACAGAAACTTCTCAATTTGATGCAATCCCAATAGTTGATTTTGGCTTTGACTGTCTGTGCCTCCCGGGTCTTTTCCAGAAATTCTTTGCCTGTGCCAATATCTTGAAGGGTTTCTCCAATGTTCTCTAATAACTTAATGGTGTCAGGACGAAGATTTAGGTCTTTAATCCACGTTGAGTGGATTTTTGTGTAAGGTGTAAGGTAGGGGTCTTGCTTCATGATTCTGCACGTGGAAATCCAGTTTTCCCAGCACCATTTATTGAATAGACTGTCCTTGCTCCAGGAATTAGTTTTAGATCCTTGATCAAATATAAGTTGGCTGTAGATGTTTGGGTTGATTTCTGGTGTTTCAATTCTGTTCCATTGGTCTATCCATCTGTTTCTGTACCAGTACCATGCTGTTTTGATTACAACTGCCCTGTAGTATGTCCTGAAGTCTGGTATTGTGATGCCTCCGGCTTTGTTTTTGTTGTACAAGATTGCTTTAGCTATTCGAGGTCTCTTGTGCCTCCATATGAATTTCAGCATCATTTTTTCTAGATCTGCGAAGAATGTCTTTGGTATCTTGATTGGGATTGCATTGAATCTATAAATTGCTTTTGGGAGAATGGACATTTTGATGATGTTGATTCTTCCAATCCATGAGCATGGAAGATTTTTCCATTTTTTGGTATCCTCTTCTATTTCTTTCTTTAAGGTTTTGTAATTTTCATCGTAGAGATCTTTAACGTCCTTGGTTAAGTTTATTCCAAGGTATTTGATTGTTTTTGTAGCTATTGTGAATGGGATTGACCTTAGCAGCTCTTTCTCAGTCATGGCATTGCTTGTGTATACAAAGGCTGTTGATTTTTGTGCATTGATTTTATATCCTGCCACTTTGCCAAACTCCTCTATGAGTTCCAATAGTCTCTTAGTAGAGTTCTTTGGCTCCTCTAAGTACAGAATCATATCGTCTGCAAAGAGGGATAGTTTGACTTCTTCCTTCTTGATTTGTATTCCTTTGATTTCTTTTTCTTGTCTGATGGCTCTGGCTAAAACTTCCAGAACTATGTTAAATAGCAGTGGTGAGAGTGGGCATCCCTGCCTGGTGCCAGATTTCAGTGGAAATGCTTCCAACTTTTCCCCATTCAATAGGATGCTGGCTGTGGGTTTTTTTATAAATTGCTTTGATTATATTGAGGAATGTTCCTTCTATACCCAATTTGCTTAGAGTTTTCATCATGAAAGGGTGTTGAATTTTATCAAATGCTTTCTCTGCATCAATTGAGATAATCATATGGTTTTTCTTCTGCAGTCTGTTAATGTGGTGAATCACATTGATTGATTTGCGAATGTTGAACCATCCCTGCATACCAGGGATGAATCCCACTTGGTCTGGGTGGATGATTTTCCTGATGTGTTGTTGTATTCTATTGGCCAGAATTTTATTGAGGATTTTTGCGTCTATGTTCATCAGGGATATTGGTCTGTAATTTTCTTTCAGTGCTGCATCTTTCTCTGGCTTAGGGATTAAGGTGATGCTGGCTTCATAGAAAGAATTTGGGAGGATTCCCTCTTTTTCGATTGTTCTGAATAGTTTGAGAAGAAATGGGATTAGTTCTTCTTTAAATGTCTGGTAGAATTCAGCGGTGAATCCATCTGGTCCTGGGCTTTTCTTTGTTGGGAGGGCCTTTATTACTGTTTCAATTTCTGTTTCAGTTATGGGTCTATTTAGGTTTTCGATGTCTTCATGGTTCAATTTAGGTAGGTTGCATGTGTCCAGGAATCTATCCATTTCTGATAGGTTTTCCTGTTTGCTGGCGTACAGGTCCTTGTAGTAATTTCTGATGATTCTTTTTATTTCTGTGGTGTCTGTTGTTACGTTTCCTTTTTCATCTCTGATTTTATTGATTTGGGTCTTTTCTCTTCTTTTTTTAGTTAGTTGGGCCAATGGGGTGTCAATTTTGTTTATTTTTTCAAAAAACCAGCTTCTCGCTTGGCTGATTTTTTGTAATGTTTTTTTGGATTCAATCCTGTTAATTTCTTCTCTGGTTTTAATTATTTCTCTTCTCCTACTAGATTTGGGTTTGGTTTGCTGCAGTTTTTCTAGGTCCTTGAGGTGCGCTGAAAGCTCATTTATTTGGTACCTTTCCAATTTCTTGATATAGGCACCTATTGCTATAAATTTGCCTCTCAATACTGCTTTTGCTGTATCCCATAAGTTTTGATATGTTGTGTTGTTGTCTTCATTTACTTCCAGAAAGTTTTTGATTTCTCTTTTGATTTCTTGAATGACCCAGTGTTCATTCAGGAGCATGTTGTTCAGTCTCCATGTGTTTGCATACTTTCTGGGGTTTCCTGAGTTGCTGATTTCCAGCTTCATCCCGCTGTGGTCTGAGAAGCTGCATGGTATGATTCTAATTCTTTTAAATTTGCTGAGACTTGCTTTATGGCCTAGTATGTGATCAATCCTAGAGAAGGTTCCATGCGCTGCTGAGAAGAATGTGAAGTCTGTAGATGTAGGGTTGAAAGTTCTGTATATATCTGTTAGATCCATTTGGGCTATAGTGTCATTTAAATCTGCTGTTTCCTTGTTGATCTTCTGTCCGGATGATCTGTCTATTTCTGAGAGTGGAGTATTGAAGTCCCCCAGTACTATTGTATCGGAATCTAAATCTCCCTTTAAGTCCCTTAACATATCTTTTAAATAGACCGGTGCCCTGTAATTAGGTGCATATACATTTATAATAGTTACATCTTCCTGTTGAATTGAACCCTTAATCATTATATAGTGTCCCTCTTTGTCTCTCTTAACAGTTTTTGTATTAAAGTTTATTTTGTCTGATATTAATATGGCTACACCTGCTTTTTTTTGGTTTCTGTTGGCATGGAATATCTTTTTCCAACCTTTCACTTTCAGTCTGCATGCCTCTTTGTTAGAGAGATGTGTTTCTTGTAGGCAACAAATAGTTGGGTTGTGTTCTGTGAGCCAGTCAGCCAAACGGTGTCTTTTAACTGAAGAATTCAGACCATTAATGTTCAATGTGACAATTGATACGTAGTGACTTTGCCCTGCCATTTTCCCGGAAATATTTTCTAGTATATGCTTTGAGCTTCCCATGCTCTTTTACTGGTAGGTGTTCTTCCTTTCCCTTCTTTCATATTGATGGCCGTGTTTCTGTGTTTCTGAGTGTAGCACATCTTTAAGTATCTTTTGCAGGGCCGGACGAGTGGCCACAAAGTCTTTCAATTTCTGTTTGCTATGAAAGGTCTTTATTTCACCTTCATTCACAAATGAGAGCTTGGCAGGATATAATATTCTGGGCTGGCAATTTTTCTCTCTTAGCACCTGTGCTATGTCTCGCCATTCCCTCCTAGCTTGTAGGGTTTCTGATGAGAAGTCAGCTGTGAGTCTGATTGGAGATCCTCTGAGAGTAATCTGACGTTTCTCTCTTGCACATTTTAGGATCTTTTCTTTATGTTTCACTGTGGTAAGTTTAATTACCACGTGTCGTGGTGAGGATCTCTTTTGGTCATGTTTATTGGGGGTTCTATGAGCTTCCTGTACTAGGATATCTCTGTCCTTCTCCAGACCTGGAAAGTTCTCTGCTAGTATCTCACTAAAAAGGCCTTCCAATCCTTTCTCTCTCTCCATGCCTTCAGGAACTCCTAGAACTCGAATGTTGGTTTTTTTGATAGTATCCTGTAGATTCCCAACAATATTTTTTAGGTTTCTAATTTCCTCTTCTTTTCTTTGGTTTGACTGTATGTTTTCCTGTGCTCTGTCTTCTAAGTCCGATATTCTCTCTTCTGCTTCACCCATTCTGTTTTTAAGGCTTTCTAATGTGTTTGTCATTTGATCTATTGAGCTCTTCATTTCATTTTGATTTCTCTTCACTATAACACTTTCCTGTTCTACTAGTTTCTGAGTTTCATTTTGACTCTTCCTTAAAATTTCGTTTTCACGAGAGAGATTTTCAATCTTGTCCATTAAGGATTTCTGTAGTTCAAGGATTTGCTTTTGAAAACTTCTAAATGTTCTTATCATAAATTTTTTGAAATCCGTATCTTGCATTTCTTCTATCTCATCATCTTCATACTCTTGGCTTGGGGTGTTTTGCTTATTTGGAGGCATCATAGTGTCATCGTTGATCTTGCTCCCTCTATTTCTGTGTTTGTTACTCGGCATAGTTAATTCTTCTTGCGTCACTGTGCGTTTTTTTTTTTCTTTCTTTTTTTTTTTTTTTTTTATTTATACTGTGTCCGTGTTAAGTGGACTGCCTGCTGTTGGAGGAGCCTTGGAGGCTTGAGATGGGTGCGGCCTGAGAGCTCTGCCTGGTTCTTCCAGGTTAAGGGTGTGCAAAGGTGACACCCTCAGGTTATGCGTGGTAAATCTCTCTCTTTTTATTTATTTATTTATTTTATTTATTCAGGGGGTAAGTAACACCGCAGGGCACGGCTGTGCAGAATTGATGGTATTTAGCTTCCAGTCTTTGGCTCCTCTGGACTCCCACTGGGTTGCCTAGGCTACTGAATTGTAGTGACTCAGTTCCTTAGCTCTCCCCCATTGATATGTAAATCCAGAGCGCAGGCCTGCTCTTTGTCTCTTGGGAATTCTAGCCTTGCCGCCTTGTAACCTTTGCAAGGTTAGGGGGAAGAGAAACCCCGAAGCTTTTTTTTTTCCTTCTTTCCGGTAGTGAGTTTGCTGCACTTTCCGGCCCCCCTCTAGATTCTGACCCCCATTTCCCCACCAATGTCTCGGGTTATTGAGCTCACCTCCCCTTCCAGCGCCGATGTGTGGAGCGTCCCAAGTCTCCCCGCTGTTGTCTGTGTGGCATGCACTCCCCTTGGAGCACTGGGGCTTCTGCGGCTCTGTCCCGCGACTTGGCTTCCGCGCGGTGGGCGACCTTGTTCTCCCAGTAGGTCCTCGGATTCACGATTCCCGTGCAATTTTTTCCTGGTTCTTTTTTCTGCGGCTACCGTAACTCCCCTTTTATTAAACTAAATTTTCCCGGACTATCGGTGCGCGCCCTCACTATTCCGCCATCTTGGCTCCGCCCCCCTCATCCCTTAATTTCTAATTTCCATGTTCTGAAGTACTCTTTTTTCATGTGTTTTATTATTTTTAAAATTTTTCCCCAGAGACCTTTATTTAAGGTATACAAGCATCATGCATTTCATAAATACAAATTTAGGAACATTGTGATTCTTCCCACCCTACCCTCCCTCCCATCTACACTGCTACCCCTCTTCCTCCTCTGTCTCCTGTTCCTATTCTTATTTTTTACTGGATCTATTATAAATTGACTTTATACACACAAGATTAACCCTACACTAAGTACAGAGTTCAACAAATAGTATGAAAGAAACAAACAAACAACTCTTCCTCAACAGTTGAGACAAGGGCTGTTCAAAGTCATCGCATCTCAAAGTGTCAATTTCACTTCTATAGAATACCTTTTAGGTGCTCTATTAGTTACTACTGATCAAGGAGAACATATGGTATTTTTCTTTTGGGGAGTGGCTTATTTCACTATGTATTGTGTTTTCCAGTTGCATACATTTTGTTGCAAATGACAGGATTTCTTTTTTAGTGCTGTGTAGTATTCCATAGATGTTCTAAAGTACTCTTGTATTTGGCTGTTTAAATTTAAATAAATTAAAATTAAATGAAATAAATTCTTTGTCACACTAGTTAAATTTTAAGTGTTCAGTAGCCACATGTGGCTAATGGCTAATCATTAGAGTATTGGACAGTTCATGTATAGGCATTTCTTCCTTTGCAGAAAATTATTTTACACAATACTAATGATCAATGAAGCAACCTCAGGAACGTATATATTTTTACATTCTAAAGCAGCCTTTGATCATATATCCACTGACTTTAAGGAGATTGTAGTAGACCATTTTATAAAATCTTTTTAATGTACAACAAATAGTATATAATTTTCTCAACTCCACATATTGATGGCAATCAATAGATGAAATAAAGAAGTTTTTGAGTATCATATAGCAATTACCTCATACTGGGAAAGGCTAGGTTAAGCTTAGCAAATCGGCCTTAGTCACAATAGCCTTTTTTTTTTTTTTTTTTTTTTTGACAGGCAGAGTTAGACACAGAGAGAAAAGTCTTCCTTCCATTGGTTCACCCCCCAAAATGGCCGCTACGGCTGGCGCACTGCACCGATCTGAAGCCAGGAACCAGGTGCTTCCTCCTGGTCTCTCATGCGGGTGCAGGGCCCAAGTACTTGGACCATCCTCCACTGCCCTCCCAGGCCATAGCAGAGAATTGGACTGGAAGAGGGGCAACCAGGACAGAACCAGCGCCCCAACCGGGGCTAGAACTCGGGGTGCCAGCGCCGCAGGCTGAGGATTAGCCTAGTGAGCTGCGGTGCCAGCCCACAAAAGCCTTTAAAGACAGATCCAAAGAAGAATAAATTTGGGAAGTGAGCTTCACATTTGTTCCTGTTAAAAGATATCATTGGTGTTTAGACCACAAACAATCAAACAGAAAGCAGGAAAACAGAAATAGAACACCAAATCCTTCTCTTGAGTTCATATGCCATTTAAGTTTTTTCCATAATAAAAAAGTTGCCTGAAACAAAATATTCTTGTTATGAAATCTCTGTGAGTATAGTTTGTAGCTCCTAAGTTGGGCAGCTCAAGAAACTTCTTTTTAAAAAAATTAATATAGTTTCTCAGTGTGGTTCCAGCCGATTTCCTCTTGTTTTCTTGCATCTAACACCTCCTTTCTGTTTTATCGTCTTCCTGTTGAATAAATTCTTTGCTGTGAGTGTCTGTGAGTATAACTTCTTTTTATCTTTCTTGTGTCAGAAAATAGCCTCCTTCGGCCAAGCTCCTGAGTTTTCATTTAGCTCATTAAATTCAATGATGGTGGTGACTTTCTCTCAGCATGTTGACATGCTGTTCTAGTCTACCCTATATCTATGTGTGTTGCTCATAAACAGCAAGGAGTCTATTGGACTCATTTTCTCTCTTTAGTTGTGTTTTATTCACTCTCAATATTCTTCTTTTTAAAAAAGATTTATTCATTTACTTAAAAGGCAGAGTTAGAGAGAAATGAGAGAGAGAGACAGACAGACAGACAAAGTACTTCATCCATTTGTTCACTCCCCAAATGGCCACAATGGCTAGAACTAGGCCAGGCCAAAGACAGGAATCTGAAGCACCATCCAGATCTCCCATGTGGGTGACAGGGGCCAAGGACTTTGCCATCTTCCACCACTTTCCCAGGTGCATCAGCAGGAAGCTGAATCACAAGTGGAGCAGCCAGGAGTCAAACTGGTGCCCAAAGCAGAGGCCAGACTTGTAGGTGGTGGCTTAACCTGCAATGCTACAATGCCAGCCCCTATTTGTAATATTCTACAACTTCAGTATTATGGGTATATTAATGTTACTCTGCTTTGTAATTAAAGTATATTTTCAACTTGAGGAGTTGTTTCTTTGTTCAGCTCTGGAAAATGTTCAGTCATTATATTTGCTTTGCACTATTTTCTATTCTGGAAAAACTAGAAGTGTCTCAGTTTATATTCCATGCCTCTTTCTATGTATCTCTTTGAACAGTAAACCAGTGAATTAAATGAGGATTCCGGTGAAACCCACATGTAATGCAGTTGCTTGCTATGACATTGTGCCTACTGAGTATTATCCTGGCTCAGTCCATCTCTCCTTTTGTAATTTAATAAGTTTGTGTTCTTTTTAATAGATATGATTACTTTACTTCTTCGATATTTCTCAACATATATATTTTGATGTCTCTCAGATTTCTGTTATTTTAATGTCATCCCAGTCAAATCCTTGTTTTGGTTACTTATTGAAAAAGAGGAGGTTTCTTTGGGATTTTGTATTGCAGACTTTTTTAAAAAATTTATTTAAAAGGCAGAGAGATGAAGAGAGATCTTCCATCTGCTGGCTCACTCTCCAAATACCTTCACTAGCCAGGCCTATGCCAAGTCAAAGTCAGGAGCTAGAACTCAGTCCAAGTCTCCCATGTGGGTGGTAATGACACAACTCCCTGAACCATCGGCTGCTGCCTTCCCAGCTTGCACATTAGCAGGAAGCTGAATTGGAAGTGGAGCCAGCACTTAAACCCGGGGACTCTTATTTAGGATATGGGCATCCCAGTTGGTGTCTGAATGGCTGCATTGTTGCCGCTGCAGGCTCGTTTAGATGGAGGTTCTCTCTCTCCCTCCTCACTTTGTGATTTCCTTAACTGAATCCCCTTTAGTCGGTCTGCCTTTACTCAGACTCTTATACAGGTGGAGGGGCATCTTCCCTAGTGATATGTGGGATGTTACAAATCCTGTCCTCTTACCAGCAGTGGTTTAGTTCACTTCTGATTCACAGTCAGATCTGGATCCTTCCACCTCACTAAGCTGGGATGTTAATTTAGCTGTATACCCAGGAAATTTTCTGCTACAGAAACTCCTTTCATAAGCAGGAGTAATTCACCTTGTCAGTGACAAAGGTCCTATACCCCCTCATGTACATCTCTTATCTCTTACATTTCAGGGTCGAAATGCCCAGTGACCTCCACCTGCTTTGGGGTCTAAAGTCCTTTGAGACCATAATTTCAGCCATGCACCTAGCTGTGAATTTCTGTGAGATTTCTGGGTCACAGAGAAGCTGTTCTCATTTTTTTATGTCTTCTCTCTTATTTGTTCAGAACAGAGCAGGGTCCTCCCAGGGCAGACTTATGATGTCATCTTGAAAAGAAATCCACTCTTTCATGCCATGTGCTAACCCTTGAAGACATGGGCATATCCAAAACAGTATCTGTCTTAGTCCATTCATCCTGTTGAAACAGAAACACGAGATTGGACAATTTATAATGAAGTAGATTGTATTGGCTCCCAGTCCTGGAGGCTAGACTTCAGCCGTGTTGGTGTCTGGTGAGGCTATTCTCCAAGATGGAGCCTCAAAGGTTGCATTCTCCAGAGGGGAGGGAGGCTAGATCCTCACAGAGAGACCAGCAGGCAAAATGTGCCTTACAACAGCTTTAGTTCCACCCATGAGAGTGGAGCTCTCCTGGTCCAGTCACCTCCCAAAAGTCTTCCCTCCCAACACTCCCACAACGTCAACCAAATTTCTTTGTGAATTTTGGAGGGGGCCACATTCAAACTGTAGCAATATATAAATCCTATGACCTAATAACTTTTATTGAATAGATAAGTGTGTAAACATTTGTCTTCTCTTGAAGTCAATGGCTTTAATTAATTTTGGTTAATACAGTTATATAGCTAAAAGCCATACAGAAACCACTTTAAGTAAAACCCAAATGTGGATTAGATCATTGCTAGAGTGGTTTAATATGCTGTTCTTTAAATAAGTGTTCAGAGATGCATATAAACCTAAGGACGTGTGAGAATCCAAAGCTGGGTTTCTGGGAGTGCATTTGGCCGAGCTGTTAAGATTACAGTTAAGACACTGTGTGTCACATCAGAGTCCCTGGGTTCCATTTCTAGCTCCAGTTTCTGATTCCAGCTTCCTGCCAAGACAGACTTGGGAGGCAGCTGTTTGGGTTCAAGTGACTGAGTTTCTAGCACTCACAAAGGAGACCTAGGTTGAGCTCTTAGCTCCTGGCTTCAGCCGCAAGCTGGCCCTGGCTGTTGTAGACATCTGGGAAGAGCATCAGCAGATGGGTACACTCTTTGTCTGCCTCTGAAAAGCAAAACAAACAACAACCAAAAAAACAAAAATACTATGTTCTTTATTTTGTGGACAGTTTTCATTTACTTTGGATCATCTCTGTTCACAACTTTTTAGCATTTGAATTGAATCAGCTTGTCAGTTTCACTTTGGTTTTATAGTTATTTCACCTGGAGTGTGTTGGTGGTAGACGTATACAGAGCAGCTAAATGCTGGCTAGCTCACCATTTTATACCTTAATGCACATACATTTTATTCACCAAAAATTTTAAAAATACAATACCTCAGGTGCTTATAGTTAATCTTGTTTTACACAAATATCGAATTCAGCTTTCTAATGGCTTTCTTTTTAAAGATTTATTTATTTATCTTTTTATTTATTTAAAAGGCAAATGGACAAAAAGAAGGAGAAACAGAGAAAGAAATCTTGCATCTGCTGGTTCATTCTCCAAATGCCCACAACAAGGAAGCCAGAAGCCAGGACTTCCATCCTGGTCTCCTGTATGGGTTGCAGGAACCCAAGCACTTGGGCCAATCGGCTGCTTTCTTGCAAACACATGGGCAGACAGCTGGATCAAAGCCAAGTGGACTGGACTGGAACTGCGCTCCAATACCAGATGAAGCCGTTCCAAACCCTGGTTTAACCCACTGTGCCACAACACCCACCACAGCTCTCCAGTCTTCAGGAAGACCATGAAGGGGGAGATGGGCTGCCACCTGCAAACAGGTAGGTACACTGAGGTCAGTAAGAAATGCGAACTTACAGATAACCAGGGTGAAGACATTTATATAAAGTAATTTTAATGACCATGGTTTTTTTGTTCTTTTGTAGTCTGTAATTAAGGAATCATTTTGTAAACAAATACAATTATGGGCCCATAACTTATATTGACTCACTAAGAAAAGGGTGAGTTATGTTCACTCTACGCTGATCGAATGACTAGGGCAAGCACAGTGAACATCGTAGCAATATTGACTTTCACAATGACTTGGTAGTGTCCAAAATGCTTTGCTGCCCAAGAGCCATTAATAGTCATAAAATAATTCCAGTCTCATGTAACTGTATCCAAAATAAACTGTACAGTTTACTTCACCATTCCACTCAATGACCTCATGACATTGAGTGGACATGAGGTGTTAAGTGTGATTAAATTCTTCTACTTAGAGTCTCAAATCCTATACATTTCTCATTTCTCATCAAAAATTAAAAAAAATCATCCAAGCTGAGTAAGGTACTGGTTATTAAATATATACTTTGAGGGAGAGGGAGTGTAGAACTAACACAACCCATGACTTCATTTGTTTTTAATGCTAAACAGTAATGTGTTTGCAAGGCCAGGCCTGGGACAGTGGGATTGTCTCTGCTGTATTGATACAGAGCAACTCTAAGTAGATTTCTAATGTGGCATCTTACCAAGGAATGTTCAAGGTAATAAGGCTTTTCTTGTTTTTTGCCATCTTGTGCCAATTGTTGGAATGAAGTTACAACTGAGAGACAGCTTACAGTGACTCAGGATCCTAAATATCATGATTGGTAGGAGATACCCTGATTTGTTGACACTTGTATCCCTTTTGCCTAGCACATAGGTTTACATTAATTATTAATACATTTTTAAAATTTTGCCTGAGGAAAAAATAACAAAAATTACCATTCCATGTAACCAGAATTTTAGTTATTTCAGACTAAAATCTAATATTTATAAAACATTAACCTTGTCTGCATTTCCCACTGTGTTTCTTCAGATCTAATATCTGAAATCAATATTCTGTTTTTAGTAAGGTCATGAGCAAACCAATGTAAAGCACATGGAAGAAGTCTCAGTCTTTCAAATATGTTTTAAATTAAATCATTGAAGTGGCTCTGACTAAGGATAAGAAATGTTGAGCAGGTGAAATAATTGGCATTGTTTAAGAATTTGAAGAGGTATTAATGACTTGATGTGCACAATTAATGATAGTGTTAATGGGCTGACTGTTCATCAGTTCTGTACTTTTTAAGATCCTTGGGACCTATGAGATAAAGTGAAATGAGATTAACCTTGTGCATTAATTGGAACTGTCCCAGTGAATCAGACAAGTTCTGTACTAGTAGGAACTACAATATGTGTGCCTCTGTGTTTGTATGTGTGTGTGCATACACACACACGTTGTGGATGGGCACATACAGATGGATTTGTGTGTATACATCTGTGTGTGTGAAGTACACCCCAGGACACTCCCATATTATTATATTTTCAGTGTATCTCTGCCCAGACCAACTGTGTTTCATTGCTTCTTGACTGTAGCAGCATCACTTACAAGGCGGAGTCAGAACACATGGGAGTCAGAGGGTCTGTGTGTATCTGAACAGAGTTAATTGTCATAAAGTATCTTCTGTTAGATTGTTTGAGAGACGTTGGAGGCATTCTGAGTTGAGATTAGTCAAGAACTGGCAAAGAACAGGAGAACCTTTCCTCCCTTGAAAATGAACTGTCTCTTGCAATTCAACAAGTGTCCCTCTGAAGAAATCCTATTACCAAGAGAAATAGATACTTTCAATCTTAAACTGAATCCATTAAATGTGAGCATGGGAAGGAAATGAGTAAGAAACAGAAAACCAGAGGCACAAAATGAGCGCACATCTGTTTTTTCTCGTCTGAGATAATCTTTCTCTTTTTGCTTCTCCCACCTGCTTGTTTATTATATTTACTTTGGGATAGAGATTTTTCCTCATTCCTCGAGATTTTTACATCTATCGCTCAGTAGTTTAAGGATGGACCTCTAAGGTATATATTCTGTGTCTGAGGTCTGTCTTCAAGGTCTCTTCCTTTGTCAGCATAGGTAGATTGCAAATTATTTGACACCAGTAATGGTTTTACAACACTCTGTATTCTTAAACTGTAGCCCTCACAGCACTGCTATGGACAAAGCAAACCACACACTCCTGATTTGTGCCCTGGCTCCTTTAGGTTTTGCAATAATGACTTCATCTTAGAGCACTCTACTTCAACTCTTGGATACTGTAGGTTCCTAAGTGTCCACTTTCTGACAGTTATTTATGGAAAATTATCCTTTAATGTCTAAACTTGCCTTGGTTGTTTGAAGGAGCGTCTAAATTTTTGAGATTGGCTTGCTATGCACATGCAGATCGCACAGACAAAAATGAAAATAGAATGCTTGATATGACAATATCAAATCTGGAACAAACAAAAATGTTTGGCTTGTTTCCTGGCTTTCAGCTGAATAAGTGAATGGACTATGAAAGATCAAGGGGACAAAAGGGAACTGGGCAGGCAGGGAAGACAAAGCAGGACAAAGAAAGACTTTGTGTTCCGCGGAGTGTGTTAGAGATAAAAGGAAAATATCAATCAAGCTGAGAAAATGTCCTTTGAGTGGCTTCCTGATGGAATGACACAATCACATGTTGGGAGCCATATGGGAGAGTTCAGACAGCTTCAGACCTGAGCCCCGAGGGCAGCGAGGAGCCTGGCTGGGAGGATAATTTGTTTTGTTTCTTGGGAGGAAGGCGGGGATGACTGATGCTCTGACAGTTCCTGCTGGCTGATCTGCAGGCGCCCCCAGTTTTTCCTAACCTCTTATGAGAGATAAGACCAGAAGGGCAGAGACTGCGTGGGAGGTGATGACAGGGAACAGTACTCAAAGTAAAAGGAGAGCCTGCCACTACAAGCACATCCTGGTTGGACATAGAAGCCTAACTTGATTAAGCTGTTTGGAGCGTTTTATGTGGTAGTTTTCCCAATTGTTCTTCATGAAACAAGGGAGACGTGTATTTCCATGGATGGTAGGAAAAGAGTTTTGGACAAAAATCAATGACACCACTTCCTTACTTCTTTGAAATTAAAAAGCATACAAGGAAATATTGGAGATTGGTTTTCCTTAAAAAAAATAAAAAGTAGATGGCCACAAGAAAGTGTATTCATGAAAACTTTACACTTTGCAAATATACAGCCAAAATATTAGAGAATACCTATTCGCAGAAGCAAAATTGAATTTACATCTAACCAGTAAAAAAAAAAAAAAAAAGGAGTATTTGAAATTCAGCATCTAAAATACACTGATTTTTAATACACTAAAGACAGACCCTTGGCCAGCGCCGCGGCTCACTAGGCTAATCCTCCGCCTTGCGGGCCTAGCACACCAGGTTCTAGTCCCGGTCGGGGCGCCGGATTCTGTCCCGGTTGCTCCTCTTCCAGGCCAGCTCTCTGCTGTGGCCAGGGAGTGCAGTGGAAGATGGCCCAAGTGCTTGGGCCCTGCACCCCATGGGAGACCAGGAGAAGCACCTGGCTCCTGCCATCGGATCAGCGCAGTGCGCCAGCGGCAGCGCGCCAGCCACGGCGGCCATTGGAGGGTGAACCAACGGCAAAGGAAGACCTTTCTCTCTGTCTCTCTCTCACTGTCCACTCTGCCTGTCAAAAAAAAAAAAAAATTTAAAAAAAAGACAGAACCTTGCAGAAAGAGTCAAAGATCTTAGAGAATAAAAAATTTAGTTTTTGAATGTAAAGCTGCTCTTTAATATTATCTGTCCCGCCTAAAGAATTCCATGTGGAATTGTATACTGAACAATATACATCCTGAAATTGTCATGTAAGTGGTGGCAAGGAGGAACTTCCGGAAGCCAGAGGAGCTGAGACCCCCGGGGGAAGATAAGGGAGTTACCTAACAGGCTTAGGGAGCAGAGAGAAGGGTGGAGACGGGCTTTATCTGAGTCCTGGGGGAATGACAAGGTGGATGTGATCTTGGGGGTAAGAGGTGATCCTCCATATTTAACAGTGTCCTGAAACGCATCCAAGTGGGGAGTTTCTTTCTGGAAGCACAGGGATCAGATAAAGTTTCCTGTGGCAATGCAAACCAGAAATGAATCATCCCAGTGCTGGTTGTGCATGCAGTACTAACCTTTCAGTTGAGTATGTTTTTTGCACTGTTTGCTGTAATATTCCCAGTAGTTTATCAGAGTCTCAGAGAGACGGGAAAGGAAAGAGAGGAAAAGAGAGAAGGCGGGCAGGAGGAGTAAAGGGTTATAATAGTAAGCAGGCAGAGCAGTGGAGAGTTTACAGGTAATGACAGATGAATTTAGAGCTAATCTACATGCTCGTCAAAGATGTGAAAGAACAGGAGGAAGATACCAGAGTTAGCAAAGCTAATGATGTAAAAGGAATATAATAGTATAAACATAATGAATTTGCTCAGAAAGAGGATTTTGGGATTCCGTTGGAGATAATATGAAAAATGCATATACGTGTATTTTCTCATTGAGAACAGAGGATAGGTTGAGCAGTACCGTGTTGAATAATGGTCAAAGAACTCTCCCACAGGCCTCAGGACACAGTAAAAGGTTGGAACGATGGAAAGATAACGAAAAGGAAGCAGATATATCCATATACATATATAATAAAGGCATCGGAAGAAGAGATGAAAATAAAGGAAAAGGAATATTTGGAAAAATTTGTTTCCAGATTTAAAGAATACAAAATCTGAGGTAAAAGGGCACAATGAGTAACAAAATAAATACTGAAAATCCCATGCCATGAAAGCCTCTAATGAAATTTAAGAACATCAAGACGGAAAATCCTATATGCTTATAGACAGAAAACAGTAACTTTAGAAACAGAAACAAAATTCACATTAGATTCCTCAGTTTCCACACTGACTAGTATTGAGAGAAAAATATTATTTTTATATCGAGTTAAGGTGTTACTAAAGACAAATGTTCCCACAGTGGTGTGTGGAGATCACCCACCCTAATCCATAAGGGCCGAAGTGCCTTGAAATCTGCATTGGATTTGGAGAGGGAACCAAGATGGTGCTGATGGAGAAAGTGTGCAAAGAGTCTTGAACTCTCTGCACGGAAAAGATGAAAAAATATGATCAAGAGGCCTTTGCCCTGGAGACATTAGTGTTGATGAATTGGAAAGAATGCAGAACTCAAAATAATGGGAAATAATTGCTATTCATCTTCGCAGATTGTTTCTCTTTCAACCCTTTTAAGATGATTTTAGTTTATTTAAATTTATTTTCATTTTGAAATAATTTTAAGAAAATTGTTGCAAAAATGTTGCAAAAATCCTACAAAGAGCTCCCTCACATACTGATTTCAGTTTCTCCAAGTGTCAGTGTTCCATAGCTGTGCTACAATGATAGGAAAACAGGAAACAGAACGCCCTAGGACTGGGAGAGGTAAACATTAATTAGCCTGACTTTTTATTTCACCAGCACATGCTGTATGCATTTATAGAAAATATCACATCATACCTCATCAACACGTACAATGACTAAGTGTTGCTCAAAATTATTTTCCTGTTTAAGGAGATGAAAATGCTCACAGTTTTGATTTGATGATTGCACATCGCATACATGCATTGTGACACTGTGACCCATAAATATGAGCAGTGAAAATAGTTGTAAAAATAGGTAACTAACAATATAGCACTGTTAATGAACAAGCCCACTTCATGAAAAGTCAGTGACTGTCTCACTGGAGCCACTTCTGGGGACCCCGTGGAGGACCACACACAGCGTTTCATTGTTGTTTCTCTGCAGTGTCCACCGGTCTCTGACTGCCTTCAAACCCCCTTGTAGCTCACGCCCTGGCGCTTTCTGAAGAACGCATCTGTAAAGTGTCCCTCCGTGTCGGCTGGTCTGAGGTTTCTTCGTGGTGACACTCAGGCTATGTATGGTTGCCAAGAGTTCTGCAGCAGTGACGGGCTCTGCTCAGTGACTGCAGAGCCACACGAGTTTGTGGTGTCTCGACTGCTGATGGGAACGCGAGTCGCTGGGCTGAGACAGTGTCCCCTAGGTCACTCCTCTAAGGCATTTTCCAAGCGATGATGCTTTATCTCCATCATTTGGTCTTCATTTATTAGTTGGAATTCTGTAGGAAAGGGCTTTCCCTCTTCCTCACTCATTCATTGCAGTGTAGGCTTAATTCCTCTCCCCTCAAATTGTCCCAGATTTGGTCTGGGGAGCTCCTTCAGTTTGGCTTCTGTGACTTTTCAACCTATTTATGTTAGGTGTTCAGGTTTGTCTTGACTATTCCTGCCCCAGTTCTAAAACCAGACATTTCTCTGAGGAATCCTGTGCCCCAAATCTAGAGGGCAGGCGTGTTCTTGTGACTGCTGAGCCATGACCTCTGGGCCCTTTCAAAGGACAGGGCTAGGACATCGATGGATCCAGAGACAGTCCTCTTCACCTGTTTCCTCGTCTGTCTCTGGGTGTCCAGAGCCACACATTCTGACTCTAATCTACAATATCATATCCAGTCCAGCCTTTCCCATTTTTCCATTGAAAACTCCTTTCTTCAAGTGGCAAAAAAAAAAAAACTCGACTCTCATAGTGTAGCCACGTTTACTTATTTGCTCATTTCTAGAATAGAAATAAAATAGTTTCAAGATTGCTAACTAATACTTCAGTGAACAACAAGTTTATTAGCTGGAGTACATTTTTTGCATAAAGTTCTTGTCTAATTTTAACATATACTCATTCATGTGTCATATATATAGTTTGCTCCATTTATTGCTGTTTGTACTTTTTTTAAAAAAAGATTGATTTACTTTAATTTAAAATCAGAGTTAACACAGAGAAGGAGAGGCAGAGAGAGATAGAGGTCTTCCAACCACTGCTTCACTCCCTAATTGGCTGCAATGGCCGGAGCTGTGTCAATCCGAAGCCAGGAGCCAGGAGCTTCTTCTGGGTCTCCCATGTGGGTGCAGGGGCCCAAGGACTTGAGCCATCTTCTACTACTTTCCCAGGCCATAGCAGAGAGCTGGATCAGAAGTGGAACAGCCAGGTCTTGAACTGGTGTCTATATGTGATGCCAGCACTGGAGGCCGTTGCTTTCCCTGTTACGCCACAGCGCTGGCCCCTGTTTGTACTTTATTTTGGATCCCACCCTCATCATGGTTGGTATTACCTTACTTTTGAGCAAGTGAAACATTAACACAGTTTCAAAAGTCACATATATTCAATAAGTAAATAAAGATGCTTTTACTTAAAAGTTTTAAATTTACAATAGTAAAAAAGCATATCCATAAAACACCCTCTATTATTTTTTTACTTTTAGTGTAGTATTTAATAAATTACATGAGATACTCAATGTTATTATAAGCTTTGTGTTAGATAACTTTGCCTAACTGTAGGCTAACCTAATGTAGGCTGGTTTAAGCTATGAGATTTCATAGGTTGGATGTACTAAATGCATTTTTTTAGATATTTATATATTTATTTTAAAGTCAGAGTTATATATAGAGAAGGAGATCTTCCATCCACTGGTTCACTTCCCAGATGGCTGCAATGGCTGGGGGTCGGCCTGGCAAAAGGCAGGAGCCAGGAGCTTCTTTCAGGTCTCTCACGTGGTTTTCAGGGGCCCAAGCACTTGGCCCATCCTCTGCTGCTTTTCCCAGGCCATTAGCAGGGAGCTGGATCAGAAGTGGAGCAGCCAAGAAATGAACAAGAGCCCATAGGGGATGCTGACATTGCAAATGGTGGATGTACTCACTACACTACAAGGGGGTCCGTAAATGCTTGAATTAAAACGATATTTTTCAACTTAGGTTGACTCTACCAAGATGTAACCCTATGGTAGTTCAAGAAGCATCTGTAGTTAGGGAAATATCAACCTTCCTCAAATCTTCTACCATATACCCGCTTGCCATTCATTTTCCTCTTACCCAGTGGTAGCTAATCTCACTAGTTTCTGGTTTTTCCTCTGTTTTTCTCTTTTGCATGGATGATCAGATACATGTGTGTTTTATATAGCCTTTCTTCTTTTATTACAAAAAATCGGAGCAGTATAAATTCTTCTGTAGCTCACGTCTTTTCCATTTTTTACTGAATAAAATTCTAGTTCTACATTGTTTTTGTGGCTTCACTCTGCTCTATTTTGTGGTTGCACAGTAGCTTATTCAGTCAGCCTCCAGTGTGTGGGCATTTGGGCTGTTTAAAGCACTTTGCAACGACAGACAGTGCTGCAGCACATAACCCTGTTCATATATATTTTCATATAACTTGAGGTGTGTTTTCAGGATAAATTTTTGGGAGTGAGATTATTAGGTTAAAAGCTAAATGTCTATGTAGTTTTCTTATTATCAGATTCTCACCATCTGTGTCACCACAAGTGATTTATGAAAGTGCCAATTTCCTCGAAATCTTGCTGATAAACTGTGTTTCAGTACTTTTGAATTTTTGCTAATCTTGAGGTGGTAAGTGGTACCTCAGTGTTGTGTTAATTTATGTTACTCTATGTGTAAGTATGAATTATCTCTTCATGTAAAACATTGATGAAATACAATTTGTGAATTTTCTTCATGTCTATTTTCCCATTTTTCTATTAGGGTTTTAGTCCTTTGTTGCTAAATTTTGACACTTTTTTTTAAATGTGTTAGAGGGCATTAACCCTTTGTGGTACATGTTCAAAGAGTTTTTGCTAGGTTAATTCTTTGACTTTATTTGTGATGTTTTTTCTGCCATGCAAAAAATTTTTATGTCATCAAATTTAGCAACATTTTATTGCCTCTCAACTTACAGTGATATTGAGAAATCTTTCCCTATCCTAAGTTCAAAGAGGAACTCACCCATTTTTAAAAGATTTATTTCTTTATTTGAAAGTCAGAGTTACAGAGGAAGAGGGAGGGAGACATTGGCAGGGGCAGAGGCAGGGGCAGAGGCAGGAGAGAAGAATTTTATAGCCTCTGGTTCACTCCCCATATGAACGCAAGTGCCAAGTCAGGACCAGGCCAAAGTCAGGAGCCTGGAACTTCATCCAGGTCTCCTATGTGAGTAGCAGGTGCCCAAGTACTTGGGCCATCTTCTACTACTTTCCCAGGCACATTAGCAAAGAGCTGGCTCAGAAGTGCAGCAGCTGGGACTTGAAAAAGCACTCATATGAGATGCAGGTATCACAGGCAGTGGATTAACTCACTGAGCCGCAATGCCAGCCCCACACATGTCTTCTATTAGTGCTATTATGGTTTCTTTTTTAAAAACTTTAATATAAAAGGAATAAATTTCATGTACTTCATATATATATATATATATATAGTTTTTTTAAAGTTTTATTTATTTACCAGGTAGAGTTACAGACAGTGAGAGAGAGACAGAGAGAAAGGTCTTCTTCCGTTGGTTCACTCCCCAAATGGCTGCTACAGCTGGCGCTGCACCAATCCGAAGCCAGGAGCCAGGTGCTTCCTCCTGGTCTCCCATGTGGGTACAGGGTCCCAAGCACTTGGGCCATCCTCCACTGCCCTCCTGGGCCACAGCAGAGAGCTGGACTGGAAGAGGAGCAAGCAGGACTAGAACCTGGTGCCCATATTGCATACTGGCACCACAGGCAGAGGATTAACCAAGTGAGCCATGGTGCCAGCCCCCTTCATATATATAGTGTTAAGAGCATACTTATGTTTCCCACCCTACCCTCTCTCATTCCCACCCTCTCTTCTCTTCCTTTTCTTATATTTGTTTAAATTTTTACAATGACATACTTTGCATTTTCTTTCTAACCACAAGTTTAACCCTCCACTAAATAAATAATTCAAAAAGTAGTAAGCAGAAAAACCACTGTTACAGAGGAGTGTATAGAAAGACTATAAACAACAATCAAATCCCACAATGTCAATTTCACTCATATACATTACACTTTTTGTGTTCTGTATTTTAGTTACCACAAATCATGGAAAACATATTTGTTTTCTTGGAACTGGCTTATTTCACTTAGCATAAGGATCTCCAGTTCTTTTTTGTCACAAAAGACAGGACTTGATTCCTTTTATGGTTGAGTAGTATTCCATAGTGTGTGTATACCACAATTTCTTTATCCAGTTATCAGTTGATGGACATCTGGTTTAGTTAAATACCTGAGCTATTGTGAATTGAGCTGCTATAAACACGGGGAGTACAGATGACTCTTTCATATGCTGATTTCATTCCCTTTTGGTAAGTTTCCCGGAGTGGAATGCCTGGGTCACGTGATAGTTGTATTTTCAGATTTCTGAAGAATCTCCATACTGCATCCCATAATGGTTATACTTGTTTTCATTTCCACCAACAGTATATAAGGGTGCCTTTTTCCCCACATCCTTGACAGCATTTGTAATTTTTTGATTTTTGAATGACAGCCATCCTGACTGGGTGAGGTGAATATGGTTTCATTATCCGCATGTATATCTCTAATTCATTTGAAATTTAGCCCTTGATGGTATGAGTTATGAGTCTAGTTTTAAGGATTTTTTCCAAATGGCCGGTTAGTGGTCACAACACTGTTTGCTTAAAAAGACCGTTTTTGTCGATTTCAGATGCCACTTTATCATAGTTTAAATTTGCTTTGGAATTAGGTATATTTCTGGATTTTCTATTCTATTGATGTGTGTCCCTGTTTATTGTGACAAAACTATACTATTTTAGTTACAGAAGTTTTATAGTATATTTTAATGTCATTGGTCTGGTCCCTCTCCTGTGGTTTTTGCTTATTATTGGCATTATATTAGCTAGTCTTGCATGTTTGTTTTTCTCTATGAGTTTTACTATAAATTGCTATAATTCTGAAATAATATTTGTTGATTTTTTATTGGATTTTTGCACAATGTATAAATTACCTTAGGGAGAAGAGTCTACTTTAGGGAACAGAATCATCATATCTAATTAAGCAGATATTTTTCCATTTGCTCAAAACTTCTTTTGTATATTTCAGAAGAATGTTAAAGTTCTACTGATAGGCATTGTGAATTTTTTCTAGAATTTATCCTGAGGCTTAATCTTCTGTGTTACTATCACGAATGGGTTTTTCTCTGCCATTATGTCCTCTACTCAGGTATTGTTTGAAATGTTTTTGCCAGCATTATCCATATATTGTCTCATTCAGTCTCTACAACTGTGTTAGTGCTGAGTTTAACACAGTTACACAGTCAGCAGTAGATGGGAAAGCAGGGGTTCTCGGGTAAGTGATCTGATTTCAATGTGCTATTCTTTTTGTAAAGATTTATTTATTTATTTGCTTATTTGAAAGGAAGAGTGAATGAGTGAATGAGAGCTTTCATCTGCTGTCCCACTTTCCAACTTCTGGGGCTGATTAAGATCTCCCTAAATATTGCTTCATCTGAGTCTTCCACATGGGTAGCAGGTGCCCAAGCACTTGGGCCATCCTCCACTGCTTTCCCATGCACATTAGCAGGGAACTGGATTGGAAGCGGGGCAGCCAGGATTCAGAGCAGCATTCTGACATGGGATAGCAGCATTGCAGACAGCAGCTTAGCTTAATGGGCCACAATGCCGGCCTTACAGTGTGCTATTCTACCTTCTTCCCATTCATAGCTTTTTTAGGAGTTGGTTTATTTAGAACTCAGGGACAGCAATCTAATATTGTTCAGTAGCTAAAAGTGATACCAAAAGGCAAGGAATCAAATATTAAGTTTGAACATGGAAATTGTAATCACATCTGGCAACTCAATATCAAAAGAGAAGGGGAAAAAAAAGGAAATATCATAAGGCTCTTTCTTCATGAGAGGGAGACAAGAATTGACTTGCTCTGGTAGCTAGTACCAACCTTAAAAAAAAAAAAAAAGTAGAAAGCAGAATACATACTACAACCATCTAGTTGTAGGAGAATTCAGCGCTGTACCTTTGGTTGGATAGATATCCCCAAGTATTGCCCAACAATAGGAGATTAGAGACTGGGAGAAAAGAGGTAGTCCATGGAGTGGGAGACTCATGGCAGGCACATGGGAGGAAAAGAGGCATTAGCAGGGGGCTGTGATGACCCCGGGTCCCATGGGCAGTGAGCTGCAGCCCTGACTTTGAGCAGTAGAACAAAGGGGCCAAGATGTGAGCCAGGACAATTGCTATGAACATGGTAGACCTAAGTATACAGCCGTGGCAGCGAAGGAACTACAGGAATCTCAGTAAAGGGGACATATCCAAGTGAAGCAGAGACTTTCCCTACCTCGCCCGTCTCACTTGACCATTGAAAATCTGGAAGAACTGAGTGGAGACTCCAGGAGTGACACCAACATCCCAGGCAGCAACAGGGTGTATGACTCTTCGGGGAGTACTGAGCAAACGTTCCCAGCACTTATGCTAGCAGAGGGTCAGTTAGCCAGCATGTTTTTGTTGCTCCACAGTTTCTTTGTTCTTCCTTAGGCAAGTAACAGAAAACCTTGCCATATCTCTTGCATATGCTGATTTCATTTCCTTTGGATTTATTCACTGAAATGGGATAGCTGAAACAAATGGTAGATCTATTTCTATGCATTTTATAAATTTATTTTTTATTTATTTGAAAGGCAGAGGGAGAGAGCAGAGAAAGAGATCTGTCTTCCACTGGTTCACTCCCCAAACAGCCACATGCCAGGAGCCTACAACTCCACCTGGGTCTCGCATGTGGGTGAGAGGGACCCAGTTACTTGGGCCATCTTCCCCTCCTTTTCCAAGCACATTAGCAGGGAGCTGGATTGGAAGCAGAACAGTTGGGTCTCAAACAGGCACTCTGCTATGGGACTGGTAACAGCTGGTGTCACAGCACCTTGGTGCTAGCCCCTAATTTTAGTTTTTTGAGGAACCACCAAACTGTTTTTACATAGTGGCCATAATAACTTTCTCTCCAACAGTGTGTTAAGGTTCATTCTCTCCAAATCAATCCCCTGTTTATTGCAGCACTGTTCACAATAGCAAAGATAAGGAGTCAACCTAGATGAATATTAATGGGTGAATGGATAAAGAAAATGTGGGTTAAACATATAGTGGACTATTAACCCTAAAAATAGAAGGCAACCCTGACATTTGCAACAAAATGAAAATTATGCAAAGTGAAATAAGACACAGAAAGTTAAAATCACTTTTTCTCATATGTGGAAGATTATACATATATAAGAGTATATATGTATATGCTTGTGAATGCCATATTATCTAGTATATAGATATTTATAAATGTTGTATTCACTAAATTATACCCCATACATGTTAATATACCACTCATTCCTCATTTTGTGATCTTTGTCATGGAGTAGTGATATTAGTATACCTAGAACTGCTTTCAGTAAAATAGTGTATATATGTATATACACATAATGTTTACATATGAGGTGCATATTGCAAAATGTTAACAATTGGTAAATCATAAAAATGGTTATAGAGACTTTAGGTGAGGCTGATTTCTCTGAAAAAAAAATTCTCACCACAGGCATGACTTAGATGGCTTAGATGTGAAGTTCTGGTATTTCAAGGTAATTTGTATCAGAGAGTCTCTGGAACAATTTCATTTCCAGTTCTGTACAACACAGTTTTCTCCCTGATGCTGTAAGGCTAAGATATATAGGACAGTCTTTATGCTGCTTATCTCATGTCATCGTTAAACATAACGACTGCTTATGAGGATTGCTTTTATCTTTTGACCTCAGTAGAATTGCATTTCTCTTGTGGGTATTATGCTTTCAGAAGATAGTTTTCTACTTTGAGGAAGCCCTTTAGTGGAGTCTCTGGTGATGGACAAAGACCCTTTGAATATGGCAGAGTCCCTGGCCAGAAGACCATAAGAAACACACAGCTACAATTGTGATGGTCAAGGATGACTCCTTCCAGTCATCCAAATGCCACTGCAATGCCCTGATTAAAGGAAAAACAGAAAATGACGATATTTATTGTGAATGGCAACATAAAGTGGGTTCAGTCGTCCAGGCTCTGAGTGAACAAGTGGTCCTTGGTGGCATCGGTGCTGTTTACGCAACTGCCAGAATTATTCAGCTTCAGCCATGATTTCCGGTAATAACAGAGTCAAACGAGTCAGAGAAGAAAGAAAAGTAATTTGGGAGGAGGGGTGAGAAGCTGGAGTTCCTCACGTAGTACTTTATCTGCGAGAAGAAAGCTTTTACCTATGTTTAATAACTTGGTGGGAGGTGAGAGAATCAACATAGAGTGAAATATATATTTTCATTTCATATTTGCTTTTCAGTGGTTTGAGACTTCTGGGACTTCAAACTTTCCTAGCAGTAACTCAGTCCAATATTATAGCAAGTATCACCTTGGAGAAGCAACCGCAAAACACTTGTTTGTATTCTCTTTGTGCACTGAGTGGGCTGGAATCATTCTCTTCGAACATCATTTACAACTCAGTGTAATGAGCACATGGAGTCAGTAAGGCTTTTAAAAGTTAATGAGAAATAAGCCGGCGCCGTGGCTCAATAGGCTAATCCTCCACCTTGCGGCGCCGGCACACCGGGTTCTAGTCCCGGTTGGGGTGCCGGATTCTGTCCCGGTTGCCACTCTTCCAGGCCAGCTCTCTGCTATGGCCAGGGAGTGCAGTGGAGGATGGCCCAGGTGCTTGGGCCCTGCACCCCATGGGAGACCAGGAAAAAGCACCTGGCTCCTGGCTCCTGCCAGGATCAGCGCGGTGCGCCGGCTGCAGCGGCGGCCATTGGAGGGTGAACCAGCGGCAAAGGAAGACCTTTCTCTCTCTGTCTCTCTCTCACTGTCCACTCTGCCTGTCAAAAAAAAAAAAAAAAAAAAAAAAAAAAGTTAATGAGAAATAGAAAACTTTAGGGGGTTATTTCTCAATATGCTCCGTGTCTACAGCGAGGTCTGTGGTTTAAAAGAGCACTTCAGACCTGAGCTTAGATTTCATTTTCAGGACAATGGACTGAGAAGTAAGACATCCATCTTGTCTGGAACCTAATTACGAAGGAGAAAGCAAAAGAGCAAGGAAAACAAGACAAGGAGAGAATCTTGAAAAGAGGAATGTACAGAAAGCAGTAGATGGTTCTGTCTGAATATTCTGCAGAACAAGGAAATGATCTTATCCCACATAGAAAAATACTGCTCCACCAGCCCAGGCAATACCAGTGCATTTGGAGGGAAGAAGGCACAGCCAAGCAAAGTATAAAGTTCCCTTTGTGACTTTCAAAAGCAGAGAGCAAAAGCTTTTCTGAGATGATTAATTAAGAGACCAGAATTGAGCTTATAACACAGAGAGGGAAACCTTCTCCTTTCATTAAAGGAATAGAAGCAGCACAAAATATCCAAAGGAACAATCAGTTGGAAACCTACTGCTTGTCTTGGCTACAAGGTGCATGGTCTCCATGGCCTTGAGGATTTAATGAACCTTCTGTGAGTCTGCCTCATCCATTGTCTCTAAAAGGAAGGATTTGGGGAAGAGGTCACATCCACCTCCCCGAATTTAAATTTTAAATTTAATTTCATTAGAGGTACTGAAATTGGGAATTTTTGAATAATGTGAAAGAACAGAGAAAATTGTGAATGTTAAGCACTTTTTATCTGATTACATTTTTAAAAGTCTACAAGTATAATAAGCTGAGTGCCTTTATTTTGCTCCATCTTCTTAGTACTTAAATATATTCATTCTAACAGAGCAGTGACATCATGGTCTTATACCTCAATGTCTGTCCATTATTTCAGACACTTATAATAGAAAGGAAAAGGAATTAGAGAATGGGACTAAATATACACTGAAAATTCTCTGATTGTGACTAACAGTATTATCTGTATGTTTGTGATCAATGTTTGCTACCAACACAATTTTACAAGGTATTTTGCCTTATAATATTGATCTATATGGACTTTCCTCTTGCATAATTCCAGTATATGTTTACTAATAAGATAAAATTGATGGGTGAGTTTGCAAGCAGTAATGGCTGATGCTGCCACATCTCATCCTTTCCCTTCTCTCTCTCTCTCTCTCTCTCAAGAAAAAAAATTATTTATTTGAAAGGTAGAGTTAAAGAGAGGGAGAGACAGAGAGATATCTTCTTCCACTGGTTCATTCTCCAGATGGCCACAACAGATGCAGCTGGGCCAAGCAGAAGCACAGAGCCAAGAGCTTCCTCCACATTACACACGTGGGTGGCTGGGGCCCAAGTGGTTGGGACACCTTCTGCTGCTTTTTTCCAGGCCATTAGCAGGGAACTGGATTAGAAGTGGAGCAGTAAGGACTTGCGCTGCTGCCCATATGGGATGCTGGTGTCACAGGCGATGGCCCTATCCATTAGGCCACAATGCCAGCCCCTCCCTCCCCTCTCTCTCCTAGGAGCCAGAGTGCTCAGGTAGACCCAGTGCACGTGAAGTCTCTGCCTCTACAGCTGAGGCCTGCTGTTGTCAAGGGCTGCCCGAGTCAGGTAGAGAAGCTGATTCAGGCCATCTGATTATCTGACTTCCAACCTACCCATTTTATTTTTAAAGATTTATTTACTTACTTGGAAATCAAAGGAACAGAGAGAGAGAGGGAGAGACAGAGAGATGTCTTCCATCGACTAGTTCACTCCCCAAAGGTCTGCAACAGTCAGGAGTGGGCCAGGCCAAAGGCAGGAGTCAGGAGCTCCATCCAGACTTCCCACATGAGTGACAGGAGACCCAAGTGCTTGGGCCACCTTCCACTGCCTTCCCAGGCTCATTATCAGGAAGCGTAACCTGCTGCATCACAGTGGAGCCCTGTAGCCTAACCTCTGTAATAACTGACATTCATCTCTCGACCCTGTCTCCAGCCTCACTTATTCCAAACCTACATGGGAAAAGAAGATTTACTAAGTTCCCTAAAACTGCAATGACTTTAACCTAGTGTAGTCTTTGCTTTCTTTCAGCCTACACAGAACAATATTTATTTACTTATTATTCCACCCACTGATTCACTCCTCAAATGGCCACAACCACCAGTGCCGGACACTCGCCAGCGAGAGTCCAGCGTAGTAAAGACACGATTGCTGCTTACTCGGTTCTCATGGAACTTTATTCATCCAGATGCAAGGCGAAAGAAAAGAAGCCAAGCCCTTGCCCCCCTACACAATACTATCCCCCTTATATACCCTAAGTTCCCCTAGCAGGATGCTCCCAGCCAATGGCAAGTCTGTTCACATGCAGTCCATGCAGGCACAGTCCAATCAAGTTGAAGGGCACATAGTGCCTCAGGACGAAAGTCCATCTTGCTCCATTGAGGTTGTTTGTGTGTCTTCAGGACATCCTGTGGTTAGCACTTCCTTGACTTGTTTTGCTCATCAGCCAGTGCTTCCTTAACTTGTTTTGCACAAGTTGTTACAACAGGCCATGCAAACAGCAAAGTGAGGAAGTTCCCACAGGTGGCCAGCCTGCAGTTCCCCACAACCAGGGATGAGCCAATCCAAAGCCTAGAGCCAGGAGCTTCTTCCAGGTCTCCTACACAGGTGCAGGAAAAAAGCACTTGGGCCGACTTCCACTGCTTTCTCAGGCCAGCAGCAGAGTGCTGTGTTGGAAGAGAAGCATCTGGGACATGAACTGGTGCCCATTTAGGATGCTGGAGTCTTACCCTGCTATACCACAATGCTGGCCCCCACAATATTTATTTTCAAAAATTATTGTTAAGGAGACTCTGTGGGTGATGGCCAGGGTTGATTCAGGCCAAAGCCAGGGGCCAGGAGCTTCGTGAGAGACTCCCATGTGAGTGCCAGGGGTCTCAGTACTTGGCCCATCCTCTGCTGCTTTTCCCAGGCCATTAGTAGGGATCTGTATTGGAAGTGGAGCAGTGGGACACAAGCCAACACCCATGTGGGATGCTGGCGTTGCGGGTAGTGACTTTACCTACTGTGCCACAATGCTGGCCCCTGGAGGGATGGGTCCTTTTTACATATGGGCAGTTGAGAGATACTACTATGAAGACAGAGGGTGAAACATGTCTGAAACTTCACAGATAGATGGGTATTCTTAAATTCTTTTTAAAGGGATCAGATACCCATGCTAGTATAAAACAAGGGACTATGTAGAATTCAAAGTAACATATAAATGAGTCAGTGCATGGGGAGCAACCCCAAATGGCCAGATCTGATATTGGATTTCGGGAAGAATATGAGTCATGACAAGGAGGTAAGTCATTAAAAAACCGCAGGGGGCTTTTTGTGCCACACGAGGAAGTTGGACAGTAGACCCCTTTGTGTACGATTTCCCTTTCTGTGGTTTCAGTTGCCTGTGGTTAACCACATTCAGAGCAGTACAGTGAGAAAGAGGGAGGGGCTGAGGAGACAGCTGCAGTCACCTTTTATTACAGTATTTTAAGTTGTTGTTTGTTATGTGTTAATCTCTTGCTTACTTGCTTAATTTATACACATATGTATGCAGAGCAAAGATACAGTATATTAAGAATTCAATGCCATCCTTGGTATCAGGTACCCACTGGAGGTCCAGGATCATATTCCCTTCCCCCTCCCCAGATAAGGGGAGAGAGCTGAGCTTTATTTCATACAAAATGAGGAATCACTAAAAAATTTCAGTAGAAGATGCGTAATAGTGGGGTTATAATTCAAGAGAAGCATTCTGGTGATCATGTGTCCAATGAGCTTATGTGGCACAATGATGAATCCATAATGCATATTATCAGCAGATGTGAATCTTAACTACAGCAGTTGAGGCCAGAAAGGAAAATGGATGTAGTGCGTCCAGTGGAAGGCAGAATAGAATCCTCCTCGGGACCCGGTGAAAAGCAGACCTTGAAAACTTCTTATCCCAGAGTCGCAGGCATGTGCTCCCTTCTAAGCTGCTGGCCAAAATCATCAGCCATGTCCATAATGAGTATTAATAATCAGGTTTTTCTGAAATGAAGGGGCCATATTTTAAGTTGCCCTTAGGTCTGGGGAGACTCACTTTATTCTCAGCCTTTTAATCTGTTAATTAGGTTCACACCTTTCCCCCTCTGTAAAGTCTTGAGCTCAATGTATGATTGCAATGTGCTCCCTGCAGCCAGTGTTGCTGGTAGGCCCCTAGTACCTCTACAAGGTTATTTCTCTTTATTCCCAATGTAGCCTTAAAGATCAGGACCGAAAAGTTTATTCTTCCAAGATTTTTACAAAATCGCTCTTGAAGCCTTCTTACTTGCTCCCTGCCTCTATCTTTCCCCCTTACACTAGAGTTAACCTACTGAAAAAAAAAAAAAAAGATAATATCTGACTTTGTTTTCCTAAGAAGCTCATGGACCTTTTCCAGCTATGCCCTGTTGAGCAGGGAGAAGGATGAAAAAAACCCGAAAGGCAGATAGGAAAAATTTGCTCTAAGGATTCATGGCAAATCTGCTATAGAAACAGGAGAAAGAAAGCAATAGTGCCTGCCTGTTGGACCACAGCTTGCAGCTGCAATAAGAATAGATGGGGAGATCATTACTGGGTTGCCTCAGGGGACAAAGCAGACTTATTGCTCTGAGTGGAAAAGGATGTCCTTGGACGAGAAGGGTCATGATCATAAATACAGCAGATATGAAAAATGAGCCTCTCTGAAAGTGCTCTGAAGGTGGCTGCTGCCTCTTGTCAAAGACCAAATTCCCAGAACCAGATTTTTCTCCTCATTTTACTAAAGGAACAAGTTACTGTGTGTACAGCTCAGAAGACAGTGGAATACCCCTGCAGCATGTCTTTCTACGGTGAGGTGAACAGAGAAATAATGCACCCATTATTACTTTAAAATGTGTAGGTACTCCCTTTGTGACAGGACAAAACTATGTAATTAATTTAGGAAATGTAACCTGAACAGTTAAGCATCCAATTTCTGTTCTTTCCCTTAAATGTCCTTTTCCCTACCAAGCATATGCATATATAATTATAGGGATTATGAATTTATTGAAGCCATATGTCTTCAGGTACCATTGTGCTATTTACATCTGGGACATGTAGACAGACGCTGAAATGTAGATGACACTCTCATGCACTCTTTGGGTGCCCAAAGATTGCTGCCATTTTTACTTTAAGTGAGGGGGACCCCAAACTTGGAGAACTCAAAATGACAAGAAATTGAGAATCAATGGGTTGATCAACTGGAGTGATATATACATAGTTTATTATGTGATTCAGTATGTTATGTATATAGACTATGAATTTAAAAATACTGGTTTTTGCTTCCTATTGTCCTTCCTCAAGAACTAACAACGCTTTTGTTGAATTTGTCGAGGATAATTGCCTTAGTTCTACCCCAGATTCTTTCCTTACACAGCTTCTATTCATCTCCTGTGCATTCTGTCCTGTCATCCCACACTGGTTGTTCAGAGGTAACTCTTCCTAATGTAAAGATCATTATTATTAATCACAGCTATTATTCATTATGAATCTATGAGGACTCAGGTCATACCTGACCTGCACTTATGGAATTCCACTTGTTCTTATTGCATTTATCTGTGCTTTTCTTCTCTCCACTATGTAGTGATCTGCCTTCAAGTTTCAAGAGACTGTTGACAATCTGTATTGGCACATAGAATTCTTCTCTATCAGAATAAAGATTAACTCAAAAAGAAGTTGGCTCTATCTTGTTAATTTTGTAAGGGAGGTGAGTTTTATCTGGCCCTAGACATTGTCAGGAAGAATGAGTTACTGAGTTCTCCAAGGTTCAAAAGAAACAGGGATTCCAGACTACTTCTCATACCTTCCTCATAACACCACCAGAAACCAAGAATTTGGTTGGCTTAAACCACAAATATGTAGGCTACATGTGTAGATTGTTACTTTGACTTTGGTGAACCTCAAACACTTCCTGTTCACTAGGAATTCTCTCTCCTAACTATATGAAAACTAGTTTTTATGTGATTAAACTCTTTTGAGAAATAACCAGGTGCACACACTTTGTGTGTGCACTGTCTGCGATTTGTTGAAAAGTGAGAGAAGTGAGGTGAGTGAGGCTGTACTCTTTTTTTCATTGTTCTTTACAGGTTAAATTCTGCATGAAATATAATTATTTCTCTATTTTATGACCATCCATTCATGGCGGACTAAATATTTATTGTTAAAAATCTTCACAGTGGCTTCTGGAAACAATGTTCCTAAACCTTGAGAGACATTGTTTTAATTTACCCTGACTGTCCTACTGATGCCCTGCTGGAAATGAGTCACTCTGTTTAGGTGATCTGTGAACAACTTACTTCCTTAGCACAGGCGGCCATTTTAAAACTTGGCTGTTTACCATGTGCTTATATGATATCGTGCAATGCTATCTCTCACAAATCCGTGTACCTAGTGCTACTTTTTGCTGTAGAACAAGTTGCTTGAAAGAAAATTTTAAACTTGTTCTTCGACTTCTGTGGGTCAGGGATGAGTGGCTTAGCCGGGCAGTTGTATTTCAGGGTCTCTCATGAGATCACAAGCAAGCTGCCACCCTGGCTGTCTTCTGAGACGGCTCCTCACGTGGCTGGCAGGGTGGCACTGGCTGCCAGTAGGAGGCACAGTTCAGCATCACATGGACCTCTCCATGGGGCTGCCTGGAGGATGCCACTGTGCAATGTCTGGCTTCCTCCAGAGCGAGTGACCCAAGCAAGCAGGGCAGGTGCACCAACTTTGGTCAGAACCCAGCTGCATTGTATGTGCAGTGTAGGAGGCAACTATATAAGGGCACGCATTTTGGAGTCTGGAATGAAAAAATATTTTTCCAGATTATGTGTACAATTAAAATGTATATTTACATATTTTAAATTTTAACATATAGTTTTAAAAATCTATCATTATAGGGGATTGACTTCTTCTGAATTCCCTATATGAACTATAGTATTTCTTAAAGAGCACATATATATGTAAATTTATTTTAAAATGTATATGTGCATATTTGAAAAAATTCAGATACATCTATACACAAACACATATACAGTTTAAAAATAATATCTTCCCTGTATCATCATAAGGGATTCACTTTTTTTTTTTAGACTTATTTATTTATTTGAAAGGCAGAGTAAGAGAGGGAAAGACCGAGAGAGAGAGAGAGAAAGAAATATCTTCTATCTGCTAGTTCACTCCCCATATAGCCACAGTGGTTGGAGCTGGACTGATCCAAAGCCAAGAGCCAGGAGTATCTTGTGGGTCTCCCATGTGGGTGCAGAGGCCCAAGCACTTGGGCCATTCCTATGCATGTTAACAGGGAGCTGGATAGGAAGTAGAGAAGCCAGGATGTGAACTGGTCCCATATGGGATACCAGTGCTGCAGGCAGCTGGTTTACCTGCTACACCACAGCTGGCAATGGGGAGTCACTTCTTGTGGCAAAGGCATTCAACTTTCTATTTGTCTAGCTTTCCACACCATGAATATAGAAATTGGGTAGCTACCTTTGCTGAAAGTATTTTAATGGTTTAGATTTTAGGCTGAAGATTAATTCAAATGACCATATAGTTTCAACCTCGAGTATAATTTGTCAGTTTAATTAATTCTTTCAACCTAGACCTTCACTACATTAAATAAATGCAAGTGAACTAAGCAATTAATTCATGTTCCAAAGGTGACTCTTTGACTTGTAAGGAGTAGCTTAGGAACCGGGAGACTTAGACTCAATGAAATATTTGCTTTCTGCTCTGTACTAAGACTTCTCTTAGGAAACACTTAGGGATATTGTGGAAATGTAAATTGGACATAATAAATCTGGTGTAGGACTGGAAATACTTCATGTCTAACAAGATCCAAGGTGCTGATCCTGCGCTGCTTCTTGGAACATGTGGTAAACAATGAAGTTCTGTGCAGTAGAGGTTCCTTTGAGAGAATTATTATTATAATAGTGTTTCATTATATAGAATTCAAAATGCCCAGGATTTTCCAAGTTAGGTTTGGCTAACCCATAACAGGGCCATACCAGCACATGAACAAAAAATTCTGTTGTAAATATGCCATAGGGGATTTTAGCCACCTTCTCCCTTTAAATAATTCTTTCCAAGTTCCTTCCATTTAGGAATACTTTCCATTTTAGGAAGTTATTTCTTATTTCTAACCTCTTCTATTTTTAAGAGCAAACAAGACAATTTTACAGTGGCGAATGCACTAGATTCTTAGGAAGTTATTTTTGAACTATTAAATAATGGTTTTGTATGCTGACACATATTTTTATTTTTTATAAATTTGATTATTCTTTCTTTCTTTATTTGACAGGTAGAGTTATAGACAGTGAGAGGGAGAGACAGACAGAGAGAAAGGTCTTCCTTCCGTTGGTTCACTCCCCAAATGGCCACTACAGTTGGCGCTGCATGGATCCGAAGCCAGGAGCTAGGTGCTTCCTCCTGGTCTCCCATGCGCGTGCAGGTGCCCAAGCACTTGGGCCATCCTCCACTGCCTTCCCGGGCCACATTAGAGAGCTGGACTGGAAGAGGAGCAACCGGGACTAGAACCGGCACCCATATGTAATGACGGCGCTGCAGGCGAAGGATTAACCAAGTAAGCCACAGCGCTGGCCCCAGCTGACACATATTTTGATTTAACTCATCTTTTTTCTGTTCAGGCTGATATATCTTTGAACCTCATCATTGAGTATTTTTTCCTTTACAGTATACCCAGTCATAAATTATTCTGTCATTCCCGACTCCTACTGCAAGTCATGCCATGGTCAGATTGTTGTCAAGGGCAGTTACGTGTTTGCTAAGGGTGTGAGAAAGTCTTTTCTTGACTGACGTACTCTAATTCTTTCTACCCTCAATTTGGTCCTTGTGGATATAATTCTACATAAGGCTGTTAATAGCCAAGTATGTTCTTTTTAAACAGTTTTCAATATTTTATCATAGTTGCTTCAAATGTAAACTCATACATACATGTACATGCATGTATTGCATACTATTTTTTGAAAACAGGAATGGATATATTAACATCACATAATACAGGATTCATGATGAAAATCATAAAGTGTGGCTGGCGCCGTGGCTCATAGGCTAATCCTCTGCCTGCAGTGCCAACACACCGAGTTCTAGTCCTGGTCAGGGTGCCGGATTCTGTCCACGTTACTCTTCTTCAGTCCAGCTCTCTCTCTGCTGTGGCCCAGGAGTGCAGTGGAGGATGGCCCAGGTGCTTGGGCCCTGCACCTGCATGGGAGACCAGGAGAAGCACCTGGCTCCTGGCGTCGGATTGGCACATCGTGCCAGCCGTGGCAGCCATTTGGGGGGTGAACCAACGGAAGGAAGACCTTTCTCTCTCTCACACTGTCTAGCTCTGCCTGTCCAAAAACAAACAAACAAACAAAAACAACAGGGCATACATTGACTTTGTTTCCTTTGGACATACTCCCAAAATCAGGATAGCTGAGTCATAGCAGATCTATCTTTACCTCTTTTTGTGGAATCTCCATACTCTTTTCCACAAAGGCTGTATAAATTTGAATTCCCACCAACAGTTTATTAGGTACACTTTTTTCCATATCCATGCCAGTATTTGATAGTTTTTGACTTTTCTTTTAACTTTTATTTAATGAATATAAATTTCCAAAGTACGACTTATGGATTACAATGGCTTCCCCCCCATACCGTCCCTCCCACCCACAACCCTCCCCTTTCCCACTCCCTCTCCCCTTCCATTCACATCAAGATTCATTTTCGATTATCTTAATATACAGAAGATCAGCTTAGTATACATTAAGTGAGGATTTCAACAGTTTGCTCCCACACAGAAACATAAAGTGAAAAATAATAGATGATTTTTTAAATGATGATGAATTCAGATCAGACCTATTGTCATGTTTAATCCCAGTGAGAGTCAAGTTGGGAATTGATAATTTCTTTTTTTTTTTTACAGAAGATCAGTTTAGCATATATTAAGTAAAGATTTCAACAGTTTGCATCCCCATAGAAACACAAAGTGAAATATATTGTTTGAGTACTCGTTATAGCATTAAATCTCAATGTACAGCACATTAAGGACAGAGATCCTACATGAGGAGTAAGTGCACAGTGACTCCTGTTGTTGACTTTACCAATTGACACTCCTGTCTATGGCATCAGTAATCTCCCCATGCTCCAGTCATGAGTTTCAAAGGCTATGGAAGCCCTCTGAGTTCTCCGATTCTTATCTTGTTTAGACAAGGCCATATTTGCAGGCGTACACCTTCCAGATAGGTTAACGCCGGCGAGACCTCGGAGACACCAGACGCGTTTATCGGCTTTTCAGCTTTCACTTTATTTTTCAGCAGACTCGCGTTACATGTCGCGATCGCCCGCCCTGTTACTGGCATTCATTCACAACTCCTTCATTCACCACTCCCGCTTACTACTGGCGTTCATTCACAGCTCCCGCCTGTTACCGGCGTTCATTCATAACTCCCGCCTGTTTCCGGAGTTCATTCACAACTCCGCCTGTTACCGGCGTTCATTCATTACTCCGTCTTTTACTAGCGTTCATTCATTCACTCCGCCTTTTACCAGTGTTCATTCATTCCTCCGTCTTTTACCAGCGTTCATTCACTACCCCGTCTTTTACCAGCGTTCATTCATCCACTCCCGCCCACCGTCCACCTATTTATATATATATCATTCACGGAAAACATGTTACCAACTAAGTGTGGGAAACATGCAATAACAGGATGCTTAAAGTCAAAACAGGATCTTGCAATTAGCTACGGGCAGGGTGGAAAAAGCCCAGCACTAAACTTCTTGTCGGGAGCGGCACAGCTGGCCAGGCTGTCCCGTTCCCCGACATCTCCCCCTTATTTCTTTGCAAAATGGAGTGGTACTGTGCCTGTCTTAGGTGACCAAGAGCATCTATCAGGCTTACCCGTCATTGGCACATGAACATGAGGTGTGGAGGGAGCGTTCATGCCCTGTCTTAGGTTGCCTTGTAGACCTCTCAGAACTTACCCGTCTTTGACTACCATTCCAGCAGATTCAGCCACACCTGAATCTGTCCATTTTGCATGGGGTACTGGTTATTGAATATTAGCTGGCTTGTTTAACCACCATTTGCGTATTAACAGCCCTTGCAAGATCCGAACAATAATTGATCCTGTTATTAGCATGCTACCCAAAAGACGGGAACACAAACTGCAGTAGATCGAATAACACAGGGTATGCCAACCAGGCCTAATCTTGCAATAAATCCGTTCATTAACAGCTGAATAGCAGTATATCATCAAGTGCCTGGGCGGTAGATCTTGTGATGCTATCAAGTATGGACAGTGTGGAGGTTTGGCTCACGGCCATGCCAATAGCGGCCTAACAAGCTGATAACGCCGCAATTACTGCAACGACGACCACGGTGACTCCAAAGTCTCTCCTGTGTTGAACAGCCATAGAGAAGTCCTTCTCAGGCAAATACGCAACTGGAGAGGGAGAGGTAGGGCTCTCAAGAGACCCCAATACTCATCCAGCTTGGCCATCGTTGGTGACAGTGGCGTCATTATTAGTAGGAGTAGGATCACGATCATCTTGCCACTCTATTGTTCTTGTCCGTCTTTCTGGAGTCCAGATTGGATTTTTTTCTTCCTGTGGGAGAAAACAAACAGCGCCTCGTACCCTTCTTATTAAAGGGTATGGGCCTCTCCATTTGTTATCTTGTGGGTCTTTCCACATAATCATTTTTCTAACGTGTGGCTGAACTTCTGTCGGTTCATAGGGTTTATTACTATTGGGGGTCTGTTCCAAGATTACATGACGTTCTGCCGGGGTGAGACCATCAGCTTTTTTATTTAAAAAATTTATGGTAAGTAAGGCGAGGTTGAGAATGTCTTTAGGGGAACGGGATAGTGCCCCTATTCCCCCTTTTTGTTTTAATACAAAGTTTTTCAGATACAGATTAGTGCGTTCCACAACGGCTTGTCCAGTAGGGTTATATGGGATGCCGGTTAAATGAGAGATATGAAAAGTTGCTAAAAACTCAGCAAAAACCTTAGAAGTATAAGCAGGTCCATTATCAGTTTTTATTATATTAGGAATTCCCCAAGAAGCAAAACATTGTAACATATGTTGCATTACATGGGAAGTGGACTCTTTGGCGGCGGCGGTAGCCATAACTACTCCTGAGTAAGTATCCACCGTAACATGGACACAGGATAGCTTGCCAAAGGCAGGGATATGCGTTACATCCATTTGCCAAATGTGACATGGATAAAGGCCCCGGGGATTAGCTCCAGTAGGCATAGTAACAGGCTGATGAATAACACATTTTTCGCAATTTTGGACAATAGATTTAGCTTTACGAATAGGGATATTAAACCTCATACTTAACATGCCAAAGTTTGTGATATTCTGTTGCCTGTTCCATGGCAGTGCAAGCTAAAAGGAAGCGGGAATGTTGATCGGCAAGGGCATTTCCCGCGGTGAGAGGACCTGGCAGGGAGGTATGTGCTCTAATATGGGTGATAAAAATGGGATCTGATCTCCTAAATAAAGCGTGCTGAACAAGCTCAAAATAAGGAAACACTGTAGAACTTTTGGATATTAACGAAGGAGAGCCTAGCCTCTTAACAGCATTAACAATATATAAGCTATCAGAAACGATATTAAGAGGACCCTCAACCATATTTAATAACTTAGCCACTACAGCTAGCTCTGCATGTTGAGGTGAGGGAGATGCAGTAACTGCATGATGCACCTGACCTTGTAAAATAGCCACCCCGGTACCTCCTTTTGCTCCATCAGTAAAAGCTATGGGTGCTTTGGGAATGGGATTAGAATAAACTCTTTTAAAATAGTGTAAGGGTACCGTGTCACAAAATCTAATAAAGGGATGATTGGGATAATGGTTATCTACACTTATGTCAAGGGTGATGGTGATGTGGGACCATTGCCAAGTTTCCTTAGCCCACTCCTGAATGACTACAGACTCTAACGGAAGAATGCAGGACTGTGGTCTTCTCCCTGCAATTTCTACGACTCGGTGGATGGCTTGTAAAACTAAATTTCCCATAGCCTCCGCATAGGAGGTAATAGATCTGGGCATATGGTTATGTGGGTATATAAACAACAATGGTCCTTCTTGCCAGAGTAAAGCATAGGGATAATGACTTTGTATGAACACCAAAATACTTAAGGGCATAGTGGGGTCACACCGCTGCATAGCGGTGCTCTTAAGGCGCTGTTCAAAATTTTTTAATACTGCTTTTGCCTCCTTTGTAAGTTGTCTGGGTGAATTTAGGCATGCATCGCCTTCCAGAAGTCGGAACAAAGGGTGTATTTCTTCAGTAGTCATTTTACAATAAGGCCGAATCCAGTTTAAATTTCCACACAATTTTTGTAAGTCATTTAAGGTTTTAATATGATGAGTGGAGATGATGGGGGTTAAAGAACTCTGCCCAATTTGGTTTCAGGCGCCGCGGTGGGTGGGGAGTTGAATCCCCAGTATTTATAAAAAAAGCGGCTTCATCGTCATTACGAGCACTTTCGTTTTCAAGCATTTGCCTTCTAGTCTGTTTCTCCGGCCCAGATTCTAAAACTATGGGCCTCATCTCGCTGGAAGCATTGCCGGCAAAACAGCAACAGCGCATAGGATGACAGGGTGGTTCGTAAGGAGGAGCGGAGGGCATTAAGGGCAACTCCGAGTATAGTGGAAGCGATCCCAGCGTCTGCGGATGTTTTGCTTTTGGTCGGGCTCCCCCGCTTGCTTCCATCCTTTGTTCCTCTATACTATCTCCTTTTTCGCTACTGTCATGGGAGTCTTCACTGAGCTCCTCCAGTAGTTCAGAGCCTTCATCTAAGAGTTCCCCGATCTGGTCATCCTCCGACCGTAAAGCAGTATCTATCAGATACCACAAGCGGATCACTCCCTCCTCGACTCCAGCGTTTCGCAATTCACGTCCCACCCGTCTCCACCGAACCTGTGATAAATCTCCTTCTTCAACAAACCAAGGACAAGTTTTATATAGTATCCTCGTAAAATTGCACACAGCTACACTCTTTACGGGCGTCCCCGTTGCCTTTAAAAGGCGGCTAATCAATAGGTGCATTTTCGTGGTGGACTGTGTGTTCCCCATTGTACCGCGGTATTCCTAGGCTTTTTCCCCTAGACTCCCGTCTATAGACGTTTTTTTTCTTACCTTCTTTCCGCGTCGCAGTGATCCGAGTCACAGCACCAGTTGCAGGCGTACACCTTCCGGATAGGTTAACGCCGGCGAGACCTCGGAGACACCAGACGCGTTTATCGGCTTTTCAGCTTTCACTTTATTTTTCAGCAGACTCGCGTTACATGTCGCGATCGCCCGCCCTGTTACTGGCATTCATTCACAACTCCTTCATTCACCACTCCCGCTTACTACTGGCGTTCATTCACAGCTCCCGCCTGTTACCGGCGTTCATTCATAACTCCCGCCTGTTTCCGGAGTTCATTCACAACTCCGCCTGTTACCGGCGTTCATTCATTACTCCGTCTTTTACTAGCGTTCATTCATTCACTCCGCCTTTTACCAGTGTTCATTCATTCCTCCGTCTTTTACCAGCGTTCATTCACTACCCCGTCTTTTACCAGCGTTCATTCATCCACTCCCGCCCACCGTCCACCTATTTATATATATATCATTCACGGAAAACATGTTACCAACTAAGTGTGGGAAACATGCAATAACAGGATGCTTAAAGTCAAAACAGGATCTTGCAATTAGCTACGGGCAGGGTGGAAAAAGCCCAGCACTAAACTTCTTGTCGGGAGCGGCACAGCTGGCCAGGCTGTCCCGTTCCCCGACACATATTCAAAGTGGAGGTTCTCTCCTCCCTTCAGAGAAAGGTACCTCCTTCTTTGAAGACCTGTTTTTTCCACTGGGATCTCACTCACAGATCTTTTTGCCAGAGTGTCTTGGATTTCCATGCCTGAAATACTCTCATGGGCTTTTCAGCCAGATCCGAATGCCTTTAGGGCTGATTCTGAGGCCAGAGTGCTATTTAGGACATCTGCCATTCTATGAGTCTGCTGAGTATCTCACTTGCCATGTTGGATCACTCTCCCCTTTATTTATTCTATCGGTTAGTGTTAGCAGGTACTAGACTTGTTTATGTGCTCCCTTTGACTCTTAGTCCTTTCATTATGATCAATTGTGAACAGAAATTGATCACTGGGACTAGTGAGATGGCATTGGTACATGCCACCTTGATGGGACTGAATTGGAATCCCCTGGTATGTTTCTAACTCTACCATTTGGGGCAAGTCAGCTTGAGCATGTCCCAAATTATACATCTGTTCCCTCTCCCATTCCCACTCTTATGTTTAACAGGGATCACATTTCAGTTAATTTTCAACACTTAAGAATAACTGTGTGATAATTACAGAATTAAACCAGTCATATTAAGTAGAACAGACAAAAAATAATACTAAGAGGGATAATGTATTAAGTTCTTCATTAACAGTCAGGGCTATGCTGTTCAAGTCACCGTTTCTCATAGTGTCCATTTCACTTCAACAGGTTTCCTTTTTGGTGTTCAGTCAGTTGTCACCGATCAGGGAGAACATATGGTATTTGTCCCTTTGGGACTGGCTTACTTCACTCAGCATGATGTGTTCCAGATTCCTCCATTTTGTTGCAAATGACTGGATTTCGTTGTTTCTTACTGTGGTATAGTATTCTAAAGAATACATATCCCATAATTTCTTTATCCAGTCTACCGTTGATGGGCATTTAGGTTGGTTCCAGGTCTTGGCTATTGTGAATTGTGCTGTGATAAACATTAGGGTGCAGACCGCTTTTTTGTTTGCCAATCTAAACTCCTTTGGGTAAATTCCAAGGAGTGGGATGGCTGGGTCGAATGGTAGGGTTATCTTAAGGTTTCTGTGGGATCTCCAGACTGACTTCCATAGTGGCTTGACCAGTTTGCATTCCCACCAACAGTGAGTTAGTGTCCCTTTTTCCCCACATCCTCGCCAGCATCTGTTGTTGGTAGATTTCTGTATGTGAGCCATTCTAACTGGTGTGAGGTGAAACCTCATTGTGGTTTTGATTTGCATTTCCCTGATTGCTAGCGACCTTGAACATTTTTTCATGTGCCTGTTGGCCATTTGGATTTCCTCTTTTGAAAAATGTCTATTGAGGTCCTTGGCCCATCTCTTAAGTGGGTTGTTGGTTTTGTTTTTGTGGAGTTTCTTGATCTCTTTGTAGATTCTGGTTATTAACCCTTTATCTGTTGCATAGTTTGCAAATATTTTTTCCCATTCTGTCGGTTGTCTCTTCACTCTCCTGACTGTTTCTTTTGCAGTACAGAAACTTCTCAATTTGATGCAATCCCAATAGTTGATTTTGGCTTTGACTGCCTGTGCCTCCCGGGTCTTTTCCAGAAATTCTTTGCCTGTGCCAATATCTTGAAGGGTTTCTCCAATGTTCTCTAGTAACTTGATGGTGTCAGGACGTAGATTTAGGTCTTTAATCCACGTTGAGTAGATTTTGGTGTAAGGTGTAAGGTAGGGGTCTTGCTTCATGATTCTGCACGTGGAAATCCAGTTTTCCCAGCACCATTTATTGAATAGACTGTCCTTGCTCCAGGAATTGGTTTTAGATCCTTGATCAAATATAAGTTGGCTGTAGATGTTTGGGTTGATTTCTGGTGTTTCAATTCTGTTCCATTGGTCTATCCATCTGTTTCTGTACCAGTACCATGCTGTTTTGATTACAACTGCCCTGTAGTATGTCCTGAAATCTGGTATTGTGATGCCTGCAGCTTTGTTTTTGTTGTATAAGATTGCTTTAGCTATTTGAGGTTTCTTGTGCCTCCATATGAATTTCAGCATCATTTTTTCTAGATCTGAGAAGAATGTCTTTAGTATCTTGATTGGGATTGCATTGAATCTATAAATTGCTTTTGGGAGAATGGACATTTTGATGATGTTGATTCTTCCAATCCATGAGCATGGAAGATTTTTCCATTTTTTGGTATCCTCTTCTATTTCTTTCTTTAAGATTTTGTAATTCTCATCGTAGAGATCTTTAACGTGCTTGGTTAAGTTTATTCCAAGGTATTTGATTGTTTTTGTAGCTATTGTGAATGGGATTGATCTTAGCAGTTCTTTCTCAGTCATGGCATTGCTTGTGTATACAAAGGCTGTTGATTTTATTTTATATCCTGCCACTTTGCCAAACTCCTCTATGAGTTCCAATAGTCTCTTAGTAGAGTTCTTTGGATCCTCTAAGTAAAGAATCATATCGTCTGCAAAGAGGGATAGTTTGACTTCTTCCTTCTCAATTTGTATTCCTTTGATTTCTTTTTCTTGTCTGATGGCTCTGGCTAAAACTTCCAGAACTATGTTAAATAGCAGTGGTGAGAGTGGGCATCCCTGCCTGGTGCCAGATTTCAGTGGAAATGCTTCCAACTTTTCCCCATTCAATAGGATGCTGGCTGTGGGTTTTTTATAAATTGCTTTGATTATATTGAGGAATGTTCCTTCTATACCCAATTTGCTTAGAGTTTTCATCATGAAAGGGTGTTGAATTTTATCAAATGCTTTCTCTGCATCAGTTGAGATAATCATATGGTTTTTCTTTTGCAGTCTGTTAATGTGGTGAATCACATTGATTGATTTGCGAATGTTGAACCATCCTGCATACCAGGAATGAATCCCACTTGGTCTGGGTGGATGATTTTCCTGATGTGTTGTTGTACTCTATTGGCCAGAATTTTATTGAGGATTTTTGCGTCTATGTTCATCAGGGATATTGGTCTGTAATTCTCTTTCAATGCTGCATGTTTTTCCAGCTTAGTAATTAAGGTGATGCTAGCTTCATAGAAAGAATTTGGGAGGATTCCCTCTTTTTCGATTGTTCTGAATAGTTTGAGAAGAAATGGGATTAGTTCTTCTTTAAATGTCTGGTAGAATTCAGCAGTGAATCCATCTGGTCCTGGGCTTTTCTTTGTTGGGAGGGCCTTTATTACTGTTTCAATTTCTGTCTCAGTTATGGGTCTATTTAGGTTTTCTGTGTCTTCATGGTTCAATTTTGGTAGATTGCATGTGTCCAGGAATCTATCCATTTCTGATAGATTTTCCTGTTTGCTGGCATACAGGTCCTTGTAGTAATTTCTGATGATTCTTTTTTATTTCTGTGGTGTCTGTTGTTACGTTTCCTTTTTCATCTCTGATTTTATTGATTTGGGTCTTTTCTCTTCTTTTTTTAGTTAGTTGGGCCAATGGGGTGTCAATTTTGTTTATTTTTTCAAAAAACCAGCTCCTCGTTTGGCTGATTTTTTTGTGATTTTTTTTTTGGGGATTCAATCCTGTTGATTTCTTCTCTGATTTTAATTATTTCCCTTCTCCTACTAGATTTGGGTTTGGTTTGCTGCAGCTTTTCTAGGTCCTTGAGATGCGCTGAAAGCTCATTTATTTGGTACCTTTCCAATTTCTTGATATAGGCACCTATTGCTATAAATTTGCCTCTCAATACTGCTTTTGCTGTATCCCATAAGTTTTGATATGTTGTGTTATTGTCTTCATTTACTTCCAGAAAGTTTTTGATTTCTCTTTTGATTTCTTGAATGACCCAGTGTTCATTCAGGAGCATGTTGTTCAGTCTCCATGTGTTTGCATATTTTCTGGGGTTTCCTGAGTTGCTAATTTCCAGCTTCATTCCACTGTGGTCTGAGAAGCTGCATGGTATGATTCTAATTCTTTTGAATTTGCTGAGACTTGCTTTATGGCCTAGTATGTGATCAATCCTAGAGAAGGTTCCATGCACTGCTGAGAAGAATGTGAAGTCTGTAGATGTAGGGTTGAAAGTTCTGTAGATATCTGTTAGATCCATTTGGGCAATAGTGTCAATTAAATCTGCTGTTTCCTTGTTGATCTTCTGTCCAGATGATCTGTCTATTTCTGAGAGTGGAGTATTGAAGTCCCGCAGTACTATTGTATTGGAATCTAAGTCTCCCTTTAAGTCCCTTAACATATCTTTTAAATAGACCGGTGCCCTGTCATTAGGTGCATATACATTGATAATTGTTATATCTTCCTGTTGAATTGAACCCTTAATCATTATATAGTGTCCCTCTTTGTCTCTCTTAACAGTTTTTGTATTAAAGTTTATTTTGTCTGATATTAATATGGCTACACCTGCTTTTTTTTGGTTTTTGTTGGCATGGAATATCTTTTTCCAACCTTTCACTTTTAGTCTGCATGCCTCTTTGTTAGAGAGATGTGTTTCTTGTAGGCAACAAATAGTTGGGTTGTGTTCTTTGAGCCAGTCAGCCAAACGGTATCTTTTAACTGAAGAATTCAGACCATTAATGTTTAATGTGACTATTGATACGTAGTGACTTTGCCCTGCCATTTTCCCGGAGATATTTTCTAGTATATGCTTTGAGCTTCCCATGCTCTTTTACTGGTAGGTGTTCTTCCTTTCCCTTCTTTCATATTGATGGCCGTGTTTCTGTGTTTCTGAGTGTAGCACATCTTTAAGTATCTTTTGCAGGGCCGGACAAGTGGCCACAAAGTCTTTCAATTTCTGTTTGCTATGAAAGGTCTTTATTTCACCTTCATTCACAAATGAGAGCTTGGCAGGATATAATATTCTGGGCTGGGAATTTTTCTCTCTTAGCACCTGTGCTATGTCTCGCCATTCCCTCCTAGCCTGTAGTGTTTCTGATGAGAAGTCAGCTGTGAGTCTGATTGGAGATCCTCTGAGAGTAATCTGACGTTTCTCTCTTGCACATTTTAGGATCTTTTCTTTATGTTTCACTGTGGTAAGTTTAATTACCACATGTCGTGGTGAGGATCTCTTTTGGTCATGTTTATTGGGGGTTCTATGAGCTTCCTGTACTAGGATGTCTCTGTCCTTCTCCAAACCTGGAAAGTTCTCTGCTAGTATCTCACTAAAAAGGCCTTCCAATCCTTTCTCTCTCTCCATGCCTTCAGGAACTCCTAGAACTCGAATGTTGGTTTTTTTAATAGTATCTTGTAGATTCCCAACAATATTTTTTAGATTTCTAATTTCCTCTTCTTTTCTTTGGTTTGACTGTATCCTTTCCTGTTCTCTATCTTCTAAGTCCGATATTCTCTCTTCTGCTTCACCCATTCTGTTTTTAAGGCTTTCTAATGTGTTTGTCATTTGATCTATTGAGCTCTTCATTTCATTTTGATTTCTCTTCACTATCACACTTTCCTGTTCTACTAGTTTCTGAGTTTCATTTTGATTCTTCCTTAAAATTTCATTTTCACGAGAGAGATTTTCAATCCTGTCCAATAAGGATTTCTGTAGTTCAAGGATTTGCTTTTGAAAACTTCTAAATGTTCTTATCATAAATTTTTTGAAATCCGTACCTTGCATTTCTTCTATCTCATCATCTTCATAATCTTGGTTTGGGGTGTTTTGTTTATTTGGAGGCATCATAGTGTCATCGTTGATCTTGTTCCCTCGATTTTTGTGTTTGTTGCTTGGCATAGTTAATTCTTCTTTCGTCACTGTGCGTTTTTTTTAATTTTTATTTTATTTTATTTTATACTATGTCCGTGTTAAGTGGACTGCCTGCTGTTGGAGGAGCCTTGGAGGCTTGAGATGGGTGTGGCCTGAGAGCTCTGCTTGGTTTTTCCTGGTTAAGGGTGTGCAAAGGTGACACCCTCAGGTTATGCATGGTAAATCTCTCTCTTTTTAGCCAGCACCGCGGCTCACTAGGCTAATCCTCCGCTTAGCGGCTCCGGCACACCGGGTTCTAGTCCCGGTTGGGGCGCCGGATTCTGTCCCGGTTGCCCCTCTTCCAGGCCAGCTCTCTGCTGTGGCCAGGGAGTGCAGTGGAGGATGGCCCAAGTGCTTGGGCCCTGCACCCCATGGGAGACCAGGAAAAGCACCTGGCTCCTGGCTCCTGCCATCGGATCAGCACGGTGCGCTGGCCGCAGTGCACCGGCCGTGGCGGCCATTGGAGGGTGAACCAACGGCAAAGGAAGACCTTTCTCTCTGTCTCTCTCTCTCACTGTCCACTCTGCCTGTCAAAAAAAATAAATAAATAAAAAAATAAAAAAAATCTCTCTCTTTTTATTTATTTATTTATTTTATTTATTCAGGGGGTAAGTAATACCACATGGCACGGCTGTGCAGAATTGATGGTATTTAGCTTCCAGTCTCTGGCTTCTACCCAAAGAGTCTGTGTAGGCTCCTCTGGACTCCCACTGGGTTGCCTAGGCTACTGAATTGTAGTGACTCAGTTCCTTAGCTCTCCCCTGTTGATATGTAAATCCAGAGAGGGGGCCTGCTCTTTGTCTCTTGTGAATTCTTCAAGCCTTGCAGCCTTGCAACCTTTGCAAGGTTAGGGGAGAGAGAAACCCCCAAGCTTTTTTTTTTCTTTCCAGTAGTGAGTCTGCTGCACTTTCCGGCCCCCCTCTAGATTCTGACCCCCGTTTCTCCGCCAATGTCTTGGGTTATTGAGCTCACCTCCCCTTCCAGTGCAGATGTGTGGACTCGGAGCCCTGGACGTCCCAACTCTCCCCGCTGTTGTCTGTGTGACATGCACTCCCCTTCCTGCACTGGCGCGCAGACCCTGCGGCTTCCGCGGCACCCGCGGCTCCCGCGGCTCGGCTTCCGCGCGGTGGGCGACCTTGTTCTCCCAGTAGGTCCTCCAATTCACAGCCACTCGATCCAGAAGAGTTTCCTCTGCAATATTTTCCTGGTTCTTTTTTCTGAGGCTACCGTAACTCCCCTTTTATTAAACTAAATTTTCCCAGACTATCGGTGCACGCCCTCACTATTCCGCCATCTTGGCTCCACCCCAGTTTTTGACTTTTTGATAAAGCTGTTTTATCTAGAGTGAGATGAGACCTTATTTTTTAAATTTGAATTTCTCTGTTGGCCACCTGTGAATTTTTTCATGTGTCTGTAGGCTATTTGTATTTTTTCTTTTTAAAAATGTCTATTCAGATCCTTTGTCTATGTATTAACTAGATTGTTGTCTTACTGAAATTCTTCAGTCCCTAATATATCCTGGATATTACTCCTTATAAGTTGCATAGTTTTCAAATATTTTCTCCCATTCTGAGTTATTCTGAGTTTTTTTTTTTTTTTTTTTTTTTTTGCATTCTGTTGATTGCTTGTTTTTCTTGCAGAAGCTTCTTGGTTTGATATAATCCGATTTCTCTATTTTTGCTTTTATTGCCTGTGCTTTTGAGGTCTTATCCAAAAAATCTTTGCCAATGTCAATGTGTTGGAGTGTTCCTCCTATGTTCGCTTCCAGTGGTTTCATAGTTTCAGGCCTTATATTTACACTTTGAATTTATGTTTGTATAGGGTATTAGGTAGGGGTATTGTTTCAGATTTCTACATGTATAAATCCAGTTTTCTCAGCACCATTTATTGAGAAAACATCTTTTCTCTGGGAAGTATTTTTAGCATCTTTGTCAAAATTAGCTGTAGCTACATGAATTTATTTTGGGGATTTCTACTTTGCTCCATTGGTCTATGCATCTATTTTATACAAATTTTGGTTATAGTAAAAGCCCTTTGATATGTCTTGAGATCTGGTATTGTGATGACTTCAGCTTTGTTTTTATTGTTCAAGAATGCTTTGGCTATTTTCAGTCTTTTGTGCTTCCATATGAATTTTGACATTGTTTTTACTAATTTTATTGAAGACTCTTACTGATATAAATTTGGATATTATAGGCATTTTGATAATATTAATTCTTCCAATCCATGATCATGGCAGGTCTTTCATTTTGTGTGTATACTCTTCAGTCCCTTCATTAGTATTTTGTAATTTTCATTGTAGAGGTCTTCCGCATTCTAGGTTCAATTTATTACAAGTTATTTAATTCTTTGATGTTATTATGAATATGATTGCTGATATAAGCAATTCTTTCTCAGCAAGATAATTTTTTGTGTGTGATGATTTTTACATCATGCAGCTTTGCTAAATTCACTTACCAGTTCTAACAATCTCTTGGTGGAGAATTTGTGTTCTCCTACACATAAGATTATGTCATCTGCAAACCAGGATGATTTGGCTTCTTTGCCTATTTGTATGCCTTGTATTTTATTTTCTTACCTAATGGCTCTGGCTAAAAGTTCTAGAACTATGCTAAATAAGAGTGATGAGAATGGATATCCTTGCCTGGTTTCTGATCTTCAAATACTTCTGTATTTTCTTCCATAGTCAACATCATATACAGCTTTTATTTTATTGAGATATATTCCTTTTAATACCCACTTTAAGATTTTTATCATGAATGGATATTGTATTTTTCCCCAGAATATTTTAATTTAAGGTATACAGACTTCATGCATTTCTTAAATACAACTCTATACTAGGAACATACTGATAGTGATTCTTCCCACTGTACCCACCATCCCACCATTGCCCCCACCCTTCTCCCTCCTCCCTCTCATTCCCATTCTTATTTTTTACTAAGATCTAGTTTCAATACTTTATACACACTAGATTAACTCTATACTAAGTAAAGAGTTCAACAAATAGTATATATAAAAAAAGCCTGTTCCTCAACAGTTTCTTGATTTCTCTTTTGATTTCTTCTGTGACCCACTGTTCATTCATGTGCATTTTGTTCTGTTTGCATATGTTCTAGAGATTTTTTTTTATTTGACATGTAGAGTTATAGACAGTGAGAGGGAGAGACAGAGAGAAAGGTCTTCCTTCCATTGGTTCACTCCCCAAATGGCCACAATGGCTGGTGCTGGGCCGATCCAAAGCCAGGAGCCAGGTGCTTCTCCTGGTCTCCCATGTGGGTGCAGGGGCCCAAGCACTTGGGCCATCCTCTACTGCCTTTTCAGGCCACAGCAGAGAGCTGGACTGGAAGAGGAGTAACCAGGACTAGAACCTGGCACCCATATAGGATGCCGGCACTGCAGGCAGAGGATTAACCAAGTGAGCCATGGTGCAGGCCTTAGAGATTCTTCATTTGTTGATTTCCAGCTTCATTGCACTGTGGTCATAGAAGATGCATGGTATGATTTTGAGTTTTTTGAAATTTGTTGAGACTTGCTTTATGTCCTAGGATGTGAACAATCCTAGAGAAAGTTTCATGCACTGGTGAGAAGAATGTGTATTATGCGACTGTAGGATGGAAAGTTTTGTAGATATCTGTTAGGTCCATTTGGTCTATAGTATCAATTAACTATTGTTTCTTTGCTGATTTTCTGTCTGGTTGGTTTGTCCATTGCTGAAAGTGGGGTATTGAAATCCCCCAATACTATTGTATGGAAGTCTATGTCTCCCTTTAGATTCATTAACATTTCTTTAAATAGCCAGATGCCCTGTAATTAGGTGCATATACATTCAATCATAGTCATATCATCCTGGTGAATCATTGCAGAGTGGCCTTCTTTGTGTCTTTTGGCAGATTTATGTTAAAGTCTATTTTGTCTGATATTAGGATGGCTTCACCAGCTTTTTTTTTTTTTTTTTTTTTTTTTGGTTTCTGTTAGCATGGAATAACTTTTTCTATCCTTTCACCTTCAGTCTACATGTATCTTTGTTGGTGAGATGTGTTTCTTGTAGGCAGCAAATAGATGGGTCTTGTTTTTTAATCCATTCAACCAGTCTGTATCTTTTAACTGGAGAGTTGAGGCCATGTACATTCAAAGTGACTGTTGATAAGTAATGACTTGACCTAATCATTTTTCCATAAATATTCCTACAGTTTGCTTTTGATTTCTTTTTTACTTTTACTGGGAGATTTTCTGCCTTCACCTTCTTTCATAGTGATGACCCTGTTTCTGTGTTTCTGTGTGTAGCACATCTGTAAACATCTTTTGTAAGGCTGGACAGGTGGTGACAAATTCTTTCAATTTCTGTTTATTATGGGAGGTCTAAATTTCACCTTCATTCAAAAATGAGAGCTTTGCAGAGTATAGTATTCTGGGTTGACAGTTCTTTTCTCTTAAGACTTGGACTATATCTAGCCATTCTCTCCTAATCTGTAGGATTTCTGATGAGAAGTCATCTGTGAATCTAATTGGTGATCCTCTGAAAGTAATCTGGCATTTCACTCATGCACATTTTAGAATCTTTTCTTTATGTTTTACTGTGTAGAGTTTGACTACAATGTGTTGTTGTGAGGATCTTTTCTGGTCGTGTCTATTAGGAGTTATGTGTGCTTCCTGTACTCAGACATCCTTTTCTTTCTCCAAATTAGGAAAGTTTTCTGCAATTATTTCACTAAAAAGGCCTTTTAATTCATTCTCTCTTTCCATGCCTTCAGGAAGTCCTAAGACCTGTATGTTTGGTCATTTGATAGTATTCCATAGACCTCCTACACTGTTTTTAGTTTTCTAATCTCTTTCTTTCTTTCTTTCTTTCTTTCTTTCTTTCTTTCTTTCTTTCTTTCTTTCTTTTCTTTCTTTTTTGGTCTGAGTGTGAAATTTTCAGAGATTTATCTTCTAACTCAGATATTCTTTCTTCTATCTCATTGAGTCTGTTGTTAAGCCTTTCCACCACATTTTTATTTGTTCTATTGAGTTCTTCATTTCCAATATTTCATTTTGATTAATTAATTTATTTATTTTGGCCAGGCAGAGTTAGACAATGAGAGAGAGAGACAGAGAGTTATGGACAGTGAGAGAGAGAGACAGAGAGAGAGGTCTTCCTTCTGTTGGTTCACCCCCCAAATGGCTGCTACGGCCAGCACACTATGCCGATCCAAAGCCAGGAGACAGGTGCTTCCTCCTGGTCTCCCATGCAGGTGCAGGGCCCAAGCACTTGGGCCATCCTCCACTGCCTTCTCCGGCCACAGCAGAGAGATGGACTGGAAGAGGAGCAACTGGGACAGAATTCAGCGCCCCAACTGGGACTAGAACCCGGGGTACCTGCGCCACAGGCAGAGGATAAGCCTAGTGAGCCACAGCACCAGCCTTAATTTATCTTTAAATTCTAAATTTCATGAGAAAAATTTTATTTTGTTTCCTGTATGAATTTCTTTAGTGCATGTATTTGCTTCTGATTACTCCTAAGTAATCCTCAATCAGTTTTTTAAATTCCATTTCTTGCATTTCTCATTCTCATTTTCTCATTCTAGTACTGAAATGTTGTGTTCCTTTGGAATATCATTTTGTCTTCCTTATTATTATTTCTTGAATTGCTATGTTTATTTTTAGTATTTTTAGGCATTTCTGGAGATACTTTTTTTTTCTTGTGATGGCTTTTATGTTTGGACTAGGCCTCTGTGGATTAGTGGAGTGTTTGCTTTCAGTGAATCCCCAGAGGTATGTGTTGGTTGTGGCCAGGGAGCTTTATTCAGGGTACTCCAAGGTGAGGGGTGTGTCCAAGGAGATACCCAAGTTGGGTGTGGTAATTTTTTTTTTATCAGAGAGGGGGTTTATTCAGCTCTGTTGGTGTAATGTCAGGCTCACCTCCTCTCCTCCAAGGTGATCAATGCCTGGGTACTAGCCCAAGTGGGTACAATATTCATCTGTGTTGCCATAAGACCCACACAGAGGATCTGTGCAGTCCTTGGGATGAGCACAGATCCCGCAGCAATGACCCTCACCAGAGAATCAGGGAGCTCCAAGCATGTGGAGCTGCCCACAGTGACTGCCCAAAGACTCAGCTACAATCTGTGCTCTCATGCGCAGCCACAGTGTTTTCACAGTCCCAGCACACAAGACTCCCAGTCACAAACACCTATCCCCCTGTCCATTCTCCCAGACATACTCAGACATTTCATCTCAGCTGGTTGCATGGATACAAGCTGGCACAGCTGTTACGTATGTCCAAAATGGTACCTGACTTTTCTTGGCTACAGGACACAGATGCCAGGTGGTTGGGCAGAGAGAAATGTGCCCCCTTTTTTTCACTAAATTGGCTGGTATACCATCCACCACAGAGCCAGACCCAGTCCAGACTTTTCCCGCAGCTTTATCACCAGTGGCGTGGGCTGCTGCAGTCTGGTCTCACTTCACTCTCCAAAGCGCAACTGAGATAAGATGTTTAGGTTAAGATAGTTAAGATTTTCTATGAAAAAGCAATATATGAACAGGAAGTACCACTCTACTCCTTTAGAATTTAGGTGGATGAGGAACCAATATGTGCTGTGGTTACTAATAAAGTGACAGCTGTATTGCACAATAAAGACTTGTTAAGAGGAGATTTTCCTGTTGCATTATCCAAGTGCCTCTTGTTAAGAATCCTGTCACACTTTGGAGATAGGTATTTGAGTCAAGGGAGATAATAGCATATGTTTGAGCCTTTTAATATTCTTTCCTTGCCTAACAGTAGCTCTGTGCCAGTTTTTGTTGCCCCTCAAAAATAAATGTTTGATTTTCAAGGTAGCACTTTAAACTTAGAGCTGAGTTCTCGAGTCTGAGAGTTGCTGTGAACTTGGGAAAGGTATGTTCATTGCGTTCTGAAGTCAGACTGTCACCTAGTGGCTTCTCACATACAAAATCTGAGTAAAAGGCAAAACAGGTGATGGGATATTTTATTCTCCCACCCAAACAGCTAAAGAGAAGACTATTTTGACTTTATATGGAAGATGTCTTATGATTTAACTTAAGTATATGGGTTTGGATACCTTTATAAATAACTCATAAGTCATTTTTATTAAAGCACAGGGTTTCTTCATAGGCACATGCATAATATGACAAAACAGTGGAGAATGGCTTTGCTTAGAGCAGAGCAGATTATTTGGTGAATTAACTGGATTTTTCTAATTTTTATCAGAATATGCTGAATTGTATAAAACATTTCCAGTTTGCATGCTGAAGTTTCTCATTTACCTAAACAAAATATTCAATTCATCTGTACCTAACAGCTGTATTGCCTTTCTTTGTTGTTTTTTTTTTTTCCTGCCTTCAGTCCTGCTTCCCTTGATACTTCCTCCAAAAGGAACAAAAGCACCCTTAATGTCTCGCATACACTGGATTCTTGGTTGTTTTCCTGATTGTTATCGTTATTGACAGTCATAAGAATTTTAAATTACAGGTTAAAATCCTATGATCTCAGTGTTCTACCAGGGACCCAGGACAGGCCCAAGCAAAGCTATGAGTGAGGTTAGTGGAGGTTGATGTTGGTGTCTTGCACTGCACCTTGTTGGTCTCTTCCAATGCAGCTGCACCTTGTGCTTGATTCCCTCAAAGTCCATTTAGCCACGAGGCTGGAGTCTCTCCCTTGCTGCTTTCCCCCACTCCTAAGTGCAAGGAAGAGGACCTATCCTGTGTCTATCCTCTAAAAGCGCAGATAGTTAACCAGCGAATAGGAAGAACTCACGTAGATGAGAAGCTCCTGGAGGGACCTTTGCAGAAAGAGCGCTGTGTGGTAAGTGGGAGAATAGCCATCACCATCAGCACAAGAGTTCATCGAAACACTTGGTCATTAGTGGGTTCAAGGTCATTAGTCTTTGTTGATTATAAAAATTACCATTATTCCATTGTTACTGTTTAGTGGTTTCTCCTCTGAAAACTTCCAGATAAATAAGCTTGGATTTACAGAAAAGAAACAAAATAGTAAGTGGTAATAGAGACGTCAAAAGAAATATGAGAGTTCTTTCCAAGGTCAAAAATATATAATTGTCAAAACTATGACCTTAGAATAATGCTGTCACGCTACACACTCATAGAGTAATAACTAAAATTAGTATTTTCCTGCAAATGAATCTCTGTTTTCTCACTTTTGATAATTTTCACCAAGCCCAAAAGAAAAGACCGTTTCTCTTGAATTTTATTCAGAAATATGGATATATATTCCATCTATAATATCAAGAAGACTTTTTTAAAGGCTTACTTATTTATTTTAAAAGGCAGATAGAGGCAAAAAGAGCTCTTCCAACCACTGTTTCATTCCTCAAATATCCATAATGATCAAGGCTGATCCAGGCCAAATCTAGGAGCCGGAAAAGCCATCCTTGTCTCCCTTGTGTGTGGCAGGGTCCTAGGATCTCACATGGGTGGCAAGGGCTCAAGATCTTGGGCCATCTTCCATGTCTTCTCAGATCCATTAGTAGGGAGCTGGATTGGCAGCAAAGCAGCTGGAACTTGAATTGGCACTCTGATATGGGATGCAGGCATCATAAGTGATGGCTTAACCCATTCACCACAACACTGCCCCCTCAACCAGAAAGCTTTATCTTTTTGTGAATAAAATCAGAATCCAAAGCATATATAATAGGGTGTTGTGAATTGTAGTCACCCCACCGTGGTCTGCAACATTGGAAACTTAGCTGCTCTATCTGATGTGTTTTTGTCCCATTATCTAACCTCACCCTGCAACCCTTCCCAGTCTATAGGAATCATTTATTATATACTCAGATGGCCTTTTTAAAAATCTTCCACATGACAGAGGATATGCAACATGTTCCAATTATAAAGTAATGACAGGAGAGGGGAACATTCATTACCCTGATTTGATCAGTACCCATATACATTTAGTAAACTGTCACACTGTATCCCACAAATATGTAGAATTATTGTTAATTAAAAGTTTTCAGTGTTTAAGGAGATTGAAATGCTAACTAACTTCCTGTGATCCTCATATATTGAATGCATATGTTATCACACTGTAAACCATAAGCATGTATTATAAAATAATAATAGTAATAAAATATGAATCTAGGAAATACCTACGAAGGTTTTTGGTGTGCAATATTTGACATTTTAAAGTAGCTCACAGAACTTCTAGACTTACCGGGAGAATAAAAATATATTTTACTTCAGTCAATTCCAAATCAGCTTTAAAAATAGATCACCAAGATATGTACCTATAATGTGATGATATTCATGGGAATCAGTTTATGAATAGGGTTATTGCCTAAGGATTTCATGTGTTGATATACATCTGATAGATAATTAGAAAAAGCTCTTTTCATGGAACTGAACAACTGAGAAAAATATTGCTAGCTGACCCAGGGTACACAGCAGAGCTTTTGAACTATATTTGCTATTAGTGTTTATGTTCTCTTTTAATTTTAATTTTTAATATTTTTTAAAGTTTTGCAAGTTTTGTGTATTTCATATATACAGATTTAGGAACATAGTGATACGTTCCACCCTACTCTCCCACCTGCCCACATTCTAACCCTTCTTCCTCCTCCCTCTCCTATTCCCACTCTTAATTTTTACAAAAGTCTACTTTCAATTTACTTACTGATTTTAAGGTTCACTCTACACTAAATAAAGAGTTCAAAAAATAGTATAAAAGAAAAAAATATTGTTCTTCAACAGAAGAGACAAGGGGTGTAAACATTCATTGAATCTCAAAACGTCCATTTCACTCTAATGCATTACATTTTAGGTACTCTATTAGTTACCCAAGATCAGAAAAAAATATGATATCTGTATTTTTGGGACTGGCTTATTTCACTAAGAATAATGGTTTTCAGTTTTGTCCATTTTGTTGCAAGATAAGATGTCATTTTTATTTTATATCTGAATTATATTCCACAGTGTATATATACCATAATTTCTTTATCCAGTCATCAGCTGATAGACATCTGGGTTGATTCTATATCTTAGCTATTGTGAATTGAGCTGCAGTGAACATTGCGGGTACAAATAACTCCTTCATATGCTGAATCCATTTCCCTTGGGTAAATTCCCAGGAATGGGATTGTTGGGTCATATAGTAGATCTATTTTTAGCTTTCTGAGGTATCTTCATACTGCTTTCCACAGTGGCTGCACCAGTTTACATTCCCACCAACAGTGGGTTAGGGTACCTTTTCCCCCACATCCTTGCTAGCATTTATTGTTCATTGATTTCTGTATGAGGGCCATTTTAAGTGGGGTGATGTGAAACATTGTGGTTTGGATTTGGATTTCCCTGATGGCTAGAGATCCTGAGCATTTTTTCAAATGTCTGTTGGCCGTTTGAATTCTGTTTTGAAAAATGCCTGCTCAAATCCTTTGCCCATGTCTTACTGGGTTGTTTGTTTTGTTGTTATTGGATTTCTTGAGCTCTTTATAGAGTCTGGATATTAATCCTTTATCAGTTTTGAGGTTTGCAAATAATTTCTCCCATTCTACTGGTTGCCTCTTCTCTTTACATAGTGTTTCTTTTTCATTGCAGAAGCTTCTCAGCTTGATGTAGTAATCCCCTTTGTCACTTTTGCCTTTGATTCCCTGTGTTTCGGCTCTTAGACTTTATGGTTCCTTGGAAAATTCATAGTTGTCATGGAGTGGTAAATACAATATAAGATTGTTTTAGAAGCCCTTAATTTCAGCTCTGGTATCTGTTGCAAGCTCACAAAGATATCAGAAGTCCAAGACTGAGTTGTTTGTTTTTTGTTTTTTGTTTTTTGTTTTTTTTTTTGTTTTTTTTTTTTGACAGGCAGAGTGGACAGTGAGAGAGAGACACAGAGAGAAAGGTCTCCCTTTGCTGTTGGTTCACCCTCCAATGGCCGCCATGGCCAGTGCGCTGTGGCCGGCGCACGGCGCTGATCGGATGGCAGGAGCCAGGTGCTTCTCCTGGTCTCCCATGGGGTGCAGGGCCCAAGCACTGGGGCCATCCTCCACTGCACTCCCGGGCCACAGCAGAGAGCTGGCCTGGAAGAGGGGCAACCGGGACAGAATCCAGTGCCCCGACCGGGACTAGAACCCGGTGTGCCAGCACCGCAAGGCGGAGGATTAGCCTAGTGAGCCATAGCGCCGGCCCAAGACTGAGTCTTAGGATCAGGATGTGGAGCAAGAGGGGAACATATTAGGTTTCGGAAGCGTTTTCTGGAAAATATTCCATTATCAATGGAAAAACTGCATATTGAATGGAAAAGTAAGGTGGTTACCTCCAGTTAATATTTTGATAAGTATTTAATAGCAACTACACACATAAAACTCATAATAGAGAGAAATGAGAAAAATTAACATTAGTCCCTCAAAATAAAGCTTCCCTATAGATATCAGGGGGAAGTATAAAAATATAAATCTCACACAGGAGTATTCCAATCATTTAGATATGGTGAGTTTTTGAAGAGAATATCAATATCTTCTCTGAGTTATTATAAAATTCAAATTACTAATTACATATTAACCTGGAGAAATACTAAATTTTTTTCAATTCTAATCAAATAACAGCTAGGGAGTCATGGTGAATGGTGATAAGGACAGATCTTGTACTTCAAAAAAAAGTTGGAAGTGTAAAACATGATTACTCTGTGGGAATCTAATCAGGCACGTGATACTATGCCACCCCTCAGTGCCATACGAACAGGGGTTTCTCAGAAAATGAGTATGGACTTCCTTGCAAGTTTGATGAAGATGGCACTGTCATACTCTACCTAGAACTGTTAACCATGGACACAGGGGACATATAAGACAGGGTGGCCATTTCTAATTGGTGACAAAGACTTTTGTCCCATAAAATCCATGAGCATTTGCTATTAGGTGAATTTGGGCAAATCATAACTATAGCAAATGCTGACAGTATTTAATTACTCATAAAACAAGGATAATACATTATTTTATATATGCATACATTACATTCATATTTTTGAGAGGCAGGAAGAGATCTCTCATCCACTGTTTCACTTACTTCCTAGATGCCTGAAATGGTCAAGACTAGGACGGGACAAAGCTGGGAGTCGAGAACTCAATCAGGGTCTCCCACATGGTGGCAGGAGCCCAGTTAGAGCCACCATTGTTGCTTCCCGGGACCTGCGTTAGCAGGAAGCTAGACTCAGAAGTCAGGAGCCAGAGCTGCCAGGCCATGAACGTCTTCACCTCTTGGCTGAACACTTTGTCCCTTTACCTTTTATCTTTGATCATATAGTTTGTTTTTCCATTTGAATAACAAATGTGTACACACACATATAGATATATAGATACAGATATAGATGTAGATAAGTGTATACCTATAGACATAATGGGGGTACTTCAAAAAGTTCATGGAAAATTGAATTAAAAAGTTTATTTTGGTAAAAAAATATTTTTAAATGCATGCGTAGTTTTTACGTAACACCCATGTTCATGAACTTTTTGAACACCCCTCATAAATACATATACATATTTGCACATGCATAGATACGTTAGTGTAAATATGTAGGTATGTACAGAGACACACAGGTATATGTAGTCTTTTGTGTGCTAGGTACTGTTCTCAATGTTTTGCAAATATTAATGCACTTAAATATGTGTGCTTAGATAATTTACCACAAAATGTCAGTTAAATTATATGAAAAGAACTTGAGTTTTCTAGTCCTGAATATCAGAGTGTCTGATAGGTTAACAGGATCATGATCATGATTAATGTTACGAAACTCTTAATGTAAACCATGCCCTTTGTAAGATTATTTAATAATTTTTGGATCAGAGTCCAGTCAGAATATTCTGGTTACTTTAACAGAAAGAATCAATGCACATAATTTTGAGTTAAGTATTAGCAATTAAAAGGGATGTAGAAACACAATAAAATATCATGAAAGTAGCAACTGCAGGAAGCAGCCACTACCCTTAGGGCCGGGGAAAGAAAGAAAAGACATGAACATTATTGAAGCTGGGGTGTTTGGTGGAGGATCCCTGTGGCTCTTGGAGCTGTGAACGCGATTGGCTAGTGCTGGATCTCCAAGAGTGGACATGAGGCTGTCTTCAACGGGATGGAAAATGGAAACAGAATTGCCACTGCCAGGGTGAAGTACTATGGCTGGAGTGGTTCTCATAGGAATTGAAATGAAAGGACAGTGCAGCAGGAAGCTGGCAGGGAGAAGTCCCTCCTTTCTGTTCCAGCCTGCCAGTGCCCCTTTCCTAGGTGATTAACAAATGGAAGAGCAGTTTGCAAAATCCCAGCCCCCACAATCCAGAAGCTAAGAGTAAACTTGAGATTGAGAGACAATGCCTACATGACAGGCTTGGTGTATTTTAACATCAGGTTTCCCTTCTCCTTGGATTGTGTCTCATATTAAAATGCAAACCCATGTGCTCTAATTCCTTTCTCTCAGAAAAGCAAAGAACTTCCTTAATATCATCTCTCTAATCCCTGGGAACACTGGTGCAGGTGTGCTTGATATCTCACTTGGTGCTCTCTGTGCAGCAAACACTCACTAAATGAGTGAATGCATAAAGGTATATTCTCAGCATAACACTGACTTCTTAAATCTCTTTAAACAATGAATTTTTCATCTACTTTGATCACTAGGCTAGGATATAAATATTTAGAGTATAAAAATATAATACTACATGTCGCTCCCCGTCTTCATGGGGGAACGACACTAAACCCTGCCTAGGCTTCATATCCGAGTCACGGCACCATTATGTCGCTCCCCCTCTTCGTGGAGGAACGACACTAAGCCCTGCCTAGGCTTCATATCCGAGTCACGGCACCATTATGTCGCTCCCCCTCTTCGTGGAGGAACGACACAGGACCCTGCGCTGTTCTTTCGTCTGCTCGGCCCTCCCCGGGTTTGCTCCTGGTTCTTCCCGGGTTGGCTACTATCCTTTCCACCTCCGTGGAAGGGCAGTTCCCCCTGGCCACATTCCCCACTTCCGCAGGGGAGCAGCACACCGCCGGCCGGCTCTTCTCAGGGGCTGCACAGGTGTTCCTTCAGCTAGATGTTCCCCTTAGATGTTCCTGGTGCATGCCGTCTCTCTCCTCCTTTATAGTCCTCCTCTGCCAATCCCAACTCGGCTGCCCACACGCCGAGTATGCTGCTCTCCTCCAATCAGGAGCAAGTCCTGCTGTTTATTGGTTGAACTGGAGGCAGCTGGGTAGAAGCTATTTTCTCCTCTCCCAGCGCCATATTGTGGGAGAGCAGATGCATAGAATAAGTCTTAATTCCAGTAACTTAGTCTAGTCCGGGTTGCTCCCCACACTACAGAAATATGAATTTAAGACTTCAAAAGCTGTAGTGTTCTTTAAAACACTGTGATATATTTTGCTTATTTTTCTCGAACTACAGAGTATGAGGACAGAAAGTAGAATTTTGATCTCCTCTTGAACTGAATGGACATTTCTGAGAGCCCAGGGATGTGTGTGGCAGACTGTTGCTTGGGTTCCCAGTGTGGCTGAAACTCAGAGGTGTGCTGTCCACCCTGCACATGAACCAGAGAGGAGCTTTCCTGCTCTTGTCCCAGGCCTAGGTCTTTTCAGGTCACCCTCAGTCTCCCATGGGTGGTGTGGGGGCATCAAGTAGAAAGTTCTCAACCATGTGCAGTAAACAAGGGACCAGCCGTGTGGCACAGCAGGTTGGGCCCTGCCTGAAATGCTGGCATCCTGTGTGAGCACAGGTAGGAGTTCCTGCTGCTCCACTTTTGATCTGTCTTCCCACTAATGCATCTGGGAAAGCAGCAGAAGGGAGCTTGGGCCCCTGTCACCTCCATAGGCGACCCAGGCTCCTGACTGCGTTGTGGTCATTTGTGTAATGAAAAAGCAGATGATCTCTCTCCCTCTCTGTCTCTCCGTATCGCTCCGTAACTCTGCATGTATTCAAGTAAGTAAATAAATCTTTACAAAAAATGCTCGATAAACAAGTTGTTTTACAGATAGTCCTCTTTGTAAAAGGAAGATCTATATTTACAAGCTTACTCACTTTACAGTTACCTGTTTAGTTTTCTGTTTGGTTTATAGCGTTCAGTGTATCTTTACTGAATATTCTTTCCAAAATAAGTAACAAATCTGAATATGAAATGAGAGAGGAGAACTGACGCCTTGAAACAAAGCCTTCAAATGCCCATTGTTTTCCTCCATTCCTGAAAGAATGATGTAAAGCTCACATTTTCATAGCAATTCCCAAGCATTTCTCAAATATATTCAAGGACATATTTTGTGAAGGTTTTAGGAGCTGGGATGTTTTTGCAGGAAACGGCTCTAAATATCAGAAAGGCAATCCAAGTCTACACAAACAATGTGTATATAAACACATTTTAGTGCACTATGTGGTCAATTTAATGTTTAATGAAAGTCATTTGTTTCATTTTACAAACCATATGCTGTATGGTTTTTCCTGGCATGGATTGCCTTATTAAGAGATTGCACAGGGATATACTTATCTTTTGTTTATGAATGTCTTTGTGGCCCCCAAAAGTGTGTGCTGTTGTACACCAAAGAGCAGTCTTTGTGGACCAGGCTGTTTGCAAGAATAGAAACAAACAGAAGGTCGGGCTCTCTGCAGGAAAATCCCTTGGGCAATCCCTTGATTTTCCACATAAAATAGATCAAATTCATGCAAGATCTAAGCACTTAGAACTTAAAAAATGAACCAAAAGTGTAGTTTTATAAAATGAGTGCTGCCCGTGCACTGTATGATATGGTAACATTGCTAGCCTCTACCTACTAGATGCCAGTTGCACCCTCCAACTTAAACAGACACCAAAAATATGTCCTCAGGTGGAAAATCACCCCCAGTTTAGAGCCACTGCCTTAAATCTCACTTCCCTGCAGCCTTTCTATTTTTCTTGTCTCCCCTTTGATCCCCTGTGTTCTGGTACACAGGGATCAGGTGGTCTTCCTTCTGGATTACTTCTTAGGCTTCTGATCCTGGAAGATTGGCCTAGGGTTAATCACAAGGCAAGACCTAGTTTAGAGTCCATGAGATGCATAGTCCTGGAGCTTATGATTGCCTGGTAATTTTAATTGTAGTGGCTTACTAGCTTCTAGATGAGGGTGATACAAGGAATGTACTGTATTATAAACACCTGAGACTTAAGCTCTTTATTCTGAAAATGGTGCTGGGATAAACTAATGTATCCTGTAAGATTTAATATCCTGAATTTTCATCATAACCTTCTATTATTATAGCAATACTAGTTTGTTAATGATTGAATATCTTTCATCATTTACTAAACCATATTGATTATTATTTTTAACATGAGACTCAAAACTGCCAGTTAAGATCACTTCCATTAAGTTTGAGTCGACATTATTAACTATCAGTAGTATATACACACACCCCGCCTTTATATATTTGGTATATGAAATTGTATCTTGGGTCATACTGAATGTAAGTTAATAGAGACCCTTGCAAAAGTTCTTGCTGTATGAGACATAAGCATATATGGCTGTCAGCTTTGAGTGGAAAAAAATAAGTGACTGCAGAATGAGAGCAAGGCCAGAAAAAACCCTGCTGTTCTTTCAGAACTGTGCTCAGGATGGTGCCCTCCTTCAAGTAAAGTCTGAGGGCAGAGAATGTCCTGACTGTAGGGCATACAAACACGGTCCTTTGTTAGCAACCTATCTAAATCTCTAGATCTTCCAAACTATGACTAAGAAAGGAGAATGAGATAAGCTCTTATTATGAGAAGAAAAAGAAAATTAAATCTCGGAGAAGAAATGAGGGAAATTATCACTATAATTATAATTAGTATCATTGTATTAAAGGATACACAATTTTAATATCCAGAAACCCATTAATCCTCAGATAACAGTTGATAATCGTCACTTTTATCCAACCTTGAAAATGAAAGCTGTAGATCTTTTACATTGTCGATATGTAGGACAAAAGAAGTTTGAAATCTATAAAACTACCTGTTGCTGTTAACAAAGACCTGACGTTTCTAGTGGGAAAGAAATAAAAATGGATTTTATATGATACTACTAACTAAAAAGTGTGTATAAAATTATTTGCTTCTTGTTTTCTGTCTGCATAATCAAAACTTTTTAAAGGAAAGGGTATAACTTTTTAAAAAGATTTTATTTATTTGAGAGGCAGGGTTAAAAAGAGAGGGACAGACAGAGAGAAAGGTCTTCCATCCGCTGGTTCACTCCCAAATGGCTGCATTGGCCAGAGCTGGGCCAATCTGAAGCCAAGAACCAGGAGCTTCTTCTGGGTCTCCCACATGTGTACAGGGGCCCAAGCACTCAGGACATCCTCCACTGCTTTATCAAGCCATATTTAGAGAGCTACGTCAGAAGCAGCCGGGACATGAACCAGCACCTATATGGGAGGCCGCAGGTGGAGACTGAGCCTACTATGCCACAGCACGGGCCCAGTGGTATAACTTTTAATGAGCAAATGGACATATAAATCAGGAAATTAAATATATAATCAGGAAATTAAATATCAATAGGCATTGCAGAGCACCAAGTTTAAGCCACCACATGGAACATCCGTATTTCGCATGGGAGTGCTTAGTTTGAGTCCTGGCTGTTCAACTTCTCATCCAGCTTCCTGCTCATAACCTGGGAGGCATCAGATAATGGCCCAAGTACTTGGGCCCTTGCCACACATGTAGGAGACCTGGATGGAGTTTCTGATCCCTGACTATTGTTCCTGATCCCAGTCCTACTGTCACAGACATTTAGAGAGTCCATCAGTAGACAGAAGATCTCTCTGTGTCTATTTCAAATAAATAACTCTTTTTTTAAGATTTATTTATTTAAAAGAGTTACACAGAGAGAGGAGGAGCAGAGAGAGAAAGAGGGAGGTCTTCCATCCTCTGGTTCACTCCTCAGTTGACCACAATGGCTGTAGCTGCACCAATTTGAAGCCAGAAGCCAGGACCTTCTTCCTGGTCTCCCACATGGGCACAGGGGCCCAAGGACTTGGGCCATCTTCTTCTGCTTTCCTAGGCCACAGCAGAGAGCTGGGTCAGAAGTGGAGCAGCAGGTCTCAAACTGGCACCCATGTGGGATGACAGCGCTTCAGGCCATGACATTAACCCTCTGCGCCACAGCGCCTGCCCCAGTAAGTAAATCTTTAAAGAAAAAAATAAATCAAGGAGAAGTGGGAGACACAATGTAGCTGGTATATATCAAGGACTACAACAAGATAGTACACAATGCATCAGCCAAATATTTTAAGATATACTAGGTATTTATGCACGTGTACCTGTCATTATGTTTATCTAGACATACAGAATGTACTACACCAAGAGTGAACCTTAATGTCAGTCGTGGACTTTTTGTGATAAGGATGTGCTGTTGTTGGTTCACTGGTTACAACGCACGCACCATGCTGATGGAGGATATTGATAATGGGGAAGTTTGTTCATGAATACGGCAGGGGATATAGGAGACATCTCAGTACCTTCCACTCAGTACTGCTGTGAATCTGAAACTACTCAGAAAAGTCTTTTAAATATATTCATTTGTGTTAGTAATTCTTGGAACCCATTGTGACGACAGATTCTGGTTAATTGATAATTTTAAGAGTTATCAGATGTTATATGAAAAGGCACCACATCTAACCTTGCCCTTTTTTTTTTATCTTTTATTTAATGAATATAAATTTCCAAAGTACGACTCATGTGTTACAATGGCTTCCCCCCCCATACCGTCCCTCCCTCCTCATGTAGGATCTCTGTCCTTAACGTGCTGTACACTGAGGCTTAATGCTATAACGAGTACTCAAACAGTATATTTCACTTTGTGTTTCTATGGGGGTGCAAACGATTGAAATCTTTACTTAATGTACACTAAACTGATCTTCTGTAAAAAAAAAAAAAAAGAAAAAGAAATTATCAATTCCCAACTTGACTCTCACTGGGATTAAACATGACAATAGGTCTGATCTGATTTCATCATCATTTAACCTTGCCCTTTTTAGCATTCTTATCAGCATCGTAAATGAGGCAGGTATCTGGGGGCTTGCTGTGCAAATGTGCCAAGCCCAGGAAACCAGAATGGGTAGCAAATATGGTGGTATCAAAACCTGTATCTTATAAAATAAGACAATCTAATAATATGAAATTTGACAAACCCTACGCTGCAATCCAAAGGCATAACTTGGATCAGAAAAGAGAGAGGAATTGGCTTAAAGGCAGCATGTATGGGAAGGAATTATAGGATTAGGTGACTGTATATGCAGGGAGGACCAAACCATATGATATGTTTATTGGAAACTAATGTTACCTGAAGTCATATCCATTAATTTCTATTTTAATTAATATCCTAATATCTAGAATGGTATTAGGTAGGCCTTACCAGGGTAATTTTTTTTAAAGCTGACAGAATGGTAAAAAGAATTTCACTTCATATCATTGGAGCAATGGCTGGGGAAACTCAACATATCTGGGTGAATGCAGTTCCTGCCCACAGATATGGGGAATAACTTGTTGTCATAGGAAATTCTCAAAGTTAGCTGCACTGGCTACAAGTTGTTCTCCATAGTGGCTGTGCAATTTCCTGCTTAATACCAACAGAGACTTTTTAAGCAAATATAATTGGCACAATTTTTCAACACTTAACCATCTTAAGAATGCTGTCTTTTTGTAGATAAAGCCTTTATAAATGAGAAAGAATGTTTTATTGTACTAACACACTTTCTTCCACCTTTAACTGTGCACAACAATCTGTTAAAGACTTGCATATTCACTCAATGTAAAACACCATTAACTACTACTAACATAGCATGTGCACCTTCAGACAGCCACAAGTCTCAGAGCTGTTAAGAAAGAACTGTTGATGAATCAAATACTAGATTCCAGTAGTTATGCAGCTGCAAGTTGTTTCCTCTTATTTTCATCTCATTAATCTGATATAATTTTCAAAGAAGAAGATAGATGAACTTCCTCTGTAATACGTAGTGGGAAAACACCATTCTCTCAAAAGATAGTTCTTGCTTGGAATTGTACTATAGGAACACTCATATTCCTATGCTAATGCAGACACTGAGAAGCGCTACATGTTAACAGTTACCGCGTTAGATGTAGGCTTTGGTACAGCAATCAAGACACGTGGGATACCTGCATCCCTTGTCAGAGCACCTGGTCTCAAGTCCTGGCTCCACTCCTTAGTCCAGGTGCCTGCTGATGTGTGCCCTGGGAAGCTTGTGTGCCTGCCACACGTGAGAGGCTGAATTTCCCTGGGTTGAATCTCTGGCTCCTGGCTTCAGCCTGGCCCAGGCCTGGCTATTGGGGGCATTTGGAGAGTGAACAGGTAGATGGGAGTGTTCAGTCTCTCACCCGCCCTCCTACTCCATCTCTCTCTGTCTCCCTATCTCTCAAATAGATATAGTTAAAGAAAAACTAGTTTAGCATTAATGTCATCACTTGAGATAGCAGCCTCTCATCTTTTAGCCACTCTATAGCTGATGATTTTATACAACCAATCTTGTTACTATCACCTGTGTGTGTTTTTAGAAAGCAATTCACCATTTTTTAATTTTTTGAAAGTAAGAACACTGAACATGAGACCTCTCCTGCACAGATTTAAGTGTACCATACATTATTGTTGATGGTAGGCAAGACCTGTACACAAGCTGATATCTAAAGCTCATTCAGAGGATTTTGACTGAAGATTTATGTTGTTGATTTATAGTTCTCATTTTCAGCTATCCCACCCAAGGACCCAATAACTACCATTCCAGTCTTTGATTTTTTGAATTTGACTACTTTGAAAAGGACTGAAATTCTACCATCCCACATTTTTCTCTCTACTAAACATTTTTGTTTGCTTATTTTTATTTATAATGATTTAATTTCTCTTGATTTTCTGTAGTCCATGACATTCATTTGTAAACCTAAATTCCAAGTTTTGTCAGGAAAGGTTGAATTAATGTTATCAGTTCATCTTTGTCTTCCCATGATCTTATCCAAAGATATTCATGATTTGTTTCCTTATTAAAAACTTTAAGTAATCGATAGCAAGAAATGTGTTTAAACCATAATTGTAGATGGCAACTTATGTTTTCTTCCTCAAAGAATCATTTATCACCATACAAAATGAGTAAAATAAGAGTAAATAATAAATTCCCCAAATCCAAAAATGGGTAAGTCTTTTGGTTTCCAAGGACGAGTGGCACCAACAAACTGATCAGAAAATATCATGTATTTAAAAGCTCACTCACCACACCCTTGGTCCTCCCGGATTTTACTTAATGGAGGATTGTAGGTTGTGAACTGCAAGGGGAAGAAATCCAAAATGAACTTTTGTTGGTCAGGCTCTGTCTATGCTGAGCAGTTCTGTCTGCTATAGCTGTTGGTTTATACATGGAGCACCCACAAGAGATTTATTTTTCTTCTGGGGTTTAGATAAATATACAAAGAACAACAAATGACAAATGCCATAATTACTTAAGGATATTATCATTTCTGGTGTGACAGATCAAATCTGGAAGCCTAAAATAAACTAAGCAAGCATTCACTGTGCTAAAGAGCATGCACCAAGTAATTGCTTGCTTTTGTCAGAGTTCACTGGAAAGTCAACTATTGAAACAAAGTGCTCTCAGCATTGTCCCTGAACAATAAATGTGCTCAACGAAGCTTGACTGGTTTTCTTTTACTCCTTTCTATGCTACCCAGCATGAAACAAAGATCAATTTCAGGGCCAAGTGGGATTTTGGCACTACAATGGCACTGGTAAAGAGAGAACTTTTCTGGGGTGGGTGCTGTGGCATAGCAGGTAAAGCCACCGCCTGCAGTGCTGGCATCCCATACAGGCGCCGGTTTGAGTCCCAGCTGCTCCACTTCCGATCCAGCTCTCTGCTATGGCCTGGGAAAGCAGTGGAAGATGGCCCAAGTCCTTGGGCCCCTGCACCCATGTGGACGACCAGGAAGAAGCTCCTGGCTCCTGGCTTTGGATCAGCTCAGCTCCAGCCATTGCAGTCATCTGGGGAGTGAACCAGAGGATGGAAGGTTCTCTCTCTCTCTCTCTCTCTCTCTCTCTCTCTCTCTGTATGTGTGTGTGTAACTCTGACTTTCAAATAAATAAAAAATCTTTAAAAAAAACTTCTCTATATACTTCAACCAAAACTTTTCCTAAATGACTCTTCTCATCACCAGTTAGCACTGTCAGTAATAGTGAAAGCGCTGCAATCCAGACCTGTGAGGGTCCATCAGAAAGTCTGTGCAAAGGGGCCAGTGAATGCCACAGTGGTTGATATGGCACTTGGGATGCCCACGTCTGTGCTGGGTTAGAGTGCCAGCTCCTTTTCCTATTCCAGAGTCCTCTTAGGTAGCACGTGATGCCACAAGTAGTGTGTTCGCTGCCACCCATGTAGAGAACCCAGGCTGAGTCCCAGCCTAGCCTGGCCCAGCCCTGGCTGCTGCAAGTATTTGGGGAGTGAACCAGTGGACAGAAGATTGATACTTTGCTCTCGCTCTCATTTGGTCTCTCTCTCTCTCTCTCTCAAATAAAATGAAGGGAAATAATTTTGAAATTCTTGGTGCAGTAGGTTAATCCTCCGCCTGCGGGGCCAGCATCCCATATGGGCGCCGGTTCTAGTCCCAGCTGCTCCTCTTCCAATCCAGTTCTCTGCTGTGTCCCAGGAAGGCAGTGAAGGATGGCTCAAGTCCTTGGGCCCCTGCACCCACATGGGAGACCAGAAAGAAGCGCCTGTCTCCTGGCTTCAGGTCGACACAGCTCTGGCCATTGCAGCCATTTGGGGAGTGAACCCATGGATGGAAGACCTTTCTCTCTGTCTCTCTCTCACACTGTCTGTAACTCTACCTCTCAAATAAATAAAACAATATAAAAAATTCATGGAAAATGGAATTAAAATGTTTATTTTAGTGTAAAAAGTTTTGAAATCCATATATTTTTTCCATAAAACACATTTTCCATGAATATTTGAAGGCCTTTTGTTCCATGGATTTCAAAATTTTTGCACAGAAATAAACTGATCTTCTAACTTCATTTTTTCTTTACGTTCCCTTGAAGATCACCATTCTCAGGTTTTAGTACACGGAAACAACTCTCACCTCTCCATATTGCACCTTGTAGTAGAGTAGTGAGGACGATATCTGTATTGTATATCTCAAAGGAGATCTGTGTTACCACTGTCCTATGGGGCTGATGTTGTGCCACAGCGGGTAAACCTACCAGTTGCTACACCAGCATCCCAAATTGGGGTGCCAGATCCAGTCCTGGATGCTCCACTTCCGATCCAGCTCCTTGCTAATGCACCTGGGAAAATAGCAGCAGATGGCCCAAGTACTTGGCCCCTACCAGCTATGTGATAGTTCCTGGCTCCTAGCTTCAGCCTGGCCCAGCCCTGGCCATTGCAGCCACTGGAGTGAACCAGTGATAGAAGACTGCAGAGAGTGAACCAGTGGATAGAAGGTCTCTTTCATTCTGTCTCTCCCTCTCTTTCAAATAAATAAAATAAATCCTAGAAAATAAATCAGAAGTGTCCTTTCACAATAGAAGCTGAAAATCCAGCAAATTATGGTTGTGAATGTTAATAGCCACATTCTCTATAAACATGGCTTAGCTTGAAGAAGGTGCCATTAGGAGAGAGGAACTAATATTCATTAGAATTCCTATTACGCATCAAAACTAGCTTTGAGGCTGGTGCCACGGCTCAATAGGCTAATCCTCCGCCTTGTGGCACCGGCACACCGGGTTCTAGTCCCGGTCGGGGTGCTGGATTCTTTCCCGGTTGCCCCTCTTCCAGGCCAGCTCTCTGCTGTGGCCCGGGAGTGCAATGGAGGATGGCCCAAGTGCTTGGGCCCTGCACCCCATGGGAGACCCCAGGAGAAGCACCTGGCTCCTGGCTTCGAATCAGCGTGGTGCACCGGCCGCAGCATGCCAGCCGTGGCGGCCATTGGTGGGTGAACCAACGGCAAAAGGAAGACCTTTCTCTCTGTCTCTCTCACTATCCACTCTGCCTGTCAAAAAAAAAAAAAAAAAAAAGACAAAAACAAAAACAAAAAAACAACAACAAAAAACTAGCTTTGAGTATCACTGAGGAAACCGTTGCATAGCACATTCCTATTTCCCTGAATTTCTGGAGGGAACAGCAATCTTATTTTAAAATCAACTTATGCTGAAAAATTCAAGTGATTTCAGCGAGTAACTGTGGAGGCTGTGCACACCCAGTGAAAAGTGCTGTTTGATAAAGAAGACTTTGCAACAGGAATGCCTGAGTCACTGTGAGACATTGTGGTTCAGTGGACACGTGCAGATGGTCTAAGGCAAGCTCTCTGATTGCAGATGCTAGCTCTGCGCCTTGCTAGCTCTGATTTTTAGGCATCATATCCATTTTGTGCTGCTTTCTCAACGGAAAAAATATTGTCTTTGTCACAGAGTCGTTGTAAGGAATAGTAGAGTAAGTGGCCATAAAAAACCCTTTAAGAGGGGCTGGCGCTGCGGCGCACTAGGTTAATCCTCCACCTGCAGTGCCAGCATCCCATATGGGCGCAGGATTCTGTCCCGGTTGCTCCTCTTCCAGTCCAGCTCTCTGCTGTGGCCCAGGAGTGCAGTGGAGGATGGCCCAAGTGCTCGGGCCCCTTTACCCACATGGGAGACCAGGAGGAAGCACCTGGCTCCTGGCTTCGGATCGGCACAGCGCCAGCCGATGTGGCCATTTGGGGAGTAAACCAATGGAAGGAAGACCTTTCTCTCTATCTCTCTCTTACTACCTGTAACTCTGCCTGTCAAATAAATACATGAAATCTTAAAAAAAAAAAAAAAAGCCCTTTAAGAAAGAAAGAAATATTTATATAATTAGTAGGGTTAGATAAAAATATGTGAATTCCTTGAGAAATTTTATAGAATGTTCTTTTAGAAGACAAAAATACATAATGAGGATACAGTATGCCTGGAATTACGGTAGTAACTTACCCTTAGGAATCTACCTAAAAGTCTTCGTATGTATTGTTGATACATGTGTAAGTGGCTATCTTCTTGGACCTTTCCAGTCATTTATCATGCTGATTTCCTCTGTTCCAAAGCATATGAATAAATCATGCTTTACGTTTTCACAACACTTTTCCTTTAAAGTATTAAAAGGATTTTTAAATAAACTCATTTATTCCCCAAACACTGCTCACTGAATATAACCATAGCCACCAGACCCAAAACCTTAACAGTGCTGCTTCTTACTGTCTTTGTCTTCTGTATTAATGTCACATAGAGATCTCTGTTTGTAGGTGAAGTCATACATCAAACAGTACAAAGAAATATGAGCTAAGATCTTCTGATTACTGCCTTCCACTAGCAAATAAGTTGCAAATGCGATTGTAATGTTCAGCATCTGGTAACTGAAAAGAGTGTCAGGACATCACTGAAGCCCAGGATGACCGAGTGGTTCCACCAGGAAACTCATCTGCAATATGATACCAGGGGGAAGTTTATTTTGGCACAAAAATATTTGAAATCCTTGCATATGAGGTTACTTCAGAAAGGTCATGAATATTCTGGCTGATGTTGGGGCATAGTGGGTAAAGCCAGCACCTGTGGCACTGGCATCCGTATAGATGCTGCTTCGTGTCCCAGCTGCTCCATTTCTGATCAAGCTCCCTGCTACTTTGCCTGGAAAACAGCTGAAGATGACCTAATTGCTTGGGCTCCTGCACCCATATGGGAGACTCAGAAGAAGCCGCTGGCTCCTGGCTTCAGATCGGCCTAGCCCTAGTAATTGTGGCCATTTGGGGAGTTAACCAGCAATGGAAGACCTCTTTCTCTGTGACTCCCTCTCTCTCTCTCTCTGTAACTCTACTCTCCAAATAAATGAAATAAATATTTTTAAATAACCATATATGGACTTAAAAATGAATGTGTAAACTCATGTTTAGAATGTTAAATGTTTAGAATATCAATTGTATGACTTTGCTTATGTAAGATGTCCTCATATGTCTAATCTGTGCACTGAAAAGCAGAGTTATAGAGAAATGAGAGAGAAAGGGAGAGAGGAAGAAAGATCTTCCATCCATTGGTTCACTCCCCAGATGGCCTCAATGACCAGGGCTGGGCCAGGCCAAAGAAAAGACTCAGGAGGTTCTTCCAGGTCTCTCACGTGGATGGGAGGGCCCAAACACTTGGATCATCATCCACTGCTTTTCCCAGGCCATTACTAGGGAACTGGGTCAAAAGTGGAGCAGCTGGGACTTGAACTGATGCCCATATATGGTTATGGCTTTGCAGGCAGTGGCTTAAGCCACTCCTCCATAATGCCATTCTAATACTTTATCTTTTCTATACATTCTGTCCTTAAAATTTTTCTTGTGTTTTAAATTTTATACAATTAATAGCCTTACTATTCATATTCTCTTATAAAAGAAATAATAAACCCTTTTATTTATTAATAAACGTCCATATCTTATTACTACTTTGCTTAAACCTAAATAGCTCCCTATGACCTACTGGATCAAGCACATGAAAATGTAATATGTTAGGCCGGCGCCACGGCTCAATAGGCTAATCCTCTGCCTGCGGTGCCAGCACACCGGGTTCTAGTCCCAGACGGGGTGCCAGATTCTGTCCCGGTTGCCCCTCTTCCAGGCCAGCTCTCTGCTGTGGCCAGGGAAGTGCAGTGGAGGATGGCCCAAGTGCTTGGGCCCTGCACCCCATGGGAGACCAGGATAAGTACCTGGCTCCTGCCATCGGATCAGCGTGGTGTGCGGGTCGCAGTGCGCAGGCCATGGCGGCCATTGGAGGGTGAACCAGCGGCAAAGGAAGACCTTTCTCTCTGTCTCTCTCTCTCACTGTCCACTCTGCTTGTCAAAAAAAAAAAAAAAATGTAATATGTTAGGGCCAGTGCTGTGGTATGGTAGGCTAAGCCTCTGCCTGCTTTGCTGACATCCCATATGAGCACCATTTCCTGTCCTACCTGCTCCTCTTCTAATCCAGTTCTCTGCTTATGGCCTGGAAAAGCAGTAGAAGATGGCCGAGGGGCTTGGGCCCCTGTACCCATATGGGAGACTGGAAGAAGCTCCTGGCTTCAGATCAGTTCAGCTCTGGCCATTGCAACCATTTGGGGAGTGAACCAGGGCATGAAAGACCTTCTTCCATTTGTGTGGCTCTCTTTCCGTAACTCTGCCTCTCAGATCAATAACTAAATAAAATCTTTAATAAAATACCAAATGTAATGTTTGAGATATGACTTCTGATTATTTTTTTAGTGTTATTTCTGATGACTTCTCATTGATTTTGAATCACAAGAAACCTTCTGCACATTCTGTGGTGTTCCAGTCATCCTGTATTTGAATTTGATCTTCCCTTTTTCTGAAATGCGCTTTGCACTTACTTAACTTGCCTGCCTGGAAGTGCCTTCCTATTTTTGCTGCAAATTCCGATTCTACTGCTGACCCATCTATGAGGTCTTCACCAGCACCCTCCTGAAATGAATTTCCCACTACTTAGGAAACATTAATTGATCACCTATTAGTTTATTATTCAACAGTGGTAAGTAATTTTAATCCATATCTGTTTTGAAGCAGTCTAGTAAGACAGCAGTTATAGTTTAGTTGGGTAAGTGTAGTGATGGACGTATGAAGTGGGTGAGGGAGGGTAAAGTAGGGGATCTACTTCAGTGAATGGTCAAGGAAAGCTTGGCCAAATGCGCAAGATTTGAGTTCGATGTTGAAGAACTCTAGCAAGTGGAAGCCATGTCTCCCAAAAGTGAGTTCATTTGTTGCTAGCCAGCATGCTTCCTGTAGAAGCCAGGGGTGCGCATGGCTATGTGTGCAGGCTGCAGCAGCACCCAACATCTGGGATGATATCCATCAACAGACTGCCTCCTATTGTCTTAAATTTCCATCAGATGTGAGCACCTTGAGAACAAAGGCTGGGTCTTGTCCCACACTGAGCTCTCTCAGCTCTGGGCACAGCACCTGACACTGAATGGATGTTCTTTGACCGTGGGTGCCCTGAACAGAATTGAATCCTGCCACGTCAGTTCTCCTCATGAAGTTCTTCACTCAGCCTTGCCATTCATAATAAAGAAAACTTTCTGGCTAATTTTCTTCATTTTCATTCAAAGCAAGGTCCTGAACCCTTGGTGGAATTTTGTTGATGGAAGCGAAGGATATTCTGATTTCTTTCAGCACCTCATTTATATTCTATTCAGTGTGTGAGTTTAATTTCATTATTATCTATTATCTTTTATTCAAAAGAGGAAAGCAAAGTGTCTGTGTACATCAGTGGATCCCAGGAACAACTGAGCTGTTTTCTGAAACAGGGAGACTGGAACTTTTACCCCTTCCTCTCTGTTAAGGGAGCTTCTCTCAGTTCCCCCAGGAGAAGATTCCTTTCCTGACTTCTATTTTGAAATTCTTTATCTTATTCAAATTGACTTTACACTTACCAAAGAAACACACATGTATGGCTTTTAAATTATTTAAATGGTACCCAAAGACATAAAATTAAAATCAGCAGGAGTTCCCTACACCTTGCCACAATGTTTCAGTGCATCTCTCAAGTCTCCAGGGATAACACTTTCAACTATTTTGGCTTTCCTAGTGTGTGCATCCAATTTTCCAGATAACACTCTTATATTTCTCTAGTTCTTTTATTCATTTTAGAGAGTCAAGTATTGGATTTTTGATTTTACTATGCTATCTGTAATTCTTTTTGTGTCGTATGAACTATGTGTATATTGGGTTAATTATATCCTATGTATAATTGGTTACTCTAATCACACCTTAGATTCAGGAAACCTACATTCAAAAGATTGTAAATGCTTCTGTATTGTTCTACTTTGGATTTTTTTCCCTTTATCACCAGATTTGATGATGGTCATGATGAACATAGAAAGGGATTTCCTGGTGGTGAAGATGCTGTCATCCTGTATTGGAGTACCTGGGTTCAAGTCCTAGCCTGGCTCGTGACTCTAACTTCCTGCTAATACAAACCTGGGAGGCAATGGGAATGGTTTAAGTAATTGGGTCTCTGTCACCAATGTGGGAGATGTGGATTGAGCTCCTGGCTCCTGGCTTCAGGAATTTGATGAGTGAACCAGCAAATGGGAGCTCTCTCTGCTTCTCTGCTTCTCCTTAAATGCATAATTTATGTATTTTAAAAATTAGAAGTGGTTTCACATAAGTGAATTAGTAGCTTATAACTGGAATTTTACATGGCCTTTTATTGGTAAAATAGCAGTATTCAAGATATGTAGACTGGCTGAATACTTTAGAGATTTCCCCACACTTACATAAAAACAACCTAGAAAATTCTAATGTTTGTAGCCTTAGAGTTGATCCTAGGCTTAATATCTGGAAGGCCCAATGGGCAGACTCATTTAGAAGAATTCTGGTTGTCAGTTGCCAATGATAAAGTCAGATGAGAGCGAGAGCTCCTGACTCATGGGTTTGTTTATGTGTCTACTTGCTGATAGATGTTCATGCAATGAATACAATTATGTGTGACACATTTTTTTTCCTGAAATTTATCTTCTTTTTTAAGAATAGTTTAAGAATGTCAGAAAGTAGTTAAATATCACCCACTTGAATCTTTTTGAAACTTTTGTATTAACATAAAGAATCTAAAGGTTTAAATTAAACTAAATTAGTTGAGTCAGCTTGCAACAATAAATTACATGGCTGCCCTCCCCTAAATATTTATCCCTTACCCAATCTTTCATAGTTTAAACAGGATTTGGCTGTAGTTGATGCTGACTTTCGAGTCTCAAAGTCAAGGGACTAATGGTACTTACAGGGTGGAGACTTGATCCAATTATGATGTCTGAAGGTGTAGCTTTGTTCATTGATTATATTAAATAGGTTGTTAGATTGGCGTTCCTATGTTCACATTGTAATGGCGTTGTAAGAAGATACTACGAGTAGACACGAGAGTGAATGATCCCTGTCTGTCTCCTTGCCCACCATGTGACTCTTGCTCCACTTGTGTTCCACATCCACCACCTTCATCAGACACCAGACCAAAGGGGCCACCTGATCTTGGGCTGAGAACCTTCAAAACCATGAGGCAAAACCAGCCAACTTCACAAGTAGCTTCTTTCAGATATTTGTTCCAGTGATGATTAGCTTTCCTATAAAATACATATTTCAGAAAAAACTTTGGTTAAATCCCTGTTGTTATTACAAAATACTAACCATTACAGAGGCAATTAGTGTACTATAATTATATTTCTTTTATTGATGAATTCTTAATTTTCTCCTGTCAAAAATGCCTCATTTTTTCATTTATTTTCTCTATCTATTTCTTATAGTACCCTTAAAACATGTCTCATAAATTTTTCATGCTGTTAACTATCATATTGTCTGTCAATGGCAAGCTCTTCTTCCAAAAGCCCCTTTCAACTCCAATCTTGACTTTTTTTTTTTTTTTTACAGTCACACATGAATTTTACTGAAAATGAGAGGCAAGGCAATCAATCAGGACCAGCAACTGATCAGGACTGACACTCCTTACCAGGGTGCAGCCCACAACAGTAAGTTCCACAGCTTTTTATAATATTATGTCCACTAGGGCTCATAATTTCGGACCCCTGGTATGCAGTAAACAATAAAAGAAACCCAGAATTTGGTTGTAAGGTAACAGTTAACAATAACAAACCCAGGAACGATAATAAACTCAAGATGTGGTTGTAAGATAACAGTGCAGGGCACATTTCTGTTCCTTGGAATTTGGGCCGCATTGTTTCACAAGACGCACCCTTAGCAATTAGCAAGCAAAGCTAATATATACAGAAGCAAGAGATCTGCAATTAACGTTTAGCCACACTCACTCCATTTTGCTTTTGACATTTTGATTCTACATTTCTCCCTTTTCTAGTTACTAATCAAACCTTTGATTCGTCTCCTTCAGTACTTTTTAAGGGTTCATAATTTGCTTTCAGGACCATTAACTTCACTGTGCTATTTTTTTCTCTAACATGTCTAGTAACAGTTTATAATGCATGCGCCTATAAGCAGGGCTAGGAAACTCAGAATTACAGGGCAAGCCAGTGCCAAGAGTGGAGAAGTAAGCCATGGTGAGCTGGCAAACCGACCCTGGAATGAACCATCCTTAAGTTTCTTGTCTACTTACAGTTGCTTTTTTTCTTTTTCTTTTTCTTTTATCCTAAGAACACCTTAAGCCAATGATGTTCTAGTCTACAGTCTCTGAAACAAAAGGTTCAGGCAGCTGCCAGACAGTCCCCAAAGGTGACTGTGGACACCAGGACAAGGACAAGAAGTCCACTGGAGTGGTGGTCAAAAGACCTGATTTTACTATCTGGCTGGCTCTTGATAAAACAAAAGAGCCCTCAGAAGGTGGGATACCTAATTTGTTTTCCAGTAAACAAGCAGATCAGAAGGATGGGATCACCACTCCCTTGCTATTCTTATGGTAAAACTGGAACAGGAGAGGGAGGGGCAAAGACCAGTTGGAGGACAAGGGCTGGAGGGTGAAAGCATGGAGTTGACCATTCTCAAACTTGCCAGAGGAGCAGGGGGAGTAGAGCCATTGATATAAGAGTAGTGCCTATGCTTATAAAGGAACAAGACCCCAAGGGGGCTAGACAGGATCTAGAACAAAGGACAGAGTCATCACCAGAGGACCTAAGAAAAGTGCTGTCAAAGCCACAAACAAGTTCTCCCATTGAGAAGCAAATAGAAAGTGACAGAAGGGGCCTGATAACAATCCAGTGAGTCTCAAGGCTTTTTCAGTTATGAGGCTGAGACCTATCCATCTCTTCACAGGGGGCGTGTCCTAAGGGAGGTGTGACCTCCCTGGGGAAGGCACCCCACTGACCCCCACTAACCAGCCTGGGAAGAAAGCCAGCCAGGCAAATGCAGGTGGCATCTAACAGAAAATCCACAGCCCTGCCTGCAATGTTGCCGACCCCACCTGGCCGTGCCCTCCACAATGGTGGCTACTCTGGAAGCTGGGCTGAGCGAAGGGCTTTTCAGCTTATAGCCAGCAAGATCTGTGGCATCCCTTGACTCCAGGGCAGTTCTGTTTCCAGTTGATCCAACTCTTGGATGGCAGAGCTGCCAGGGCTCTTCACAAGCTGACTTCTGCTGAAGCCCTGGCTTTCTATGGCAAAGACCAATGCAATGGACTGGCCTGCTGGGTCTCCCCGATGGCAGATCACGGTGTGGCCTGCCACCTACCTCCACATTGCTTCTGATACACAGCTTTCCTTTCCTCCTGGTTTTTGTTAAAGCAGAGCAGAGGATGCAAGACAAGGGGGTGCTCAAGTCCCATCTCTAATCTTTGTGGCCTAGATTGACTTCTTGCTTTTTATAGAACGCATGCTTCTCTGTGAGTTTTTTTTTTTTTTTAAAGATTTATTCATTTACTTGAAGGCAGAGTTAAAGAGAGGCAGAAACAGAGGTCTTCCATCTCCTGGTTCACTCTGTAGATGGCCACAACAGCTGGAGCTGCGCCGATCCGAAGTCAGGAGCTTCTTCCGGGTCTCCCACCTGGGTGCAGGGGCCCAAGGACTTAGGTCGTCTTCCACTGCTTTCCCAGGCCACAGCATAGAGCTGGATCAGAAGTGGAGCAGCCGGGACTCAAATCATCACCCATAGAGGATGCTGGCACTGCAGGCGATCGCTTTACCTGCTACGCCACAGTGCCAGCCCCTGTGACTTCCTTTTACTACAACTTCTTTACCTCTCTCCTCTGTGTGAGCCCGATGCCCTGAACCATTTTTCTTTTCTCTCTTGGCTTATGTTCTTATTGTCCTTAAAAGCATACTCCAGGGAAATAATGCATGTGAGAGGAAAGTTTGAACTTGCAAATCTGAGATAGGATAGGAATGATTGGGTCATATAGAAGGTGTATGCTTAGAATTTTGAGCAGCCGTTAACTCTTTGCAAAGTAGTTGTATCATTTTACATTCGCATCAGTATTGTAAATGCGTTCTAGTTACTCCATGTCTTCATCAGTTTTCATTATTGTAGCTGTTCTAACAGCTTTGTCATGATTCTTATTGACCTTTCATTTGCATTACTCTAATGGCAAACAAGGTTGAGTATCTTTTTAAGAACTTGTTTGCCATTCACAAATAATCTTTGGAAAAATTGCCCATTTTTCTTTAAATTATTTTTATTAATGAGTTTTAAAATATCTCTATGAATACAAGCCTTTTAACATATATGTGCTTTGTGAATATTTTCTCTGAGTCCAGTCTATGGCTTTACTTTCATTGCCTTTACACCATCTGTCAAGGGCAGAAGTTCTTAATTTTCATGATCTCTGGTGGTTATTTTTTTAGATTATAAAATTTTATTTAACCTATACCAGTTTCGTGCATTTCGTATATACAGATTTAGGAACATAGTGATACTTCTCACCCTACCCTCCCTCCTGCCCACACTCCCACCCTTTTTCCTCCTTCCTCTCCTATTCCCACTCTTACTTTTCACAAAGATCTATTTTCCTTTATTTAAAGATTGTAAGGTTTTACCCTACATTAAATAAAGAGTTCAACATATAGTATGAAGGAAAAAAACGTTGTTCCTCAACATTAGAGACAAGGGCTGTAAACAGTCATCAAATCTCAAAATGTCCATTTCACTCTAATATATTACATTTTAGGTGCTCTATTAGTTACTCCAGATTAGGGAAACCATGTGATATTTGTCTTTTGGGGACTGGCTTATTTCACTGTTTCACTAAGAATAATGGTTTCCAGCTGCAACCACTTTGTTGCAAATGGCAGTATTTCTTTACTTACCTTTTTTTTTTTATAGCTGAATAATACCTATAGTGTATATATACCATAATTTCTTTATCCAGTCATCAGCTGATGGATGTATGGGTTGAATCCGTATCTTAGCTATTGTGAATTGAGCTGCAATGAACACGGGAATATACATAACTCTTGCATATGCCAATTTCTTTTGGTTTTGATAAATTCCCAGAAGTGAAATGGCTGGGTCATGTGGTAGGTCTGTATTCAGATTTCTGAGTTATTTCCATATTTACTTCCACAGTGGCTGTACCAGTTTTTTCCCACCAACAATGGATTATGGTACCTTTTCCCCCATATCCTCGCCCTCATTTCTTTTTTTTTTTTTTTTTCTGTATGAAAGCCATTCTAACTGGGGTGAAGTGAATCCTCATTGTGGTTTTGATACACATTTTCCTGGTGGCTAGTGATCCTGAGTATGATTTCATGTGTCTGATGGCCATTTGAATCTCCTCTCTTGAAAAATGCCTGCTCAAGTCCTTGACCCATTTCTTAACTGGACTGTTTCTTTTGTTGTTGTTGAATTTCTTGAGCTCTTTATAGATTCTGCATATTAACCCTTTATCAGTTGTGTAGTTGGCAAATATTTTTCCCATTCTGTTGGTTGCCCCTTCACTTTGTTCCGTTTCTTTTATACTATGAAAGCTTCTCAGCTTGAGGAAATCCTATCTGTCAATTTTGGCTTTGATTGCCTGTGCCTCTGGGGGTAATTTCCCAAGATGTCTTTGCCTATGCCAATGTCCTAGAGAGTTTCCCCTATGTTCTCTAGTAATTTGATGGTCTTGGATCATAGCTTTATGTCTTTGTCCATTTTGAATGGATTTTTGTGTAAGGTGTAAGGTATGGGACTTGTTCCATATTTCTGCATGCAGATCCAGTTTTCCCAGCACCAGTTGCTGAAGAGACTGTTCTTGCTCCCAGGATTTATTTTAGTTGCTTTGTATAAAGTAAGTTGGTTGTAGATGCACAGAATGATTTTGGGAGTTTATTCTGTTCCCTTGGCCCACACGTCTTTTGTGTGTGTGTGTGTGTGTGTGTGTGTGACAGTACCAGGCTGTTTTGATTATAGCTGAACTGTGATATGTTTTGAAATCTGGTATTGTATCCGGCGCTGCGGCTCACTAGGCTAATCCTCCACCTTGCGGCGCCAGCACATCGGGTTCTAGTCCCAGTCAGGGCGCCGGATTCTGTCCCGGTTGCCCCTCTTCTAGGCCAGCTCTCTGCTGTGGCCAGGGAGTGCAGTGGAGGATGGCCCAAATGCTTGGGCCCTGCACCCCATGGGAGACCAAGAAAAGCACCTGGCTCCTCCCTTCGGATCAGTGCGGTGCGCCGGCCGCAGCACGCCAGCCGCGGCTGCCATTGGAGGGTGAACCAACAGCAAAGGAAGACCTTTCTCTCTGTCTCTCTCTCTCACTGTCCACTCTGCCTGTCAAAAAATAAAAAATAAAAAAAAAAATCTGGTATTGTGATACCTCTGGTTTGTTTTTGTTGTATAAGATTGCTTTAGCTTTTTGAGATCTCTTGTATTTCCACATGAATTTTAGCATCATTTTTTCTAGATCTGAGAAGAATGTTCTTGATATTTTAATTAGGAGGGCATTGCATTGAATCTGAAAATTGCTTTTGGTAGTATGGACATTTTGATGATATTGATTCTCCAATCCACCATGTACATGAAAGATTTTTCCTTTTTTTTTTTTTTTGGTCTTGTTCTATTCCATTCTTTAATGTTTGTAATTTTCATCATAGAGAACTTTGACATGGTTAAATTTATTCCAAGATATTTAATTTTTTGTAGCTATTGTGAAGGAGATTGATCTTATAATATCTTTCTCAGCCTTGGCATTGTCTGCATATACAAAGGCTTTTGAGTTTTGTGTGTTAATTTTTTATCCTGCCGCTTTACCAACCTTTTTTTTTTTATGAGTTCCAATAGTCTTTCATTGGAGTCTTTTGGATCCCCTATATGTAGAATCATGAAATCTGCAAATAGGGGTAGTTTGACTTCCTCATTTCCACTATGTATTCCTTTGATTTCTTTTTCATGCCTGATGGCTCTAACAAAAACTTTCAGGACAGTATTGAATAGCAATGGTGAGAGTGAGTATCCTTGTCTGGTTTTGGATCTTAGGGGGATTGCTTCCAACTTTTCCCATTCAATAAGATGCTGGCCATTTGTTTATCATAAATTGCCTTGATTGTGTTGAGGAATGTTCCTTCTATAGCAAATTTACTTAAAGGTGTTGCATTTTATCAAATGTTTTCTCTGCATCTATTGAGATAACCTTATGGTGTTTGTTCTTCCGTGTGTTAATGTGTTATATCACATTGATTTGCGAATGTTGAGCCATCCTTGCATACCAGGGATAAATACCACTTGATCTGGGTAAATGATCTTTATGATGTGTTGTTGGATTCAGTTGGCTAGTATTTTGTTGAGTATTTTTGTGTCTATGTTCATCAGGAAAATTGGTCTGTAGTTCTCTTTCTCTGTTGTATCTTTTTCTGCTTTAGGGATTAAAGTGACACTGGCTTCATAGCAGGAGTTTAGGAGGATTGCCTCCCTTTCAACTGTTTGGAATAACTTGAGAAGAAATGGAGTTAATTGTTCTTTAAATGTCTGGTAGACTGCAGCAGTGAAGCCATCCAGTCCTGGGGTTTTCTTTGCTGGGAGGGTCTTTACTACTGATACAATATCCATCTTAGTTATTGGTCTTTGGAGGTTTTTTTTATGTCTTCATGAATCAATCTTAGTAGATTGAGTGTCTAGGAATCTGTTCATTTCTTCTAGGTTTCTCAATCTGTGGGCATGCAGCTTTTTGTAGTACTGCCTTATGATTCTTCTTATTTCTGTGGTATCTGTTGCTACATTTCTTTTTCATTTCTGATTTTATTAATTTGGGTCTTCTCCCTCTTTTTGGGTTAGTTGGGGCAATGGAATGCCAATTTTGTTTATTTAAAAAAAACAGCTCTTCATTTCACTAATCTTTTGTGGGTTTTTGTTTCAATTTTGTTTATTTCTTCTCTAATTTTAATTATTTCTTTCCTCCTACAATTTTGGGTTTGGTTTGTTGCTTCTCTAGGTCCTTGAGATGCATTAATAGCTCGTTTATTTGGTACCTTTTCAATTTCTTCATGTAGGCACCAATTGCTATAAACTTTCCCCTTAATGCTGCTTTTGCTTTCTCTCCGTAAGTTTCCTTATGTTGTATTGTCATCTTAATTAGTTTCCAGAACTTTTTTTTTTATTTCTCTGTTGATTTCTTCTATCATCTCTTCATTCAGGAACATGTTGTTCAGTCTCGATGTGTTTGCATATGTTTTAGAGATTCTTGAGTTGTTGATTTCTGGTTTCATACCACTGTGGTCAGAGAAGATGCATGGTATGATTTTGATTCCGTTGAATTTGCTGAGACTTGCTTTATGGCCTAGCATATGGTCTATATTAGAGAAAGTTCTATGAATTGATGATAGGAATGTGTATTCTGCAACTGTGGGCTGAAAGTTCTGTAGATATCAGTTAGGACCATTTGTTCCATAGTGCCAGTTAGCTCTATTTTTTTTATTTTCAATCTAGTTGATCTGTTAATTGGTTAAAGAGGGTGTTGAAATCAACCCTTATTATTATATTGAAGTCTGTGTCTCTCTTTGGATCCACTAACATTTCTTTTCAATAGCCAAGCACCCTGGAAGTGGGTGCATATACATTTATTATAGTCATATCTTGCTGTTGAATTGATCCTTTAATCATTATATAGTGCACTTCTCTGCCCCCTTTCACAGTGTGTGTGTGTGTTAGTCTATTTTGTATGATATTAGAATGAGTACATCTGCCGTTTTGTGGTTTAATTTAGCATGGAATACTTTTTCTACACTATCACTTTTAATCTGCATATATCATTGTTGGTGAGATGCATTTCTTGTAGGCAGCAAATAGACACATCTTGTTTCTTAATCCATTCATCCAGTCTGCATCTTTTAACTGGAGAGTTGAGGACATTTACATTCATGGTGAGTATTGATAAGTAATGACTTGGCCCTGCGATTTTTCCATAAACATTCCTACAGTTTACTTTAGATTTCCTTTGTACTTTCACTAGGAGATTTTCTATCTTCACATTCTTTCATAATTATGACTATCTTTCTGTGTTTCTGTGTGTAGCACATCATTAAGCATCTTTAGTAAGGCTGGATGAGTGATGACAAATTCTTTTTTTTTTTTATTTTAGACAGAGTGGACAGTGAGAGAGAGAGACAGAGAGAAAGGTCTTTCTTTGCCATTGGTTTACCCTCCAATGGCCGCCGCAGCCGGCGCACCATGCTGATCCGATGGCAGGAGCCAGGTACTTATCCTGGTCTCCCATGGGGTGCAGGCCCAAGCACTTGGGCCATCCTCCACTGCACTCCCTGGCCAGAGCAGAGAGCTGGCCTGGAAGAGGGGCAACCGGGACAAAATCCAGCGCCCCAACGGGACTAGAACCCAGTGTGCCGGGGCCGCAGGGCGGAGGATTAGCCTAAGGAGCCACGGCACCAGCCTGACAAATTCTTTCAACCTCTGTTTGTTACAGAAGGTTTTTATTTCACCTTCATCCCTAAATGCCAGCTTTGCAGGGTATAGTATTCTGGGCTGGCAGTTTTTTTTTTTTCTTTTAATACTTGGACTATATCTTTCCATTCTCTCCTAGACTGTAGAGTTTTTAATGAGAAGTCAGCTGTGAATCTAATTAGAAATACTCTGCAAGTAATCTGGCATTTCTCCTGTGCACATTTAGGAATCATTTCTTTATGTTTTACTATTAAAAGTTTGAGCACAATGTTTTGTGGTGAAGATCTTTTCTGGTCATGTCTATTAGGAATTCTTTGTGCTTCCTGTATTAGACATCCCTTTCTTTCTCCAAATTGGAGAAGTTTACTATAATTATTTCACTAGTTAGCCCTTCTAGTCCATTCTGTCTTTCTACACCTTCAAGAACTCCTAAAACCTATCCCATAAATATCCAATGTTTTTAATCTTTCTAATTTCTTCTTCTTTCTTTTTTTTTGGGGGGGGGTGGGGTCTGACTGAAAATTTTCCAAAAATGTGTCTTGTCTTCTGGATTGGATATTCTTCCTTCTGCCTCACCAATCAGTTGTTAAGGCTTTCCAATGTATTTTTATTTGATCCTGAATTTTTCATTTCTAATATTTCATTTTCATTTCGTTTAAATCTTAATTTCCTGGGAATAAATTCCTATTATGTATGGTTTTCTTTAATTCTTTTTTTTAAAACTTTTATTGAATGAATATAAATTTCCAAAGTACAGCTTATGGATTACAATGGCTTCCCCCCCATAACGTCCCTCCCACCCGCAACCCTCCCCTTTTCCACTCTCTCTCCCCTTCCATTCACATCAAGATTCATTTTCGTTTCTCTTTATATACAGAAGATCAGTTTAGCATACATTAAGTAAAGATTTCAACAGTTTGCTCCCACACAGAAACATAAAGTGAAAAATACTGTTTGAGTACTAGTTATAGCATTAAATCTCAATGTACAGCACACTAAAGACAAAGATCCTACATGAGGAGTAAGTGCACAGTGACTCCTGTTGTTGACTTAACAAATTGACACTCTTGTTTATGGCATCAGTAATCAACCTAGGCTCTTGTCATGAGCTGCCAAGGCTATGGAAGCCCCCTGAGTTCACTGACTCTGATCATTTTTAGACAAGGCCATGGTCAAAGTGGAAGTTCTCTCCTCCCTTCAGAGAAAGGTACCTCCTTCTTTGATGACCCGTTCTTTCCACTGGGATCTCACTTGCAGAGATCTTTCATTTACCTTTTTTTTCCCCCAGAGTGTCTTGGCTTTCCATGCCTGAAATACTCTCATGGGCTTTTCAGCCGGATATGCATGCCTTAAGGGCTGATTCTGAGGCCAGAGTGCTGTTTAGGACATCTGCCATTCTTTGGGTTTGCTGTGTATCTCACTTCCCATGTTGGATCATTCTCTCCCTTTTTTATTCTATCAGCTAGTATTTGCAGACACTATTCTTGTTTATGTGATCCCTTTGGTTCTTAGTCCTATCATTATGATCAATTGTGAACAGAAATTGATCACTGGGACTAGTGACATGGCATTGGTACATGCCACCTTGATGGGATTGAATTGGAATCCCCTGGTATGTTTCTAACTCTACCGTTTGAGGTAAGTCAGCCTGAGCATGTCCCGAATTGCACACAATTCATGAGTTTACTTCTCATTACTTTTGAATAATTTTATGATTAATTTTTTGAATTCCATTCCAGGCATTCAGCAATCCCTTCTTCACATTCTAACATTGAAATGTTGTGTTCCTTTGGTGGGGGTGGGGTGGGGTGGGGGTTGTCTTCCTTATTCTTATTTTTTGAATTTCTGAATTTATTTTTAGGCATTTGTGGAGATACTGGTTGGTTTTTCCTCTGACGACTTCTATCTTTGAACTATGCCTCTGAGGCTTGCTTGGAATATCTGTACTCTCAGTGAATACCCAGAATTGTGTGCAGGGAAGGGCCAGGGAGTTCTGATCAGTGCTCCAGGGTGGGGCGAGTATCCAGGGTAACACCCAAGTTGGACATGGTAGATTTCTTCTTGTTAACAGAGGGGAGGAGTGCTTACCTCTGTTGGTGTGATCACTCCCTCACCTCCTCTCCATCGAGTGATCAATGCCTGGGTATTACCCTCAGTGGGCACAGTACTTATCCAAGCCGCCATGTGAACCATACAGTTAATCTGCCAGGCCCCACTCCAAGCATGGATCCTGCTGCAGTGACCTGCACCAGGCAACCAGGGAGCTCCATGTGTGTGGAGCCGTACACAGTGACTGCCCAGAGACCCAGCTACACCCTGTGCCCTCTCGGGAAGCCCCAGCATCCGCAGAGTCTGAGCACACAAGGCTCCTACAGTCACTGAGTGCAGAGGGTCCACTCCATCTTGCCAGCCTTCCAGTCTACAGAAAGGCAAACATTCCCAGATCCTATTGCCTGTGGGTGTTCTGCCTAGGCAGCTTGAGTCCCAGAACCTGTAGTGTGTTGGGAGGCTTGGAGTCCCTCATAGTCTTACATGGGTGCCCAGCCCCCTGTCGATTCTCCAAGCCAGACTCAAAGTCAGTGGGGAACATGAATTTTACCCTCTGCTAGACTCTGGATCCCTTGCATACACTAGAGCCACTGGCCAGATGTTGCTTCTCCCTTCCAGTTGCACCAGAGCTGCTGCCACCACTACTGATGAGAAGACAGTGTCTTGCCTCAGCCAGTTGCTGTGCACACGCACAAGGGATTCTGTAGCTGCTGCTTATGCCCAAGATGGCATGCGCCCTCTCTCAGTTGGTTGCCTGGTGCCATTGGTAGTGGTGGTGGTGGGGAATAGGTTGAGAGAAAGGTGCCCTCCTTTTTTTTTTAACTGGGTCCATCCATGGGTACCCTCTCTCCCTTAGGGCTCCAAGCCAGACTCAGGCCACGCTCTTCCTGCAGCTGCATCACGATGGGTTGCTGCAGTCTGATCTCACCTCTGTCTCCAGTGCTGGTGCTTTCTCTGCCTCTCAGCTGCTGGAGTTTTGTTTTGTGTCAATGTTCATGCTGCACTAGGCACCTTCCACCCAGGTCCTTCCTTCCATAGAATTTACACTGCAGTTTCCCCTCTAATTCTCCCCTGAGAATGCTGTTCCTTCACTTACTATTATTATTATTATTATTATTATTATTATTCCCTAGTCTAGTATAGTACGTTGTTCTCTGTTCCTCCTTCCATTTTTTTTTAATGGCCCATGCTTTTGGTGCTTTCTCTGATCCAGGATCACAAATATTTCACTTTCTTTTTGTTTTGTAAGTCCTTATGGTTTTAGGTATTACCTTTAGGTCTATGATCCATTATGCATTAACTTTTGTTCATGGTGCAAGATATGAATACAGTTCCTGATTTCATATAGATGTTCAAAGTTTCTAGCATGTCAGTGACATTGAAATGACTATAGTTTCTTCACTGAATTGGTTTTGCAGCTTTGTTGAAAATCATTTGACCATGTAAAGATGGATCTGTTTCTGAACTTTGTATTCTGTTTCACTGAGGTGTTTCGTCAATCTTTATACCCATATCATAAATTCTCAGTTAACTGCAGCTTTATAAAGACTCTTGAAATCAGGTAGTTTAAGTCCTGTTTTGAGTAAAAACTCTACTTTCTTTGCATTTTTACATGAATTTTAAAATCAGCTTGTAAATTTCTGCAAAAAAGTCTTCTTGGATTTTCACAGCGAATACATTAGATATATAAGTGAAATGGAAGAGAACTATAATATTGAATTCTTCTGAACCGTAAACATAGTATCTATTTCTATTTATTTGTCTTCTTTAATTCTCTCAGCACAGTTTTATAGTTTTTAAGGAAACTGCAGGATGCATCCATTTTTAATCGAGTATATCTCTGAATATTTAATAATTTTGATGCTATTATAAATAGTATTTTAATTTAAATTTTGTATTCATTGCTAGAAATGTAACTTATTTTGTGTATTGATCTTATGTTCATTAACCTCACCAGCATATTCACTGCAGCTATGTCTTTGTGGATGCCATATGAATTTATGCATTTATGTCATCTGTCAGTAAAGTATCCTAAATGGGTATTCTTTCTTCCTTGCCTGGCAGCACCAGTGCAGTCCTGAATACAAAGGATGAGAGCACATATCCATGTCCTATCATTCATATTAGAGGGAAACATTTAGTCTTTCCACGGTTAAGCAGGAACTAATTGTAAATTTTTGTTGGGGCTGGCACTGTAGCACAGTGGGTTAACGCCCCGGCATGAAGTACCAGCATCCCATATGGGCACCGGTTCTCGTCCCAGCTGCTCTTCTGATCCAGCTCTCTGCTATGGCCTGGGAAAGCAGTAGAAGATGGCCCAAGTCCTTGGGCCTCTGCACCCACGTGGGAGACTCAGAGGAGGCTCCTGGCTCCTGGCTTCGGATTGGCGCAGCTCTGGCCATTTCAGCTATCTGGGGAGTGAACCAGTGGATGGAGGATCTCTCTCTCTCTGTCTCTACCTTTCTCTGTAACTCTGTCTTTCAGGTAAATAAAATAAATCTTTTAAAAAAATCGTTAAATGCTTTTATTTGTCAGATTGAGAAAATTTCTTTCCATTAGTAATTTATTGAGAGTTTTAAATTAATTACCATATTGTATTTTTTATTAAAGATTCATTTGTTTGTTTGAAAGGCAGAGTTACAGAGAGGCAGAGGCAGAGAGGGAAGGAGAGAGGTCTTGCATCCTCTGATTCAATCCCCAAAGCTAGGAGCCAGGAGCTTCTTTTGGGTTTCCCATGTGGGTGCAGGGCCCAAAGACTTGGCCCATATTCCACTGCTTTCCCAGGCCATAGCAGAGAGGCAGATCAGAAGTGGAGCAGCCAGGACTCGAACTATCACCCAGATGGGATGCTGACATTTCACTTGCTATGCCACAGCACTGGCCCCACTGGATTTTATTAAATACAGTTGAGCATATATTGAGATAATCACATGGTTTTCCTTTCCTTTTTTAGTCTGTTCATATAATAAATTACTTTGAATGATTTAAAATGTTAAAAATCTTATATTTCTAGTAGAAAACATACATGATAATGATACCTTTATATTTTTTGGATTGTTAGATTCAGTTGCTAAAGTTTTCTTGTATTTGCATTTGTGACTTGAAGGATATTGATCTATAAGTTTAACATTTTGGTCTGATTTCATTATCAGGATAATTCTCTCATACAAAGGATTGGGAAGAACGACTTCTTCCTCAGTTGTTTTGGAAGAATTGGTGTATGGTTGGTACTATTGTCTCTGAAATGTTTGGTAGAATTTACCTGTGAAACCGTCTGGACTTGAAACTTCTTTATGAGAATGGTTTTGAGTATGAATTTAATTCAAAAAAATGTAGAACTATTCTGTTCAGGTTTTTTTTCCTTCCTTGAGTTGAACTTTAGGAGTTTTTTTTTTTTTTTTTTTTTTTTTTTTAGAAATTTGACCAAATTGCCATAAAATTATTTACTTTTTTTAAATTTCTCTCTACAATCTTCAGTGATGTCAGTTCTCCCCTAATATTGACAATTTGTGTCATTTCTACTTTTTTTCCTAATCAACCTCGAAGGCAGTTTATCAGCTTAGCTTTTAAATTTTGTTTTTAGCATCTAAGAGTTCTTGCTTATTCTTGGATTATGCCCTCCTAGAACAGTGTCTTGGTCCTCTTTTTGGAACAAATGCTTCTGTTACTCTGAGGATGTTTTCCTCTCAGTTTCACATTAATTTTCCCTTTAGATTTCTGAAATTTCCCTCAAATGCCTGGTAAAAGTAAAATCTGCCTCATTAGGAAAATTAACAAATATTAAAAATTTTTTTTAACATTGGTGGTGGTGGTGGTTGGGTTATCTGAGTGTCATTGTTCAGAAAGATCAAGTGCAAAGGACGCTGAGGACTGTGCTGTAAATGAAGCAGATTTTCACACAATTTGCCATTTTGTAGCTGCTTGCTTCATGCTACCGCCCAGTGTAAGAGGTCTTCAAATGTTCAAGAAAAATGTGTATTATGAAAAACTATAATTTTCTCAATTGTTTTGCATCGAATAAGCTCATCGTTTAATTCCATTTTCCAGCAATTTTTAAAAGTCCCCTCACATGTCTATTGTCTTTGGGATGAGGATCCCTCTGTTTGATTTCCTTGAGAGAACACATCTCTGGTGAGTATGGGAAAGTAATTGCCTGATGGTCCAGGGTGCAGAAGTAGACCGGGGGCATATGGGACTCTCTAAGGAGCCTTCTAGTATATTCCTGCAAACAAATTCTGTCTGTCCAAGCCCAGTGCAACCTTCCTTTCCATGGTAGCCAGTGCCTCTGCTCTGTAGACATGTCTTCCGCTGGCCAAGGCAGTTCCTCTTCCCTCATTGCGCTCCATATTCTGATTTGCTGACCTCTTTCACCTACTATTGTCCTTTTTCCCCTATTTAAAAAGAAACTGTTTACTCTCACTTCTGTGGGGGCCTTAGAGAGAAAAGTGAAAAAGTGCACATTTTCATTCTCCCATATTAACTGGACATAATATGATGCAATTGCTCAGCTGTGGGAGATTATGGACCTAAAATTGTATTTCCCCCAAATTTAGCAGTGGCTGACAGATTCTCTCCCATACAGAAGAAATAAGCATGGTTTGCAGGGACTCAACAGATTGGTTGAATGTGCTCCTACCTTTTCCTAGATCAAAAAAATTAACAAAAGTCATGAAGAAAAATACATAGGAGCTTCCCTCATCCACTACAGCTGCTGAGTGGTCATATTGGGGGATGCAAAGTCAATGAGAAGCTTATCAACAGGAGGTCTGTTGTTATAAGCCTTTCAGTGTCACATCAGAGAGTTGTTTCAACCTGACCTTTTTCCCAAGAGGGCTTAAAGTAACATTTTTCTTACACTGACCTCATTCCATGGTGAATATGATCAAAGTGATTATATTTCTTTCGAGGTATGTCTTTATTCACTGAATAGATACTTAAAGTTTAGGTTTGGAATGAATTTTATGACATGAATTTTTTCAACTCACAATAAAAATATGATTTGATTGAGAAATTCATTGAATTCAGCTACTTCAGAGATAAGCTTTTACCAGGTTATTCATTCTGGCTGTTCCATCAGGATGCAGTGTTACTCAAAGGCTAACATTTTGTAGAATTCATACCCAGACTATCTTATGGTACAGACAGATGAATGGTAACACCTGCCCCCAAAATTTTCCAGAGCAAAATCATCCATTCAAACTTTATGGAGCATGACCCTGAAGCCTCTGTTAGTCCTAAACATCTGAACACATTAAAAGTTCTATTTGGGAAAAGTTGGCCTGACTTCCTTGTACACCTGTACTTCAAATGCAAAGAAGAGTTGGCTTATCTTCAAAGTTAAAGTGCAAATCAGTCTTTCAGACTTTTAGGACACCTTGCTGATTTTCCCAATTGTTTTATACATAAAGCTTATTAATTTCTTTCTGATTCTTGCCGTGGGAATTCTTCATTCTTTAGGGAACTCAATTTTGAATGGACAGTTAATTGGCTACTGTCAAAAAATTTCATATACTCTTGGAGGAAAAATAGTTTGATATTTTAGATAAGCACTCATATTTCAGCAAGTTATGTGCAAAGGAAGCTGAGGATTATGTTTCTAATTAAACAGATTTTCACGTAGTGAAATACCTGATGTAGGCTACTTCTGAAGCTCACTAATGCAAATATCAAGTGGCCTTTTCTTTCCTATAACAAATTTATATTTATACCCTACTGTGTGTTGTGCCTGTTCTTGGCTCTTGGGTTACACAAGTAAGCAAGACAAATGAAGATCCCAGGCCTCACAGAGTTCAGTTTCTAGTATGGGAAGATAGATAGTAAACTTAATAGGTTGATAAATTTAATTCATTTTAAGTAATTAAAAAAAAAAACTACTTTGACATGTAGTGCTAGAAAGTGAGTGCTGTGAGAAAATTGGACCAGGGAAAATGTGCTAGGAGACATGTGTTGGAGAATGAGATAGAGGAGAGGAACATTTAAAATTGGGTGATCTGGGCAGCCTTCATTATTAAGGTAGTATTGGTACGTACAATTTTTATAATCACTTTTTAAATGAATTTGATAATTGCATCATCTCTGTTATGTTTTTGTTTGTGTTGATTACTTTTCTCCTGGTTGAGTCCTGTATTTCTTTGTCTTTGTAACCCTGATAATTTTTAATTGGATGCTAGATGTACATTTTATGTTTTTGAATGCTGAATTGCATTATGTTCCTTTGAAGAGAGCTGGCCTCTGGGCAGGTGCACAGTTGAATGACTTAGAATCGTGTTGCTCCTTCTAAGGCTTCCTTTCGGGCTTTGAGAGTGAAGGTCAAGAGCAGCCTTCACCCCAAGGGTATTTTAGTCTCCCCGAGAGGTGCCAAAGCCTCTGAAGATTGCACTCAGTGCCAGTGTGCTTTGCGAAAGCTCCCCTCTGGCGGCTGGGTGCACAGGCTGTCCTGAAGCCTGTGTAGCCTTGGGGAATGTCTGGTCCATTTCCTCCAGGTGGTCCTGTGCCCTGCCTTGAGGGCTCCACCTTGCCTCTGTGCAGTTGGTCTCAGCCCAAGGCTAGCCAGGGACTTTCCCGAGCTCCACAGCTTCCTCTCCGCGTGGCTCTCCTGCCTGTACTGTCACAGACACATTGGAGTCCCAGCTCCTTCCTTTACTTGGAAGTTCTGTCTTCCACTCAGTCCTCTGGGCTGTGCTGGGGTTCCCTGTCCCTGCCCTGAGCCCTGATATCTGTCACCACACTGGGTGGTCACTGGGCTCAACGGTCCCTTCTCTCAGGGATCACACGTCTGTGCTAACTACGAACTCTGCAAAGTTTTGTCGCTTTTCCCCTGCTGGATTCATAATGACTTGGAGCAGATGGGCTATTTCCACAGAAGTTAATCCTCCGTGAGGAAGCAGAAGGACTTTAGAATATGTAAAGAAGTGAGCAGTGTGCGGTTGTCACTCTTCAGGATTTAAAAATCTTTCTTAAGCTAGGGAAGATCGGGATTGCCAGTTTTACGGCATTTTGTGACCTTTCCTTTACTCCTTCATGGGTTCTCACGAGGACCAGAACACGCAGAGTTGGAGGGGTCTGATTTTTATTGGCACTGAAAATTATCTGAATGAAAAATGTCAATATAAATGCCGTCACATTATTTTTCATGTGCTATATATTTCATAAATCACATGCAAACATCACCAAAATAAACTTAAATGAAAGCCATTATGTCCCAACAAAAGAAAGAAAATGAATGTGACTTTTAACTGTACCGAAGTATCCGTATGAGAGAAGTGGCTCGTTATATAGCGGACTATTGCCTCAGTAATCTCAAGGACATGCAAATCTTGCCCGAAGCAACACAGACCTTTTCCTCATCTACAGATGAGGTCACCAGGCCCCAGCAATTGACTGTGTGTGTGTGTGTGTGTGTGTGTTTGTGTGTGTGTCTGGTCTTGGTAATTCTAGCCACATTTCAGAAGCCTATAAAATATTGTTCAGGCGGATGCCTATCTTTGTTCCGGGACATATTATTGTTTCCGCAGTTGAATTTAAGGAGGATATTGAAGAATTCTCTTTAGATTTTAGACTCTTGTTTATGGAGCCCCACAGGTGATGAATAATTCCCTGCATTCCTTCTGACCTTTAGAATAGTGAGGAGAAGGCAGTACCATCTGAGTGAAAGCACCCATTTTATAACAATGCTGCAAGAAATTGATTTTCCAGCTAATTTTTCCAGGTGAATCCTTTCAGTGGCATCATTCTGTACAGGCAATGATCAAAGATTTCATTTTAAATGTGCTATATATTGTGATAAATTTGTATCAGTGTATTAGCCTAATCCATGAAAAATAAAATGCTTTTGTGTGTGTGTTGCCTTTTCAAGTAGTTATTAATCAGGATAATTGGCCCGCGCCGTGGCTCAGTAGGCTAATCCTCCGCCTTGCGGCGCCGGCGCACCGGGTTCTAGTCCCGGTCGGGGCACCGGATTCTGTCCCAGTTGCCCCTCTTCCAGGCCAGCTCTCTGCTATGGCCCGGGAGTGCAGTGGAGGATGGCCCAAGTGCTTGGGCCCTGCACCCTCATGGGAGACCAGGATAAGTACCTGGCTCCTGGCTTTGGTTCAGCACGATGCGCCAGCCGCGGCGGCCATTGGAGGGTGAACCAGAGGCAAAGGAAGACCTTTCTCTCTGTCTCTCTCTTTCACTGTCCACTCTGCCTCTCAAAAAAAAGAAAATCAGGATAATTGAGTTCCCAATGTCCATTTAATATTTCTTTTCCAAAAAGCTGAACATCAGTATTATTTATGAATTATTTTAATGTTAATTTTAATATAATCTAGGAAGTAAAAACTAAGATGTATGGATTCATATACAAATAGATACTTGTGTATACACACACATACATATGCATTATATTTACACATGTATGTATATATAAATATAACGTATATTATTTATGTGTGTGTGTATATATATATATATATAAAATGAGTAACTTAAAATCACAGGAATTTATTTTCTCAGTACTCAAGGCTAGACATGTAAAATCATGGAGTCAGCAGAGTCATGCTCCCTCTGAAAACTGTAAGGGAATCCTGTCTCACCTCCTTCTGTTTTCTGGTGGCTGATTGGCAATTTCCGGCAATTCTTTGACTTGTAGATACATCACTCCAAACCTCTGTCTTCACGTGGCACTCCCCTGGGTGTCTTCACACCATCTTCTCTCTAAGTGTGAATGTCTTTGTGTCCACATTTCCTACTGTCTCTTTTCACCAAGAGACCAGTTATGATGGACTGGGGTCTACCTGAATCCCCTCTGAAGATCCTATATCCAAACAAGGTCCCATTCCTGAGATATTCGAGATTAGGGTTTCTACCTATCTTTGGGGAGGCAAGGAAGGGAGACATGTGGTAGAATTCAAACCATAACAACTATGAAGTTGTTTAAATACATACATGCCACACTTTTATTGAATGTTTACAGATTAAAACCATGAATGTGATTGTTGGAAGGTGTGGTAGAAGGAGGAGTAACATGTTCACTTGTTCACTGAGTGCTTTTTCCATTAAGTGTGGGGTGCCCTTTTGACTCTATGAAGACATCATTGTGTAACTTGCTCATTGTCTCAAGTTATTAAGTGATAAAACTGCTAGTGAAGTTCTGGTCTGTCTGAATCAAGAACCAAAGTTCTTAAACACTGGTATTCTTAAACTTCTTCAGTACCAACAACCTTTCTGGAAGTCTAAGAAATCCATGCAACCCTGTTTAGGAAAATAGTTTTAGGGGCAGGTATAACGGCACAGTGGGTTGAACCCCCACTCAGAACACCTGTATCTCATATCTTAGTGCCAGTCTAAGCCCTGGATGGCTTTATTTACCATCCAGCTTTGTGCTAGTGCATCCTGGAGGAAGTGAATTATGGCCCAGTTGTTTGGTTCCTGCCACTCCCATGGGAGACACAGGCTGAGTTCTTAGCTCCTGGCTTTGCCTTGACCCATCAGATGGATGATCTCTCCCTGTCTCTTTCAGTGCCTCTTTCTCTGTCACTCTGCATTTCAAGTGAATGAAAATAAAAGAACACTGAAATAATTTAAGTCATAAAACAAAAAACACAGAAAGAATGAAGCACAGTTACCCAAATATTTTAATAAAAATAATAAGTTACACTGAACCCAATGAAATTTATTTTTACATAAAAATATGCACACATTGACAGTTTCATGATTCATCCTAATAGTAATATATGTGCTTCTTTACTAAATCAGAAGATCAAGTGACACATTTAATAACCACCATAATTTCACGTAAGTATAAAACTATTTCAGTATCTTTGCCATAATGTGCTGTGAATATATTTGTGATTTCCATTGGTGACAACACTGCAGATACTTCTGTGCAGTTTCATAGTTGAATTATTGAAGGTAGTGATAAATTTCAGTTCAAAGATGGTGAAATAACAGCTGTATATTTTTCCCTTCAAATGTTGTAGACTCTTTGAGGGACTGAGAGATAATCCATGGGCCTCAGACTAAGAGCTCCTGCACTCAAATATGGTGCACCTTTAGGATCTTTAATATTTTTTACTTGATAAAAAAACTTGAAAAATAATTTAATTGGCTTTATATCAAATATTTTAAAGACAAAATAAAGCCTTTCTATCTCTTTGGATGGGCCTTGTGCTTTCTCCCCTACATATGCCGTATAGAGTGAGTGCTGCTATGTGGAGTGTGACTGAAAATGCACGTGTTGTTTTTATTTACCAGATGCAAATAAAAGGTTGTGTTAGTTCATCTTTAAGTCCCTAGAATCAATTACAGACTGTATTTAATTTTGCAGTTCCCCCATTTTCTTTCCTCAATGCCATATGTGCACACCTAGCAATTTCTTGTCTGATTTTAATATTCTTGAATTCGTTATTAAGACAGAAAGACAGTAGCAGAGAAGAGCCAGGAAGATGTCGTGAATAAGGGGAAGGCAGATGACTGTAGAGAATCCCAGATAGGGTTGCTTGAAGGAAGGAAAAGATTTTCCATATGGGCTCCTCAACTCACTTCTCTGCACTCCCTGGTTGTTCTTGGCCATCCTGAGACCTTGCCCCTGCCCTTAGAGACCACCCTGCAAAGTCACTTCCAAAGCTGAGCAGAGAAAATGAGCATCTCTTGAAGACACAGTTTCACCTCCTCTTATTAAATACATGATGATAAAGAACAAAATTAGCCTAATAAAGTTCATACATTTGCAAGAACAACCAACTGTAAAAGACAGTGATAAAGCAAGAAGTTTGTAAATTTTCTTTTTACAACAGTCTTGTTAACTGAATTTAAGTGCTCTGCCTCTAGGAGCAGCTTAGAGAGGATACACTTCAAGTGATTATTCCTAAATAGGTTATTATTTTAAATGGACTCCTTAAGAATCACATGTGTGGCATTTGGTTAATCCATTACATTTGCAATTACAAACCAGTGCTTTTTATGGTAGGAAAAGTATTTTGTATTCTCCACAGGCACACTTAGTACAGATTCTCAGCCCATGACATTCCTCTTGAAAAGCATTAAGGGAAGTGCTGTCCGGTGCCCAAGGGTGATTAAGCTACTTAAATGACTTCTGATGTATGACAAAAACAGCCTCTTCTAATCCTGCTTTTCTGGGAGAATAAACTTTGTGTTCTAGGTGGGCTTGCAGGATAGAGGATCTTTGGCTCCTGGCTTTGGTTCATGTGTCTACTCTAGCTGAGCGCCAACCTATGAACTCTAGTACATAAGCGGAATGCATGGCATTGGCGGGATGTACCTGGAGCTGGGTTGGCGTTACACATCGGGTGCTCACGTTTGGTCTGCTAAATTGATAATTGGCAAATCTGGCCGGCGCCGCAGCTCACTAGGCTAATCCTCCGCCTAGCGGCGCCGGCACACCGGGTTCTAGTCCCGGTCGGGGCGCCAGATTCTGTCCCGGTTGCCCCTCTTCCAGGCCAGCTCTCTGCTGTGGCCAGGGAGTGCAGTGGAGGATGGCCCAGGTGCTTGGGCCCTGCACCCCATGGGAGACCAGGAAAAGCACCTGGATCCTGGCTACTGCCATCGGATCAGCGCGGTGCGCCGGCCGCAGCGCGCCGGCCGCGGCGGCCATTGGAGGGTGAACCAACGGCAAAGGAAGACCTTTCTCTCTGTCTCTCTCTCTCACTGTCCACTCTGCCTGTCAAAAAAAAAAAATTGATAATTGGCAAATCTCAAATTTCTTTGTTATTTTAAAGCATGGTGCATAAGACTTTGCAACAACCATTGTTGTATCACGTATTAGCTGTATGGCCTTGAATACTTCAAAGCTTTAGTTTCCTCATTGGCAGCATTGGCGTAACAACTCCTTTCCTTATAGGATGGACATGAGAGATGTATAGGAAATGATTCCTTGTATAAAATGCTTAGTCCTCTGGATCCCAGCCCATAGTAAATACTCAATAAATAAACAATAGTAGCTGCAGTAGTATCAAAATAGGTGTTGGAACTAACCCACCCATGGCATACCTCAAAGAGGATTGGAGTCAATCAGTCCAGTAGACCAGCTGTGGTCATGTGCACCAGAGCCATGAGGGTGCTTCAAAAACCTCATAGATAAATAGAATAAAAAGGTATCTTAAATTCAGTGCAAAAATTTTTGAAATGCCTGCATAGTTCTTCAAAATTCACATTTCCCTTGCACTTTTAGAAATTCTTTCATGGAAGGGCTGGCATTGTGTATAGCAGGTAAAACTGGTAAAACCACCACTTGCAACACCAATATCCCATTTGGGTTCCAGTTTGAATCTCAGCTGTTCCACTTCCAACCCAGATTCCTGCCAATGGCCTGGGAGAGCAGCAGAGGATGGTCTGGGTGCTTGGGCCCCTGCACCCACATGGGAGACCAGGAAGAAGCTTCTGCCTCCTGGTTTCAGCCTGACCCAGTGCTAGTCATTGTGGCCATTTGGAGAGTGCACCAGTGGATGGAAGATCTATCTCTGTCTCTCTGTAAATCTGTTTTTCAAATAAACAAGATAAATTTTAAAAAGAAAAATTGAAATTCCCTCATGGAAGAGTTTCCATGAGATGCTAAGAACAGAAAGAGATCAAGGTTGGGTTCCATATTGAAGTCCTTAGAGAGTCTAAGGTTTAATCTGAGAAAATCGAAATCATTTAGCAAGTCTGAAGGGGAAATGTAGGACTGAAAACTAGAGACAGAGTTATAGGTTTGAAAATGCAGGCTATAAGACTGATGGAAGTTGAATGTTTAGCAGAGAAAAAGTGCTTGGTGACTGGTAGAAAGGTGCTTCCTTCTTCCTTTTTTTTTTTTTTGAAGATTTATTTATTTATTTGAAAGAGTTATGCAGAGGAGAGGTAAAGAGAGAGAGAGACAGACAGACAGAAAGAGAGGTCTTCCATCCAATAGCTCACTCCCCAGCTGGCCGCAACAGCCGGAGCTGTGCTGGTCTGAAGCCAGGAGCCAGGAGCTTCTTCTGGGTCTCCCACATGGATGCAGGGGCCCAAGGACTTGGGCCATTTTCCAGGCCATGGCAGAGAGCTGGATCAGAAATGGAGCAGCCAGGTCTTGAACCAGCGCCCATATGGGATGCGGGTGCTTCAGGCCAGGGCATTAACCTACTGCGCCACAGTGCCAGCCCCTCCTTCTTCTTTGATTTGCTTCCTTCAGCCTCCAGAAAGCAGCACGTGAGTCACCCTGGCTGGATCAAAGGCTTCAGGGTAGACCGGACAAAGGGACAGGTATTCTTGATAATCCGCTCACTCACCTTCAAGTGCCCGGGAACTGGCAGCCATTGCATCTCATTCAAGTGACAAATGGGGACAAAGAAATGAATGCTGCCTTCAAAGAATGTAGAAGAAGAGAGATGTGTTATGTAGAAAGAATGAATGGTGATGTGTAAGTCACACGTGTAAGGAACACAGGCAGAGGAGCAGATGTGAAAGGAAAGAACATAGATTCTTTCTGGATATGTTGAGCTTGAGTTACCTCCTCATCTTCCATGACTTGGAAACATGTAATAAATGCGTAAGTGGAACTCAAGAGATCTGAGTGTAGTTCTCATTGGCATGGGTTGGAGAGTTTCAGTCATAGGGGGACATGGGGTCAGCTCATGCTGCAGTAGCAACAAACACAGACTAAGGAGCTTAGTCAGAAGTCATTTTCTCACACTTCTGGAGGCGAAGGCACTCAACGGCAGGTCCCAGGAAATGAGCTTTCTGGTGAAGGCACTCTGGCTTGTAGAGAGCTTCCTTCTTCAGTATCCGCTTGTGGCCTTTCCTTAGCTCATGCACTCAGAGAAAGCTCGCTTTCTGGTATCTCTCTTTCATATCAGAGCCCCACCCTATTGTCTCACTTAGCCTCCTAACTTCCTTGCGGGCCCCATCTCCAAACACAGACACATAGAGGATGGGACTCCAAATAGGAATTTGGAAAAAAACAAACATTCAGTCCATAGAGTTAGAGCAAGATTGCCAGGGACAGTGTAGAAAAGGAGAACCGAGGGTGTCCAAGAACAAACATTCATAAATCTCGCACTAATTGGTGCTTGGTGGAAGAGGACACGAGGAGTTGTCAGAGAGAAAGGAGCAAACCTGAGAAGGGTGTAAAATTGGTATAAAAAATTAAGAGGAGAGAATTTCAAGTAGTGAATCCTCAGCAGTATTAACTGACAGAAATCTCAATGATAAAAAAATAAAAGACAACAATTCCCTTTATACTGAGTCAAAAACATTCATTAAAAATAAAAAAAATCTACAAGGCACATTTTAAAATGTTAAGAAGGAAAATAACTGTTAAGTTCTCATACCTCAAAGAAGGTGAAGATGAATATTGTGTAATATTTTAGTGGATAGCTGAATTTCTGTGAGAATTTGGCTCTATTTTAGCTATTGAAACACCAATATCTAGAAATACTTGAGAAGGTCCACACAAAAACATCTTTCTACCTTTTTGTCCTTGTATAATGCCTTTTGGAGTACAAATACATTTATTATCTTGAGTTTATCCTCAAACATCCTGCCTTGGAGATATACTTCCCATTCCTGCTTTACAAACTGAAAAAATTAAGGCTCAAATACAAGCAGCAATTTTCCCAACATCCCAATGTTTCCAGATAAAGCAAAGTCCAAAGTTGACTCTGATCATTCTACACAGTTTTTATAGAATGCCTATCATATGTCAAGTAAAGTGATGCTGTATCTGCCCACCAGTTGCCAGTCCATCCTTTCCTTAGGCCCCCATCTGTCTCCACTCTGCTTATTTTGGGAAGTGCTGAGAGAGCTCGGACCCCAGGGTGGCACCCCCAGTAACAGTTTCCCTGATGGGCCTGTGGTTCCAGAGGAGTGTGAAAAGGGAGGGGAATAACTCCTGGTGGCAGATGCCCATCATCAAGCCCTTACCTAAACGTGTCCCTATCGCTGTGCTTTGTTTGTGCTGCTCTAGGAAATTATATCATTAACAATACGTTCAGCCACTGGTCATAGCTCAAGGATCACGGATTGCTCACTACCTGCACATGAACAGACGGATGAACTAGGGGGCCTGTGGGTCTCATATCCTACCCAGTAGTAGTTCTCAAAGTAGGGTTCCTCACTGAGCAACTGAATTCAACACTAGGAGTGGGGCCCAGCAGTGTGTGATTTCACATGCCCTCATGAGCTCCTGATGCACACTAAAACTTAAAAACCACTGGTGTGTAGCCATAGAATTCTTTTCCTCTGCTCTTCAGATAGAAATAGTGTCATGAATGTTCCCAGCAAAAAAAAATCCATTTATCAATGTGCAGTTAATTCAAGCATATTCTTAGATTGTTACCACTCCATCTTTCTTCATGATGACCTTTATCCACAGCAGCCTTTAAATCCCTGATCAGGCTCTCAGGACTGGCCAGTGCCACGTGAGTAAATATGTACTCTATATTAATGACATTGGAATTTGAACTCTGTGACATTTTGTTCCTCCTAATTCACCCTCATGTCATTTCCGTCTCCCAAAGTATTATGTGTGTTTATTATCTCGTCTTGTCAGAGTTTATAAAAGAGTGCCGCAATGTTGATATGCTGTAAGTAATAAAGAAGTGAGGGCTTTTTGTGTTCAAAATAGCAGCTTTGCTTACATTTTAAGGAGAATTTTGCATCATTTACATTTTAAGTAGAAATTTATGTGATGTACTCCTCTAACTCTATTTCATTTCTTTCTAGCAGCAGAAAGAAATTTTCGGTTATGTCGAGAAAAGTCTTGACAGTGATCTTTATGGAGGGTTTTTTCTTCAATAGTTCTTTGCCAAATACTTTGTTTTTCAAAGTGGTAAATAAATCAGAGGAGGCACCATCTACCGCAGTCCTTCTATGTGTAGATTATTAGCATTTTCAGGAAATGTCAAAGATGATTTCTGTGTGGCAAAACATTGTTTCGGAAGCTGCCCCCTAGCAAAGAAGTATCCTTGTGCCTCCCCTTCCCTGGCCATGACTCCTCTCTACACAAGCACACCTGTGTGTCTGCAGGTTGATTTCTAGTTTTGGAGTCTTCTGGTGTTTGTAAAGACGACTGTGACAAAGGCATGCACTTCTTCATGTAGCCACTTTGCTGGCTAAAGTTGCTTATTCTCTTCGGGTGACACCTGACTTCACTCACAGCAATTATACTTGTAGGACTACATCCGGGTGTTTTAAATCTCCCTTATGGAAAACCTAGGTGGATATAAAGCTGAATGATACAGGCTAACAAAGTTTTGGAGCAGAGATGTCAGTGAGCAGAGAGCCTTACTGGAACTTTTAGGAATTTATGCAAAGAGATACAAGCACCTGCAAAGGAACCCACTCTTGAGTGAGTCACATGGGAAGCCACATCCTAGCCCTAAGAACCCTTTTGAAGCACAGAAATATGAACTAGATTCAGCGTGGTGAGTAGTATTCAGTATTACAGGGGAAATATTTGGACAGTAGAGAAGCCACAAAAAAGTGAATATCAAGAGCTGTGAGTGGCAGTGGTGTTGGGGCACGGTGGGTTAAGCCGCTGTTTGGATGCCTGCATCCCGTATCACAGTGCTGGTTCGTGTCAGCTCTTCTTTTAATCCAGCTTCCTGTCAATGCACCCAGGGGGCAGCAGAAGATGCTGCAAGTGCTTGGGTCCTTGCACCCACTTGACAGACCCAGATGGAGTTCCAGCCTCCCGGTTTCATCCTAGCACTGTCCTTGCTTTGTAGGTATTAGGGGAGTGAACAAGCTGTCTGTCTGTCTCTCTCTCTCTCTCAGTGTGTGTGTGTGTGTGTGTGTGTGTGTTTGTGTGCTCTGCCTTTCAGGTAAATTTAAAAAAAATAAAAAACAATTTTTTAAAGTTCATGAAACAAGATTTTAAAAAGCTGTAGCTAGAGGAGTAAACATAGAAACCATCACAGACTTGTGGAAGTTTTAGGAAAAGATTGTCTTTGTAGATCATCTGGTCTGACTATCACATTTCACCAATGAGCAATCTGAGTGAAAGAGGCATGGTATCTGCTCCAGGTCCATCGCCAGGGACAGAGGTGGGCTGGCAGTGTGAGCACCCACATTCTCTCCAGGACAGGCTGGGTTGGCAGGGAGAGCACCCACATCCTCAGCTGTTTCCACCACCCTGTGGAGATGATGCAGAGCTAAAGATGCATGAGGGGGAGTTAGAAAATGAGAAGTTGTCAGGGACCCAAAGGAAACCTGGGAGATTGAAGTAAGAAAACAAAAAGCATCATGGGAATTAGAGTGGGACTTGCAGTGCCACAGAGTGAATCAAGATAAAAAAAAAAATCAGAGTTGACCAATGATAAGCTGTATGGTTGAGTCTACTTAAGGATGTTTCCTTTACAGAGTTAAGGGAAAGGAAGAGACCATGGTAAAATGCAGCCAGAGTCTGGAAATGTGAGAAAACTGACAGGGCAAAGGAACTTAAGCAAGGGGAAGGAGACCATGCAGCCCCTTGTCACTGTGGGTACTGGAGCCTGGGTGATGGGCAAGAAGCCAGTGTCACTTCAGGAGCTGTTGTTAATGAGGAGAGGAGAGAGAGAGAGAGAAAGGAGGGCAAAATCTTCTAAAGGTAGAGAAACACAGGCATCTTAATTTATGCACTCTTTGTCGCTCCCCCTCTTCGTGGAGGAACGACACTAAGCCGTGCCTAGGCTTCATATCCGAGTCACGGCACCATTATGTCGCTCCCCGTCTTCGTGGAGGAACGACACAGGACCCTGCGCTGTTCTTTTGTCTGTTCGGCCCTCCCCGGGTTTGCTGCTGGTTCTTCCCGGGTTGGCTACCGACCCTTCCACCTCCGTGGAAGGGCGGTTCCCCCTGCCACATTCCCCACTTCTGCGGGGGAGTGGCACACCGCCAGCTGGCTCTCTCGGGGGCTGCACAGGTGTTCCTTCAGATGTTCCCCTTAGATGCTCCTCGTGCATGCCGTCTCTCTCCTCCTTTATAGTCCTCCTCCGCCAATCCTAACTCGACTGCCCACACGCCGAGTACGCTGCTCTCCTCCAATCAGGAGCAGGATCAGCTCCTGGAGGTCATCACTCAAGTTGGCAAGAGGCAGCTGCGTAGAAGCTGTTTTCTCCTCTCCCAACGCCATATTGTGGGAGAGCAGATGCATAGAATAAGTCTTAATTCCAGTAACTTAGTCTAGTCCGGGTTGCTCCCCACAGATCCCCCTTTCTTTTTATTTTTTGGCGTTGATACGCGCCTGTCTTCGGTGTCCCGCGGCACACACTCTACTCTGCTTGCTAGAGTTGCCCACAGGTGCTTACAAGTCCTATCAATCAGGCAAACCGAATCCAAGCCTTCTCATTGCCGTATTGTGGGGAGACTTATTGGTGTTGATAACGTGCCTGTCTTCGGTGACCTGCGGCGCATAAGCTGCTAGCCGCCTGCAGGTGCTCATCGCCTCACTAATCAGGCAGACCGAATCCAAGCCTTCTCATTACGGTATTGTGGGGAGACTTATTGATGTTAATTCGTGCCTGTCTTCGGTGACCTGCGGCGCATAAGCTGCTAGCCGCCCGCAGGTGCTTATCGTCCTAATCAGGCAGACCGAATCCAAGCTCTCTCATTGCTGTGTTGTGGGGAGGCCTTTCTCTATTTCTCTATCTCCGGGCATTCCTATTTCTCCTATTTTACTTCTATCTACCAGCATTCCTATTTCTCTCATTTTACTTCTAGACTTCTGTTTCTCTTATCCCTGCGGCTTCCCGGCGCCCGCCCCAAGGCTGCTTCTCGGCACCTCGCCCTGCGGCAGCTTCACGGCTCTGCACAGCTTCCCGGCGCCTCGCCCCGCTGGTGGGCTCCCGGCTCTGCGCGGCTCAGCTTCACGCGCGCACACTCCGCGGTCTCCACGCCCCTTCGCGTCTGCACCACGGCCTCACACCAGCCCCGCGTTCCCTATCTATTCACGCCCCATGCTCTCTCTGCACGCGGCGGCTTCCGCGAGTCACACAGCATAGCTTACGTCTCCGCCACTAGCATTCAATCCAAGTTCCCCGGACTAACCTGGCGAATTCCAACCTGGCGGCCCACGTCTCTGCCTCTGGTTCCAGATCTTCGCCTCTTGCTCCCTGGGCTGACTTGAAGAATTCCAAGATGGCTTACGTCTCCGCCTCGGCCTGCACTTGCGGCTTCATCCTCCCTAACGTTTTTCTCTACCCGGTATATTTCCCTAAGTTTTCTTCCAACAATATTCCTCCCTCATTTCTCCTGGCCTCTCCCCACAGTCCGTATCCAAGTCTAAGTTTCTTATAGGTTTCACTTTCACTTTCAACCTGCAGTCCGTATCTAAGTCTAAGTTTCTTCTCGCTTTCACTTTAAATCCTAACTTCTTTCCCACAGTCCGTATCCAAGTCTATGCCTAGGCTTTCAATAGCTTCTTCCGGCACCTTTTTCATCCGGCTTTTCCCTAGGCTGTTTGCTAGTCTCTCTCTCCGGTATTTTCCCATTTCTTCCCTCCTAAGTTTCCTATCCGAGTCACGGCACCATTATGTCGCTCCCCCTCTTCGTGGAGGAACGACACTAAGCCGTGCCTAGGCTTCATATCCGAGTCACGGCACCATTATGTCGCTCCCCGTCTTCGTGGAGGAACGACACAGGACCCTGCGCTGTTCTTTTGTCTGCTCGGCCCTCCCTGGGTTTGCTGCTGGTTCTTCCCGGGTTGGCTACCGACCCTTCCACCTCCGTGGAAGGGCGGTTCCCCCTGCCACATTCCCCACTTCCGCGGGGGAGTGGCACACCGCCAGCTGGCTCTCTCGGGGGCTGCACAGGTGTTCCTTCAGATGTTCCCCTTAGATGCTCCTCGTGCATGCCGTCTCTCTCCTCCTTTATAGTCCTCCTCCGCCAATCCTAACTCGACTGCCCACACGCCGAGTACGCTGCTCTCCTCCAATCAGGAGCAGGATCAGCTCCTGGAGGTCATCACTCAAGTTGGCAAGAGGCAGCTGCATAGAAGCTGTTTTCTCCTCTCCCAACGCCATATTGTGGGAGAGCAGATGCATAGAATAAGTCTTAATTCCAGTAACTTAGTCTAGTCCGGGTTGCTCCCCACACTCTTAATTTATCCACTCTTTGGTCCTGCCATACTCTTCCTGCCTTGCATATTGCCCTACTCCCCAGCCAAACCCATTCTGACTGCCCATGGCATACAACGCCAGCGTGGGCTGGGCCAGAGCAGTCCTGTTAGTGACAGTGACAGTGAAGTGTCTCACACTGCATGGTGTTATTTTTAATCTGAAGTCTGCCCCTCAATTAACAGGCATTTTATCTGGTCAGCTGGTACACATATCCACAGTATTCATTGGAATAAAATTACCAAATGATGTATTTACATGTGCAAATTGTAATAGAAAATATCCGAGGAAAAACTTCCACATGTAAGAAAGAAAAGTAAACCAACTAACCATCCAATAAATAAATCCCATATTTACAAACACCTGTCAGCTTTCAGCTCTATGTTTGCCAAAATCAAGAAGGGAGCCTTGATTCACTAACAGACTTCACAAGGCATCCTCAGACTTTCTAAGTTGGTATCCATAAATACTTGTCGTTGGTTATCTCTGAGGAAGCAGGTTGATTTAAGCAGAGCTTTTGAACTCTTAGTAAATTCTTCAGTCAGTGGCCTGACTCACAGAAACATCTAAAGTGGCTGGATAAAATCAACTGGAGGAGAATTAAGCATTAAAGGCTGTTTTCCTTCAACTGTCCTCATTCTGGTAATGAGTTTGTGGGTGAGTTGAGTGCATTGGCATTTTGCTAGGCATCATCTAAAGAAATTTTTCTGTAGGAGCCTATGTGTTCACAACCAGATAATTTGGATGGTTTTGTTGGAGTTCCAAAAATCTTCTTGAAAGTCTTTTCTGTATATTATGAGAATAGGGAATAAGTGCATTTGTTCAGATGAATGTGTAGCAGGTTTTGAGGAGCGAAGCTCTCACTGACCAATGGAATGATTTCTAACTCTGGGACGAGCGAAGTGCTTGAGGAACACAGCCCTGGAATGTTGGGGACAGCTGGAGCTGCCATAACTAAGTAGTGCAGCCAGGGTGGCTTTAGCAGACATTCCTCCCCGTTTTCAGGACAGGTAGTTTCTGGTGTGATCTCTTCCTGGCTTGCAGACAAGCACCTCTCAAGAGGTCCTCATGTATTGGACAGAGACAGAGCAAATTCTCTGGTCTCTCCTTAAAAAGACATTAATTCTTTTGTGAGACTCTGTACAACCCTAATTACTTGCCAGAGGCCCTGCTCCCTAATGCCATAACCTTGAGATTAGAACTTCAATATATGCGGTGCAGTGGCTCAATAGCCTAATCCTCCGCCTTGCAGCACCGGCACACCGGGTTCTAGTCCCGGTCGGGGCACCGGATTCTGTCCTGGTTGCCCCTCTTCCAGTCCAGCTCTCTGCTGTGGCCCGGGAGTGCCGAGGAAGATGGCCCAGGTGCTTGGGCCCTGCACCCCATGGGAGACCAGGAGAAGCACCTGGCTCCTGGCTTCGGATCAGTGCCATGTGCCGGCCTCAGCGGCCATTGGAGGGTGAACCAACGGTAAAGGAAGACCTTTCTCTCTGTCTCTCTCTCTTTCACTGTCCACTCTTTGCCTCTCAAAAAAAATAAATAAATAAAAATAACTTCAATATATGAATTTGGGGCAGGGAACACATTCATTTCATAACTGTACCTATGCCATGCCAGCACTTCTTTCCACTATTTTTATTTTACTTCCTTTTAAATGTGGATGGATATGGAAATATCTTGGCTCTTTTGAATCCAAACTAATGCTAGATAACTGAACTCCAATAAAAATATTATTTATATAGCAAGAAAAAGATTACATACTGATCCATTTCTATTTTCTTCTCTGCAGAAGGGATAGAAAGAAAAAACAAAAGAGGAAATGTAGAGAGAAAGCAGAAGCACATTTAGCAGAACAATGCCATCATTCCAAAGCAGTGATGAGCAGAAATTTAATAATATTTGATAGCTAAAACTGAGTGCTAAACTTTAAGCCTCAGGTAAAGGCTAATTGGAAGCCAAAATATGTATAACTGAGCCCTCAGTTGTCTATTGTTGCAAACATGTGGACAATGTATTTTCTCATTCATTACAGTTTCTTTTTCAGCAGTACTTTTAGCTGTGAATGTTCTGTATTTGTAATTAGAAGTTATAAAGGGTTTTCCCATTTAACTGGGTATAGTTTTGCAAACTTGCTCTCTAAAAATTTTGTCAACGATGAACTATATCCAGACTTTAACTTCTGAGACATACGCCTCTCCTTCTGGTGCTCCTCCATTCTTCCACAAACACACGAATCCTAGCATCAGAAGCAACTTCAAGTGGTTCATGTCTAGACTGTAGGTGGACGTGTCTCGCAGAGACTGAGCAGGAAGCTAGGACTAGGAAGGAGAAGATAAAACTAAAAATAAATGTCACACACCACCCAAGAAGCATATCCAGAGAGTGACTGGAAGGGTGGCGCTCCACAGTCATGGAATGTTATGAAGCTAGGATAATGCCAAAGATGGAGCAAGATGCTGAGAAACTGAACAATCAGCTGGAGTTTCACTGCTCCGACTTTTCTTCTGCACCCATTGCTTCACCCACTTGATGTTGATTGTTGACTAAATGACCTGGGAGACAAAGGGCTCTGGTATATTAGATTACTCCCAAGATATACTGTATATTATGGGAAAATAAAAGCTCAATAAGTTTTGAATAAACAGTCAAACAATTGAACGTTGTAGGAAGCAACCACCACTATGGCCGTCCACACTTATAAAAATATGCTAATAAAAACACACCATATATTGAATATATATTGTAAAAGGCATCTTAAAAAATAGGTTTCACAATGCCTAAATTTCACTTCTTTTCACTTCCCGTCTTACCAAAGTTCAGAAATACAGACCTGAAAATCTTGATTACTACTTTGCAATGACTTTCATCTTTAGTGGAATAAGAGAGGGATTCTCTGTAGCTACGTGAATCTCAACAAACTAGTAATGAAAATATCCATAGGCTCCTAAACTTCGGAAAGCAAACTCTGTTTTATAATAACTTTTCCAACAAGAAACTGTTGCTACTTATGAGTGTTCAAAAGCTTTCTGACCTATTTGAAAAAGAGCTATTAATCTTGGCAAAATTTCTCTCATGCTAAAAGCCCGCATTTAAGCTTAGGGCTAAGGCAGAGGACAATAGAAACATCTAATCAAGTGGTTTTAATAATTCTTAATCTTAAACCTCTAGCACCCATTTTTCCTGAAATGCTGCATTACCCCCATAGTGGCATACTGCCAAATATGAAACAAGAAGACAGAGCCGAAAGCCGTGGCTTCAGGTTCCTTCTCCCTCAGAAGTTAGAATGGGAACAGGCATTTAGCACTTTAGTTAAGCTGTCAGTTAAAATTCCTGCATCCCACATCGGAGGACTTGGGTTCAATTCCTGGCTCCAGCTCTTGGCTCCAGCTTCTGGCTAATGCAGATCCCAGAAGGCAGAGAGAGATGGCTCCAGCGGTGGGAGCCTTGCTACCGACTTAGGAGACGTTTAGTTCCTGGTTTCGGGCTTCCACCTGGCCTACACTCAACTGTAGAGAGAATATGCAAAGTGAATCAGCTGATGGGTGCTCATTCCCATACTCTCCCTCTTTTTATCTAGAATAAATAAATAATGAACAAAAAAATTTTTAAAACACTGTGGTCGTGTTGATGGATGACTTTTTTCCTTTAGGAAGAGTAACAATTCTGTTTTATTACAATACTGAGTTTATTTCACATGTATATTTCTGTCTCCCCACCATTTCCACGTCTGACCACCACTACCATGTCCTATCATAACGCACCATACATTCTGAAGAAGGTGGAGCTCCATCTTCAAAACTGAATGGGCATAAACGTTTATGAACGTGACTATTTGAGGCAAAATTGGGAAAAAGGGACTAGCCTGAATGCTAATGCAGTTGCCATTTAATTAGCTAAATATTCACACTCGTGAGGATACACACAGGGGCCCACCTCGTGGCACAGCATGCAGGTTAAGCCGCTGCTTGCTGCTCCTACATCCCACATTGCAGTGCTGGCCCAAGGCCTGGCTGCTACACTTCCAATGCAGTTTCCTGCCAATCCCCTGGGAAGCAGCAGTTGATGGTCCAAGTCCCTGGCCCCACCACCTGTGTGGGAAACACAGATGAAGTTCCTGACTGTGACTTCAGCTTGGCCCGCTTTCACAGTTGCAGGAATTTAGGGACTGGACCAGCAGGTGAGCGATCTCTGTTTGTCTCTCTCCCCTGCTTCTCTTCTTTTCAAATATATAAATCTTTTTTTAAAAGATATTTATTTCAAATACTAAACCAGTTATATATTAGATAATCCCTGTAAAAGAAATTTCAAGGTGTTTTCAAATGTATAATAACTTGGTAACATAAATATAGAAAATCTGTTCATGAAAGATATTTTTGTTTTCATTTAGATAAATTTTCCCAAAAATTTTAAGTTCAGACAATATTGAAGAGCAATTACATAAAAAATATTTAGTAGACTATTGAGTAATAATTTATTGTTAATTTTATTTTACATAAAATAGAATTTAATTGAAATTTTCCATATTTTATAATTGTCTATGTGAAGTATACAATTGTAAAATAACATGATATATGAATTTGTTTTAAAATAATTCAGAAAAAAGTTTTGGAGAGAAATTGATAAAGCAAGTGAGGCAAAAATCCTGAAATCTGTTGGGTGTATTTGAAAGTTTTATGAGGAATTGGTTTCTTTTTCTCTGTATTTGCAAGTTTAAATCTTGTTAAAAATAAATTTGGGGGTTTGGAGATTTTTGAAATTTTTATAGGATTTTGTAGATACCATCTGACTTTCATTTGCTAAGTGGAGTGATGACATCATTTGGTTCATTGCACATGGTGATGCTTCATCCATGTACAGGAATTAGATCAACTAATGAAAGTTATAGTGGCCGGCACTGCGGCTCACTAGGCTAATCCTCCGCCTTGTGGCACCGGCACACCAGGTTCTAGTCCCTGTCGGGGCGCCGGATTCTGTCCTGGTTGCCCCTCTTCCAGGCCAGCTCTCTGCTGTGGCCCAGGAGTGCAGGGGAGGATGGCTCAAGTCCTTGGGCCCTGCACCCCATGGGAGACCAGGAGAAGTACCTGGCTCCTGCCATCGGATCAGCGTGGTGCAGCGGCCGCAGCACGCCGGCCGCAGCAGCCATTGGAGGGTGAACCAACGGCAAAGGAAGACCTTTCTCTCTGTCTCTCTCTCTCACTGTCCACTCTGCCTGTAAAAAAAAAAAAAAAAAAAAAAAAAAAAGTTATAGTGACTCAAAGTACAATAAATACTACACAGTACTTATTCAATAAGTTCACCTATTTTAAAATATTTTTCAGTGTTAACTTGGTAGGTTAATTCGTTATCTTTTCTTCTTTCTCATCATTTAAAAACATGATTTTCTTAGATGTAACTTTTAATTGCCTTCTAAATTAGAGCTCATAGCTAATCTTGGGCTAACTCTATGCCTAAATATAGAAGATAAGAAATGGAACAGTTTCCGAAGAGGGCTTCGCATCAGAAGGAAAGTTAGGGCCTTTACAGCATAGGTTCACCCTGAAGAATTGTGACTTCCTAAAACGTGAAATATATCCGTATGCAATTATAAATGCAAATGTGTTTCAAAAATCCAGTTGAACATTGAACCAAGCAGTTAAGAACTGGCCAGTGTTCCCTGTGTTTCATACCAAGCTCTGGCTGTTGTCTGCGGCTTTCTGGTAATACCGACCTTGAGAGATAGAAGGAATTAGTAATTGGCTTTCTATAACCTGACAGATCTGAACTGAGTTCCTAGTTTTGGGCTATGGCCCTGGCCCAGCCTCAGCCCTGGCCACTGCACACATTTGAGAAGCACTGTGTATATGTGTGTGTGTGTGTATGTGTGTGCATAAAATACATATATTTCAAATGCTGTGTACTTTGGTCTTCCTAAATTAGCATACATATAAATATTTTCTGACTCACTTCTGGTCTTTAAGAAAGCAAGATAAAATGTACAAATAAATAATAAACTAAAGAATCTGGTCAGCTAAATTTGGTGTATGGTAATCAGTATTCCAGAGCCATTGCCAAGTTCCAGAGTAGCTTTCCTCCTAGGATCTTATTCTTGTGCACTTTGACAGCTCCTCTCTCCTATAGTTGGCAGGGATGGAAAATTTCCTCTCTGGAGGTGACCTCTGTGCTGCTCAGTGGATTAGATGATTGCCTGGTTACAGTCCATCGGCTTTGATCCTGGGATGCAAATGTTCCCCTCTGCTCTACACAATCCCTCTCTGTCTTAGAGTCTGATCCTTTGTTAGCAGCAAACACCCTCATGGCAGACTTGTCACAATGATTTAGGAAAGGCATATTTTACTGAAATAGGAAGCCCAGTGGTGTGGCTGGAGCTGATCAAAGCCATCAGCATGCTGACAGATTGCTGTTTATGCAAGATTGGCCTTGGGTCTTTTGGAGGAAGAAACCTCCAAGTATATGCAACAAAAGCCGATGCTTGGTCACAAAACTATAATCTCCAACACAAAGGGAAAGCGTTTCTCCTAGTGAAAAGATGGGTGAATGAATGACCCATGTCTGTAGATCTATCTTTTATAGAATCACACCATTCATTACTTTCCTTGGTCATTCATTTGTTCATCATTCTCTTTGATGGGCAATGAACTGTAAACTAGAAAGCAGGAGAGACATTGCTACCACCTCCATAGGATTCCCTAACAGTGGTGGATTCTAATAAGCAGCTGGGCATCAAGTTAAAGGAAGATACAGAGAGTTCTAATTGACTTCACAGGTCACAATTCTCCTATCCATTTACCCAGTGGGCTCTATTGACACCTGGACCAAAGTAGAAGGCAAAAAGGTTACTTGGGAGGTGATCAGGGCAACGTCAATCTTTGCATCTTCTCTAGGAGAAGGGCTGACTAGTCGAATAAATAGCATCAAGGAGATTCAGGCATGTGATCAGGAAAGGTGGTGCGGTTCCAGGAAGGAAGCCTGGAAGAGACATAGAAGGCACAAAGAGAACTACTTGAATTGCCCACCTGGGTCAGACTGGAAAGTAGAGCAGTTTCAGGTTTGGAACCCTGATTCTTACACTGTTCTTGGATACCTCCCTTCCCCCTCCTCAGGAGTCTTCCCTTCTAATGTCCTATTCCATTCCAACTTCTGCCAGCGTTTCCTTTTGGGAGTCAGAGAGTATGGTAGAATATCATTGACTTTTATCAATTATTATGTCAGGTGCCTATGTTCTCGCTGTCTTTCCTATCTTATTCTACAATGTGTGTTTTCATCTCTAAAAAAGAATGGAGGAATATACCGAGATTAATGTCTTTGCCACGCTTTCCAGGAGTCAACATTCCTGTGTTTATTGTAAAAATTCCTCTTGTCTCCCATCTCCCATAATAGCAAAGAAGGTGCTGTCATTTGACCAGAGGACCTGATAAATGCATAGTAGTTTAAAGGCAAAGAGAAGGTGAGGCATAGAAGGAACAGGAAAAGGTGTGACACAAAGGACTTATATACATAGATCTTAGAAATTCGCAAATTATTTTGTCAAAATCTATCATCTCACGGAAAGTGAGAAATCCGTGTCATAGATATGATACAACATGTGATATCTCCAATATTTCATATTAGAAAGTTGCTTACATCATGGTAAAGGAAAGGAAAAAGTAAGTTATAAAAATAACATGTTATTGAAGGTTTATAGGTATTGTTTTGGTTCTATTCCTCATTTTGCAAGTGGGCTTGAAATAATTACTTGCCATTCTTGGTCTATAAGGACCTTATTTATAAAACAAAGGCATCAGCAATTCTGAGGAATGCCAGCAAAATAAGCCATAATAGAGATGAAAATATTTTGAGAACATTTTAAGTAAAAATTATAAAGGAGTGAGTAGGAAGAAGCATTCACTTTTTGAGTTGATGCAAAATAATCATTTATGGAGTTAGTGTAATAATACTGTGTGTAATGTGTAATGATAAAATCAGTGTAGTTAGTACTTCCATCTCCTCCTATAAATGGTCACTTCTTTGTGTGTGTAGCTTTTGGGGAAAGAATATTTTGAAGAGTTAGATCAGTGTGTTGGAGATGCTAACCATGATTTATTTATTCAGGACAAGCCTTTGTCTCAGAAGTTTGTATACCATTTTTGGGATATCCACATCCTATATTGAACTGCCTTGTTCAAATCCCAGATCCACTGCTGACCCAGCTTTCTGCTGATGCACGTCCTTGGAGACAGCAGGGGATAGCTCTGGGTCTCTGCCACCCATGGGGGAGACTTCGACTGAGATGGAGACTCCTGGCTTCATCTTAGCGCCTCCCAGGCTGTCACAGGCATTTAGGGAATGAACCAGCACAGCACATGGGTGATATCTACCCCTCTCCATATCCGTCTCCCTTTCCCTCTCCCTCTCTCTCTGCCTTTCCTGTAAAGTACAAAGAAAGAAAAAAATAAGATTTATTTACTTTTCAGTTAGTTTAGTCTTGCTTGCCAAAGAAATAATTTGGGGGAAGAATCCCAGCAGTCACTCTAATGACAGAGTGAAGGTGTTTTAGGGCTTGGTCCCTAGTCCTGTGCATAAACACCCCGTGGCTCTCACAGGTGTAGGTGTGAGATTTGCCAGCTACCTTAACACTCAAGGCTACGTGGAAGCCTCCTGTGATTCTGTGGCTTCATCCACTTCTCAAAACCTGCCCCGCAGTGAGGTTACCCCTTCAGATCTCTGTACCTGCTTCAAAAGTGAAGGAAAACCTTCTGGGGAATACAATGCCACTTTTTAGTTCATTTCCTGGATAAGAGAAGAAAATCAGGACAGTGCAAGAAACGTGACTGTTATTTTTATCCAGCCACAGTTTTTATTTGTGCAGAGATCCATCCACATTTTCACTCCCCGTCCACGTTTACACAGAAATAAGCTTTGTCCATTTGTTGTGTTCGAAAACCTCCAAAGCCAAGAACGGCACCTTCCCACACAACCCTGTCTTGTTAGAAACCTGTGGCTATCGTCCTGAAAGAGGACTGGAGCTTTCAGATTCTGTCTGAGTTGGCCAGATACACAAAGTCCAGCCGCTGGGGCCCAGGCCGTGCTGTCAGCAGATCTCCAAGCAGATTTCCCAAACTGCAGAGCAACATCTGCTGTTCCAACCCCAGCTCCATGCCAGTTACTGTTCAAGAGCTTTCTGCCCGGGCCAGATGCTGTTCTTAGCGATAAATGCGTCTTTGCATGCATTCTGCAGAGGGCTCTCAGCCAGTTCTGAAGAGTTATCAGAGCTTAATGCAACTCTAGGATGTGGTGATGCCATTTGTCTGTTTGCTAAATCTGTACAAGAATGTAATTAAGTCAGTTTCTTTAAAAATGAAGTTGCTTTTTCCATCACAAACGCGTAGAAGTAGTCCTGGGCATTGTGGTGTACCTCAGCCAGTTTTCTCCTTTTCTGCCCACTGTAGGGGGAACAGCGATTGTTCCTGTAAGGAAGGATCCTTGAGGACAGATCAGAGAATGATATAGAAGATGCATTGCGCAGCGAGGGCAAGGACTGCTGCTTGTAAGTAATGAAAAAGCTTTCCAAAACCAGGAGACAAAAGTGTACTACACGTTCTTAAAGCAAATGCGCTCTACAATGATATTTGCACAGTGAGTTATGCAAGAAAAGTATAGATGGGTTTTGTTTGGATTTGGGAGGACTTATGTAGTTTGGATTTTGTGTGCTGTTGTCATTTTCATCCATTCATTTATGAACAGAAATTCATTATGTACCCACTGGGCATCGTAGAAATATACACTGGAGGAAAAGGCACTATTCTTAAGGAGTCTGTAAAATTCTTATCCCCCCAAAAGGGTTTCTAATGATAAAATAGAAAAATACAAAGGCTCTGTACTAATAGCAGGGAGAACAGTATTGATATGGGCTATCTGCTGAGTATCCACTCATCTTGGCACAGCTTTAAAAAAAAACAAAACAATAATAGCTTTCTAAAGTGCCTCAATTATGTACAAATCATCCCCCGTGCTGTGAAAACCAGGCCTAACCCATAGACTATATGTGTGAAAAGAAGTGAGACCAGAAATTACCCATATTTGTGCGATGATTCATGAGAAAATTGGATGTCCCAAAATTGTTCCAAAGCAGATTCATAGAACAGGTATCTGGTGGCTTTTCAGAGTTGGCTGAGCAATATTTGTGAAGAAGTTAGAGACACCTCATTGATGACTAGGTTGACAAATACATGCAACCCTGCCTGGATCCCTCAGGGTTGTCAAGGAGTGGAGGCAGAGAACTCTAACAGGAACCAGGCCTGTCCTGTCCTGAAAGTGGGTAGGTGTGGCCTGGAGAGGGCTGGGCAAGGGAGTTGGTGTCCAGTTGTCCTGCAGACATTCATGCTTTTGGAGAAAAGAGACAAAAGACAGGGAGTTAGCTAGATGCTGTAGACATCCCAAAAGGGTCCCCACGAGAGAATCTTCTCCCCTTTGTCATTCCTAAAGAGGTTCTATTAGGGCCTAAACCAGAAATAGAGAACCAGGCAGATTGCGTTATTTATACAGAATAGTTTATTGTTTGTTTTCCAAAAAAAAAAAAAAAAAAAAAAACTGACTGAGATCCTGTGGAAGCCATTTATAAACATTTATAAACGAGCTTGCAAAGAGAAAACTGCATACCCCGCAGAATATTTTTACTGTTTGGTTTTAATCATCTTTGCCTAAATGTTTCATGAAATGCAAACATCTCTAACTAAAATTAGAGATCATTTTACATAGAGCTAACTTACTCCTTTGGGGGATATACTTGAATGTATGACATAGGACTGGATATAGAGTTAGTACCCCTTCTGTGGCAAGTCGAAAAATGTTTTCTATTCTCTTTATCTCTATTCTGAAATGAAATTAGGGCCCAACAAATATCATCATGCTGGGGGGAACCATGGACCAAGTGCACGCTGTGACAAGGCAACCTCCCAACCATACGCCCAAACGTTTGGAAGGACTTCAAAGTGCCCCTGTAGCCTTCAACCAAAACCTGGCAGCTCTGAAGAGGATTTCAGTAATGGCCACAAAGACTGCCAGATTTGTAGCTTGCCAGTGCCAGCCAAAGTGAGCTGGCAAGAGGCACAGCCAGCACACTGCAAGCCAACAGTGCCAGGATAACGGAGCCAGGGTGGCAGGAGTTAGAGGATGGTTTCCAGGGAGCCGCGCTGTTTTTAATTACTTGCTATCGTGTTACTCCTAAGCCTTGCTTGTTGTGATTGTGTGTGGGTTGTTTCAGTGCCACATCCATCATTCCTTCTGACAGGGTGAGAGAGCCAGGGAATGTGCTATGACTGGTTTCATACAGGGTGGGGACAGGCAATGCCATGAGAGTGAGGCAGCCTTGTTGTCATGCCGGGCTGGAAAGCCCACGTCTGAGATGACCCATCCCTAAGGAGACAAGGTTTGTTGCACTGAATTCGAGCAACTTGTGATGAAATGTGTCAAAGAAGCAGTGTAAGGAGCCATCACCACCCTTTCCATTTACTCTGGTGAATTTGTTTATTCTTTCTCTGTACCTTCTATGTCCGTATCCTCTTGTGCTATTTCCTGGAACACAGCGGTCTGTATGACTACACCAAATAGAAAAGAAATCATGGTGGTGGCAAGAGCTACTGTGTTTTAAGTAACTGCTGCATTCCAGGTTTTGCACCAGACAATCACCATGCAAAGAAGGTATCATTGTCCTTGTGTTATTGCTTAGCATCCATAGAGAGTACAGTTAAAAAAAATGCAAGTCAACAGACAAGAATGCTCCAGGCAAAAGTGCTTTGATGGCAGAATACAGCAAGCTATGAGAGAACTGGAAAGGGTCATCTCATTTCAACTTACTAGAACACGGAAGTGGTTATAGTAGGGCTGCTGGAGGATGCGACATTTAAACTGAGTAATGAAGAATAAGTGATAATTAGCCCGATAGTGGAAGAGAGACAGGTGTCTTGGCAAAAGGAATCGGTTGTGTAAGAGCCATGGAGCTCTACGAGCTCAAAGTGACTAGGGTTCAGGGGAGTGAAAGGATGAAACCAGAGAGGTCAAGAGAGAGGTGAGAAATCTTCCTAATCCATGTGGAGAAGTTTACATTTCTTAAGGAAATGAAAATGGGAGAATGGCTGAAACAGGGGGAGAGGTAAAATCAGACTTGTGCTTCAGAGACAAGATTGCAGAGAGGAGAGTTCTAAGAGAGAGACCAATTCGAGTTGTCTATGAAAGAGCTTGTAATGGTCCAAATTAAGGAAAGATCTTTGAACAGTCCCTGGACGTGGTGATTTGATTGAATGTGGATGGTGGATTGGAAGAAGGTGGTCAAAAATACTTCCTGCACCAAAATTATGCCACTCACCAAAACTGGAGCCAGCAAAGAAGAAAGGGGCCCCTGTGTGTGTGTGTGGTGTTGGGGAAGTATGGTTAGGCAATGAATCCTGGCTTGGGACACATTTATAGGGAGATGCCTATACATTACTTAAGTAATAATTTCCAGTAGGTAACCAGATACATGGATCTGAGATCTAAGGTAAGAAGCATTAGGTTGAGATATGGATTGGGAGTTACTGGCATAGGCTTGACTTATCTTTAGAGCAATGACGGTCTTCATTACAATGGTCATGAAAGAAGTGTCTCCCACTCTGTCTATGAAAGCTGTTGTCCACGGGGGTGCTCCTAGCCCAGCTGGATTATTGTGGTTTATATAAGCTTTGAGTGCTAAGTCCATCAAATTGGGAACTATAAATTCTGAGATCATGTCTTTTATCTTTGCACTTTCAGGTAGAGGAGAGGTCACTGGCCCCTTTAGCACCCTGACTCCTAGAGAGAATGTGCACCCCCTTGCTTCTCATCCATTTGTTCATCACAGCTGTTCCCCAGACCTGTCTAGAATCCCATGCTGCTGTCTGTGCTTTGTCCCTCCTGGGGCTAAGAAAGCACTGGGTTTATTGCAGTAAGTCTTACTTGTAGACTGGTTAATCTAAGTCAAGAGAACAAAGGAGTTTGTCAAGGGAGAGGATGAGACCAGGAAGAGAGCAGTCCTGGAAAAAGGAAGACTAGTTCTCCCTCCATTAGTCTTAGTTTCGATCACCACCTCTTAGATCTCAGCTGATTATTTACCTGTATGCAGATTGACTACCAATTCTATTACCCAATCTCCTGTCCCTAAATTTCTCTTTTGCCTTACAACCATGATCAGTTTCTTCTGTTTACCACATAAAACTCTCACCAATTTGAACCTAAAAGTTTTAACTAGGAAAAATGAACAGAGGGAAACTGATATATAGATGTGTGGCCACTCAAAGCCCAGAGGAGCATGAAAGTAGATTTTTGATACCATCAGGTTTCTGCATTATTGGTAACAACATTCTACAACAAAACCCTATTCCAATAATGACACCTGGGTTCATTTTCTACATTGGTTCATTCCCACTCTCTTAACTTAGATAACACTCCTCAGTGTCACTTCTATAGTAGCTTCCTCATTGGTCTCTATGATTCCATTTTATTTACCTTGTTTAACATTTCTGGAGAATTTTTCCAAAATGCCTCTTTTTCCAAGTTCCTTTCTTCTTTTTTTTTTTTTTTTACCAAAAATTTCTGCCATGAGACATGGCTTCCTGTAGGAATTGATGCAAATTCATTACCTGCTCTGCCAACTCTCCCCCACATCTGAAAACACACTATTGCTCCATTTAAACACTCTTAGCTCCTCAGCTCTTGACTCTCCCCTACATATATGAAGCATCACTTCTGTCTTTGTTGTCACCAGTTAACTATTTTCTCTGGATACCAGCCTAAATAAACCAAAGGTGAACGCTTCTCTCATCTTAAAACTAAATTTTCTTAATTTTTTTTCCTTTTCTCAATATCTAAGACACATGCTTCCAGGAAAATGAAAATGAAAAACATGAGGATATCCTGAGATCATTTAATCTAAGAGCTCATTAAGTAGCTGTATAAACTGAGTTCTGCCAGTTAAATTGACTTGGCCAATCTGCTCAACGCAGTAGCTTACATTCCGATGTTTGCTAGGCTTACAGACCTTGTCCCTGCTGTTAGTATGAAGACTATTCAAACCTGCCAGCCAATCCTTTAGAATTCTCCTCAGTACTCAGTACCCTGTTGAAATGAATTCAAGCGGCGTTGAATTTCCTTTAAGATTCACTTGAAACTTATCGTTTCAGGAAACATGCTACTAAATATTTGAGAACTTAAATATTCAATTTCTAGATTTCCTTTCCATGTTTGAATTCTCACGTGTCTTAGTTTTTCCAAGTGAACACAACTGCTCAAACCAGATTGAGAATCTATCCATGGAATCAAGCAAGGTTCCAGTGATTCGGAAAACCAATTTCTATCTCACAGAGGGAAGAAACGCAAGAGCTGCCACTCAGTTTACTGCTTCTCCGCACGAGTCAGATGCCCATGAGTCTTTAGAATGTGGAGCTCAGCCACTGTGAAGCTGCCGAGTGGAGCAGTTCCTCACTTCCCCTCCTGAGAGAATTTACAGCTACCAAAAACTCCTTGCTGCTTGGGGGTTCAGAAGAGAATGTGGTCCTTTGGGCATCGCTGATTTCTGTGAAATCAAAAACTAAATGAGAAAGATTATGGGAGGTGTTTTATAGATGTTCTCCTGCATACAACAGAATATCCATATGGTTTTTTAATTTTTTAAGTTTTAATGATTCATTAAAATCATTATGCTATTTTTGATATCAGGAGAAAACCATTTAAACTCCATTATTTCTGCATTACTTAAGATTGTTGCTATAATAAAGAAAATTCCATTTTTAAGTACCAGATGGTATATTGGTATATTTTGAAGTAACTTATTTATTACTAGCTTATTTGTATTATCCATTAAAATATTTTTAACCAAAATTTTGTTTAGGCAGGAGAAATTTAAAATCAGTCATTTATCTTTTTGTTGTATAGAGTCATAGCCAGCCACAACAGCAAATGTCCATTCCTAGACCAACAACTCACACATGTTCAAAACAAATGTTAAAAATTAGTATGTAACATTTTACAGCATTTAATAAAATCTTAATAGTTTTATGACATGCCTGTTTCTAGTTTCTCAGCATGGTTCATTTCCAGGGAATCTGGACACATGTGGAAATGATGCCCTTTAAATACTGCCAGATTTTTACATCAACTGCTCGTAATTTGTCTGATGCATTGTGAATGAAAAAAATCTCATAAATCAAGATGAAATGAAAGGGGCAAAAATCAGTTTAGTGCAATGGGAAAACAACTTGTCTTTCCCACCAAAATAACCCAAACAAACAATGGCATAATTCTAAAAGGCAAGAAGATTGTCCAAATGCTTCTCTCTTTGAAATAAGTTTTGCTTAAAACAATTTCCACGTTACGATATTTAGCTGGTGAGAAGAGTGTGCAAAGATGTGATTCTTCAAGCCGTTGCTGAGATTTGTAGGCCTTAAGTCCTATAGCTCTTGAGCGTTGATAGTGAACTCAGTTAAAATAGCCTGGCAAGTTGCAGGTCACAGTGAAAGAAATGAGTGAACCTCTACCTACCTGTTTTTCTCTCAACAGTAGAGCACATGGTTTGGACTCAAATGAGCAGCCTCACTACTCAAATATAAGACCACTTGAACAGATCAAACCAGAGAAATGATTCCTTCTAAGTACAGCCAATTCAGCTCAGAATTGGAAGCATTAAGGTTCAGCAATCCAGGCAGAAAAAATGAGAGCACACCTGTACAACAGTCTGCTTCCAGAGTGAAGCTTGTAGCCTAAACCAAAGGAAAAATATTGTGGATGCTGTGTCTCATACAATAGGGGAGAGGGTAGCCAGAAAGACAAATTCATCTCAGCTTTTCTTGTCATCTTACTGTTTTCCTTGGAAATGAAAAGCTCTCAAAACCTCCTAAGAAAACTCCCATCAATAGATAAAAGCACCATTTATATGCCACAATAATTATCTCCAACATATTTGCTGAAATTGTTTTTGTTGTTGTTTAGAGGTGTGTGAGTGATTATGGCTTCATTTTTCTCATATGCAATGCTTCATCAAAGACTGATAAACGGGAAAAGTAAATGAAAAATGAGGCAGGACCAATTAAATACACATATACGCATAGTAGCTCTATTCTTCTTCTCATGCTACTACAATAAAATATCACAAACTGAGTGGATTTAAAAACAGAAATTTATTTTCTCACAGACCTGGAGAGTGGAAGTCAAAGGTATCAACAGGTTTGGTTTCTTCTGAGGCCTTTCTCCTTGTCTTTAAAAAAAAAAAAAAAAACTCTTCCTAATTTTTCAGGTTTTTTAAAACTTATATAAGCTGAACAAATTATGTATTTCATATATATGGATTTAGGAATATAGTGATATTTCCCATCCTACCTCCCCCTGCCACCTGCCCATGCTGCCACCCTCCCTTTCCTTCCTTTCTTATTCTTTCTTTTAATTTTTACAATGGCATACATTCAGTTTATTTAATAATCATGAGATTAACGTTTCACTAAGCAAAGAATTCAAACAGTAAGAAGAAAAAAACACACTGTCCCTCAACAGTAGAGACAAGCTTGTAAATAATAATCAATTCTCAAGATGTCAATTTCACTCATACGGTATTTATTATTTTAGAATTGGCTTATTTAGTTAAGCGTATGGTTTCTAGTTCATCCATTTTGTTACAAAAGACAGAATTTCATTCTTTTTATAGTAGAGTATTTTTCCATAGTGTATATATATATCACACATTCTTTATCCTGTCATTAGTTGGTGGGCATCTGGATTGATTCCATATCATATCTATTGTGAATTGAGTTGCAATAAAAATAGAAATATAAATAACTCTTTCAGATACTGATTTCATCTCATTTGGGTAAATTCTCAGAAGTGGGATGGCTAGGTCACATGGTAGATCTGTTTTCAGATTACTGAGAAATCTCCATACTGTCTTTTTCTTTTTTTCTTTTTATCTTTTATTTAATGAATATAAATTTCCAAAGTACGACTTATGGATTACAATGGCTTCCCCCCCATACCGTCCCTCCCACCCACAACCCTCCCCTTTCCCACTCCCTCTCCCCTTCCATTCACATCAAGATTCATTTTCGATTATCTTCATACTGTCTTTTTCAATGGCTGTACTAGTTTGCATTCCCACCAACAGTGAATTAGAGTACGTTTTCCCCCACATTCTCACCAGCAATTATTGTTTGTTGATTTCTCTTTGAAAGCCATTCTAACTAGAGTGAGGTGAAACCTCATTGTGCTTTTGATATGTATTTACCTGATGGTTAGTTATCCTAGTTATTTTTTTTTAATGTGTCTGTTGACCATTTGAATTTCATCCTTTGAAAAATGCCTGTTCAAATCCTTTGCCCATTTCTAAGCTGAATTGTTTATTTGACTGTTGTTGAGTTTCTTGAGTTCTTTATAGACTCTGGATATCAATCCTTCATCAATTGCATAGTTTGCAAATATTTTCTACCATTTTGTCAGTTGCCTCTTCATTTTATTGAGTGTTTCCTTTGCAGTGCAGAAACTTCTTAGTTTGATATAATCCCATTTGTCTATTTTGGCTTTGATTGCCTATGGTTCTGGGAACTTTCCCATTTGCCTATGCCAATGTGTTACAGAGTTTCCCTGATGTACTTCTTTGGTAATTTGATGGTATCAGGTCATAGATTTACTTCCTTGATCCATTTTGAGTTGATTTTTGTATAAGGTGTTAGGTAGGGATCTTGTTTCATACTTCTGCATGTGGCTATTCAATTTTCCCACCACCATTTGTCGAATAGACTGTCTTTTCTTCAGGGATTGATTTTAGCCCCATTGTCAAAAGATTAGTTGGTTGTAGATTTGTGGATTGATTTCTGGGGTTTCTGTTGTGTTCCATTGGTTTACATGTCTATTTTTGTACCAGCACCAGGCTGTTTTGATTATAACTATCCTGTAGCGTATCTTAAAATCTGGTATTGTGATGCCTAGAGCTTCATCTTTATTGTTTAAGATTGCTTAACATCATTTTTTCTCAATCCAATAAGAATGCATTGGTATTTTGATTTGGATTGCATTGAATCTGAAAATTTCTTTCAGTAGTATAGACATTTGGATGATAATAATTCTTCTATTCCATGAACATGGAAGATTTTCCATTTTTCTCTGTCTTGTATTTCTTTCTTTAATGATTTGTAATTTTTGTCATAAAGATCTTTGACATCCTTGGTTAAATTTATTCCAAGGTTTTTAAATATTTTTGTGGCTATTATGAATGGAACTGAATTTACAAGTTCTGTCTCAACCATGGCATTGTCTGTGTATATAAAGGCTATTGATTTTTTTGTGTTAATTTTATATCCTGCAACTTCATCATTCACCATTTATGGGCTCCAATAGTCTCTTAGTGGAGTCTTTTGGTCTCTCTTTGAGATGATCATCTTCTTTCTTTGTGTGTTCCTTCCTTTCTCTAGTTATTACATTCTGGCTTCATCATCTTCTTGCAGGGTTGAGGAATGTCTGGTCCACAGGCTCTATAAGGCCCGCAAATCATTTGACCTGATACTTCCAAGACAACCACAAGAAGAATTCAAAATTCAATACATTTATAGCAGGCTAATTTTTAAACTGATAATTTTGTATTACCTAGGAATGATGTTATAGATATCCAGATAGCCATTGGCAGAAAAAAGGTTCCCCACCCATGTAAGGACACCAATGATATTATATTAGGACCATGTATATGACCTCATTTTATGTATTTCGTTAAGGTCCATGTCTTCAAGTACAGTTACACCTTAAAGTACAACTGGTTAGGACTTCAAAACGTGAATTTAGCCTCTATCAGTAGCTATGTGTAAAAACTGAAATACAGACTTGAAGTAGCTCAAACAGACAATTTGAATCTAACTTATTTTTGCTCACTGATTCACAGTAACCCAAGAAAATTTGCTAACAGAGAGTTTAAGTTGTTCTGTAGCATTCAAGACACTCTTTGTTTCTCGGCATACTACTAAATTCTTTCCAGCCCTGTCTACAGCCATTGTGTCCATGTTTGTTCTCTATAAAAGTATAGCTTCTTGATACTAAACCTATGTAAATACTCTTAGGTAAACTGGTACACTGACTTTTTTTAAATATGCAGGGTGCAACCTTTGAGTAGACTATGAAATCAATTGAGTAGATTGAGTAGTGCTGTTCCAATAAGCGGTTTAAAATACTGCAGTTTGTAAATGATAAAGTCATGATGATGGAAGTGAAGTCACAGAACAGAGTAGAGTAAGAATCTCTGAAAACTCTGTCCTCCTTAGAAGGAATGAGAACAGTGACAATGTTTTCAGAACTCAGGTTTTCTGTACATGAGGAACTGACTGAATCTTGATTTAAAAAAAGAGTAAATTGTGTAAAATTCGAATTGTCCTGTTCTCATCCTTCCATCCCAACCCTGCAGTAGACGTGAAAGTCAAAAGCCACACCCACTGTGCATTCAGCAGACTGACAGCTCTCCTGGAGGGGCCTGTGAGGTTCAGATTGGAGCTCTCTCAGGCCATGTTTCCAGAGAATTTTCATTATTTGAACTGTCCGGTGATTCCTTGGAAGAACTCAGTAACAACACTAGTTTTATTTGACCTGATGTGAACCCTTCCTGGTGAAAACAACTTTTTTTCTGGGGACACTTGCTAAAAATAATCAGAGGCATTTGCTGAACATCACAGATCTCTGAGACCATAGATAGGAATGAGGGCAAACAATGGGCTTAAATTACGGAGTGGGAAGAAATGTTGGGCAGTGTGATGTACAGCAGGCTTTGGAAGGTTCTGGTGCAACCCTGGGAGTCTGAAAGTCCACGTACATGGGGGGGGGGGGGTGTACATGCACCTGGGATTGCGCGTGCTTAGGTAAGACCTGTGAAGGCCCTGAGCTCTCGCCTCTGGTGGCCCCTGAGAATCTCTGTCTGTCTTAATACACACAGTCTCACAAAGAAATCCACAAAATCGTGCATTTTAAAATGGTGAATTTTATAGTATGTGAATTATGTCTCAATTTTTAAAAAATATTGGTTGTTTATCTGAAATTTTGATAAATAAATAAGAGTAGCCATCCGTTAACTTTAGAAAGCCAGATGCTTCACTCATAGGTAATACAAAAACACGCAGAACTAATCAGCATTGACAAAGTCCAAGCGGTGATGAACTCTTCAAGGAGTGTTGAGTAAGCGCCCATGTGGGAGGCTCTTTGGGGCCTGCAAATGTTCTACAGATTCTGCACTTTCCTCACTCAAAGTTTGCTTTCTTCATGGCCTGGGTTATACCTCAGTAAAAATGAAAAGCAAATTCTAATACAGTGGTATAAATATTGTTTTGTCAAAGTATTGCATTAGTTGCATATACTTGTGCACATATGTGAAGACTGGATCATGCCATAAAGCATATTTATTTCTATAGGCATAATCAAGGTGTTTGAGAAATCCTCAGTAGAAAACTAGATTTCTATGCAGAATCTGACATACTTAGGATAAGGATAACTGGCATTCATCAACCATCTTTCAGGGAATGCAACTAAATGAAAATACAAGTTCTGGGAAGTATTATTCTAATAAATTAAGCCACCACACAGTGATTCAGAGGTATTCTGGCCTCATCAACCCTTGAACTCTGGCTTTGAATACCCTTCTTAATGAACTGTCCTTCACCTCCAAAGCTAGAATTGACTTCTCGATCCTCTAAATCTTACATTATTTTCTTGGTCTCATCATTAAGAATATACATACATCTAACATTGACTTGGCATAGTATTCATGCATTGTTTTCCTTTCTTGATGATAAAAATCCTGAAATCTAATGATTATATTGCACAAAGGGTCTTCAAAGAGTTAATAAAAAGAATATGCATATAATTCAGAATATTTAGCCCCAGGTAAATCTGCCTTTAAATTACATAATTCTGTAAATATTTTGCCACAGTTTCCTTTAATTTTTTACTTTGAAAAGCAGACTGACAGAGAGGAAGAGACAGAAAGAGAGAAATCTTCTGTCTGCTGGTTCATACACCAAATGGCTGCAATGGCAGGGGCTGGTCCAGGCTGAAGCCAGGAACTCAGAACTCCATCCGGGGTCCCAAGTGGGTAGCAGGGACCCAAGCATTTGAGTCATCCTTTGATGCCCTACTAGGTGCATTAGCAGGAAGGTGGATTTTAAGTGTCACATCCAGGATACAGACCAGCAATTCACTGTGGGATGCCAGCATTGTACATGGCAGCTTAACCCTCTATACTACAATGCCAGTCCCTCTCATAAATTTTTTTAAGATTGATTTATTTGGCAGACAGAGTTATAGAGAGAGAGCAGGAGAGATATATTGTCCATCTGCTGTTTCATTCCCCCAAATGGTCAAAATGACTGGGGCTGAGCTGGCCTGGAATTAGGAGCAAGAAGCTTCTTCCAGGCCTCCCATGTGGGTCCAGGGGCCCAAGCACCTGAGCCATCTTCCACTGCTTTCCAAGAACATTAAGAGGGAGCTGTATCGGAAGTGGAACAGCTGGGACTCAAACATGTGCCCATGTGAGATGCTGGCATATCAGGCAGCAGCTTAACCTACTAGGCCACAGTGCTGGCCCCAGATCAGTGGACATGTTGACACTTTAAATATATGCCTTAGAAATTCAGAACAGATGTACTTATGAATATGAATAAAAATATACATGGTTACAAAGAAAAGCTTGTCAAACAGTATGGAAGTTAAGCTGTGTTGTGAGTGTTTGTATAGGTGCATGTAATCAATACTGAGCATGTCTCCAGAAGTGAAAACTGTCATTCATTAGCACGTCAAAATGATTCCTGGGTTTAGACCTCAAAAATTCCCCTTCTATTCTGGCCCTCACATGTGGGTGGCCAAACATGTTTGCATTCACTCATGTCAGGGAAAGATGAGAAAAATGTCTAAGACGACATAGACCTGGGATCAGAACAAAAGGATTGTGACTCTTCACGTAACAAAACAAGCCTTTTTCATCCCTGGGCTTGTGACGCTCAGAATCTCGTGGAGACAGAGCTGAACTTTGTTCCTGAATCAAACAACTCCTCACTTACCTATGTGAAAAAATAACAGCAAAATCTCTCTAATTGACCCTTTTGCCTCGTTTGGTGCTTGTGATGGAGATGAGAAATCACAGAACCCCGATGTGTTTCTTCGGGCTTCTATGTTTCCCAGGCATCTCCCAGGCTGGCAGTTGAAAATGTGTCATCTCTCCTGTTGGCTACTTTTGGCTGATTGCTGGTGATTGATTGGCCAGTGGGTGGTGAGCAGCAGGACGGCGAGACCACACAGCTTACAGCAATGAGGAAGCACTTCAGACATTTTTTAGGACCTCAAGTTGACTAGTGTTTCTTTTCTTCAACAGTACACATATAACTGCTGTAAGAAGGGTAATTGCTTCCTCTTGAAAACCAGAGCTCTTACAAAGATACATGCCTGCTCAAAACTCCAGGTATTACTAAATCCTCATTCTATCATACTCTTGCCCTTAACTTAAACATCTTCAGTTGCAAACTTGCTGCTTGACAGAGTTCTTTTTCATGAGTTTGATTAAATAATGATAAAATGGATTTCCCCCAACTTCAACATTTCACTTTCACAACCATAAAATTTGTAATTTAGAAAATGTAACAACTGATGTTCGTAGAAGATTCTCCTATGTGTGCATAACGTGCAATCATTGGCTTAAAAAAAATACGAGGATTGCAAGGTAACAGCACTTTCACTGATTATCATGCTTGTTCTCTGAGAGGAAGTTGTACACATCTATTCTAAATCTCCTTATGATGATTTTTGGCGGTTGTGCTAAGAAAACTCCAAACACCTGGGTCCTAGACCAGTGATCTAAAGTTACAAAGTTGCAATTCATCATCATCGATAACTCTCACTCCCGTGATTTGATTATACCCTCCTTATACGCTAACAATTTTTTTTTTAATTTTTTTAAAACTTTTATTTAATGAATATAAATTTCCAAAGTATAGCTTATGGATTACAATGGCTTCCCCCCCATAACGTCCCTCCCACCCTCAACCCTCCCCTTTCCCACTCCCTCTCCCCTTCCATTCACTTCAAGATTCATTTTCGTTTCTCTTTATATACAGAAGATCAGTTTAGCATACATTAAGTAAAGATTTCAACAGTTTGCTCCCACACAGAAACATAAAGTGAAAAATACTGTTTGAGTACTAGTTATAGCATTAAATCTCAATGTACAGCACATTAAGGACAGAGATCCTACATGAGGAGTAAGTGCACAGTGACTCCTGTTGTTAACTTAACAAATTGACACTCTTGTTTATGGCATCAGTAATCACCCTAGGCTCTTGTCATGAGCTGCCAAGGCTATGGAAGCCTTTTGAGTTCACCGACTCTGATCATATTTAGACAAGGCCATGGTCAAAGTGGAAGTTCTCTCCTCCCTTCAGAGAAAGGTACCTCCTTCTTTGATGACCCGTTCTTTCCACTGGAATCTCATTCGCAGAGATCTTTCATTTAGGTTGTTTGTTTGTTTGTTTGTTTGTTTTTTCTGCAGAGTGTCTTGGCTTTCCATGCCTGAAATACTCTCATGGGCTTTTCAGCCAGATCTGCGTGCCTTAAGGGCTGATTCTGAGGCCAGAGTGCTGTTTAGGACATCTGCCATTCTATGGGTCTGCTGTGTATCTCACTTCCCATGTTGGATCGTTCTCTCCCTTTTTTATTCTATCAGCTAGTATTTGTAGACACTATTCTTGTTTATGTGATCCCTTTGGTTCTTAGTCCTATCATTATGATCAATTGTGAACAGAAATTGATCGCTGGGACTAGTGAGATGGCATTGGTACATGCCACCTTATATGCTAACAAATTAACGCTACTGCTTCCTGGGTTCTAGCAGAAGACACAAGACTCCTGGTGAAGAGACAGTTTTATTACTCACAGTACAGCAAGCCGCATAAGTATGACTTACTAATTTTACTCCAGCTCTTGTGGGAGCAGTGCCAGATGTGAGCTTTGTACACAGTGCATTTTCTTGCACTGGGAGAGAAAAAAAGACAAGCATCTTGCCCAGAGTATTCAGAGGATCCTGAATTTTCAAAATCTGCACTGCCCTGCCTCTGCTCCTGACCAGCACCTGCAAGGCATCCAAAAAGAGATGAACACGTTCTGAGGATTGTAGCATTCAGTGACCAAGCTGCATTGCTAAGGTGTGTCAACTAGGAGGATATAAGGCAGACCCAAAAAGAAAACTACTGCATGTTCATGCTCATTTGTTGTAGCTGATGTATACAGAGAGGATAAAAATGGTATGGATGTCAGATCCTTTGGTAGTTATCAATATTGCTTCACTGAATCGTATCATGTAAATGACGATGTACTCTTGTTTCACATCTTAAAAAAAGGAGTTGGGGGGGATAGTGAGGTCTCTTGGGGTACTAAGTCATACTTGGTTCTTAATTTGGGTGTTATGAGTGTGATCAGGTGATAAAAAATCATTGACCTGTACACTGAAGTACATTTCTTGGTATATAATATATTTTTCTAAATCTTTTTAAAAAGAAATAGTAAAATAATATGTTTAAATCAAGTCTATTAGTGATTGTGTCATATATAAGTGGAATAAATAATTAAAAGAAATGTTTTAGAACTTGAAAAGGAAGAGTCAAAAATAGAATACTGCATATAAATGTAGCCAGGGTCATCCAGGGAGGGTTGGCCCAAGCTGGGAGGAATGGCTTGAGTTTGCCCACCCAGAGGGTTGGCCATGTCTGCTTTGGCTTAGCAGAGCTGGGGCTGAGCAGTGGCATAGCCCAGTGGATGCCATCAAGTGTCAAGGCTGAACTGATGTACCAGGTCCAGACAATCAGAGGAACTTGTGAATCTTGGTCCTCCTTGTTCCAACTACTTTACCTCAAGAGGGTAGGGAGGGATATATTCTCCTCTGGGAAAGAGGAGAAGGAGAAGATTACTTTTCCTATAAAACTGATCTACCACTCAGACCAGGCTGACTACACGAATGAACACTCACCATGGCCACCTGACTTGTGAGACCCATGGGGTCCTACCCATCTTGTGAGTCATCGAGTTCAAGTTGACCTGCCCCAAAAACAGATTTGCCAAGCCAGAAAGCTGCAAAGTGTTCATAAGTAGGATGTTCCGTTTCAACAAGAGCCTGGTAGTAGCTGTGTTTCAAGCCAGGTGTATTGGTGGCTGTCTCGGTAGGTGGGGCTATTTCACTGGGAAGTGGTCTCCATTAGCCCCAGCAACCTTGACACTTCAAAGCTGTGATTTCTCTTCCTCTTCTTGGGATTCTGTTGTTTCTGCCAGAGCACCCTGGAGGAAACACAACATACAGCAGTCCCAGAGGAAGAGGAAGGCCTGTGCCACTTGTGGGATGTGGAGGCGCAGGCCTCCAGCAAATGATTCCATTATTTACTAGATGCAGGGGCCACATAACACAGGATGTTGAATAAGACCACTGGCCCTCACCCATGTCATCTTAGCTTCCCTTAGTGACTGTAGATCTCATCAAAACGTCGTTGGTTGAATGGGAGCACCATTTTTCCCTAAGGGAACCCAGACCAAGAAGGTAACATGGGATAGGGCCTACAGCCGGTGATGACAGAAGATCCGCAAATAGTGTGTGGTGTGCAGGGGCAGAGAAGGCATCTCATAAGACACATTGGGAGGTGGGATTTTTTTTTCACTCCTTGACCCCTCACTCCAGAGTCAGGGCCCAAGCACGGTCCCCACTTCCTTCTCTACCCATTGCTTCTCGGCAACCAAGTACCAGGGCCTACAGATCGGTTTGTGCACCTGAACCTCCCACTGTGGCCTGCAGCCTTCAGCTCCTGTGTTCACACAGCCTGATGCTCTGTCTTCATTGCCAGTCACGTTGAGCTGTAGCAGGGATGAGATACGCCAAGTGCCACTGGCTCTACACTATTAGAAGTGTCTTTGCGTTCACTTGAGGTCTCAAGCAGCAGCTCAATGAAACAAACATCCAATATTTTTGGTCCAAAGTTCTGTATTAAATAGCTAGAGGCTGTGGCTGCTGACACCACTTAATTCAGCTTTGTGGAGTCCTGGGCTTGCTGTTCCATTACCATGGTAACATCCTTTCTTCCTCTTACCTGGAGGAGGGTGACCAATGGCCAGGGCACTGCTTCAGCAATTTGTTTCCAGCTTACCTCTCACCTCCTGCCCTCATTAGTAGTGAGGACAAAGAGGGACCTTTACTCTGCCCCTCCCACACTTGCCTGCCTCTTGGGTGAGAGCATTCAACACCTGATCCCAGGGAGTCCTATTCCCTGAACACAACCTTTGGGGTTTTTACCTTTCCTTTACAATATCTCTTTCAAAATCCTCTCCTTGATATTATAACTATTGAGTTTGGAATTTGATTTCACCCTCCTTTCAAACTAATAATGGCTTAGCCTAGACTGTTTCCAGGAGACACAAGTTTTCTGGACAAGGGGCAAAGAGAATGTACTGTTCACAGCACAGAAAGTAGCATAGGCATCATCAGCATGTTTGTTTTTGTTTCCTTTGCCTCAAGTTTCATGCTGGAGAGGCGGAAGGCCCAAAAACACTGCACGCACAGGCTTGGTTTGCCCAGCAGCTGATGGACATGTACAGCAAGCAGGAGCAAGACAGCTCCTTGTCCTGATGGGAGATGCTGCTCCTCCATCAAGGTTATTTCACTGCACACGTCAGCCCTGAGAAGTGGCCCCCAGGCAAAGAACCATCCAGGTCCTGCTCCCTGGATACATGGCTGCAAGAGCAGGTAGAGACTGTCAGGACCTACGACACATGCCTCTCCCAACGTTAACTTTTTTGACTCTGCTCATGCGCCAGATACCCCGCTGAGATCTTTTCCTGCCATATTTCTGTTAATCATCATAGGAAATCTGTGAGTCAAGTGCCATTATTGCCACCCCTTGTTACAGATGAGAAGCTGACATTTGGAGAGTTTAATAGCCCAATGCCACATCACTGCACGGCGAGAAACGGGTATTCAAACTCAAGTCTCACACTAAGGCCCAGGCCCTTAACCACGGCCTTGTAATTTGTCTCAAGCAGTTGGCTCAGGACTTTGCAATGTCCTTCAGAGTGTTTTATTAAAAGTGTACTTTCCAGGGTTGGACACTTACATAAAGACATTTTAATATCTAGCCAGTTCAAATGCATATTTCAGGTTGGAACTACCTCAGGCAAAGTTGATAGAGGTTGCCTTTTCTGAGTGGATGAAACTAAAATGCTCACACCACATCTGAAATGGTCACCATTTACCTTAGTTTCCTGCAGACTGTCCCGGTTTGCAGCTGTCACGTTTGTAATCATGCATTGCTTAATGGGGTATGTTCTGTGAAATGCGTCATTAGGCAGTTCCATCGTTGTACAAGCGTTATAGGGGTACACTTAGAGGAGTCTAAATGGTGTAGCAGGTAAACACCTAAACTATATGGTGTGTGTGTACACACATATATAAGTATAGAACAGCCTATTGCTCCTGAGACTGTAATAACTAAAACTCATGAGAGTAAATCACGCAGAAGAGAAAACGGTGTGATCAAGTGATGAGGGAAACATGAGATAAATGGGGCTGCCAGTGGCATAACACAGCAGACTGTTCTGCAGTAAACTTTTTTAAAACTAGAAGGAATATACTCAAAATTAATGATTTAGAAAGAATATAACAAATATATGAATCTGTAACCTAGACAGTTATTATCAAGTGCTATATACGGTACATAATTTTTTGTGCAGAAGTTTTTGCTTACACCCACAACACTGAGAAATGCATTGACTGTGACACTATGACATTTATGATGTCACTGAGCGATAGAAATTTTTCAGCTCCTTTTGTAATCCTAAGAGAGTATCATTGTATGTTGAACAAAGCATTGTGATGCAGCACATGACTGTTTTTAGTGCCCCAGAGGGTGTCAAAGTAATTATTCCTAATGATTTTTATTGTCAAGGTAGTTTTCTTTAAAAAATATTGAAACTATAGAGAATATTGAGGCCGGCACTGTGGCGAGGTGGGTTAAGCCACTGCCTGCAAATGCACCAGTTCAAGTCCCTTCTGATCCACCCCCTGGGGAAGGTAGCAGAGGATAATCCAATTGCTTGGATTACCCACCTATGTGGTAACCTGGAGTGGAGTTCCAGTCTCCCAGCTTTGGCCTGGCTGATCCCCCACTGTAGCAGGCATGTGGGGAGTGAAGCAGCAGATGGAAGACCTCTTTGTCCCTCTCTGTCACTGCATTAATAAATAAATAAATCTTAAAGAAAATAGAGGAGAATCAATCAGGAGACCTTATACAATCAAGTAGCATTTTCAAACTTTTTATATCAGAGCAGTGTTTTTAAACTGTTGGTTTCAGAATCTATCCACCATCAACCCAGTAGCAGCCTGACTGGTTCTGTCTCGTGTGTATCCTTGCTCTGCTCATCAGTCCTAGCGTGTTTCCCTGTTTTTCCATAATTCAGTCCTTCCTCGTCTGCATCTAACAGGTGACTCTGACCAGAGTATACACACAAGAAATGTGCTAGGAGGGAGTGCAAGGTCACTTCTTAACCCTGAGATTTAGCTCTGCCTCCTGAAATAGTATTCATTCAATAAAACATGTAAATGAACACAGCTATGTGCATATCATTAAAAGTCCTGAGTATGCAAAATAAACTTTAGATCAGTTTCCATCTAATAATAATGCCCTTCTATATCTGAAATAATGTTACCTTGAAAGATCCAGAACAATAAACAAAAATCATATAAGCATGTACAATGATGCGAAATGAAAATATAAATTTACTAGCATTAAATTTTTTTATTTCGATTATTGACAAATTGCATCAGTTCATAATAGTAACAAGATCAGTAGCAACAACAGCAATAAAACAGTGGGGACTACTTCCAGGAGTTTATCATCTAATTGGAGAGAGAATACACTTTGGACAAATAGTTGTATAAGGGTACTTCAAACAGTTCATAGACAATTGAATTAAAAGGTAAATTTGAAATCCACACATATAAGGGGTCTTCAGAAAGTTCACAGAGAATGCATACAATGAAAAAGCTATGCATAACCTGGTAGTTGTTTGCAACCAATACTACTTACATGCAGATTCCTGCTCTGCGTTTTCTCTAACATTCTGTTTTGTATAAAGAAAATGATACGGGATGTGGGGGCCAGTGTGAGAAAGGAGATAGGAAGTAAAATTTCCATGCAGTCCAGACATCGGTGACAGAGGGGCATAGCTCTAGGGTCCCTCGTGTTCACGGGAGTCTGGGAAAAGTATGCAGTTTGAGAGGTGTTAAAACCCATTCACAGTTTTGACAGATTGGACCACCTGCTAGCCAGCAAAATCCAGAGGGGATGGATTGAGAAAAGTTCATTTTGATGAGAGAAGTGAAGACCCGAAGTGAAAGTTACTTAGAGGATTGTAGCTCTGGGTTAGCTCAGGAGGAAGCATTTAAGATTAAAGGGGTAGCAGCGTGAAAGCCTTCAGTTCCTGGGGAGGGCAGTGAAGGAAGCGTGGAGGGAGAATAAAAATAGAGGTGGATATTTCCATTTTCATGCTCAGAGTCTCAGAATTTATCCTGAAAAGAATGTCCGGCTCCCATTCTTTCTCATCATGACACAGCATGTCGTATGAGTAATTGCTATCTTTAGGGATGATCTTTAGAATGCCAACACCTACTGATGTCATTAGGCTTGCTACAAAGAGTAGCCCTTCTGTGGGTAGAATGTTGGTACATAGGAGTGTCCCCAACTCCTGTAACCAAAGTGTCATCAGGCACAAGCCAGGTAACTCACTGGCTACATCAGTAACAGTAAGCTAGAAGTTCCTAAGGGCTTGGATTCATTTTGTTTCATTCTTGGGCAAGTCATCCAACTTCTGTACCTTGGCTTTCTCATAATTAAAGTAGGGCAAATTGAGTATTTCCTCTTATGTTTCCTGCAACTATAAAGCATGATATATTTTAGAGAACCACGTAGGAGTTCAATATCACAATGCTGAACATATGGAATCTTCCTAAATGAACTTCGAAATATCCCATTATTTTTGTTTAAAAAACTAAAGCACCACTTTGATCATCCTCCCTTTTTACCACCTCCTCCATAATGTTATCACCGTACATGTTCTGAAATTAAACTAACAGACGTACATCCTGCTGAAGCACTGGCATAAGATAAAACAAGGTTAGGTGCTTCAGAAAGAACAAAAGCCCATACACAAAGACTTCTCCCAGAGCTAAGAAAACGCAGCCTCTAGGATTGGCAAATACCAGCCTGTCACCCAGCATACCAGAATGTGGTCTGGGTCCATGCTGAGGGCAATAGCTCAGGGATGAGTTGGCTCCTGGAGATTAATTGTTTCCTTTCCTGTTCCATGGTGAAGTCGCCCTCTTGACAACCTGCATCCAGAGCTTCAGATTCAAGAGAACCTGCATTGTTTAAAACAGCAAATTTGTAGTTTTAAATTTCCAATCTTCCTTTTTTTTCTTTCAGAAAACACAGAAGGTAGCCAACTAATTTAAACAACCTTACAGTTGACAGATGGAGGTTCTGGGGTGCTGTCACACAGGCTTTCACCCTCCTCATTGTTAAGCCCCCTCTGATAGGACCATCAGAAGAAATTAAACTTCACAGAGACAATGCTAGATAATTAATCTCCCTGGACAAAGAGAATACAGACTAATTGCAATAGCATCTCTTCTGATTTTTACTCATATCAGTTTCTATTTGTAAAGCTAATACTATCAGAGCTGAAGATATGAGATTCTTTTGGAGAAAGAAAATAATGAACTTTGCTGGCATTGTTTTGCTCCAGTTTATAATCATTATTGAGACTTTAAATGTCCTGTATAGATTTCTTAGCACCTGACACAAGATGAGTTCTGTGGTAGATATTTAATAGTTACGAAAACATAGATCCAGACATAAAGCTTCATGCTGAATTTCTTTTCTTAAAATATAGCTCTGTGCATCCCCAAGAAGACCTGAAAACTTTCCTAACTCTCTGCTGAGATCAAACTCATTGTAAAGGAGGTTCTTCTTTCTATGGAGAGGAAGTTCCTACCATCATCTGATAGATGCTCTCTGATCTCCTCACATGGCTGATCCACCCATGTCCCCAGTCTTTATCTCATGTCATATGTACATGAGCACCCCCAAATTCCTCCTGTATTCCTCTGTTTGCTCTCTGTGCTGAGTTTTCAGAATTTTCCTCCAGTGGTCGATGCTGCTCACAGACCCTGCGGCTTCACCCATCAAAGTAAGTGTGCACACCAAGTTCCGCATGCTGGAGCTGCTGGAGTCAGAGGAGTGTCCTTACCCAGATCCACACATATCGGGTTCATGTTGTGTAGAAAAGAAAACCAAAAATAAAGTGAATAGCAAAAAAAAAAAATAATAGGAAAAATTAAAAGCAAGGCAACATTCATATGTGGGTTATAATTTTAAAAATCTTTAGAAGAAATATCCCACAAATTGTTATCTATCTTGGCAATGAAAGCCAATGAATACACATGGGAATCAAAAACAAACATCCTCCAGGAATAATGCAGTTTAGTCAGGAAGACAGAGTCGAATGGAGTGATTAGGAAACACACTCTGGAGCCCAGTGTGCAGATTGCAGCCATGTTCTGCCCCTTTATGGCCTTCAGCAGATTACCTACCCTACAGGTGTTTCAGCTTATTCACCTGGGACGTGGGGAGGTTTTACCTACCTCACAGGGCTGTGGTGACCGTGAAATCAACTGTACTTGTACAATGTTTAGGTCGAAGACTAGCATGCAGTGGAAGATTCATCTGTGTTAGCCATTAGCTATTATTATGCCTTCATTAGCCCTATGGGGTCTAATTATTTGAGATTACCAGGTCCAACAAAAAGGACCAGGTAGGCTGATAGAAAATAAAGAAAAAAAAAGAAACTTTCCATTTCTTCATTGATGAAAAATAAATCAAGAGACGATCAAACTGACTTATGATTTAAAACAGCTCTGTTGATGAAGTCAGTAATAACCTCCCTGCTACCAGACCCAGTGGTCCCTTCTCTCTCTCTTTTTTAAGATTTTATTTATTTATTTGAGAGGGAGAGTTATAGACAGAGAGAGAGAGAGAGAGAGAGAGAGAAAGGTCTTCAATGTACTGGTCTACTCCCCACATTTCCGCAACAGCCAGAGCTGGGCTGATCAAAGCCCGGAGCCAGGAGCTTCTTCCTGGTCTCCCACATGGGCGCAGGGGCCTGAAGACTTGGGCCATCTTGCACTGCTTTTCCAGGCCACAGCAGAGAGCTGGATCAGAAGAGAAGCAGCTGGGACACAAACCAGCACCCATATAGGATGCTGGTGCTGCAGGTGGAGGCATAACCTACTATGCCACAGCACCTGCCCCCTCTGTCCTCCTTTAACTTGATCTCTCATGAACATTTAATATAATTGATTGCTCCTTGAAACTTGGTCTCCATAGCTACTCTGAGGGATTGCTTTCCTACCCACTGGCCAGGCCATCTGTCTTTGTTTGCTTCTTCCTCCCCCTCAGCTCTATCTCTAAATGTTGGAGTCATTTGGGATTCAGTACCAAGTAATTTTTTCTTCCCTATCTATGCACTTTAGCTTATTTCATCTGGTTCTGTGGCTTCAAATGTCATCCGTTCATCATTGAATTCCACATCTGTATCCCTAAACCTAACCTGGTTTTGAGACTCACTTAGATTAAGATCTTTTTACATGTCTATTTGGATTCCTGGTAGGCACCTAAAATTAAGATCATCCTGGCCAAACTCACAAACCTGCTTCTCTTCCCAGTTTCCTGCCTCTTATTACTAACTGAACACCTAAATAGATGTTCAAACCAGAAATGTTTATAAATGGTTCTTTTTTTTTCAAAAGATTATTTTTATTTGTTTGAGAGGTAGAGTTACAGAGAGAGAGAAGGAGAGACAAAAAGGTCTTCTGTATGCTAGTTTACTCTCCAAATGGCCCTAACAGCCAGAAATGAGCTGATCCCAAGCTGCAAGCCAGGAGCTTCTTCCGGGTCTCCCACGCTGGTGCAGGGGCCCAAGGACTTGGCCATCTTCCACTGCTTTCCCAGGCCATAAGCAGAGAGCTGGATCAGAAGAAGAGCAGCCAGGACACCAACCAGTTTCAATATGGGATGTCAGCACTGCAGGCAAAGGCTTAGCCTACTACACCACATCACCGGCCCAAGAACTGTTCTTAATTTGTCTGTTTCTATAACCCATTAGACTTCCCCCAGAAACATTTTTCAGGTCTGCCCAGTCCCGCCTGCTCTCTACACACTCACAACACTCACCAGAGTCTTCCACAACTGTAAACCAGCTGTCTGTTCCAGTGTTGTATATTTCAGCTTCCTATAGAGCAGGTAAAATGCTCACCTCAACTTCATCCGGTTGCACCCTTCCCCTCAGCCACCATGCTTCCTGCACACTAGCCTTCCTTCTCGTTCTAAACATAGCAAACGCATTTGGACCTTACAGCCACTACTCGGCTGCCCTCCTTGCTGGGAGTGCTTCTTCTTCTCTTCTCCATGGGGCTAGCACTTACTGGCTCTTCTGGTCTCATTTCTAAGGCCACCTCCTCAGAGAGACTTCCTGTGCTCATCAGCCTAAATAACCAATAAATCTCTCCTTATGAAATTGCCTTTGATATATAGTCACGTAATTTTCAGTGTCAGATTTTCTTACTAATAATCTATTTATTCATTTTTCTTTCATTTTTTAATTATTGGCCACAACAGAATGTAAATATCATGGGAATATATTCCACATCTGGCTTGCTCTCAGCTGTGTACCTGGTGGCCAGAGAACTGATTGGCATGTTATAAGCACTCAATAATTAGAGTGGGGATGGGCCCTCTGATACAGTCTGTTAAAGCACCACTTGGGACACCCCCATCTCATATTGATTGGGTAATGCCATTTGGAGTCCTGGCACCTCTGTTTCTGGCTCTCCTTCCTACTGTTATGGGTGAAATGGTGGCAGAGAAAATATTACCCCAATTCTTTGTCTCACATGGCAGAAGAATTTCTAGGCAGACAAGCAGAGAGTTTTAAAAGCAAGATTTATTAGAGTCAGAGAGCAGCCAGAGTGGCCTGGAGGGGGCTCTAAGAGAGGCAAAACCCAAAGGGCTGATGGTACTGGGGTTTTGAAGCACAGTCCTGGGGAAGAAACTGTCCATCAGTATGGACAAACCCATCAAAAGACCTGATTTACATTGTATTTTTTTTTTTTTACCATGTCTGGCTTGCTCATGATAAAACGAAAAGTACCATCAAAAGGGTGGGATACCTAATTTATTATTTTTTAAATTTATTTTATTTTTTATATTTTTATTTTTTTTTTACAGGCAGAGTGGACAGTGAGAGATAGAGACAGAGAGAAAGGTCTTCCTTTGCCGTTGGTTCACCCTCCAATGGCCGTTGCGGCTGGCGCACTGCGGCCGGCGCACCACGCTGATCCAAAGCCAGGAGCCAGGTACTTATCCTGGTCTCCCATGGGGTGCAGGGCCCAAGCACTTGGGCCATCCTCCACTGCACTCCCTGGCCACAGCAGAGAGCTGGCCTGGAAGAGGGGCAACCGGGACAGAATCTGGCGCCCCAACTGGGACTAGAACCCGTTGTGCCGGCGCCGCAAGGCAGAAGATTAGCCTATTGAGCCGCGGCCCCGGCCCTAATTTATTTTACAATAAACTGGGTGCTCAGAAGGATGGAATCCCCACTCCCTAACTATTCTCAGGGTAAAAATGTAGATTTCTAAGGAAGTAGGGCAGTCCTTTTGATCTTGCTAAAGATAACTTTTTGGGGGGGAGAAAGCATTTTTCACCCTCAATTTCCACCGGGACAAATTTGACCCTATGAACCCATCTGACTCTTCACACACTACTAATGTATCCCAAGACAGCAGACAATGACTCAAGTGTCTGGGTCTCTGCCCTTTTCTTGGGAAAACTGAATGGAGTTCTGGACTCCTGAATTCAGCATGGCCCAGTCCTGGCTGTTGTACATATTTGGGGAATGAACCAGGGATGGAAGATAGAGCTAGCTAGCTACCTGGCTATCGTCCCTTAGTCTGCATTTCAAGTGGATGAAAATAAACATTTTAAAAATAATTAGAGTGGGGGAGGGCATTGTGGCATAGCAGGTGAAACTACCCCTGTGATGCCAGCATCTCATATGGGTGCAGGTTCATATTCCTGCTGCTCCACTTCCAATCCAGCTCCCTGCTAATGGCCTGGAAAAAGCATCAGAAGATGACCAAGTGTTTGGGCCCCTGCCGCGCACATGTGAGACCTGGACGAAACTCCTGGCTCTTTGCTTTGGCTGGGCCCATCCCTGGCCATTTCTGCCATCTGGAGAGTAAACCAGTAGATTGAAGATCACTGTGGGGAGCAGCCCGGACTGGACTGAGTTACTGGAATTAAGACTTATTCTATGCATCTGCTCTCCCACAATATGGCGCTGGGAGAGAAGTAAACAGCTTCCACACAGCTGCCTCCAGTTCAGCTAATAAACTGTAGGACTTGCTCCTGATTGGAGGAGAGCAGCGTACTCGGCGTGTGGGCAGCCGAGTTGGGATTGGCAGAGGAGGACTATAAAGGAGGAGAGAGACGGCATGCACCAGGAACATCTAAGGGGAACATCTAGCTGAAGGAACACCCGTGCAGCCCCCGAGAAGAGCCGGCCGGCGGTGTGCCGCTCCCCTGCGGAAGTGGGGAATGTGGCCAGGGGGAACTGCCCTTCCACGGAGGTGGAAGGGATAGTAGCCAACCCGGGAAGAACCAGCAGCAAACACGGGGAGGGCCGAGCAGACGAAAGAACAGCGCAGGGTCCTGTGTCGTTCCTCCACGAAGAGGGGGAGCGACATAATGGTGCCGTGACTCGGATATGAAGCCTAGGCAGGGCTTAGTGTCGTTCCTCCACGAAGAGGGGGAGCGACAGATCACTATGTCTCCGTCATACCTCTCCCTCTCCCTGTAACTCTGACTTTAAAAAAAACAAATCTTTTTTTGTTTGTTTCAATATTTTATTTTATTTTTTTTTAAACTTTTATTTAATGAATATAAATTTCCAAAGTACGATTTATGGATTACAATGGCTTCCCCCCATACCGTCCCTCCCACCCACAACCCTCCCCTTTCCCACTCCCTCTCCCCTTCCATTCACATCAAGATTCATTTTCGATTATCTTAATATACAGAAGATCAGCTTAGTATACATTAAGTATGGATTTCAACAGTTTGCTCCCACACAGAAACAAAAAGTGAAAAATAATAGATGATTTTTTTTAAATGATGATGAAATCAGAGCAGAACTATTGTCATGTTTAATCCCAGTGAGAGTCAAGTTGGGAATTGATAATTTCTTTTTTTTTTTTTTTTACAGAGGATCAGTTTAGTATGCATTAAGTAAGGATTTCAACAGTTTGCACCCCCATAGAAACACAAAGTGAAATATACTGTTTGAGTACTCGTTATAGCATTAAGCCTCAGTGTACAGCACATTAAGGACAGAGATCCTACATGAGGAGTAAGTGCACAGTGACTCCTGTTGTTGACTTTACCAATTGACACTCCTGTCTATGGCATCAGTAATCTCCCTATGCTCCAGTCATGAGTTTCCAAGGCTATGGAAGCCCTCTGAGTTCTCCGACTCTTATCTTGTTTAGACAAGGTCATAGTCAAAGTGGAGGTTCTCTCCTCCCTTCAGAGAAAGGTACCTCCTTCTTTGATGACCTGTTCTTTCCACTGGGATCTCACTCGCAGAGATCTTTTGCCAGAGTGTCTTGGCTTTCCATGCCTGAAATACTCTCATGGGCTTTTCAGCCAGATCCGAATGCCTTTAGGGCTGATTCTGAGGCCAGAGTGCTATTTAGGACATCTTCCATTCTGTGAGTCTGCTGAGTATCTCACTTCCCATGTTGGATCACTCTCCCCTTTATTTACTCCATCGGTTAACGTTAGCAGGTACTAGACTTGTCTATGTGCTCCCTTTGACTCCCAGTCCCTCCACCATGACCAACTGTGAACTGAAATTGATCACCTGGAACAGTGAGATGGCATTGGTACATGCCACCTCGATGGGATTGAATTGGAATCCCCTGGTATGCTTCCAACTCCACCACTTGGGGCAAGTCAGCCTGAGCATGTCCCAAATTATACATCTCTTCCCTCTCCCATTCCCACTCCCATGTTCAACAGGGATCACATTTCAGTTAATTTTCAACACTTAAGAATAACTGTGCATCAATTACAGAACTAAACCAGTCATATTAAGTAGAACAGATTAAAAAACTACTAAGAGGGATAATGTATTAAGTTGTTCATTAACAGTCAGGGCTATGCTGATCAAGCCACCGTTTCCCATAGTGTCCACCTCACTCCAACAGGTTTCCCTCTTGGTGTTCAGTCAGTCGTCACCGATCAGGGAGAACATATGGTATTTGTCCCTTTGGGACTGGCTTATTTCACTCAGCATGATGTGTTCCAGATTCCTCCATTTTGTTGCAAATGACTGGATTTCATTGTTTCTTACTGCGGTATAGTATTCTAAAGAGTACATATCCCATAATTTCTTTATCCAGTCTACCGTTGATGGGCATTTAGGTTGGTTCCAGGTCTTAGCTATTGTGAATTGAGCTGCAATAAACATTAGGGTGCAGACCGCATTTTGTTTGCCAATTTAAATTCCTTTGGGTAAATTCCAAGGAGTGGGATGGCTGGGTCGAACGGTAGGGTTATCTTCAGGTTTCTGAGGGATCTCCAGACTGACTTCCATAGTGGCTTGACCAGTTTGCATTCCCACCAACAGTGGGTTAGTGTCCCTTTTTCCCCACATCCTCTCCAGCATCTGTTGTTGGTAGATTTCTGTATGTGAGCCATTCTAACTGGGGTGAGGTGGAACCTCATTGTGGTTTTGATTTGCATTTCCCTGATTGCTAATGACCTTGAACATTTTTTCATGTGCCTGTTGGCCATTTGGATTTCCTCTTTTGAAAAATGTCTATTGAGGTCCTTGGCCCATCTCTTGAGTGGGTTGTTTGTTTTGTTTTTGTGGAGTTTCTTGATCTCTTTGTAGATTCTGGTTATTAACCCTTTATCTGTTGCATAGTTTGCAAATATTTTTTCCCATTCTGTCAGTTGTCTCTTCACTCTCCTGACTGTTTCTTTTGCAGTACAGAAACTTCTCAATTTGATGCAATCCCAATAGTTAATTTTGGCTTTGACTGCCTGTGCCTCCTGGGTCTTTTCCAGAAACTCTTTGCCTGTGCCAATATCTTGAAGGGTTTCTCCAACGTTCTCTAGTAACTTGATGGTGTCAGGTCGTAGATTTAGGTCTTTAATCCATGTTGAGTGGATTTTTGTGTAAGGTGTAAGGTAGGGGTCTTGCTTCATGCTTCTGCACGTGGAAATCCAATTTTCCCAGCACCATTTATTGAATAGACTGTCCTTGCTCCAGGAATTAGTTTTAGATCCTTGATCAAATATAAGTTGGCTGTAGATGTTTGGGTTGATTTCTGGTGTTTCAATTCTGTTCCATTGGTCTATCCATCTGTTTCTGTACCAGTACCATGCTGTTTTGATTACAACTGCCCTGTAGTATGTCCTGAAATCTGGTATTGTGATGCCTCCGGCTTTGTTTTTGTTGTACAAGATTGCTTTAGCTATTCGAGGTCTCTTGTGCCTCCATATAAATTTCAGCACCAATTTTTCCAGATCTGAGAAGAAGGTCTTCGGTATCTTGATTGGTATTGCATTGAATTTATAAATTGCTTTTGGGAGAATGGACATTTTGATGATATTGATTCTTACAATCCATGAGCATGGAAGATTTTTCCATTTCTTGGTATCCTCTTCTAGTTCTTTCTTTAAGGTTTTGTAATTTTCATCGTAGAGATCTTTAACGTCCTTGGTTAAGTTTATTCCAAGGTATTTGATTGTTTTTGTAGCTATTCTGAATGGGATTGATCTTAGAAGGTCTTCCTCAGCCATGGCATTGTCTGTGCATACAAAGGCTGTTGATTTTTGTGCATTGATTTTATACCCTGCTACTTTGCCAAACTCTTCTATGAGTTCCAATAGTCTCTTAGTAGAGTTCTTTGGGTCCCCTAAATACAGAATCATGTCATCTGCAAAGAGGGATAGTTTGAGTTCTTCCTTCCCAATTTGTATCCCTTTAATTTCTTTTTCTTGCCTAATAGCTCTGGCTAGAACCTCCAGAACTATATTGAATAGCAGTGGTGAGAGTGGGCATCCCTGTCTGGTCCCAGATCTCAGTGGAAATGCTTCCAACTTTTCCCCATTCAATAGGATGTTGGCTGTGGGTTTTCATAGATTGCTTTGATTGTATTGAGGAATGTTCCTTCCAAACCCAGTTTGCTTAGAGTTTTCATCATGAACGGGTGTTGTATTTTATCAAATGCTTTCTCGGCATCTATTGAGATAATCATATGGTTTTCCTTCTGCAGTCTGTTAATGTGGTGTATCACATTGATTGTCTTGCGCACATTAAACCATCCCTGCATACCAGGGATAAATCCCACTTGGTCTGGGTGGATGATCTTTCTGATGTGTTGTTGCATTCTATTGGCGAGAATTTTATTGAGGATTTTTGCATCTATGTTCATCAGGGATATTGGTCTGTAATTCTCTTTCAATGCTGCATCTTTTTCCGGCTTAGGAATTAAGGTGATGCTGGCTTCATAGAAAAAATTTGGGAGGATTCCCTCTTCTTCGATTGTTCTGAATAGTTTGAGAAGAATTGGAGTTAGTTCTTCTTTAAATGTCTGGTAGAATTCAGCAGTGAATCCATCTGGTCCTGGGCTTTTCTTTGTTGGGAGGGCCTTTATTACTGTTTCAATTTCTGTCTCAGTTATGGGTCTGTTTAGGTTTTCGATGTCTTCCTGGTTCAATTTAGGTAGGTTGCATGTGTCCAGGAATGTATCCATTTCTGGTAGGTTTCCCTGTTTGCTGGCATACAAGTCCTTGTAGTAATTTCTGATGATTCTTTTTATTTCTGTGGTGTCTGTTGTTACGTTTCCTTTTTCATCTCTGATTTTATTGATTTGGGTCTTTTCTCTTCTTTTTTTAGTTAGTTGGGCCAATGGGGTGTCAATTTTGTTTATTTTGTCAAAAAACCAGCTCCTCGTTTGGCTGATTTTTTGTAATGTTTTTCTTGATTCAATCCTGTTGATTTCTTCTCTGATTTTAATTATTTCTCTTCTCCTACTAGATTTGGGTCTGGTTTGCTGTAGGTTTTCTAGATCCTTGAGGTGATTTGAAAGCTCATCTATTTGGTGCCTTTCCAATTTCTTGATGTAGGCACCTATTGATATAAACTTCCCTCTTAACACTGCTTTTGCTGCATCCCATAAGTTTTGGTATGTTGTGCTGTTATCCTCATTTACTTCCAGAAAGTTTTTGATTTCTCTTTTGATTTCTTCTATGACCCATTGTTCATTCAGGAGCATGTTGTTCAATCTCCATGTGTTTGCGTATGCTCTAGGGATTCCTGAGTTGCTAATTTCCAACTTCATTCCTTTATGGTCTGAGAAGCTACATGGTATGATTCTAATTCTTTTGAATTTGCTGAGACTTGCTTTATGGCCTAGTATGTGGTCAATCCTAGAGAAGGTTCCATGTACTGCTGAGAAGAATGTAAAATCTTTAGCTGTAGGATTGAAAGTTCTGTATATATCTGTTAGATCCATTTGGGCTATAGTGTCGTTTAAATCTACTGTATCCTTGTTGATCTTCTGTCCTATTGATCTGTCTATTTCTGAGAGTGGAGTATTGAAGTCCCCCAGTACTATTGTATTGGGGTCTAAGTCTCCCTTTAAGTCCGTTAACAAATCTTTTAGATAAACCGGTGCCCTGTAGTTAGGTGCATATACATTGATAATTGTTATATCTTCCTGTTGAATTGATCCCTTAATCATTATATAGTGCCCCTCTTTGTCTCTCTTAACGGTTTTTGTGGTAAAGTTTATGGTGTCTGATATTAAGATGGCTACGCCTCCTCTTTTTTCATTTCTGTTGGCATGGTATATCTTTTTCCAGCCTTTCACTTTCAGTCTGTATGCATCTTTGTTGGAAAGATGTGTTTCTTGTAAGCAGCAAATAGATGGGTTTTGTTCCTTAACCCAATCAGCCAATTGGTGTCTTTTAACTGGACAGTTCAGGCCATTCACGTTCAATGTGACTAATGATAAGTGGTAACTTTGCCCTGCCATTTGCCAAAGATAAGTTCTAATAAATGCTTTGAATTCCCTGTGATCTTTTGCTGTGAGCTTTCCTTCCTTGGTTTCCTTCCTTTACCTTCTTTCATATTGATGTTTCTTTGTGTTTCTTTGTTTCTGTGTGTAACACATCTTTAAGCATCTTTTGCAGGGCTGGACGAGTGGCAACAAATTCTTTCAATTTCTGTTTGTTATGAAAAGTCTTTATTTCACCTTCATTCACAAATGATAGCTTTGCAGGATATAATATCCGGGCTGGCAGTTGTTCTCTCTTAGTACCTGGGCTATATCTCACCATTCCCTCCTAGCTTGTAGAGTTTCTGATGAGAAGTCAGCTGTGAGTCTGATTGGAGATCCTCTGAGAGTAATCTGACGTTTCTCTCTTGCACATTTTAGGATCTTTTCTTTATGTTTCACTGTGGAGAGTTTAGTTACAACGTGTCGTGGTGAGGATCTCTTTTGGTCGTGTTTATTAGGGGTTCTGTGAGCTTCCTGTACTAGGATTTCTCTGTCCTTCTCCAAACCTGGGAATTTTTCTGCAAATATCTCACTAAAAAGGCCTTCTAATCCTTTCTCCCTCTCCATGCCTTCAGGAACTCCTAGAACCCGAATGTTGGGTTTTTTAATAGTATCCTGAAGATTCCCGACAATATGTTTTAGATTCCTAATTTCCTCGTCTTTTCTTTGGTTTGACTGTATCCTTTCCTGTTCTCTGTCTTCTAAGTCCGATATTCTCTCTTCTGCTTCTCCCATTCTGTTTGTAAGGCTCTCTATCGTATTTTTCATTTGATCTATTGAATTCTTCACTTCAGTCACTATCCCAGTTTCCTGTTGTACTAGTTGTTTCGTTTCATTTTGATTCCTCCTTAATATTTCATTTTCACGAGAGAGATTTTCTATCTTGTCCATTAAGGATTTCTGTAGTTCAAGAATTTGTTTTTGAGAACTTCTTAATGTTCTTATCAATTTTTTGAGATCTGCTTCTTGCATTTCTTCTATGTCATCATCCTCATAATCTTGAATTGGGGTGTCTTTTCCATTTGAGGGCTTCATGGTGACTTCCTTGTTTTTATTACCTTGGTTTTTGCGTTTGTTATTTGGCATATTGGAGATATTTGGTTTCTTCACTGTGGTGCTTTTTCTTGTTATACTATGACTCTAGATTAAGTGGACTATCTGTTTTTGATGGAGCCTTAGGGCTTGAGATGGGTGTGGCCTGAGAGCTCTGTTTGGTGTGCCAAAGGTGACACTCCCAGGTTAGGCGTGGTAAACCTCTCTCTCTCTCTCTTTTTTTTTTTTTTTGATTCAAAAGGGAAGTTATTCTGGACAGCTGAACGAAGTTGGAGGTAGTTAGCAGGCAAATGATATACCCGCAGGAGCCAGAGATCGGAAGCTCTTTCCCAAGAACCACACAGGGAATCTGTTCGGCCCTCAGAGTGGGCTCAAATTCTCCTTCAGTCTCCCACTGGGTTGCCAAAGTTACGGAATTGTAGCGTCTCTGGAGAATGCTCACGTGAATTCCGTGAGTTCTCTCCCCCACCGTCTCTTTTTTCACAGTCTCAGTTCAGTAGCACCACAAATTTACTAGGTCCTAATCTCCTGTTAATTCGCCCCACCCAGAGTCAGGTTTTTCTGCTAGGCTCAGGGCCGGTGCAGACCTGAGGTCGCTCTGCTTATGACGTATGTCCAAGATGGGGCCTGCTCTTTGTCTTGCTCGCCCTTGAGAGGTGAGCGGAGAGAGAGAAACCCGTGTCCGTACCAGTCACCTTTTTTTTTTTTCCTCTCTCTCCCAGTTAGCTTGGTGAAGTTCCCCCCCCCCCCCGGGGGTCGTTCCCTCTAGTCTCCTCTCTCCACTTGCCTGCCGGTGTCTCGGGTTATTGAGGTTCGGCTCACCTCGCGTTCCAGCGCTGGTGTGTTGAGTCTGCCACTGGTGTCCCGAACTGTGGGCTCCCACGCTCTCCACGCAGGTCCGCTCCCCTTCCAGCGCCGATGTGTGGACTCGGAGCCCTGGACGTCCCAAGTGTCCCCGCTGTTGTCTGTGTGGCACGCACTCCCCTTGGAGCACTTGCGCGCAGACCCTGCAGCTTGCGCAGCTCGGAAAACAAATCTTAAAAAATAATAATTAGGGTGAATAAATGAATGAAGAGGTCTATGATAGTCACTGTAGTCACTAGTACCCATAGTAGGATTGAGCTTCCTGGCTTATTTTTAGTGATATATATCCATCAGAGTAGTTTTGGCCAAAAAGTTATACGTAGAAATGGTATGTGTACAGAGTTTGGGGATTACTTCTCAGCCCTCTCCCCGCAACTTGCCTCTCATAATGCTTTGTAATGACTCATTTTCCAATTCAGAGGTCCTATGGAAGTACTGCATTTGCAAATGGAAGGTGGGTATGAAACTTAAAATAGATAGGTTATCTCAATAGTCAAACAGATGAAGTGTAAATTCACCTGTTTTCTAAAATGATGGTTGTGGGGAGCAACTGAGACTAGACTAAGTTACTGGAATTAAGACTTATTCTATGCATCTGCTCTCCCACAATATGGCACTGAGGGAGCGACATAATGGTGCTGTGACTCGGATATGAAACCTAGGAAGGAAGAAGTGGGAAAATACTGGAGAGGCTAGGGAAGAGCCTAGGGAAAAGCCAGACAGAAAAAGTGCCGGAAGAAGTTACGATTGAAAGCGAAAGTGAAAGCTAGAAGAAACTTAGACTCGGATACGGACTGTGGGGAGAAGCCAGGAGAATTGAGAGAGAAATATTGATGGAAGAAAGCTAGGAAATGTACCGGGTAGAGAAAAATATAAGCTAGGGAAAATGAAGCCACGGGGGTAGGCCGAAGCAGAGACATAAGCTAGGTTGGGATTCGTCAAGTCAGCCCGGGGAGCAAAAGACGGGAAGCCAAACCGAAAAGCAGAGAGTAAGCTAGGTTGGAATTCATCAGGTTAGCCCGGGGAACATAGACTGAAAACTAAACCAACCGGTAGTGGAAACGTGAGCTAGGCCGTGATTCGCGGAAGCCGCCTCACGCAGAGAGAGCGTGCGGGGCAGGAGCGGAGAGAGCGCACGGGGCGCGAGTAGATAGGAGAGCGCGGGGCTGGCATGGAGGCCATGGTGCAGGCGTGAAAAGGCGCGGAGACCGCGGAGCGCATGCGAAGCCAGGAAGCCACGCAGATAAGAGAAGCGCAGGCTGAAGCCGTGCAGAGCCGGGAAGCCGCTGCAGTGCGGGGCGCTGGGAAGCCGCCGCGGGGCGGGCGCTGGGAAGCCGCGGGGATAAGAGAAACAGAAGTATAGAAGTAAAATGAGAGAAATAGGAATGCTGGCAGACAGAAGTAAAATAAGAGAAATAGGAATGCCCGGAGATAGAGAAATAGAGAAAAATAAGGCCTCCCCACAACACGGCAATGAGAGGGCTCAGATTCGGTCTTCCTGATTAGTAAGGCGGTAAGCACCTGTGGGCAGGCAGAGCATGTGCCACAGGGCACCGAACACAGGCATGCATCAGCGCCTAAAAACCTCCTCACAATATGGTGAAGAGAGGACCCGGATGTCGCTCCCCCTCTTCACGGAGGAACGACACAGGACCCTGCGCTGTTCTTTTGTCTGCTCGGCCCTTCCCGGGTTTGCTGCTGGTCCTTCCCGGGTTGGCTACCGTCCCTTCCACCTCCGTGGAAGGGCGGTTCCCCCTGCCACTTTCCCCACTTCCGCGGGGGAGCAGCACACCGCCGGCCGGCTCTCTCGGGGGCTGCTCAGATGTTATCCGGATGTTCCCCTTAGATATTCCTGGTGCATATTGTCTCTCTCCTCCTTTATAGTCCTCTTCCACCAATCCCAACTCTGCTACCCACACGCCGAGTATGCTGCTCTCCTCCAATCAGGAGCAGGTCCTGCAGGTTATTGGTCGAACTGGAGGCACCTGTGTAGAAGTTGTTTACTCCTCTCCCAGCGCCATATTGTGGGAGAGCAGATGCATAGAATAAGTCTTAATTCCAGTAACTTAGTCTAGTCCGAGTTGCTCCCCACACCCGGATTTGGTTTGCCTGATTGGTAGGGCTTGTAAGCACCTGCAGGCAACTCGAGCAAGCAGAGCAGAATGTGCGCCACGGCACTGAAGACAGGCGTGTATCAACGCCAAAAAATAAAAAGAAAGGGGGAACTGTGGGGAGCAACTCGGACTAGACTAAGTTACTGGAATTAAGACTTACTCTATGCATCTGCTCTCCCACAATATGGCGCTGGGGAGGAGTAAACTTCTACGCAGCTGCCTCTCGCCAACTTGACTGATAAGCTGCAGGAGCTGATCCTGCTCCTGATTGGAGGAGAGCAGCGTGCTCGGCGTGTGGGTAGCAGAGTTGGCATTGGTGGAAGAGGACTATAAAGGAGGAGAGAGACAGCATGCACCAGGAACATCTGAAGGAACACCTGTGCAGCCCCCGAGAGAGCCGGCCAGCGGTGTGCTGCTCCTCTGCGGAAGCGGGGAAAGTGGCTGGGGGTGCTGCCCCTCCACAGAGGTGGAGGGGCCGGCAGCTAACCCGGGAAGGGCCGAGCAGATGAAAGAACAGCACAGGGTTTAGTGTCGTTCCTCCGCGAGATGGGGGAACGACAGATGGTGTCTCTGTTTCTTTGTCTCACATGGAAGAATATCCAAGTGGACAAGGTAAAGAGAAAAGCAAAACTTAAAGGTGTTTTGTTTTTTAAGATTTATTTATTTATTTGAAAGTTAGAGTTACACAGAGAAGGAGAGACAGAGAGAGAAAGAGGTTTTCCATTTGATGGTTCACTCCACAGTTGGCCACAACGACTGGAGCTTTGCTGACAAAGCCTGGAGTTTCTTCAGGGTCTCCCAGGCAGGTGCAGGAGCCCAAGGACTTGGGCCATCTTCTACTGCTTTCCCAGGCCAAAGCAGAGAGCTGGATTGGAAGTGGAGCAGCTGGGATTCGAACCGGTACCCATATGGGATGCCAGCACTGCAGGCGGTGGCTTTACCCGCTATGCTACCGTGCTGGCCCCCTTAAAGTTTGGAAAGCGGGATTTATTAGAAACCTCCAGCCAGAGTGGCATAGAGGGGGCTCCAAGAAAGGCAAGGGCTGGTGGTAATCAGGTTTTTAAGCGCAATCTTGGGGAAGACACTGTCAATCAATATAAGGTAAGGACAAACCCAACAAAAGACCTGATTTACAATCCTTTATCCTGTCTGGCTTCCTCAAGATAAAACAAAAAGTCATCCAGAAGGGTGGGATAGGTAATTTGTGTTCACAGTAAGCTGTGAGCTTAGGAGGATGGAATCAGCACTCCCTTGCTATTCTCTTGGTAAATTTGGAGGTTCCTAAGGAAGGAGGGTGGACATTTTGATCTTGCTAAAAGATAACCTTTTTGGGGGAAGCAAACATTCTGTACCCCAAATTCTACTGGGAGCACCCTGACTGCCTATCAACCCGTCTGACTCCTCACAATGGCAGTCAAAAGATTTAAATATTAAGCATACACTGAGGGATAGCACACTTAATATAATTAATGGAACACTGATGTGATTATTAATATAAATTAATAAAGTTTATCAAGACAAGGATCCCTGAGTACTTAGACAAATGGAGCAGACATCCCATAAATATAAGGAGACGATGGGATCCTGGCAGGAACCATTTTCCATGAAGGTTTGGCCACCATTGCATTTATCACAATCATACAGCTGAATGAAAATAAAATTGGAGTGAGACTCCCCACCCACAACATTTTCATGGAACTTAGCACTCCTGAGAAATGAGAAATGTCCTTCCTACCTGAGCCCTCGACTCTGAGCACAGAAAGGTACCCAGCCTGTCTTTGTCGCCTGCAGAAAGCTCCATTCTTTATCAAGCTAAAGAAGCAAGAGGCAAGAGGCAAGTCCCTTATTTCCTCTTAGTAACTAGCGATCAGAGAAGAAGGAAGCAACAGAACACTAGCTATGGTCCGAAAGGGCATAGCTCTGCAAATTCAAATGTTGATACCAAACCCAGGTGGAGATGTTGTTAAGATGGAAGATGATTAGGTCAGGAGCCTAGAGCTTTCCTAATTGGGATTTTCCCCTTATAAAAAGGACCCCAGAGTGCTCCCTGACGATGTGAGAGAACAGTGAGAAATCGCCATCTCTGAACCAGGAGGAAATGGGCCTTCCCCAGACACCAATTCCGCTGGTGCCTTGACCCTGGACCTCCCAGCCCCCAGAACTGTGAGAAATCAATTTCCCTTGTTTATAAATTCCCCAGTCAGCAGGGGTTTGTTATAGCAGCCAGAATGGGCTTTTGCAGAACTAAAAGCTTTGTTCTTGGTCTGCCTCTTGGGGAGAAAGTTAATAGCTCCTAATTGTGGTTTGAAATGCAAATACAACAAAAACCCACACCTTTGAAAGGAAGGAGTCCTTGAGAACCACTGACTGCCTGAGACCCATAACCTCACAGTGATTGTCTCAGGTAACCAGAAAGGCAAGGCCTATGCCTGTGTAACCCTGACTGCCTGCGGTGACACACTGTGGCTAAATGAATCGACTGAGGTCTCTCAATTGAATTTCTAGGCCAGACTCTAGCAAGAGGCATGCTGGTCCTCACTGGCATCCCTTTCTGAATGAGCTACCTCCTCCACATTGTCCACTGCGAGTGCCCTGAAAGAAAAAAGTGTAAGGTTTAGGCCAAATCTTCCCATGGGAAATTCCCTTGGCGAAAGCAGTAACCAGTTGATAATTAAGTCCATGCTTAAATATCACTCCTGCCTGAAAGCATCCTAGAAAATTCTATTACAGAATTCCCAGGTGTCAATGTGGCCACCACAGAAAGCTGCCAGTCAAAGCCCTGCAGGGCCTGACACTTAACTTTTTTTTTTTTTTTTTTTTTTTTCTTTTGGGTCTCCAGAGGGAGAAAAGCTCTTTGCAAATGCTGGACCCTACAAGGGGTCAGCCCAGGAGATTAGAGGCCAACAGGTTTGTAGTCTTCACTGATTCTTGAGTGGAAGAGCAGATGCTGTTAATGATCCCCTTGTGGCTTTGCATGCACAGCTACTCCAGTCTCTCCGTGGGCTGAATCAGAAACCTCAGCTCTGAGCCTCCTAGGGTTACCCTGCAGTGACAGGAGGCTGCAGTACAACACAGCCCCAGGGACAAGTTTATCTCACTCCTAGGGAAAGTGCTCCCTTCAACCCTCTTTCCCCCCTTACACAAAGACAAAGAGCTTCAGTTAAGGCTTCAAGAATACCTACACAGTAGAATATATAGAACATAATAACATACATGACATACACATAGCATAGAAGGAAAAGGCATGTTAATTACTCACCCATTCCCTTGTTGACAAAAATCTCGTTCCCACCATTTGCCTTAAAACTTGGTGATGTCATTACCTGTGATTTATAAAAAGATAAACCCACACAAGTTGCAATAATTGTAAATTACTACTATTTGGAGTCAAAGCACAAACTTAAAGATAAACCAAGAGTGATTCTCTGACAATGTTAGGGGAAAAAAAACCAAAAAGGTCAAATGAGACATTTTCAGTCTTGAGAGCGATGTGTGCGCTACAGGATTTTCTGAAGGGGTTCTCTGTTTCATGGACTCAACATACCACAGAAAACAGTCTTCTGTATTCTCACCATTTTTTTTTAGCTTGTGGAAATAGAGCAATTGGAGTTTTATCCGGTGCAGAAAAGAGAATATTGAGACAGCTGTGACAATGTAATAAAAATAGGTTCAGGTATGTGGTGCTGAGACACTGAGGCCTGCTCTTCAACTGTTAACACCTCAGAGTGTTACAGGTGAAACCGATTACCTCGGTTCTTTGTCTCACATGGAAGAAGAATTTCCAAGCAGACAAGGCAAAGGGAAAAGCAAGGGGATTTAAAAGCAAAATTCATTAGAGTCAGAGACTCCAGCCAAAGTGTCCTGGAGGGGCTTCAAGAGAGGGAAAAACCCGAAGGGGCTTGGTTGTAGTGAGGTTTTAAGCACAGTTTTGGGGGAGAAACTTTCAATCAGTACAAGGCAGGGATGAAACCCATCGAAAGATCTGATCTGTAATTTTATTTGCCAAGAGGTGGGATAGGTAACTTGATTTTACAGTAAACTATGAGGTCAGAAGGATGGAATCACCACTCCCTTGCTATTCTCATGGTAAGACTGGAAATTCCTAAGAAATGGGGCAGGTACTTTTGAGCTTGTTAAAGGTAACTTTTGGGGAAAGCAAGTATTTTGCACCCTGAATTTCCACTGAGACCACCCTGACTGCCTATTAACCCATCTTCTCACAAGAGATAAGAAAATCTAGTATAAAATAAGATAGTAAGACAATACATGAAAATCTAGTATAAAATGCATGTATGCAGGAGTCCCGTGAGGAAATATTTTTTTAATTAATCCTTTATTTTATTTTTAATGGGATGTGAATGTGAACATAGTTCATGTAGTTCGCAGATGCAATTCTGAGAGTACAATGGTACTCTCTTCCTGCTTTCCTTCCTTTTCTTTCCCTTGCTGCCCTCCCTCCCTTCCTTTTTAGTTTTGAGGAAATGTATTTTTAATTAACATTGTAGTCAATTGTAGGTTAATACTCCACTAAATAAAGAGTTTAACTGTTACATCCACTCAACTAAAACAGAATGTTAGAAAAACTAGTGACAGTCACCCATGAATTTTATTAAAAATGAGAAGCAAATGAGAGACAAATGAGAGGCAAGGTAACCGATCAGGACTGACACTCCTTACCAGAGTGCGGCCCCCAGCAGTGGGTTACATGGCTTTTTATAGTATTCTGTCTGAAATAGGCAGGCATACAGGTTAAAACTGATTAGGTTTGTGAGCTGGAACACCATGCCCCTGTGTGACCTCACACCCTACCTGATACCTTCGACATGCCCCTGTGTGACCTCATGCCCCTACCTGGCCACACCTGAGTGCCCACCGCCCAATCAGGTTAATTAACCATGCCCTTTTGGAAGTGGAAAAGCCTGGGACACGGTGTGTCCTCCCTCTCTTTTTTGCCCTGGCCTCTAGCCAGGAGGGGGCTTGCCGTAGCCGGCGCCTCCAGGGCATGTGGCCTTCGGGCCACCCACCCTAGGCTTCCTAGCCTAGATGCTCCTCCATGTGGCTGGTTCCTGGTGCTCAGTATGAACCCAGATTTACCCCTCTCTCTCTTAGATAAAGCTCTCACTCTTCTATGCATCTTTTATTTAAAAGCCTAAAATATACCATGCTGCCTCATTTATTCATGCTGGTATGTAGAACTCTTTTTTTTTTTTTTTTTTGACAGGCAGAGTGGACAGTGAGAGAGACAGAGAGTAGGTCTTTTCCCCCCATCCATGGCCGCGGATCTTGCTTATTCCAATGGCCTGCACACTGCGCTGATCCGATGGCAGGATCCAGGTGCTTCTCCTGGTCTCCCATGCAGGTACAGGGCCCAAGGACTTGGACCATTCTCCACTGCACTCCTGGGCCACAGCAGAGAGCTGGACTGGAAGAGGAGCAACCAGGACAGAATCCAGCTCCCCAACCGTAACTAGAACCCGGTGTGCTGGCGCCACAGGCGGAGGATTAGCCTATTGAGCCATGGCACCGGCCTAGAACTCTTCTCTAAATATTAGGCAAGAACCCTCTCAGGCTTATTAATATTGGAGATTTATTAATAAGTATATGGTGATATCGGTGATTCCGGTAACATATGTGGCACCCCAGTTGGGACTTCTGGGGAACTTTAAAGGGCCACATTTTGATATATATTTAGGGGGTCATTTCTGATATTATATGGCAAGCATGAAGGGACTTATAACACGTAGAATTTTGATGAAGGGTATTATAACATGTAAAATTTTTAAGAAGGGACTGATTTTTAATGTATTTTAAAACTAGGCAGCATGGTCGGAGCAGACTTCCTGTGGCTTCTGACCCTATCTCTCTGCCTGCACCCTTTCCCTCCTCCAAAATTTGGGTTGGTGCTTTCCCTGCGTGCCCAGCCAAGGGAATGCAGGGCTCCAAAGTGCCCGCCCTGGTGGAGATGTGCACATGGACTTTGCAGGCAAAGGGTGCTTCACTCTCTTCAGGCCTGGTGCTGGCCACGAGTCCCAGTTTCGGGTCCACTGGAGGGTGACCCACAGGGAGCTGCACCTTCACCCACATCTTGAGCTAGCTCTGCCCTTCACGAGCGCATGGCAGCCCACCTCAGTGGCCAGTGAACACACTCAAAGTGGGCTGAGATCTGGGTGGGGATAGGAGCCGAGTCTGGTAGTCAACCACATGGGGTGAGGCCAGAGCCATCCTGCCCTGTAGTTTTCAAAAAGAAAGACATGGATTGGTGGTTTTTTTTTTTTTTTTTTTTTTTTTTTTACGGTTTCTGGCTTCAAGGACTTTGGTGTTATTACTAGTGTAAAGTAGTAAGAGAGATGAAACAGATTTACATGGAGTAAAAACTCCTAAGGATTCTAGATTGGCTGTATGTGTTTCAAAGACAACTTACATGCTTTTTTAAGGTTAAGTTTTTAACTGATACCAGCAGCTAAAAAAAAAGTTCTAAAACATTTCTCTTTGTCCCTGGGCCTTATCATACAAACTTTCAATTGCTAATTTTGAGTTGGAAAACTGGTCTGGTTGCTTAGAAACATGTTAGCCTCAGGGAGGAGGAGCTTTAAACATGATGGATGGTCTACTTCCTGTCATACAGGGTGGGACTTCCGCCCCAATACAGCGGCCCACCAGGGGAACTTCCACCCTCACAGGGAGATGGGCAGCAGACTGCATCCCAAGATGGCGGCCCCCATGGCCCACCACATGCTACATACCTGGTTAATGGAGCTATGTATTTTAAATCATATTTTCATTATTTTAGTTTGTTATTTTCACCTTGGGAGTGGATCCTCCTTATTCTAGTTTGTTATTTTCAACTCTAAAGCAGGAATAAATCATATTTTCATTGTTTTAGTTTGTTATTTTCACCTTGGGAGCAAATCTTCCTTATTCCAGTTTGTTATTTTTGTCTCCAGAGTGGCATTCTAACAGTCTGGAATGGCATTTCTCAAATTGGGTGGTTTATATTTCCTCAGTATGATATGTATACATTAAGCTCTATAATAGGTACAGTAGCTCCAGGATTTTAGATTACTGGTTAGGGTAGATGATCAGAGATATAACTGGGCCAAAGCTTAGCCCTATTTACCTCCTTTCTCCTCAGGTTACAAGGTGATTTAACTATGAGTAGTTCTGTATCTACTCCCACATGTAAGGGAGAACATGAAATATTTGTCTTTCTGTGGCCAGTTTATTTCACTCAGTGTGATGTCCTCCAGTTACAGCCATTCTGATGAAGATGGTACAATTGCATTCTTTTTTGGTAGTTGAATAATATTGCATTGTATATGTGCGTGTGTGTATTGTCACATTCTTTTTATATAATCATGTGATGATGGACACCTTGGTGGATTCCATATTTTGGCTATTGTAAACAGTGCTACTATAAATGTGGTGGTACAGGTGTCTCTTTGATACATTGTATTCAAGTCTTTTGAATATATACCCAGTAATGGGATTGCTGGATCATATAGCAGTCTATTTCTAGTTTTTTGAGAAATCTCCAGGTTGTTTTCCATAGTGGCTGCACTAATTTACATTCCCACCAAGGATATTTAAGAGTTACCATTTCTTCACAGACTCCCCAGCTTTTGTTACATTCTGTCTTTTGGATGAAGCCATTCTGATAGGAGTGTAGTGATATCTCATTGTGGTTTTGACTTGCATTTCCCTGATGTCTAGTGATGTTGAGCATTTTTCATATATTGTTGGCCATTTACATTTTGTCTGTTGCTTCACTGGATTGGTTGTTTTGTTGTTGTTGTTGTTGTTGTTGTTCAGTTTTTGAGTTGCTGATATATTCTGGGTATTATTCCTTTGTCAGATAAGTAGCATGAAAATATTTTTCCCATTCTGTCAGTTGTTTCTTCATTCTATTGACTTATTTCTTTTGATGTGTAGAAACCTCTGAGTTTTATATAATCTGATTTGTTTAGTTTTACTTTTGTTTCCTGTGTTTTGCAGGTCTAATCCAAGAAGTCATCACCTACACCAATGTCATCAAGTGTTTGCCCTGTATTTTCTTACAGTAGCTTCATAGTGTCAGGTCTTAAATTTAATCTTTGATTGATTTTTGTATATGGTGAGAGTTATGGATGGGATTTCATTCTTAATATATATATATTGAGTATTGCCGGCATGATTGAGAAGATTATCTTTCTCTAATGTATGATCTGGGTACTTTTGTCAAAAATTAGTTGACTGTATGTATGTGAATTAATTTTTGGGTTCCTGTTCTGTTCCATTGATCTATGTGTCAGTTTTTATACCAGTACTAGGCTGTTTCAGTAACTGTAGCTTTGTAATATGCTTTCAACTCAAGTATTGTGATGCCTGCAGCTTCATCCCCCACCCCCTCAGGATCAATTTATCTATTCTGGGTCTTTTCTGATTCCATATGAATTTTAGGATTTTTCCTGTAATACTATAAAGAATGTCTTGATATGTTTATAGGGATTGCATTGAATTTGTAGATTGCTTTAGGTAGTATAGACATTTTAATTATAGTAATTATTCTAATATATCAGCAAGGAATATCTTTCCATTTTTTGTATCCTTGATTATCTGCTTCATTAATGTTTGATAATTTTCACTGTAGAGATCTTTCATTACATTTATTCCTAAATATTTAATTTTTATAGATATTGTGAGTAGGATTTCTTTTTTGATTTCTCCCAGCAAGTTCATAATTAGCATATTAAAATCTGTGTTTTTTGTGTTTATTTTGTAACTTTCAACATTGCTGAATTGGTTTTTCAGTTCTAATAACTTTTTGTCAGAATGCTTACCTTTTTCCATGCACAACATCATGTCATCTATAAAATGGGTGTTTTGCCTTAATCCTGTCCAATTTTGGTACCTGTTTTTTCTCCACTTTAGTTGCTCTTGCAAATACTTCCAATACTTGATTGAATGAGAATGGTGAAAGTTGACATCCTTGTCTTCCAGATCTGAAGGGATGTGTTTTCAGCTTTTCCCCGTTAGTATGATATTGAGTTGTCATACATAACCTTTATAATTTTAATGTATGTTCCTTATCTACCTAATGTCTAAAGGATTTTTATCATGAAGGTACGTTAAATATTATCAAATGCTCTCTCTACACCTATTGAAATGATGATAAGGTTTTTGTTCTTCATTCTGTTGATATGATTTATGATGTTTATTGATTTGCAAATGTTGAGCCACCCTTGCATAAATCCCACTTTATTGTGATGTATGAACGTTTTGATGTGGTGTTGGATTTAGTTTCCCAGTATTTTGTTGAGAATTTTTATATCTACATTCATCAAGCATATAGGTCTGTGGTTTCCTTTTTGTGTTGTATGTTTGGTTTTGGTGTCAGAATGATGTTGGCCTTGCAAAAAGAGTTTGGCAGAGTTTTGTACTGTTCAGTACTACAAAATAGTTTGAAAAGTATCAGAGTTATTTCCTCTTTACATATTTTGTAGGATTCAGTAATAATGCCTCAGGTCCTGGACTTTTCCTTAATGGAACACTTTTCTTTTTACTTGACAGGTAAAGTTATAGACAGAGAGAAAGAGAGACAGAGGAAAGGTCTTCCTCCCGTTGGTTCACTCCCCAAATGGCCACTACAGCTGGCACTGTACTGATCTGAAGCCAGGAGCCAAGTGCTTCTTCCTGGTCTCCCATGTGGGTGCAGGGGCCCAAGCACTTAGGCCATCCTCCACTGCCCTCCTGGGCCACAGCAGAGAGCTGGACTGGAAGAGGAGCAACTGGGACTAGAACCCAGCACCCATATGGGATGCCGGTGCCGCAGGCAGAGGATTAACCAAGTGAGCCACAGTGCCAGCCTCTAACAGGACACTTTTAATTACTACTTAAATCTCATTGCTTGTTATGGGTCTTTTTATATTTTCTGTGTCTTCTTGACTTAATACTGGTAGGTTATATGTTTCTAGGGGTTTATCAATTTCTTTGAGGTTTGCCAATTCGTTAGCAGGTAGTTGTTCATAATAACTTCTTATGATCCTTTGTATTTCAGTGGTGTTGGTGGTAATATCTCATTTTTTATCTATAATTTTATTTAGTTTTTCTAGGTTTTTTGTTATTAGTCTGGCTAAATTTTATGTTTTGCTTAACTTCTCAAAGCATCAGCTTATTGTTTTCTTAATATTTTGTATTATATTTTTATCTTCAATTTCATTTATTTTGCTTTGATCCTTATTATTACTTGCCTCTTGCTAATTCGGGGTTTGGTTTGTCCTTGTTTTTGCAAGTCCTCCACATGCATAATTAAATCATTTATTTGAGGCCTTTGTCTTATTTAATGCTACCACTTAATGCTATAAATTTTCCACTTAATACTACTTTTGCTGTATCTCACACATTTTTATATGTTGTGTTTTCATTTTCATTCAAGAGTTTTTGATTTCCTTTTTTTTTTAATGACAATTGGTCATTCAACAGAATGTTGTCTGATATCCATATATTTGTGTGTTTTTTTTTTTAATTTATTTTGACAGATAGAGTTAGTCAGTGAGAGAGAGAGACAGAGAGAAAGGTCTTCCCTCCGTTGGTTCACCCCTCAAATGGCTGCCATGGCCAGAACTACACCTATCCAAAGCCAGGAGCCAGGTGCTTCCTCCCATGTGGGTGCAGGGGCCCAAGCACTTGGGCCATCCTCCACTGCCTTCCCGGGGCCACAGCAGAGAGCTGGACTGGAAGAGGAGCAACTGGGACTAGAACCTGATGCCCATATGGGATGCCCACGGCACAGGCTTAGGACTAACCAAGTGAGCCATGGCAGCAGCTCCCAATAGCCATATATTTGTAAATGTTCTATTCGTGTTGATTTCTAGTTTTGTTCTTTTGCGGTCTGAGAGGATACATGGTATGATTTCAGTCTTTTCAATTTGTTGAGATTTGATTTATGCCCTAATAAGTGGTCTATCCTAGAGAATGTTCCATGTGCTGATGAGAGAAATGTATATTCTGTAGCTTTTGGGTGAAAAGTTCTGTAAATGTTAGATCTGGTTCTTCAATAGTTTTTCATTCAACTTCAATGTGCCTTCATTGATTTTCTATTTGGATGGTCTATCCATTGATGACAATGTGGTGTTGAATTCCCCACTACGATTGTATTGGATTCTATCTCTCCTTTTTAGGTTTAATAGCATTTACTTTGTATATCTGGGTGGTCTTTTATTGGATGCACACATATTAATTATTCTTACAGTTTCTCACTGAATTATCCTTTTATTAATATGTAATTGTCGGGGAACGGGACAGCCTGGCCAGCTGTGCCCCTCCCGACATGTACAAGCACAAGAAGTTTAGTGCTGGGCTTTTTCCACCCTGCCCGTTGCTAATTGCAAGATCCTGTTTTGACTTTAAGCATCCTGTTATTGCATGTTTCCCACACTTAGTTGGTAACATGTTTTCCGTGAATGATATATATAAATAGGTGGACGGTGGGCGGGAGTGAATGAATGAACGCTGGTAAAAGACGGAGGAATGAATGAACGCTGGAAAAAGACGGAGTAATGAATGAACGCCGGTAACAGGCGGAGTTGTGAATGAACGCCGGAAACAGGCGGGAGTTATGAATGAACGCCGGTAACAGGCGGGAGCTGTGAATGAATGCGAGTAGTAAGTGGGAGTGGTGAATGAAGGAGTTGTGAATGAATGCCGGTAACAGGGCGGGCGTTCGCGACATGTAACGCGAGTCTGCTGAAAAATAAAGTGGAAGCTGAAAAGCCGATAAACGCGTCTGGTGTCTCCGAGGTCTCGCCGGCGTTAACCTATCCGGAAGGTGTACGCCTGCATGTAATGTCCCTCTTTGTCTCATTTTATTATTTTTTATTTAAAAAATCTATTTTCCCTGATATGAGTATTGCTACTCCTGCTTATTTTTGGTTTCCAATGCCTGGTTTATAATTTTTTAAGCTTTCACTCTTGGTCTGTGTGTATCTTTATTTGCAAAGTGAGTTTCTTGTGGACAGCATACAGAGGGGTCTTGGTGATGGAACAAAGACATTAACCTCAGCCATTTTAGGTTCTTGCTACCCCTGACTTTTTTCAAGAGATCAGTTCTGTATTGTTCCCCAACCTATCTCCTGCATCTTCCCCAGGTTTGAAAGCCCACAAAAAACTTGAAAAACCTGTGTGGGGAAGCTCACCTCACCTACTACCACCCACCTCCATGCCTGGCCCACCTAAGATGTAAAAGACCCAGCCCCTGGTTCTGGGCCCTCTGCCAGGTGTTTGGTGTGTGTGCACACTGGTAGTTGGTCAACCTCTGTGAATTTATTTTCTTTGAATAAATTTGGTTGGACTCTGAGTTTATACCCTGTCTCCTCTCTGTTTCTGCCCCCTTTTCCTGGCTGCTTCAGGAAGCCCCTCCCATGACCTCTCCCTGGCTCTTGCCCCAAAGTTGGGTCATTTCCATTCAGACAACTTAAATCTTTGGACCAGAGAATTGAATCTATTTACATTGAAGATTAATATTGACAGACAAAAAATAACATCTGTCATTTTGTTGATTGGTTTCTGATTACACATGCTCTGTTAGTGAGTCTGGCAATGTCAAATGCTTTCATGATGTTTACTTCTAACATAGGACTCCCTCCAAAATTTCCTGTAAAGCTAGTCTTGGTGAATTCTCTAAGTTTTTTGCTCATGTTGGAAATACCTTATTTCTCCTCCACTTCTAAAGGGTAGCTTCTCTGAAAAAAATTTTGTTGATTGGAAGCTTTTTTTTTTTTTAAGACCTTGAATATATCAACCCACAATCCTCTGGGCTTTAGGGTTTCTGCTGAGAAGTCTGCTGTAAATCTAGTTGGTTTTCCTTTATATACAATCAAACACTTTTGTTTTACTGTCTTTAGGATTCTCTCCTCATCCTTAACTTTTGAAAATTTGACTACAAATGCCTTGGAGAAGATCTTTTTTGTTTGAGAATGCTTGTGGTCCTTTGAGCTTCTTATATCTGGATGTCCATGTCTCTTTCAATGCTTGGGAAGTTTTCAACTATTATTTCATTTAGCATGTTTTCAATGCTCTTTTCCTTCTTTTCTCCTTTAGAAATCCTTATAATATGAATATGAATATTTGATCACGTAATGATATCTCATTTTTGTGTAGACTTTCTTCACTCTTTTTAATTCTCTTTTTCTGATTGGATTACTTCAAGAGTCTTATTCTCCAGATCTGAAATATTTCCTCTACTTGGTCTATTTTTCTGCTGAAGCTCTCAATTATATTTTCTGTTTGATTGATGGAAGTTTTTATCTCCAAAATTTCTGTTTAGTTCTTTGTGATGGTTTCCATGTCCTTAGTAAATTTTTTATCCATACCACCTATTGACTTCATTTCTTTAAGCTGTCTATATACATTCTCCTGTATTGCATTGAGCTTCCTTAAAATCATTATTTTGAGGTATATTTCTGGCATGTCACAGATTTCCTCCATTTCAGGATCTACTGAAAGACTATTGCATTGTTTTAGAAGTATTGTGCTACTTTGCTTCTTCATGTTTCCTATGTCCCTTTGATGACCTCTGTGCATCTGATGTAATAATCCCTTCTTTTTTATGGAATGGGTTTCATTGGAAAAGAGTTTATATTTAGATGTAATATCACTTGGCTTGTTGTTTTGGAATTGGTTCTAGATGATCCCAAATGCATAACCACTGGTTGATTTCTTTGCTTTAATCAATGTCGTCTGTGTCTATATGTGACAACATACTCTGGTCTGCAGCAGTTCGGAGGGGTAGAAATGTAACTTTGAGGTGAATATGGGCTACCTGCAGTGCATATCTTTTGTCCCTAGAGTTGGGTATCAGTTACTGCTGTTGTGCCTGAGTGAGTGCTGACGGAGGTGCGCCACACACTGATAAATTTTAGAGTCCTTTATTGCCAGCAGCTGAGAGCCGGCTCATGCCCCCCCCCCCCAAAGAACTCTTGACCCTGAAGCCCAAAGCAATAGGGTTTATAAAGGGAAAAACTGCAAAATTGGGAAGGGAATACATGGTTGCTAAGATCAAGGGAGAACACATAGTTACTGGGGTCCAGCTGACCTAAAACCTATGCAAAATTAATATCAATTATGATCTTGACAATACCAATTACAATCTTAACAATATCAATTATGATTGACATTAATCCAAATATTGGTTTTAATCATATATAGGGCATGGACAAATTACATTTTTATCATTAACTCACGTGCAGCTTATCTACTTCCAAGCTTGAGCGATCATGCTAGGGGGAGTCTGTGCTCTGCCAAGTGTGATGTAGTGGATTGCTATTGTCCGACTGTTTTAGATTATAGTTTCAGACCAGAGTCTCATGGGGGGTGGTGCCTTCCCAGAATGGAGTGTCAGGTGCTCCAAAATGGAGTCCCTACTGTCAAGGTGTTTCTTCACTGTAGGCATTGTGATAGCCAGGTCCTCCTTCTTGGTGCTGAGAGGCACAAAGAGGGCTGTCCTCTAGTCCTGGTGGCAAGCTTGCATGATGCTAAGTCTTGTGGTACCAAGAGCTGTGTCACTAGGACTGTGTGATGTGAATCAATCCTTCCTTGGGTTCTTCTGGGAGACCATGACTGGTGGTTGACTTATTACGCCAAAAGCCCTAGTCCCAGGACTAAGGAATGTGAACTGAACCCTGCTGCATACAGGGTGAGTACAAGGTGTACAAGATATCTTGTGGGGCCAATGTTGTGGCATATAAGAGACCCAGAAGAAACTCCTAGATCCTGGCTTCAGCCTGGTCCAGTCCCGGCCATCTTGGGGGTGAACCAGCAGACAGAAGGTATCTCTCTCTTATTCTCTCTCTCTCTCTCTCCCCCTCTCTGTAACCCTGACTTTCAAACAAATAAATAAATCACATTTTTAAAAGATGTTTTGCTCTGTCAGATATGGGTCAGCAGAGGTGGGATGCAGGCAGGTTCTTCTCTAAGTCCCACCAGGTAGATTCTAGTGTGTGTCAGGGAATTAGTAATGACTGTTACAGTCCTGGTATTACAGGACACAGTGGGGTCATTACCCAGATCTCCCAGGGTAACAGCCAGGTATTGAGAATAATGGCATCCACCAGCCTGAAGAAGAGTGGGGCAGATAGAATGCTGAAAGTAAGATGAGTATGATTCCTTTTTTTAAGTGAAGATTTTTTTAATTTATTTGAAAGAGAGAGAGAGAGAGAGAGAAAGATTGGGGAGGAGAGGGAGGGAGAGAGATATTTGATCCACTGGTTCACTCCTCAGATGGCTACAATGGCTGGGTCTGGGCCAGGTTGAATCCAGGATCCAGGAGCTTCATCTTGGTCTCCCATATGGATCCAGGTACTTGGACCATCTTCTGTTACTTTTCCCAGGCCATTAGCAGGGAGCACAGTCAGAAGTGGAGCAACCAAGACATCAACTTGCACCTATATGAGATGCTGGCATTGTGGGCAGAGGCTTTACTGTTACAACCCCTAAAGTGATACCTTTAAAGAATTATTTATATAATGCTTGCATGTATGGCATACAAATCTTGTCTAATTGACTCATAATTTTATTTAAGATTTTATTTAAGATTTTTTTTTTTTACAGGCAGACAGGCAGAGTGGACAGTGAGAGAGAGAGACAGAGAGAAAGGTCTTCCTTTGCCGTTGGTTCACCCTCCAATGGCCGCCACGGCCGGCGCACCTCGCTGATCCAATGGCAGGAGCCAGGAGCCAGGTGCTTTTCCTGGTCTCCCATGGGGTGCAGGGCCCAAGCACTTGGGCCATCCTCCACTGCACTCCCTGGCCACAGCAGAGAGCTGGCCTGGAAGAGGGGCAACCAGGACAGAATCCGGCGCCCCGACCGGGACTAGAACCCGGTGTGCCGGCGCCGCTAGGTGGAGGATTAGCCTAGTGAGCCGCGGCGCCGGCCCTTATTTAAGATTTCTAAACATTCCAAAATTGTCAGACTTCCTAGAGATTATTACTTTTTCAAGTATAAGGCAATTAATTACACACATGAACCTGGAAGAGATTAGAGATCACTTTAATCATACTTTTTCATCAATTTAATTTTTTCTTCCTTAGCCATCCTAAACAATATTTATTTTCCACTGAAATTACTACCAAATGGAAGGAAGCACTTCAATTGGCTGCATTATATTTTTCTGTTAAATTTGTTGTAATGGAAACAATAATATTTGATAAATTTTAACTATGTGCAGAGTAGTATTAAAATACAAATTATCAATAATCACACACCCATACACAAACATATACACATACTTTTTAATCTGTGTTCAGTTAATAACCTCCTTTTTATTGTTATCCAAATCAATATAATTCTTGTCTGTTCCACCTCCAAACACCTGCCGTATCAGGCCACCCTCTTTAAGTCTGTACTCCCCCTCCCTCTCCCCTGACTATTTCTCCTCCTACCATTCCTGCCCTTCTTCTGAAGCCCCAGTTGTGCTGGTACTTTCCTGCCTTGAGAAACTCGAATTTGTATTTCCTTCTTATCAAGAGAGTAGGGTATGTGGATTTTACTCATCTAGTGTCAGATAATAACTTTAACATTATCATATTCTCCATTAACCCATTTCCACCATCCAGCCTGAATTATATACAATCTCATTATGAAATGATGGCTTCCTGGAACTCTCCTTGTAGTTACCTAAAGAGTGGATCCCTGGGGCTAGTGTTGTGCTGTAGCAGGTTAGGCCGCTACCTATGACACTGGCATCCCATTTAGGCAACAGTTCAAGTCTCAGCTGTACCACTTCTGATCCATCTCCCTGCTAATGCACCTGAGAAAGCAATGGAAGATGACTAAGTGCTTGGGCCCCTGCCTCCAATGTGGGAGACAAGGAAGAATCTGCAGAATCCTGGCTTTGACCTGGCATAGCTCTGGCATGGTGGCCATTTGGGGCATGAACCAATGGATGGAAGATTGTGTGTGTGTGTGTGTGTGTGTGTGTCCCTGTCTCTCTGTGACTGTGCTTTTAGAATGGAAAAACAATGGATCACTAAAATCTTCCTATATAAAAATCCTGAGGAATAGGCATTAGCCTAGCAGTTGATTCCCACATTTCATGTCAGGTGCTGGGTTTGATTCTCAGCTCTGGTTCCAGACTTCAGCTTCCTGCCAGTGCGAGCCCTAGGAGGCAGCAGGGATGGCTTAAGTAGCTGGGTTCCTGCCACCCATGTGGGAGACAGGATTGAGTTCCTGGCTCCCGGCTTTGGCCCTGGCCCAATCCTGGCCATCACAGATGCTTGGGGGGTGAACAAGCAGGTGGAAGCGCGCGCTCTCTCTCTCTTTCTCTCTCTCCCTTCCCCCAATACACACACACTTCCCCTCAAGTAAATAAGAATTTTTGAAAGTCTGCCCTATACAAAGTAAAATATTAGTCTGAATATACTTGTGAAGCAACTTTCTCTTGCTTCTCTTTGGAATGGTCTCCACCAAGGTATTTCATGACAATTCAGTGGTATCACTCACATCTTAGTTCCAGCATTACCACCCAGTCTGAACATTGTCAGTCATGCTTTTGGTGTCATTCCTTTTATTTTGTTGACTATTACATATATAGGCTATTGCCAGTCACACAATATTGAGTACTTATTTGGTTTGTGTGAATGCATAAGAACTGAATTGATAAGTACCTAAGCAACATGTAAAGCTATAATAATACACTTTTACAAGCAAAGCAATTCTCTTTTAGCTTCCTTAAACAGGATCAAAGTTAATTAGTATAATCTATTTCTGTAGATGCCTGAAGAGGGGAGAAAGAAAAGCCAGATCACTCCCACAAATACTTCTCTGCAGTCTTTTGTTCATTTTCACTTTGGCTTTTTTTTTTTTTTTATTATTGTAAGTTCTTTTTTTTTCTTTTTCAGATACAGACATGCTGTCAGGTAAATGAGTCTTTGAGAAAACTATCACTCACTTGGATTGTTTTAAGGCCAATTAAAAGGAAACCACTAACAGTGGCCAGCTTTCATTTCCCAAGTGATGGGTCATGGTTCTGTCTTCTGCTGTGATATATAGAGAAGCACACCCAGATTTTAGTGTTAAAGCATGTTTCCTGGGGTGGACATTGTGGCACAGTGGGTTTATCCCATAAGAGCACTGGTTTGTGTCCCAGCTGCTCCTTGTTTGATCCAGCTCCCTGCTAATGCACCTGGAAAGGCAGCAGAAGATGGCCCAAGTGCTTGGGCCCCTGCACCCCTGTGGGAGACCCAGATGGAGTTCGTGGCTCCTGGCCCATCCCCAACCTTTGCATCCATCTAGGAAGTGATCCAGCAAATAGAAGGTCTCTGTTTATTCCTTTCCTTCTTTTTCTGTAACTTTACCTTTCACATAAATAAATCTTGAAAAGAAAAAGGTTTTCTAGAGTCTGTTATGCTTCCTATGAATTATGCCAATATTTAAAAAAATTTACCACAAATGTGAATATTGACTTGAAGATTTAATAATAAGGACTTTATTATTATTTTAATTGATTTATTTTATCTATTTGAGAGGAATAGAGAGAGACAGATTTTCCATCTGCTGGTTTACTCCCCCAAAACCTGCAATAGTCAGGACTGGGCCAAGTGAGAGCCAAGAACTTGGGTCTGAGGCTGTGGCATAGCAAGCAAAGCCTGTGCCTGCAGCACCGGCATCCCATATGGGCACCAGTTCACATCCTGGCCACTCCTCTTCCATTCCAGCTCTCTTCTGATGGCCTGAGAAGGCATTGGAGGATGACCCATGTGCTTGGACCCCTGCACCCACACAGGAGACCTGGAAGAAGCTCCTGATTGCTTGCTTCAGATCAGCCCAGCTCCAACTGAGGTGGCCATTTGGGGAGTGAACCCGTGGATGGAAAAATCTCTCTCTCTGTCTCTACCTCTCTCTCTCTCTCTCTCTAACTCTACCTCTCAAATAAAAAATTTAAAAAAAAGAAAGCCAAGAATTGAAGCCATGACTGCTGCCTCCCAGGGTATCTCTTAGCAGGAAGCTATAATCTGAGATCCAGGACTAGATCCAAGCTCTCAGATATGTGATGCAGGCAGTACAAACAGCAGTCTGTACCTATACCCACAGTCAGGATTTTAAATACTAGGGTTTTTACTAATGGGTAGACAGATTTTCCATTTCAGTATTAGCCATGTGTGACATTGTATTCTTTTTTAATTTTTTAATCTTAAAAAGGGAACAAACTTCATGTTTTCCATAGATACAGTTTTAAGAACATAATGATACTTCCCACACTACCCTCTCTCATTACTCCAATCCTCCCTCCTCCTTTTCTTATTTTTATTTTTTAATTTTTACAATGACATACTTTCAGTTTTCTATATAATCACAAGCTGAACCCTCAAATGCTAAAAATAAACAGAGAAATACAAGAAATGTGAACAAGGAAGACAATGACTCCCCAAAAGGAACACACCAACACAACTTTCAGTGTTTCTCAAGCAGGCATCACAATGTCACCATTTTTCCATTCAGTTTGGTATTGCCACCAAGATACCCAAACCACCACTCAGTATTTACTCCCTAGTGCCTCAAAAATCCATTCAGACCAGGCAGCCAGCTGCCCTATTCAGCATAACTACACAGTTTTCTCAGCCACTCTTAACTTCTCCACCTCAGAATTTTATTTTGGAACATTGAGTATGAATGAATGACGCATTCTGTAATCTTCTTATGAGGCACAAAGGAATGAAAAAAGTACATACAGCACTACATCATTTTTAAGTCTGATAAAATAACTTTTGTCGGACATTCATTTCCTTATTGTGATTACTAATGGTGTTTTATTTTCCTAAAGGAGAAAAACTCTCTTCGCAGCTTTGAGAGATAGCAGGTACAGTGTTAATTCACTCGAAAATGTGTTAGTGTGTTTATTAAGGGATCATGGTGTGTCAGTGCCAGGCGAAGTTTGGCTGTAGATTTTCATTGCCTTCTTATATTGTTTCCCTTATTGCTTTATTATATAGAGGACAAATAAAATATGTAATTACCTGTGACTCTAAGTAAAAAGTAACTGGATCCTTCCTGCATCTTTTCAGTTGTAGTTGAAGATAAATGAAGAAAATCACAGAATGAAGTTGAGATTTCCATTTCAGCTCTGACCTGGGCACAGAGGAGCAATCCATTGACCTTCTGTTCCATGTAGAGCTTTCACGGCCCTCTGCGACCATCTGCTTCTGCAGCAAGTCCTCTCTCTGCTCAGAGACAATTCCCACAATTTCTCTTTCCTGGAGTCTTCAGGTGTCTTCCTGCAGCTGCCACAGTGCAAAGCTCTGATGATTGCTCCACGGGTACAGTGGAAGGGGCCAGACCTCAGATCTCCCACATCTCACTGCCAAATTTACACTTCATTCACAACTGCCTTTGTCTTCTCTTTTCTTCATTATAACATGGTAGACCACCCCCCCTCTTACCCATGGCAGTCTTTCCTCACTTGGGCTCTAGGTCTAATCCTTGGACCCTTCCCACAACTATGCTGACTTGAGTATTCCTTCCCTCTTGCATCATGGATCTTCTCTTCCTACTGAATAATTCCCATTAATGCACATGTTCTTCCAGATATCCCTCTTAGTATTTTTTTTTGTTTGTTCTACTTAATACTTTTGGTTGAATACTGTAATCAATACACAATTCTTCTTAAGTGCTGAAACTTAACTGAAAAGTGATCACTGTTAAATATAAGAGTGGGAATAAGAGAGGGAAGAGATGTGCAATTTGGGACATGCTCAAGCTGACTTACCTCAAACAGTAGAGTTAGAAACATACCAGGGGATTCCAATTCAGTCCCATCAAGGTGGCATGTACCAATGCCATCTCACTAGTCCCAGTGATCAATTTCTGTTCACAATTGATCATAATGATAGGACTAAGAACCAAAGGGATCACATAAACAAGAATAGTGTCTGCAAATACTAGCTGATAGAATCAAAAAGGGAGAGAACGATCCAACATGGGAAGTGAGATACACAGCAGACCCATAGAATGGCAGATGTCCTAAACAGCACTCTGGCCTCAGAATCAGCCCTTAAGGCATGCAGATCCGGCTGAAAAGCCCATGAGAGTATTTCAGGCATGGAAAGCCAAGACACTCTGGGGAAAAAAAAAAAAAAACCCTAAATGAAAGATCTCCACGAGTGAGATCCCAGTGGAAAGAACAGGTCATCAAAGAAGGAGGCACCTTTCTCTGAAGGGAGGAGAGAACTTCCACTTTGACCATGGCCTTGTCTAAATATGATCAGAGTCGGTGAACTCAGGGGGCTTCCATAGCCTTGGAAACTCATGACAAGAGCCTAGGTTGATTACTGATGCCATAAACAAGAGTGTCAAATTGTTAAGTCAACAACAGGAGTCACTGTGCACTTACTCCTCATGTAGGATCTCTGTCCTTACTGTGCTGTACATTGAGATTTAATGCTATAACTAGTACTCAAACAGTATTTTTCACTTTATGTTTCTGTGTGGGAGCAAACTGTTGAAATCTTTACTTAATGTATGCTAAACTGATCTTCTGTATATAAAGAGAATCAAAAATGAATCTTGATGTGAATGGAAGGGGAGAGGGAGTGGGAAAGGGGAGGGTTGCGGGTAGGAGGGACGTTATGTGGGGGAAGCCATTGTAATCCATAAGCTGTACTTTGGAAATTTATATTCATTAAATAAAAGTTAAAAAAGAAAAAAGAAAAAGAAAACAATCTCCCTTGATACTCATTACTCACTAAGTTGTCTCTTTTTTTTTTATGGCTTTCTTCTATGGTTAAACTTCTTGACCTTCCCTTGCATTCCCTGATCTTTAATTCAAAATTATACCTATGAAAATTTTTTTACTCCCAACACTTCCTGATCAATGCTCTGTAGAAGTTCCAGATGATTTCCCTGTTGCCAAGATTAGTACATATTTTCTTGTTTTCTTAGCTTCTCAGCAGCATTAGAAAACACTGAAATTCCATCCACCTTCTGCAAAACCAAACTCCTCCTCCTTTTTCACTAGATTGGTCCTTTCAGGGTCTTCCTTTTCTTTTTTTAAGATTTATTTATTTATTTGAGAGGCAGAGTTAGAGACAGAGAGGTCTTCCATCTGCTGATTCCGTTGCCAGGTGGCTGCAACAGCTGGAGCTGAGCTGATCCAAAGCCAGGAGCCAGCAGCTTCTTCCAGGTCTCCCATGTGGGTGCAGGGGCCCAAGCACTTGGGCCATTTTCTACTGCTTTCCCAGGCCATTAGCAGGAAGCTGGAGGGGAAGTGGAGCAGCTGGTACTCAAACTGGCACCCATATGGGATGACAGCACCACAGGTAGAGGCTTAACCTACTATACCACATTGCAGGCCCCCACAGCCTTCTTATCTCCATAGCTGCACAGGGGATTGCATCTATTCCAATGGCTTTGTAAAGCATTCCTGTGCTATCGATTCCCATGTTGAAGTCTTGACCCTCTCCTCTGAGCTTCAGCCTTATACACAGTTGTCCTTCTCCTCCATCTACTTGCATCTCTAATTGAGATTTCAACTTAAAAATGGGTGAAAATGATCTCTTGGTTTTTCTCCAAAAATGTGTTCTTTCTCCAGCCTTTTTCATTTGGCTCAATAAATAAGAAAGAAAGAAGAAAGAAGAAAGGAAAGGAAGATCCTTGATTCTTCCCTTGATTTGTAAATAAGGTCAGTCAATTCTACTTCTAAATTTTTACAAAATTACACACTATGTCCGCTCTGTCCCTTTCCACTGTTTTCCTCCATCCAAGTTATCATCTCTTCCTTAGACTGTTGCAGTAGTCTCACAACTGTCCTGCTTGTACTCTTATGCCCCTGCATACACAGGAAGAATAATGTTCTAATTGTGTCATCCTCCTACCCCAGAATAGACTGGAGAAGGAAGACATTTGAATGGGATCTAATAGACATTTCAACTTTGGCTCTTGAAATGTAGGTGAAAAAATGTTTTCCAAGACAACAGACCAGCATTAGCAATGACATGGAAATACTCAAGTATCAGAGGGTTCCTGCAGATGAATGAATGGTTCTGTATGACCACAGCGAGCACAGTGGGTAGGCATTTAGCATAGCAGTTATGATACCTGCATCCCCTATAGATGTAACCTGAGTTCAATGCCCAGCTCCAGCTCCCAATTCTAGCTTCCTACTAACGTAGTCTGGGGGGCACAGGAACTCATGTAATTGGGTAACTGCTGCCCACCTGGGAGAAGTGGATTGAGTTCACAGCTCCTGGCTTCAAGAAAGACATTTGGCATTTGTGGAGTAAACCAATGAGTGATAAGATGGTCTCTCCCTCCCTGCTCCTCCCCTCCCCTACCCACCCCGCCCCTCTCTTCTCCCCTCTTCTCTTCTCCCCTCTCCTCTCCTCTCCCTCCCTACACCATACCCCCTTGCCTCTCAAATAAATAAAATAGATCACACCAAAACTAGTAGTAAGTAATAAGGTCAGAGTGGGAGCCAGAGGGAAAACCTCAGGTTTTCTATTTCGTTATGTTTTAGCAAGTTCATTTTATGCTCAGTACTGAAAAATGAGATGAAACCAATCTTCTGTTTGTGATTGATAAGCAAAAAATAGATTAATGTAAACTATATGGAGATTAGGTGCTTCAGGTGATAAGCCAGCCATAAGAACCTGTCACGCTTCAAGAATGTGTCTTTATCTCATAAATCATATCACTTCCTTTGAGATTGATAGATGGTAAAAATAAAAATAGATATCTATTTCACCAACATTTTTTTCTTTAAAAAATGGTGCGAATACTATTTCCAATTTGCTTAATTGAAAACCCCCTGGCAACCTGCTTCCTGTGGATGTTTTTTATTTTGTGAGATGGTTGACAATGTGTACATTTTATTGGGAATTTTATGAGAGACGTGCATTTTATCTACTGTAAACAAATAAATATATAAGCAATTTTCTTTCAAAGATGTAAAACCCAGCAGCTTGTCCCAAGGATCAGAATGTGTGGCCAGTTTTCACAGCTATTGGTGGGTTATGTCATACTGTTGCCTGGCCCACCCTGAGGGATGTCTGGAAGTGAGAGAAGTGCAACCCCCTCCCATGTTGCCCTCAAAGATCTACTGGCTGCTTTGTTCCTGGGCTTCATGCACAACACCTTGCATCAATGCAGAGCACCTTCGTCACACCTATTCTCCAAATCTCAAAAGCTTGGGGAAGCAAACTCCTCCCGAAATAAATATTAGGGCTAATTCCCCAAAGCAGATATTATGAACTAGCGGAGTATCCATGATTTTTGTGTAACACTGTGTGGTTTAAATATTTGTATATTAATTACTGAGTCAGCATCAAATCAGTTCACAACTAGTTCACTACAGCAGACATTCTGAGTTAGACACCAGGGCTTCTGTGATTGTTTAATATTGTGTGATGTAAATATATTGTAAGTGAATCACTGAGTCCAGTGTCAAGTCAGTTCACAACCTTGAGGTCCATAGAGCTTTGGGCAGTCAGTAAAGCAATTAACACTTTGGAGATCTGTGGCCAGAAGATGCCTACTGGGAGATAAGCAATCAATTTGGCTGTGAGTCTGCTGAGCAGTTTGAGGATTACGATTAAACATTTCAAAGAAAGTCAATTTAATTCCAGATGACTGTATTGTCCAGACTAGGTGTATGCAAGCTGCCAAACTAATAGACTACATGCTTATGGAGGTCATTTTCACAATCACTAGAACATATATAAAAAGAAAAAGATTGCTTTCTCCATAACCTCCAGGCCAATGCAAACAAGCAAGCAGCCTCCTTCACACAACACGTTTTCTTTGCAGTTTACTAAGGCCTCAGTTTCTACTGCAAGATATAAAATTTAATTCATGCTCCTCTTTTCTCTGTGCTCCAAACATGCAATCATGTGTGTGGGTATTGTCATTAAACATACGTGGAATTTCATTTTTCTGAGTCCATGTTCCTGCAGAGATGAGAGAGAAAGCAATGGGTAAATCAACTAAAAGATCTTAAAAGAAAGAGTAAGAGACTGTCTGGGATTTTCCTTTTTTTAAATGCTTCCATCCGCTCACCCCCCATGTAACCAGTTCTTGGATTATCAAGTGTTTATTTTTTTTGAAATGTCCATTTTATAATGAGAACACAATACTTCTTTATAAAAATATATCAAGGATTCCTAAGATCTCAGTAAAGGTCATAGGGAGCCATTGCTATCATCATCCATTTGAGAGTGGCTCCTATAAATATCTTCCTGAAAAAGTTCCAGAAAATGTTTTTATGTATTGATTCACACTCTCCTGCTTTCACAAATAGTATGAAGTAGAATATGAAACATGGTATGAAATATTAATTAAAAGATAAAACTGAATAAAAGATACATGGAAACTGTTGTGTGCAGCCCCTTGGGAAGAACTCAATGAAAGCTCGTTATTGTTTTCTTAAATAACATTTCACATGATTATCTTTTCCACAAACTGAGAAGTCTGGCAATGAAAGAAAGCTCCAGAGCCTCCCAGTCCATTTCTATGGGGAGGCAGGAGACAAAGAAAACAAATTTACATGGAATTGCACAGCTGAGACAAGCGATGCCTCTGGTTTGTTATGTTGCCCTGGAACTGTAATATGGAGTGGAGTGGAGTAGAAAGAGCCTGGACCTGGGGCTCAGGTGTGAGTTGGCGTTCTGAGTGGGTCATGTCTAAGCTGGTCACATTGTCTAATAGGTAAAATTTGAATATTAATGTTCACGACCTTAGTACTTACATGAACATAACATTCAGGTTTCTTTCAGTGATTAAATGCAAGTATATTATTAGGTGTTAGAATTTGAGCATAAGCAACACATGGTTAAGTCATCAAGGACCTCATAGTCCTACTGAGGGAGCCGGGTTACCAGCAGCAGCACAAAGTGAGGAGAGCTGTGATGGTGTTGTCACAGTTCAGAGATGCTTGAGGGCTCGAGTAGAAAGCAGGAGCCTTGATGGTCAAGGATACCAGAAGCTGCTGTTGTCCACGGATATCCATCCTCCCACTGTTCTGAAACTTTTAGCTGAGCCTGTAGGCTCCCGGAATATAAACCGTATTTATGTAGTGTTTCAGAATACACTTTTCCCATGAAATTTTGAAGATACCTCATATACATGGATTCCAACATTTTTCAAAAAATTTATTTCATTAGTATGAAAGAGAGGAAGAGACAAAGAGAAAGAGACTTTGTGTCTGCTGGTTCATTCCCCAAATGTCCTTAGCAACAAGGGCTTGGCGATCTGGAAGCCAGAAGCCTGGAACTCCACGCAGGTCTCTCACAGGGGTCGCAGGGACCCAAACACTTGGGTTGTCTTCTGCTGCTTTCCCAGGTGCATTAGCAGGGAGCTGGGTTGGAAGCAGAGCACCTGGCACTTGAACTAGCAACCAGATGTGGGGTGCTTGGGTTGCAGGTGATGGCTGCTCCACAGCTCTGTCCCCTCAAGGTTGCTTTTGCATGAAAAAAAAAATTACCTTTAAATCACATTTTCCACGAACTCTGCGTAAGCAGAAGAGATCTGAACAAATTTTCCCATGTGTTTATAGAGAAAGGCATATCCATTTCTCCCAGCACAACTCCTTTCTTCCATCTTGTGGGGAGCAACTGGGAGCAACTCGGACTAGACTAAGTTACTGGAATTAAGACTTATTCTATGCATCTGCTCTCCCACAATATAGCGCTGGGAGAGGAGGAAACAGCTTCTACACAGCTGCCTCCAGTTCAACCAATAAACTGTAGGACCTGCTCCTGATTGGAGGAGAGCAGCGTACTCAGCATGTGGGTAGCAGAGTTGGGATTGGTGGAAGAGGACTATAAAGGAGGAGAGAGACAACATGCACGAGGAACATCTGTCTGAAGGAACACCTGTGCAGCCCCCGAGAGAGCTGGCCAGCGGTGTGCCGCTCCCCCGCGGAAGTGGGGAAGGTGGCAGGGGGAACCGCCCTTCCACGGAGGTGGAAGGGTCGGTAGCCAACCCGGGAAGAACCAGCAGCAAACCCGGGGAGGGCCGAGCAGACAAAAGAACAGCGCAGGGTCCTGTGTCGTTCCTCCACGAAGACGGGGAGCGACACATCTTGCTTGCAGGAGCACAATCATTTTATATCATCCTGTACATTAGGATATGGGACAGCCTTAGGAATGGTGCAGCAGTGAGATGAGAAGAGCCAGGTTTCCTCAATAATTTTCATGAGCAGCAACTTCATCCCCAGAATGATGTCTGAGAGAGAATTACTTTTCTATCTTGTTTGGTACACAGTTATTTAGGCTCTCTGTTAAATACAGCTGTGTTTTAGGAATACAGGCTTTATCCAAAGGACAAGAGAATCAATTATAGGTTTTCTAGAAATTAATTTGGCCAGATTTCCATTTTGAAGGCTCTGTTTTTGCTCAGTATACAGAACTGATTGTGATAGGTGGGTGGGTCATAAAACAGGGGAAAGGGAAAGATTTAGATTAGTTCACTAATTGAGGAGAAAGATTATGATAGAAGCAATAGATATGGGAAAAAGCATTTTGTCTATTTACTAGTTCTTACTATATTTATGGATTTTATAAGCAAAATAGAAGCTGTCGTCATCTATCTATCATATTTAAAATATCTAATCAGGTCATATAAGACCAAGGCTAGAGTTACATCAGGTTTAACTTGACATGATAAATACCACTGAAAAAGACAAAGGCCCATACGTGAATATTTGTGGCACAGATGGTTAAGAACTGTGAAGGGGGCATCATTTCGGCACAGAGGATTAACCTTCTGCTTACAATGCCAGCATCTGATATCAGAGTGCCAGTTCAAGTCCCAGCTCCTCCGTTTCTAATCCAGGTGCCTGCTAATGTGCTCTGGAAGGCCCCAGAAAATGACCCAAGTACTTGTGTCCCTGCCACCCGCATGGGAGGCCCAGGTTGAGTTTCTGGCTCCTGGCTTCAGCCTGGCCCAGACTTAGCTGTTGTGGCCATCTGGACAGTGAGACAATGGATGGAAGAGCTCTGTCTGTCTCTCTCCCTTTGCTTCCCTCTCTCTGTCACTCTACCTTTTAAATAAATAAATAATTTTTGGATTTATTTAAAATAAAGTTAAATTTATCTGAAAATGAACCAGGAGCTACATCTGTGTCTCCCTCATGGATGGAAGGGGCACAAGTACTGAGCCATCATCTGCTGCTTTCCCAAGCACATTAGCAGGAAGCTGGATCAGAGACAGAGTAGCTGAAATTAGAACCCACACTCCACTATGGGATACAGGTATCGTAACAGTGGCTAAACTTACTGTGCCACAACACCAGCCCCACTAGATAAATCTTTTAAGAACTGTGAACGTTCTGAGATTTCACCCTATTGTCAAATTAATAAGTTAACCTGCTAGAGTTTCATGATTGCTGGCAGAAGACAGAAGACATCCAAGACAAAAGCAAAGGCTTATTATTTTCAACAGGAGCAATAGCCAGGGTGTCAGCATTTCCTCCCATTGGTCCCGAATCCCACTGGGTGCTGTGGAGAAAGCCCAGTCTATTGACAGCTGGGCATACACTGCTCAAGCAGAGCTCTGAGCTTAGGTAGTGTGAGCCTTGTATAATGCACCGTAAACAAAGCTGCACTCTGCTCCTTGGGGAGGCATTGTCTCTGTCTTCCAAGACTGCATGCTGTCAGTGGAAACATCCTTAAAAAGATACATCAGAACAAAAGCAGTCTGACTTGCAAGATTTAGAGAGATGCAAGACAATGAGACCTACCTCTGCCTCCTACTTCTTAGGGTGATGAAATCTTCCTTAGTGATGTGTTTGCCTTTCCTTGAGGGCTTCAGCCAAAGGCTCCATTCTTAAGGCAGTGGTTTCCTTGAATAATTCAGCACTTCAGTAATTGTATTTGGCTAACGCTTGTTGAAAGCGTATCCGGGGTGAGATGTCATGATCCGTACTTCAGCGGATATAGAAACATCATTCTTGTCTTCCAGATGTTGATTCAATAGAGGCCACAGACGTCTGAGGCTAAGGTAACCGCGGACTGCAGAGAGATAGTAGAGGAAACCAGGGGATGATAGAAGACAGCAGTACAGAAGGAAACTGGAAGAAGATAGAATTTGAAATGAAAAAGAAGGGAGAGAACTTCCAGGGAAGGAAGGGTGGGTGGTATGAGGTCATGTTAATATTTGGAGTATAAACATTGTGAGGCTGTCATATCAGTTGGTATATGGTTATAAATATTGCTTTGCTGAATCATGCCATATACAGGACAAGATACTTTTCTTACCCTAAGTTAGAGTCATTGTCACAAATCCCTCTCCTTGTGATATCAGTGTCTCTGTTTTCAATAAAAGATAGTATACATATGTATGTATGTGAAGTCTACATTGAATATGGCAAAATGATAAAACATTTTAAAATTTAAAAGTATTGATTCTTCCAATCCATGAGCATGGAAGATTTTTCCATTTCTTGGTATCCTCTTCTATTTCTTTCTTTAAGGTTTTGTAATTTTCAAAATTACAATAAATTAAGTTGATCGCTCTGGCAACAATATAGTATATATAGTTTAGGGAGGAAAAGACTACAAACAATGAAATGTCTCTAGCTGCTGTCCGAGGAAAAGCTTTAATGACAATTTGCTAAGGCATCATCAGTATCATTAGAAGACAAGGAATTGACTGAGAGACTGGAGAAACAAGTGTGCCTTAATGTGCTGTTGGAGTTGAGAGAAAGGAGGCAATTGAAAATAACCCAGATAGGATGAGTGAAATTAGTTCAACCAAATACCCCTGCTTCAGTGTCTACTGTGTGAGTATACGAACAAACCTGAGCTTTGCAGGTAATTCCTCTCTTGGCCATGCTTGGTTTAGAGTGGAACTTGATTCTGTCAGTTTACTCTGCTGAAATCTAGAACCCAGGCTTGAATTGGGAAAAAAATAATTTCTCTTTGTGCTGGCCATAAAGGTAATAAAATATAATGCCGGAGCCCTAAGCAGCACCATAAAGAGAAAGCAGACTGGAAGAAAGTCACCTGGCAGGAAAGCAGGATTAGTAGATGAAGAGAGATGTGACATAACGGGAGACCTTCAAACCACTCACACTGCAATGGGGGTGAATTTTCCAGTCTTGGGAGCTGATTCCCTTGTTTGAGTTGTTTTTCTTTTACCTGCAGCTGGAAATATTCTAACTAAATGAGGGCTACCTCATTTGAAATATACAGACTTTTACTCCATCCAATGGGATGCCATAGACAGTATTGCTTCACTGAGTAAGACCTTGACTCTGTGATATCTAAAGTTGTTTCCTTGGTAGATTTGAACTTTAAAGACTATGCAGAAGAGTAGGAACTTATTGGCATTAATGCTGCATCTATGGAACATAGCATTGGAAGCACCTTTGCATTTTCCATACTATATTTAAGTACAGCAGAAGTCAATTCCATAGAATTTTTATAAATGCTTCTTTGCACGCTTCTCATTCCATAACAGAATGAAAGAAGGATGTTTAGGGAGACAAGCAACAATATGATGGAACATCATCGGCATAATGCAACGAGGAATGTAGTCATCCCTTTTATATACCCATCAATCATGGCAGAACCAGAAATGGATACACAGCCTTGTTCGGAAGTGTCTGAAGATTGCTTTAGAACATTGAGCCATAAAGCTCTTAGCTTAATGAGTGGGTAACATTTTGCAGATTTGCTTAAAACACGTTGCTTTCCAGACTGTGTTAACAGACTCCAGCAGTTCTTGCCAACACACTCATCCTAAACAATTACATTAAGATCTGTAAGGCCGTGTTTACAGTTCTGAGAAGCGAATGTATTGTTAATGGGCCATAAACTATCCTCTGACTCAGTGGTTTGGCTTTTTGAAATTTGTGTAATAGTCAACGGAAAATATCCAACATCTACTTGGCATCAAAGTAGAATTAGCTTCAGGGATATAAAAACTGAATGCCGAAAAGCATTCCTTCCCCACATTTCTAATATGATGTGCTTTTTATATAGAATAAAACAGTTTACACACAATTTCAAGGGAAAATCATTGCCATAGTTTAGAATACTTTTATCTGTTTGAGCCAAAAGTAAATAATCATGATGACCCATAAAAAATCCTATGTGTACAAATCTCTCTCAGATGGTTTTTCAAATCTCTTGTGAAATAGCTGCATCAGTGAGTCACGGGTAGTCTGTGAGCAAACATTCAGTGCAGCTTCATGCTTGTCACGCCTGTTTTTATCTGAGACTGTTCACTGGTTGACAAAAACCAAGTTGTTTCAAACTCTCTTTTTAGTATCCCTGCAAAACTGTTGGAACTATCTCTCCTACCCTGTTTTCCATCTTCCCTTCCTTTTGTCTTTCCTCACTCTCTTCTTTTGTCTCCCTGTATTTCTGCCTCATTCCCTCCTCACACCATGCATCCCCCTTGTTTCAGGCTTTGTCTTCTCAACTCCTTGTTTCCAGATGGTTCCATTTTCTCCTGCGGATAACTTCCATTTATCTCAGTGCATTTTTAAAATTCAGCCAAATCACAGTTTGCAAGCCTTGTTCCTTGTTTGGTTTTATTCTCTCAATGCCAGATATTTTTGGATTTTTCCCATCTTTTAATCTTTCAGTGATTGAATTGTTTGACATTTATATAGAATTTCCAACTTTGAACCAAGCATTATTTTGAATACTATGCAGATATTAAGGCATCTGAATTTAGACATGAGTTTTTCATTCATCACCAAAATACCGTTGGCATAAAAGGTCTTGCTTTTTGAGTCTCTTAGCTAATGCATGAAAAATATAGTTGAAAAGCTTTTGCCTCTCATTTTAGTGACCATAGGAAGTTTAGGGGACAGTGGAACTAACCTTTGGCCTTATTCAAACAATTCATTTCTGTTGTGAAAATAGTGATGCATATGATGTAGCACGGAAGACTGTTGGAGAAAGCAGTACAGATGCCAGCTTTGACAGACTTAGTCACTCATCCACTGCTTGTACTGCAAGTAGTATTAAAGGTGGTAATAATTCCAGCTAATAGCTCTTCTCTGCGTACTACAGGTTAGGCATAGTTCCAAGCATGTGACATGCATTATCTCATTTATTCAACAACTTTTAAATGTGAGACCAATTTTCATCACTGTTTCGTGAATGAAGGTAAGATACAAAAAATTAAGTAGATTTTTCGAACTTACACAGAACGGGTTCCGATTTCAAAGGCAAACAACCTAGTTCTGGTACCAACACCACTTTTAGCAGCAAAATCAAATGGTATGACTCAGCATTTCCTGCACCCCACATTTTTCTCCTTTATATTATACCTTCTAACCCTTCTCACCACAATGTGACCTCAAGAACCTACACCAACCAGCCCATTTCAGTGGCAGCACCGTAGGCTATCAACATTTTGATTCCTTTCTCTGAACGTTAAGGACCCAGAGTGAAACATTCACACTCTGAGCACCTCAAGCTTCCTGAGGCTGATCCTAAGTGAGCTGCACACTGCAAGATCAGGAGAGCTCCTGGTCTGTGTGACACGCAGCTTGTATATCCTTGTGATGCTTTGAGAATATCAAATCATAGGTATATGTCATCTGTCTCCTTCAGAAATGTATCAATCTGCTGCTTGCAATTTTCAGATGAGACTGCTAAACCACTGGCTCATCTTCATGGCAAATGATGCAGTGTGTGCTTCATGAGAGAATGATGGCCTGAGTGAAAACTCAGGGGTCTAATGTTCATGCTCAGATACATAATGGAGCTCTTTTCTGGATTGATTTTCATAACTTCTTGATCTCTGATGTGGAAATGTGACTTACCTAAAAGTGAGAAATTCTGGCCTTGGATGGGAAGATGCGAATATTTTTATGGTATTTTTATCACATGTAGAATTTGTATAGTAGAAAGCAAATTGCACTGAAAGCCAGTCACAAGGTCCTGTGAGAAATTCAAGTGCAAAGAATTGTGTGACTACGATCAAGGCACTTCTTTTATGTGACCCTCTGCTATCTCTTCCCTAAGTGTAGGTAATTCAACTTGATGACATCTGAGCTCCTCACCAATTCCCAAATGTATTGCTTCTCTGAAATGCTCACAGACGCTAAACTGCAGAGGTTCTGGTAACTGCATGTAGTTGGAGGTTTTGTGCAGTTGTTGTAGGTGACTTACAAGAAGCTTGACTCTTCTGGTTAGCACAGGATAATCTCAGTTTGCAACATCCCTCCCAAATTAACAACAACGTTCCATTTTACTCTCAAAATTACCCTGGTTATAAAATTATATATCACCAAAACTGCAGCTTTGTGTTTAGAGTGCAGAATGCATTGTTATTCCATAGGTGTCAAAGACCTGAATCCGTATAAAAATCTGCACATGAATGGTGATAGCTGCTTTACTCCTAATTGCTGTTTGCCAGAAGTAAATGGATAAGCAAACTGGTACATCCAGGCAGCGGCAGCAGAATATTATTTAGCACTACAAAGAAACAAGCTAACAAGCTGTGACAAGACTTGGAGGAATTTCATATTCTAGGAGAAAACTGAAATGCGTATTGAAAGAAGCTAATCTGAAAAAGGCTCCATACAGTATGATTCCAACTATAGGGTATCCTGGAAAAAATATGGAAACCATAGAAGGGTAGTGGTTTCCAGGGATTAGGGAGGAAGGACGAATAAGTAGGCAAAGCACAGAGGATTTTTAGGGCAGGGAAGCTACTTTATATGATAGCATGATGGTGGATTCTTGTCATAACAATTTTTTCAAGGCCCATAAGAATATATACAACATAAAAATTGACTCACTAAGTCCATGATGGGAGTGGACAAGCAGATAGAAGATTGATCTCTGACTCTGTCTCTTTCTAACTCTCTGTCATTCTGCCTTTCAAATAAATAAATAAATTTTAAAAAAATTTTAAAGAATTAATATCTTTTAATAGAATAACAATGTTATTAAAACTGAAAAACTACAGCAATCTTATATTAGTGAATAATGATTTCACTAGAAGAAACCAGAGCTGTATGAAATTTTAGATACTCATGTATTTTAATCCTTGGGAAAGAATTTTTGAAAGAAAGCCAATTACATTCATGAGTACAGCT